>NC_140590.1:1621036220-1622236220 GCF_964204655.1 Triturus cristatus | reverse complement strand
CCACGGCGGGCCCCACGACCGCGGCTGTGCTGAGACTGGTTGCTGTGCTGGCCGGCAGTTCTGAAAAGAACACGCTTGGGCGCCCTGACCTCGAAAAGAGCGAAAGGCAGACCCCGAGGGGGTGCACGAGGTGGCGAGACCTAAGGACTGGGCCGTAGCCCGAGAGTCCTTAAAGCGCTCCAGGGTGATATCCGCCTTGTCACCAAAGAGGCATGTGCCATCGAAGGGCATGTCCAACAAAGTGTTCTGGACATCCCCGGAGAAGCCAGTAGTTCTGAGCCAAGCGTAACGGTGGAGCACCACCGTTGTGGAAAGTGCCCTGCAGAGGGAATCGGCCGTGTCAAGTCCACAACGAATAGTGAATTTAGCAGCATCTCTCCCCTTGGTAATGGCCTGGGAGAGCACCGCCCGAGCTTCCACAGGGTACAGAGGCAGCACCTGTGCCACGGTGTCCCACACAGAATGTGAATAGTGGCCCAACGGGTACCCAGTATTCACCGCCCGCAACCCGGAACTGGCAGAAGTGAAAATCTTTTTCCCAAACTGCTCCAGTTTCTTAGATTCCTTGTCCGGAGGAGCAGAAGGGAGAGCGCACGGCGAGGCAGAAGCCTGGACAGCCAGAATCTGAGGTGTCGGGTGTTGGCGGCGTGCCACACCCTTATCTACAGGAACCCGTGTGTTAGGTTTGTTCCAGGTGCTCAAGAGGATGTCAGTAAGTGCCTCATTGAAGGGCAGCAGCGGCTCCGCGGAGGACGACGCTGGCTGCAGCACCTCGGTCAGGAGATTGGTCCTGATAGGCACAGAAGGGAGCTCGAAGTTAAGAGCCTCAGCTGCCCTACGTAACACCACAGAAAAAGTCCCAACCTCCTCCGTAGCCACGGAAGAAGGGGCCAGTGTACCAGGGTGTGGAGAGAAATCCAGATCGCCTGGACCCTCCATATCACCCTCCCACTCCGACTCATCCTCGCATTGAGCTGCAAGAGGGTCCTCAGACCCCTCCCAGTACTCGCCTTCATCCACCGGCTGTTGAAGAGGCCGGTAAGGACAAGGTGCCCGGGGAAATGGGATAAATTCCCCACCTGGAATGGGAATCGGGGGGTAATAGACCAATCCAGGTCCGACGCAGTCTGGCGCCGGGCCCGGTGCCGGAGGCGGCGCTGAGGCCGGATATTGTGCCGGTGTAGCCGGGGCCAAAGGCGGTGGCAGAACCACCCCACGGGTCCACGGGGCCCTTAGGCGCTCCGGAGGAATCCGATGTGGGAAACAAACGGCGCATGGCCAACAGGAATACCTGTATTTCTTCCTGCGTCGTGTGTGGACCCGGGAAAGGTGGGTAGGCCGTACGCAACGACGAAGGCTCCACTGGAGCTGCGGGGGAGTAACCACCCGCCCCTCCACCACGTCCCGCGACCAGTGAGAGGTAGATGAAGAGCGATGTAGCTTCTTTGACTTTTTATGGCGCCTTGACCTACCTGTCCCCGAGTCCGACGAGGGATGGTGTTGGCTCCGCGACTGGTCCCTCGACCTCCCACTGGAGCGGGACCTCGATCGGCGTGCAACCGAGTGCCGGGCCTCCAACAACTTTTGGGAACACTCCCGCAAAGCTTTCGGCACCATGGCCCGACAATCAGGCCACACCATGGGGTCATGGGCGTGCCCCAAGCAGAAGAGACACGTCGAGCGGGTCCGCCACCGACATGTTCCGACGGCAGGCCCTACAGGACTTAAATCTGGGCATCCCTACTGCACCAGGAGTCAAGTACTCGATAAAACAAGATAAACAAGTTCTCAAAAACCAAGTTAAAGTAATAACTAGGGGTACCTCTCTCTCTCGGATCTGCGCTTGCTGGCGCGGAAAAAGAAAGATCTGACGTCAGCACGCGTGGGCGCATCTAAGTAGCTCCGACGACCTAATTTTGGCAGCTACGACGCCAGCGACGTACGCGGAGCCGCACGACAATGCCTACCGATGCGCAGGGGTACTGCTGACGAAAACTTTCCGGATCCAGTCTGACGCCTGGGGATATTCTAAGGTAAGGAATCTATCACTAACGTTTCTCTTTCAGATATGCCCCATTCTTAAACATAAAAAAAAAAAACTTTTGCAGAATTTACAAATGATGCAAAATGCTTCAGCACACCTAACTTTGGGCATTCCTGAACATCAATCTCTCTCTCAGAGTCTGGTCAAACTACACTGGCTCCAAATTCACAAAAGGATCAAGTTTAAATTATTGTGCATTAACTTAAAGGGCTGCACAATGTTGGTCTAGATTAAGACATCGCTTTACCTAGTACACTCTATCCAGGAATTTGAGATCAACTACTGCCAAGCTCTTAGTGATCCCCAGAATAAAACGTTTCATTGCAGTAACATCTAAATTGTGGAGCTCGCTCCCTATCACGCTAAAGGACAGCCCTAGTTTATGGTCCTTCATGAAAGCACTAAAAACTTGGCTCTTCAGCAACTAACACTGTTCCTTTGAATTTCTCGTACTTTCACTATTCAGAAGCAGCACCAAGACACCTATGGTAATCAAGCGCTTTATAAAATCAAAATCAAATAAAAATCAAACAGGTTCTTGAGCAAGGTTTCAATATATTCCTTCATCCTCCCAGTAGCGCTAGATACAGGTATTTCAAGTATACAAAAATGATTTCTGTCGAAACTGGCCTCTAGGTCTTCATTCTTGGACTTAAGTTCAAGTACTTTTTCAATTTGAAGCATCTTTTGGCTTCACCCTTAGGCATCATTCTCCACATCTGAAATATGTTTTGCAGCCTCTATATGGTCACTAGATTTACCCACTCTTTCATTCATCTGATCCTTTCTGCTGGTTAAGGAGTCCGTTTCAGTTTTGTTGTCTATAGTGATTAGGCTTTTCTTTCCAGTAGGAAGGTCTTTAGGTCTTATCCCACAACGTCTGAACTGACTAAATTGCTTCATCACTGGGTTGAGATTCTGGATCAGTCATTCTAGTCATGCTTCTAGAGCCGAATGAAACTTGATTGCTCAATAAAATGCTTCTCCACTTTTTTGGGGAGTTCTTCAGGGAAAATGCCCTGGCATTGGTCCCTGCAGTTGAGCACACAGCCGCAATCAGGTCCTCCTGGCAGAACGCTGTTGTTACTGGTGTATATATGTTAAGAGTATTCATCGCCCCTCGGTACACTTTTGTAAGCCAGTACATGGCTGGTTTGGAAGGGAAGGCACTTCATGTATTCACAGGTTGCGCAAAGTAGTGATTTTGCAGTGTATTTTAGAATACAGCGAGGGAGCTATGGCACAATATAATGACCTAGCCAATTGGTCCCTGGGTCTGGTTCAGGCTCTGAGGTGGTAATAATAGTCCACACTGATGAGATCACTATGTAATGCTGTCACACAAGACCTGGTTAAGGAAAATTACACAACATAGGTCTGGGTGCAGCCCAAGTCCTTTTTTAGTCATGTTTTTAGCGCTGAGCCCTACAGGTGAATCCATCTTTCACCGCAAGAACCATGGGGGCACAAGCAGACCCAGGGAGTTTCTTCACTGCGATGAGTCTGCCTTGTCTTCTAAGAGACAGGAGCCATCAAAAGGCATGCCAATAAGTGAATCTTGGACATTCCCTGAAAAGCCAGTTCTCAGCCCGGCTTGGTGCCATAAGGTCACCATTGATGAAACCGCTCTGTCAAGCAAGTTGATGGAATACAGTCCACATGTGAACTTAGCTGTATTTCTCCAGTCAGCAACAGCTTGTGGTATGGTCTGGGCCTGAAGGTGCACTGGTGGGAACGGGACACTCAAATATGAGGCGCATGGTCTCCTAAAACTCGAGGTCAAGTCGGGTCTGCTCCAACTAATAGAAACTCAGGGAGACGCAGAGCCGGCACAGGCTCAACCGCGGAGCCCGGCCTTGAACATCTACACTCTCTTGTCTTGTCTGAAGACTGACGGATGAGGGGAAGTCATAGACCTCTTCGACTTCTTGTTCTTTTTCATGCGGGACTTAGCCAAATGGCCCGATGACTTAGAGTGTGATGAAGATCTTGGGCCCCGCCGGATCAAGACCGTTGCACGTAGAGCGGCAAAGAGCTGGAGGGACCACTCTCTCAAAGCCTTGGGTACATGGTGGGGCAATTGACGCAGGTCTTAGTGTTGTGGTCGTGCTCCAGGCACCAGAGGCAAACAAGATGCAGGTCCGTCACTGAAATTTGTCAATGACAGGCACTGCAGGGCTTGAAGCTGTCTTTCTAGTAGACATACCCCCACACCAAGAGAATATCTTTCACAACACAAAACTTGAAAAAATTCAAAAAAAGCTCAGTTAAAAACTGACTGGGGGTAGCTCGCTCCAGATCTGCGCTGACTGGCGCGGAAAGAAAACAGATAACAGCGTGCTGGGGTGGTGCCTATATAGGCACCACGCACGTCACTTACGGCATGGACGCAGACAACGCCACATGAAGCCAAACAACGGCACCTACCATGTATTGCTCACGAAGAATTTCCGGATGCAGTCTGACGCCTGGGGATAATTCTGTGGTAAAGAATCTGCTGTTAGAAGTCTTTATCAGATCAAAAAAGAACATGGGTGGAACATCTTTCTCTGTTCAAGCAGTCAAGCTATGGAATTCCCTACCCACAAACATAAAAACCACAGACAACCATCTGCACTTCAGAAGATTAATCTAGAGCTGGCTCTTTCCAACAGGATGTCTATACTAAAACCTCAAGAATCTACCAGAACAGTATACTCAGACATGACAAACTATACTTTGCACAGTATGGGAAAGAGAGGTCGTTATACAAGTACATGTCATTCTACTTTGAACAAAGCCTCCTGTCATAAGCAGAAACATAGATTACACCACAAGATATATGCGTATATATCACCATGTCAGAATTGCTCCTTCTACGTACATCCAGATGCATATATGAAGAAGGGCTATGCCTGCTACTAATTATTACAATAAGTGGCAAGTGTTTATATATGTTAATTACAGTTCTTTGAAACCATAAAAAATGTACCACAGGATAAATGTGAGCATATCATGTAAATATTGCGGCTTCAATGTACTTATGGGTATTTACATAGAGGGTTTAATCAAGCAAACATAACTTCACGAAGCATCATGTGTATATACGTATGCATGTATGTATAAATTTACATTTTGTCAGAGAAAATAAAAATGACTCCCAACCCCCCTCCCTTTCACTCAATCCAAACCTTTTTGACTACAATTTTTTTAAACATTTCTTTATTGTCCATTATAACAAGCAGTATACATGTTAGAGCGTTTATACATTGTATTACAACTGGGATCTACTGATACAATAGTTAGAAGACTTACGTTTACAGTTTGTTCCTTTTGTTTTGGTCTGTTTCTTCTTTTTGTCCTCAGTGATACCAGTTTTCGATTAGAGTACAGTGTTTAATGAGCTTAAGAACTCTTTTAACCCCCCCCCCCTGTAATTAACCGGTTCCGCTGAATGATATCCTATCCCCAAATCTATCGAAATTTGTTATGTGTCTGTTACCTCTTGTTCTGACAAGGACTAACTGTTGCATTGTGGTGTTCTTCCTCCCCCGGGACAGTTGGAGCCTGAGAAGTCGACTCTCCTAGATCGTCTATCTCTTGTATCATTGCTCCCCTTGCTAACACCACATCTGGGAGCTTTCTCATATGCTTTTCTTCAACCAGTGCCCATTCTTTGAGATCTTTCTTCCATTTTCCCCCCTGCGGGCCCTGTGGGGATAACCAGTGGATCGCTATTCTTCTCTTGGCTACCGTAAGACCCAACACCAGAAACCGTCTAGTAGTTTCACGTTTGGGATTTTTGGGGATCAAGCCAAGAAGGCATGTGCGTATCTTTAGGGCTATTGCCCAACCCGTGATTCTGTTCAGTTGTTCCAGAATCTCTGCCCAAAATCTTTGTATTACTTGGCAATGCCAAACCACATGGATATAATCTGCTTGGGCATGCTGGCAACAAGGGCATTTGGGGTCTCTGGATGGATTGATAGCATGCAGCCTCTTGTGCGAAAGATAGGTCATATGTACGATATTGTATTTTATTTGTTTAAATCTATTACAGATCGAAACTTTGCGGACGTTTTCGTGGATCTTCCCCCAATCTTTCGTCGATATCATGTCTGCACTGAGCTCTTGTCATTTTTCCTCGATTTTCAGGGGCTTAGTCATTTTATCTTCTCTAAGTGGGAAACAAGTTTTTGCCAACCCGCCATCGCAATTATAATGACCAATGCTCGTGTAAGCTCAGGGGCTTCCGGGAACATCGGCCAAAGGTGGCGAGCAATAGCTGCTATTTTAGCATATTGTACCTTTCTGACTACTATGAACTCACAAACATCTTTCTCAAACTTTCACCCCTCATTTTTAGGTCGAGCCTAGCGCAGCGCACATGCGCTGCTCTAGGAGAAGGCCTCTTGGAAGCACTCTAGACTTCCAAGAGACTTCTCCGTATGGGTCGGACTCCTCCCACACATTCCATTGGCCTTTGTGTGTGGCTTTGAAAAATGAAAGCACGCAAATGGCCAAAGGCGGGGGTATGTCCCGCCTTTTCTGTGAACGTTCACTCCCATGGCCTATGGGTCTCGGGAGCAAGCAGCGCCACGCAGTGTGTAAATTCCTTGCAGCGCACGCACCACTCGCGGGCTTGTTTTTGGTACTTCCTCTTCCTCGGAGTCACTCCTCGCCACTCCTCCCCCCTCCTCCTCCTCCTTCAGGGTTACTTCTAATCGTCCCAACTTCTGGATATATATATTTTTGGGGGTTTATCTGCATTCCTGCCATCCTTTTAGTGACAATCGAAACTATGTATTTTTTTATTTAAATGCACAGTTTTACCACTGCTAAGACTTGAACCCAGTTCCTCAGGCCCGGAGTCGGCCGCTCTATAGGTTACACCACAGTCACCATCTCTCTCATTCCCGCTGTTTTACTTTTGCTTGTTTTTGAAAATGTGGTCACCCCCATAATGATGCGGGGATGTAAAAAAATGCCCTTTACTTTAAGTCACTTTAATGAGACTAAATGCTCCATAAACACAAGTCATGCAGCCAGTTACCAAATATGGAGAACAGCGACTATAAATATATTATCACAGTTTATGATACTGAGCGTGCGAAGATAGCTGGTCTGTCCAGTCCTATTTCTATGTCCGGCTGTCTTGTGTGTGATTAGTTACATCTGTTGCACTGGTGTTTCGACAGCATTCCTGAAACATCACACTAGGCAGGAGTCTCCTTAATTGAGCGCTGATGGCATCAACAGCAGACGTTGTTGATTTTCCTGTACTCCAGATCCTTGAGTGGGTACCCAAAATGGGGGTCAAAAACAAGCAGTACACAGGAGGCAACATGAGGGAGTGAAAGTGCCATGGGCTGTGCCCTCTATTACACTGGCCAGTGAAGGGACTAGAGACATGCTTGAATACATGAATAACGTAACAATGGTCTTCACGCCCACCTCGCATGCCTTAAACCTGTGGCTCAAGTGTGCCGCCTATGCAAGCACATGTGCATTGCAGGTGAGGACGGCGAGTTAGGGTGTGAAGCTAATGTCCTAGCCATCTCATATACATTAAACCTATGACGGCTGGGGGATGAGGTGTGGCAGTGTATCCTAAGCTGCCAGGGTGGAGGTGTTGTTGAGGTCAGCGTGTTCCGTTATCTCACCAAGCTGCCTGTCCTGTGAATACACCACTGTGACTTAGAAACCGGGCTGCCGCCAGGCCCCAGGGTGCCCACCTACTTTTCACTCATGCTGGATACCCAGCTCCGGCCAAGGCCCGGGAGGGATCCAGCTCTCCACGGTGCGAGAGGAGCTGAGGCAGCCAGGTTCCTCACCCGGCCCCTCAGGAGTCACAGGCTGCAAAGTCCATGCCCCAAATCAGGCGCTACATTTGAGAGTAGCCACAACTGCATATTCCGGTGCCCGTTCAAAATATGAAAGTGCTCCACAAGCAGCAGAAATTGTTGACTGAATTATACACCTTGCATCCACTGCTGCCCTTGCTCTAAAACTCACTTCTAATCAGAGCGCACACGGAAGTCGTGTTTACAATTTCAAGAACGCCTGCTTGTGAACTCGAATCATTCAAAGTAAAAGCGTCAAGTCTAACCCTATGGCAGGGTTACTGTGAACTGCTCTTTGACAGCAAGAGGCAACACTCAAAAATTAACAAAAATCACAGACGTGCATTTTCGAAGGCGTCCAGTAATCACTAACGTATTTGTCCTGTTTGGGGCTCATCCTTGTGGAGTACCTAGCATGTACGAAACCCTCCCTCACACGATAACTGTTCACTGTGTGTATACATTTGAAATATTTAAAAAACAAATTTCAACATAAGCTTTCATAACACAAGGTCTCTAATTGTATGGTTTTCTACAACATCCGATGACACCGAAAGCATTGCAGCCAATTAATAAAGGTACATAAAACACATGTGCATAGACCACACATATAGCAGCACCTGACACCTCTGTGAATGCCTGTGGCTATGGGGATTTTACCCAGCTGTTTCGCGCAGGGTGGTTGCCTGCTGCCCATCCAGGGGTATGTTCCCCACGAAACTGGAGCCTACTACCAAGGAACTCTTGCCTTTTCTGGAAGTGTCTCTTAACTGCGACCCCCTTCACTTAGCCCCACCTCCTGACTTAGGGCTAGTAAGATATTCCGGAGGCATCACTACAACTGTTCTGCAGTGTGCTAGTAAGCGGCTGAAATGCAAACAAAAAAAAAACGACAAAGAAAATGGCTCTGGCCTCGGGACTCAGCCTTTTGGCGTAGCCTAGGCTTGGTTTTTGTTGGGGAAGTTGCCTGGGTCTCATTAATCTAAAAATTAAGACACTTGGCTAAAAGCTAAAACAGGCTTTTGGTCTCAAAGAGCATGCATACAATAGTAATCTCCAACACTTAAGGGAACTGCTCTGTAAGTGGATGTGTGCCTGGTGAAAGGACAGACTTGCGGTCACTCACAGTGAAGTTAGCCAGTGGCTAAACTGGGCTGACCCACTGCTCCATGCTGGATGCTGTAGAGGGCGGAAGTAAAGGCCAATCTTTCAATAGCATTTGGATGTCTTTGGTGTCGATGCGTTGAAACAATCAAACAGATAATGCAAAAGAAGGTGCCACATCATTAACTTTCAATAACAAGCTGCTTCATAATTGACTCTTTCTTGCCTCATAAGTTAGTCAATCTGCTACATAACTTGATCCCCCAGTGCCAGATATGTCCAGCGGCCCTGCTAAGGATTACCCGCCCATGAAAAGAAACAGTATCAGGTGTCCAAGTTACTGGAGTACAGTGGATGAGCAACCTGCCAACAAGACTGCAAAAAGCCCGACAACACTGCCTAAATCATTACATTATTCTCTACATGCCCAATCGAAATATTAATTCAGATAATATTTGTATCCTAACCAATGGGCTAAAGATTACAACGGTAAACACCAAAATCCTTGCAAGGCTCGTAAAACAACACCAACAAGCCCCGGTTAAACTGATGACTTATTCTGGCTTTTCACTGGCATCCTTTAAAAAATGTGAGCCCACTGGAGGTGCTCCGCTAACCTTTCTGATGTTCAACAGTAAGTTTGGCTCACTAGAGGTCCTACTTATAGTTGAAGGTGGCTACTGCACACTCAAACATGTCTACGTAAAGACTGATGGTTGGTACCTGCCGATTATAGAACATGGATACTGTTCTTTTTTTTTTTTTTACCAGTAGCCCTACAGGCCTTTCAATGGAAAATCCATGCAGAACCCCATTACCGTAATATTTACTTCACTATGTACAAGTGCATGTACTGTGAGGGTTGTAGATGTGTGGAAGTTTATGTTAGTATAGATGGCAAGTTTAATTTGTCACAGGGAAATTCTGTGCAGAATGAGTTGTATCTTAAGGAGGATCAATTTAGCTTGTCTAGTCACCTATTTAACCATTACACAATGAAACACTAATTGAGCCATAGCAAGGTCGTAATTTGCTCACAATCGGACGCATCTGGATGATGTGTCTAGTATCCATGATTAAAACCTACATCTCACGAGATACAATATTAGCAGTGTATCCACCAGACTGCACCACAGCCTTCTTTTGGATTTATTTGCTCTTCCTCTAGTGACAGTCTGGTGTGCTCTGGTCCTGCAGCATATGCCCTGGTCTGTTGTCTTTACTGGAAGGGAGCGTTGCTTAAGTAACGACATATAAAAATTGAATGTATGCACAGTCATTCAGTGGAGTGTAATTTCTATTCTACCTTGCAATTTGAGATTTGAATAGCTCTTCAATCCCTGGTGGTACAGCACACATGAAATCAAGAGAGCTCACAACTAACACACAAGAAAGAAAATTGCATTAACCTACTAAAAGTCATCTTGGTCTCTGGAGTAGCGTGCTACTTGCCAAAAAAGCGTTTTAATGCCAGGTCAGAGGTCGTAAACGGAATTACAATGTGCGTCAGTCCCAGACTATTATTTGCAACACTCCCCATAGGGTTTAAACCCTGTAAATTTGGGAGGCAACATTTTTTCTCGCGCACTGTAGAATTTTAGAAAGATTGTTAATAGAATCCGAAAGGGAGAATGGTACTGATGGATCCGCCTCTGTTGCGCAGAATGAAAGGAATTTATACCAGCGAACGCGTGGCACCTACATAGGCCCGCACATGTCACATCTGGCGCGGAAGGAAGTAGATGCGGACCCGACGGCGTCATCTGTCTGCAGGCAGGGGTACTGATAACGATTTTCCGTATCCAATATGACCCCTGGGGGTAGATTTAAAAAGTGAAAAATCTGCATTTAGAAGTCTATCAGAAATTGGGCGTAGCTAGGGCCTGCAACTTGTAACTGCTTTAGTGCTAAGACTGGTTTAGATTTAGATTAGTTTGCCTTCGCCACGTTTATAGGAAAATGCTAGCCATTGAATGAGGATGAAGCAGATTGTTGTTGCTGGGGTTGGTAATGAGGCTTGCAAAAATAAGGCAATTGTGGTGGCTGCTATCAGATACCTTAAGGGGCATAAAGCCACCTCTAAACGACTGTATAAAACATGCTTCATGCACTCTAAAAGGCAGTTTACTTTCTATATTGTAGAATACCCAACAAACTAAATAGAAAGCATGCATGCTGTACTTTGGGTCAAGAGAATATTGATGGAAACCAATATTGATGTATTAGAGCAGCAGCTTCCACTATTTGCCTGAAGCCTGTGGTGGATAGATCAAAGTAGAATACGCAATGGACTGAATAGGTTTCAAATTGTTGTGCAATGTAGTAATCTCCCTCATAGGGATGATCAGAAGGATGCTCTGGTAGCTCACCCTCTTCACTGTGGTTGTCAGCCATTATATCCGTATATATATCGTGCAAAGGTGGGGTTGGCATCAAAACAGTTTCCGCTGTAGGTAAGAACATGGTCATTGGTATTGATTGCCATCAGGAAATTGCAACTGACCTGACGGTGGCATGGTGCTGGGTTGGCGGAAACCTGGCCAATAATTTGACATCTGATGTAATTTGTTAATGAGATTCACAGGCATCATCATCATGGATCTACTGCTGTATTTTGATTCCTCATAGTAAACACCATATGAGAAGTCTTAAAGAGGATGACTATTCCCTCAATGAACATCATCTTTATAGAATCTACAAGACTGATGTTCTGATATTAGTACTGGTATCTTCATCATCCTGGCATTTGCCATGGAGTTGGGTCACACTAGCCGCTGTCCCAAATGAGACTTTGTTCTGGGATTTACCTTCCATGTCAAAAAAGGTTTCTTACATGGACAGAGTGAAGCCTTGCTACAAGACTTAATCTGAGTTTTCATGAGAGTGTATGGTGCAATAGATGCATTAACTGATATTTAAATGAATCAGCAAGAGTGGGTTGTCCTTGAAAGAGTTAGCAACAGGGTCATTGTCATAATTTTGGCAGGTGCAGGCCATGGAAATCTTGTTGACCAGGTTTTTTTATGAGAACGTTATTAGCATTTTAGAGTGAATAAGCAAAGGGGATATTTTCCTGGGGTTTGAAAAGTCTGTGCCCCCAACGGTTGATGAATAACATTTTATCACGTGTGCGCTCACACGTATGATGTCGGCTGATTAGTCCTTGTTTGCCGTTTTCAAATGTGGTGGCTTAGCCTAACATGAACCATCCTCCATTTTAAGGCTCTCGCGTTCCAGCCCTTACTTGAAGACTACTTCTCAAAACATGGCACCCATTGATAATTGATACTGGCATATGACAATCGATCTAGTCCTGCATAGAATGGATAAGAGGAAGTGCATGTTCACATGGCTGTCAAATGAAAGGTAGGATTTTTCACTGTCCAACCTGATACTGCATTGAAAGAAAGTTATGACTATTCTTTGGGATCCACCAAAGGAGCAGGCATATTTTCTGCTTTGCCCAACAGACCAGACTGTTTCTCCGATCCTGTACAGTCTCCTTGAAGTTGTGCGTGACTATCAAGTCCTTCTCCAATTTGTCCACTTATTGTATTAAGGAGTGCTCTGTATTCGTAACAGGACGTCAATTACATCTTGACGCTGAACGGAAATCTAACTAGCAGAGTGATATATATTCACACTCAATTATTTGTCCCATTTCAAGCCTCCCTCTTCCCTACTTACAAATGTATGCCCTTCTCACTTTTGTTTACCCGCCTCCATGGCTCCAAATAACACCCTTCCCAATGACTACAGATTGTCACCAGCCAGGTCATTATTCATTCAAGATCGTTTACCCTCCTAACCTATCCAAAAAAGTGACTAAGAACTTCAAACAATCTACTTAAACGTCACCCTGAAACACTTGTCTCTGATGCCTACTTTTGCAACTCTAAAGGCGTTGTGGTTAACAACCTAATCGTCTATACTAACAGAAGAGCCCAATGGAGAAGAGTCCTAACTAAAATGTTCTGCTCCAAACCGGTAAGGAAAACACCACACGGCTGTAGAATAACCATAATTCCCTCACCAGACTTGAATGCTGATCTCGCAGTTTCCATTTACAATGACAATATCCTCATATACACTTCAGACCAAAACCTGGATCAATTTGACAAACTCTTTATGAAGATTAACAATACTATACTTTGGTTAACTCTATCACTCATCCCAACAAATCAGTCTCTCAACCACGCAGAAATCCCTTGCCTCATCCATCACCTCTACCTCACTTACTTGGACTCAACATATCCAGTCCTCTAGCACCAGTGATGAAACCAGTGTAGACGGGCCTAGGACCACAATGAAAGTCTGCCTTAATTCCCACGTAATGGACCTGCATGTACCAGATACCCACATGTCACTGGTTCCTGATCCTCACCCTTGCAAAACGTCCAGCATTAACAATGCAGGGATCCTGAGTTCCACTCAATACCCTTCTTCCTCCACACCCTCACCCAGTGGGGCATCCAATTCATCCACTGTGCTCCCTAACCATTGGGTCTCTACTGCTCCTCAACACAAAAAGCCCATAGATGACTACCCTTTCACCTACGGAGGAAACTTGCCTTCTCCTATGCTCACCCCCCCATAACTATAAACAACAGCATTCTAGATAACTTAAAGTCTACTGACCACCCCTCCTCTACATCGCCCTCACCTCAAGGAGCACCCTCATTCACTCACTGTGCTGCCCAACACCTGGCACTCAACTATCCAACAGCACAAAAGACCCATCGACAAAAATTGTAGAACACCACTTCACTTTCATCTACATCGTGCCACCTCCATGACACCAGCCACTAGCCCCCAACTTCCCAAAACCGCCACATCTACTTACACCCCAAACTATGAGGAACCTACATTGCCTACCACTGTTCCCTTCGCGAGGAGGTATCACTCTCTTTCTACCCCCAGACCAGCTAACCACTCCTTATACCTACCCCTATTGAGGATGAAGTAAAAGACATTAAGCATGACCTCCAACTAGTTAAAGAGGGTCTTCTGAACCTACTACACTTCTTTACAATGAGGGAGAAATACTGGAACCTCTACATGTCCTCCAAGACTAATCAAATAAACCACTCCACTACGGCGAAGCACTGCCAAAGCAAAGGCTCATCCTTGGAAAATAAGGCAAATTTTACCTGAAAATCAAGGCCTCTTGTTAACCATCACGCCAGGCCACACAGGATCACTGACCATATGTTGGATGCTGACATTCACTCCCTTCAACTTCATTACAATGTCGCCCGTAATAAATCTTATCTCGCACCATCCAATAGCCAGACTATTCCCTTCAACCCGTTCAGAGAATACAGTGTCAATCTCAGAACTATGAACATTGATATTTTACTACCGGTCACCACATCTCTCCAAGAAGCTGTAGTTACCAAATCCCACATCAAGTCGATGCTTCTGAAGTGCAGGTCAGCGTTAAGTCATGCAGCGGATATAGCCAACATCATACTCTCGCAAGATCTGCACCTCCTGATCCTAACAGAAACTTGGCTTAAATGACTCCTCATCAATTTTGGACATTCTAGTTCTCCCTGAATAAGACAATCGGATTGCACAGACCTCATAGTAGGGGGAGGCATACCTTGCATCAATATAAATGAGCTAACCAGCATTAGTAAAAACCTACTTCCCCCGTTCCTATACTTGACAAATCTAGATGACCTTACCGACCACTACATTCACTAGCGTCCTCCCTCATAGCCCTATACAGTAGTGATATGATGCGTCGTCCGGCCCCACACGTAAGATGTCCATTGTCTGCATGAGCTGTGGGATCACAGGGTGCGTGGGCCATATTTCTTTAAAAATGTTGGCTAAGCAAGCGTACTGTAAATATTGTCCCTGCCCCAATCCAAAATCGTTGCAGGCTTGTGTGAATGTAATAACATTCTCACCACAACCCCCCTCATGCCACGCCTGGTATGACACATTAGACATTACCCTCCAAACCGGTGCTATATCCCACACTGACAACTCCTGATGAAACAGAGCGCGTTTCAAAATTCGCTCCACAAATATTTGCCAGATACGCACAGTCTGCCTGACCCACAGTCTGCCTGACCACGTATGGAATCGCAGCGGGAGTACCTGCTCCTTGCAAGAGGAGGGATGGCAGGTCAGGGGGCAGCACTCTGTCCTGGAGCAGCCTTTTTTCCCAGTTGTCCCCCTAAGCAAACCATCTCGCAGCGTGCTGTAATTGGGTGGCATAGTAATAGAGCTCCATTCTGGGTGCCTCAAGACCACCCCCTCATATGTACGATTCAAAGTGGCGAGGGCCATTCTACTGCAATGACCCGCCCAGTACAGGTCTATCAGTATGGAGTCCAGGGCCCTAAATATTCACCTAGGCATGTAGCACGGGGTGTTCTGTAACATGTAGAGACAGTGGGGTCACCATGTCTTGGCTATTGCCAACCTCTGCATAAGGGAGTGTGTTCCAAAAGTGTACCAACCCCTTCAATGCACCTACCATCTTATGGACGTTGAGTTGCAATATCCACGAGTCCTCGCCCGCCACCTGCAAACCCAGGTACCTGAAATGGTCCGTCTCCCAGCATATTCCCAAACTAGGAAGAGAATCCGCATGGCCGCCAGCCAGGCAGGCCAGAGGGAATTTCAAAGATTTATAATTATTGAGTCGCAATCCAGAGCAACCACCAAACTCTTCCAGCACGTGTAAGAGCCCTGGAATCACCTCCTGCGTCGAGGAAATCTAGAATAATGCGTCGTCCGCATACAATGCTAATATATGGGAAGTCTCACCGATTTTGATTCCTCCAATGACTCAATGACGCATATCGTCAGGGGCTCTACTGCCAATGCAAACAGAAGTGGAGAGAGCGGGCAGCCCTTTCTGGTCCCCCTCTCCAGTTGCCACTCGCTCAACCTGCTGTGCCCCACCTGAACCCTGATGCTGGGTGCTGTGTAAAAGATCTGTACCCATCTTCTGAACCGTGGATTTAAACCAGCAGCCCTGAGCACCTCCAACAGATACTCCCAATCCACAAGATCAAAAGCCTTCTCCAAGTCAATGCCAAGGCTAGTTCATCATGCCTTTGCCGTGATTCATGCATAACGTGGGTTAGTCTTTTAATATGCATGCCTGTGTTTCAGGTAGGTATAAAGCGACACTAGTCTTCGTGGACTAGGTGTGCCATGTGGGGGGGGGGCAGCCTAGCAGCCAGGACCTTGCATAGAATCTTAACGTCTGAATTTATCATCGTTAGTGGTCGATATGAGGAGGGGTCTCTGTCATTCCCCCCAGGCTTGAGATGCATGACAATTTCCCCTACGCGCATAGACGGGGCAAAATCCCCACCTCAAACGCCTCCTCGTAAACCTGCAACAGCTGTTGTACAAGTAGGTTAGAGTTGGCCTATCGTACGGTCATCGGGAAACCATCTGCCCCAGGGGCCTTGGTCCCCGGCATGGCCCGAAGTGCCTCCAATATTTCGTCAGGAGTAATTTTGGCATCTAGCTCCTCTTCAATGCTGGGCTTGAGCTGCGGGAGTGACAACCTCTCGACTATGGGAACGTACTTCTCTGCTGTCACTCCTGGGTCTGCAGTGTAAACCTTCTGTAGGTGACATTGGAACACCTCTAGTATTCCCGCCCTGGAGTATACAATAGTCCCACCCTCAGCCTTCAAAGCTGTAACTGATGGGAAAGAATGCTCCCTTCGAAGGATCCATGCCAACAGGTGACCCGATTTGTAACCCTTGGTGTATAATCTTTGGAGGTAACGTGTCAGGGTGTATTTATCCAGCCTATCCCATATGTCGCTGTTTCCTTTCCCGCTCGCCCACCTCCAGGTCGGATGGGCTACCAGCCTGCAGGTCAATTACTGCTTTCTCCTCATTGCCTAGTTCTTCAAGCAACTGCCGCCTTACCCTGGCACACCAGTCCCCCTACTCGCCCCACGGGTTACTGCTTTTAAGGTCTCCTACTCAGTGGCCCTCACGGGGGGTCCCCCCAGTTCAACATCAAATAATTTGAGACTGTTTTCGACAAGAACGCCCTTCCCACCTCATCCTCCAACAGGTTGCATGAATGATATACTTTACTCAGTTATTCCGATGCAACTCAAAAGTATACCCAGAAAACCCCCCAAACCCTGGTTCAACTGCTGCCTTAACGAGGAAAGAAGCAAACTGACGTTGGTGGAGAGGTCATGGAGAAACTCTCCCTCCATAACAAATCTCAAGCAGCTGAGGACGATAAGAAGCACCTATAACAAACATATCCATAGTGCCAAAACTGCTCACTTCAAGTCTCAACTTGACCACGTAAGAACAGGCTGAAAAAAACTGTTCGAAATTATCAAACAGCAAGCTAATCACTCAACTAATCCACACTCTACACTCAATGACTTAACACCTAGCAGTGAAGATGTTTCTGCACACTTAATCGAAACGACACGAAAGATTGAACAAGAATTACAGCGCAACTCACCAACTACACTTTGCCTGACCCAGTCCATTACCTCGCCGTTCACCTTTTTCTGGCTCCATGGTTCACTGGCCAAAAAAATCAAGCACTGTGGGATTCCTTTATTCTACCAGACGATGCGGAGCTACTCAAAACTATAAACTCATTAAAACCTTTAAATCATTTCAAGGATCCTCTGCCCGCCAAGCTTTTCAAAGAACTTATACCCTCCATACTCCCACGCTGGTCTATGATTCCCGATTGCCTCAAGACTAACCAAGTCAGCTCAATACCCAAAAAGCCAAATTCAGACTTAAATGATCCCAACCACTTCAGAACTATTTCCAATATCATGGCTTTAGCCGAACTACTTCAGAAATGCGTACACACGCAACTGTGTAATCACAACGATTAGTTTCAACTCCTTGACCAATCCCAAGCAGGCTTCCGAGCGAGTTACAGTACTGCCCTGACACACATTTTCGATGACTCTGAGACTAGCTGACAAGAATGAAAGCTGCCTACTTATTCTCCTTGATCTTTCCTCGGTGTTCGACACGGTCAAATCTGATAACCTGATTGATCTTCTCGAAAAAAGGATGGGGTTATCAGGCCCTGTTTTAAATTGGTTTGCCTTGTTCCTACACAATAGATCACAGAGAATCAAAGTCAACCATTCCCTTTCTAACAACAACCCGGTCTCAACTTGGGTGCCACCAACGTTCTGAAATTCTGAACTGCTTGAACATACATTATCACATGTACGCAGACAACACTCAAATGTACCTAAAAATGTACCTAAAAATGTCCTGATATGACAATATCAAAACTCTTAACTCTGCACTTGTGAAAACTCAACATTGGCTAACTCACAATCACCTTATGCTAAATACCTTCAAGAAGGAATTCCTCCTGATTGCCCCCCACAATCATTCTACCCCCATTCAAGACTGGCTCAAACAACGAACGGCCTTCAATTGCACTCCAAATGTTTTGGCATAACGCTGGACAAACACCTGCGCATGCAAGACCAAATCAGTGCAACTAGAGGAGCCAATCACCAACTCAACACTTTAAGGAAAATCGAACTGTACCTGCCTCCTGACATGCAGCTAGCGGTCCAGTTCCTTATCTCCGGCTTAGATTACGGAATTGTGACTCTGGCTGGGCTTCCCAAAGCTAGTCTGGTCCCTTTAAGGGCTACCCTGAACTCTGCTGCCAGACTCATCACAGGTTCTAGAAAACATCGCGCCGGACCTAATTCAACTCAAGTGGCTTACTTTCGAAGTAAGGATTCATTTCAAGATACCATGTCTGACACACAAAGCGCTTCACTAGAACACTCCAGTCTATCTGGCAAAAAAACTTGAACTATCTTGTTTGAACTTAGCCCTAAGAGGTTCAAATAACCTACTGCTGAAGCCTCAAAAATTCAATAAAAAGAACTTGCAACCGATCCTTCATGGTCTTGCTCTAAGAATATGGAACTCCCTTCCTCTCGGAATCAGAACTAACCCCTCGATCGCCACACTATAAAAAGAAGTCAAAGGGTTGCTCTTGAATAGTTACTTGCAATAATAGTCCTGAAGCCACCCAAACGTACTGTACTTCTTGTTTACTGTACTGCTTATGTTCTACAATGCATTTTATACTGTTGTTTACCTCCCATGACCTGGACTACTCTGTATCTTCTGTTTATCTTGGTTGCTTTTGTGTACAGCGCACCAATACCCTGATGGGTCATGTTCGCACTATTTAAAATCTTTCAAATAAAAAAAATGTAAACAACATTACAAAGGAAATACAAGTCAGTTTTCCGGTTAGCACAGAACCCCCTTCAGAGAATCTCAACATAATCACAGTTATGACATAACATTCACACCCACACAGACCCATAGTGGGCATTTTAAATCTGGTGATTGTAAGGCTTGTGACCTTACCATGGAAAGGAAAGAATTCCCTTTGAAGCATCACACAAATTGCAATTCAATGAATGTGATATACGTAATCATGTGCGCATGTGATATGATGTATGTCGGACAGACTAGAAAGATTTAAACCAGAATCCTACAACACTGTTCCAAGGATTCGGTGCAAAACACAAGGGGCTCCATTGGTCGAACATTTTGAACTAATGCAGCACACCATAATCAACCTGAGGTGATGGGTGCTAGAGAAGGTTATTCACAACTTCAGAAGTGGAGATATAACCTCTATCTTAAACATGAGAGTATGCAAGTGGATATATGTGCTCAACACAGTCCAACGTGGTTTGAATGAGTCAGAGGAGCTATCCACACAAGTGGCCCACCTAAACAGGGGTTAAAACTGACTTTTGTGTTTTCATTTATTTATGTTCGATGGCCCACGGATTGGGAATCACCCCACTTGTTTATATTATTTTGATGTATGGTTAAACTATGTATAGTTTAGCAACTTGATTATGTGCAACAAAACCAAACTGAATGTTAAATATTCCATTTTGCATACTGTGTCCCTTTATTCTAATGAAATGAATTTCGATAATGTCCAACACACCATCTTTCGATGTAAAGTTAAACTAAGTACAGTTTAGCAACTTAATAATGTCACACACAACCACTCTGAATGATCAATATTCCAGTTTGCATACTATGGCAATTTACTCAAGCGAAGTGCCTTTTAATAATGTGACAATATCTAATACACCTCTTATTGTTTGTGTAAAGCAATATGAATTACCACATGTAACTTGCATTTGTTTATTGCAGCACACCTAGATATTGAAAGTGTCACGATTTAAAAATAAATTCTTTCAGAATAATTCCAAAAGTGGTGATAGATATATTACTTTGCCTTCGAACTAATCTGTTTAAACGGCCGTAAAACATTACCGAGTGGTCACACACAACCACTCTGAATGATAAATATTCCATTTTGCATACTGTGGCAATTTACTCATGCGAAGTGCATTTTAAAAATGTGACAATGTCTAATATACCTCTTATTGGTTGTGTTACACAATATGAATTATTACATGTAAGCCATATTTGTTAATCGCAGAGCACACCTAGATATTGAAAATGCCACCATTTTTTTCCTAAAATTCTTTCAAAATAGTTACAAATGTTGCAACAGATATTACTTACTCCTAGAACGACTCTGTATAAGGGGCCATATACCATTACCGAGCTTTCATCGATCTCACGAGCATATGCCTAATTTTTCAACAATTGGTATATTGTGTACATATTGTGTACATGCTACCTTAGTCACCGGGAATTGATTTTTGGTTACTAGGGGTAACACGAAGCCGTAACAATGACGTGGACCTCCTTGTCACACGTTTGACACATCGAGTATCATTTGACAGTTTGAAGGCTGCCGCCGTAGAGGAATTTTTCTCATGACACGCTGCTGAACTGGCGTGCACGCTTACGTAGCGGCTGCTTTTAATATTTTGTTGTTTCTATCCGCACTTCGTGGACAGAGCTAGACGCTGGAGGTCAGATTTTCCGTCCCGCTTTTTAGGTCTCGCTGAGCCAGCGCATTCGCTGCTCTGCGAGAAATTTAGTGTGTGGGTTTTCAAAGTGCTGCCACAGACTTTTGGTGGCCTAGCGCTTGCGTTCACGCGAGCGTGCACGCGCGCAGATGCCATGTGGGCTTCTGTCAAGGCTCGTTAAGCCTTGCGTGCCTCAATGAGCTTTCACTTTCGTGCTTGCTTGATTAGTTTCCCTTTCCCCTGAGAACAGCAGCGCGGTCGGGTGCCAGCTGCATACCCTCAAATTCCAGTCTGCGCTAGTTTATTTAGCTTTAAACAGTTCTAGGTCACCAGCATGTGGCAGCTTCTTTCTTTACCGTAAGTGCACTTTGGCCACATCCTAGGTTTGCTGTTCGGTTTGTTCCTGCTCTTGGCCTTTTCACTCCTGCACTCCCACTCGGTTTTGTGGCTGTAACACGAGCGAGCCCGCTAGAGCAGCTGACCTCCAATAAAAGCTGCTTAATGGCCTCTGCTGCCGCCGGCCCCACATACCACCACTGATGGCCACTGCCTTTCACCCGACCGGGCCAAGCCGATTTCATCGCTTAATTTACTTGTTATAGCTCAGCAGCTCGATCTGATTTTACTTTACACATGTTCAAGAGCTATTGATAACTTGTATTTGTGAGTCGTAAAACGCTGTGAAAATGGGGACAAAACAACTGCAGCAATGTGAAACTACTTTTGTTGTTGGTGTTCTGTAAATCTCTGGGAGGGTTTGAGGTCTGGACTCCTCGGCTCTCTGGTTCTAATGCAGTCAAATTGCAGCGGCGATGGAGGATTCTGTGGCAGTGGATTCCTCCACTTGGTGCTGGTGCTGCCGCTCCTCCACTCAAAGTAACTCGAAGAAATGTCTTGCCAGCCTCATGGATGTGCAAATCACCCCTCCACCCAATGTACACTTTCTCCTGCTTCACCTTCACTGCACAGCGTGTGCCACGTCCAAAAAGAGATGTATATAGAGTGCAAGACGCCATCGGGCTAACGTGTGAGCAAAGAGGTTTTCTTTACCAGCTTTAGACATCACCCCCCTTTGTCCCCACCTCCCAAACACTATGTGTTCTGCTCCTAAAAGTGAATTGTTGTGTTTTTCAGGTAATATCATTGTTGTCATCTTAATTGATCTGCATATTTTGGCAATGTTATAACAGAACGGGTTTAATATAGTTTGTAAATATGGTATAGTTTATGGACAATGCCTGGAAAAATTCATTTCTCATTGCAACGAAATAGCATTAAAACGTGTTATGCTAACACCATTAACAACGTAACAAAAGTACATACCCAATGTATGTCATTGTAACATTGTAAGGGTTGTATAGAAAGGTCGTAATTATTTTAAAAAATCCCAAACCCCTAAACCTTTTACTACTTCCGTTAAATGTGTGCATGTGTTTGGGTGGGGGAAGGGTGCTTAGGTCATCTATTTCAAGACATTTGCTTATGTGGGGCAGGTGGGAAATAGCGCCCACTTCTAAGAGACCAAACATCGTCTGCCTGCAATGTTCTTTGTGCATCAGTATCCCTGCCAACACCTTTGAATGTCTACTCGCTAGAAGCCTCCACGCTGCGCCCGCATCGCTGTGTTTCTAGCCCCTCCACATGACGACATCCCTCGCTCTTTTGCATCTCTTCCCCCCCTTACAGCATGGTTTGTAATTGGTACTTTTATACAAAAAAAAGCATTGGCATAGCCAATAGGTCTCGCTTTTGGGACCTTATAAATATTTAGTTATGCAGCACAATATCATTGGTGCAACAACATCAACTGTTGCATGGCTAAACACTTATAAGGTCCCAAAGGCGAGACCTAGTGGCTATGCCAATGCTAGTTAGTAATTAAGGTGAGCTTCATGGCGAGGGTTGCAGCATTTACCATAGCTTACACTTTTAAGACCAATTTTTTTTAAACACCTTTTTAAACAATGCATTCTCACTTTGTTTCAGGGAATCCTTTGTGGACCCTGAAGGTATTTATGAAACCTCTCATACAGGCCCAACTTATTTAGTGCCTTATCGTGAATACAAGAAATTAAGATTTTTACATCAGGTAAGAGAGGTACAATCTCTCTCGTCTTATTTTCCAATTGGACATTAAATTGTGGCATTTATACTCTGCATCTTTGAAGTTTTAGTTCCACAGAGAGGTGAGTTTAGACGGTCATGACACCCTCACTCCCACTTTTTTCAATTAAGTGGTTTGTTACTGCACTTACACATTATCTTTTATCACACAGGCTGAATATTTTTCTCTAGTCCTGAGGAAGACCCGTGGTGGTTTGCATGAACATACTTGTCAGATAGGGTTGAAACGTTGACGATAAGAATAGGTGTTCCGTAGAGCTAACTCACATACTGATCAACAAGAATTTATGAAATATGTTTGAGTATATTTGAATCGTAAACGGAAACCCAATTGAGTTTTCCTGTTTCTTTGTATACTGTCATGAGTCTTGTATTATGTTATACGTTAAGACTTTTTTTCTACAGTATTAATATATGTTATCCTTGTTAAATAACAGTCCTATGTCTTCTTCTTTGATGTTGGACATTTGTGTCACTAAGACATATGAAGAATGTATATCTCTTAGTAAGTATGTAGAACGGTTTGCTTCAGTATCAATTTCTTTTTTTGTATATGTCTGGATATATATGTTACTCCATACAGTAACCAATTGATATAAAAAGTAATTTTTCGTTTCCTTACGGAACCAATTTTCCTTATATACTTGTAATTCCCCAGGTTCTGGAGGGTCACTGGACCACCCCATTGATTTTGATTAACTTGCATAGAACCGGCATTTGCTGTTCTGGGGAGTTGCGGAGATCCAGATCCGGTCTGTCCCAGCATGGAAAAATGTTGTCCGGGGTCTGCTGATGTAGCTCCCACTCGTGGCATGATGTTATAAGCCTGCTGAGAGTATCCGGTATTGTATTCTGTTTCTTGGGAAGGTACTCTGCTTGAAGATCCACATTGTTTGAAATGGACCATTCCCATATTTTCTGTGATTCCTGGGAGAACTGTTGGGATCTTGTGTCCTCCCCGTTTGTTGAGTAGTGCATTGTTGTCATGTTGTCTCTACGAACAAAGACTGTTGAATTGTGGATCCTCTGGAGAAATGCCTGTAAGGTGAGATGGACCGCCATTAACTCTAGTAGGTTGATATGGGATTGATGGTGTGGCAGTCATTTTCCACTGACTTGAAGATCCTGGAGGTAGGCTCCCCAACCGTCTAGGGAAGCATCTGTTGTGATGACTAGGGAAGTAGAAAGGGGCTGAAATCAGAGAAAGATTTGAGAATGTTCCTGCTTCGTCGACCAAGACAAGGTGCTCACCATGAATTCATCGAAGGAGCCTGTTTGCAGCAGCCACTGATTATCCAATTCCTCCTGGAGAGGCTGCATCTTTAGTGGACAGAAGGGAACTAGAGAAATGCAGGAGGTCATCATCCCTAAAAGGAATTAGCAACGGTGAACTGAAAGACGCTTTTATATTTGGATGACTTTTGCCAATGACATGAGGCTCTTGTTCCTGTGTGGGATACGCTTTGAACAATGTTGTGTCTAGCTTGGCCCCTAAAAACGTTATGGTTTTTAATAGATGCAGGTTGGATTTGTCTAGATTGTAGGTAAGACCTAGACATCTTAACAGGTCCGTTCAGACTGTAGTGGATGCTCGTGCAGCTCTTACGGTTAGGTTCCTTGACAAGTCAGTCATTCAAATATGGATAGACTTGATGGTGATTTAGACCTAGAAAGGCTGCCATAGGAGTGAGACACTTTGTGAATATGTGGGGTTCTGATCTGATGCCACTGGGGAGCACCTTAAACTGGTAATGGCTTTTAGCTACCGTGAAACTGAGATATTTTCTGTGATTCAGATGGATAGGTATGTGAAAATAAGCATCTTGAAGGTCAAGGGTGGTCATAAAGTCTCCTTGGTTTACGAGCTGGAGAACCTCCTGTAATGTGACCATATGGAGGGGCAGTTTCCTCAGAAAAGTGTTGAAGTATCAGAGGTCTAGAATCGGACGCCACTGCCTTGACTTTTTGCATTTTAAGAAGCAGGAGTAGAAGCCTCTTCCTTTTCGAGAGACAGTGACTCTTTCAATAGCTCCTTTGTGTTTTGACTTCCAATTTCGGTTTAAGACCCCTTGGTTTGTAGTAATATCCTGCCATTGTTGTAGGTAGTTAGTAACTCTACCACCGATGCGAAATGAGGGAAGAAGAGTAGCCGGAGCCAGTAATACATCATTGGTGACGGTTGGAATCCTTTCCTGACCGCACTGTGGTTGCCTTTGTTGATATTGGGGGTGATGTGGTTGGTAGGAGGTGGAGTAAGAGGGATACTTATACTATTGATAACCCCCTCTGTAAGAAGTCTGTCCTCTTCCACCTTGGAAATGCACCTTTCGAAGTTGCATGGTCTCTAAGGTTTATGGGTGTCGGTATCTGCTTTGATATAGCCTGGAGGATTTCGTACATGTGTTTCCCGAACAGGGCTTCTCCATCGTAAGGGATTTACAGGATTTTGCTCTGAACTGCGGGACGAAAAGAGGTAGCTTTTAACCAGCCTTGGCGCCTGAGTACTGCAGCACCTGCTAACTGGCTAAATCACCCTCGACCTTCAAGATGCTTATTTTCACATACCTATCCATCCAAATCACAGAAAATATCTCAGTTTCGGATGGATACGCAAGTGAAAATAAGCATCTTGAAGGTCGAGGGTGGTCATAAAGTCTCCTTGGTTTACGAGCTTGAGAACCTCCTGTAATGTGACTATATGGAGGGGCTGTTTCCTCAGAAATCCAGTGACAGGCATATCCATAGCACAATCTATGATCTTGCAAGAAGTGCACTCTCCTTCATGTTGGACCTTTCTTGCTTCTGCCTCGATATCTTCAGGTAGCTGTCCAATATATGGAGCAATATCCGACCACATTTGTCGATCGTACCTTGCTAGGACAGCCAGAGAGTTGGCTGCTCTGACCGCTGGCGCGGACATGGAGGGAAAACGTTTGCCTATGGTGTCCAGTTGTTTCCCATCTTAATCAGGGGACGCTGAAAGTGGAGCTGATGGATTTTTAGAGTGGCGATCAGCTGCTTGTGTGATGACAGTATCTGGTTAAAGATGTCCAGTGAGAAATGCGGGGCATCTTTTACTTTTTATCCAGTTTCTGTAACACCGCCACAACTGAAGCTGGGGTCTGCATGACCTTAATGCCTTCTTCTCAAATGTTATTGACAATAGGAAAGGCTCTGACGGCTTTTCGAAAGGATTCTTTAAAGTCATGAAAACCAGTCTGCCTGCTTCTTTGGCATGGGGAGGACAAACCTCTTTGCCAGTCCCTCAAGGAGGTTGTGGAGGAGTTGGCGATGATGGGAGTGGCAACATATAATCATCCCAATTTGCCGCTGCCACAGAACTCACCTTCCTCCCTGTCCTCATCAAATGTTAAAGGATCGTGGAGAGCAATCATCTCCGGTGAGCACGGAATTGGTAGTGACAAAGGCAGCGGTCTTGAAGGCAACGATGGTGTAGATGACTTAGTTGGTGACTTTGTTACAGAAGATGATGGAGTTGTGAGGTGCTGAAGGTGAAAAGCGCCTGCGGTAGTCATTAAGCATGAACTGCAAGTCAGAGACTAAGGATGATGGCAATGCGACCATTTCTTCCTGATACTGTTTGTGGGAATGCTCAGGAGGAACATATGATGGTTCATAATATTCCTCTTCTTCATCCTCTGGTTGACATTTTACATGCAGATCCGAGGGACTGTGTGCCACACCAAAGAGACCATCCTCCTCAGAATCTTCTACATCTAGCAACTGAGTGGGAAACACAGGGGTGATCTTACTTGAAGTGTGAGCGTGAAGTTAAAAGAAGAGATTTAAAATGTTCAGCTGTTTTTTTTTTCCTCATCGACTATGTGATCGAAGGCTTAATTGTCACCAGTAGCATTTCTTTAGCCGATGGTGATCCTGAGGCAGAGTGCGCAATATTCGTTGATGATGGCGACTTTGCCAATGTTAAAGTCTTCGTTGATGGTGGAGTCTTCAACGATGGAGTCTTTGTCGATGACATTTGCTTGGTTGACTGTATTGACAGAAGAACCGTCGATGACTTTTGCTGATGAAGATGGTGTTACCTATGGACAGAATAAGTCCGTGGCTCGTTGACGAGAGTGTGGCCATTAAGAGGGAAGAGGCTGTGGCGAATGTAGACAAAGTACTGGATGTAGACGTCTTCGACACAGCGGATTTTCTCATTGGTGGGGAAACACTCGTCAACGATCTCACCACTGATGGCACTGAAGATGGCTTTTTGAAAGAAATCTTAATCTATGGAGGAGGTGTAGAAGGCTCAGAAGCCCTTTTTGAGGATAGTTTGATCTGTAGATGTTGAGAATACCCTTTCCATTCATGTTTGCTCATGTAATGAGAGCCAGGAGTGGCGTTTTAGCAGGTTTGCAGGGAGGCTGCTGGGAGGAATGTGAAGAGTCTCTTGAGATATTCTGGAAGATTATTCACTGTCAATATCTGAGACTCACTGTCAATATCTGAGACAGGTTTGTCTTTAGATTTACGTTTTTTGAGCCATAAAAGTAACCATCACTCACGGTCTAAGGGTTTTGGAAAAAGGATTCGACATGACTTGCAGTCTGTAGCTTTATGCGCAGCTTAAAGGCAGTAGATACAATTCTTGTGAGGGTCATCTGCATGAATCCAATTTTTTCCATAAGTAGCACATTCTCCGAATAGAGCCTTTCTGGCTTTTTCTAACACGATGGAGTCAGATTTAGTTGCAAGCCAAACTACAGATATACCAAAGGAAAATATATTTGTAAATGTAAATATATGTATGGATTCATACCATTTCTTGAAAATTAGTAAAAGAACAGGAATAAACGGAGCAGAGCTCAGTGGAGACTCCCTAGCATGACGTGCAGTCGAAAGTTTGAGGGACTGGAGCTTCTCATTGGAGTGTTCTAGAGGGTGGTCCATTCCGATTGGTTAAAGTTTGGTCTCTATTTTAAAATGACTGATAGGTTGTCTAACTAAGAGGCCTAGGATTTTCTAGTCTATACCTATCAATACATTGCTTTATTAATATAATGTCTATTTTTAGAAATAATTTATTTGCATGGTACCATGGTTTTGCCTCAGAACTACAAAGAATGGCTGGTGCTGTGTCCTTTGGGAGCGCATTCGGAGCCTTGCTGGGTCGTACAGGAGCTCTCACTTTGCCCGCGGAACAAGTAGAGCAAAATATTTTTTCTACTGCTTTTGCACCACCACCCTGCCCTTATGTGCCATTTTTATTCTCTATAAGTTCAGCATACGAGAACTGAGTCCCCAAGTCCTGTAATGGCAGACGCAACATTTCTCTTCATGTTGCGGCTTATCAGATTGTTTGTTCCCATTTATGGTAGTGTGGTACCAAGCAGGCAGACAAGGAAACAAAGCCCTCCCTGCCAGTCAGACCACTATCTTTTTTTAAATTTGTGGTACCGTGGGACCACCCACCCAGATATTAAAAAAAAAGCTCTTCCTACGGAAAGTCCAACTAAACTAACTACATATAAATATATACTATTAAAAGCAATAAATAGTTCAAATTTGTTCTACATTTCTATAAAAAAACTGCATTCTGGCATTGATAGTTTTCCAATGATGGAGCAATACAATTTGTTTTTAAATATTTATTAGAAAAGTAATGTAGTAAACTATTTCTAGATATGTATTTTAAAATGTATGTCAATAGAGATGAAACAGTAAAGGTAGCAGATTAGGCAGAAGAGGGTGGTAACTAGTTTGAAGAAACATTAGAACATGGCCAACCACTCCCCAGCATTTACTCCCGCAAATGGATTGGCTGCAAAGCACCTTAAAGTCGCTAGATGTAAAGCTTCAACAGTATATTACTTCGAGAAAAAAACACACTGATAGCCAACAAACATTTGTTATGCAGGCACTGTGTGTGTGTATATATACACACACATACACTGAATTGTTAATCAGGACCTTTTGTCATTGACAGTAAGTTTAGAAATCTTAACAGGAACAGACAATATTATGTGCTTCAGTCTATGATTAAAGTTAAACACAAAAACACTAAGACTGGCCCATGCAAGCAACACAAAAAGTGTTCAATCCTACTAGTGTTCTTTCTAGAATAATACATTTCCAGCATTGTATCTTTCATAAATCCACATGCTTGAATCATTCTCTGCCATCTAGTCCAAAGTCTGTCCCTCTATGTCTGTCAGTGGTGTGCTGACAATTCTCAGTGCATCAGCTTGGTTGAAGATGCCATGAAGTTAGTCAATACAGGTGTCAATCGCATTGAGGAACAATACACAGTGGTAGGGCACAACTAAAGCAAATGTTTTAAAAATCAAACTGTAAATTGTGAGATTGGGAAAGGCGAGGTTGGTCAGGAAGATACACATGCAGACAATGTTGCCAGGTAGCCTTTAAGTGTAGCCTCTGCTAGACACTGCTGTGTAAGCCACTACATAATCCCAAGATGTTGGACATGCAAGGTTTGGGTGGATTAATGCATTCTGAGTTACACCTTGAAACAAACTTGCAGATACAACGGACAGTGCAGATAGATTTGGTAGAATGCTGCCTGGCCAACGAGATGTCTGTGGCCTCATCAGAAGACAAAAGGATTCTACCTGGGAATGCTCATATCTACATCGGCAGGGGTATTACCTGACAATTAGGGTGGGACAGAAGACCAACCTGCTGTGCATGTAGATGTGCTCGGGGTGGGAAGCGAAGAGGAGGCTGAATGTAGAGTGCCAACAACCCGACAGACCAGATCCTCCTCACCAAGTCTGTAGCAATCAAAATCAGCTGTGCACAATCCTCCTTTACTTTCCAAAGTTTTTTAGACAGAAACAGGATTGGCAGCAACATCTACAGTGTCTGAGACAAGGTGAACTGAAGGAACCCCAGGGGACCATTAGTGTATGACAGAAAAGTGAGGACACAGCCTGTTCTGAGAGATGTTCTGTGAAGATCCACGAATGGAGACCCAATCTCTCAAAGATCGCCTTAGTCATTTTGTGATGCAGCTCCCACTCAAGGTCCTCTTGTGAGATTCTTCTCTATACTAGCAGTGCCAATTCAATGGATCCTTTGTACAGCAAAGCTAGAACGTCTGACTGCAGGATTGAGGTATGTGCCTGAGAGCACACACTGAAAAAGGGAGTGGTCTGGTTGAGAAGAATGGCAGGACAAAGCCTTGTCTGACTAGCTGGATGATGCAGCAATCCATCACGATTGCCTCTTAAGGTTCAGATGCAACAGAGCCTGCAGAGTATAGTGAGGACTGGACCCACTGCTGTTCATTTCACACTCCTAGATCCTTGTTTACCACAAATAAACAGTATTGTTGCTGTGACATCTGAAGGGTTGAGACTGATGCCCGTTACCAATGTACGGCTCTGACATAGCCACAGAACGTCAGATACTATTGGTGAAGGTGCTTTGAAAGGGAGGCTTGGACCAAAAGGCGAACTGTCGAACTGCTGTTCTTGAAGCATTCCAGGTAATCAATGGCTTTCTCTTCAAATAACTGCTCACTATCAAAAGGTATATCAATAAATGTAGTCTGGAGATTTCATGAGGGGCTGGCAGAACATATCTAGGCAGGTCTAATTTCCTCCAAACAGACAAAAATATGAGCAGGAGGGAGAAGTTCACAATAGGGTATATTGTCAAAATGGCCTTGACCTTCTCCTTAAATATATTGCTTTCACCTATCAACTCCTTGGCCAGCACCAGAGTTGGCTTTGAAGGTAAATGGCGTCTGCACTGGAGGAGGGCCCAAACAAAAAGGGTATGATGGTTCCTTAGTGGGTTTATCTGGGTCTTGAGCTGAGAAGTCTGGAAGCATAGGGTAGGAGCAGCCAGTCACAGAACTCAAAAGAAAGTTGTCCCCATGAGAAGTGGTATAGAGGGTGGCTGAATTTTCCAAAAAGAAGTAAGGCCTCAACCTGATCAGTGTCAGCCAATGGACCAGGAAATTAGGGTCTTATGTTCTTTAACGTCAGGGTTTTGCCTGATGACAAGGAAGAGGTCAATATCAGGGAACCGTCTAGGGAATGGGACAGCTTCCTAATGGAAAAAGAATACCTCTACTGATGGTACATTGTGTTTACTAAAGGAAGATGTCTTATAATGGTCCCTGGAAGGTGATTTACCTTTAGGATAGAATGAGCACTTTGCCTTCTCCCCGTGGATTTAACTAAAAAATAATTTAGCCTCACGCTTTCTGATGGATTCAAATGCCTGGAAGCACAGGAGTCACAGGTCAAAGTGTTGTGTTCCAACCACAGGCAACACATGAATATGTTGTGGAGGATCTGAAAGAGACACTTTCATGAAGCATCTTCAACAAGGCTTGAAGTCTTAGACTTTTTGTGGAGACATTTGATTTAGTCAATGTTGAAAAGCCAAGGTCAATGAGAGACAGAGAGCATTGTACTATATAGGTTAGATATGATAAAAAACCAGGAACCGACGACATGCACCAGCTGCCATCTAATGAGGTTACACCTGGAGATGAGATTGTGCTGGAGCTGCATGCTACCACTGGCTAGGGAAAAGTTTTCCAGATGAGACAGGAGCTTCAATAGTAGTATTAGTAAGGTGGTGTCAAGCCTTATACACCATGTAGACACATGATTGTACGTAGGACTGGAATAGCTTGATAAATTTGAAGAATAGGTATATGGAGACCGATAGCTCTTAAACCCTAGACCACACAATATAGTTATTCCTTCAAAGACTCACTTCATTGTTAAGGGTGCACTCCTGGGTGAAATTAGGCAGAACCAGTATTTAAGGCCATAACATGGAGAAGACACCTCACATGTTTGATTATGGATTTATGTTCTTTGCTCAGTTTCATGCCAGATTATTGCATTTCCCCATGTTTTATGTTTTTGCCCTTTTAAGTTCCTTCATGGATGGATATTTCCCATTTTGTCTCTTTTGTGTTGCTGTGTTTGTTTTGTCTAGGTACCTCCAGGTATCCACTTCTGTTCAGGTAGTCTTCTTAGCATTTTGGGTTCTCAGACTGAGATTCAGGTTTCCAGTTGGTTTATAGGTTGGTCTGAATCTCAAGATAGTGGCTTCCGCTCATAAGACAGCTAAGTCCAATTTAAGCTCTCCTAATGCTGTTGTCACTCTGGCGGTTAAACACCATTCAGTCTATGTGTACTGATCCATCTAAATGGTCAAGTGGTTCTTGAAGATTGTTTGAGTCCATGGTTTCTGAAGTTCTTTTACTTACCTGTGAGAGAGACAAATCCATTAAAGGGTGATTCCAGTTCAGTGTCTCTCTCTTACCCTTCTCTCTATCTTTTCTCCCCCAGTTCCTATTTCATGCTCATCACAGGGATTCACAAATGACTGGGGCGTTGAGTGGACCTCTCCACTCCGATCCAGACAGGTACAAAATATATAGAAAGATGGTTCAAATACGAGACATTCACATAAAGCTAGTGGGCTCCATGAGTTCCAATATTTCGTGGAAACTGATTGTAGGATTTATAGGACCGAGTGACAAGTGAAAGGTCCTTTGTTCCTGATTTGTTCCTTTCTAAGCTACTAATATAACGGTATCTCAACTAGCATTATTAAATACTTTTCCACATCTTTATCATCAAGTTAGTGTATTCAAATGGTATGCATAGGTGTTGGCATAGGATGAGGCAACACTGGACCCCTTTGCTGTAGAAGGCACTTATTAATAGTAGTCATCCTCAAATCTGGAGAAACTGTGATGCAAGCTAACATTTATGAGTTGGATTAGAAAAATGTTGCTAACCTTCGGTTTACTTTACTTTAAGAGCATCCACTGGATATTATCTAGTCCTGAATGATGTATGCAGATTTTTCACATTTATAAAAGGTATTACAGCTTCGGTATTTAGTTTAAATGCTTAAACTTTTGTTTAGAAAATCTCCTGTGTCCATAAAATATTTTACTAATGGTTTTAAAAACGAATCTATGTAAACACACTACCAAACAGTATCTGCATCATTGGATAACTCCTACGCCGCATTTATCATGCTGCACCCAGACACCGCTTCATTTTGTTAAAACTTACTATTTCAGAATTAGGATAAGTTACTTACCTGTAATCCTAGTTCTTTTCCAGGGGTATACTCATCAAAGTCATAAACACTGAATAATCCCTGCCCTTGTGCGGGACCCCGGAGCATATACAAAAATACATATATATGTGTATGTTTAGAACCACAAGTACATAGTACTTCCAAAAACATACATGTATACACATAGAAATATGCAACCTATAATATGTCCAATAGACTGAAAAGCTAAAATTACATGGATTTCTACTGTAAGAAAATAATATCACATGTAAATAATGTAACATAGAACATATACTGCAGTAGTGTTCCACAACAACCCTTTATTCTCATAAAGAAAAACAGATAATTGCAGGCAATATGTTCTTAGGCTGCATAGATGAATAATCATCACCGTATAACAGAAAACTGGCACCTTGCCTTTAAGGCTTCAGAGAACCTGGACACCGTGCCTTTAAGACCTCCAGGAGCCCCCTGCTCCTATCATGCACCACAGGTGACAGTTAGGTCAGTTCTTTTTGTACGGCGTACCAACATGTAGTAACCAGGATATCAGATGCAAATAACACATTATAATACTGTTGATGCTCATCTAGGGAGGCAGGAGGGTTCCTTATGACATTGATGAGTATACCCCTGGAAGAGAACTAGGATTACAGGTAAGTAACTTATCCTTCTCTTCCAGGGGATACTCATCAATAGTCATAAGCACTGAATAGAGTAGCAAGCCCATACCCACTTCCTCGCGGATGAGCAAACAGTCACAATAATTTTCAACATAGCATCTAACGAGTAATTATCCAAACAGATTTTTGAGTGAGGCTTGCCCGAATTGGGTATCCGCCTATGTATCAGATGCCAAACAGTAATGGCGTGTGAAAGTATGCACTAAGCGCCATGTGGCTGCTTTACAAATCTCTACCATAGGAATGTTTCTAAGAACAGCTGTGGTAGAAGCCTTTCCCCTGGTGGAATGGGCCTTAGGCTTGCCAGAAAGGACTCTATTTGCCAATTGATAGGGACAAGGATATACAAGACACTATCCACCTAGAGATTGACCTTTTCTAAGCAGAAGAACCAGTATTTATGGCCCCATAGTTTAGAAACATTCGGTCCGTTTTCCTCAAGTTTTTTGTTTTGTCTAAGTAAAATTTCAAAACCCTCTTAAGATCCAATGAGTGGAGGGACCTTTCCGGAGGATTTGAAGGATTCGATAAGAAAGTGGGGAGAGTGATTGTCTGATTAATATGGAAATCCGAGACTACTTTGGGTAGAAAAGTCGGATGCGTTCTTAAAACCACTCTGTTTGCATGAAAAACAGTATTGGGCTCTTTACAGCATAATGCTTGGATTTCACTTACTCTGCGAGCAGAGGTGATAGCCACTAAAAAAGCAGCTTTCCATGTCAAATGTTGTAAAGAAGCTCTATGAATAGGGTCGAAAGTCGCACTCATCAGCTTTGTTAATACAATGTTGAGCTCCCAAGGTGGCGAAGGAGCTCTAACTGGAGGGTAAACCTTTTTGAAACCCTCGAGAAAATCTTTGACCACAGGGATTTTGAAGAAGGAAATTTGATTAGGGGATTTTCTATACGCTGTTATAGCTGCAAGATGCACCTTAGAGGAAACTTTCAAACCAGATTTGGCCAAATACTGTAAATATGGTAAAAGCACCTGTTCCTGACCCCGGACGGGATCATGTCCATTGTTCGTGCACCATTAGTAAAACCTCTTCCACTTAAAAGCATAGGATTGTCTTGTGGAAGGCCTCTTAGCCTCTTTAAGAATGTTCATACATTCTGGAGGTAAGTCTAGATGTCCGTATTGAAGGACTTCAGTAGCCATGCCGTCAACCGCAGGGATGATAGATTGGGGTGGAATACCTTCCCTTCGTTCTTGGATAGTAGATCTGGCCGGCATGGTAAACTCCTGTGTGGGACTTCTGATAGTTGAAGGAGATCCGAATACCACCACTGACGTGGCCATTCCGGAGCTATCAAAATCATCATGGAATTGGTCCTGTAAAACTTGTTGATCACTGTGGGAATCAACGGAATTGGTGAAAAGGCGTACAGTAATGTCTGCGCCCAATTTATCAAAAGGGCATTGCCCCGAGATCATGGTTGGGGAAACCTGGATGCGAAGACTGGGCATTTTGCATTTACCGCGTTTGCAAACAGGTTGATGTCTGGCGTTCCCCATTCTCGGAAGATGCTTTGAATGACTTCTTCGTTGAGAGACCAGTCATGCACTTCGACGTATTATCTGCTCAGGGCATCCGCTTGGACGTTGAGAGTTCCAGGAAGATGCATTGCCAGAATGTTCAAGTCTCTTGCAAGAAGCCACTTCCAGATGCTTTGGGACTCTAGAGAAAGAGGCCTTGATCGGGTACCTCCCTGTTTGTTTAAGTAATGCATGGTGGTCGTGTTGTCTGTTTGAATCAGAAGGTACTGAGATTGATGTGACGGGTATAATGATTTGAGAGCTAAGTGCACTGCTCTCAACTCCAACAGATTGATATGGTAAGTTTGTTCCGTCTCCGACCACAGGCCTTGAACTTGAAGAACCCCCATGTGAGCAACCCATCCCTGGAGTGAAGCATCCGTGACTATTGTTTGTGCAGGAGGGTCCAGGTGAAAGGGAACTCCTTTCATGAGATTGGATCTCTCATCCACCATTTGATGGAATCTTTGGCCGTTTGGGAGAGAAGCAGCTGATCCTCCCAGCGCCCTGACACTTGAATCCATTGGTCTTTCAGAGATTGCTGCAACGGACGCATGTTCAGTCTGGCATTTAGTACGATGAAGATGCATGATGCCATTGATCCCAGCAGTGATGATACCGGCCTGACTGTGGGATACTGTGTGAGAAGGTGGTTGCGGCATTTCTCCTGAATTGAGGACAACCTCTCCTCCGAAGGACACACGCTTGCTTCTGCGGTATCCAGTAAGGCACCCAGATAGTGGATCTTCTGAGACTGGTTGAAGATTGATTTCTTGTAGTTTACATGAAGGTCCAACCTGTTTAGCAACTGCAGACAGTACGAGAGATGACTGAAGCAGAACAGGTGACAAGCTCTTCAGAAGCCAGTCGTCCAGATAAGGGTATATGAATATCCTTTGCTTGTGAAGAAAAGCTGCCACCACTGCCATGCACTTGGAAAACGTTCAGGGGACTGATTTGAGCCCGAACAGGAGAACTTTGAACTGAAAATGTTGGGCAGACACTTGGAATCGTAGAGATTTGCAATGTTTTATGGACACTGGAATATGAAAGCATGCGTCCTGTAGGTCTATTGCACACATCCAATCTCCCTGATGAAGCTGAGGGAATATTTGATGTAAAGCCAACATTCGAAATTTCTCTTTGCGAATGTACTTGTTCAGCAGTCTTAAGTAGAGTATTGGTCTGTATTCTCTGATAGGACCTCTTTTCTGAACCAGAAAATAGCTAGAGTATATCCCTTGTTTTTGTTGTGGAATAGGGACCCTTTCTATGGCATGCTTTTGTAGCAGCACGTTTACTTCTGCTTGTAACAAGTGGTGTCTTTGAAGAGACTTTTGCTGTGGAGGAACTGATGGTGGTGGGGATTTGAACCTGAGCAGATAGCCATTCTGCACAATATTCAAAACCCACTTGTCCTTTGTTAACTTCTCCTTTGTTAACTTCTCCTACTCCTCCAGGTGTAACATAGCACTTCCTCCCACCGGAGTGGTCAACGGGCATGGAGGAAGCCATCCCTCATTGTTTTGCTGATGGTTTAGGAACGTTAGGTGGTTGTTTCGTAGATCCTCTCCCTCGTCCTGGTCTTCTTTGTTGGTAATTGGTCCTGGATTGACCATGACCCTGATTTTGCGTGTTCCAATGAGGGGTTTAAACCCTCTGTTGAGAGGAGCATCTATCATAGGGATGGAATCTACGCCTAAATTCTTTCCTCTTTTCCAAGCCAACAGCTTTCAGAGTGTCCAAGTCGTTCTTCATCTTGGACATTTTGTCGTCCACATGGGCACCGAACAGAGAGGATCCGTTGAATGGGAGGTTCGAGATCCTTCTTTGTGCATCAGGTTTTAGCCCCGTAAGACAAAGCCATGCCGATCTCCTTGAGCAGATGTCATGCGAGTATCCATGGGCCGCCAATTCAGATGCATCTGCGGCTGCACTTATAACCTGATTACCAGTCCAACTTCTTGTAATATTTCTTGGAAGTCCTGTTGATCTTCCTTCGGGAGTTTGTCTGAGAATCTCACCAAGGAATCCCCGAGAGACCTATCGTACCGACCCAGCAGGGCGGAAGCACTAGCCACCTTCATAATCGAAGCCAATGTATTTCACATTTGTTTGCCCAGAAAATCCATATTCTTGCTGTCCTTCTCTGGTGGGGCAGTAGAAGAAGATGTAGCCGAATGTGCCTTCCTGGCTGTAGCCACTATCACTGAGTCTGGAAGTGGGACTGCACGAAGAAAAAGCAGGTCCTGCTCTGGGGCCTTATATTTCTTGTAAATCCTGGTGGGAACTGAACCCACTGTGGCCGGGGTAAGGAAGGTCTGCATTGCAGGTTCTATCAGACCTGGAACCAAAGGAAGCAGAGGCTTTGCAGAAGACCTGTGATGTAAAGTTTCAAAGATCACTGATGTGGAAACTGGTGGAGTATACATAGTGATATTGACCTTGTTGGCACCCCTACAAAGGACTTCATTAAAAGTTCCAAGATCGTCTATCGGGGACACCCTAGATGGGGGTGTAGTGGATAGAGTAGGAGAATAATCTCTAATAGAAGATCTTGTTGACGTAGTTGTTGTTGGAGATCTACGTCTTCTCTTAGGAGTAGGAGAGCGGAGAGATCTTGAACGCACTCTTTACCTTGAACGCCTTCTCACAGGTGATCGAGATCTTCTTGGGGACCTGCGTGGAAGGGATCCCCCAGAGGCTCTGGGTGGCGATAGAGATTTGGAGACTTCCGCTCACGGAACTCTAGGTGGCACTTTCCAGTGTTGAATACTCTCCAGCCATCGTGGCAATAAGTTAGTAGGAGACATTTCTCTTGGAGACGGAGATCCCTCCGGTGAGACTTGTACAATGTTGATTCCAGGAGAAGATGACACTTCTCTCGACGTCGACCTTGGTTTTTCTGGTGCGTCTTTAGAAGTGGCAACCATGATTTTTACTGTCATATCTCTTCTAGACTACTCCAACTCGGTCTACTTGGGAATGCCTCATAATCTGTTCAGGCGACTTCAGCTGGTCCAGAACCAGGCAGCGCGTTTGATTTACCATCAACCTAAATGGCAGTCTGCTTCCACTTTGCTAAGGAGACTACATTGGCTTCCTATATCACAGCGATGTGTGTTTAAGACTGGTTGCCTTATCTTTAAATCTTTGCATGGCACCAGCCCGGAGTTTATTAATAATCTTATAATCAGGTATTCTCCTACACGCAATCTAAGGTCCGCCTATCTGTTCCTGCTCGCCATGCCGGACTTTAAAAGGATTCGTCTAGGAGGTCGCAGATTTGCCACTCTTGCTCCGAAACTGTGGAACTCCTTCTCGCTTGAAATTCGCTCCTGCACCGATCTCTTCCTATTTAGGAAACTCCTGAAAACCTGGTTGTTCACACAGGACTAGCTTTCGCCCTCCCATCTATCTAGAGTTTTAGCGCCATGAAGCCAATTGGCGTACGTGCGCTGTATAAATTCCCATTAACATTAACAATCCTGTCCCTCAACGTCGAACGTTGCCTCGACGTCGAACCAGATAACCCCACCACCGTTGACCGCTGTGGAGACACACTGGAAGATTCATGTCTCTGCAATAATGCTCTCGACGTCTGTCTCCTCGACGCCAATCGTGACCGTCTTCTTGACGTCGAACGTTGGTGGGTGTATGGTACCTTCGACGTCGATTTCCTCGTCGCCGATCTTGCCCTCGGCGTCGACCGTCTGTGGGTCGGAGTGGGATTTCTCGTCGAAACCTCTTGACGCCGACCTTCGAGAAGGAGGTGGAGATCTCGACGTTGACCGGTGTCTAGTTGTTGACGGATGTTTCAACGTCGACTTAGACCTGTCTTCACTCACATACTTCGAGCCTGAAGTATGCCTCGACGTCGACTTACTTTTTGTCGACGACAGTTCTTCTCTCTTCGATGGCGATCTGTCTCTCAACGTCGTAGAATGGCTTACTCACTTTTCTGAAGCAGATTTAGATGCGGAGGGCGAGCACTCTGTAATCTGCTTTCTTCTGGAAGCAGGTGAAGTAGATCGACCCTTCTTATGTTGTCCATGAGAGGAGGGCTTCTTGGAATGAGACTCAAGGCCACTTTTGGTTTTCCCGCTCTCCATCGACGCATGAAGTCTGATCTTTGCTCTGTCACGCAGAGTTCTTTTAGAAAATTGTTGACAGTAGTAACACTTCGGTGGATTGTGCGAGGATGGCAAACACACAATACACACAGTTTCCGGGAAAAAATGGAAGGTGCACTCGTTGTGAAGTCAATAGACACGGATAAGAATCTGTTCCAAAAGTACTCCTCTTTATTCAGATTAATCTTTAAAACCTGGCACACAGCCAACGCGTTTCGTTCCCGATTTTTTGCCATAGGGAACATCGTCAGGGCTCTTTTGTATATAGCTGGTCAGTAGCAATGACAAGTAGTAACAAGTAATTTAAATAAACTTGAACCTCAAACAGCAGAATTGGCAGTATGTATTGTAGAGTCCAGTACCTTAAATGTATGATGTAATCAAGAGAGAGGAGAAGATGCATTAAACGCTATTCTGTCAAATGACTTTATTGAAGTGACGACATGCCTTATGTACTAAGAGCGCAGCGTCTTCTCCGCAAACGGCATGGTAACCGGCAGAGTGAGGGTCGGATTTCGCCATCTTCTTCCCACAGGAAGGACATTTGTTAAACAAAGCTGGCATTTCTGACATGAAAAGATAGTAAAAATGTCAGAAAGTAGTTAGACAATAATACCAGCCAAGAAAAATGTCAAATGAAGTAGTAGAAAATCAATCTCTGACTGAAAAAGTCAAAAATAGACCGAGCTCAAGCTCCAGGATCCTCACAGAAGGAGGCGGAAAAAAGAACTGACCTAACTGTCACCTATGGTGCATGATGGGAGTGGGGGCTCCCGGAGGTCTTAAAGGCACGGTGTCCAGGTTCTCTGAAGCCTTAAAGGCAAGGTGCAAGTTTTTTGTTATACGGTGATGATTATTCATCTATGCAGCCTAATAACATATTGCCTGCAATTACCCATTTTTCTTTATGAAAATAAAGGGTTGTTGAACACTACTGCAGTATATGTTCTCTGCTACATTATTTACACGTGATATTTTCTTACAGTCGAAATCCATGTAATTTTGGCCTTTCAGTCTACTGGACATATTATAGGCTGCATATTTATATGTGTATACATGTATGTTTTGGAAGTAGTATGTACTTGTGGTTCTAAACATACACATATAGATGTATTTTTGTATATGCTCCGGGGTCCCGCACATGGGCGGGGATTATTCAGTGCTTTTGACTATTGATGAGTATTCCCTGGAAGAGAATTCATGTTTCACTGTTGTCAGATATAAGTGAACAAATGCTACTACTGTGTAAAAATCACACTTACCGATTCAGGAAGGGTAAAGAAAATTTGACATTGTGCCCTCCCATACTACAGAAGGCAAAGAGTATTTTCACTAATAAAAAAAAGTGCAAGAAACCAGATTAGTATTTCAGGGGAGAACTCCCACCCACCATTGTAATTTAGCATGTTCTTAGGTAAATACAATTTCATTGTGGTGCGAAGTAAAAGAAGTTTGCTAAAGAAAAATGCAAGTATAGGATTCAAACAGTAGCAATACACCAATAGAGTAGATACAACAATCAGTAAAATTAAAAACAAATTTAGTAGAAAAACAATTTTATGTTAAAAAAATACCAAATATACATAAGCTGGAGAAGTCAATAAGTTATAGTTATAAATACACATAAAGCTCTATTTACGTAGGAAAATCAATGGGATCCTCCACGTATTACACACAATTAACCATTTGAGGCCCCTATTACTTTCAAAAGTAAAGTACAGTTACCAGCACATGCTTTCAGAGATCCGCAGAGCAAGACCGGGTCAGAAGCATCTGAAAGGCTGGTACACACTACACCTCCTGATCTTCAGATGCTGCATACTCTTCTGGCACCATGCTTCTGTGTCACAACCAGACTTGTCCTCACTTTACCAAGCAATAGTTATTGTCCTCTGCGTGGGACATAGAACCCTTAGACTTCCAAACAGCTCTTGGGAAAGTAGATTGCAATAAGATGTGAGGGCTCAACCACTAACTTACAGCAAGGGCTCACACACCACACATAGGTCAATCCAGTACCAATTCGCACTGGTCAAGTGGTCCTTCACAAAACCGCTGCTTTTGGTCTTTTTATGTTCTTGAGGTTATAGAGGTCAACTCTCCTGTCCCTTTGAGAATCCTGTTAAGCCCTGAGATACTATCAGCATGCCTGCTAGCACTCTCTCAAGAAAGCTGGCAAATCCACTATTCTTTTCCACATCCAGTAGAGTTCACTCTCCCAAAGATGCCAGTAGCATCCAGAAAAAATGATACCCTCATGAGTGGTAGGTAGCGATTGTGGTAGGGAGAAGAAACCCCCAAGCCACCTTTCTCCATCATCTGCTCCTTCCATGTTTTCCGCAGTTTTCCTCACTCACTGTAAATAAAAACTGCCCCGGGAGATCACATCCTCCTGTGTTTGTAAGATGGCAGGTTTTTGTTACTTGGCATGGAGCTGCCCAAGTCCCACCAAATGGGGAGAGGGGGACAGAGGGAGATCTGGGGTGTTTGGGACAAAAACCTGCGTAAGAAAAAAACAGTCTCACAGAGCCTATATTCTCTTCAAAGTATGCTACTCTCTCATATACTAAGGGTCCACATATACATTTGGTCACAGTCCAGTGTAGTACTGGAAACATGCAGCTTCTCTTTTTGCCTACACATTGTTCAGATAACATCTGTCCTTGTACAGTGTAGATATTACTTGCCCGTTACTGTATTATGCTGACCGGAGCAATCAATTCTAATTGTACGGTGGGGGAGAAAAGAGGAAAGGGGTTTCAAAGAAGTTGAAATTTAAAAAAGGAGGAGTTTGCATGTAAAACATATTGAATGCAGTAATTAAACAAAAAGGCACATGGCAGATCCACACCTGGCTCAATGACATGGACCGTGTCAACTTCGAACCCCAACTATCACAGTACTCCAAGTCACTTAGATTCATCCAGGACAACAATCTCATCCTCAAGGGATACATTACTTAAAAAACAAAGACAGTCTGGCACCAGTTCTCTCTTTTAAAGAAAATCAAACTGTTTCTTCCAGAAGGTGAACTCAGAACTGCTGTTCAAGCCCTTGTACTCTTGCATCTGAAAGGTGGTAATGCCCGATTCAATGGTCTTCCAGGCTCTACAGTGGAACTCCTTAAGGGCTTCTGACCCACCACAGCATGTCTCATCTAGGGCCTGAAAAAATATGATCAATTCAACCACCATCTTGAGGGAACTCAATTGGCTTGGCTTGCCGGCTCACACCACCTTCAAAAGTAGGTGCATCAGTTACAAAGCCATCACGACCATCAGCCCCGTTTAGTTTGAAGTTAAGCTCCATATTTCTAGTAGATCATGTTAAAAAATAAAGACAAAAAAGCCTTTTCCATCTAGTTCAAGACACCCCTCTTTACAGAACACTGAATCACCATGCATTAACCGTCCACAACCCAGGTTCCTCTCCAATTACTCAGTGACTTTATGCTGGTTTTTCACAATATACCTCTCTCCACTGTCTTTTGGTTAAGTACATGCTACATACATAACACATAGCGATATATACTTACATTCTTTGTGTGCATATTTAAGTACTATTATTTTTGCTAAGTGACTAAAGCATGCCCATGATCATGGAATAGTATTTTATACATATAATTTAATATATAATTTAATGCTAAACACAAATGTACACTATTTATATTTTGGAGTTGAATAAAAAAAGAATGATGCAAGTTACATTTTAACGTTTCAGTAAAGTTGACTCAACACTGACAATGTTGTCCCAAGACAAATATAAAAAAAAAGCACAAGATGGTCACTTGCTTTTTTGAAAGATGCCACATCTAAATGAAAATCAAACCTAGCAAATGAAACCATTACAGTGCTTCGTCTCTTTTTGTTCAATATAATTATAATACGTTTCATGTCTTGCCACGGGCTGTTGGGTCATACTAAATCAGAAATAAGCCAACTGTAAGGTTTTGTGAATGCTGAAGTTAGCATCGACATTAAATGTAAATTATGAGAATGGGACAGTTTTATGTATTACAAGTGTCTACATCATCAGCTAACATACAAAGTGTCATTAGTTGTTTTCGGCTTTTACACGCTCTTTGCAGGTTTCAAAATTAGATGTATACATGCAGTATGGCGGTACTACTACTGGGGGACATTTATAGACAGCTGGAATTACAAGCTCTTTAACATACCTTTTACTCGCTATGGGTGAGGGACTGGAATAGCAGCAGTTCTTATCACGCTCTGAAGGCAGAGCTTTATATAAAAGTAAATCAAACCTTTAAAACGAGGATAAGACCAATCTTACTTCAGTGAAGGCTCACTAGATGAATAATGCACAAAAGGTACGTAAAAAAGGTGATGCAGTGTATGTAGGTTTATATTTATGACAATCCTGTACGTTGAAAGTGTTACTCTTTCTCCACGCTCATCAGACAGTGCTGAATCTTGGTCCTGGTGTGGCAATGATATCAGCGTAGGGAGCACGCTGCTCTAGCTCCAGGGCCAGACGTTTCTTGAGGACTAGGAAGCTGTAGAAGGTGGCGGAAGCTTGCTTACGGTTATGGCCCTCGCAGAGCTTCAGCAAACTGAACGATGTCACTCCTTTTTTGTTCATATCCTGTAAAAAACACAACACACAACACCACATCTGAAGAGTGTAATGATGCTCAAAAAGCTACACGATGGCAGAATTCGTGGCATTGCAATTTGGAACAGGTTCTGGTGTCTGACAAGGCTTGTGAGATAATAAAACGAGTAACCAAATTCATTCCTTTCCCTTTAAAGTCTACTGGTAGATACACGCACCACAGAACGAGCACTGGCTAAGTCAATAGGTCAGAGCTTTTTTAGGTCTTGCTACAGATAGCTTTAGCTGTCTGTTAGGCTGCTCTTGCCATCAATATATCAAAATGAGACGTGTATGCATAGAGGGCTTAGCGCAGGCCTCTTCAGCCATTGGTTTTAATATGTTGTTTTTGTTGTGACATTGCTTGGATGAGCTGTCCAGCAAGGTTATACAGTCAGGCGTGCAAGGCCCATTGTGCTGACAGAGTTTAGCCTACTCCGACCCCTGTTTGCTGCCCTGGGCCAGGCTGCTTGGGCTGGAGATGCAGGCTGATTTACTCAGCAAAGAATCCGACTGCTCAGTTACACACACAGGCATGGCTTCTGCACATATACAGTGGTGAGATGTGTGGGGATTAATAAGAAGTAATAATACATTTAAAAAAAAAAAAAAAAAAGACTTGCCTGATCCTGCTGGCCACCGCGGTGCTACTTAGTGTCCCAGGGACTGCCGCGAGCCGGAGAAAAATCACAGACTCCCCATCCAATCCAGATGCTGCTCTCATGCCATTACAAAGCATGAGAGCAGCACCTGGATTGGCACGAGCGGGCTGATTTGACACGAGCTCAGGTAGTCTGTGCTGTTTCTCCACCTGGCTAAGTCGGCTGGCCAAATCAACATGTACACTTACAGTGCCCACCACTCCTCCGCCCTGCCATGGCCCCACCCCTCCGTACACAAGCATGGCTCACAGGCTCAGCTAATCACTTAAAAAATAAAATGATAATAACATTGTTTTATTATCGTTTTATTTTTCAGCTGCTGGCTTTCAGCAGTGGGCCATGCTCCTCCGCCACTACGGTGGAACCGCCACTGCACTCAGAAAAACGTTTGCAGCTACATGTGCCCTCTTTGGTTAAATAATTTAGTTTTCCAATTACTGCGGCGTCAGCACCTTCCTTAATGTCCTGCAATTACGTATTTTAAGTGTCAAAAATTAGGTGTGAAAGTTGTTGTTTTCACACTCAATCCATATTAACCAACACAACCAGCACACACAGCAGGGGTGTCATGCAACACTCCATCTAAAACAAAAGACGAGTGCTAGCCCTATCAGCATGTATTTACATGACAGAGAAAGCGATGTGGCAACTATCTAGCAATGAGTATGTGATCACTAGCAAAAGTGAATTAAAAGTATGTATGACAGAGTAGAATTCTTTGTTGTGGTTTATTTTATCTCCTAGTGCTTTCAGGCCTTCCAGAACTTGAAACGTTACTGAAAAGTTATTTAAAATGTAAATTAACGTAGGAAATGTTATATTCTGACATCTGGACATATAATTATGTATTGCTTTATTTTATTTAATGCTTCTTATCGCATTCATGTCTTTTCTAAATACTGGAAATAGCAGGTGCTACTTAGGCACCCAACGCCAATTGGGCTAAAGGGACTTATGAACCCTTCCTACCTCGCCGTTGTGTCTTGGCTTGGGATGCTGCAGCTTCCAGGACACACACTTCTTTACCTGATGTGTACTGGAGATGGGGACTTAAGGAGAGCCTCATTTAAAGTTTTTTTTTTTTACAGAAGATCCATCAGCTGAAGTGCTTAGCGAAAGATCTGGCAACTGTGATCCAGAGTGCATTGGGTCCAGGGAGGTGGCTTAAAAAAAAAGAACAACATTTCTGCAAATATTTTGTTGCCCTTTCTCTGTGAGGTACATACATAACAAAATACAACACACACACCTTAAATGAAAAATACATTTTAAAGTTAAAGTTGATGGTGGAAAATTTATTATTTTATGAGAGCTCTGTTAGTTAATGTGATCACTGCAGACGCCTGTGTGTGTAACCAGACTAGATTTCAACCCTACCACGGCACAGAGACCGCCCATCTGGCAGTGGCAGCAGTCAAAGGGCTGCTAGATCAAGGATGCTTGGCAGCAATTATCCTCCTAGATCTAAGCTCAGCATTTGATACAATAAATCATGATGTTCTTGCTGATAGATTACAGAGTGCTGGTATTTTGGGACTAGCTTTCTGCTGGCCTAGTCCTTCCTTGAAGACAGGTACTTTCAGGTCCTTGACGGTGGCTGTACCTCAGACATCTGCCACTGAAAATGCAGAGTACGTCAGAGTTCGCCGTTGAGCCCTCCCTACTCCTTTTCATCTGTGTATGAGGCCACTTGCAGATATCGTCCATTCCTTTGGGATTTAGATAATCTCTTATGCAGGCGGTACTCAATTGGTCTTTTCCATTACCCAGAACCAAGACTCACTCTCCTCCTCATTAGGCCCCTGCTTAGAGAAAGTTGCCAGCTGGATGAATAGCTCCTGCCTTAATATAAATGGAGACAAAAGGGAGGCTCATGATCCTTGGCAATAATCTTAACTCTCCTATGAGTCTCTGGACTGGCTGAGGTGTTTAGGCCCCCCTCCTGTCCCGAAAACAGCTATAAAGAGCCTAGGAATGTGGCCAGATAAATCCCTGAATTTTGACTCCCAAGCAGTAAAGATGGCAGCCATCTCCTACGCAATGCTCAGAATGTTCCAAAAAAATCTCCCTCTACTCCCTCCCACTTAGAAGAGCATGGTGGTCCAGGTGCTCATTCTTTCCTGCCTGGACTACGGCAACTCACTTTTTTAAGGAGCTCCAAAAGCCACAATAAGGAACCTGCATGTGGTACAGAATTCTGCTGCTCCGATACTGTATAACATACCCATACATCAATTTGCCCGACAAGCCCTGAGCTCCCTCCATTGGCTCCCGGTAGCTGAGGGGATCAAATTTAAGTCACTGTGTATTGCCCACAGGGCACTCCTTGATAAAGGGCCTTTGGTTTCTGGGTCCTTGTTATAACCATACTCCCCTGGAAGAATTTTGCGATCCTCCAACTCACATTTGGCTCAAGGACCTACTGTATATTTAGAAGAGCAAAATATGGAGGCCGGTCCTTTACCTATAATGTGCTAAATTATGAAATGACCTTCCCCATTCTCTGTCATCAGCTAAAAAGGAACTTCCCTTCCGGAAACTATTAAAAACCTGGCTCTTCCAGAATATTTCCCTCTAAACCTCTCTAATTAGTCTGAGTCGCACTATCAGCGCTGGGATACCTATGGGTAGCTATGCATTCAGCAAATTCTTCATAGACTAGGACCGGACAGTCACAAAACAATGCGCATTTATAGAGATACGAGGTCCCAGCCTGTGACGTAAAGCACTGTGAATATGCAAGTCACTATTTAAAACTTATTTCACACAGTATAAGGCTGCAGCAAAATGCGCAGAGATTTATGTTTAAGTTAAAACAAGTGTGTTAAAAATATTTTGGGGGGAAGACACAATCATACTGTACCCAGTGCAAACCTCTTTTTTTATAAGTTTCTATTACAAGAACACTTCAGAGGTCAGCTGATAAAACCCATACATCTCAAAAATATTATTTTGAAGTGCCCAATCTAGTTTATATAGGACATAACTAAAACAGTCGATCCGTTTATCTCACATCTTTAGTTTTGTCTAAATAAAATATGAGAATCCTTCTGACATCAAGGGAAAGCAAAGCGTTTTTAGCTGGAGTAGGGGGATTTTTGAAGAAAGTCAGAAGAGAAACGGTTTGATTTACATGAAAATTGGCACTACGTTTGGAAGGACATTAAAGCAAGCCCTGCCTCTGTAGAATTCAGTATAAGGTTTCTCACAGAACAGGGCCTGGATATCTCTAACCCTATGGATGGAAGTTACTATCACTCAAAAGTCTGTCTTGAGGGGGGGCGTGGCCAACTGCTGAAGGAGATGGCTGCACGGTAGCCGAGCTCCATCACGCCACTCCCGTAAAATCTGCAAGTACCAGTGTACCCCGGCCACCATCACTTGCCTTGGCTGCTAACTTCCCCGTGTCCTTGGCCCCGAAGTCCGTGTTCAGTTTCGACGCTGTCTGAGGCTCCATCGAGGCCGGACATGCGCCGATCTGCCACAGGGTTTCCTGATGCACAGCGCGCGCCCTTCTCCATCCTGGGCGCGCGCAGCACTCGACAACGGGGTCGTGGCGTGGTGCGGAGGCCCTGGAGTTGCGGCCTGACAGTTGGGCCTCGCTCTGCCATGCGACCCTGCTGAGACAGCCACCGCCTGGGCCCCCGATCGCCAGCGGACCACACTTCGCACCCCCCACGGCAGGCAAGCATTCCATTATTGGGCCATAAATCACTTCTTCTCCAGCAGGCGCGGCCGGCGGGGAGGAGAGGCCCGGGGCCTGGCGTGCCTGCTGTCCCTACATCGCAGTGTCTCTCCGGGGTGTGGAGTCACCATACGACAGGCGGGGAGTACCCATCAGCTGGTTTTTTGCCTGAGCTCCAGAACAATCACGCTCCCTGAATTGTGCCTGAGGTTGGGACCGGAAGTGGCCTCGTGTTGCTGATCCCTGGAGGCTCAGGTACGTGTTTTCTTGGACTCTAGGAAGTGGGGTGCTCGCCAAATGCTCGTCTGGTGCTCAGTCAGTGCATTACCACTTCAAGGTGGGTCGCTCCCATTCCCCCCCTCCTCTGTGTTAAGTGCAGCGCCATCCAGGCCAAACTAGATAAATTTGCATGGCAGAAGAGCCAGGAGGGAGATCAATCCACCCAAAAACCCCACGGGGAGCAGACAAAGCCAACGCTGCAGGACATCCTATCCGCCATCACAAATGTTCGTACCGCCCTCGAATCCTGCATTGCTACAGTGGCAACGGAGGTGGCCCTCATCAGAACGGACATGAAGAAAATGTCTGACCGAGTTGACGCTGTCGAAGACACAACTAAGGAGCTGAAAACTGACTCGAACATTCTCAAGCGTCAAGTATCCGAACTTCCAAACGCACAGGAAGCCCTTACCTTGCAGCTGGACGACTATGAAGGCCGCATGCGAAGAAATAACGTTCGCATCCTGGGTGTTCCGGAGGTAGCGGAGGGGCAGGCGGCAGATCTATTCGTGGAGGAATTGGTTCTTAAACAGCTTCAGCCACGTGGCCTCTCCAAGTGCTTCTCCATTGAGCGTGCACATAGCGTCCCCGGTGGCAGACTTAGACCCAGGGCGCCTCCCCGGCCTGTACTGGCAAGGGTGTTTAACTTCCGCGACAGGGATGCCATTTTACAGATGGTGAGAGCGGCCCCACCAATAGTCATCGACAATAGCAGTGTCACCTTCTTTCCTGATTTCACTCTGCGTGTCGAGAAGCAACGGCGCAGCTTCCAGAAGCGCTTTGAGGGACCAAGACATCAAGTATGCCATGATGTTCCTGGCCAAGCTACGGATTGAATCCAGCCGCGGTTGGTAGTGGGAGTAGCTGCCGGGTGGTGCCGTGGGAGGGGGAGGGGCAGGGTGGGGGGTAGCAAACTATGGATTACGGAGGTTTTCAGGTAAGTACACATATAAATAAATAAATCTAATTTTGTTGCGTGCACTGCATCCCCAAATGCGATGCCCCTCCCCCTCCCACTACCAACCGCGGCTGATTGAATCGGAGGGTAAACTATGGTTCTTCACTAGGCCACAGGACGCTTGGGACTGGCTCGAGGGTTGGAGAACCGTTGGCAAGCGCTACCACAAGTCCGCGGGTGGCTCTGGGGGCCCTGGTGGGCGAGGACCTCGGCATGGATCACCACACGGGGACGACTCGGAGTCCGGAAGGGTGAACTGTATGGAACTGCAAGTATTAACACCCCTCGGTGGTCGTCGAGGACCCCCTGAGAGTCTCCCACATTGATACTGTTGGTCCCTATTTGCAATGTCCTTTGAAGTGTTTTGTCTTGTTATATGTGGCATGTACATTAATCTTCTATTATTAGCTGACTCGCCTTGGGGGTAGGGGGGTGGGGGCAATTCAGTCTTTATGTTATATCCGCAGGCTTATCATGACTGTGCACCATTTATCACGCTGTTGGTTGGCCGGGGTGACAGTAGTCATCACTCATAGTTGCTTAAGGGAGTGGGGTTGTTACACGTTCCCCAAAGTGTTACGGGTTTGCGACAGGCGCTCTGCAAGTTGGGGGAGGCGGGAGGTTGTTTACCCGTCATGCAGGGAGGCAGGGTGGGGGGGGAGGGTGTTGGGGCGAGGGGAGGGGACTGGGGGGTGTTTTTCAAGCTTGGGTTTTGGTATCTGTGCATATTTGTCTTTTGCTAGTCCTTGCGTAACTGAGTCCACTTGATCATTACCATATCGTAACTTCACAGCTGCTCACCACTTATGTCACTGGTTTCCGCCCTCATCGATGGGGGCACTGACTTTCTTCCTTCATATGACACAGATTCCCTGGCGGGTTTGTCCCCTGTACATGGTCTACTTATGCTTGCATTCACCACACTTCGCTCTCATCACAGAGCTACAACGTCTGGTTTCTTGCTGTGTCTCAAATAATAGGGTCCACTGGGTCGATACTGCATCGCTATTTCACCACTGCTCACCAGTCGCATGGCTGCAATCTCCGCTCCTGGGTTTACACCCGCTCCATGGCAGGTAGCTCCCTGCATAAGGTGTTTTCATACTCCCGCACATCGCAATAAATCCTCCCCAAGGGGCTACAGCAGTTGCTTAATGCGTCCATCACCAGCTCTTCGACACTACATTAACCTAGTTCCAATACACTCATGGGGACTAATCTAGAGCTAAAAATATTAACGTGGAACGTTAACGGCTTGGGAGACAGGATCAAGTGGGGGGTAGTCCTTCAGTACATTAAACGTCAGCCACCGGAAATAGTACTGCTTCAGGAGACACACCTGATTGGCAATTCATGCGGTGCACTGAATAGATGGGGCTACCGCATGGTCGGACACTCAGGGTTCACCTTGGGTTCAAGAGGGGCATTGGTGCTTCTGTGCAGGGGATGTCCATATTTGGTGAATAAGACTTGGGAAATCGCCCAGGGCAGATATCTTGCACTCTCTGGTACTTGTGAGGGGCGGGTAATCAATCTCGTGTCTGTATATGCCCCACCAGGCCTTCAGCGACTGGTACTGCGTGATATCGGGGTGCTCCTGCTCGAACTTCCAACAGGAGTGCTGGTGTTGGGCGGCGACTTTAATCTCGCAATGGATGGCTCTCGGGATCGCCTTCCTCCCAGGGGTGACCCCCAAGGGGGAGCCCAATTGTCCAGATTTGCGTCCGCACTGGGTCTGGTAGATGTGTGGCACTGGCTCAACCCTACAACACACAATTTACTTATTATTCAGGAGCCCATAATAGCCAGTCCTGCATCGACCATAAATTCACGCTTACTCAGGATGTCCAGTTTTTCGTGGCCTCCGAATGTTTAGCCCGTGGAATTTCAGATCACTCCCCAATTCTGACGACACTAACCAAAGGGCAACCTAGGAGTCGGTCCACCCTCACAATAAACCTGTGGGCACTTAAGGTGCCTCATATCAAGGAGGCTTTACTTAAGGACTCTGACTACTACTTTAACGAAAATGTATGGTCGGTTTCGTCACCGTCTGTGATCTGGGGGGCATATGGTGGGGTCATAAAGGGTAGGGCTCTGTCACTCATGGTAGGGCACAGGAGGGAACTCATCAAACGTGTGGTTGAACTAGAGGAGTACCACTTAGCTCGTAGAGTGGCTTACAGATACTTACAGATCAGCCTCGCAATTGCTGCTGCCCTGCCTAAAGACGGCCCTTTGGCTGCATCCACCCCGCTGGAGGATAGACTGTTACTCGACCCTATGCCTTCAAAGGCCATATCCCTCACATACAAGAAGCTTCAGAACAACCGGCCAGAACCCATGACCCGATTGCTCCAGCGCTGGGGGGTGGACCTGGGAGAGATCGAGGATGAGGACTGGCACGAAGCCCTGGCGTCCCCATGGGAGGTGACCATTCCCTTTCGCCTGCGCTTGGTACAACTGAAAATCCTACATCGCGTTTATTTTGACGCTCGCACGCGGTTTAAAATGGGGAGACGACCTGACCCTCTGTGCCTCCGGCGCTGTCATTTGCCAGGCACCTTCTTCCACATATTGTGGGAATGCCCCAAAATGCAAACATATTGGGGGAACATTACGAAGCAGATGGAGGGTGTGTGGTAAATCTGTGAAGGCTACCCCCCAGCTCTGTCTACTCAACATGTGGGACGCCATGGATCTTACACAAGCAGAACAGGCATGGTCTTAAACGGGGTGGTCAATCGCGAAACGCAATATTGCGCAGAAATGGGGAGCAGAGACGGCCCCAGGCCTGAGGGACTGGGCGATAGACATGGACAGGGCAATGATTGCCAAAAAAGAGGCTTTCAAGCGCAGAGGGTGCCCTAAAAAATGGGACCACAAGTGGGGGAGGTGAACAAATACAGTGGTTACTTGTGTGTATCCCCTACCATTGAGCTACGGCGAGACCGTCGCCTCATGCTGGAGGTCTCTGGATTTGATGATACACCCCCACCCTGATGAGGGCGTCACGCTTGCTCTATAGTATGTCACCGAAAGGGATGGGAATCTTACTGTGAATGATTAGGTGCCCGGGTGCGGATTGCTGCCTAACAGTTGTGTGTGTGGGGCGGCGGGGTGGTGGACTGTACTCAAGTCGTACTATATAAGATGTATTTGCCATGTTTTCACAGTGGACCCATATGCTGACTTATTAAAGCACTGTACTATGTATTTTTCCTTTTGCTTAATAAAAATTGTTGAAAAAAAAGTTTGTCTTCCAAGAGATATGCTGAAAAAATACCCTATCAAAGGTTTGAAAGAGGGCACCTTAGTTTAGACAGGACTACATTCAACTCCTGGGGGGATGGGAGGCTGGGTGGAGAGAATACCTTCTTTAAGGGAGGTATGACTTCAATACTTTACAGAAAGTCCTTGACCACCGAAATTGTGAAAAAAGGTTTGTGAATATTTTTCCAATAAGCGGAAATGGCTGCAAAGTGTAACATTCTTGAAGAACACTTCAGCCCAGACATTGCTAAAATCATGAAGGTAGAGCACCACCGCTTCTTTTTGACATCCGATAGGATTGATATTTTTTGTAGAAACCAGATGGAAAACTTCTTGCATTAAAATAAATAAGGTTCTTGTTGAAGTACGCCTGGCTTCTCTCAAGATGTTTAAATGATCTTCTGGAAGATTTAAAATAACTGTATTGCAAGAGTTAAGAAGCCAGGCAGCCAAGCTCAACAATGGAAAGTTGCTATGCAGGATATCACTGAGAACTTCATAGTTCAGTACAGTGATTCTCTTGGATTAGTTTAATATAATCTGCTTCTGCATTATGGACTCCAGGTAAACTGACTTCTGTAATGAGCAGATTCCTTGCAATTAGCCACTGCCTGGCCTCCTCTAGTCAGAACTCTGAATCTCACGCCTCCCTGCTGCTTGTTGATGTAATGCAGATTGTTTTGTCTGTTTGTACAAGTAGGGAAAAGGTTGTAAAACTTGTCAGAAATTAATTCTGAGCCAGATGAACCACTCTCAAGTCCAGGAGGTTGAGGTATAGGTTTTTTAATTCGTTGACCACACTCCTTGAACCTGAAGACTGTGCATAAGAGCTCCACAAACCAACAGAGAAGCATCTGTCATGATGGTTTGAGACTGATCCTCTGGTTGCAAGGGGAATCCCTGTCTGTGACAGAGTTTATCTGTCTTCCCAACTGCCCGAGAGTTGACACAAGTAGTCTTCAAGACATTGCTGCAATGGCCTCACTGCAGACAGGCGTTTGGAACCAGAAAGATGCAAGATGCCATTGGGCCCGTAGGTGATGAGATTTAGCAGGCAATCAGACATTTTACCCTTGGAAGCTTCTGATAGCTCACATAGCTAGAACACAGTTGCGCCTCCAAGTGATACACTCTTGCTGATAGTGCATCTATGCGTGTCTACAAATAGTGGATGGACTGCACTGGAATCTCCATAGACAAAGTGGTTTAACCTCGCGCCCAACAGCTGCAACTCAGAGTAGTGTTGTAATGACTCTCGGCTTCCTGCAGTGTTTCTGCTTTCATAAACCAGTCAAGCAAGGGATAGATATAGGCTGTCATTTTTTTTTAGATGTGCTGTAACGGCTGCCAGGCACTTCAAAAATGTTTGTGGTTCTCATTTAAGGCTGACAGGTAGGACTTTATATTGGTAACGGGCACTGCACACCAGAAATCTCAAGATCACGAGATGCTTTCGAATGATGGGGATGTGAACATAACATCTTGAAGATTTATGGCACACATCCAATTCCCCTGATGGAGTTAGGAGCTGTATGGTAAACATGCAAAACATACTTCTTGTGTACTTGTTTGTCGTCCTGAGATCTTAAGTTGAGCAATATTTTTTCTTTAGACCCTTCTATTGAACCAGAAAGTAGCAGGAGTAAACTGTTTCCTTTCTGGTGCATATGGATCAGTTCTGCCAAATCTTTGATCAGAAGGGTATGATATCCAAAGAAGCAACTCTAGATTCGGAGGTCTTCTTTGGAGGAAGGGATAGGGTAGACAACTTAAACTTCAGAGAATAGAGATTTCTGTAAATTATACCACACCAATCTCTCTTTCTACTCAAACTGATAACTGCTGAAGCTTCTGCCTACCTGAGTGGGGAACAGAGGAGGGGAAAGAGGTAAGTTACTATTTGGAGGGCTTTTTTTGCTTGGGTTTGTTGGCCACCTCTTTTTTGTGGTCTTTAAAATTATTTTTGTTGGCGTTGTTGCCGATGGTACTGTTGGGGTCACAGAGGGGCTTAATTCCACTTTTGGTAACATCTTTCGTAAGGCCTGTATGTATGCTTCTTGAAGTCCTTCATTGAAGCTTCCAGTTCAGCTTTTATGCACTGCATTTCTTCACTTGTATGCGCTCCAAGCAAAGCTGTGCCAGAGAATACAAGTTTTAAAATCCTCTGCTCAGGGTCTGGTTTTGAACCAATCAGGCGTAAACAAAGCTCAAAGAAGGGCCAGGCCATGACAGCAGCCAAGTCAACAGAAAAAGCACTAATCACTTGATTAGAATCCATCATAACTTTCTTGAATACCTCTGAGAAGCCCGGCTTATCTTCTCAAGGGAGCTTCTCCTGAGATCGTTGGCATCTCACAGAGAACCTACTGTACTGCTCACATAAGGCAAGGATACTGGCTGTTTTCATAGCACTGACTGATGTTCTACAGAATGTTTTGCAGATTGCATCAATTTGCTTGCTTTCCATCGGAGGCACTCTAGAAGATGGCGTTGTGAGATAGTATTTTCTTGCTGCAGCCAGTTTACCCAAGTCAGGCGGTGAGTCTGCATGAAGGAAGGGAGTGTCTTGTTTGGGAGATCTATATTTCTGCAACAATGATGGAGCAGATTTGACTGCTGCTGGAGTTGAAAACAACTCTGTTACAGATTCAAGTATTCCTGGACTGAAGGTTAGCAAAGGAAGAACAGAAAATAGAGGCTGAAGAGTTTAAAAAATGACAAATCTTTAGTAGAACCATTTGTATTGGAATAGTCTGCATGTTTGCAACCCTCTCAGCTAAAACTTTGTTGAAGGCGGAGCTGCCATCTATAGGTGAAGCGCTCACGAGTCATGAATCCATGAAAGTCTGAGAGTAGTGACAAACTGAAGAGTATGAGTTGATGCAATGAGGCGATCAAGTGTCTTGTTGATCTTGAATGTTGTGTTAATTTTGAAAAGGAGCAGAGCTAGACCAGTGTTAAGAATAATGGTGCAAAGGAGATGGTGAATGGCGCCATCTACACTTACTTCTAGAATGTCTTGGAGTTCTGGACCCGGTTCTAGAAGACCTTGTACTGTAGATGGTGTTACCAGAGCATCAGCAGAAGACTGAACATAAATGCACAGATTTGCATAATAATGTGGGGGAGGCCCTACAGCCTCCCCTGCAGTCCCAGCCTGGGCGAAGGCTACTCCCCGGGCTAAATATTGTAAAGCAATGCAGGGAGCCACATGGCCCACCACATGCCCCGGGGGCCGCCACCCCAGAACAAAAAGTAAACAATGAAGGGGGTGTGTCGAGGATCCCCCGATACAGGGCTAAAAACAATGGTGGAGGGGGGCCATGGGGCGCCCCATTCAAGAGCAATTAATGGCCCTGGGGACCGCCACACCCAGTACTGGCTCCGCTATGTCTCGGGGTGTCCACCGGCGGGACACAGCTTGTTCGCTGTGGCTTAGTGGGAGCTTTACCGCTCCTGCCAAGCCAGAGCAAACACTGCTAAGACCCGGTTCTAGAAGACCTTGGACTTTAGATGGTGTTCCCAGAGCATCAGCAGAAGACTGAACATGAGGCATAATTGGTGGAGGCAGCATTAGTAGAGGTAGTGCCAATGGAAGAACCATATGAATTATGTGCTGAGCAGGTTGAGGTGATGCTGGTGGTACAGCAAGCGCCTGTGTTACATGTAGGCCTTCTTTTCAACTTGCGAACCAATTCTGCTGAAAGGTGGTAAGATCTGCTAGGTGATGTATCCTTCGAAGTTGATGCAGTCTTTGACATCGACAGCCTTGTCCTTGACGTTGACCTAACCATTCTCGAAGTTGACCTGCCTCTCCTTAACCGCAAGTCAGCTGTAGACAGCGAACAAGTTGTGACGTATCCTGCCTTTAACATCATGGATCTCGAACAGGTGGTTCGGTTTGTCTACCTGTGGGATTGCTCAGAGGATATTCCTCAAAAGGCATCCTTGGAGGTGATGAACAATCGGAGGAAGCGGAAACAACCTCTCTATGTTACTCAGATCTTCCGTATGTCTCTACATAAGTCTTCCTGAAGCCATGGAGCCTCATCTTCTCTTTGTACTTCAAAATTCTTGAAGATTTCACAGGTGTCTGGACAATGAGAAAAGACAGACAAGCAATACAGACAGTATAAGGGTTCGTCGGAACCTTTTTCTCCCACAGTTATGACACTTCACAAAAAAGGAATGTCATTTTGTGAAGTAAAAAATATTTTGCTCTGTTAGGAAACAAAAAAATGTGCCACTAGCCTTTAAAGATTTCAAGCAAAAGCGTTTAAGATTTGGAATGGTTTCCAAAAGGGAAAAAAATGCAAAAAGGCCCAGCCCATTGGTCTAGAATCCGGTCAACCAAGAAAAAAAAGAACTGGGTCAGCTGTCTCCTTCAGGGCATAATGTGATACTGTGGTATGTAGTTCACCCAGACTTTCATATTGTTCTCATCCTTCCTTTCGAAAAAGTTTTAAAATATTTTTTTCAGGTCACTAGTCATTTTTGCTACTTTGATTTGATTTAAAAAATATTTCCTAAAGTAAATAGCTGAGAATTGTCTAATACACTCCATCATTGGTGTTTCTAAACTGGCGTTTGGGAAATATTTCTTTCGCTCAGAAATATTTATCTTTCAAATGTCAAAAGTGTATAGTGTTGTTGTTTTTTAAAAAATGTATGCTTCATTCAAAGTGCTTGGGAACCCTCATAAGGGCAGGACAATTAAGAGCTTATGAGTAGAATAAAGATTCCCCTGGAGGACAACCATTACTTGCCACATTGTTCCTTAAGTGAATATATATAAGTTTCGGGGTGATCCGTCAAGCTGGGGCCGAAAACCAGGGGGTGCTTAAAAGCGTGTTTCCCCCAATCTAAATTCCCATAGGACCTTTAGACACAGCTACAGCCCGAACTGCTGAACGGAATCACATCAATTGTGTCAGGAAGGTAGATGATGGTCCAAAGAAGCGCCTTTTGTGATTTGGTGCAAATCCGTTCACTAGTTACGGAGAAATGTAAAGAAATTTCCAGTTGTATATATAGGGATAAGGTGGATCCGCGATCCCTCCCGATCTTGTGCTGAGATCTGATTGGATGCCAACACTTTTAAACCAGAAAGTTTTGTCAGCTAATTTGTTACTCGGTTTAACCAAGTCACAAAAAAACATTAAAAAGAAAAGGGGGCAGGGTAGAAACACCGGCCCTCTAGGCCTCTAAAGATTTTTGTCGGGAGTCGGGTAGGATCCGCGATTCCGGCAAAAGAGAATTTAAAAGAAATGAAGAGTGGGCTTCTGCGTTTTTTCATGAATATGTCCCCAGGTGGGCCAGGTTCCGGGAGCATTGTGGGAACATAGGAGGGAGGTGCCTTGGGCCCCACTCAGGCTATTTCAAAGCCCAGGGACAGCCACCTCCCCGGGGCAGTAACGATTATATGCAGGAAAGCGTTGTGGCTCCCCAGCTGCCCCAGGGACCGCCACCTTCCCGGGGCACAGATATAAATGAAAAATAATGCCGGGGGCCCTATGGCCTTCCCAGCAGCCCAGGGGACCGCCAACTTCCTGTGGTACAGATTTGCATAATAATGTGGGGGAGGCCATACAGCCTCCCCTGCAGTCCCAGGTGCGGGGAAGGCTACTCCCCATGGCTCAATATTGTAAAGCAATGCAGGGTGCCTCATGGCCTGGGGACCGCCACCTCAGGACAAAATGTAAACAATGAAGGGGGTGCGTCGAGGATACCCCGATACAAAGCTAAAAACAATGGTGGAGGGGGGCCACAGGGCACCCACTTCAAGAGCAATTAACGGCCCTGGGGACCGCCACCCCCCAGTACCGGCTCCGCTATGTTCCAGGATGTCCACCCCCGGGACACAGCTTGTGTGCTGTGGCTTGGCAGGAGCTTTACCACTCCTGCCAAGCCAGAGAAAACACTGCTTCAGCTTTCAACAAGCGTGAACATTAAAAATGCTCTCGCTTGTTGAAAGCGGAGCAGAACAGGTTTCACAGACATGGAGCTGCCATTCCAGCAGCTACCTGTCTGTGAAATCAATGCCGGCTCCTGCAGGACGCGGGGAGCCGGCAGGGACTGCAGGGACCTTGAGGCTCCCCCGCGGTCCCTAACAAATGCAATTGTTTGCCCTGGGTGGGACCAGGGCACCCAAAATGGAGGGGTAGGCCCGGGAGATGGGGTTCCTGGGGCCAAAATATGCACCAGAGAAGCATGGCCCCCCTCCAACAATAAAAAAAAAAAACAAAGGCTCCGCCCCTGGGGAATGGGGCTCTGGGGCCAAAATAGGCCTGGGAGCGGGGCTGTGCAGCCCACCTCCCCTTATTTTTTAATTTAAAAAAATGTAAAGGCAGCAGCCCGGGTGATTAGGTCCCTGGGGCAAAATCGGCCTGGGGAAAAGGAGCTGGGTTGCCTCCCCCCCTCCACATTCAAAAAAGGACTGGCCCTGGGGGATGGGGTCTCCAGGGCCAAAATCTAACACAAGGCACCCCCTTCCCTATTCAAAATAAAATTTAAAAAAAGAACAGCATGTTGCTGAGGCCCGACCCCTTTCTCCACCGTGATGCAAACATGCCTCCCGGCACACAAGTGGTTGGATAATGAACTCCACTTTACTCCTGAGGGCCTGAGCACTAAAGTAGACTTTATCCCAAAACCAGTAGAGTGCCAGGAGGCACGCTTGCAAAGTGGTAAAGAAAGTGGGTGTGGCCTCCAACACACTCAGCAATCCAACTGTGTGGGACTTACTGGAGGTAACAGGAGGGTTATTTAGCCCTCAAGGACGTCTTTGGTGGACAATTACCCCTCCTGTGACATCCAGTAAGTCCCACATAGTGGAATTGCTAAGAGGGTTTTGGAGGACAAGCCCCCTTTCTCCACTACTATGCAAACACACCTCCTGGAGCACTACTGAGATGAAGGCCACTTTACTCCTGAGGGAGCTTGGGGAACAAGAAGCCCTCCTGGTAACTCCTGCAAGTCCTACACAGCGGGATTCGTGAAAGCTGGTAGGAGCCCCCACCCTCTTTCTCCACCACTCTGCAAACACGACTACTAAAAAAAAAAACATAGAAATTCACTGAAAAAAAACCAAAGGTTACAGGGGCATTACAGTTAGGAAATGGAATTAAAAAAACCTTCAAAATTCACTGAAATAAAACAAAGGTTACAGGGACGTTATAGTTAGGCTCAGGTTTCAATTGAACAAAACCAGTGAAATTCAGCAGTTATAGTTTGCTGAGCTAACTATAACTCGCACCCCCACAATGCACTGCTTATGACCAAGACATAGAGCACGATACAGCATGGTAGAGTGGAGTGGCAGAGTACCATACAGTGGAGTGGCATAGAGTGCAGTAGTGTCTTGTGGTGTAGAGAAAGGGTCTCCAACCTTTTCTGTAGCAAGAGCTACTTCTGATCAGTGAAAATCATTGTAAGCTACTGAAGGCCAAGCCACTCGCACAATGTTATCAGACACCCCCATGGTCAGTTTCATTAAATTTAAGCCTAATGTTCAAAGAGCCAAAGACTATAGTTTGAAGAAAATACTTTGACTAAGGGCACTATGACAGGGTTGCCATGTGTGTCAATAAGAGTGTGCTCCCATTTCAAGTGTCACATTTACACACAGCAAACATCTTGCTCCTAGTGGCTGGTAGTCACAGTGTCATTTATAGCTGAAAAATACAGCCATTTATTTGTTATAAATAGGACACTGCAGCTACCAACCACTGGGAGCAAGATGCTTGCTGTGTGTAAATGTGACACCTTGAAATGGGAGAAAATTAAACTAAAGCGTTAACTTTGTTTATATGGATTCCATAAAACTCATCATTTAAATGTTATCCCATTTCAAAGTATTGCATTTACAAACAGCAGGCATCTTGTACCCATTGGCCTGTAGACAGCGCCATATTTATGACTGAAAAATACAGCCATCTGTTTAAATAGGAGGAATATCTAGTGAATAACTTCTTCATAAAATAGTAAGTAATTGGCTTAATTGAAAGTAGAAAAAACTGACTCAATGTTGCATAGAAATGTTTTTTTCCACTTTAAACTTCTCCCATTTGAAAAGAAATGACAGTATTTTTCAGTTATAAATATGGTACAGTGTCTACTGGCCCCTGGGAGCAAGAGATCCGTTTGTAAATGCAACACTTTGAAATGGGATAATGTTAAAATGAAGAGTTAATCATTAAGTTTGCTATTCATTTCAATATTCACCCATTAAAAGCATTCAGAAACATTTTGTTCTCATGCTTTTATTTTGAATTGACAAGGACTTTTATTTAAGATTTAAAACCTTAGTGTTTCTGTTCTTCACCTCTGTGCCCTGGGTTAAAAATCTGACTCCAGCAGTGCTCATTATCAGTCCCTGCTATCCGTAGCCTGAAGATAATGTAAAATAAACACAGCCTCCCTTAACTTTAAAAGGAAAAATGTGGTCCGGTGTATGAACTCAAGGCTGTGAGCTACTCTGAAGGTGTCTGTGAGCTACTAGTAGCGTGTGGAGAATATAGTAAAGTGGGATAGAGGCACAGAGGGCATTACGTGGAGTAGAGTGCTGTACAGTGGTATTGAGTAAAGTGCGGTAGACTTACATTGACAGGAGTACATTGTTGTATAGTGGAGTGCTGTAGAGTGGAATATAGTGTGGCAGAATGGAGGGCCGTAGATGTTAAGTAGAGTTTATTTATTTATTTATAAAGTTTTATATAGCGTGTACATGATCCCGAGGGATATCAGAGCGCTTCACAATTACGGATGATCAGGGTTAGACAGGCGTCAAATATATATCAAAGGAAACAGTTACAACGGGTGCAACACAGCATCCCAATAGTTAACAACAAAAAAATAGCGGGACTGGGAGGGGAAGGAAAGAGTAAGTAAGGGGATATAATACATCCATACAAGAGATGAAGGTGTACCTCCAGGATCTTCAAGAAAGTGATCGGGCCCAATTAAGGTAAGAACCTGCACATAAGGAATCGTTTTACTTCCCTTTTGAAGGCAACCATGGAGGTGAGTCTGCAAATTTCAGGAGGAAGAAAGTTCCAGATCCATGGAGCGGAGCCGGAGAAAGCTCTTTGACAAGTTCTCTTTTTGAGAAATATCTGTGGTTTCAGAAGGAAGGTGTTAGCAATCCTTGAGGGTCTACCACCTCCAGATAGTTCTAGCTTTTGGCATAGATAAGAGGGGGTTTTAAGATGGAGAGCTTTGTGAGTCAGGCAGGCAATCTTTAGCTGTATTCTTGCTTCAAAAGGCAGCCAACTTAGAGATTTTAGGACTGGGGAAATGTGTGCAGATCTTTTTGTGCCCATGGTCAGCCTGGCCGCTGCACTCAATACAGCCCTAAGTGGGGCCAAGGTATATTTCGGGAGGCCACATAGCGTAGCACTGCCATAGTCAAGCCTCGACAAAACCAGCGCTTGAACCACCTGCTTGAAGTCAGCTTGTGGGAGGAAAGGTTTGAGATTCCTGGGGGTATGATTCGGAGGAGAAATTAGCAAGAATTCGGTTTTGGAAGTGTTGAGTAGGAGGTGGATCTCTGCTAGCCAGTTTTGAGTGTTCATGAGGGTAGTGTTGAGTGATGTAAGATTGTCAGGGGAGGAGATTTTAAAGTAAAGTTGTGTGTCATCTGCGTACATGTGGAAAAGAATGTTCATTGAGTTTAGTGCATTTGCAAGTGGTTGCAAGAGTAGGTTGAATAGTATGGGGGATAAGGTGGACCCCTGTGAGACACCCATGGATACAGGCGTGGGATGGGATAGGGAGTGGTTCACCTTTATTCTTTGGGGTCTGTGGTGGAGGAGGGATGAGAACCATTGCAGCACCTGACCAGAGAGGCCCATCCTCTGTTCAAGAACAGATAATAGGTTGCCGTGATTTACAGTGTCAAATGCAGAGGAAAGGTCAAGGAGCATCAGGAGTCAGAATTCGTTGTGGTCGAGCATTTTTAAGATGTCATCGAACACATGAATGAGAGCTGATTCAGTGTTGTGTCCACTCCGAAAGCCGGATTGGTGATGGTCTAGGAGTTGGAAATTTTCAATGTGAGCACAAAGTTGGGATTGGACACATTTTTGGCCAGGGTAGTGATGTTGGGAGATAGGGCAGAAGTTGTTAAGGTCTGCACCATCAGCATTAGGTTTTTTTAAAATAGGGAAAACCTGAGCTGCTTTTAGGCAGTCAGGGATCATACCTTGAGACAGTGAGGCATTGACAATATTTGTCCAGAGGAATAATGACTTCCTTGATTTCTTTGAAGACAGAGGGTGGTAGCGGGTCATTAAAGTGATTGGATGGGTTGATATTCTGAAGAATCATGTTAATGTCTCTTTCGCTAAAAGGGGTGAAGGTGTCCCAAGAGGCATTGTTTTTGGTGCTCAGACTAGCTGGTTCAAGCTGTTCTGCGGGGGATGAAGGGTGCACAAGCCAATAGGATGGTAGAGAGGCCTTTTTAGATTCCAATTCGATACTGATGAGTCTCGATTTCTCAAAGAAAAACGTAGCCAAGGCGTCGCAAGAGGGTGGGCTGTTTCCTGGGTCAGACAGAGTGGGTGCGTCACACGATTGTTGTTTAACAATTTCAAAGAGTTTCCTGGGACGATTTGAGGCTTGGTTAAGTTGAGATCTGAGGTAGTCTGCCTTGGCAATCTTGATTTGCTATAGGAGCGCCATACCATTCTGAGGACTTTCAGCTGATTCGAGGAAGGATTGGATTTTCATGATCCTTCAGTTGCCCTTAGGTTGCGGCGTTCGGAGTTTAGGTTGTCGTTAAACCATGGTTTGGAGATTTTTGTTGATGCATTTTTTTGTTGGATAGGTGCAACGGAATCCATGATACTTCAGATAGTAGAGTTGTTAAAGTCCGTAAGTTAACATCTGGCTTGACAACTTGGCGGAAGGGGCAAGTTTACATTGAGTTGCTAGTTCAGCTGTATTGACATGTCTAAGGTCACTTTTCCATACCTTTAGCTTCTTCGATTGAGGCTTCCTCGCGGACATCTCCCGGTTAATGTAAAAGAGGATGATGTGATGGTCAGACCAGTCACAAGGGGAGATGTTATCCAGTAATATGGCGTTTCCTTTGGAAATGATGAGATCCAGGATTTCTCTTTTATTATGCGTTGGCCTGTCACAGTATTGGGTCAGCGTGTGATCATCTAAGAAGGATTTAAGGCATGTAACAGCTTGGTCATTGGGGTTACACCAATGAAGGTTTAAATCACAGAGGAAGATTTGGGGTATTGCGGAATCGACATTACCGGAGATGATTTCCAGGAATTGTTCGGTGAAGGAGCAATTGTCCCCCGGGGGTGATAGAAAGTATGTAGTTTGCATATCAGGGGGTGGTTACTTAAAATGTTGAGACAGAGGTATTCACTGGGGGAGGGCGTAGATGTCTCGGAGTGAGAGACCGAGAGAGTGCTCTGATGAATACAAGCAAGGCCACCGCCCTGCTTTTTCGCTCTGTCGAGACAAATTATGTCATGGGAAGGGGGCACTAGGAGGTCTAGGATAGGAGAGGAAGCGGAATTCAACCAACTTTCGGTGAGAATGATGTTGTCCATCTCCTGGTATTGAATGAGGTCGAAGATATCCGAGGCGTGTTTACTGGCTGATCTGCAGTTGAGAAGTAAGCATTTGAGTTGTCCCGGTGAAAGGGGGGGGGGGGGGAACGTTTGTGGGATGTTCACTCTTTTGGGTAGTGTTGTTGAGCAGAGTACAGTGGAGTGGCGTTGAGTGGAGTGGCGTACACTGTAATAGAGCGGAGTAGAATACAGTGTAGTGGCATATGATGGAGTGGCGTACAGTGGAATAGAGTACAGCAGCGTGGCGTAGAGTGAGTGGGGTAGACTAATAGCGTACAGTGGAGTAGTGTACAGTGGACTGGCGTACAGTGGGGTAAAGTGGAGTAGATTGGAATATCATACTGAGTAGAGTTGCGTAGGGTAAAATGGAGTTACGTACAGTGAAATAGCATATGTTGGAGTGGGGTTGAGTAATAGCGTAGTGTGTAGTGAGGTACAATGTAGTAGCACACAGTGGAACAGCGTAGAGTAGAATAGTGTGGAGTGGAACGGTGTACAGAGGAGTAGCGTAGAGTGGTATACAGTGGAGGAAGGAAGATTAAAGGCATACAATGGAATGGCATATATTGAAGTGGTGTAGAGTAGAATAGCATAGAGTGAAGTGCTGAAGAGTGGCGTAGAGTGACGTGTGGTGGAGTGGTGTAGATTGAGGTACAGTGTATTGGAATATAGTGTAATAGGGTAGAGTGGAGCAGTGTATAGTGTTAGAGCATGCACTGGAGTGGCGTGGAGTATACTGGCGTACAGTGGAACAATAGACTGGAGTGGTGTAAAGTGGCGTGATGTACCATAGACTGGAGTGTGCACAGTGTAATAGTGTAGAGTGGAGTGACAGTAGAATACTGTAGTGTAGTGATGTATAATGGAGTGGCATAGCTTACAGTGGAGTGGTGTAGAGTGGAATAGCACTGAGAATAGTGGGGTACACTGGAGTGAGAGTGCCATATACTGGAATAGTGTAGAGTAGAGTGGCGTGGAGTAGAGTGCTATAAAATGTAATAGTGTAGGTTGTAGTAGTGTAGAGTGGTTTACATTGGAGAGGTGTAGAGTGCAGTGGTGTAGAGTGTAAGTGGTGGAGAGTGTTAGTGGTGGAGAGTAAGTGGTGTAGAGTGCAAGTGGTGTAGAGTGGACTGTCGAGAAGTGGTGCATAGTGGAGTAAGGTAGAGTGTTGTGGCAAAGACTATAGTGGCATATAGTGGAGTAGCGCACAGTGGAGTGAGGTAGACTGTAGTGGCATACAGTGGATTGGCGTGCAGTGGCGCACCAAAGAGTGGAGCAGCAGAGAGTGGTGTGGCATGACAGAGTGTAGTCAGAGTGAAGCAGCATACAATGTAGTGGCGTACAGTGGAGTTGCGCACATTGGAATAACAGTATGTAGTGGCATACAGTGGAGAAGTGGGTGGCGTGGCGTAGTGAGGTACAGTGTAGTGGCATTAAGTGGAAGAGCATACACAGGAGTGGCGCAGAGTAAAGCGGCATGGTGGAGTGCCGCAGAGTGGAGTGATATAGAGTGGAATACCGTGGAGTGGAGTACACTGTAGCGGTGTACAGTGTAATAGCATACAGTAGAGAGGAGTGGCAAACAATGGAGTAGCGTACAGTTATTGGTATACAGTGCAATATCGCATAATGTACTGACATACAGTGTAGGGCCGTAGAGAGGAGTGGCAGCGTGGCAAGGCATATTGTGGATTAGCGTAGAGTGTAGTGTCGTAGACTGGAGTTGTGTACAGTGGAATGGTGTACACTGGAGTGTTGTAGAATGGAGTGGCGTACAGGGTAATAACGTTCAGTGTAGAGACGTACAGTGGATTAGAGCCGAGTGGCGTATAGTGGAGTGGTGTACATTGGAACAGCACACAATGAAGTGGTGTTGAGTGTGATAACCGAAATAGACCTAGTGTGAAAGTGGGTGAACAGATTGAGATGAAATGTGACAGGAATATACATTATTAGGTGTAAATGGTACTTTTGGGGTAGTAGGTGTAAATACTTTAAGTATTGTTAAAGTTACAAGTGTTTAAAAGCTTAGTTCTATATTGTGCTGTGGTTTACTGCAATACATGCCAATGACAAGGCAAGATTCGATAGGCTAATGGCTGTCTTAAAACATAAAAGGCAGTTCTTTAGTTTTCAGCACACTTTTGCAGTGTTCTGGGTCCAGGCCTTAGATATAGGTAAATAGTAAGTTTTATTGTTGTTCCCTACCTATTATCACTTTATTAAAGTACCACTTTAAGTGGTAATAGGTAGAGAGATGGATTTATATATTTCTATATATTTTTACAGCACTTTACGAAGAACACCGCTTCACTCTATAGTAAAAAATTAAAATACACACTATTACACAAAAAATGAATACTGCAGTACTTCCTAGGAAGTACTGGGTACTCTGTACATTTAAATTAAATATATATATATATATATATATATATATATATATATATATATATATATATATATATATATATATATAAACTTATAACGAATCTTTCCTACCTGTTACCATCATCAATAACTTTATTTTGGCATTCTTGCCAAAAAAGATTTCCACATCATCGCTGACCAAGCAGCAAATAGGTAAAACATATACAGTACTCAGAGGGCATCAAATTATCACTCCTATCACAGCTAATTAGATTCTACAATACAAGGCAACAAAAATAACTCAGCTATGTTAGAGAGAAATGTGTACAACTACCAGCTGGAACGTAAAATCTATGAATATACAACTGTCAGATATAGGATAAAAACATATACATTAAAACTTTTGGGTTTTCCTCACATATGAGCAGGCAAATAAAGGTCCAGCATCTGATCTCAATATTCGCAAAGCTGATTCATGTTTGCATGTTCCCAGCTGTCTGCAAATTGGTTTTATACACTTGGCTTGTGGAGCTGCATATGCTGCCCAAGCAAAAACTATGTGGGTGACAGTTTCATTAGCAGCTTTGAAACCATAACATAACAGAGTTGACAACGACTTGTGATGCCAACTGCTAGTAAAGGTGTTAAGAGGAAGTGTACCAATCTGAACAGGATGTAAAGCTTTCTATCATTCGCTACCTGGATAATATCTAAATAGTGTTCTAGTGTGCTGACTGATTTAAAATCCAAAAACTCACTTGTAATCTGCCCACAAGATGAAGTGCTAATCTCAGTTTGGGCTATCCATTCCCAATAAAGTGTTTTTACAAGTTCTTTGGAGGGGAAAGGGTCAGGAACAGCGTTTTCCCAGATTTCTTGCAGCCCAATATCAGACAGCAGTTTCTTCACGTTATTTATTCAAGCTATCTTATTGGATTTATCCAGAGTGCTAACTTCCATTAGTGCATAGGTGCAAGGAAGCAATTCTGGCACGGACCAAATTCTTCTTCAAAATAACAAAGGGCGTAACTTTGCTTGATCAGCAATTGATTTTTTTCCCATATTCAACCTTAAGGGATAGAGTGGAGTGCTCTGAAGCAATAGCACCAAGTTCATTAGAAACTTATGTTCGGTTCTAGACAGGTCATCTATTTTAGCAAACCCCCACAATTCGGCCACATAAAGTGCAGAACATACAACTTTGTGTCATAAATCTGTAGGGCGGCTACAACTGGTTTGCTAGTCGATGTACGATGTTCTATCAAAAGTGCACCAACGATCTGCCTATCCTTCAAAGATATTAGTCACATGTTATTTCCATGACATACTATCTGATAATTTTATGCTGAAGTAGTCAAAGTAGTCAAAGGTGTTTACCGTCTCAAGCATGAACCTGCCTAGGGTAGGCCTCCCCCTATAGGACTTGTGGGAGTTTATCGCCATATATTTGGTTTTCGATGTGTGAAGCGAGGCCTCGCAAAGCGCAAAAGTCCTTGAACCGATTTAATAACTGTAGACCCATTCCCCCTCACCCCTGGTGTTTAGATACTAATAATGTGTCATCTGCGAACAGAGGAGTCACCATTTTTTCCCTCCCTAATGAGGAAGCATGTGCAGGATGGGGAAACAAAAATTGAAAAACATTGTTCAAATAAACGGAAAGAGTTGGTGCCAACACACACCCTTGACGGACTCCCTTATTAACATTAATTGGGCCAGTGAGCTGAACTTGTTCTCCCAATTGTACTTTAGCATAATTAGCTTCATGGAGGTAAATGATTAGCGATAAAATCTCCTTGGGCATCCCCATTTCATGCAGCACATGCCACAGTTTGCATCTTGGAACTAAATCAAAAACGGACTTTAAATCAATAAAAGCAACATACAGGCTTCGTTTGCCAATAACAGTTTAAAAAAAAAAAAAGGAAAAAGCTAAACACCTGATCAACTGTTCCAGTCTTCTGCCTAAAGCCAGCTTGATAAGGTGTAAAGCTATCCATTCCATTCCAACAAACTTTATTTCGGTCATCGTGGACCATAAAAGTGCATACACAGAAATTTAAACACATAAAACCATGTACTATAAAACAGTCCTAGCTATACAAGTTAATAGTTTGACAGCGTTAAAGTGCATCGCCAGGATCACAAGGTGGTAGATCCGGTCAAAATCATATCTGCAACCGGTCCTCATCCAGCTACCATGTTTGATTCCCCTGTGTAAGATCCACATGGGCCACAAACAGCTGCACATGCAATTTTACCAAAGTAAAAACTCATTTTATCAGCAGACTTAACGTTAAAACATTAAAAAGAGTAAAAATTTAGATAAAAAGTTAAAAGATTCGAACAATATGGACTTTAATGACTGCGGTTGCGAATTTAGAAACATTCCGCGAATACGCCACATTGAGGTTAAGACTCGAGATACAGCAAAGACAATGGGCATATTGAACAAGTTACTTACCTTCGGTAACGATGTATCTGTAAGAAACATTAGCTAGTTAGATTCCTCACCTTAGAATATCCCCAGGCGTCAGGCTGGATCCGGAAAGATTTTTCGTCAGCAATACCCCTTGCGTGTCGCTAGGCGTCGTCTATGGCTCCGCGTCCGTCGTCGTGCGCTGGAATGACGTCGGAGACATCAGTTCTTGCACATAGCTTTCCGCGCCAGCAACGCAGAACCATGCAAGAGACCGACAAGGGTGCCAAAAAATCTAGGGCCCTAGAAAGGATAGCCTTAACCCTAGATGTCGGTTCGCAGAACGGGGAGGATGGGTGGGTCGGTGAGGAATCTAACTAACTAATGTTTCTTACAGATACATCGTTACCGAAGGTAAGTAACTTGTTCATCTGAAAGAAACACGTTAGTTAGATTCCTCACCTTAGAATAGATACCCCAGCAATACCAACCCCGGTGGTGGGTCTGCGAACCAAGATCACACCAGAAAGTCCTGGAGAACAGAACGGCCAAAGAAGCCATCTCTCCGGACTTGGCTGTCCAGGCAATAATGCTTGGCAAACGTGTGCAGCGAGGCCCACGTTGCTGCCCGACAGATGTCCTGCAAAGGGACTCCCCGTCCCAGGGCAGTAGTAGCCGCTGTGGCCCGGGTGGAATGGGCTCTCAGCCCTACAGGAGGGTCCTTTTTAGCAAAGGAGTAACAAGCCTTTATACACAATACGACCCACCGTGAGATGGTCCGCTTGTGTACTGCCCTTCCCTTCTTAGCACCCACGTATCCAACAAAAAGCTGGTCGTCCACCCGGAACTGTTTGGTGCGGTCCAAGTAAAAGGACAGCGCCCGTTTTGGGTCCAGGCGGTGGAGCCTCTCTTCCTCTTTCGAAGGATGCGGAGGTGGAAAGAAGGTGGGCAAAGTGACAGATTGCCCGATGTGAAAGGGAGTTACCACTTTTGGAAGAAAGGAAGGACTAGTCCGGAGGACAACATTGTCGGATGAACAGAAAGAAAAGGAGGCTTAGACGATAACGCCTGGAGCTCACTCATCCGTCTAGCCGAGGTGATAGCTACCAGGAAAGCAGTCTTAAGAGTCAGAAGACGAATGGGACAATTGTGAAGAGGCTCAAAGGGAGCGCACATCAGAAAGGTCAAGACTAAATTCAAATCCCACTGAGGCATTACGAAGGGGACAGGAGGAAACATGTGAGTAATGCCCTTAAGGAAACGAGAAACAACAGGGGATTTGAAAAGAGAAGGCTGATCAGGAAGTCGTAAGAAAGCAGAGATAGCTGATAGATAACCTTTCAAGCTGACCAGAGCAGAGCCCTGCTGGGCTAGAGAGAGAAGAAAGAGGAGAACCTCAGAAAGAGGGGCGGAAAGGGGATCCACAGCCTTTGCTGTGCACCATGCCACAAATTTGTTCCACGTGCAGGCGTATACCGCTTTAGTGGAGGGACGCCTGGCTGCCAGAATAACGTCACAGACTTCAGGAGGCAAGTCAAATGGCATCAACTGTCGCCGCTCAATCTCCACACATGGAGGTGGAGACTGCACAGGTTCAGGTGGAGAACCGTCCCCTGCTGCTGCGACAGAAGGTCCTCCCGAAGAGGCAGTCGTGTCGGAGGATCGATTGACATACTGAGTAGCTCGGGATACTAGTACCTTCGTGCCCAATCCGGAGCCACTAAGATGACTTGGGCCCGGTCGCGCCTGATCTTCTTCAGCACTCTGGGCAGAAGTGGTATAGGCGGAAAGGCGTACAACAGACCGCAACTCCACTTGTGAAGAAAGGCGTCTCCGAGCGAGTGCCGCCTTGGAAACTCCAACGCACAGAACTGCGGACATTGCGCGTTCTCTTCAGTGGCGAATAGATCTAATCCAAGGCTCTCCCCACTGCCGAAAGAGGCCTTGCGCCACGTCTGAGTTTAGACGCCATTCGTGATCCATCATGCACCGGCGGCTGAGTTCGTCTGCTCTGGCGTTCAGAGAGCCTGCCAGATGTTAAACCACGAGGGTGATGCCCTGGTGTTCCAGCCATGTCCAGAGGCGCAGAGCCTCCTGACAAAGGGTCCACAACCCCACCCCGCCCTGTTTGTTGCAATACCACATGGCGGTGGTGTTGTCCGTGAACACCTGCACCACACTTCCCCGGACAACGGGAACGAATGCCTTCAGTGCAAGTCGGATCGCTCTCAGCTCCAAAAGGTTGATATGGAGCCGAGTCTCTGCTGGAGACCAGAGTCCTCTGATCTCCGCCTCCCCCATGTGGCCCCCATATCCCAGGAGGGACGCATTCGTCACTACTACGTGCTCCGGTTGGGGTAGGGAGAGGGATCTGCCGCTGACCCATTCGCGGTTCGTGAGCCACCACTGCAACTGCTTCGCAGTGCCCTCAGAGATCAAGACATGGTCGGACAGGTTACCACGATGCTGGGCCCACTGAAACTTCAGGTCCCACTGCAGAGCCCGCATTCGCCACCTGGCGTAATGCACCAACAAGATGCAGGAGGCCATCAGCCCCAGCACCAACCTGACCGAAACCCAGGATAGAGGCCGAAAGATGGGAATCAGAGCCTGAATATCACGGACCCGCTGCTCCGGAGGATAGGCCCGGAACTGCGCCGAATCTAGAACCGCTCCGATGAAGAGGAGCTTCTGGGAGGCTCTCAGGTGTGACTTCGGCACATTGATGGAGAACCCCAGCAAATGCAGGAGGTCGGCTGTAGTCTGGAGGGGGGAGACGACTGCCTGGGGCGAGCCCGCCTTCAACAGCCACTCGTAGAGATAGGGGAAGACTGGAACCCCCGATCTGCGCAGATGAGCTGCGACCACCGCCATAACTTTCGTGAACACCCGAGGGGCACTGGTGAGGCCGAAGGGGAGCATGGTGAACTGAAAATGCTCCTGACCCACCGTGAACCGCAGTTAACGCCGGTGGGCCGGCAGGACGGGGCTCTGAAAATAAGCGTCCTGCAAGTCCAACGCTACCATCCAGTCTCCAGGGTCTAGGGCAGCCAGAACCTGAGCTAAGGTGAGCATCTTGAACCGCTCCTTCCGGAGGAAGGCGTTGACGCTCCTGAGGTCCAAGATAGGGTGTAGGCCCCCTTTGCCCTTCTTGGGAACCAGAAAGTAGTGGGAATAGCAACCACGACCTACTTCTGGACCAGGAACGCGCTCGACGGCCTCTTTGGCCAAGAGGGCCGTAACTACCTCCCAGAGAAGATTCAAGTGATCCCCCGACATGCGGTGGTACTGTGGTGGCATGGCTGGAGGGGTCGTCTCGAAGGGGAGGGAGTAGCCCCTTCGGACGATTTGCAGCACCCACCTGTCCGACGTGATGGAACGCCAGTGGAGCAGGTGATAGCGAACTCTGCCGCCCACTGGCGTGGAATGGGCCTGAAAGCTCGGACTAGGAGGGCTTTGAGGCGGATGCTGCCGGGGTGGATGTGGACTGACCGCCTCGGCGGAATCCGCGACCGCGTGCAGGTTGGTTCTACGGCCGGTGGCTAGGCGGACGTGAGGAGGCACCCCTTCCTTGGCCACGAAACGGACGAAAGGCAGAAGTTTGCGGCAGCGGGGCCGAGAGACCCAAGGACTTGGCCGTAGCCCGGGAGTCCTTGAAACGAGCCAGCGCACTATCCGCCTTCTCGCCAAAAAGGCAAGTGCCATCAAAGGGCAGATCCATGAGGGTACTCTGGACATCCCCCGAGAAAGATGTAGACCGTAGCCAGGCGTGTTCCAGCCTCTTGGATTACCGATCCGGAGGAGCGGACGGGAAGGAGGATTGGGAAGCCGAGGCCTGGCAAACCAGACTCTCGGGAGTGGGGTGTTGGGACAGAAAACTGGGGTCGCCCAGAGCAGGGCGGTGGCGCCGGGCCACGTTCCGATCCACAGGAGGTACTGTGGAGGGCTTGGACCAGGTGCCCTGTAGAACGTCTATGAGTGCCTCATTGAACTGCAGCAGAGGCTCTATGGAGCTTGCTGACGGTTGAAGCACTTCTGTGAGGACGTTAGTCCTCAAGGCCACAGCAGGCAACTCCAGCCCAAGGGCATCGGCCGCCTTGCGCAGCACCACTGAAAAAGCTGCACCTTCCTCCGAGGCCACAGTCGGAGGAGAGATGAAACCAGCGTCCGGGGAGGTGTCCAGACCACTGGCATCCCCCAGTTCGTCTGCCCAGTCCTGTGAAAGTTCGGCCTGTCTGGCCATAGGGTCCTCAGACCCCTCCCAGTCGCCCCCGTCATCCGATTCCTGATAAACAGGAGGAATAACTGGAGCCGGGCGGTAGATGAAATGCTCATGCATCGGCGTCGAGTGCGGCGTCGAGCGGCGCCTCACTGGCGCCGGGCCCGGACCGGGGCTAACCCAGGGAACCGCGTCGTCCGGGGACAGCGCCGGGGGTGGAACCGGTGTCGGCGCCGGCGGAGGAGGTGTCGTGAGGACGACCGGCGCCAGCAGAGATCCAGGCCTGGATCCCTCGGGGCGGTACAAAAGGGGGTGGTGATGGACGGAGCATCAAAACCAATCTAACACTCACACCCAGTCAACAGATCTGGGTTTGATCCATCACAGTTCGTTAGCCCACTCTGCCACCCCAGTTCAGACATGGCCATATGCAAACCAGTCTGACCCTGTGCCTCATGGGAACAGTCCAGGATCCCTCGGGGACCTGCGGCGTCGGGACCGAAGTCGCGCGACCGGCGAGGGGAGTCCGAAGAGCGGTGTCGCCTCTTGGACTTCTTCGAGCGCTTCGACTTACCCGAAGACTTCGAGCCCGACGAGCGATGATGGTGACTGCGGCTCCGCAACCGGTCCTTGGACCTCCTCCTGGACCGGGAACGTGAACGGCGCGGAGCCGAGTGCTGAAGCTTGAGAAGCTTACTGGACCGCTCCCGCTTAGCCTTCGAGGTCAAGGCCTGACAGTCGAGGCACGACTCCACATCGTGGTCGGGCCTCAGGCAGTAAAGGCACCGGCAATGGTGGTCCGTCAACGACATCAGTCGATGACAGGAGTCACAGGCCTTAAAACCAGGCATCCTACCGGCACCAGAGTCGAGTCGACAGAAGACCAAAAAGAGTCAAAAAAGTTTAGTCAAAAAGTGACTAAGGGGTAAGCTCTTCCCGGATCGGCGCTGTCTGGCGCGGAAAAAAAAACTGACGTCAGCCCCAGAGGGCGGCGTCTAAGTACTCCGACGACGTCATTCCAGCGCAGGACGCCGACGACGGACGCGGAGCTGCAGACGACGCCTAGCGACGCGCAAGGGGTATTGCTGACGAAAAATCTTTCCGGATTCAGCCTGACACCTGGGGATATCCTAAGGTGAGGAATCTAACGTGTTTCTTTCAGATAGTATCATACTTCAGGACTCTAAATGCCTCCTCACAATGCACAAACCCTAAGTTCCCGCACAGCTGGATAAGCCAGCGCTGTCTAGCCTTTTTTGTATCCAGGGCAGATATCATTATCCCTTATCCACTCCTGGATCTTAAGCAGAAGGGCACAACTAAACCCTTTTTGGATGGAATCAAGAAGGCTAATAGGCCTATAATTACAGTGTTTGTTCCTATCGCCCTTGTTAAATAGAGAAATTACCTTTGCATCCTTCCTGGACCCAGACATTGGGGAGCCCCTACCAGTAACAAGATATAATGTGACCAACTGACCCTCTCATGCAGGAAGAGATCACAAGGAATGTCATCAGGGCCTGGGGCTATGGCTCAGACAATGGACTCAGAGGCCTGGATGTCGCCCAGGGTGAATAAGTCATTGTTAACAGCCTGGGTTAATGCAAGTGAAGCTGTTAGGGAGTGGGTCAAACTGCCATCTGAATAGGAGGGAATTTAAGTGGTGGTACCAGACAGAAATAAATTTGATTTTCAAGAGTGGTACCCTTGTATGTCTCCCCATGCAACCAATGACCAAAACGTGTTGTGTTCTTTACAATCACACGCTTCCTTGATCAGCAGCCACCTAGTTTCATCCAATTCCTGTTTTGCCTTTCTGAGCATGCTTATAGGACATTCTCTGAATTCTTATGAGGGCAATATCCTTAGATTTAATAGCTAGGGAAAGTTGAGTTCTTGACTGTCTACAGTCCCAGTTACACCAAGAGTTGGGTTCCCGTTTGTTTGATCTAAGGTTGGACTTGGGTGTAGACACACTAAAATGCGACACCAACTGCTCGAAAAAATAGGAATGGTTGACTGGGACTGCTTTCAACCCTCCTAACTCCATGCTCAGAGCAGCAATCACTGATATGCATTCTAGCAGTTCCTGGTTCATAAGATGGAGCTAATCTTCATGTGGAACCAACTACTGCCACTTAAGGTGGTGTTTGTCATTAGATGGTATCACATCACAACTCTTGCCATCTATTCTTTTGAAAGTGTTGGCTCCCATTCTAACAGATTTGGTTCTACCATTTGCAACCGTCAACCAAACTCCAGAGTCAGGGCCTTCAACTGGAGTGCAGCTTTTTTAACAGGAGGTATGTCCATGCGGAGAATCGACTAGGATTCATCTTCCTCCATTACCTCACACACACATCAACCCTGTCCTAAGGTAACAGTCACTAGCTAAAATCAGAAAATGGTTAGGATCTCTAAAGTAATAAAACAAAGTGGTAATAGGTAGGGACAAAATATAAAACCTAATATCTGGATCTACGCCCGTAACCCAGAACACAGCCAAAGTGTACTTAAAACATGCCAGCCTTTAACTTTTGTAAAAGGCAGTCATTAGGCAATTACATAATGACATGTCATCACTATGTACAGCCGTACTTTTGCGAAACTCTGCAAAATTTTGGAAATTACCACATCCACAGGTATCCGCAAGTTAAAATATCTTACAACATTAAAAATATCTATTCTACCTATCAGTACTATCCAAAAGGATAATCTCTACACCATAAATATATTCCTGCCAAATTGCATTCAAATCTGTTCAGCCGTTTTTGCGCTACATGCCATACAAATGCCTATGGAAAATTGATTAGTGGAAAAACATGTTTGGGACCACCCCTTTTTTGTTTGCACCCCCCTGACCAATCACCACAAAACGTTGCACCATCTGCCTATGTCGAAAAAGCTATATGACTGCAAAGGTTCGTGGAGAGTCGTCTAGTGGATGCAAAGTTATGAATGGTCAAAAATCCAAGGAATTCCTCTCTCTGAGTCTCCTAACTATAACTACAGAGTGGCTACTGTAGAATTCATTCATACATACATACATATAAAAACACACATATATTGCGGTAGGTGAAAGGCTAAATAACATTTGCCATTACTATCTCTTTGGCCACCCTTTTCTTTCCCAAGTGCACAACTATGCTTTTCTGTTCCAAGGGGCTCCAGGTAGACACCTGTTTAATGTACCCAGCACTGGGAGATGCCACATAAATTACATGGTTACCTTACACATTCACTGTATTTTCATATTGAACATTTGACTTATAAGTCTTTCTTGAGTACGGTCATGACCTTGAATGGTCACAAATCTCAGTATGTTCAGAACACGAGAAAAATACTGCTTACTGTGCAAGCATCTATTCATAGCATTCAGTGCTATATATTCACATGCACTGCATGCTCCTGCCATCTATTGTTGAGCTCAGACATTTGTAAGTTGGTTTTTCGAAGAAGTCTTTCGAGTCCAGAGGTGGTGACTACTCCCTTAACTGGCAATTCACATGGACATAGACTCCATGTTAGATTGTTTTCCACCCAGTGGGCAAGAGTAGTATAGAACGGTGAGTGATCAGAGTCACGCGGGCCATGTGAATCTACAGCACTAAATGCTATGAACATTCCTAGCATGTGTTGCGATAGATGCACATGCTCTGCATAGGCTGTAAAGCAGCACCATTATAAAAACAGGGCTAGAGCGTGGATGATGCAGATGTCTGAAATAAGGTTTTTAAAAGTTGGCCAAACAGAGCATGACTTCTGGAGGTGGAGCAGGTAGCCAATACCTGGTCCATCTGCTTCAAAAATATCCTGGACGGCAGGCTTAGAGGGTTTAGTTTCTTAGGGATGAGGTAGTGGGCAAATCTTTTCCACTTTGCAGCATAGCATGCTTGTATGGCATATCTATGGGACCTCTGCAGGATGTCCATGAACTGCTGGGGGAGACCCAGGTAACCGCATTCCAAGTTCTCAAGTGTGTAGCCGCTCAAATGAGTTGCTTGGGATCTGGATGTCTGATCTACCCGATTCCTGGTGAGAAGGTCCAGAATGCTGGGGAGCATCTTGTGTAGTCTGATCAACATCTCTAGCAGGGCTGAATACATGGGCTGCCTGGCTCAGCTAGGAGCCCACCAGGATGAGGGCTTGCTGCATCTTCTTCACTACGACTGAAAGGAGCGGGAGAGGCAGAAAAGTGTGAGGAATGATCCCTGACCAGTGAATCCATAGTGCAATTCCCACTGGCTGCGAGTGCCCCTAGAACTAGTTGGATGTGGAGGGGTTGTAGATGGGATTTGGCAATATGCATGGTGAACCTGAGGCTGTGGAGAAGTGAGATCGTCTCTATGTGCTGGAAGCACTGTTGGCTGCTGGCACTCTTGATCAGCTAATCGTCAAGATTGTGAAAAAGTGGATGGCTCCTCTCAAGTGGGTGGCAACCACTGCCAGGCACTTGCTGAAGACCCCTTGAGGAGTGATGATGACAAAGCGAAGTACTTTGAACGGATAATGCAGGCCATTTACCAAAAAACACAGCTATTGTCAGTAGGCGGGGTAGATGAGGTGTGGAAGTAGGTGTCCTTGAGGTCTAATGCCACTATGCAGTCACCTTGCTGAAGCAGTGGTATCACATCCTGCAGGACCACCATTTGAAAACGATCTGAAAGAAAGCATCTGTTATGGGGCCAGATGTCCAGAATGGGTCGGAGAAAGCCATCTTTTTTTAAGAATAGGATGTGAAGTGAGTGCATCCCTTTGCCCCATTGGTGCCTGGACCCTGATTCGACAGCACCCTTCTGAAGGAGCGCTTCCTTCTCTTTCTCTAAGAGACAGAGATGTTCCTTGCTGAGAAAGTGCTTGTGAGGAGGAATGTTGAATTGTGGTGTGGGAAGTTCTAAGAAATTCCCATGCTGAGCTATTGCTAACACCCACTTGTATGATGTGATTTCCTGTTATCAAGGGAGGAAATCTTGTAGCCTACCATTGATAGTCATCGCATGATCGGGGGAAGCAAGTGGACTCACTGTTTGCAGGTGGAGATTCCTTTTCTAGAGCCTCCTTTACCCCTACCCATGTTATTGTTGCCACTGTAGGCCCAGATGGAGTATCCCTGTGGTGCCTGTTGGTGGTAGGCCTGTTGCTGCCTCTGGTAGGAGAAAGGAGGGTCTGGTGAGGTGGTCTTGCTACGTGCCCTGTATTGCTGCTAAGAAATGACCTCCTCAGGGTGGATGCTTGAAGGGCATTCATGGCCTTGACAGTGTCCTTTTACCTTTTTCCAGCATTTGGACCTGCGGGTCGAAGGTGTTAGTCATCGAAAGAGAGGTGGAGCAAATACTGTTTTACCTCCAGTTTAAACAGGGAGACAGGCATTACTAGGATGCTGGTGTGAACCCTCAGGAGGCAGTGTCAGCAGCATCCAGGGAACAACCGATGATGGCATTGGAGATGGTCTGTTTTCCGCCACCAATTCCACCTCCCTATGTCTGTACTGCTTAAGGATGTGCTTAAGGAGGCCCTGCATCACCTCATATTGGGAGAGCAGGCCGGCGGAGTTGGCAATCCTGCAGTGCGAGGCTGCCTTCACCGCTACTCTTTTCCTCGTTGCGTCAAAATTCTTGCTCTCATTATCGGGAGGGGAAACATTTCCTGTGGTCTGGGTATTTGTGCACCAACGGGCATCGTCGACCATGAGGGAATCAGGAGGAATGTGGCCACATATAAGGGGGGGATGGTTGTTGGTAGAGCGCTTGTATTTTATCTCCACCCGGGGTGTGACTACCCTTGCCTTAATGGGCTCTTTAAAGGTTTATGTGGTAGTCTTAAGCATACCCTTTAGCATAGGGAGGAACTCCACTGTGCGGTTGCACTTAGACGGCGTCACCACCACAGAGTAGTCATCTTCCTGGAGGACGTGCGTACCCACCTTGTGATGTGTGGCCACCCTCTGTATCGTCTTGTGGTACACTGTAGTGTCATTAAGGGGGATGGCCTAGCTCTGTACAGATCTGGTATCAACTGGAGGATCAACACTGTAGGTCTTCCATGGGTCATCAGTAGGCACTAGGTCATCAGGTGCATCGTAGGGGTCTGCAGAGTAAAGTGGGCGACGTTCACTATAAGTTATGAAGGGATACCTCTGGTGAATATGGAAGAGGAGAGGTGCGAAATGGTGGTGAATTGGGTAGGTTGAGGAAGAGGTGGAGGTGGTGGTGGTGGTAGTGGAAGTGGAGGAGGTGGTGGAGGTGCCACAGAGAGATGGCTGGTGTCCATGTCCTGGCGCCTCTTGAGCTGAGCTTAGGAGCCCCAAAGCATTTTCCTCCTCAAAGGTGAGCTTCTTCTTTCGTGGCAAAGTCTCTGTTGGTTTTAGGGTCAGCTTGGTGGAGATCTTGCCTGACCGCAGATGGATGAATAGGCCTTTCTGCCAAGTTTCCAGCTCCTCCTGCAGCCACTGAAGAATGGGTTGTTCAGACTCCTCAGAGCCAGTCACAGTGTTTTATTGCTGCAAATTGTGCTTTAGGAGCTGAACGAGTTGTCTATGTCGAGGCTTCCTCCAGTGCCGACATAGGATCTAGTGCCAAAGAAGGCTTCTGTGCCGGCATCCAGGACCCTCTCGGTTTCAAAGGGACCTAAGGCTTGTGTAGGATCTTCGGTTCAAGGGGCAAGCTGGATCAGTGGCTAGAGAAGGGAGTGCTATTGGCTTTGAAGGCTTCAGACTGTTTCGAGCATGGCTTTAAAACCTTGATGGCTTCTTTTCGTTTTTAAGGTACAAGGCTCGTTGCCCCATCCCGCCAGGTCGACTATGCCTTGATTCAGGGCTATTGTACCACTCTAAGTTGTGCGTCAGTGCCAACCATACTCATGGCTGGAGTGTTCATCCCTGGTTGTTAGGCATATGGGTCCTGTACTTCCTCTTCAGACTCAGAGTAAAATGCCACCTCCATACTGGGTGACGACTGGAGGAGCTGTACCTCAGAAGGTCCAGCCTCTTTCTCTGCCTTGATGCTGTGTTCAACCAAGATGTTGGGAGGCTCGTTTGACTTCCCCCTCTGCATCCTCCTATGTGCACCCCTCTGCAAGCGTCGGTTCCAAAGGTTCTTATTCACCCAGAAGGTGAGACAGGCCTGGCATGTGGTATCGTTATGGTCAGTGGAGAGGCAGAGATCACAGACCTAAAGGTGGTCGGTCCACAGGTATTTGAAGTGGCAGTGGAGGCAGTACTAGAAGGGAGTCCTTTCCATCACTGGGTATGAATCCTTGATGTTAAAGTCCTAGTGGAAAGGGGCACCGTGCCCCAGGGAGGGCAAGAGGTCCTGCCGGCAAGACAGCTAAATGATGCCGATGTCTCTTGAACGCCATCTGGAAATCAAACCAAACTAGAGTTTCGTCCGGTACTACCGGAGTGAAAACGACTGATTGGCCCTGAAGAGAAGTGCTGCAGGAACCTCACCAACATAGGAGTGAAGCAACTTGTCTCCAGCCCAATCACACAGAAGGCACACACTCGAACCCATATTTGCCGGAGGAAACATTAGCTTCAGCCACACCACGGAACTGCTCTGGACCGACCACCACTCATGCATTTCTCCTTTATGAAACCCACCGCACACAAGTTCACGTGCCGCCTCCCACACACAAGCTGGAATAAAGTTTCCGAAGAGCCTCTCACCTCCACTCCACCCCCAATTACAACAGACACCAACACAGTGGCAAGCAACCTCCACCAATTGATCGGCAACTGCTCCAACACTCACGCCCCCTTCAGAATACCACAAGACGACAACAAGAAAGCCAATTGGTTCACCACTGAACTCTAAGAATCCAAGTGCTCCTGCCGACAACTGGAGAAGACCTGGAGAAACAGCACAACCCCAGAAGCACGCTTCGCCTACGAAACAGCCAACAAAGCACACCACCAGTCATCAAATCACCAAAAAGAAAAACTTAATCCAAGAAAGAATCCTCTCCAATGCCTACAACTTCAAGGAACTCTTCGCCATCATACAGGAATCTGACAAACCCAACAGCGAAACAACCGACATCCCTCCCTCCCAAGATCTCTGCAACAAACTCAGCTCCTTCTTTCACTTCAAGATCAAGTCGCTCTACAACAACTTCGACGACCAGGACCACTGCAATGCCCCCACCCCCAACAATGCAACCCTTTTCACCTGGACCCCTCTCACCACAGAAGACACCTTAAAGACAATGAAGAGCATCCACTCTGGAGCACCTTCTGACCCCTGTCCTCCACACATCTTCCACAGGGCTGCAACTGCCATCATACCCAGGCTACGCCAAACTATCAACTGCTCCCTCGAGACAGCCACATACCCTGACAACTGGAAGCGTGCCAAAGTTCATTCCCTCCTAAAGAAGCCCTCTGCAGACCAGACGGACCTCAAGAACTTCAGGCCCATCTCACTACCGCCTTTTGCAGCCAAAGTCGTTGAAAAGGCCGTCAACACCCAGCTGGTACACTTCATAGAAATCAACAAAAATCCTAGACACCTCTCGATCCGGATTCCGCAGGAACCACAGCACCGAGACCCCCCTCCTCGGTGCCACCTACTACATCCGTGCCATACGGCAGCCCTCATCCTCCTGGACCTATAAGCAGCCTTCAACACCGTCTCCCACCGCACACCAGGCTCCATGATTCCGGCATCCAAGGAAAGGCCTTAGACTGGATACAATCTTTCCTCTCAGGCAGAACATAGAGAATAAGACTCCTGCCTTTCCTTTCAGAACCGTCAGATATCAGATGCGGAGTGCCCCAGGGATCCTCCCTCAGCCCCTCCTTGCAGCCATCGTCAGAAACCACTGGCTCAACATCGTCTCCTACGCATATGATACCCAGCTCATCCTCTCCCTCACCAAGGAACCCGACATCACCAGGTACAACTTCTAAGAAGGGATGAAAGCCGTTGCAACCTGGATGAGGAACAGCTGCCAGAAGCTCAACTCAGAAAAAACAGAAATCCTCAGCTCCACACCCTCTGCATGGGATGACACCTGGTGGCCCACTGCCCTCGGAAACCCACCCACCCCAACGGATTCTGCACGCAACCCCGGCATCATACTTGACTCATCACTCACCATGAATCGGCAGATCAACGCCGTATCCTCTGCATGCTTTAACACCCTCTGCATACTTTGCAAGACGTTCAAATGGATCCCCCCCGACTCCAGAAAAACCGCCAATACACACTCATCACCAGCAGAATGGACTACGGCAACGCCCTATTCGCCCGAGTCAACAAAAATCTCCTCCGCAAACTCCAGGCCGCTCAGAACGCCACAGCCAGACTTATTCTCGATATCCCACGGCACAACCACATCACCCAACACCTCTGTGACCTCCACTGGCTCTCCGTCAAAAGAATAATAACTTTCAAGCTGCTCACTTATGCCTACAAGGCCCTCCACAACACTGGACCCCAATACCTCAACGACTGGATCTCCTTTCACGTCCCCAAGAGAAACCTCCGCTCCACCGACCTCTCCCTCGTCACCGTCCGACATTTTACAGGCCCACAGCAGGTGGAAGATCCTTCTCCTACGTCACAGCCAAGACCTGGAACGAACTCCCCCTTCTCCTCCGACAGAGCCCGACACTACACCAATTCAGGAAGGACCTCAAAACCTAGCTCTACGAATGACCCCACCAGAGCAGCTCACACCCACCCCCAGCGCCTTGAGACCCTCACGGGTGAGTAGTGCGCTTTACAAAGCCCTGATTGATTGAATGATTGACATAAGGTGAGCCTCTCAGGGGAGGAGGGTGGGTCGCATGTGAATCTATGAATGATACCAATACTGGAGAACTACAGTTACAGGTAAGTAACTTCATTTCTTACTCCAGTAGTGGATGATTCATAGATTCATATGCTTGAATCAGAATAAATAGTAGTTGAATAACTCATTTTGTATAGGAACGTTAAAATATACTTGCATATATAAATAACTCTGTAGTCATGCATGTACATGAAGAAACAATATACAATGTGTGTAATGCAGTAGAGGATGATGGGAATAACTCATAACAATGTCTCACCTTCACTGGAAAAGATGTCGCAATATGCTTGGCCCACTGCTGCATCTCTGAACTGTAGTCTAAGTAGTGGTGCTGCATACAAGTTGTGTCTATTTTTCCAGGTCGCTGCCCTGCAGAAGCCTCGGAGAGATATGCCAGCAAATAACGCCACTGAAGTAGACATAGCTCTGGGGAAATAAGCACGCACACTTGTTTGCAAGCCATCTGGTTGCAGAACTGAATGACGCGAGATATCCATCCCGGCTATTCTCTGTTTGATAGATAGCCTTTCTTCAGAGTGCTGTGTGCTGCGAAAAGTTGGTTGGTTTTGCAGAAGTGTGTTTGCAAGGGAAAACTTCAGGCACGACTTGACATCCAAAGAATGCAATGCCTTTTCTGCTGCCGTTTTAGCATCTGGGAAAAACATTTTCAAAATTATCGGCTCATTCAGGAATAAATCTGATGGAACCTTTGGAATAAGTTTTGGGTTTGTTCAAAGAACCACGTCGTTCCTGAAATGCAGGAAGGGTTCTTGGACAGGGAAAGTCTTTATCACGCCAACTCGTCTTGCTGATGTTAAAATCAAGAGAAGAGCCACTTTCCAAGAGAGAAATTTGAGGTCCGCCTTAAAGATGGGCTCGAAAGGGTCTTTCATTAGCTGTGAAAGTATGGTATTGAGTTGCCAAAGTGGAGGACGACGCCTCACTAGTGGTAAGACTCAAAATAGCCCTTTAAGGAATTGTTTGAGTAGTCTGCTAGACCATAATGAAAGTGATGTTGCTGATCTCCTGAAACGGGAAATGCCTGCTAGGTAAACTTTAATGGAAGCAGGAGTGAGACTCGATTTTGCTAGATGCAAGAGCTAAGGGAGGATCTCTTCCGATGCAGAGGACATTGGATGCACATTAGAGCGTTGACACCAGATACAAAATCGCTTCCATTCAAGGCAGTGCGTTTTAATTTGTACTATCTGCACAGGTTCTGGCTAAGATAATTCTGCATTTGCCAGGGATGTTCAAAAGGACAAATCTGTTGAATTCAGGAGCCAGGCTGACAAGTGGAAGGATTTGGGATCCAGGTGTAGCACTTGGCACTGGCTCATCGCCAGTAGAGACGAAAGTGGTTGCAGTTGGATGAGCTGCATCTCTGAGAGGAGGTGTAACTCTGTAAAACAGTGTTGGCGTAGCCATCTCGTACCTATGAAAATGATCCTGCATGGTTCCGCTTTCATCTTCATTAGAACTTTTTAGAGGAGAGGAATCAGAGGAAAAGCGTAGGTAAAGATTCTGGACCATGCAATCGGAAACACATTGCCCAATGATCCCACTTGCGGATGCCAGCTTGTGTAGAACCGGCATTTTCAGTTCTGGGATGTTGCAAACAGGTCTAAATTCAGTTTGCCCAATTGGTGAAATATGTTCTCCAGGACTTTTTGATTTATTTCCCACTAGTGTCAAGCTGTTCTCATTCTCCTCAGTGTCTGCTTTCCAGGGACCCGCTCTGCTTTCAGTTTGACTTTGTCAGCGATTGACCACTCCCAAATATTTTGTTTACTTTTTGGGATAACAGGTTAGGTCTTGTGACACCTTGTTTATTGATATAGTGCATAGTCGTGGTGTTGCCCGTGCAGATAAGCACTGCCGAATTTTGCATTCTTGGAAGAAAGACTTGCAAGGCTAGAAGTAATTCCTTGAATTCGAGCAGACTGAAGTGTAGAAGTAGCTGAGAGGGTTCCCATTTGCTGCCAATGTGCAGATCCTTCAGATGAGCTCCCTAACCCTCAAAGGAAGCATCTTGAGTGATAACCAATGGAGAAGCCTTTGTATGAAAGTCAGACGTATTGAAATGTTTGTTTTTTCGAGGCCATTGAGATAACGTAGATCATGCTTGGGATGACTTGGATGAGAATGTCTAAAGAGCCTGTTTGTAGCCACTGCCTGTCTAATTCTTACTGTAGCCGACGCGTGCGCAGGGGGCACAATGGAACTAGAGAAATGCAAGAGGATATCATCCCTAGGAGGGATTTGTAGAGGCAAACGGAAAGTGACTTTACTTTGTACTAGTTATGCCAGAGTTGTCATTCTCATTTGTCTGGTGTGGGAAACGCCTTGTTGAGCACAGTATCCGGTAGTCCCTAAGAATGCTATTGTTGAGGCTGGCCGGAAAGGCGATTCTTGCGGATTTAATGTAAGGTCCAGCTTCTTGAACAGGTGGTTGCAGACGGTGGTTGACCTCCTTGCGGCCTGGCGAGAAGGTGATTTGACCAGCCACTCGTCGAGGTAAGGAAACACTTGATGTTTGTTTTGCCTCAGGAAAGCCGCTACTGGGGCCAAACACTTTCTAAAAAATGTGAGGAGATTATCTGAGTCCAAATGGGTGAACCTTGAACTGATAAAGGCTGCTGGCTACTGTGAATCTGAGAAATGTTCAATGTTGTGGGTGAATGGGGATCTAAGGTAGTCCTATAATCTCCCTAGTTTAAAAGTTGCAGGATATCCTGATTAGTCACCATGCGGAACATTTGTTTCATGAGGTGGGTGTTTAAGTTTCTTAGATCCAGGATTCGTCGCCACTCCCCTGACTTTTTTCGGACCAAGAAGAAACTGAATAGAAACCTTTCCCTTTCTGGCCTCCAGGAACTCATTCTAGGGCCCCTTGCCTGAGCATGGTCTTGACTTTCTTCTTAAGGAGTTTTAGATGCGTTTGTGTGGACAGGCATGATTTTGAATAAATTCCAATGTGTGGCCGAATTGAATGAGATCTAATACCCATTGATCCGTTATTTCCTTCCATTGTTGTAAATATTTGGATACCCTCCCTCTGGGATATGTGTAGATATGTGAGATCCCCGATTCGGGATAGCCCAATTAGGTCCCATTTGTCAAAACCTCTTGTCCTCTCGAGGGAGCCCAGTTGTTCAGCGTCCCATAATGGAGTGGCGAGCGTGAGCTTTTGGGCCCAGCCTAACCTACGGTTAACCATGTACCAGAGTTGGACTGAGTGTTTTGTGGGTCCTGTTAGTGAGTACCTTTTGGGTCTGGAGTAGAGCGCCCTGCTAAAGTTGCCCCCTGGGAGTAGCCACCTGTCCATTCTGTGGCATGGGTCGTCTTTGACACAATAAGTGCAGTAGTTCAGGGCTGCAAGATGGACCACCCAGTAGTATTTTTTGATGTCAGGGAGCCCTATGTCTCCATCGTACCATCCGAGTGCGAGTTTGTATATTGCTATATGCGGTCTACCGTCCCATAATAAGTCTCTCTGGATGCTCTGGATTTCATTGAAGAACCTAGTCGGAACCAGGTCAGGAAGTTCTGCAGGGCGTACAGGAAGCGCGGAAGGGTCATCATCTTGAAAAGTGCTGCACGTCCCAACAGTGACAACGGCAGCGTCTTCCAGGTCACGGCGTCACATCTGAACCTCTGTAGTGGGGGGGGGGAGAAGATTACGCTCATAGCGAAGTTTGGCATCGGCTGTGATGAAAATGCCCAGGTATTTAAATACCTCTGGTGCTGTTGATATGGGGCAGCCCCATGGTAGGGAGGGAGGGTCTCCATGTAGAGCATACAACAGCGACTTGCTACAGTTAATTCAATAACCAGAGTTTCTCCCAAAGCTGGTAAAGATATCAAGAATGACTTGTAGTGACCTCTGGAGAGAGGCGAGATATAGGAGGATGTCGTCTGCATACAGGAAGATGCGGTCTTCCCACCGCTCTGCCCACTTAAGTCCCCTGATGGAAGGGTCTCTTCATATCCAAGCCGCTAGAGGCTCAAGGGAAAGAGCGAAGAGCAAGGGCGAGAGTGGACAGCCCTGTCTAGTTCCCCTGCTAAGGGTGAACGCCTCAGATATCTTGTTGTTGACTACCACTTGGGCCAAAGGTTCTGCATATAGGAGCTTTACCCAACCAATGAAGTTAGGGCCGAAGCCCAACTTCTTGAGAACCGCCATAAGATATACCTATTCAAGCATATTGAACGCCACAGTGGCATCCAGCGAAACTACTACTGCATCTTCTTGAATGGTGGCCAGTCGCCCCATTACTCATGTAGTCTTCGCAAGTTGAGCGCTGTATTGCAATGAGGCATGAAGCCTGACTGATCTGGATGCACCAATTTGCATATTACCTTTTTTAGTCGGCTTGCCAACAGCTTAGCTAGGATTTTGGGTTCCGCATTTAACAGGGAGATGGGCCTATATGAAGAGCACTCCTCTCTCGGCTTCCCTTCCTTATGTATGGTGACCAACGTGGCGATACGTTGATCACGCGGGAGTTGGCCACGGTCCCCGCTTTCCTCAAACATACTTATGAGATACAGGGCCAGCTTATCAGGTTTAAGCTTATAAAGCTCAATGTGCAGTCCGTTTGGGCCCAAGGCCTTCCCTGGCTGAAGACTTCTGATTGCTGTTGCAAGTTCGTCATTCGTTAGTGCACTGTCTAATGATTGCCGTTCTGAGTCTGTAAGGGTAGGCAGTGCGATGTCTACAAGAAGTGCAGAGGAGTCCTCCTCCGGCAAATCTGAGCCGCTTTGATACACCTTTCTATACTGGTCTGCAAACTCAAGAACAATGTCGTGGGGTTCTGTAAATACGGCGCCAGAGCTGCTCTTGAGCTCTGGGACCGGTCTGTTTGCCTTCTCTTTGATGTCTAACCATGCTATCAGTTTGGGCGCTTTGTCTCCCTGGTTATAAAGTCTGCCATCCCTGTCTCTCGCCAGGGTTTTGGCCAGGTCGGTCGCAACGGCTTTGTATTCCGTTGTATTTAGTTGTAGCTGATGGAGGGAGTCTTGGTCCTCCCCCTCCTCCACTTCCTCCTCAAGGCGGAGATCTTGCTCTAGACGAGTCATGTCTTTGACTTTTTTTTGGTGCCACCCAGCGATGGCCGACAATGCATGCCCCCTGATGACTGTCTTAAACGCCTCCCAGTGGATGGTAGGAGAGTCAACCGAGCCTTCGTTGTCTTGGAAGTAATGGTCGAGAGTTTTTGTAAGTGTGACTTTAACTGCGGGATTACGGAGATACCACGGGTTAGTGGGTGCTACACAACCCACCCTCTTGTCCCAGAGTGTCAAATGTGCCCACAGCGGGGAGTGGTCAGAGATACCTATTGCCAAATGTCTGATTTCTCGTACAGTCATTGTCTGTTGCTCGGGCATGAGTATGTAGTCAATTCTGGAGAAGGTACGGTGTGACCCCGAGTAGAAAGTGTAGTGTTCGAGTTCTGGGTGGCGTGCCCTCCAGAGGTCCGTGAGGCCAAGTGCCTCGAGGAAGTTAGTGAGCCAGATTTCCGCCATGCCAATATCTCAAAGGGGATACAGATCGAGGTGACCCGATACAACAGAGTTAAAATCCCCTCCTATCACCAGGTGGCCTTCTGGAAGTGAAAGTATGAAAGCCACCAGGTCTTTAAAGGACTGGTTCTGCAGACCCGGTGGAATGTACACTGCTATTAGCATAAGGGTGTGACTCTCACATTGCCCCGAGACCGCCACGTAACGTCCCAGTGTGTCAGTCCAGGTGTGTTGTATGCTGAACGGAAAGGATTGTTTGAAGAGAATACCCACCCCCCTAGAACCTGAAGTGAAGCCCGCGTGTGCCACAAATTTGTACCTCCACCTATTTAATGCCTTACAGGTGTTGCCAACTAGGTGAGTCTCCTGGAGCTGTGCGATGTCCGGAGCCTGTCGCTTTATGTACTGGAGCACAATACTTTGTTTTATCTTGTCTCCCAACACATTGACGTTCCAACTGAGGAGCTTAAGACTCTTATCCCAATGCATACGCATTGATACAGAGAATACATTTGCTGTGCGCTCTAGACATGTAATGCAACCCTCGCAGAAAAATTTGAGTGAGGCGTGACCGATAATTACCCTTCCGACAACCCACCTCTCAGAACCCCTGAGAACAGTTAACTAAAAAATTCAACATAATACCCCCATACAACCATCCCCCCTCCCTGCTACCCTGCTGCGTAGGTTTGAAACTACCCACATCCCCAACTAGCAGAGTGCCTGTCGCCCAATGAACAGATCAACAATTGCGGGAGAGTATAGGATGACACCGACTCTGGCCACTCATGGTCCAGCCCCCGCCCACCACAGGAGAGTGCCATTGTGAGGTGCCAGCAGTCCCGCAGCGCCAACCCCTTGTAGCGGGTATCTACCCCCAGTCATTAAGCATTATATGTTACTGTTTGCTGGAGCAGTTCCGAAAGTCCGACATCGCTGGGAGACCCGTTCAGTCCCTGCCGGTCTCCAGCGTCGCCGGGCTCACAGTTTCAAGCACCCTTCCACCTGACCTAAGTGCTCCAATCTTAAGATGGTCATGTGATGCGCTCTTTGGAATCACACCTGGAAGAACCCCGCTATTCAGCAACTTCCCTTCAACAAACTGGTAAGCACTAGCCCCGCTTCCCCCGTGTATGCCTTCAATTTCTTGCAGGCAGCGCACTAACTTACCTCCCCTTTCATAGGCGATTGAGCCGCTAGAGTACGCAAAGACGACTCCCCCTGTATCCGACCTGGAATTCATCATAATTGGTGAGTTTCTTTCCTTTCACTCGGCCCTTTAACCAATGTAGATACGTGTAATTACTTAGTTCCCTCTTTCAGGAGCCGCCATTACAGCAGCCCCCGTCTCCCCGCCCAAGTTCCCCCTACCTGGATTTGCGGTAAGATATGCTTTAACGAGTCCGGATGCATGTTTCTCCTCACGATAGCGCCCCATGCCCCTCACCTCCCCTTCACTCACGACTACGCCAATCTTTAGACTTGTGGACTGTACTTTATATGCAACTGTATTCTCCATAATCATATTGATGTTGATGTCGTCATCACTATTATATGCCGCACTGAGTCGCTTCATTAAGTACGTAATTGGGACAATGTATGCAACTGTTAGAACTGTACTGGTTCATTACATTAGCAACCGTCCTACTGTCTTGGTTCATTGGCTATATAAAACCTGCAGATTAGTTCACCCTTCCACGCACCTTGGCTATGCTCTACATCACCGCTAGTATATGCCGCATTGAGACGCTTGATTAATTATGCGATCAGGACAAACGATGTGCTGCCCTGCCACCTCTTGTGTTCAATTTAGTAGCTTCCACAAATGACGCATGTCTTTTAATCCACCCCCTCACGCGTCATGATTATGACTAATTCCGCAGCATGTGCACTCGCTATGTCTGAAATTCATGAGTACGCCAATAAGTGTTCTTAATTACCAAGCATGGCACAGCGACATGTCCAACTCTTCGTTCCCCTACCCTACCATGGCCATGCCCTACATGGTTTGCCCGCTACACCTTGTCTGCACACCGTACTATGAACGTGGTTCATACACAACCTGAGCACACCAGCCATCCCCACGTCCCATATCGCTCATGCCCCACACTGGCCCATGTTGTTCTCGCATCTTAATGCATGCTAATCAGAAACTCCAGAGTCTGAAATGCATGCTGCGGTCACTGCGTTGTCATCATTGACCTTCTTGTGTATCTGTACTTCTCCTAATTGTTTTCGCTTATGTATCTTCCCTCCCCACCTTGCTCCCCCTGGCTAATGAGGCTCTATCTAACAGGCATGATATTAATGTCCTGATGATGATCCGCTCATTCCTCAAACGGATCGAAATGCCGTAGAAACCTTAATACACCTTATAAGCAAAAACCTTTTCGTTCATTCCGCTGTAAAGGTGTTTTGTAGTGATTTGTTCTCGCAACACTGTATATCTCCTTTGTGTAACAAACCGAAAAGCTTTGCCTGAGCCCCCTGTTGTTCGTTTTCTCCCTTGTTTTGTACTCTACTGGCTAAGTAGGACACAGGATTGTGTCCCATTTTATGTATTGTTGTGTATTACTGCTTCTAAAGCCTACAAGTAAATATCAGACCGCTGTCCGGCTGGACAAGTCCACCAAACATAGATACGATTGAGTCTATATTAATTTTTTGGTTTCCATTTCACTTTCTGGGGGCCACTGTTGTTGAAAATTGGAGATGACTGCTGGTATAAGGACAAGGTATTCATCCCATTCAGTATGAAAACAAAGTTCACCCTCTGCTAAGGCATGATCTGAGGATGACGTATCCTGGAAGGGAACTGTCTGTGGATTAAGTCATGGAGGTGGAGGAAAAGTTTAAGGTGTTTATGGGGTAGACCGCTGCAAGGAGGAGTATTTGAAGACGGAACCATCTGCCTAGCTGGAGATGATGTACGTGGGAAACGTTTCAGATAGTCCACTATCATACTGAAGATCAGAGACAAGCGATCTCCTGCAAATCTGTCGGGAGAGTGGATGGCACACATATCATGTCTTGCTAGTACTGTTGATGATGATAGTCCTGTGAGTAGTGGTCCTGCTCATATTTCCTCTCATCTGAATAGTGCTGGCATTTTACATGAAGCTCAGAGGGTCTCTGAGCTGCTCCAAAAGGCTGTCTTCCTCCGAGTCTTCCTGATCGAGGAGGTGTGGGAAGCAGTGAGGACACCTTACTAGGAGAGGTAAGGGTAGGTATAATTTGTTTTTTAAACTTTTTAAATTTGTGTCGTCGATCCAATGTAGTCGGTGTGGGTATTGTTGGCGGTGGGGTTGTCAACTGGTTATGCACCATAGACAAAAAGTGAGCTGTGATCGAAGGGTCCGCCGGCAATTTTTACTATCGATGGCCCCAGGACAGAGGCTGCAGATGAGTGCGACGTCAATGACGACAATGTCACCATTGACACTGTGACGGTGTTAACTGTAGACGCCAATGAGGACGGCGTCGATGCCATCGATGAGCCATCCGTCGGTGGTGCGGATGCTGTTTTTTTAAAAATCTCTTTTGCCCCAGGAGGAAGCATTGGGAGCTCTGAGGTGGACTTCTGAAGAGATTGTGAGGAGAAGTCTGGCTTATTTTTCTCCTTTTTAGATGTAGGCATGGCAGAACTGTGAGGCACCTTGGAGGGGCTTCTGTGTCTATGAGCACCCTCTGAAGACTTTTGATGACGCTTTTTTGGAGGCTCTGTAGAGTTATGCGACAATATCCAGTCTCTAGTTCTCTTAACAGATGTTTTAGAAGAGGACATAGAGGGGTCGCTTTCAGCATCAGAGGGAGGGTTATCTCTAGACTTGAGTTTTTGCAGCCAGAGAACAAGACATCCTTTTCTATCCATCAAGGTTTTATTAGAAAACGTGCAACATACATTGCAGTCTCTAGTTTTTTGCTCTGGGTAGAGACAGTAAATACAATCCTTAGGAGGATCATCAATGTGGAGCCTCTTCTTTTTACAGGTGTCACAGGATCTGAAGAGCCACTTCTTTAGCGTCTCTGGCATAGACGAAACCAGTTTGAAGCACCAACAACCAAGAGCGAGCAGGAAACTGAAGAAGGAAACCACTAAAAGTAGTAGAAAATCTGGTTCGAAAACCTCTTTAGAGAGTTATGACTAAAGAAAACTTAGCAGAGCTCAGTGGAGATTCCCTAGCACATGGTGCTCCTTCTCTCAAGATGGTTCCAGAGGGTGGTGTCATCAGATGGTTGATTTTTAAGTTTGGTTCTTTTTTTTAGGTAACAGGGACTCCCATCTTGACGTATAGGAATGATTCAACCATTTGAATCTATGAAAGTTCCAATACTGGAGTAAACATGCAACTCCCTGTCTGTGAGAGCAATCCTTTCTGACAGCAGGCAGGAAAACCTACGCTCTGAGCAAGGGAAACCGGTGTCACAGCTCTCACTTGCTGAGAGCGGAGTTTATGTGTGCTCGGACTTAGGAGGAGCGGTCAAAACTCCCGCCAAGTCAGAGCAAACAGCTGTGTCCTGGGGGTGGGCACCCCGGGACATAGTAGGAGCTTGCTCTGGGTGTGGTGGTTCCCAGGGCCATGTATGGTTCCAAGAGGGGGAGGGGGGAGGGGGGGGGGGGGGGGTCTCATGGACCCTCTTCTCTGAGCACATTCTTGCGCCGGGAGTTGGTGGTCCTCAGGGCCGGTATGGCCCCTCTTGCATTCTTTTTGAAAATATTTAGACCTGCTTTTATTTTTTTGCCACAAATTCTTTTTTTTTTATATATCTTTTTATTTCATTTTCTAAGTACAGCACAGCATATTGAAGTAACAGATAATTTACAACTGAGGAAGAGAAATCAATCTACGTTGTATTTAACAATAAAAAGACAGAAAAAAAAATTATATGATTTAAATTTCCTTAGTATATCCAACACAAAAAACTATGGCCCAGTATGAATCAGCGTTTCCTTCCAGTTGTAAATTGGAGCCCATATTTGTCTGCAGAGTATTTTTGCTCTCTTGCCCTTCTTTTTGTAAATTCCCCTCTCAAGGTTAAATCCTGAGAGGAGCCGAGCAAGCCAAAGCTGGAATGTTGGGGCCGCTTGGTCGAGCCAGGCCGAAGCTACACAGATTCGTAACACTGCCATGGCGAGAAAAAGAAAACTAGCAAAACAAGCTTGGGCTTTGACTCAATGGCAGCAAGGCCAAGTCATGAAAACTAAACAGAACAGAGAGAGTGCCAATGCTGCACTAAACTTTCAAAAAGATTTTTACAAATGAATTGAATTAAACATATCCATTTTATCCATTTTTTGGTTGATTTTAATCAAAAATATTTTTATGCAAATTTTTCTTATTATTTTGCACGGTTATATTGAAGTGAATAAAGCATTTCAAGAATAATCAGAAAATACAAAGAATTACAAAAGATACATTTCAAATATTTACACTACATAGACACATATAAATGACAACAACACTAGCGTACCTCAAACATTCAGACAACAACAACACTCAATTTACAGTTTACACTTGTATGTACAAAAAACAACAACAGGCCATCAGCGAATAACACTTGCAATACTTCAAAGACGCTTATTTTTTAGTTGTATTTGCAGATGATTGGCCAAAGGTGAAGATAGGTCAAGATAGGTCAACGCGTTTCGAATCCCTTCACCGGGGATTCTCATCAGGACCAACACTCTCTGGGAAACAAAAGCGGACACAACACTGAATTAGACCAGTTGGCCCCTCCATCCTCAACAACTTGATAAACCGTTCACCTATATTCGGGAACCTTACCTACAGCTTGAAAGTACGCAGCCCAGGCTCTCAATTAATAATAAATGAACGTCCAACGGACAATCTGTGGACAGCAGAGAGAATATGGTTTTCAGAAAAAAGATAAAAACAAGGTCACAGGAAAGATCAAACATCTACACTAATCTCTAGTGGCTTCAAAGTGGAGTGGTCTGAGGAACGAAATCTTACTTGCTAGGGCAGAAGATGTCTCGTTAATACATAAGTATCCCCTCACTCCTCCTGGTCGGAGTTGGCTGTGCTACCGTCTGTTAGTCGGAAGCAGCGTGTGAATTATATCACCAGCTGAGATCTGAGGACAGATAGGAAACGTAGTCATTAGACCGCGGCTATCCACACTGTTAAAGCTATTTCAGCGCACACGATAGCTTCATCCTGTGAGGTCTCTTAATCGTATTTACCTCTTTATCCCGTTAGTCGAACGCCATTAGAGCCATCGCCAACTGTGCACGAAGTCGGGTGCTTGGGCAATGAAGTGGTAGCCATTTTGTTAATCCATGACGGCATCCAATTACAGGGCGGAGCTCCAAAGGCTTCTGGGAGATGTAGTTTAGCAACGATTTGTGACATTTGTACGGGCCAAAATTCCACAGAAGAAAATCATAAAAACGAAATCAGAGAGTCGCTGTGACAGCAACTCTTTTAGGTGTAATTTTGAAGTGTAATATTTGGAAGCCTGTGACTATTAGAATGCCTGTCCCGGTTTCGAGCTGCATAAACTAGCCGATTTTTTTAATAAAAACTTTATTGTGCAATATGAGTGAGCACCACATGGTGAACACACTATACGGCAGTGTGTAGCTATACGCTCAGTTTTATAAAAATTCGGGTTGATTTATGTGCCACTCTAATACCCGTGTGTGTATGGAGACTCCTTTCACGGGGCTCATGACGAGTTGTACTACTCAATTCAACAATTGGCCTGCCCGAGGAAAGGTGTCAACTAGTTCAGGGGCTCAGTTTCCAAGGGTGGAGGGAGGTGTGCTGGGAGGTGCGTCATTAGTATAACACACGAACCACCTTGTATATTTCATAGAGCATCATATTAGATGTCAGAGGACCGAGCTTAAGTTGGTGAGATCTTAAAAGATATTTTACAGGTTATAGATCTCGGATAACTCATTCAGTCCATCCACTGATGTATTGAACTTGATGATAAGCATAGCCTCTCTTTTAATCAATTTGGCGTCCAGGTCGCCACCTCGATTATCTTGTGTGACTTTTGAGATCACAGTCCATCTCACATCTTTTTCTGTGTGGTTATTGAGATGCCAGTGGTTGACCAGCGGGGCATTGGGCACATTCTTACGTACCCTCGATTTATGTTGTTGAATTCTTATCCTTATTTCCTGATTTGTTTTCCCAATATACAGCTTGTCGCACGGGCAGAAAATTCCATATACTACATATTTCGTTTTGCAATTTGAGAAAGTGTTATGTTTCCAATGAATATCCTTGTGGGTGAAATGGTTCCCTTCAATGGTGGACTCGCAACAAACACATGTCCCACATTTATGATGCCCTTGTATTGGAGACAAATTAAGGAGACTTCTTATGTCCGGACTTTTAGTTTTTGGTAGTGCAGCTCGGACTAGCTGGTTGGCAATGCTCTTATCTTTTTTAAAAGCAAATAGCGGAGTCTCTTTGAGTGAGACATCAAGATTTTTAATCAGATGCCAATTTTGAGAAATGGTCTTCTTGAGCCAATTCGATGTGGGGCTATAGGTCGATACACACACAATCCTGTTGGTTTTAGATTTGTCCTTTCTCTCCAAAAGTGCTTCGCGTGGGGTCCACCAGGCTCGTTTAATGGCTTTCTTCAATAATTTTTTGGGGTAGCCCCTGGATAGTAGGTTGTTTTTCAAATTATCAGCATGGCACAAATATTCATCCTTGAATGTACAATTTCGCCGAATTCGCAAAAATTGGCCATACGGCAGATTGTCTCTTAAACTGCGTGGATGATTACTTGAGTAGTGTAGTGCTTTATTTCTATCCGTTTTTTTCTTATATAGTGTGGTGACTAGACTGCCATTGCTAGGGTAGATCTCAACGTCTAGAAATGGAATTTTGCATTTGGAGTAGTTCAGACTGAATTTTATGTCTGGTGTTCTATTATTTAGCTAGTGAACAAACTCTTGTAGTTGGTTTTCATCTCCAGTCCAAGTTAAGAAGACATCATCGATGTATCGAACCCAATTCGTGATGTAGACTACGAAGGGGTTGTTGTTATAAACAAATCGGTCCTCGTATTTAGACATAAAAAGGACTGCCAGCTCTGGGGCGAAAGGACACCCCATTGCGACGCCTTTAGTTTGCAAGAAGAAATCATCTTTAAAACAAAAATAGTTGTTCTTTAAGGCAAATGTGGCTAGTTCCAGAATAAAATTCGTCGGGACCTTTTCAGGTTTAGGTCTACTATTCAGAAATGACTCCAACACAGCCAAACCTTCATCTTGTGGGATCTCCGTATAGAGTGAAGTCACATCCAGCGTGGCAAGGAAGTGTACATTTTCTTCAAATACCATTGTATTAAGTTTGGTCAGAAAGTCCGTAGTATCTTGTATGTACGATTTGACATCTTTCATAAAAGGTTTGAGGAAAAAATCCACGAATTTAGATATTGATTCATTCAGTGACTCACAGCCCGAGACTATCGGGCGTCCCGGGGGACTACTCTGATCTTTATGGACTTTTGGAAGGACGTAAAAGATTGGTATACGAGGATTTTTGTTCTTTAAAAAATCATATTCCTTTTTGCCCAGGAACCCTTGTTCAAAGCCTTTTTGTAGAATGTTAAAGAGTTTCCCTTGCAGTTCAGCAGTAGGATCTTTATTCAATTTCCGATAGCATTGTTCATTAGAGAGTTGCCTCATCACTTCCATTGTGTACCGTTCAGTAGCCCAGATAACAATTGAACCGCCTTTATCGGCTTGTTTAATTACTATAGACGGGTCATTTTTTAGAGCAAACAGTGCTTCTTTTTGAGCTTTAGTTATATTAGGTTTAACAAACCTCTTCCTTTGATGTTCGACTTCGGTGATAGCTGATAAAACTACTTTCTCAAAAAGTATCACTTCTTTAGGAGTTTTTGCCATTGGAGGACAAAACGTAGATTTTTTCTTTAATCCCGTTGTTTCACTGTTCTCTTCAAAAGGACTGTCCAAAAAGAAAGTAATTAGACGTATCTTACGGCAGAATTCAATAAATTCCGTCTTAAGTTGTACGAAATTTGTTGCTTTGGATGGCACAAACGATAAACCCTTTTCCAACACATCCAGTTCATCCTGTGTCAGCATTTTATCTGAAAGGTTGAAAATCGGTGAACTGTTCTGTACCAAGGGTTCTTGCAAGGGAATTCCCACTTGCGTCCTCAATTTTTGTAATTTTGGTGTCTCGTGGACATTTCCCATGGCTGGTTGGTAAATCTTGCCCTGCCTCGTTGTTTCTGTCGGCCCCGTCCTAAAAAAGACGGTTGTTGGAAATTTGATTGGTAGTTTTGTTGGAAATTGCCGCGCCTATTGGGTTCGCCCCTTATGTTGGTATTGTCTGTGTCGCTCCCACTTGATGATGACGTAGTATCGGAAAAGGTAATGAACTTTTGCCTTGATCTCATTGGAAAAAGTCTATCCATATCTTCAGTTGGATTTTTACACCAGACCAGAATCACGTAGATTCTTATCGGATTACCAAGGGAGATTCAAGGATGAATATTTGTGCCATGCTGATAATTTGAAAAACAACCTACTATCCAGGGGCTACCCCAAAAAATTATTGAAGAAAGCCATTAAACGAGCCTGGTGGACCCCACGCGAAGCACTTTTGGAGAGAAAGGACAAATCTAAAACCAACAGGATTGTGTGTGTATCGACCTATAGCCCCACATCGAATTGGCTCAAGAAGACCATTTCTCAAAATTGGCATCTGATTAAAAATCTTGATGTCTCACTCAAAGAGACTCCGCTATTTGCTTTTAAAAAAGATAAGAGCATTGCCAACCAGCTAGTCCGAGCTGCACTACCAAAAACTAAAAGTCCGGACATAAGAAGTCTCCTTAATTTGTCTCCAATACAAGGGCATCATAAATGTGGGACATGTGTTTGTTGCGAGTCCACCATTGAAGGGAACCATTTCACCCACAAGGATATTCATTGGAAACATAACACTTTCTCAAATTGCAAAACGAAATATGTAGTATATGGAATTTTCTGCCCGTGCGACAAGCTGTATATTGGGAAAACAAATCAGGAAATAAGGATAAGAATTCAACAACATAAATCGAGGGTACGTAAGAATGTGCCCAATGCCCCGCTGGTCAACCACTGGCATCTCAATAACCACACAGAAAAAGATGTGAGATGGACTGTGATCTCAAAAGTCACACAAGATAATCGAGGTGGCGACCTAGACGCCAAATTGATTAAAAGAGAGGCTATGCTTATCATCAAGTTCAATACATCAGTGGATGGACTGAATGAGTTATCCGAGATCTATAACCTGTAAAATATCTTTTAAGATCTCACCAACTTAAGCTCGGTCCTCTGACATCTAATATGATGCTCTATGAAATATACAAGGTGGTTCGTGTGTTATACTAATGACGCACCTCCCAGCACACCTCCCTCCAACCAACTCCTTCTCAATACTAGCTACATTTTTATATAGCGCTTCCACCCTATGCGTCTCCTTCGCCTGTCGGGACACACTAAAACTAATTGTCTCCCCTGTAAGCCACACTTTAAAAACGTCCCAGACGACCCCGGTGCTAGCGCTGTATCTATTTATATCCCAATAGGTCTTTATCCAGCCATTCATATGGGAGACATAACCCGGATCTAATAATAACCCTCTTTCAAAAGTCCAAGTCCGTTCAGCCCGCCCACCTTTTGTAAAAAGTGACGGCAAGGGGATTATGATCAGATAGTATCCTAGGGTACTTCTCTATTTTAGCCCGATACACCAAAGATTGTGCCACAAAAAAATAGTCAAGTCTATAAACTGACTGGTGTGGAGCAGAAAAGAAAGTGCTACCAGGGTCCTGGGCATTTAGCTGTTGCCATAAATCTACAAGCCTGTGGTTTCTTACTATATTTGTTAAAGCCTTAAAAAACATCTTTTTACGACCAACATATAGATCACCAGTGTTACCCCACAACCCACCAAGCCCATTGATATTAAAATCACCATACAATAACAGTGGGGTGGGCCAGTTCGCTAACTCATCATCTAAGTGCTCCAAGGCCTCTGAGTCATCAGCAGTGGAGCCATAACACAGAGTAAAATGCTACCCAGCAAATACACAATGTACTACCAGGATATAATTGTAAAAAAAAAGATCTCAGATAGGTGGGGTAACCTATCTGAGATCTTTTTTTTAACAATTATATCCTTCCTACGAGTAAGAATAGCAACCCCTCTTGTCTTAGTCCCTGGTTTAGTAGCCCCCAGCAAACGAAATCAGAGTTGTTCTAGGACCCCTTCTCTACTACCCTCTATACGAGTCTCTTGAACGCATAAGCTATCCACCCTCATAGATTTCAAGATAACAGACGCCCTTTGTCGCTTAGCCTGGTCATTAAGCCCGCAGATGTTTATGGCAACGATTCTAAGATGACTGGAATTCATAAAATAATTTTAAATAACTTTCCTTAGCCATACATTTTCCTGTATTTCCCCTCACTTGACACCACCCTGTACTCCTTTTTTGTACTAAATAGCAATTTGATATATTTTCTACATCCTGTAATACCAAATATCCTCATCTGAAAAACAATGTTGTGCTGTACCCATGTCCCACCCCAACCCCAAACCCCCCCCTGAACTAAATCTCCCTTCACCCCCTCCCCCCCCTGACATCCTGTACGGGCAAATAGGTCAACCATGACCTATGTGTGACAGCTGATCACGCTACTCAAGCTGCTGTGTACTTCCCTCCCCCCATGATAATATATACCACCACAGCCAAAGAAAAGAACCCCTGTAACACCCCCCCCCCCCCCCATAGTGTAGAGCAAATAATCAGTATACGGCAAATACCTAACAAGTAAGAAACAGTTGATCTACCGTTACCCCACCCGAACCGCTTACATTAACATTTAAGATTCGTCCAGCAACCACAGGCGGCGTCTGACTATGCCAAAGATCGATATCTGAGAACCCATTCCTATTAAGACCCTTTCAACTCTGAAATAAATTCTTGGGCTTTAATTTCCGAATGAAAAATATGGACCCGAACCTTAGCGAGCGGGGAAAAGTAGGTAGGCTTCACAGCCCAACCCTTGAAAAGCAGAAATCAGTTGTAGAAGCCGCCACCTTCGTTCCACATTGGCATGGCAAAAATCCGGCCTCGCGAAAAAACTAAGTCCTTCAAAAGATCGTTTAGCGTCTGGTCTGGCCATATCTATTACGGCCTGGCGAAGCAGGAAGTTCCCGATGAAAATCAGAATTGCCCTGGGGCGCTCTTCTTGTCTATCTGGATAATTCCTCTTTTTCTGTGCCATTGGGAAACGATGGGCCCGTTGAACCTCCAAATTCCAATTCCAGTGTGCAAGTTCCGGAAAAGAGCCTTTCAGCAAGGATACGATAAAGGACATCATGTTTCCCCCCTCTGCGTTTTCCGCAATCCCAAGCAAGCGAACGTTATTCCTCCTTTGGCGATTCTCAAAATCCTCAAGTTTCCAACAGACATCCATTGCCTGCTTTTCCTGCTGTGCTTTGGACTCTTGTAATTTGTCTACTGCGTACTCCAGAGCAACCGTTCTGTCCTGCACTTGGGTAACCCTTTTGGCCATTTCAGTACAGAGCTTATTTGTTTTGTGTATGGAGGCCTGAAGCTTCTTTGTTGCTTGAAGTGACTTCCTGCTTTCTGATCTGGCCTTGCTCTGCATTTGTTTTAAAGATTGATATACCAAGTCCAGTGAAGGAGAAGTGGCATTACCGGGTAGTGTAGTTAATCCCCCTGCTGCCGCCTGCCTGCTGTTCTCTTGTTCAAGACTTGTGGCAGAATAGTCCCACTTCCGCACTGTGACAGAGTTAGTTTTGGCTGCACTAGTTTTAGATCTTATTCTACACCTCTGTGTAGTAAGCTTACTGTAAAGAGCTTTTTGCACTGTAGAGGATTCTCCCGAATCCGTATCATCTAATATACTGAGGTCACTAAAAACTGGAGAGTCGGAATCGTCATTAAGTGAGAAAAATGTATCTGCCTCGGGGGAGCCATGTGTTATCAATGCTGAGAGCTGCGGCTTACGGCTAGAATCGCTATCAAGAATGCTATCAGTAAGTGGGGAATGATGATGTTCATCCTCAGACATAACACAGTTAGTTTCCCCCTTATTATATATTCCTTCAACCACAGCAGCAGCACCTTCGGCATCAACACAGTTCTTGTCTTGATCCCCCTCTGATTGATCACTGGCGATTAATCCTTTGTCTCTAGGTATGACCCCCTGTAATATCTGGGAACACGTGATTATGCACTAGCTCTGATTGCAATAAAACAACTAACTCTACCGCATCTACTGTTTCTTTCTCTGCTGTTTCTTTGATACCTTTTGGGGCTGCAGAGTCTGCCGAGTGTGTTTCTTTCTGAAGAGCCGGAGGAAGGACCGAATCCGCCTGTAGAACAAGTTACTTACCTTCGGTAACGATGTATCTGTAAGAAACATTAGTTAGTTAGATTCCTCACCTTAGAATATCCCCAGGCGTCAGACTGGATCCGGAAGATTTTTCGTCAGCAATACCCCTTGCGCGTCGCTAGGCGTCGTCTGCGGCTCCGCGTCCGTCGTCGTGCGCCGGGATGACGTCGGAGTACTTAGACGCCGCCCTCGCGCGCTGACGTCAGTTCTTGTACATAGCCTTCCGCGCCAGGAACGCAGAGCCATGCAAGAGACCGACACTGGTGCCAAAAAATTCTAGGGCCCTGAAAGGGATAGCCTTAACCCTAGATGTCAGTTCGCAGAACGGGGAGGATGGGTGGGTCGGTGAGCAATCTAACTAACTAAGGTTTCTTACAGATACATCGTTACCGAAGGTAAGTAACTTGTTTATCTGAAAGAAACACGTTAGTTAGATTCCTCACCTTAGAATAGATACCCAAGCAATACCAACCCCGGTGGTGGGTCTGCGAACCAAGATCACACCAGAAAGTCCTGGAGGACAGAACGGCCAAAGAAGCCATCCCTCCGAACTTGGCTGTCTAGGCAATAATGCCTGGCAAACGTGTGCAGCGAAGCCCACGTTGCCGCATGACAGATGTCCTGCAAAGGGACTCCCCGTCCCAAAGCAGTAGTAGCCGCTGTGGCCCGAGTAGAATGGGCGTGCAGCCCAACAGGCGGTTCCTTTTTTGCCAGGGAATAACAGATTTTTATACACAAAACGACCCACCGGGAGATGGTCCGTTTGTGTACAGCTTTTCCCTTCTTTGCACCCACGTAGCCAACGAAAAGCTGTTCGTCCACTCGGAACTGTTTAGTGCGGTCCAAATAAAAGGAAAGCGCACGTTTTGGGTCCAGACGGTGGAGCCGCTCTTCCTCTTTGGAAGGGTGCGGAGGCGGAAAGAAGGTGGGCAAGGTGACAGATTGCCCAAGATGAAAGGGGGTCACCACTTTCGGTAGAAAGGAAGGACGAGGCCGAAGGACAACCTTGTCCGGATGAACAGATAGAAAAGGAGGCTTGGACGATAGAGCCTGGAGCTCACTCACCCGTCTAGCCGAGGTGATGGCTACCAGGAAAGCAGTCTTAAGAGTTAGAAGACGAAGAGGACAATTGTGAAGAGGCTCAAAGGGAGCGCACATCAGGAATGTCAAGACAAGATTCAAGTCCCACTGAGGCATTACGAAAGGGACAGGAGGGAACGTGTGAGTAATGCCTTTAAGAAAGCGTGACACTACAGGGGACTTGAAAAGAGAGGGCTGATCTGGAAGCCGTAAGAAGGCAGAGAGAGCAGCAAGATAACCTTTCAAGGTGCCCAGGGCAGAGCCCTGCCGGGCCAAAGAAAGAAGAAAGAGGAGAACCTCAGAAAGAGGGGCAGAGAGGGGATCCACAGCCTTTGCTGTGCACCATGCCACAAATTTGTTCCACCGGCAGGCGTATACCGTCTTTGTGGAGGGACGCCTGGCTGCCAGAATGATATCACAGACTTCAGGAGGCAAGTCAAATGGCATCAACTGCCGCCGCTCAATCTCCACGCGTGGAGGTGGAGGCTGGACAGGTTCGGGTGGAGGACCGTCCCCTGCTGCTGCGACAGAAGATCCTCCCGAAGGGGCAGACGTATCGGAGGATCGGTCAACATACTGAGTAGCTCGGGATACCAGTACCTTCGTGTGAGAAGTTGGCCTGATGTATGATGTCACTAGTTCTAGTGTACACCTTATATCAGTCCAAACAACCCTTATGGTGATTGGTTGTAAAGTCAACCTTATAGACCAGCTATCCAAGTGGTAGCATGGACAAGAACAGTCTTAGGCTAAACTCTGAATGGCATGTGAAGCTAGCTGTGATACCATATATAATCCTTTGAATACCAAATGAAAGGACACCACAACAGATATATATATAAAATAAAGTGTATTTATTCTAGTCAAACCCTCAGCACTCTTTATGAGATTAGAGGTAAGTACAACACGGTCTTATTCAAGCATACATTAAGTCACACAGGTAAGTAATACAGTTAGGCCCTAGGGGCCACGCAAACCATATACTAAAGAAGTGGTATAAGTACCACTGTCACGGAAATAGAATAGGCCTAGGCCTAGGGAATCGCTGGGGCTACACTACACTAGCAACAGTTAGGAAGTGGGATACAGGTGCAGAGTGGAAAACTCACGCGTAATGCGTAAAAGTCGATAGAATTACTAGCAGTTAGAATTTAACAGTTTAAGGACACTTCTGAAGCAGCTAGAGAGTCGAGACTCGGAAACTAGACCCTAGGATAGTCACTACCCTTGTGAGCACCGAAGTACCCAAGTTACCTAGCCCACGGGCCGCGGGTGCATAGGTGTGAACTTGCGTCGGGTTTCGTCGGGTTTCGTCGTGGACTTCTATGGATGCCTGAAGGAAAGTTGCTGACAGGCGGTCAGTGAAGAGTGTCCGGTGGATCCTAAGGCTGGGATCAAGAAGAGAGGATACCTGCAAGCAGAAGGGACAGAGTCAAGGTCACTAGCCAGTGACCACGTGGAACCAGGAAGGAACCAAGCGATGTCGTGAAGATTGCAGGTGAAGGTGAAGCTTGTCGCTGCAGCCACGGGGACCAAGAGACGTCGAGGACGACCAGGACCAGGAGGCAAGCTGTCCCACGAAGGCTCTTGCTGTCGGCGACGTCGAAGTCGAACTAGGTCTCACCAAGCCTTGGCAAGCGGAACCCACGAAGAACGGAGGACTTGCTTCTGGTGCAGACCAGGAAGGTCTGGGGTGCTTCTCTTTTGCAAAGAAGCGGGAGCCAGTCTGGAGGAGCCAAACCAGCGGTGAAGATTTCAAGGTGTGTTGTCACAAAGGCCGCTAGCCAACGGGCAAGCAACCGGACAGACGCGGCAAGCAGGAAAATGCAGAAGGGCCCCACGCAGGACTCGTGGAGTGTGGGGGGCTGATCTTCGGTGCAGATGGTGCTTGGGGTTGGGGCTTCTCAATCCCCGGTGCACAACTTCGAGGGTGCCTCAGAAGCTGCGCTGGAAGATACTAGCCACTTTTCCCAGGTAGCCGGTCCCACGTCTCTCGTCGCCTCCACGGATCTCAGCTCGGCTGTGGATGTGGATCAGGGTCGGAGAAGTCTGGAAGTCAAGGCTCTGGTCGGGCTCTGCAGTCGGTCCCTCGCAGAACTTCAGCAAAGCAAAGGGTAGTCTCTTGATGGTGCCTGTTTGCACTGGGTAGCCACTCCTTGGCTACAAGGGAGATTCTTCAGTCTTCTTCTTTCGTCGAATGTCGAAGGTCCAGAGTTTCTGTTCAAGTTGCAGGTTCAGGATAATCTAATCTCCTGGGGCCCAGCTACCACTCTTATACTAATCTGGGGGGCTGGGTTGCCTGCTAGGTCACGCCTTATGGGTGGGACCTGGGAGGGGGGTGGTTACACCCCCTTCCCTTTGTCCAGTTTCGCGCCAGGACTGGGGCTGGAGTGCCCCAGCACCGGTTTGAACTGGACTATGCACGGGACACCTTGTGTGCCCCAGGCATGTCTCATTCTTTTCATCCCTCCCTGCCCCAATACACTAAGGCCTGTCTGGGGTGGTGCTCGCACCTCCCAATGCAGGAAACCTATTGTCCAAGCCGCCCTTGCCGGGATCACTCCCAGCAGCAGGAGGTCAGACTCGTGTCTGTGGCAGCAGCATCCATTTTGTGATGCTGGGGCTCTGGTTAACTTTAACCATGTCTTCTCCCTCTAGAAGGGAGGGATAATCCCAGAAATGGGATGGGGGTATTATTCCAAATTGTTAGACACCTTACACGACATGTTTTGATAAAGCCAAACCATAGTTACCATAACCGTTTAAGATTATAAGGCACTTTAAGAGTATATGGTAGGCTATATCATAGAACAGCTATAAGGACATGGTTCCGAAAGCTGCAGACAGGCTCAGCTCATGCTAGAGCACCATCTCACATGTTACCAAGCACTCTGCCTCCAGGATTGTTAAGGCCTGCCATAGGAGTGGCTGATAGGTACACATGTGTCTATATGTAAGTTAGGTATAGGAATACTACACCTAAGCAAGGAGTGATTACACGACCTTGCCCCGGCTGAGTGATCAGCCAGTTGTGTCATAATGGAAGGCCAGGCCAGGGCTGGCATAATACATACTGCAGCCCCTGGTAGGCCTAGGGTACACCTATGCCCTGGGTACCTAGGGTACACTGTACAGGGGCCAATAAGGTGATCCTATTCAATGGGTTATGCACCTAAAGTACATAGTATCAATTTAGAGAGAGAACAGCAGGGCTGTGGGTCTGATTAGCAGGCCCACAGCCACATCTAAGTCGAAAACCAGTAAAGCAAAAGCAAAAAGTGGGGGTGAACATAGAAAGCAGACCCTACTCTCCTACACTTCGTGCCCAATCCGGAGCCACCAAGATGACTTGGGCCCGGTCGCGCTTGATCTTCTTCAGCACTCTGGGCAGAAGTGGTATAGGCGGAAAGGCGTACAACAGACCGCAGCTCCACTCGCGACGAAAAGCGTCGCCGAGCGAGTGCCGCCTGGGAAATTCCAACGCGCAGAACTGCTGACATTGCGCGTTCTCGTCGGTGGCGAATAGATCTAACCAAGGCTCTCCCCACTGCTGAAAGAGACCTTGCGCAACCTCGGAGTTCAGACGCTATTCGTGATCCATCATGCACCGGCGGCTGAGTTCGTCTGCTCTGGCGTTCAGAGAGCCCGCCAGATGTTGAACCACCAGGGTGACGCCCTGGTGTTCCAGCCATGTCCAGAGGCGCAGAGCCTCCTGACAAAGGGTCCACGACCCCATCCCGCCCTGTTTGTTGCAATACCACATGGCGGTGGTGTTGTCCGTGAACACCTGCACGACACTTCCCCGGACAGAGGGAAGGAAGGCTTGCAGTGCAAGTCGGATCGCTCGCAGCTCCAACAAGTTGATGTGGAGGCGAGACACCGCCGGAGACCAGAGGCCTCTGATCTCCGCCTCTCCCATATGGCCACCCCATCCCAGGAGGGAGGCATCCGTCACTACGACATGCTCCGGTAGGGGTAGGGAGAGGCTCTTGCCCGTGACCCAATCGCGGTCCGTGAGCCACTACTGCAACTGCTGTGCAGTGCCCTCCGAGATCAAGACATGGTCGGACAGGTTGCCGTGATGCTGGGCCCACTGAAACTTCAGGTCCCACTGCAGAGCCCGCATGCGCCGCCTGGCGTGATGCACTAGTAGGATGCAGGAGGCCATAAGCCCCAGAAGCCGCAACACTAGCCTGACCGAAACCCAGGATAGAGGCCGAAAGATGGGAATCAGGGCCTGTATATCCCAGACCCGCTGCTCCGGTGGATGGACCCGGAACTGCCCCGAATCGAGAACCGCTCCGATGAAGAGGAGCTTCTGAGAGGGGCTCAGGTGTGACTTCAGCACGTTGATGGAAAACCCCAGCAAATGCAGGAGATCCGCCGTAGTCTGGAGGTGGGAGACGACTGCCTGGGGCGAGCCCGCCTTCAACAACCAGTCGTCGAGATAGGGGAAGACTGGAACCCCTGATCTGCGCAGATGAGCTGCGACCACCGCCATCACTTGCGTGAACACCCGAGGGGAACTGGTAAGGCCGAAGGGGAGCACGGTGAACTGAAAGTGCTCCTGACCCACCGTGAACCGCAGGTAACGCCGGTGGGCCGGCAGGACGGGGATGTGGAAATATGGGTCCTGCAAGTCCAACGCTACCATCCAGTCTCCAGGGTCTAGGGCAGCTAGAACCTGAGCCAAAGTCAACATTTTGAACCGTCCCTTCCGGAGGAAGGCATTGACGTTCCGGAGGTCCAAGATAGGGCGTAGGCCCCCTTTGCCCTTCTTGGGAAGCAGAAAGTAGTGGGAATAACAACCACGACCTACTTCTGGGCTCGGAACGCGCTCGACGGCCCCCTTGGCCAAGAGGGCCGAAACTTCCTCGTGGAGAAGATTCAAATGATCCCCCGAGATACGGTGGTGCTGCAGTGGCATGGCTGGAGGGGTCATCTCGAAGGGGAGGGAGTAGCCCCTTCGGACGATTTGCAGCACCCACCTGTCCGATGTGATGGAACGCCAGTGGAGCAGGTGATGGCGAACTCTGCCGCCCACTGGCGTGGAATGGACCTGAAAGCTCGGACTAGGAAGGCTTTGAGGCGGATGCTGCCGGGATGGATGTGGACTGACCGCGTCGTCCTCCGGTACCGCCTCGGCGGAAACCACGTCCGCGACCACGTGCAGGCTGGTTCTGCGGCCGGTGGCTAGGCGGACGTGAGGAGGTGCCCCTTCCTTGGCCACGAAAGGAGCAAACAGCGGAAGTTTTATGGCCGCGGGGCCGAGAGGCCCAAGGACGTGGCCGTAGCCCGGGAGTCCTTGAAGCGAGCCAGCGCATTGTCCGCTTTGTCACCAAAAAGGCGAGCGCCATCAAAAGGCATGTCCATGAGGGTGCTCTGGACATCCCCTGAAAAAGACGTGGACCGCAGCCAGGCGTGACGTCGAAGCGCCACCGTGGTAGAAATCGCCCTACCCAGCGAGTCCGTAGTGTCGAGTCCACATCGGATTACATGGCGCGCTGCATCTCTCCCATCGGCCAGGGCCGAGGAAAGCCGCGCTCGGGCCTCCTCCGGGCACAGTGGCAGCACGTCCTCCACTGCATCCCACAGAGAGTGGGAATAACGGTCCAAGAGACAGGCGGTGTTCAAAGACCGCAGGCCCAAACTGAGCGAAGAGAACAGCTTCTTACCAAACTGTTCCAGTCTCTTGGAATCCCGGTCCGGAGGAGCGGACGGGAAGGAGGATTGGGAGGTAGAGGCCTGGATAACCAGACTCTCGGGAGTGGGGTGTTGGGACAGAAAACTGGGGTCGCCCGGAGCAGGGCGGTGGCGCCTGGCAACGTTCCTATCCACAGGAGGGACTGTGGAGGGCTTGGACCAGGTGCCCTGCAGAACGTCAGTGAGGGCCTCATTGAATGGCAGCAGAGGCTCAGTGGAGCATGCGGCAGACTGACGCACCTCAGTGAGGATGTTAGTCCTCACAGCCACGGCAGGCAGCTCAAGCCCAAGGGCTTCGGCCGCCATGCGCAGCACCACAGAAGATGCTGCACCCTCCTCCGAAGCCACAGTCGGAGGAGAGATGAATCCAGTGTCCGGAGAGGTATCCAACCCACTGGCCTCCCCCAGCTCATCTGCCCAGTCCTGTGCATGTTGGCTCTGAAGGGCCATAGGGTCATCAGACCCCTCCCAGTCGCCCCCGTCATCCGATTCCTGGTAAACAGGAGGAATGATCGGAGCCGGTCGATAGACAATATGTGTCTCTAGCGGCGTCAGATGCGGCGTCGGGCGGCGCCGCATCGGCGTCGGGACCGGACAGGGGCTGAACCGGGGATCGACGTCGACCGGAGCCGGCGTCGGGGGTGGTATCGGTGTCGGCGCCGGCGGAGGAGGCGTAACGAGGTCGACCGGCGCCGACGGGAGCCCAGGCTCGGGCCCCTCGGGGACCTGCGGCGTCGGGGCCGGAGCCTCCAACGGCGCCGGGGCCGGATCCGCCGGCATGCGAGGTCGCCCAGTCGAGTCCGCGGGGCCCGAAGGCACGCCAGCGGGCGTCGACGGCGGGGCCAGGCTCCTCATGGCCGAGAGGAAGGCACTGACCTCCGCCGGCGTCACGTCAGTCCCAGGGACCGTCGGGTATGGGGACTTGCGCGGCGCCTGCGGAGCCGCGGGAGTGAAACCACCCGGACCCTCGGCCGAGTCGCGCGACCGGCGAGGGGAGTCCGAAGAGCGGCGTCGCTTCTTGGACTTCTTGGAGTGCCTCGACTTACCCAAAGACTTCGAGCGAGACGAGTGACGATGTCGAGTGCGGCTCCGCGACCGATCCTTGGACCTCCTCCTGGACCGGGATCGAGAGCAACGCGGAGCCGAGTGGCGAAGCTCGAGAAGCTTGCGGGACCGCTCCCGCCTAGCTTTCGAGGTCAGGGCCATACAATCGGAGCACGACGCCGCGTCGTGGTCGAGGCCCAAGCAGTACAGGCACCGGCGGTGATGATCGGTCACCGACATCAGTCGGTGACAGTCGTCGCAGGCCTTGAAACCAGGCATCCTACCGGCACCAGAGTCGAGAATTGACCAAAAAGAGTCAAAAAAGTTAGTCAAAAATTGACTAAAGGGGTAGCTCTCCCGGATCTGCGCTTACTGGCGCGGAAAAAAGAAGAACTGACGTCAGCACGCGAGGGCGGCGTCTAAGTACTCCGACGACGTCATCCCGGCGCAGACGACGGACGCGGAGCCGCAGAAGACGCCTAGCGACGCGCAAGGGGTATTGCTGACGAAAAATCTTCCGGATCCAGTCGGACGCCTGGGGATATTCTAAGGTGAGGAATCTAACTAACGTGTTTCTTTCAGATAACCCTGGTCAGGTCCGGGAAATACCGACAACCGTGCTTCCAACACAGGAGCTCCTCCACTCGCAATAGCACCCACAGAGGCTGCCAGCTTTTCTTTCTCTTTTGTTATTTTTTTTCCCAACACGGCAGGGGTGGCCACTTCAAATATGGGAAAAGCCTCTGCCACTGTTGATTGCCGGCGGGATCCCTCTGCGACAGCCACCACCATCCGAAGCCGGGGGGCCCTCCAGCTGCTCCCATCTCCTTTGAGGTGCCATCCGTCTTTCTCGCTACACCACCTCTCTGTCCTGAATTCAGCCCGCGCGCGGGCATAGAAGCAGTTTCGGGCGCTTTGGAGTCAGGAGCTCCCCGCCCCCCCCCCCCCCAGAAGCCATCATAGCGTCCTTATGTGCACCTTTTGCCGCTTTCTCCATCTTTGGCGCCATAATCCGTCTTCCAAAGTGGCACAGTATCGAAGGCACGCCGGGGGGAGACTAGGAGCACCGGAGAGGTAAATGTGTAACTGCAGAAAGAAAAGGGTGTCTAAACGAGGCACGGACACCAATCAGCCTCATATTGCATCGCAGGGAGACTTTCTGCTGCCGCTACCGGATTAGGAGCATTACAGACAGTTCTTCGGCATACCGCTATAGCGCCGGCTAAGAAAGAGCACTCAGAGTGAGGAGCCACAGCAGCCCTCGCCCAGGTCGGTCCGCCATCTTGCGTTTTTGCCACAAATTCTAATGCATTTTTTTAAATGCAATTTTCCCTGCCGTGGTTCCTCTGGGACCCCAAGACCAAGGTTTCAGGGTCAGGGTATTGTTACCCTGACCCTTTTTCTTTTTGGGGGAAATCGGCTGAATCCCAAGATGGCTGCCAACACTTCCTGGTTGAAGTGTTGGCAGCCAATCAGCTCTGCAGATCACTGCACAAGCTCGTTATTGTTCATGAATTAGCCACGATCAGATATACAAATTTGGATAGCCTTCATTTTCTCAGAAACTACTGAACTGATTTACACCAAATAACTGAGTGTGATTTGCGTAACCAAATCTACCTTTCAGCCAATTTCAGTGAAATTCCATCCAGCGGTTTTAGGCTGTAGTCATGTTCAAAGCTCCTGTGGGAATGAACATGGGAAAAGCACTTTCTTTGACACCCCCCCCCCATTCTTCTCAGCCCCTTCTTGATGGATCACCCAACACTTTCCTTGTACAATAAGACTCACTGTGACGCCTTTTGGAAAATTTCGGTAAGATGCGACGCCAACAATATAGGCAAGTAAAAAAACATGTTTTTTTCCATGGAAACATGGTTTCAACTAGAACTACCTACTGGTGACATAAAAAATTATATATTTATATATATATATATATATTCACTGAAAAAAACATAGGTTTCACACACGTTATAGTTAGGAATTAGCATTTAAAAAACCTTGCAAATTTACTTAAAAAACCATAGGTTCACTTAAAAAACCATAGGTTTCACACATGTTATAGTTAGGTTGATATTTCACTCGTAAAAAACCAATGAAATTCCCCCGTTATAGTTAGTTCAGATAACTATAACTCGCGCGACCGCAATCCACTGCTGATGACGTCACATATTACATCACTCATGACATGGTCAGTGGCATCACTGATGACATCATCCTTGTGATAGAGTGGCGGCCGCGCGAGTTATAGTTATCTGAACTAACTATAACGGGGGAATTTCATTGGTTTTTTACGAGTGAAATATCAACCCAACTATAACATGTGTGAAACCTATGGTTTTTTAAGTGAATTTGCAAGGTTTTTTAAATGCTAATTCCCAACTATAACGTGTGTGAAACCTATGGTTTTTTCAGTGAATTTGTACGGTTTTTTAAATGCTAAGTTATGTATGTATTATTTATTTTTGTATACTTTTTTTACAATAAACTACGTATTAAAAAAATGTTACTTTTTTTTGTTTTTCACCGTGCGCGCGTGGTGCGCGCACCCCCGCCATTTTTAAAAAAAAACAATTAAAATGTTTTTTTCTGCCTTCGGGGTCCTTCAGGGACCCCCTGACAGAGGCTAGGGGGTCAGGAACTCTTTACCCTGCCCCCTTTTCACGTTTGCCACCTTCCTTTTTCACTCTCGCACTGAAAACAAACAAAATGGCGGCCGACACTTCCTGATTTCGACCGATTAGAACATTGACTAACATGTAACCACCAATCAGAATTACGCTCGCGCACGTTAGGGTGCTCGCACGGTGCGCGCACGGTTCACGGCTATAGATATGTATGTGCTTTTAACTGCAATTTTCTCAGGAACTACTGAACAGATTGACTCCATATATGCAAAAGGCACATCCCTGAGCTGAGGACTACCTCTCTGCCAAATTTCAAGTAATTCTGTTCATCCGTTCGGGCTGTACCTTGGACTAAAGGTCCCTATGGAAAATTGCATGGGGAAAACACGTTTTGGGACCCCCCTTTTTTCTCAGCCCCCGCTTGACGAATCCCCCCGAGACTTTCAGGGTAGGAGCGGAGCGGAGCGCCCCACCTATTTTGAAAGGATTCGTCAACCGGTGCCAAAGTTATTCCAAATAGAATGTTGCGGATTTCCTATGGAAACACCGTCCTAACTATAACTATCTACTGGCGTCCGCCAGTAGATAATATATATATATAGATCTATATATATATATATATATATATATATATTATGGCTGCCGCTCCTGTTGTGTAAACTTTGCAAATAAACTGAGCGGTATTACAAAAGGATTCTGTGGTCCGTGCTCTTTGTCTCCAGTATCCAGTATCCAGATGGAAGGAAATGCGGTAGAAGAGTATTAAGGTGCTATATATATATATATATAAAGTCCAAAAGGTGCTGGCTTACGTGTCACACCTGACCGAAAGGGCGTGCCGGTTACCAGTGCCTGCTTACTGGTTTAAACAAAGTCCAACACTCATTCACTCCTTGGAATGAGCCCGACACATGCAGGGATTAAAACAATTTGGATTTTATTCAGCGAATCACTTACAGCGTGTAGGGATCAGAGTTCAAGAAACGCTGTGGCAGACGCGTTTCAGCCGTAAGGCTTTCCTCAGTGCCTGGTTTCAAACAGTTCGTTACAACTGTGGCAGGTTTAAATCTCCTGGTGTTACTGAAGCCACTCCCACAAGCTGGATGTTTCAGCTCCTCCTCTGCATACTGTGATACACCTCGCGCTGGGCTTGGACCCGCTGCATGCTGGTCGATGAAGTTCGGCGTGGTGACCACTTCAGTAAGTGGTTACAACCAGACTCCCAGTGGTGTCCCTCGTTGGCATCCGGACCTCATTCACCAAACTGCGGATCCAAGTAAAATGAGAGGTTTCAGGCTGAGACCAATTGTATCCCCCGCAGTAAACACTGCAGCCTCTCTCCCCGTGCAGTCAATATAAACACCGTGGTAGTGTAACCGCTTGGGGGGGGGTGACACGTATCCAGATGGAAGGAAATGCGGTAGAAGAGTATTAAGGTGATATATAATATATATATATATATATATATTCACTGACCATGTCATGAGTGATGTAATATGTGATGTCATCAGCAGTGCACTGCGGGCGAGCGAGTTATAGTTAGCTGAACTAACTATAACGGGGGAATCTCTATGGTTTTGAACGAGTGAAAAGTCCAGCTAACTATAACGCCCCTGAAACCTATGGTTTTTTCAGTGAATTTCAAAGGTTTTTTAAATGCTAATTTCTAGCTATGCCTACAGAGATAGGACATGTGAAGAAAGAAGGAAAAACGCACAGAAAGAAAAAAAAGAAATGCAGAAAGAAGCAACAGAAGTCCTCAAAGACGAAGAAAAGTGCAGGAAGAAGTATAACGTGCAGAAAGAACAAACAGAAGAGCAGAAACAAGCCTTGTTGCAAAATCATCCTGTACCCTCAACTTTTTCAGACGGATACTGGTGGTAACTGAGTCTGACTAACCAGTCCTAGAGCCAGTGCTATGTTAAAAGACACTCAGAATACAGTGAAAACACCTACATACACAAGGGCACACTATGCGTTGGGGTCCCCCTGTGATTAACATGACCTCCTCTGTAAGCCCCTAGTATATAATAGGGCAGGGGATTAAAACTTCCTCTTAAAACGCACCAAAGGGCGTGTTTGAACACGTCACCTCATGCCCCGTCCCCTCCCTTCCCCACTGTGTAAACACGCCCTGTAGCCGTTTTAAGTTGGGAGATTAAGTCCCCTTGAATCCTGAGGGTCCCTAGGGTCCTACTAGACCACTAGGTACCTCCAGTAAGCGCCACAGAGCTGCGTTGCATGGAGGTGTAAAAAGAGGCGTGGCCTCAGAACACCTGTCTGCAACGCAGCTCCCTGGCGCATACTGGAGATACCTGTTGGCCCTCAGGGACCCTCAGTATTGAAGGGGAATTAATTCCTCAACTTACAACTGGCCAGGGGGTGCGTTTGCAGAGTGCTGCAAGGAGGGGGCGTGGCCTCCGGCGCGATGCCGGTCTTTTTTTTTTTTTTTTTTAGAAGGAGGGCTGTGTGGCCCCCTTTCTTTTTCTAATTTATTAGCCCTGGGGACCCCATCCCCCAGGGCCTGCACCCTAATTTTTTTTGTTGGAAAAAATTAATTTGGCCCTCCCAAGGCCTTAATCGGCCCCGGGGACCCCAACCCCCAGGTCATGGCCTATTTTTATTTTTTTTATTCTTTAGGAGGGGGGCTGTATTGCCCCCCTCCTCAGGCCACTTATGGCCCCGGGGACCCCATCCCCCGGGGCCGGCCTTTGATTTTTATTATTTTAAAAAAATATATATTTATAGAAACACCTAGGACATGCTGGACAAACCGTATGTACCCATCACCATGACGATTTGCATGATATTCATTAAAAGGCGACTATGCATACAATGAATCCACGTAGAATGTATTCACACCGCTAGTGAAGCTCTGACATGTCTGACACCCTACCGTGCCTAGTAGACACCCTTGTCGTTTATTTATACAAACATGGGTAGCTATTGACGGGCACATTTAATACACATGCACACCAAGCCATTCAAAGGGGATTCGACAAAAATTCGACCAAACTATGCAAGAAACCCCCTCACGGTTAATAAAACACACATCCACCGCCGGATGTGTAATACTTTTTATTTTACTCTCTGGAAAAGAGACAAACCTCACTTGAGAGTCACAGCGTGCTCCTGGCTGAGCCCAATGCTGTGTTACACCCACCAGTGCCCGCTGAGTGCCACACACCTCTGTGTTGTATTCCACCAGCTAGTGCGTATGCTATGACACTCTCTAGCCCATGTGCACTGTAACACCACCCCGTGAATATGTCATGCCACACTTGCCTTCGCACGGGTTATATTGCCCCATCTAACGTGCCTTCCTCGATGCCCATGTTAAAAGCACAGCGATATGCCATACATATTATAATCTGGGATCCATATCTTTGTCACAGTGCATATGCAATGTTACACTACCCAGCACATATTTTATATTACAACTTTAGAGACTACTTAGGTTATACAACACTGCCCTGTGCATATTACACTCCAAGGCGCATATCGCATAGCACGCGCTAGTGCCTGTGCTATCTCGCGCTCTCCAATGAATCTGTCATTGCGCACAATGTATTGCACATTATATTTCAAGGCCCGGTTCATCTTATATCACACTTTTTGGTGCATAGTTTATACCATATACTATATCTAGTTTTCATTTTCAATCGTGCTCTCAGGACTATGTTCTATATAACACTGCGTCCACCTACCATTTTCACGGGCATTACATTTTGCGATGGGGGGTGGAGGGTCAGGGGATGTTTCTGCCAAGTGAGCCCGGAGTCACAGTCCCAAACGTCCTCTTCTTCCTGAATAAAAGTAAGATTATGCTGCATACTTGTTCATATTTTAAGTAGTTCGCACAGACACACATTTTAAAACCAATACAGTTCCTAATAGCCACCTTCTATGAACAGTTAGCTTGCTGCCCCATCCACCTCCTCCCTATCCTCTGTTGTCTGAATCCATGGACTAGCCTCCTCCCTCCTGCCATGCATGGTTTGATGTGCTGCCACTGCCCTCCATTTAGCATGATGTACCAGTCCACTCCTCCTGCCCTCCATTGCCCAATTCTATGGCCCATCATTGACCTCCTGCTTAGCCTCTGTGCTTAGCTTGCTGCCCCTATTCTCCTTCCCCCTGGCCTCCGATGTCTTTGTGCATGCCCCTGCTCCATCCTTTTTGACCACCATGTTCCATGGACCTGCCACTCCCATCTACTCTGAGTGTTCTGTTGAGCTCCCCTCCCACCTGCCAAGCATTGTCAGATGACTGTAACCTGTCCCTGCCACCTCCACCCTGCCTGTCCACATGCCATGCCCCTATCCCCTTCCTCCTGTTCTCCATTGTCCATTTTACTGCCACACCCTTCTGCCCTCCCTGGTCTGTTGTGCTGCAACTGCTCCTCCTGCCTGCCCCGCGCGGTCTGTTGTGAGGCCCCTTCCCCTGAACTCTCTTGTCTGTGCCCAGGTCCTGACCCTCCTTTCTATCCTCCATGGTCCTTTGTGCATGCCCCTGCACCCTCCTTCTTGCCCATCATAGCCCATTGTGCTGCCACTTACCCTCCCGCTTGCCATGCATGGACTTCTGTGCTGCCATGGCCCCTCCCACCTTCCCTGTGTGGTCAGCTAGCTGCTCCTGACCCCCTCCCACCTTCCCTCCATGGTCTGTGTGTATGCCATCATAGTCTCACTGTTGCTCTCCATGGTGTGTCTTGTTTCTAGTGCCCATCCTGCCTGACCTCCATGGTCATCTTGCTGCTCCTGCCCTGCCCCCTTGCCCCCAGCCCTCTGTTTCCATGTGCAGACCCCTATTCCCTCCCTCCTGGCTTGTCGGTTCCATTGTATTGCCCCTGATCCGTCCCTCCTGCCCTTTATGGTCTGTTATGCTGCAGCTTTCTCTCCTGTCTGTCCATTATGGTCAGCTAGCTACCATTGCCTCTTTCCCCTCTGTTGTCCATGTGCATGGTCCTGTCCCCTCCTTATTGCTTTCTATGGATTGTTGTGCTGCACTCCCGTCCCGCATGCCCTGTGTGGTGTATTGTGCTGCTGCAAACCCTGATGCCTACCCTGTAGGGTCAGTTTGGTGCACCTCTCAATGACCCTCCTGTCCTCTGTTATCCGAGTCCATGTTCCTACCCCAATTCCTCCTGCCTACTATGATCCAATGTACCATACTTGCGAACATTTTGAACTTGGTAAGATCGAGATTTTGAAATAAAACTGGGGTATTGATTTTCCCCTTTGAGTTACATTGAAAAAGAGAAGATTGTAGACAGGAAACAGATCAAGTAAAGCCCATTTGAGCTTAAAAACATTGGACGTTTCCTGGCTGAAACGGGTCTGTTGGCATGTATGGTTGTATAACCGCTGCCTCTTCCTTCTGCCAACAATGGTCTATTATATTGCCACAGCCTCTCTTGCCAGTCCTGTATTGTTGGTTTGTTGCCCCTGCCACCCTTTCCACTGCCCTCCATAGTCTGTTGTGCTAACACTGCCCTTCCTGCCTGCCTAGTGTGGTTAAATTGTTGCCTTTGCACCCTCCTACCTGCCTTCAATTTTCAGAGTCCGTGCCCCTGACCTCTGCCTCTCAACAGTATCCCAATGAACAACTAGATTGCTAACATTCTATATTTATTACAAAAGTGTGGAACGCCTGACGTCATCTTGATGTAATCAAAACTGTAATGCCTAGAGCATTTCCTTTAGAAATTACATATATGAGAGGGTCTTATTTGCATCAAAATTATGGTTAGTGCTCTAAAAAACTAAAATGAGGACATATTTTCTGAGTTTTCAAATAGCGACAAAGAACTTTTAAATTATTTGTAATCTTAGTTTTTTTATCCATTTGACCACTTGATTAAATGTTGCATCCAAGGGGAGAGGGTGTGGTGTTACTCCCAGAGCTGCAGACTTTGCAACTGGGGAACCAGGTTGGAGGTTCTGCTTCAGCTCAACATTCTGTGATTCTGGTCAAATCACTTAATCTCCCCATGTCTACAACCAAAATGAATTTGATCTTGTGTGATGTAACCGATGCTCATGTAAAGCACTCCAATACCTGACAAGTCTGCACTATATAAAACTGCAAATACACAAAAAATAAGTGTTTTGCACACTTCTGTCACTGGGCTACATTTGGGCTACATCTGGGTGATATTTGGGCTACATTTGGGCTCTTTTGTCTCTGGTGGCCATTTTAGGAGATTTATTTGTTATGAAGTTTCCTAATTTCCTCATTTACTGCAGTCTCCTCAGTAGGAAATGCTTTCAGTTTTTTACTTTGATTCCATCAAGAAGGTATTCAGATATGTCACACATTTGCCATAACTTCTGAATGTTAGCACTCTAGTTGCTCATTAGATCACTGTAGTAAAGCTACTGCTCACCACGGAAGTCTGCTGCTAGTATTAGAAGTGCATGTTTCAGTCTGCATATCAGAATTTTTTAATGAAATAGAAGAGGATTTGAGAAGTCACTCAAAATGTGCCCTAATTTTTCTTTCTTCAACACTAATCATAATTTCTATGGCAAAATGAACCCCCTCATTGTGTTCCTTTTTAAATTAAATGTTTTAAGTGTTACCAGTTTATTCCAATCAAGATGGCTTCAGGTGTGCCATACTTTTGTCATAAGTAAGACAGTAAGCGCTCTAGTTGTTCTTAAGAACACTCTGGGACATTCTGTCATTGGGTTATACTTGGGCTACATCTGGGTGATATTTGGGCTACATTTGGGCTCTTTTGTCTCTGGTGGCCATCTTGGGAGATTTATTTGTTATGAAGTTTCCTAATTTCCTCACTTACTACAGTCTCCTCAGTAGGAAATACTTTCAGTTTTTTACTTTGATTCCATCAAGAAGACATCCAGATGTGTCACACATTTTCCATAAATTCTGAATGTTAGCACTCTAGTTGCTCATTAGATCACTGTAGTAAAGCTACTGCTCACCAGGCAAGTCTGCTGCTGGTATTCAAAGTGCATGTTTCAGTCTGCATGTCAGAATTGTTTTATGAAATAAAAGAGGATTTCAGAAGTCAAAATGTGCCCTAGTTTTTCTTTCTGCAGCACTAATCATACTTTATATGGCAAAATTGTATTGTATTGTATTGTAATTTGTAAAGCGCGATTGCTGCCCAAGGGCGTCCATGAACCCCCTCATTTTGTTCCTTTGTAAATTAAATGTTTTAAGTGTTACCACTTTATTCCAATCAAGATGGCTTCAGGTGTGCCAAACTTTTGTCATAAGTAAGACTGTTAGCGCTCTAGTTGTTCTTTAGAGCACTCTGGGAAGCTGCAGTAGAACACAAAGGAATCAACTGACAGTCTCTGCCCTTGTTGGATGTACATGTTTTACTGAGAATGTCAGACTTCATTCTTACATGACTGAGAAAGATAATGTGAATTTACAGAAAATATGCTCTCAGTTTAGCTTATAGATCACCTTCCAAACCTCTGTGGGAAAAGCATGAGAAAATAGTTCTCTCAAACATGGTTCATGATATCACAGCAGAAGGCTTTTTCACATGGTAAAATCACCTTAGAACACACCACAATTCCTAAAATGAGTATGGTACCATCAACAAATGATTTATAATGTAACTAAAGTCTGAAAACCTTCTATTAACTGCAATGCTTTTTAATGAGGTGCTATCATGTATATTGGTCCCAAGATGGCTGCCAACACTTCTTGGATGAAGTACTGACAGCCAATCAGATCTCACGATGAGATATGTCGTTAGGCTCCGCCCAGATATGTATGTGATTTTACTTTTGATTTTCTCAGGAACTACTGAACAGATTGACACCATATATGCAAAAGGCACATCCCTGAGCTGAGGACTACCTCTCTGCCAAATTTCAAGTAATTCTGTTCAGCCGTTCGAGCTGTATCTTGGACTAAAGGTCCCTATGGAAAATTGCATGGGAAAAACCTGTTTTGGGACCCCCCTTTTTTCTCAGCCCCCGCTTGACGAATTCCCCGAGACTTTCAGGGTAGGAGCAGAGCGGAGCGCCCCACCTATTTTGGAAATTTCGCGAGGATTCGTCAACCGGCGCCAAAGTTATTCCAAATAGAATGTTGCGGATTTCCTATGGAAACACGGTCCTAACTATAACTATCTACTGGCGACAGCCAGTAGAGAATATATATATATATATATATATACATATACATCCATCAAGAACACCTGCTGTAGAGAAGCCCACGCCAGGTAAGTCTGTAGCCAAAATCATTTATTGAATGGCACAACGAGGAAACATCTTGGCATCACAAGAATCAGGTCCGCAAAGCCGACGCGTTTCGTATATAACTTCTTCAAAGGCAGCGGATGTGAAGTCGTAACACACAGCAGTATCTCGGCACCAGCTTTATCCAATAATGTACCCCGCCTCCGTGGGCGTAACCACTCCCGTGGCCTGCTGGTACTGGTAGTGCCGATTTCATACTCCAGTGAGTTGCCGTGTTCAGACCCATAATTAGTTCACAAATAATCCCATGTAGGTGGTGGTGCACCAGATCTAGTCCCCGCTGGCACTCTTGTTTTTAAAAAATCGGCACCTGGCCCTTGACAAACGGCATCGGTTGGTGCCGCCTCATAATCTGTGACCACTGTCTGTGTCGGAGGCGTCTGATGGAAGGGGATGCCGTGGAGCAGATGGGAGCGTTTCATCCACCATCTGATGGAGTCTTTGGCGGCTTGGTGAAGAGAGATCAGATCTTCTCAGCGACCGGACCTCTGCGACCACTGATCCTCTAGCTCTTGTTGTAGAGTACGCATGTGAAGACGTGCATTGGGTACAATATAAATGCACGAAGCCATCGACCCCAGAAGTGACGACACTTGCCTGGCTGTGGGGAATGCTGAGTCAAGAAGTGCGTGGCATTTCTGAAGCATGGATAATAACCTCTCCTCCGAAGGACACACGCTTGCCTTTGCGGAGTCCAGAGAGGCGCCTAGGTAATGAATCCCCTGAGTGGGATTGAGGACCGACTTTTTGTAGTTGACCTGTAAGCCCAGCGACTGAAGCAGAACGAGAGATGGCTCTGGAGTCGAACAGGTGTGGAACTCTTCAGGAGCCAGTTGTCTAGATAGGGATAGACAAATATCTTCCGTTTGCGGAGGAAGGCAGCTACCACCGCCATACACTTGGAGAATGTCCGTGGGGCGGATTTGAGGCCCAACGGCAGAACTCTGTACTGGAAGTGCTGACGAGAGATCTGAAACCTGAGGAATTTTCGATGTTTCACTGAGACAGGGATATGGAAATAGGCATCCTGTAGGTCGATGGCAAACATCCAGTCTCCCTGGTGAAGATGCGGAAAGATTTGATGCAGGGCTAGCATTCTGAACTTTTCCTTCTTGACAAATCCGTTGAGCAGACGCAGGTCGAGAATGGGTCTGTACTCTTTGACTACTCCTCGTTTTTGAACTAGAAAATACCGGGAGTATACTCCTTGATTTCTTTGCAGGGGAGGTACTTCCCCTATGGCGTTCTTGGAGAGGAGAGTAGCTACTTCGTCCAGTAAAAGCTGATTTTGAATTTGAGGAAGGTGCTGCCTCCGTGGAGATACTTGCGGAGGAGGAGACTTGAACCTCAGCAAGTAGCCATGCTGTACAATATTCAGTACCCATTTGTCTCTTGTAATGGCTTCCCACTCTTCCAGGTGAAAACTGATACTTCCTCCTACCGGAGTGGCGAACGGGCGAGGAGGAAGTAAGATCTCACTGCTTGGAGGGCTGCTTGGTGGAGGACAGTTGCTGCTTGGCGTTTCCTCTACCTCTGCCACGACCCCTTTGTTGGAACTGGGGCCTCTGCTGGTTCTGAGAGGACCATTGGGGTGTTTGAACGCGCTGATGAAAAGCGCGCTTGTCGCCCTGACGAAAGCGCCTCCGATATTCCTTGCGCTTTTCCAGAACAACAGCTTTAACGGTGTCCATCTCTGTTTTCATCTTGTTCATTTGGCCATCAGCGTGAGACCCAAACAAGGATGACCCGTTAAAAGGCAAATTAAGAATCTTCTTTTGAGCATCAGGCTTGAGGCCCGTTAGCCGCAGCCAGGCTGAGCGCCGAGAGCATACGCCATGAGAGTAGCCATGTGCGGCGAGGTCCGAAGTATCCACAGCCGCACTTATGATCTGATTGGCTACAAGCCCACCTTCAAGGAGAATTTCATTGAAATCCTGTCTGTCTTCCCTTGGCAGTTTATCAGCAAATCTGGAGAGGGAATCCCAAAGTGCGCGATCATAACGCCCCAGAAGGGCTGAAGCACTAGCCATCTTCATGTAAGAAGCAGAAGTGTTGCACATCTTCCTGCCATACGAATCCATTTGCTTACTGTCTTTTTCCGGGGGGACAGAAGAGGAGACAGACGTAGAATGGGACTTCATGGCAGCCGCCACAATAACTGAGTCCGCTGGCGGGTCCGCTCTTAGAAATAAGGGATCCTCGGCCGGAGCCTTATATTTCTTAGCGATTCTTGAAGGCACACAGCCCACCGTAGCCGGAGTAAGAAATGTGGCCATAGCTGGCTCCAACAGTCCTGGCACCAATGGCAGCAAAGGTCTGGGTGCTGAACAGTGATGTAACGTATCAAATATAATTGATGTGGGAGCCAGAGGGGTGTGCAGCGTGATGTTCAATTTCTGCGCACCTCTACCCAGAACGTCAGAGAAAGTAGCGATGTCATCAATAGGAGACACTCGTGATGGAGGTGTAGAGGAAGAGGTCGGAGAATAGTCCCGGACCGAGGACCTTGTGGAGGAAGACCAGGTGGGTGATCTAGTGCGTCGCCACTTGTGGGGACGGTCACTGTGATGAGCCCTGGACCGTGATCTGTGTTTAGAAGGAGATCTTGGCCTTCTGTGAGAGGAAGAGCGATCCCTGGGTCGTGACTGGCGTGGAGAAGGTGACTTTGGTCTACCAGGAGGAGACTTGCTTCTACGCGGAGAAATCCTGGAGGGAGAGTACGTGCGAGAATAGTCCGAGCCCAGACTTCTGCAGTCACCTGTACCCACATTCTCCAACCAGCGAGGTGAAAGACCAAACTTCTCTGGTGCCTTGGGTGATTTCTCCGGAGAGATATGCACGATATGAAGACCTGGAGATGATGAGCGATCTCCTGAAGATCTAGATCTGGCTCTAACCCCATCCGTGGCCACTGCAGTTCTATCCTTCGACGTTGAACGTCTCGACGTCGATGATGTTTGTGTCACCATCGGTGCCGATTGCTGTGAATGCCGCTCCGCCCTCGACGCCGATCGCCTACGGCGTTGCGGAGACCTCGACGTCGACCTTCGTCGTCGAACCGGTGACTGACACCGACCTTCGTCGTCGAGCCGGTGACTTTGATGTCGACCTTTGCCGACGAGCTGGTGACTTCGACGTCGACCTTCGCCGTCGAGATGGCGACTTGGACGTCGACCTTCGCCGGCGGTCCGGTGTGCTTCCATGACGTCGAGTTGAGGTTGATCTTCTCGACGTCGAATGCCTTGACGTCGATCGACCCACTCGCGGCGGGACATATGTCGTCGCAGCTCTCGACGCCGACCCCCTCGAGGGCGGCAGAGAATGTCTCGACGTCAACGGAAGCCTCGAAGTCAACGGAGACTGTCCGGATCTCATCGGACTAACAGCCTTCGAGCCCGAATGGCTGTGCCTCGACGCCGACTTACTTGTATGCGGCAGAGAATCTCAACGTCGAGATGAATCTATTGACGCAGAAGTCGGCCTGGATTTTTTTAGACAGTACCTTCGACGTCGACGGCGAATCTCCTGGAACCTTGGTCTTCCTGGGGTCAGGAGAGGTGGTATGTCGCCGTTTCTGAGGTCGTCTAGCTGAAGAGGGTGGTTTTAAAGGTGAATGGTCGCCTTCACGACGGCTTCTTTCCTTCTTCAGCTGGGCATGCAGCTTAATGGGCTCTCTATCGCGCAGAGTGCGCCTGGAAAACTTCTGGCAGTGGGGGCACCGGTCAGGATTGTGTGAAGTTGGCAAACACACAATACATACAGAGTGTGGATCCGCCAGTGCCATCTTATTGCCACAGGAAGGGCATTTCCTGAATAAAGCAGGCATTCTGACTGGAAATTTTTTTAAATTATTCAGGAAACCAGCAGAATAAGCTTTCAGGAGCCAGAAAATGTCGAATTTTCTGAAAAAATCTGAAGTACAAAACTTTCAGTCAAAAAACTGAAGAGCTCAAGCTCCAGGATCCTCATAGAAGGAGCCGGAAGAAAGAACTGACCTAACTGTCACCTGTGGTGCATCATGGGAGCAAGGGGTCTCCTGCAGGTCTTAAAGGCACGGTCCCCCTAATCTAATGCCTTAAAGGCAAGGTGTCAGTTTTCTTTGTTTTCTTGATACTCTACTGCAGCCCACAGGCAAATGCCTGCAATTACAAGTATGCTTTATGGCAATAAAGCATTGTTGTGTGACAATTGGCTTAGTGCTTCCTTTTTTCCTTATGGGTTAGGGGGTACTACAATGCAAACCTATGTAATTTCAGCATTGCCATGTTTGAAACATTTTAGGCTGCATGTATATGTTTTCACATATGCATATATATGTATACATATGTATGAATATGCTACTTACCAGTATGCATCTGTTCTTGGCATGTAGGGCTGCTGACATTCATATCTGTGCATAGATCGCCGCCTAGTGTTGGGTCCGGATGTTTGCACGTTGTTGTCCTGGAAGAGTCTTCGAAGTATCACGAGATAGGTGACTCCTCCCCTGGACCACAGTGCGCATGGGCATCCTCTCCATCCTTAGATTGTTTTTCGCCATTGTGGCAGTGATGGAGTAGATACAGTAAGTGATGACCATGCTATACAGTAATTCTGAGAGCTGCAGCTGCTACAGGCGCCGGGGAGGAGGGTGGGCGATATGAATGTCAGCAGCCCTACATGCCAAGAACAGATGCATACTGGTAAGTAGCATATTCAGTTCGAGGCATGTGGGCTGCTGAATTCATATCTGTGCATAGAATACATAGCAGTACCTCCTATTAGCGGCGGCTACCAGTGCCAGCTGCAGCAGTCTGAAAAAGAGTTTTGAGAACAGCCTGTCCTACAGCTGCCTGCTGTTTTGAGTGTACATCTACACAGTAGTGTTTGGTAAGTGTATGTATAGTGGACCATGTGGCTGCTCTACATATTTCCTGTAAAGGAATGTTTCCCAGGAAAGCCATGGACGCCCCTAACTTTCGTGTTGAGTGGGCTCGTGGGGGAATCGTTAATGTGCGTTTAGCTTTTTGATAGCAAATTTGAATACATTTAACGATCCATCTGGCTATACCTGCTTTGGAAATGGCGTTGCCCTTGTGTTGTGGAGAAAAGGCAACGAAAAGTTGTTTTGTCTTCCTAAAGTTCTTAGTTCTGTCTATATAGTACATGAGGGCCCTCTTTACATCAAGTGTATGGAGCATTCTCTCAGCGACATTTTGTGGATTTTGAAAGAAAACAGGCAGTTCAATAGTTTGATTCATGTGGAACTGCGATATTACTTTAGGCATGAATTTGGGGTTGGTACGTAGTACGACCCTGTTTGCGTGAACCTGTATGAATGGCTCTTGAATGGTTAGTGCCTGGAGTTCACTAACTCTTCTTAACGAAGTGATTGCTACTAGGAAAGCTACTTTCCAGGTGAGGAATTGAATCTCACATGAGTGGAGAGGTTCGAAGGGTGGACCCATCAGTCTGGTGAGGACCAAGTTGAGGTTCCACACCGGTGCTGGTGGGTATCTTGGGGGAATTACTCGTTTAAGTCCTTCCAAGAAGGCTTTGATGGCAGGCACTCTGAATAAAGAGAGGTGCTGCCTGTTTTGGAGATAGGCTGCTATTGCGGTTAAATGGATACGTATTGAGGTGTATGCCAGATTGCATCGGTATAGGTGTAAGAGGTAACAGATTATGTTTTGAATGGATGCGTCTAGCGGGTTAATGTTATTGTTGTTGCAGTAAATGACAAACCTCTTCCATTTAGCTGCATAGCAAGCTCTGGTAGTGGGTCTCCTGGCCTCCTTGATGATCTCCATACAGTCAGGTGGCAGGTTTAGGTAGCCAAACTCTAAGACTTCAGGAGCCAGATTGCCAGGTTCAGCTGTTGCGGATCTGGGTGCTGAATTTCGCCATGGCTCTGCGTTAAGAGTGCATGTTTGATCCGCAGCCTTTGATGCGGTACCACGGAAAGTTCCAGAAAGGTGGTGTACCATGGCTGGCGCGCCCACGTTGGAGCAACTAGGATGAGTGTCAGTGAGTGCTGTCGCAGTTTGAGTGCCACCAGCGGTATTAATGGCGCTGGGGGAAAAGCGTACGCAAATCTGCCGGACCAGTTCATCCATATCGCATTGCCCTGCGACTGTGGATGTGGGAACCTGGCGGCAAGGCTTTGGCATTTTGCGTTTTCGTTTGTGGCGAATAGGTCTATCTCTGGATGACCCCACTGCTGGAAGTACGGTTGGAGTACTGATGGGTGTAGCTCCCACTCGTGCATCTGGTGGCTGTGTCTGCTGAGCAGATCTGCCATCTGGTTGTCCTTGCCGGGGAGGTGTTCCGCCATGAGGAATATGTTCCTCTGAATGGCCCACTTCCACATGCTCTGAGCCAGATGAGACAACTGTGGAGTGTGTGTTCCTCCCTGCTTCTGTATGTAGTACATGGCAGTCATGTTGTCCGTCCGGATCAACACGACTTTGTTGCACAGGTGTACTTTGAATGCCTTCATGGCTAGGAAGATTGCCATCAGTTCCAGAAGGTTGATGTGCATCTTCTTTTGTTGTGTCGTCCATAGTCCCTGCACTGTGTGAGTACATGAGCTCCCCAACCCTGGAGAGAGGTGTCCGCTGTCAGTATTATTTGTGGAACAGGCTCTTGGAACGGTCGGCCCTTGCAAAGGTTTTGTGGATTCCACCAATGCAGAGAGTTGTATGCCCGACCGCTCACCAACACTAGGTCTTTTAAGTGCCCGTGAGCCTGATTCCATTGACGTGCCAAGCACTCCTGAAGCGGGCGCATATGTAGTCTCGCGTGCGGGACTATGAAAATGCAGGAGGCCATCATGCCTATCAACTGCATGAACACTCGCGCAGGAAGGGAGTGTTGAGGTTTGAACTTTGAGATCAGCAGTTGCATGCTGTTGATCCTCACTAAATTTGGCTGAGCTGTGGCTGCCAGAGTGTTTATGGTCGCGCCCAGGTACTGTCGTACGTGTGCGGGTTGGAGATGTGATTTTGGGTAATTTAGTGAGAATCCCAGACTGTGAAGAAGGTGGATGGTGAGGGACATGTGGCTGGCGCATTGCTGGGCTGACTTTGCTTGAACAAGCCAGTCGTCCAGGTAAGGGTAGACGTGAATGTGTTGTCTCCGTAGATGTGCAGCCACTGTAGCTAGGCACTTGGTGAAAACCCTGGGTGCTGTTGTCACGCCGAAGGGGAGGACTTTGAATTGATAGTGCTGTCCCTGAAGAGTGAACCTGAGATATTTCCTGTGTGATGGGTGTATGGGTATGTGGAAGTACGCATCTTTGAGGTCTAGTGTGGCTAGGAAGTCTCCCTGGCTGAGCAGCGGGAGAACCTGCTGTAGGGTGAGCATATGGAAATGCTCTGACAGAATGTAGTGGTTGAGGGGTCTCAGGTCTAGTATAGGTCTGAGCGACCCATCCTTTTTTGGGATTAGGAAGTACAGAGAGTACACCCCTGTCCCCTGCTGGTTGACGGGCACGACCTCTATTGCACCCTTTTGCAGCATACTTAGCACTTCCTGCTGCAATAATGCTAAGTGCTCTACGGACATAGGACGGTGCTTTGGCGGTATGTTGGGTGGAGTGGAGGTTAATTCGAGACAGTAACCGTGCTGGATAATGTCCCTGACCCACCTGTCTGTGGTGATGGTTTTCCACGTGGAGAGGAACCGCTGGAGTCGGGGGGAAGGGAGAGGGCGTCACTGTTTGTTTTTGGGTGAGGACCTGGTGTTGCCGTAACCACGTCCTCTGCCCTTGGTGCTGGAGCCACGATATCCACCTCTGTTGGTTTTATCGTAGGTACTCTGTGTGCCCCCTTTAGTGTACTGCTGCTGTGACCCCTGGCCTCTAGCTGCTCCCCTATTCCCGGGGCGACGAAAGGAGCCACTACGAAATTGCTGCGTTTGCAGAGCCCCCATTGACTTCGCAGTGTCAGTGTCTTTCTTTATTTTTTCTAAGGTGGTGTCAACTTCTGGGCCGAATAAGTAGTCGGGGTTGACTGGCTGATTCAGGATGTTGTTTTGAATCTCTGGTTTGAATCCGGAGATTCTTAACCAAGCATGTCGGCGTAACATGACGCTGGTGTTAATTGCCCTTGCTGCTGTGTCGGCAGCATCCAGTGTGCACTTAATGGATGCGTTGGTAAGAAGTTGTCCCTCTCTGATGAGGAGCTCCGCTGCCTCTTTATATTCATCAGGCAGATGCTGGAGTAGTGATTCTAGCGTGTCGTAGTGTGAACGATCATAGCGGGCCAGGAGGGCCTGTGTATTGGCAATGCGCCAGATGTTTGCTGCTTGAGCTGCAATTCTCTTGCCTGAGGTCTCCAGCACCTTGGACTCCTTGTCTGGGGGAGGAGCATCACCTGTTTGCGAGTGGGCTCGTTTGCGAGCGTTAGCAACCACCATGGAGTCCAGAGGTAACTGATCTCTAATGTACATAGGGTCTCCGGGCGCAGGTTTGTATTTTTTTTCAATCCTGGGGTTAAGTACCCGTGCCCTGGTTGTTTCTTTGAAAATGTCCTTTGCAGGTTTGAGAACACCTTTCAACATGGGCAAAGTTTTGACAGTTCTCTCGGAGGAGGCGAAAGTGTCCACTAAGAAGTCTTCCTCAACCGTGTCAGAGTGGAGTTGTACTCCATGATTGGCGGCAGCACGTTCTATGAGGGCATTGAAGGCAGCAGTGTCCTCTGTGGGAGAAGTTTTGGCGCTGTAAAGCTGCGTGTCCTGGGTATTTGTCGCGGCACCCTGGTCTGTAGGGTCATCCCATGCTTGATCTGGGTCCTGCTGCTCTTCAGGATCGATATCCCCAGGGTAGGTGGTATCATCACCCATGTAGTCCTCCATTGCGTCTGTTTCGGAGGGCGTAGGAGAAAAGGACTGGGGATCCTGATAGGAGGTTTGCAAGCGTTCATAAAGAACCGGTTCCGACTCTGCTGGCAATTTGTGCTTCAGAGGTATTCTGTAGGAGTCCAAGGCCTTCTCTGGCGTGATCTTCCGTTTGCGGAGCATCAGTCTGCCAGTGTCGGCGTCGATGAATTGTGGCTGTGAAGGCTCAGAAGGTGAGTGTCCAGTAGATGGGAACTGTGTCTGGCGGACACGTGTTCGGATCTCAAACATCTTCGGCGCCGTGGATGGCGGCAAACCAAAAGTGATGTTGGTTGGCGCAGAGGGTGCTTTTGGAGCCTTGTTCGTGTCGGGGCCCGACGTGGATCGGAGGGCTGCCCGTTCCCTGATGCGTTGCAACGACGCCGCGACTTGTCGCACTGAGAACGCTGAAGGTTCTTTGGTGCCGGTCGGTACCGTGGAGGTAGGCGTCGACTGCTTTGGAGCCACAGGGTCATCGATCCGAAGAGAGGTATCAGCGGTCGTCGGAGTCGATGACTTGGCGTGTGCCGCCGTCTTCGAAGTGGACTCAGATGGAGCGGCCATTTTGACTTTGGTGGTCGGGGCCGACTGCTTCGGTGCCAGGGGCCGAGGCGCTTTTGTGGGACCGAGGGCCTTCCTTTTCGGGTCGGTACCGATATCCGCTGCAGCGAGTTCGGGGCCGAAATCCCTCTTAGTGCGTTCGGAGCCTGTGTTGTGTTGGCGTCGAAGGAGCGGAGGTCTTCGAGGGCTTCGAGCCTTTCACGGCCAGTTTCACTTTTGGTTTCGGTGGAACTGGTGCGACGATTGGTTTCGGTTTTGTTGAAGGGAATCCAGTCGTCTTTGGTAATAATGGCTCGTTTTGGATGTTCGAGGCCGGGCCCGAAGGCGGGGCCGAAGAACTTTGGGATTGATCTCGGGTAAGGCCCGGAGGCGATCCCTTGACCTGAGCCGTAGAATGACGCACTTTTTCTTTTTTTTTTTTTAAATATTTTCTATATTATTTTTATTGCCATCACTTTTAAAAAAATATTATTTCTATGTATATATTTTTTTTTTATTTTTTTATTGGCATTTGTAATTGTGTACAAGCAAAAAACAACCATAACATTGCGGTCACAGCACAACAGCATCCTTCATCCAAGTTTGTCTGTTCGTTTCCTAATCAGAGGTCTCCTATACCCACCACCCTTCCACTTAGGTGCTAATCGCTTATTGATTCTGTTGATGCATTTTGCAAATATTGGGTTAGGTACGCCCAGTAGTCTCTGGGTCTTGACCCGGCAGGGAGTTCTTCTTCATAAGTCCTCAGGGTATCTCTGCAGTACATTAAGTCCGTAAGCCAGTCCTTAGAATGACGCACTTTGACGGCCTCCGTATCGACGGGTCGGCCTGGCTCTTCGATAGACCTATCTTCTTCGGCCCCAAAGGCCTCATCGTAGTCTCCTACCTCGTCGACGGCTTCTTCCCTGTGAAAAAGCACTTCATCGGCGTCTTCCGATCGGGAATCGTGTTCGGAAGCGGGGCTGGAGTTTACTTCTTCCACGCTCTCAACATCCTCGTCCTCGGTGCTGAAGATGTTGGCCGGGGCAGGCGCCGATTGCTGCGCTTCTAATCTCGCTGCCCGTCGATTCCGGAGAGTCTTCTTCGATCGGAATCGGGCACAGGCCATACATTTCGATTCGTCGTGATCCGGTGAGAGACATTTGTTGCATACCGGGTGGACGTCGATGTGTGGGTATTTGGCGTGGCATACAGGACACCGTTTGAATGGGGTCCTCGATTCCATCGTCGATGTAAGGTCGATGTTCGGACCAAACGGATCCGAAAGGCTGGAAGAAGTTTCTAAATTAATTAAGAAAGCAGTCGATACGGAACAGGAACAGTACCGACGAAAACTAAAGGCCTTTTGGCCTTAAACTAAATTTTCCTAACTTGAGCTAAGATAATCACATCCGAACCCAATGGCGGAAAAAAACAATCTAAGGATGGAGAGGATGCCCATGCGCACTGTGGTCCAGGGGAGGAGTCACCTATCTCGTGATACTTCGAAGACTCTTTCAGGACAACAACGTGCAAACATCCGGACCCAACACTAGGCGGTGATCTATGCACAGATATGAATTCAGCAGCCCACATGCCTCGAACTTTTCTATAAGCTCAGGGATCCCGCACGTGGGCGGGGATTATTCATAGATTATGACTATTGATGAGTATCCCCTGGATGAGAACCTAAGTCTGGACTCTTTTAAAAAAAAATGACTAGGATAGGTTACTAAACTGAGGGACACAGGGCCTTTATAGTCTTTCTTTATTATCACACTGCTTTCTAAGGATACCGTGGTACTCCCATCTTGATGATGGGGAATGATTCAAGTATGTGAATCTATCGGACTGAATCAGATTGTAACCACCAACAAGGCAGGACACACCCTCGAGCCCATCTTCGCAGGAGGATACAACATACACTTCAGCCAAACCACGCAACCCATCTGGACGGATCACCACTGCGTACACTTGCACGTCAACAAACCCCTCTGCCCCCAAACCTGCACCCCGCCCACCAAGAAGGAACTGGTGAAGTCACTGAGGAGTACCTCAACTCCACCCTCGACCAACGCCAACCTCGCAGCCAAAGAACTACACAAATGGAATACCAACTACGTGGACGAACTCGCACTCCTTCGCAACACCAAAAGACAGCGCCCCAGAAAGGCTACCTGGTTCACCGCCGATCTCCAAGAATCCAGACGCACCTGCAGACGTCTTGAGAAGAATTAGCAAAACAGCAAAACCTCACCACATACAACACCATGACAGAATACCACCAACTCATCAGATCAACCAAACGATCCTTCATCCAGCACAAGATCATCGCCAACTCCAGAAACTCGAAGGAACTCTTCAGCATCATTCAAGAATTCACCAAACCCCCCCCAGCGTGGCCACGGACGTCACCCCCTCCCAAGACCTCTGCAGACAAGTTTGGCTACTATTTCCACCTGAAAATTAAGGCACTCTACGACAACTTCAACGAACAGACACCAACCTCCGAAACCACTCCCCACTCCGTCAATGGCAACTAACCCACCATCTCTGCCTGGACCCCAGCCACCACCGAAGACACTGAATTGACCATGAAAGGCATCCACTAAGGAGCACCACGGACCCCTGCCCTCCGCTCATCTTCCACAGAGCCACAGGCGTCATCGCACCGGAGCTACGACGCACCATCAAAGCCACATTCAAAACCGGCACCTTCCCCGATGAGTGGAAACTAGCAGAAGTCAAGCCCCTGCTCAAGAAGCCCTCGGCAGACCCTTCAGATCAAGAACTACCGACCCATCTCCCTCCTCCCCTTCACGGCCAAAGTCACTGAGAAGACCGTCAACGCCCAACTAACCAAGTTCATCGAAGAGAACTCCATCCGCCACCTCTACCAATCCGGAGTTCGCAGAAACCACAACACCGAGACCGCCCTACTCGCTGCCACAGATTACATCCACACCCTCCTTGACCAAGGCCACCCAGCGGCCCTGATCCTACTCCATCCCTCTGCAGTCTTCGACACCGTCTCCCACCGCACACTCGCCACCAGACACCACGCCACCGACATACGGCTCTGCTCCTTCCTCACCGGCAGAACCCGAAGAATCAGACTGCCACCCTTCCTCTCCACACCCACAGAGATCAACTGCGGAGTTCCCCAAGGATCCTCGCTCAGCCCAACGCTTTTTAACATCTCTCCGCTATTGTCAGAAAGCACAGACTCAACATAGTCGCCTACGCTGACAACACCCAGCGCATCCTCTCCCTCACCAAGGATCCCGTCACCACCAGAATCAGCTTCCAGGAAGGAATGAAGGACGGTGCATCCTGGATGAGCAGCAGCTGCCTGAAGCTCAGCTCGGAGAAGACAGAGGTCCTTTTCCTCAGACCCTCTACCACTGCATGGGACAATACCTGGTGGCCCACCGCCCTTGGAAGTCCCCCACCCCCACAGACCACACCTAGAACCTCGGCATCGTACTAGACTCCTCCCTCTCCATGACTCAACAGATCAATGGCGTCGCCTCCACCTGCTTCAACACCTGCTTCAACACCCTTTGCAAGACCTTCAAATGGGTCCCCCCTAATCCAGAAAGATCGTCACCCATGCACTCATAACTAGCAGACTTGACTACGGAAACACCCTCTACGCTAGGATCAACAAGTCTCTGCTCCGCAAACTCCAGACCATACAGAGCACAGCAGCCAGACTCATCCTCGGCATCCCTCAACATGAACACATCACCCAACACCTGCAAGACCTCCATTGGCTCTCTGTCGAGAAGAGAGTAACCTTCGAACTACTCACTCACGCCTACAAATGCCTCCACAACACTGGGCCCCAATACCGCAATGAGAGAATCTCCTTCCACGTACCCAAGAGAATCCTCCGATCAGCCGACCTCGCCCAAACCCCTCGCATCTGCAGATCCAGAACAGGTGGAAGACCCTTCTCCTACATTGTGGCAAAGACCTGGAACATGCTCCTGATCAACAGGCACGCCCCCTCTCTGAACATCTCCAGGAAGACCCTCAAGACCTGGCTCTTCGACTGATCCGAGCTGCTTACCCCTACACCCACGAACCTTGGGACCCTCACGGGTGAGTAGCGCGCTTGACAATTCCCTGATTGATTGATTAAAAATCCAATACTGGAGTAATAACGGATATATGTTTGGGTACATCATGACAGATGTGTATTGTTAATCACTTGCAGCCGTGTAAAGGTCCTCATGGAATGATACGTGGGATACTAGTACCACGGTCATCTCACTGTAGCAGGTTTCAGTCCATTCTGATACAGGAGGTACCTTTAGGTGGTTAATGCATCAGTTCTGGCATTGGTGTTGTTGATTTCATGGCTGAAGCTGCTCAGGCACCACCTAGAACTGACTGGGTGGACTGCTAAAAAACCTGTTGTATACAGTTAGATGCCTGGTGATACATCTGTAATAAAGGGATTCTGCAGGGAAGAGGAAATCGTGCTATATATTGTGAATAACCTTCCAAACCTTCCAAACTGCAGTAGTCATTCAAAAGGTTCATGATTGTGATGACATTTTCGTAACAGAGATCCTTTGTGTAGGATTATGATTAAGGTGACAGAGAAAAGCAAGTCCATATTTACTGCCAATGTAACCATTCTCAGATAAATTAAAAACCCCATAGCTCAACCTGTAAAGCAGCATCAATAGCATCTAGATAAGCTCAAAAGTTGTGTTATCATTTTAAGAGTTTATGACAAATGTAGAATATGCAGCATTCCCAGTGCCATAAAGGCATCAGGCCTCATACCTTATCTGCTCCAATAAAATTACATAAACATTTTCAGAGTAAATGCAACAGATTTCTTACACGTAACATGCTTAATATTTGACTTGTTCTTTTGTTCCACCTTCTTTCCTCGTTGTCCTGTTCACACTCCATGGCATCCTGTCAGGTAAAAAAGAAAAGGTTGATGCAAAAAAAATCCTACAGCGTAAAAAGAACTTTGCACCATAAACATGAGTTGAATAAGTAATCAACAAATGCCACAACGATGAGGGTCCCACACTTGTGCGCACAGGGAGTAACTGTATTGTTTTTAAATAATTTCAATAACATTCGAAACTGTTAGTGCACACTTTAAAATGGTCATCGTTCAACGATACCCAAATTGAAATCAATTCACACATACAAGGAGCACTCTAATTCAATCCAACATTTCCAAACACAAATTTTTTGATTCAAACATAAACATCATTTATTCTTGATTATCATATTTTTTCCAACATGGAGAAAATCCAATTAATTCCATGTAAATGTCCTCTTTATTATATGCCTCCAGTTGGTCCTTTATCCTTGTTCAATGTCAGTATCCAAAAAGAAAAATTATATGTTTGTGGTGCTTTATCCTTGTTCCATGTAAAAGTCTGTTTTTTTGAGTTTTTTATCAATAAAGTTCCTTTTGATCCATCAAACGTTTATTCCATCCTTTTATGCTCCATTATATCAAGGATAATACTTAAATTCCTTATTTCAAAAACTCTCAACAGCCAACGCGTTTCGTCCCCTCCTGGGACATCATCAGGGCTGTGAAATACACAAGAATATTCAATCAGAATCTAATCCCTCCTGCAAATATATTCGCACCCTCCATTCTTTGTGGATCATTTCCTGCCTATTTAACAGTCTCCATGGTTTATGAGGATGTTTAAACAGATCATCCTCGTTTTTAACAAACACCTCCTACGTCTTCAGCATAATACACATCATAATTTAAAAGGCTCCACATTGATAATATTCATCTCATATATTCCAGTGCAAACCATTTAATTGCCCAGTACTCTTTTATGTGGTCTATTGTATCATTACTCTCTCCTATGTCCTTATTCCATAATCCTTCCTCAATATAATTCAACTCAAGCAATTTTATCTTTCTTTCATAGTCTCAACCCAGTCACCCACCTACCATAAAAAAATCATATTAACCAACTTTTATTCTATCATCGTATTAGGCCTATGTCTCCAATTCAAAACCTCCAGCCCCAACACACATTTAACTCTTCTCACCTTGTTATCCAATAATATTGGTGAGCTCTTCCAGGGCGTGTTATATCTTATGCTGTCCGTGAAGATCAACTATGACCACCACACATTTTTTTTCCTACATTAAAGACAAAGGAGAAAACACATTCTCCACCAGTTCAATCCATTCCCTAATTATTAAAAACCTTCTTTCTGGACTCTCTGACCCAGTACCTGTATGCGTTCAAGCGTTTTCACTGCCCGGAGCATCTCTCACCGCGGTCTGTCTGTAATTCCTGCTTCATAAATTCAACCCTCCTGCTCTTCTGGTTATAAAAGGCAGGGCAGCCAATCACTGAGCATTGTTTCTAATTGGTCCCCCTGTTCTCTCTCTGGTCCGCCGTTTACCCGACCAATGGTTTTGAAATGGTTTTGAAATACACCATTTCAAAACCGTTGTTTTAATAATCAAGTTCCCTCTCTGGTCCGCTACATCGCCCGGCGCGTAGGCCTCATTGCCTTTCATTACAATTCCAAGGCGATCACCTGTTACTGACCCCATTACTTTGGTGTTCATGGTCCCAATACTTGAAATAATTCCCACTGTGTTCTTAATCCTCGTTTTACCATGATTCTTCCGTTTTTCCTAATCAGTGGCTTTCACTGCCTGTTCCAAAGCCTGGTCTTTCTTGTTCTAGCTATCATCCAATCTGCTTCATTCTCCTTCATTCTCCTGTTCACTAAGGCCAATCACAATGCGCCATTACAAGCCACGGTCTATTTCACAACATCATCCGCCCTACTCTTACAATCAAGGCAGTCAGAGTAACCAATCACTACAGTACGCTACTGAATCGTGCATCAACCACCCAGTGATGTTTCTGCTCCTCTTCATTTTCCTGTTACCCCCGGCCAATCACAATACACCATTTCAAATCTCGGTCTATTTTACAACATCGTCCGCCCCACTCTATTGACCACGGCAGGCCGAGTGCTACAATACATTGCTAAATCTTATATCAACCACCCGGTCATGTCTCTGATTCGTGTCCTTTCCAGTGAGTAAATACCCAGTTATGTTATCAAATAACGTATATCGTGTATCAACCGCCCGGTCATGTCTCTGATTCATGTCCGTTCCAGTAAGTAAATACCCAGTTATGTTATCAAATACCTATATTTGTCAATTATGCCACCTTTAAATATCCATTCTTCATACTCCCAATTCCATTCTTACAACCCAATCATGGGTATCATTCCCCAAGCAATAGCATGTCTCCCACTCCAATTTCTACCTGTTATCCCTTGTGCCGCTCATTCTAACACTATTCCATTTCAATACCATTACTACCAACGTCGTACTCGCTTTCTGTTCTATATTATTACCAGGGGGGGTTTATTCTACTAATGAAATCAACCCATATTAGTGTGAAGTTCCTCTATAAAAATCATGATTAATTCAAAGACTCTCAACAGCCTCTCGCCTCATTAATCCGTTACCATCATCTAAAATTCATAATTCAACTCCTTATCCACTTTCACAGTATTATAGGCGTTCGTAACCGTCCATTCCCTTTCATTCGCCATCAACTTCTAACCAGTCTACTCGCTACCCCTCTGTGAGAAGTTGGCCTGGTATATGCTGCTCACTAATTCTAGTGATCACCTTGTACCATGCCAAACAACCCTTATGGTGGTGGTTGAAGTCAACCTTGATAGACCAGCTATCCTAGTGGTAGCGTGGACAGTGCAGTCTGCAGGCTAAACTCTTGAGGGCATGTTTTACCATATGTAACCTCCTTGAATACCAAATGAAAGGACACCACACAGATATATATTCAAAATATATATGTATTTATTTACTTAAAAGGATCCCCTATACTCTTTATGAGCACAGAAGCACATTCGTTTAAAACAAGGCAGTGTTAAAATATACACAAGTTGCACAATTATGGATGGGCCAGGTGGCCAGCTAAACCATATACTAAAATAGTGGTATAAGAACCACGAATAGAAAGGAAGGAAGGCCTAGGGCCTTGGGAATCGCTGGGACGGAGAGGAGCTAACTGTAGTTAGTGACCAGGAGGCCCACAGGATGCGTGTGCAGTGTTAAAAGTTACACGTGTGCACCTATTGATTTCAATGGGTGCGTAAAAGTCACAAAGTTAAAGAAAAAAGAGTCTTCCGGATGGACCAGAACCTAACAACTTGAAACCTAGACACTAGAGATGTTTCTCTACCCAGGAGCACCGGAGTGCCCGCGTTACCTCACCCACAGCAAGCGGGTGCATAGGTGTCAAAGTGCGTCGGGTTTCGTCGTGCAGGTCTATGGAGCCTGAGGATGAAGATGCTGCAGGCGGCCAGGCAGGAAGAGTTCAGGTGGATCCAAGGAGGGATCTGAAGAGTAGACTACCTGTAAGCAGAGGGGACAGTGTTCAAAGTCACTAGCCAGTGACCGGCGTGGAACCAGGAAGGAACCAGGCGATGACCGATTCCAACAGGTGAAGAAGGGAAGCTTGTCTCCGCAGCCACGTGGATGTGAAGATGTCGACGACGTCCAGGAGTCACTCACGATCTGTCCCACGGAGGCTCTAGCTGATGGCGGTGTCGGCTTCTCGATTGGAGCAAACAGGCCTTGGCTAATGCAAGGAGGAGTCGATGAAAGCTTGGTGCTCTAACCAGCAAGGTCAGAGGGGCTGCTCCTTATCACAGGAGCAAGGGCCAGTCTGGAGCAACCAGACCAGCGGTGTTGTTCGTAAATTTCGTCGCCACGATGGCCACTAGCCAACGGGCCAGTAACCGGGATGACGCGTCGAGTGGCAAAAAGCAAAAGGGCCCCACGCACATGTCGTGGATGCTGGAGGGCTGGTCTTTGTTTTTTTTTTTTTTAAAACATGTTTTTTATTGCAACATTTTCAGCAACATAACCATCGGGGCAACCGGCACCCCCTACAATCTCCGGTTATATTCTTCGGTTTAGCAACGCACACAGCCATTCAGCCCACATCCCGGGGGCCGGGCGGCATAGATGGATAGTTAAGCAATGGAACACAACTATCGCCTCACAGCGGTGCTTGGGTGGAGGGCTGGTCTTTGGTGCAAATGCTGCTCAGTGTTGGGGCTTCTCAGGGCCCAAAGCACAGCGTTGAGGGTGCCTCAGGTGCTGCGCGGTCAGCTTGTCGTGGACGTTTCAAGATGGCCGGTCCCACTTCTCTCGGTGCCTCCACGGGTCTCTTCTTTGCAGGGACTGTGGATCTGGCTCAGAGATGTCTGGGAGTCTGGGTCTTGTCGGGCTCTGGGCTCGGTCTCCGGCGGGAGGCGGCGGCAAAGCAGTTGTTGAGTTGCTGGATGGTGCCTGTATTCACAGGGTGGTCACTCCTTGGCCACAAGGGAGATTCTCTTCAGTCTTCTATGCAGCAGAACGTCAAAGTCCAGTAGTTCTTCTTATTAAAGTCGAGAGTTTCAGGATGATCTGAAGTCTTGGGACACAGCTCCTAATCTTATTCCAAATCTAGGGGCCGGATTACCTGCTAGGTCCCTCCTCTGGGTGGGACCAGGAAGGGGGGTGGTTACACCCCCTTTCCTTTGTCCAGTTTCGCGCCAGGACTGGGGCTGGATAGCCCCAGCTCCGGTTTGAACTGGCATATGCACAGGGACACCTTGTGTGCCCCAGGCATGTCTCAATCTATTCAGCCCTCCCTAACCCACTACACAAAATCCTGTCTGGGGTGGTGCAAGCACCTCCCCTGACAGGAAACCCTTTGTTCACACCAACCCCAGCTGGAAGGACTCCCAGCAGCAGGAGGGCAGACTTGTGTCTGTGGTGGCAGCATCCATTTTGTGATGCTGAGGCTCTGTCTAACTTTACCCGGGTTTCAGGTTGGGTACATGTCGTGTCCCTCTAGAAGGGTGGAATGCTACCTCCGTCGCCAGATTTGGCGAGGGGGTAGTATTCCAAATCGTATGACACCTTACTCGACATGTTTTGATAAAGCCAAACCAAAGTTAGCATTTGACCGCGAGGTACATAATGCACTTAAGAGTATATGGTATGGCAATATCATGAAACAGCTAAAGGACGTTGTTCCGAAAGCTGCAGACAGGCTCAGCTCATGCCAGAGCACCATCTCACATGAAACCAAGCACTCTACCTCCAGGATTGTTAAGGCCTGCCATAGGAGTGGCTGATAGGTTACCATGTGTCCATATATGTTGGATATAGATATACTATATCCAAGTAAGAGGTGATTACACCAACATACCCCAGCTGAGTGATCAGCCAGTTGTGTCAAATAGTGAGGCCAGGCCAGGGGTGGCATAATACATGCTGCAGCCCCTGGTAGGCCTTGGATACACCTATGCCCTGGGTACCTGGGGTACACTGTTACAGGGTCCAATAAGGTGAACCAGTTCCAATTGGTAATGCACCTAGTGTGCATTGGCAGTAATTTAGGGAGAGAGCAGCAGGGCTGTGGGTCTGATTAGCAGGCCCACAGCCACACTAAGTCATAAAACCAGTGAAGAAAAAGCAAAAATTTGGGGTGACCATAGGATAGCAGACCCTACTCTCCTACACAACCCCCCCCCCCCCCCCAAACGCAGGGACATTAAACTAACCTTGACCAGTTGTGTCTTCATGTTCTAAGTGGAAGTACAGGGAGAGACCATCTGCATTACCATGGTCAGTCCCTGGGCGGTGCTCCACTGTAAAGTCCATCCCCTGTAGGGAAATGGACCACCTGAGTAGTTTGGGGTTTTCACCCTTCATCTGATTTAGCCATAAGAGGGGCTTATGGTCGGTCTGAATCTTGAAGTGAGTTCCAAACAAGTATGGTCTCAACTTCTTCAGGGCCCACACACACCACAGCAAAGGCCTCCCTCTCAATAGCTGACCAACGTTTCTCTCTGGGGGTCAGCCTTCTGCTAATAAAAGCAATGGGCTGGTCTTAACCATCTACATTAAGTTGTGAAAGCACAGCTCCCACCCCCAACTCAGAAGCATCTGTTTGGACAATAAACTCTTTGGAGTAGTCAGGACTCTTCAGGATAGGTGCAGAGCACATGGCCTTCTTCAGGTCATCAAATGCCTTTTGACAGTTTACTGTCCACTGAACCTTTTTGGGCATCTTCTTGGATGTCAGATCATTAAGAGGAGTCACTATGGACCCATAGTTCTTAACAAACTTCCTGTAGTACCCAGTCAGGCCCAAGAAAGCTCTGACCTGAGTCTGGGTAGTTGGAGGGGACCAGTCCTTTATGGTCTGGATCTTACTCTCCAGTGGTTGAACCTGGCCTCCACCTACAAGGTGGCCCAAGTATACAACTTTACTCTGCCCTATCTGGCACTTAGTAGCCTTGATAGTGAGGCCTGCCTTTTGCAGGGCCTCTAGTACTTTTGTCAGGTGGATCAGGTGATCCTCCCAGGTGGAGCTAAAGACAGCAATATCATCTAGATATGCTGCACAGAAGTCATCCAAACCAGTAAGGACTTGGTTCACCAACCTTTGAAAAGTGGCAGGTGCATTCTTCAGACCAAAGGGCATCACCACAAATTGGTAATGACCTCCTGGGGTGGAGAATGCTGTTTTGGCCTTAGACTCCTAAGCTAACCTGATTTGCCAATAGCCAGCTGTCAAATCAAATGTGCTCAAAAACTTGGCAGAAGCCAGTCTATCTATGATCTCATCTGCCCTTGGAATTGGGTGTGCATCTGTCCTGGTGACAGCATTGAGTCCTCCGTAATCCACACAGTACCTCATTTCTCTCTTTCCATCTTGTGTGTGAGGTTTGGGGACCAGAACCACTGGGCTAGCCCAGGGGCTCTCTGAAGGCTCAATGACACCTAACTCCAGCATTTTCTGCACCTCAGTCTTTATACAGTCCCTGACATGGTCAGGTTGCCTGTAAATCTTGCTTTTCACAGGAAGACTGTCACCAGTGTCCACCACATGGGTACACCAGTTAGTCTGACTGGGTGTCAAGGAGAACATATGTCTATATGACTGCAAAACTTGTCTGCAGTCATTTTGCTGATGTTCAGTGAGGCTGCCACCTAAGGCCACACCATCAACTGAGCCATCTTCAGGGTTCTGAGACAACAGGTCTGGGAGAGGGTCACTCTCTTCCTCCTGTCCCTCATCTGTAGCCATGAGCAAGCCCATGTCTGCCCTGTCAACATATGCCTTGAGTCTGTTGACATGGAGCACCCTGTGGGGGCTCCTGGGAGTTCCAAGGTCCACCAAGTAGGTAACCTCTCCCTTCTTTTCAACAATTGTATGGGGTCCAGACCATTTGTCTTGGAGTGCTGCTGGGGCCACTGGCTCCAACACCCATACCTTCTGTCCTGGCTGAAACTCAACCAAGACAGCCTTTTGGTCATGCCAAGCTTTCTGTAATTCTTGGCTTGCCTCCAGGTTTTTAGATGCCTTCTCCATGTACTCAGCCATCCAGGAGCGGAGACCAAGTACATAGTCCACTATGTCTTGCTTAGGCCTTTTGAGAGGTAACTCCCATCCTTCCCTCACCAGACATAGGGGTCCTCTTACAGGGTGCCCAAATAACAATTCAAAGGGGCTGTAACCAACTCCTTTTTGTGGGACCTCTCAGTAAGCAAACAGAAGGCAGGGTAGAAGGATGTCCCATCTTTGCCTGAGCTTTTCAGGTAATCCTTTGATCATACCCTTTAGGGTCTTGTTGAACCTCTCAACAAGCCCATTGCATTGTGGATGGTAAGGAGTGGTGAACTTGTAGTTGACACCACATTCCTTCCACATAGCTGTCAAGTATCCTGACATGAAGTTGGCACCTCTGTCAGATACTACCTCCTTAGGAAACCCCACCCTGGAGAAAACTCCAAGTAAGGCCCTGGCCAAAACAGGAGCTGTTGTAGTCCTAAGAGGAATTGCCTCTGGATACCTGGTGGCATGATCCACTACCACCAGTATAAATCTGTGCCCAGATGCAGTGGGGGGATCCATGGGACCCACAATATCAATCCCCACTCTTACCACAGGTAGTGGTATAAGGGGGGCCTTTGTTGTGCCACCTGATTTGCCACTGGCTTGGCAGGTTACACAGGAGCGACAAAACTCCTTGGTATCTTCATTCATGTGAGGCCAGTGAAAGTGAGGGACAAGCCTGTCCCAAGTCTTGTTCTGGCCTTAGTGTCCTGCTAGAGGAATATCATGGGCCAAGGTAAGAAGGAAGCCCCTAAATTGCAGAGGTATAACCAACCTCCTGGTTGCACCAGGTTTTGGGTCTCTAGCCTCTGAATAAAGGAGCCCATCATCCCAATATACTTTATGGGTACCTTGAGCATTCCCAGCAGCCTCAGCAGCAGCCTGCTGTCTGAGGGGTTCAAGGGAAGGACAGTCTAACTGAGCCTGCCTTAAGTCAGCCCTAGAAGGTCCCCCTGCCCCCAGAAACTCAACCTGGTCAGTTTCAAGCTCTTCAGGGGCAGTTCCTTCAGGGGTCTCAAAATCAGTTTCCTGAGAAGACTGATCTTCACTTTCAGGCAGGAGGGAAGGCACAGCCTTGACCCTTCTGTTCTTCTTCTTGGTAGGTGCTTGGTCCATTGTTCCAGGCTCCAAGACCTGAGGTTCAGTGAGGCACTTTTTGGCCTGTGACCTGGTCACAGCAAGGACATGTGATGAAATCCCTAACATCTCTGCATGAGTCCTGTACTCCACTTCTGACCATAGAGAGGATTCTAGGTTATTGCCCAACAGACATTCAACTGGGAGGTCTGCACTTACCACAACCTTTTTGAGGCCAGTTACCCCTCCCCAGGAGAAATTAACAATTGCCACACTATGTGTAGTAGAGACATTGCTGGCGTTGGTCAGTAGGTAATTATCACCTAGTATTATCTATCCAGGGTCCACAAAGCAAGGTGTCACCATGGTGACACTGGCACAAGTGTCCCTGTATGCTTGAGCCACTTTATTGTTTATTAGAGGTGTCTGTCTGTACTTGCCTAGATTACTAGGACTCACAGTAGTGGACAAATACATGTCCACCTCACAAATTAGAACAGCCTGTGTAGGAGTTCTGACTAGGCCAGAATCTCCTTCAGTACCCAAGGTTAACCCCACTACTCCCTTAGCCTGAGGACCAACACTGCCAACTGTACTAGGGGGTGCAGGTGCCTTAGGGGCTGCAGTGTTGGGGGCTCCAGTTTTCTTACAATCACTGGTCCAGTGAGAGGTGTTTTTACAGACATTACACCATGGCTTTTTCTGACCTTCTTTCTTCTTCTTCTTGGAAGTTTGGGACCCATCCTCATTATTCTGTTGGGGGCCTGGTGAAGACTTCTGGTCTTTGGGTTTCTGTTCCCCACCCTTTTGGTCTGCCTTCTTCTGGTCACCACCCTGGTTCTGGTTCTTTTGCTTAACCCTGGTTCTAACCCATTTGTCTGCCTTCTTTCCCAATTCTTGGGGAGAGGTCAGATCTGAGTCAATCAGGTGTTGATGCAACTGCTGGTTTTGACAATTATTTAAGATTTGCTCTCTCATAATTAGATTATACAACCCTGTGTAATCTGCAACCTTACTTCCCAGCAACCAGCCTCCAGAGCCTTAGTGGCACACTCAACAAATTCAGACCAGTCCCGAGTCTGTGTCTTCTGGGTGTCTCTGAACATTAACCTGTACTGTTCAGTGGTTAAGCCTAACCCATCAATCAGAACACTCTTCAGGACCAGGTAGTTTCTAGCATCCTCATCACTAACTGTGAGGAGCTTCTCTGCCTCTACCTTCAAAGGAGAGCCACTAGATTGCTGCCCACTGCTCCTGAGGGACCAGCTGTACTCTGCAGGCCCTCTCAAGGGCAGTTATCCACTTGTGGATGTCATCCCCAGTTTTGTAGGGGGGCACAATCTTACTCCAGTTTCTATGATCATAGGACCTGTCTTTATCCTTAGGGATATTGCTGCCACCAGTGGAATCTAATCCACTCTCTCTAGACTGTCTTGCTCTAGCAAGTTTCTCCTTAGCTAAGGCAACTTCTAGTTCTTGCCTTTGAATCCTAAGTTCAGCCTCTCTCATCTTGGCTTCTCTTCTCTGAGGGGAAGTCATCCTCCTCTGAGCAGGGGCATTTCGGCCTTTAGAGCCAGTGGAATGGTCAGACCCACTCGAACTGGATCTTCTATCCCTCTGTCTCTGGTTAAGCCTGCTTGGGGGTCTGTAGGGAGGTATCCCATTTCCAGTCCCATGTAAGCTTAAGTTAGCCTGGCTAAGTCTCCTGACTGGCACCTGGCTATTTCTATCATCTGAATCTGCCTCCTCCTCATCTACATCATCTCCCTCTGGAGTGATAGGGGCATTAGTATTATCATCTTCAGATGGGTGACCTCCATCTCCAGACCCGGTAGGGACTGAGTCAGGGGGACTTAGAGTATCAGAGTAATCTAATAGCTCTAGGAATTGGGCTATAGTAGGGTTTTGACCCTGCTTAAGACCTCTGGTGTTACACAGCTGTCTTAACTCCTGATAGTTTAACATAGAATATTTGGATGGTGCCTTTTGAGGGTCACTCAACAACTGGGAGCCCAGTGGCTCCTGCTGCTCCAGCCATTCTCTTAGTGAGGTGGATGTGTTGCAATCTACCTACACTGGTGTTTTCCTACTGGACCTTTTCTAGTTAGTTGTAGTCAGGGTGTGCTACTCCCTTTGCTCTACAACAACTAAGTTCAGTAGAACTTATGTATACTAGTCTTGTTTTTATATGTACCTAAAGGTACCTGTGTGATCTTTCAAATGATATTTCCAAAGATTACAATTGGTAAAACACAGCAAGCTCAAATCCCAACCGCTGCCCACCAATGTGAGAAGTTGGCCTGGTATACGCTGCTCACTAATTCTAGTGATCACCTTGTACCATGCCAAACAACCCTTATGGTGGTGGTTGAAGTCAACCTTGATAGACCAGCTATCCTAGTGGTAGCGTGGACAGTGTAGTCTGCAGGCTAAACTCTTGAGGGCATGTGAAGCCAGCTGTTTTACCATATGTAACCTCCTTGAATACCAAATGAAAGGACACCACACAGATATATATTCAAAATATATATGTATTTATTTACTTAAAAGTATCCCCTATACTCTTTATGAGCACAGAAGCACATTCGTTTAAAACAAGGCAGTGTTTAAATATACAAAAGTTGCACAATTATGGATGGGCCAGGTGGCCAGCTAAACCATATACTAAAATAGTGGTATAAGAACCACGAATAGAAAGGAAGGAAGGCCTAGGGCCTTGGGAATCGCTGGGACGACGAGGAGCTAACTGTAGTTAGTGACCAGGAGGCCCACAGGATGCGTGTGCAGTGTTAAAAGTTACACGCGTGCACCTATTTATTTCAATGGGTGCGTAAAAGTCACAAAGTTAAAGAAAAAGGAGTCTTCCAGATGGACGAGAACCTAACAACTTGAAACCTAGACACTAGAGATGTTTCTCTACCCAGGAGCACCGGAGTGCCAGCGTTACCTCACCCACAGGAAGCGGGTGCATAGGGGTCAAAGTGCGTCGGGTTTCGTCGTGCAGGTCTATGGAGCCTGAGGATGAAGATGCTGCAGGCGGCCAGGCAGGAAGAGTTCGGGTGGATCCAAGGAGGGATCTGAAGAGTAGACGACATGTAAGCAGAGGAGACAGTGTTCAAAGTCACTAGCCAGTGACCGGCGTGGAACCAGGAAGGAACCAGGCGATGTCCGATGCCAACAGGTGAAGAAGGGAACCTTGTCTCCGCAGCCACGTGGAAGTGAAGATGTCGACGACGTCCAGGAGTCACTCACAAGCTGTCCCACGGAGGCTCTAGCTGATGGCGGTGTCGGCTTCTCGATTGGAGCAAACAGGCCTTGGCTAATGCAAGCCACGCAGGAGTCGATGAAAGCTTGGTGCTCTAGCCAGCAAGGTCAGAGGAGCTGCTCCTTTTCACAGGAGCAAGGGCCAGTCTGGAGCAACCAGACCCGCGGTGTTGTACGTAGATTTCATCGCCAAGATGGCCACAAGCCAACGGGCCAGTAACCGGGATGACACGTCGAGTGGCAAAAAGCAAAAGGGCCCCACGCAGATCTCGTGGATGCTGGAGGGCTGGTCTTTGGTGCAAATGCTGCTCGGTGTTGGAGCTTCTCAGGGCCCAAAGCACAGCATTGAGGATGCCTCAGGTGCTGCGCGGTCAGCTTGTCGTGGACGTTTCAAGATGGCTGGTCCCACGTCTCTCGGTGCCTCCACGGGTCTCTTCTTTGCAGGGACTGTAGATCTGACTCAGAGATGTCTGGGAGTCTGGGTCTTGTTGGCCTCTGGGCTCGGTCTCCGGCGGGAGGCGGCGGCAAAGCAGTCGTTGAGTTGCTGGATGGTGCCTGTATTCACAGGGTGGTCACTCCTTGGCCACAAGGGAGATTCTCTTCAGTCTTCTGTGCAGCAGAACGTCGAAGTCCAGTAGTTCTTCTTATTAAAGTCGAATTTCAGGATGATCTGAAGTCTTGGGACACAGCTCCTACTCTTATTCCAAATCTAGGGGCCGGATTACAGGCTAGGTCCCTCCTCTGGGTGGGACCAGGAAGGGGGGTGGTTACACCCCCTTTCCTTTGTCCAGTTTCGCGCGAGGACTGGGGCTGGAGAGCCCCAGCTCCGGTTTGAACTGGCATATGCACAGGGACACCTTGTGTGCCCCAGGCATGCCTCAATCTATTCAGCCCTCCCTAACCCACTACACAAAATCCTGTCTGGGGTGGTGCAAGCACCTCCCCTGACAGGAAACCCTTTGTCCACACCTCCCCAGCTGGAAGGACTCCCAGCAGCAGGAGGGCAGACTTGTGTCTGTGGTGGCAGCATCCATTTTGTGATGCTGAGGCTCTGTCTAACTTTACCCGGGTTTCAGGTTGGGTACATGTCGTGTCCCTCTAGAAGGGTGGAATGCTACCCCCATCGCCAGAATTGGCGAGGGGGTAGTATTCCAAATCGTATGACACCTTACTCGACATGTTTTGATAAGGCCAAACCAAAGTTAGCATTTGACCGCGAGGTACATAATGCACTTAAGAGTATATGGTATGGCAATATCATGAAACAGCTAAAGGACATTGTTCCGAAAGCTGCAGACAGGCTCAGCTCATGCCAGAGCACCATCTCACATGAAACCAAGCACTCTGCCTCCAGGATTGTTTAGGCCTGCCATAGGAGTGGCTGATAGGTTACCATGTATCCATATATGTTAGATATAGATATACTATATCTAAGTAAGAGGTGATTACACCAAGTTAACCCAGCTGAGTGATCAGCCAGTTGTGTCAAATAGTGAGGCCAGGCCAGGGGTGGCATAATACATGCTGCAGCCCCTGGTAGGCCTTGGATACACCTATGCCCTGGGTACCTGGGGTACACTGTTGCAGGGTCCAATAAGGTGAACCAGTTCCAATTGGTAATGCACCTAGTGTGCATTGGCAGTAATTTAGAGAGAGAGCAGCAGGGCTGTGGGTCTGATTAGCAGGCCCACAGCCACACTAAGCCATAAAACCAGTGAAGCAAAAGCAAAAATTTGGGGTGACCATAGGATAGCAGACCCTACTCTCCTACACCCTCCATATCTCTCCTACTCAAATATGCGTCCTGTACAGCAGTGGCATATCATCAAATTTCCCTAGTCTAAATAGAAGTACAGAATACTGGTCAGGTTGTCTAGATTTGGACTCAATCCTCACTAACCAGTCATCATCAATCACTGAAGTTTCTACACCCTTTGCTCCAGATAACATTGTGAATTCAATTATTTACGTCAAAAAATAAAGAAGTTCAGTATCATTATTTAAACCCATTGTCACAGCTCTACATTTACTGATCCATTTAGCTTCTTCCTGTCTGATTCGTAATTTCCAGTCCCCACCTCTATTACTAGGAGATAACCTCTGTATACCATGAAATCTGAAACCTAGTTGAGAACTATCACATTCTTTGATATGCATGTACAGAGGTGATCTAATATCATGATTCAAAATTGCACGCCTGTGTTCCTGTAGTCTCAGTTTTAAAGTTCTTTAAGTGCTACCAATATAAATCTTTTTACAAGAACATATCCTACAGCGTAAAAAGAACTTTGCACCATAAACATGTGTTGAATAAGCCTCTTTATTGTGAATAAAATATAATTTACAAGGAAAGCTATATGTATATATATAATGGTATATTTATTGAAACCTGTAGCATAAACATATTACTTATTTCTTTCCTGTTTCCATACCAAAATAAATTAACGGAAACAGCTTCATATCTGTAGCGATACATGAAGCAAAAAGGACTTCCCATACTACTAACTATAGGGCTCTCATGGAGAATATTTTCCACTTTTCATGAATGCACAGGGAATCCTCAAATTGGTACTGAGAAAAGCATTGGTCAATATCTTCACACCAACAGATGTCAAATGATTCTAACTAAAGTGTAAAAATTAGGATAAAAAAAGTTATGGCCATTCCTTCTATGGACAACAAACTAGACCTTAGCGCCCTTAAGAGAATACCATATGAGAAATCACTCACTGTTTTCAATCCATTGTCTTGTATTCCTCGCCTCTATTCTATTTTCTGCATTCAGGCTCTACTCTAACATCACTCAGCTCCCTATAACTGAATCTGTTTCTCCCCATCTACTTATTTTAACCATTTTATACAGTACTAATACAAACGTGAATGTATGAGAGAGTTTTACATTTATTGGTTACAATACAAGTGGGATGACAGAAAATGTAAGGGATAGGGAGGATAGCAGATCATAACGAGTTTAGGTACAGTCAAAACAAAGGAGCTTTTCAATAAAGTCTGAAGGTCAACAAGCGGATGTTTGAAGACTAATTCCCAAGGCAGGACATTACAAAAAGCATTTGCCACTCCAGAAAAGGAATAGTGCTGGACTTGAGTTGTTATGATCCTAAGTATCTTAAGTATTTAGAGAGCATGCTTCTAAGTCTCGTCCTGTAGGAGAGTAGGGTCTGCTTCCTATGGTCACCCCCACTTTTTGCTTTTGCTTCACTGGTTTTCGACTTAGATGTGGCTGTGGGCCTGCTAATCAGACCCACAGCCCAGCTGTTCTCTCTCTAAATTCATACTATGTACTTTAGTTACATGCCCCAATTGGTAAGGATCCCCCTATAGGGCCCTGTACAGTGTACCTTAGGTACCCAGGGCATGGGTGTACCCTAGGCCTACCAGGGGTTACAGCATGTATTATGCCACCCCTGGCTGACCTCCCATCATGACACAACTGGCTGATCACTCAGCTGGGGCAAGGTCGTGTAATCACCCCTTGCTTAGGTATAGTATTCCTATACCTACCTTATATATAGACACATGGGTAACCTTTCAGTCACTCCTATGGCAGGCCTTAACAATCCTGAAGGCAGAGTGCTTGATAACATGTGAGATGGTGCTCTAGCATGAGCTGAGCCTGTCTGCAGCTTTCGGAACCATGTCCTTCTAGCTGTTCTATGATATCGCCTACCATATATTCTTAAAGTGCCTTATAATCCTCGCGGTTATGGTAACTATGGTTTGGCTTTATCAAAACATGTCGTGTAAGGTGTCTAACACTTTGGAATACTACCCCCACACCATTTCTGGCGATGAAGATAGTATTCCCCCCTTCTAGAGGGAGAAGACATGTTGAAGACCTACTACCCGGTTAAAGTTAACCAGAGCCCCAGCATCACAAAATGGATGCTGCTGCCACAGACACAAGTCTGACCTCCTGCTGCTGGGAGTCCTTCCAGCGAGGGAGGCTTGGACAATAGGTTTCCTGCCTTGGGAGGTGCTAGCACCACCTAGACAGGGCTTAGTGTATTGGGGCAGGGAGGGATGAAAGAAACGAGACACTGCCTGGGGCACACAAGGTGTCCCATGCATAGTCCGGTTCAAACCGGTGCTGGGGCACTCCAGCCCCAGTCCTGGCGCAAAACTGGACAAAGGGAAGGGGGTGTAACCACCCCCCTCCCTGGTCCCACCCATGGGAGGGACCTAGCAGGTAACCCAGCTCCCCAGATTAGTATAAGAGTGGGAGCTGAGTCCCTAGGACTTTGGATTATCCTGAGCTGAAACTAGACACGAAACTCTGGACCTTCGACATTCGAACAAGAAGACTGAAGAATCTCCCTTGTGGCCAAGGAGTGGCCACCCTGTGCAAACAGGCACCAACAATCGACCTGCCGTTTGCTTTGCCCAAGTTCTTCGAGGAACCGACTGCAGAGCTCGACCAGCACCTTGACCTCCAGACTTCTCTGACCCTGATCCACATCCACAGCCAAGCTGAGATCCGTGGAGGCGACGAGAGACGTGTGACTGGCTACCTGGGAAAATTGGCGAGTAGCTTCCAGCGCAGCTTCTGAGGCACCCTCGAAGTTGTGCTCTGGGGATTGAGAAGCCCCAACCCCGAGCACCATCTGCACCGAAGATCAACCCTCCACACTCCACGAGTTCTGCGTGGGGCCCTTCTGCATTTTCCTGCACGACGCGTCTATCCGGATGCTTTCCCGTTGGCTAGTAGCCTCAGTGACGACGAACCCTTGACTTTCCACCGCTGGTTTGGCTCCTCCAGACTGGCCCTTGCTTCCCTGTGGAAGAGAAGCACCTCAGATCTTCCTGGTCTGCACCTGAAGCGAATTTTCCATTCCGCGTGGGTTGCCTTTGCCAAGGCTTGTTGACTCCAATCGGGACGTCGACTCCGCCAGCAGCAAGATCCTTCGTGGAACAGCTCGTACCCTGGTTCTGGTCATCCGACACCACCTGGTCCACGCAGCTGCAGAGACAAGCTTCAAGACATCACCTGTGTTCTGCACGACATCGCCTGGTTCCTTCCTGGTTCCACACGGTCACTTGCTAGTGACCCAGACTTTTTCCCCTCTGCTTGCAGGTGTTCTTCCTTCAAGATACACCCTTGGATCCACCGGACATCTTCCTCCTGGCCGCCTGCCAGCATCTGTTCTTCAGGCATCCGTAGGATCCAGCGACGACACCCGACACATCTTCACACCTATGCACTCGTCTCCTGTGGGTGAGGTAACGCGAGTACTCCGGTGATCCAGTGGATAGTGACTATCCAAGTGTCTAAGTCTTTAGTTGCTTCCTCCTAGTTACTTCGGAAGTGTCCTTATTCTTCCTATTTCTAATTGCTACATTCCCATTGACTTTAATGTAACCCGTGTGTGTGTTTCCACACTGCACACGCTTCCCGTGGGCCTCCCACTTCCTAACTATTGGTAGGGTAGTGTAGCCCCAGCGATTCCCTAGGCCCTAGGCCTACTCCCTGTTCGTGACGTGGTACTTATACCACTTTCTTAGTATATGGTTTGCGTGGCCCCTCGGCCTAACTGTATTTTTCCTGTGTAACTTAACGTATGCTACTTAAGAAATTGTTGTGCTTAGACCTCTGAACTCATAAAGAGTGCTGAGGGTATATGTTAGAATACATACATTCTAATTTTATATATATCTGGTGTGGTGTCCTTTCATTTGGTATTCAAGGGATTATAATGGTATAACAGCTGGCTTTACATGCCATACAGAGTTTAGCCTAAGACTGCTCTTGTCCATGCTACCACTAGGATAGCTGGTCTATAAGGTTGACTTTACAACCAATCACCATAAGGGTTGTTTGGACTGATACAAGGTGTGCACTAGAACTAGTGACATCATATATCAGGCCAACTTCTCACACGTCCATCCAAGATCTTGGCCAGATAGTACAACATATTCAAGTGGAGAATTTTATAAGTCAGACAGGCAAATTTAAAGCAGACACTGGCTTTAATTGGTGTACATGGGAATCCAGCAAGTATTTAGAAAAACTGTCAAAAAATTTGGTTGAAGATAAGAGTCTTGCTGTGGAATGTAGAATGGATATAAAAGGTATTGCTAAAGTTCAAGTAGGAGAAAGGATATTAGTTACTTACCTGTAACTCCAGTTCTCTAGGATTGGTAGCTTTCATATTCAAATGCTTGAATAATTTTCAGTCATCATGACTTTTAAAAAGCTAAGAAGCCGCTCTAGTTTAATGTAAAGGCAACCTGTAGCACTTATAAAAGAAGGAAGGAAAACATCTCTCAACAGTGGTTCACTAGAGGGTTTTCCCTCAATTCCTGAATAGAAATCTACACTATTACGAAGACAATCCCCAAAAAAGAACTAGTACGTGGTAGAAGATTCGAAGTTCCAAGAAATGGGCTTAAATGAAATAACTGTAAACACTCCTTTAAATACACAACTATTGTCAGGAGCCACCTGTGCTCCACATCAAGAGAATTCGACAAATTCTGGTAATAATAGAGCGAATTATTGAGGAATAATACCCCTGGATTATACTCTCCTTGATGTGGATTTGAGTACATTAGCCAAGTAGAGGAAAAATTAAACACCAAACGAAACCAACAGCACACTGCGTGTCAGTTGACACTAATGATCTTTCTTGATCACCTAAACTAACACTGAATAACTCCTTACACCCACCAGGAGAAGGTGTGCAGGTTTCTGAAGCATACAAGCACTACAAAGAATACTAGAGTCAATGCTGTCGCTTCTTGAAAAAATGACAAGTAATTCAGACCATAACCGGGAAATTCCAACTGCAAAACTGAAATCTCTCACCATAACAACCTTCAGCCAAAACTTCCAAGGATGGTCAACATAAGAAAAGAAAAAAACATACAGGCACTTAAGAAAAAACTAGGAACAAAGGATAAAAGATAAACAAGGGCAATACAAACAGAACACTCAAAAGAATACCAATAAAAAGTCAGAAAATAAAGACTTAGAAACTATATTCTAGCTACGTGAATTGTTTTCTGAAGGTACTGAGGACCATCAACAGCCCTCAGTGGCATCTTTCCCTCAATGCTACTCAACAGACAATGAAAACAAGCAACAAGGGATAGAAGTTCCAAGAATCTTGAAAAGGTGGAAACTGAAAAGGTAAAATCGCATGATCTCACAAACCCGTAAAAAATTTGAGATGAAGACTGCATTAAAAGATAACAGCCTCACTCTCACCGAGAAAACCACAGCAACGGGGAAGGAGACATACTCAGCTTCTGATGTTAGTGTTAATATAAATTAAGAATTACATCCAAAGACTCGAATTAAATTCTAGGACTTTCTTTCTGGAGGATATGGGGTTTAGAACTTAAAACCACAGAAGCACATCGAAATACGGAGCCAATGATCTCAATCATGGAAAGTAGCAATCTCGTACCTTTCTCTACTATTATTGAAATCACAGATGTATTTCCAAATGATGTAACTGTTAGAGAATCCTTTGTCTATTACATACTTATCCACAACTTCAAGGACTTTCATCAGCAGAGAAAGTTTACAGCACAGGTTGAATTCTGGTGCAACTTGATACCAGCAATTAAGGGGTGTGATGTGTGCAATATTGAACTTTCAAGAAGTACTTTCAATGGTGTACCCAATAAAGGAAAAAGGAATGGCAGCCACTTTGTAAATTCCACTGATGGTATAAAAACGATGGGTAATCCTAATTATGTTATGATTCAAATCAGTGCAAATGGAAGATACATCACTAATCCAGAGCATCACATATGTGATGCGCCTTTTAAGGAGGATCCTGCTTTTGCTAGCCAGGGCAATTAATGAATAGAAAGTAAGTTCAGAATGCAAATTGTCTTTTTAGTAATCATGGAATCTAGCTGGCTTTCACTTGGATAATATAGCACAACTAATAGAGCCCGTAATAATATGCGTTCAAGAAGGCTGGTATGATAGGAAGTTCTTTAAAGATTCATATTTTGTAATAGACATTCCTGCACAGACAGTAACCATAAGACATGCAACAGGAGGACTCACAATTGGATTGTCACCTGAAATACTATGGGTCGTTCAGATCAGTTTTCATAAAAGTGTACAAAAGCAGATCGAAGAGGCAGAGTACCTTTGGAATATTTCAGTGGACTGAACTGGGCAACAATAAATGGCTGGGTGGCTCCTAATGTACCAGCTACTCCAACTACAAAAGGAATCTCAGGTTCATCCATCATAGGTTATGTAATATCTACCTGTAGGATCTGCTTTCATGGTTACCCCCACTTTTTGCTGGTGTTATGCTGAGCTCAAGTATGGGAAGGTAGAACTATAGGTTTCCTGCCACAGGGAGGCGTGACCCCCTCCTAGACAGGACCAAGTGAATTGGGCTGGGCTGGGGGTACTTGCCAGCACCAACAGACTGCTATAAAGGGCATATTTGGTGCCCTCCTTGCATACTCCAGTTGGAACCAGTTCAGGGAGCCATTTGCTCCCGCTCTGGCGCAAAACTGGACAAAGGTCATGGGAGATCCTTCCCTCTGTCTAGCCCCTCCTCTGGGAGGGTTCCCTGAATCATACTTAAAGGCTTACCTGTGGGTGGCTCTTCAGATTCGTCGTGGGACAAGATTCAGATCCAAAACCACTTTAACTGTCTGGGCACCTTGGACTTCGCCTGGAACCGAGACTGCTCCTGGTCTCGTCGCCCTGACAGTCTTCTGTGTCATCTGTGTCTGTGCTTCATCCAGGTTCTTCTTCAGGCCTGTGGGCATCAAAGACACCCAAAGTAATCTCCCTTGGAGTGAAGGAGTCACTCCCCTGCATCTGCAGCACCGCAACAAAGCTGACCAGCCTGATGTTCCTGAGATTTCACTGACTCTAAAAGGTTTAACAACACAGGTGGTGGTTCTGCAACTCCCTCGAGGCCTGAACCGTCTTCTCAGCAAGTTTGAGGCCAGTATTCCTCGTCGGAACCGCTGGAACAGAACCCCTGTGCCCCGCCTTGTTGTTGCCAAGGCTTATTGACTGTCCTCCAGAGATCTTCCGGCTACAAGAAGCTCCAGTGTCCAGTGTCTCTTCCTGCCAAGGTCTTTGCCCTCACCGCATCCTCTGCACAGTGGGCCTCTATCTTTGGTGAGCCGCTTGAGGTCCTCTTATGACTCCTGTGGCTTCTGCCAGTGGGATCTCTTGAGGGTCTTCTTTGGCTTCAGTGGGCTCCCCTGCTTGCTCGGGCCTGCTCTGACTCTCCTGCACTTGGTGAGTCCCTTGGACCTTGCTTGTCCTGACACTGCACCTTCTTCGTGTAACATGTCTGTTGCTGCTGCCAAGGCTTGTTGCTGCTCCTGCCGGACACCCAACCCCTGGTTTTCGACTTCCGAGGGACAGCTCGTGAACGGCACCTGGTCTTCCACAGTATCACCTGGTCCTCACAGCTACAGCGACAAGGTCATAGTCGACTCGCCTGCATCTTCCGTCATTGGTGGGCATTGGTCTTCTGTTCCTCCTGATCACTCCAGAGTGGCATAGACACTCAACAACCTTTCATTTTCCACAGAGTTTCTTCAGGGTCCACGGGAAGGATCCTCCCTGAAAACTGCAACCGCAACTTTCCCAATGACTTGCATGGAGTACGCAGCTGTATTCTCACTCTGCACACAGCCTCTGTGGGGTTCCTGGGTACTTATCTCGAGTCCCCAGCTCTTCGGAGTCTTCTGGTCCAAGTCAAGACTACAGTCGCAGTTCGCATTCCACTTTCTTAACATAGGGGTTGGTCTCCCCCTGGAGACCACTGTGTATTTGTGCTACTTACCTGTTCTACTTCTGAAATATTGTGTTGATATCTCCGGGTAGGAGATTTACCAATGTGTTAGTGAGTGTGTATAATAAATGAACAAGTTACTTACCTTCGGTAACGATATATCTGTAAGAAACATTAGTTAGTTACATTCCTCACCTTAGAATATCCCCAGGCGTCAGGCTGGATCCGGAAAGATTTTTCGTCAGCAATACCCTTGCGCGTCGCTAGGCGTCGTCTGCGGATCCGCGTCCGTCGTCAGCGTTGTGATCGCCGGAATGACGTCAGAGTACTTAGACGCTGCCCTCGCGCACTGACGTCAGTTCTTGTACATAGCTTTCCGCGCTAGGAACGCAGAGCTATGCAAGAGACCGACACTGGTGCCAAGAATCTAGGGCCCTGAAAGGGATGACCTCAACCCTAGATATCGGTTCGCAGAACGGGGAGGATGGGTGGGGCGGTGAGGAATCTAACTAACTAATGTTTCTTACAGATACATCGTTACCGAAGGTAAGTAACCTGTTTATCTGAAAGAAACACGTTAGTTAGATTCCTCACCTTAGAATAGATACCCCAGCAATACCAACCCCGGTGGTGGGCCTGCGAACCAAGATCACACCAGAAAGTCCTGGAGAACAGAACGGCCAGAGAAGCAGTCTCTCCGGACTTGGCTGTCCAGGCAATAGTGTTTGGCAAATGTGTGCAGCGAGGCCCACGTTGCTGCCTGACAGATGTCCTGCAAGGGGACGCCCAGGGCAGTGGTCGCAGCTGTGGCCCACGTGGAATGGGCCCTCAGCCCTACAGGAGGTTCCTTTTTAGCTAAAGAATAACAGGCCTTGATACACAAAACGACCCACCGAGAGATGGTTCGCTTGTGCACCACCCGCCCCTTCTTAGCGCCCACGTAGCCAACAAAGAGTTGGTCGTCCAACCGGGACTGTTTGGTGCGGTCCAGATAGAAATACAGCGCCCTCTTTGGGTCCAGACGGTGGAGACTCTCTTCCACTTACGAGGGATGCGGAGGTGGAAAGAAGGTGGGCAGAGTAACAGACTGGCCGATGTGGAAGGCAGTTACCACCTTAGGGAGAAAGGAAGGACGAATCCTAAGAACAACTTTGTCCGGATGGACAGAAAGGAAAGGAGGCTTAGAAGAGAGAGCCTGGAGCTCACTCACCCATCTAGCAGAGGTGATGGCAACCAGGAAAGCAGTCTTAAGAGTCAGAAGACGAAGGGGACAATTATGAAGTGACTCAAAGGGAGCGCACATCAGATAGGTCAAGACTAGATTCAAATACCACTGAGGCATTACGAAGGAGACAGGAGGAAACACGCAAGTAATGCCCTTAAAGAATCGAGAAACAACAGGGGATTTAAAAAGAGAAGGCTGATCAGGAAGCCGTAAGAAGGCAGAAATAGCTTAAAGATATCCCTTGAGGGTGCCCAGAGCAGGGCCCTGCTGGGCCAGGAAAAGAAGAAAGAGGAGAACCTCAGAAGGAGGGGCGGAAAGGGGATCCACAGCCTTTGTGCACCATGCCACAAATTTGTTCCACCTGCAGGCGTATACTGATTTTGTGGAGGGACGCCTGGCTGCCAAAATAACATTACAGACTTCAGGAGGCAAGTCAAATAGCATCAACTGCCGCCGCTCAATCTCCACGCATGGAGGTGGAGGCTGGACAGGTTCGGGTGGAGGACCGTCCCCTGTTGCTGCAACAGAAGGTCCTCCTGAAGAGGCAGTCGAATCAGGGGATCGTTCGATAGACTGAGTAGCTTGGGATACCAGTATCTTCGTGCCCAATCCGGAGCCACAAGGATGACTTGGGCCCGGTCGCGCCTGATCTTCTTCAGCACTCTGGGCAGAAGTGGTATAGGCGGAAAGGCGTACAACAGACCGCAGCTCCACTCACGACGAAAAGCGTCTGAGCGAGTGCCGCCTTGGAAATTCCAAAGTGCAGAACTGCTGACATCGCGCGTTCTCTTCGGTGGCGAATAGCTCTAACCAAGGCTCTCCCCACTGCCGAAAGAGGCCTTGCGCCACGTCCAAGTTCAGACGCCATTCGTGATCCATCATGCACCGGCGGCTGAGTTCGTCCACCCTGGCGTTCAGAGTGCCCGCTAGGTGTTGAACCACCAGGGTGATGCCCTGATGTTCCAGCAATGTCCAGAGGCGCAGAGCCTCCTGACAAAGGGTCCACGACCCCACCCCGCCCTGTTTGTTGCAATACCACATGGCGGTGGTGTTGTCCGTGAACACCTGCACTACACTCCCCCGAACAGAGGGTAGGAATGCCTTCAGTGCAAGTTGGATCGCCCGCAGCTCCAATAGGTTGATATGGAGCCCGGACTCCGCCGGAGACCAGATGGCTCTGATCGCCGCCTCTCCCATGTGGCCCCCCCATCCCAGGAGGGAAGCATCAGTCACCACTATGTGCTCCGGTTGGGGTAGGTAGAGGGATCTGCCACTGACCCAATCGCAGTCCGTGAGCCACCACTGCAACTGGCAGTGCCCTCCGAGATCAAGACATGGTCGGACAGGTTGCCCCGATGCTGGGCCCACTGAAACTCCAGGTCCCACTGCAGAGCCCGCATCCGCCACCAAGCGTGATGTACCAGCAGGATGCAGGAGGCCATCAGACCCAGAAGCCGCAGCACCAACCTGACCGAAACCCGGGATAGAGGCTGAAAGATCGGAATCAGAGCCTGAATATCCCGAACCTGCTGTTCCGGAGGATAGACCCGGAACTACACAGAATCCAGAACCGCTCCGATGAAGAGGAGCTTCTGGGAGGGACTCAGATGCGACTTCGGCACATTGATGGAAAACCCCAGCAAATGCAGGAGGTCGGCCGTAGTCTGGAGGTGGGAGACGACTGCCTGGGGCGAGCCCGCCTTCAACAACCAGTCGTCGAGATAGGGGAAGACTGGAACCCCTAATCTGCGCAGATGAGCTGCGACCACCGCCATCACTTTTGTGAACACCCGAGGGGAGCTGGTGAGGCCGAAGGGGAGCACGGTAAACTGAACGTGCTCGTGGCCTACCGTGAACTGCAGGTAACGCCGGTGGGCCGGTAGGACGGGGATGTGGAAATAAGTGTCCTACAAGTCCAACGCTACCATCCAGTCTCTAGGGGAGCCAGAACCTGAGCTAATGTCAACATCTTGAACTTCTCCTTCCGGAGGAAGGCGCTGATGCTCCTGAGGTCCAAGATAGGGCGTAGGCCCCCTTTGCCCTTCTTGGGAACCAGAAAGTAGTGGGAGTAACAACCCCGACCTACTTCTGGGCCAGGAACGTGCTTGATGGCCCCCTTGGCCAAGAGGACCATAACTCCCTCCCACAGAAGTTTCAAGTGATCCCCCGACATGCGGTGGTACTGCAGTGGCATGGCTGGAGGGGTCGCCTCGAAGGGAAGGGAGTAGCCCCTTCGGACGATTTAAAGCACCCACCTGTCCGATGTGATGGCACGCCAGTGGAGCAGGTGTTGGCGAACTCTGCCTCCCACCGGCGTGGAACGGGCCTGAAAGCTCAGACTAGGAGGGCTTTGAGGCGGATGCTGCTGGGGTAGATGTGGACGGACCGGCTCTTTGTCCCCATGCTCCGCCTCGGCGGAATCCATGTCCGCGACCGCGTTGAGACTGGGTCTGTGGCCTGTGGCTAGACGGACGTGAGGGGGCGCCCCTTCCTTGGCCACGAAAGGGGCGAAAAGCGGAAGTTTGCGGGCGCGGGGCAGAGAGGCCCAAGGACTTGGCCGTAGCCCTGGAGTCCTTAAAGCGCTCCAGCGCACTATCGGCTTTGCTGCCAAAAAGGCGACGGCCATCGAAGGGGCATGTCCATGAGGGTGCTCTGGACATCCCCGAAAAAATTTGTGGTCCTCAGCCAGGCGTGACAACGAATCGCCACCGTGGTTGCAATTGCCCTGCCTAGCGAGTCCGTTGTGTCCAGTCCACATCGGATCGAATACCGTGCCGCATACCGCCCCTCGGCAAGAGCCTGGGCGAGCCGTGTCTGGGCCTCCTCCGGACACTGGGGCAGCACGTCCTCCACTCCACCGTATCCCACAGGGAGTGGGAGTAACGTTCCAAAAGGCACGCTGTGTTGATAGACCGCAACCCCAAACTAAGGGAGAAGAACAGTTTCTTCCCAAACGGTTCCAACCTTTTGGATTTCCAATCAGGGGGCGCGGACGAGAAGGAGGTCTGGGAGGTAGAGGCCTGGATAACCAGGCTCTCGGGCGTGGGGTGCACCGACAGAAAACTGTGGTCGCCCGGTGCAGGGCGGTGGCACCGGGCCACGTTCCGGTCCACAGGAGGAACTGTGGAGGGCTTGGACAAGGTGCCCATCAGAACGTCGGTCAGTGCTTCATTGAACTGCAGCAGAGGCTCTGAGGAGCTTGTCGGCGGTTGAAGCACTTCAGTGAGGAGATTAGTCCTCACGGCCACAGCAGGCAGCTCCAGCCCGAGGGCTTCGGCCGTCTTGCGCAGCACCACAGAATACTTAGCACCCTCCTCCGTAGCCACGGATGGAGGAGAGATGAAGCCAGTGTCAGGGGGGGGTATCAAGACCACTGGCATCCACCAGTTCGTCTGCCCAGTCCTGAGATAACTGGCACTGCTGTGCCAGAGGGTCCTCAGACCCCTCCCAGTCATCTCCGTCATCTGACTCCTAGTATACAGGTGGAAGGGTCGCGCCGGGCGGTAGATGAATCTGTCATCCATCGGCGCCAGACACTGTGCCGGATGGCGCCGCTCAGACGCCGGGCCAGGACCAAACTGGGGAATGACGTTGTCCGAAGGCGGCGCCGGGGGCGGCACCGAAGGGGTCGTAAGGTCGACCGGCATCAAGGCCTGGATCCCGTGGGGGCCTGTGGTGTCGGGACCGGAGTCGGCGCCGGGGCCGGAACTGCCGGCTCGCTAGGCCTCCCAGTCGAGCCCGCGGGGCCCGAAGGCGCGCCGGCAGGCATTGACGGCGGAGCCAGGCTCCTCATGGCCACGAGGAAGTCTCTGATCTCCGCCGGAGTCGCGTCAGACCCAGGGACCGGAGGGTATGGGGTCGGACAGGACTCCTGCGGCTCTGACGGAGCCGCGTGGGTGGTGCCACCCGAACCCTCAGCCGAGTCGCGCGACCTGCGATGAGCGATGTCGCCTTTTCGACTTCTTGCTGTGCTTAGACTTACCGGAGTGCGAAGACTTCGACCCCGCCGAGCGGTGATGGCTGCGGCTCCGCGACCGGTCCCTCCTCCTCCTTCTCGACCGGGACCTTGAGCGGCACGGAGCCGACTGCCGGATCTCGAGCAGCTTGCGGGACCGCCCCCGCCTAGCCTTCGAGGTCAAGGCCCGGCAGTCGAGGCACAACTCAGCATCGTGGTCAGCCCCAAGGCAATAGAGACACCGGCGGTGGTGATCCGTGACCGACATCAGTCGGTGACAGGCGTCACAAGGTTTGAATCCAGGCATCCCTACCGGCACCAGAGTCGAGGTCGACTGGAAATAGAACCAAAAGAGTTCAAAAAGTTTAGTCAAAAATTGACTAAAAGGGTATGCTCTTCCCGGATAGGCGCTTACTGGTGCGGAAAAAAGAAGAACTGACGTCAGCGCGCGAGGGCGGCGTCTAATTACTCCGACGTCGTCATTCCGGCGATCACGACGCCGACGACGGACGCGGAGCCGCAGACGACGCCTAGCAACGTGCAAGGGTATTGCTGATGAAAAATCTTTCCGGATCCAGCCTGACGCCTGGGGATATTCTATGGTGAGGAATCTAACTAACGTGTTTCTTTCAGATATACTTATTTTTATAACTACACTGTGTGGTTCATTTTAGTTTAGCCTACACTATATGATTAGTTCTGGTAAAATAAGCTGCTTAACATGCCTTCTGGAGTGAGCCTGAAGGCTGCTTTCCCCAGCTACTACTAGGAGAGCCTTTATGGTTGCCTAAGACCACTAAAATAACCATAAGGGTTGTCTGGGTTAGTGCAAGGTGCTTCACTTAAATGTTATGTTATGTTATGTTAAAAACACTTTTATAGCGCACAGCTGCCCCAGCCAAGGGGCGTCCCGGCGCTTAAAGAAAGGTCCCAACACAACAGAGCTGTACAAGGGCAGAAGCGCGCAGATCAAAGTACTAAAATGCAAAAGGAAACAAATGCGTTTTGATAGCCCTCCTAAACTTCAGAAGCTCATCCATTTCACGCATGTGGGGCGGAAGAGAGTTCCACAGATTTGCAGCCAAAACCCGGAAAGACCGGCCTCCGGCCCTACATAGCCTAAACCGTGGGACCACCACCAGGTTTTGACCTAAGGATCTAAGAGAATGCGAGGGCACGTAGGGCACCAAAAGATTAGCAAGAATCCGGGGAGAGGCCCACTTGAGGATCTTGAAAGAAAGACACAAGGTCTTGAAATGGATCCTCTGTGCCATAGGCAGACAGTGCAAAGCACGGATGGTACTTTCCGCAGAACAGAACCTCGGTAAACCTACCAGGGCTCTTGCTGCGGCATTCTGGACACGTTGCATCCGGGCAATTTCAGCCTGGTTGGCCCCCAGCAGGAGCGAACTGGCGTAATCAAGCCACGATAGTATGGATGCCTGTATGACCAGCTGCCTGGTAGAAGCATCAAAGAACCTCAAGATGGGTCGCAGCCCTCGTAAAATGCCGAAACAGGTAGCCGCCACTTTTTGTGTGGACACAAACTCAGGACAGAATCTAACCACACCCCCAGGTTCTTTACCTCTGAGACTGGAATAGGAGGCCACCACATGTCACCCCAAAGATCCGTCCGCTTACCCACAATCATGACCTCAGTTTTTTTTGCATTTAATTGAAGACAGTTGGCATTCATCCAGTTAGCCACCGCCAAGAAACCATCCCGGAATCTGGGGGCGTCGAGGTCGGAGTCCCCACTCAGGACAACCGCCAGCTGCGTGTCGTCAGCATAGGAGACCATAGTCATACCCCAATGCTGGACGACAGCCGCTAGCGGTCTCACATAAAGGTTGAATAATGTGGGACTCAACGACGAACCCTGAGGCACACCCATCTCCAGCGAATAGAACTTGGGACTCAAAAGGCGGAGTAGCGACCCTAAAGGTCCGATCAGTAAGGAAAGAGCGAAACCAGTCGAGAGCAATGCCCATAACACCCGCCTCCCTGAGATGTTGGAGTAAGATCCTATGCGAGACCGTATCAAACGCGGCACTGAGATCAAGTAATATCAGTGCCGCAGTCTGACCAGAGTCAAGCACAGAACGGAGATATTCCGTCATAGAGAGCAAGGCAGTCTCGGTGCTGTGACCAGCACGGAAGCCATTCTGGGAGGAATCCAGAATGCTTGCCCTTACAAGATGTTCGGTCAACACCTCGTTCACATGGGTCTCAACAACTTTCGCGGCCCAGGGGAGGAGAGAGATCGGGCGATAGCTCTCGAGTTTTAGGGGGTCCATTGTGGGCTTTTTCAAAATGGGTGTCACAACAGCCTGTTTCCATTTAATTGGAACAACACCTGAGGCGAGAGAGAGATTTATAAGATGGCACAATGGAGGAAGACAGATAGCAGCAGAGTCTCTAAACTGAGCTGGCCTCATGGGATCCGCTGGCGAGCCAGATTTTATCTTATGGGCCAGTTTAAAAAATATCTCCATCGACAAACTAGGAAATGATGCCAAGGCCTCCCCTATAGCTGGTGTAGGGCTAGTGGGCTCAGCTACCGGCTCAGTGATGGAAAAGACACGGTAGATAACTTGAACCTTTTCAAGGAAAAAAGAGGCCAGGTCTTCACAATGGGCCACTGAACAAAGTTCCGCTGCAGAAGCTCTTTTAACCATCAGATCCTTTAGGACCTTAAAAATTAGCTTGGACAGATTGAGACTTGTTCTGAATTCCTGTGAATAATAGGCAGCACGGGCTCTTCACACAGCTCTATGATATTTTTTGACTTTAGAAAAATACAGAGATTTTTTCCCAGCCTCATAGGATTTCCGCCAGTCCCTTTCTGCCTGTTTACAGGCTTTTTTTAACAGCACCAGGGAACTGTCGTACCATGGGCTGGGTTCTCTGGGACGACATTTCGTCCAGACCGCAGGGATCAATACATCCAAGGCCTGAGAAACCCAATCACAGAAAAGGTCATACCCAGAATCAACATTGAGATAAGGGCCTAGAGGGTTAACTTCCAACAGATGGTAGAACTCCTCCAGTTTGAGTTTCTTCCAATGGCGTTTATACACTACTCTATCCAGGGGCTTAAATGGATGTTCATTGATCAAAAGAGAAATTTTAACTAAGAAGTGGTCGGACCAGGCCACAGGGCTAGGCATAGCCACCTTGGCCCCTGTCAAATTTGTAAACAAAGGATCAAGAATATGGCCCCCCACATGAGTGGGGGAGGTAACCAACTGATTGAGCTTAAGGGCCTCCAAATCCGCCAAAGTACTACTAATGGCAGAGATATGACGGCAATCAAAATGGAGATTAAGGTCTCCAAGAATACTGAAGTTAGCGCAGCCCAATGCCAGCGACCTGACACATTCCGGGAGAGCCTTTCTAAAAGCAGTGTCGCACCCGGGAGGACGATAAATAAGGAGGCCAGATAAAGTAAAATGATGGCTAATGGAAATTCTGAAGAACGCACTTTCGCATCCTGACAGATTCACTACCCTCCAATCACAAGGGTAGCAAGACTTTACAACCATGGCAATGCCACCACCCCTAGATGCCCGATTGTGAGTAAAAATGGAATAATCTGAAGGGAGTGCAAGATTCACGACTGCCGTGTCTACTTCCTGAAGCCAAGTTTCCGTCATGAAGAATAAGTGTGCACTATATACTAAGCCAGCCTCCTACACCAACTATGATTTATTCAATGTTTTTGAGCAGTCTTTATTCATTTTTGCCACGGTAGCAACCATGCATCTTTACTCATGATACTCACCATACAGGTACCACAATTAGAAAACTGGGCACGGGAGGAGGGAAATGTTAAAGCACAGGTAGACCCAAGCATGGTGCAGAATGTTCAGGAACTTGGGGGTCGATCAATCAGGTGACTAAAGCTATTAGAAGAATATCAAAATCTAAAAAGAGAAAAAAGGTTAATCAAATAGCCTTCTATGAGGAAATTATCTTGGAAATCACTAACAAGATTTGAAATTCCACCAATCATCCCAAGAAGAAAAAGGAATATAAGCTAAGAAATGTTCAAGACAAGGAAATCTCAGTAGCCATATACAAACTTATTCGCTTTCAACTAATTAAATATTCTGCAACTCAAAAAACAAATATTAAAATGGAGGATAAAAGGATAAAGGACTCGATTAATCTCAAAAAGGGCAATTGACAATAACTGGATCGAGCTCAGTCTGGAAGCACAAAATAAAATCGCAAGATTATTCTGAAACTAACATCTCACAGTGAGGTTAGGAAATCTCTACTGTCCATCCCCATTTCATGGTCTGAATGGAATGAATATATAATTGAGCTCTCTATCGAGAATACAACCTCACCACCTGAACAGGCATTAAATCTTGCAGTACACGTACCTGAATTATAGTGACCCCCACAAGTAAACAGATAGCAGCATACATATTCATGGCCAATTATCGCCAGATTGCTCTCCTGGCTGCATCAGGAAAGATCTTCACAGCCAGTATATTAGAACACCTCAAGGATTGGGGTTTTCTCTGAAGCAATTATGCCACATGGACAGGCTGGATTTAGACCAAGCGACTCTAGAATGGGTAACATCGCAATTGTACAGACTTTAATAGATGACGGAGTGGTTAGGAAATTGCAAATTCCTTACAGCGCCTTCATTGCATTAGACGGGTTTGAGAAAGTGGATTGGCAGACTCTCTAAACTGAAACTGATTTCATTGGGTATACCATCAGATTTATTAAAACTACTTCTTTATTTATTTACTTGCGTTTTATATAGCGCTGGCCAGACCCGGAGGTATCAGAGCGCTTTACATGAGGCGAGTTACATAGGTTACAAATTACACATTGTTACAGAAGGTACATATGTTGCAGGTTACATCCGTCGGTTCAAGGCGTGTAGAAGAGTAAGGGGGTAAGGGGGTAATGTAAAAGGGTAACGGGGAGGGAGATTAAGTGGAGCGTAGGCATAAGAATAAACAAAGCAGGTAGGGGGAGAGAAATTCAGGGGAGAGAGGAAAGGAATAGGGAAGGTAGGCAAAGAGTGAAGGAGGGAAGAGGTGGGGGAGGGGGTAGAAGAAACAGTATGGAGACGAGGAAGTAACTGTGTCTGACGCCCGGCTGGGTGGGAAATGGTTCCCCGCGGTAAAGGGGTCATTCCCATAGCACTGCATTCCCCTTTTTGGTGCAGGGTGTTAATGGGAGGGAGTAAGGGCCAAACAAAATATTCAGACAAATAACGACCTAAAGCAGGGCTGTTTGTTTGCTCCCCGATCTTTTACGATATATATATTTATGATCTCCCTGTTCAATTTGTAAATGTTAGGAATTTTCCTCACAGGTTGCGAATTATGATTTAGGAGTACTACTGTATGAAATGATGTGGTTTTATTTGACCTAACATCAATTGGCTTATAAAGAAATTTAAGAGCATTGAATGAATATGCAGGAAAACAACTTTAAATATCATTATCTTTAAGACCAACACAATGGCTTTTAAGGCAAAAAAAGCATTGTCACCATTTAAGTTGGGACATAGGTGGAACACCACTCAAAATGGTAAAATCATGCACCTTTCAGTAAAGTATTTTTCCAGAGTCTCAATAATTACCTTCATTTTAAACATTTAGGAAGGAAGGCCTTAAAGAACATGGCATCCTTAAATCAGTTTTATAAATCCTCTAGGAAGGGGCATTTTAAACATGTAATAAAAATATACTGAGAAAAAAATCCAACTGACTCGACACTTGAGTGCACACCTATAAGGAAATTGTCGTCCTTTAACAAATACGAAGGTATGATTGCTCGAACTGGACTACAAAATACCAAGGAATCCCTGTGCATGCTTTAAGACTAGAACTTGATCTCACTAGGTCATTTGCCACAACAATTGCAAAGATTGTTCGATGGGGCTATAATTTATTTCATGCAAAACAAGGTACTCCGAGATATATTGATGCACTAATCCCTAGAAGTAGACAAAAAAATATATACATTTATGGAAAACCAAAAAGAGGTCTTAATTAAACTGGAATGCAAGATGGAATGTTTATATATGTCTGGACACCCGCACAAATTAGACTTTAAAAAAAAAAAACTTGATTCCAAGACTAATTCACCAAAGTAACAATCACTGCATGAAGCTCGCATTGCATAAGTCATTACCAGCTATTTCAGAGGACAATCATCCTCAAAAATATTTATCATTCACCTTAGATCATAAAGTTAGGCGGGTAATATTACTCAGGGTGGGAGTACAACCATTTAATGTCTAAAGGCCATTGGAATAACACTAACGGCTTTTGTGATGTGTTACCGAGGGATCCTGGGTCTAAAACATACACTTCATATTTGGCTGGCAGCTTTTGCAGCATTAGAAAATAGGGGGAACCCGGAGACGATAAAGGTAGAGCAATAGGGGAAAATCAGAATATCAAGAAAACTGTCTGCACTACCTGTCTACTTCAAAAAATGCAATTAAGTCGTTAAATATGCCACATCAACTGTATCATGTGCTCAAGCAAAGGAAAATAAGGTAGTTGTTTAAACATTTTATTTTTGTTTTGCTATTCCTCACAAACCTCACGTAAATGTATAATTCATGTCTTTACATCATAAAATATATACAAAAAGATGATATTGGCCCTCAATGATGAGAATTCCCATGGACTACCTTTCATACAGATCATTCATACATTCTCACACTCACATTACCCATTCAAACTGTGAAGACACACTTAACATTCATCAAACATTATATCTAGATGTGATACAAGGTCCCTATACAGATGCAACAAAGAAAAACTTTTTTTACACTTTCATCAGGCAATTAAATTGCTGGTAAGCGATCCACAGTTAATAGAGATTTACATCAAAGGTCACAACGTAACTTTGAATAGATGAATGAAAAAGATTGATCAAATCAGCATGACTATGTTATACATAAATCAAACAATAAGATGCATGTGTAAGGAACAAAAGATTTTTCCAATCAAACACGCCGACGCGCGTTTTGGTGTTGCCACCTCCACTGTCGGGGTGTCACCTTTTTCAGGGTATAACATTAAATTCGTGTCAGGAGTCCATGGGGCCTATTGGATAGTGAAAAATATTGAATAATTTGTTTTCAAATAAATTATAATTTTTACTGTACACTAGTGGCGGACTAAACCTTTTTTATACTCTTTTTCTACTCTGTGTCCCTTCTGTGTTAATGTACCCTTGTAATGTGTGCATAGTTATCCTAATAGGCTATCATATTTTATTATTCCACACTCCTAGGCTAGACCATGTGCTATGTCAACATACACAACTGTGTGACATATTTGAGAGAAATCTGTTAAAATTATAACTGTGTACGGCTCCAGTGTCTTCCGGCTTTTGATCGCAACAGATGACAGGCGCATTCGTTTTCCTGCATGCACACTCTACGTCATCGCTATAATTTTCCCGCTCCTGGGTTCCACACCGCCCACCGCCAACCCGGGGTCTTGAACCCCGCATCGCCGCTAGACACTTGATCTCCACCCATTGGAACCCTTAGGCATTATCTTCCATTCCTCCGCCTCGGCGCACCCGTCCCGGCCTGTCGCTCTGATTGCACCGCACGGCTAAATACTAGCCCGTGGCCACAACCATACACAAGCACCGCACTCTCAACGCGGTGCGCTTTCCAGTGCCGATATTCACAGCACTTTAAGTCTTCCACACGCCCTAACCGGGTTGGAATTATCACCGGTTTTATGGGGCCTGCTCAACTTCTTATCCATTTGCAATACAGCCCTGATGAGTCAGAGGACCTTTCCCGGTGACGAAACACGTGTCGGCTGGTTTTGTTTTGATCAACATAGTCGTTGCTGCAATATAAAAAACCTTTTCCAACTCATACTGGTGTCAACCACTGCATTTATGTAACGCTTTGAGACTGAAGTTAACATTGTAAATATCCTCATCACGTGTGCCCAGGACTGTGCCTACTTTACAGTGTGGATCCTGTGATTCACACATTCCCGGGGGTTATTGGGTTATTCCCCCAACCTGGCAGCACCGTACCGACACAGGTCCATAGATAGTACACGCAATAGCCTGAGCGCCATTCTTCCTGACTTAACTAAAAACCCCACCCCTAACCTTCAATTTTTTTCTTATATTGTTGATCCCAGTAGGGGTCTAAATCAATAAAGCTTTTCAGTATTTTAGGTCAAATACAGGTTAGAGTAGAGCCTTCGCAGGGACTCTCTCATTCAAGACATGAATTCGAAATCTGAGCAATTTTGACCTTCAGGGAGAGCCCAGCACTTTCATCACATAGGCTCAAGTCTGGGTTGTTTAAAACGAGGTGGATGTCCTATTAAACAATCGTTGTGGAGACCGATTGCCATTTTAACACAGTTTACTGCCATTTAAAATTACTGTGGGTTTTTTTGCCTGGTGATGGGAAAGGACTCCAGCACCTGAGTATATTAAAGATCCAATGCTCAAAAATAAATGCTTATGCAGCCAGAGTTCAATGGTTGACAGCAATGAGTGATTTTCTAAAGTAACGCATACGGATGTTCCAGACTAAGGACAGAGAGCACTGTATGACTAAGTATGTCAAGGAGCACTGAACAGATTTTGATCTCTGGTTTCAGTTTTAAAAGAAGAAACTGTGCAACTCTCAACCACTGTTCCAAGGCAGGGTAGGTTGGAGACAGGTCTTGAATTAGAGAATATATAAACCAACACCCAGAATAAACAGAAAAAGAATACAGAAGAGCAAATAAACATATCTAGGAAATGCTAAAAAACAGAGGTTTTACTTGCAAACATTGTTCACCGCCAATGCTATCTCTCAGAGTCACCTCGTTTTTTAATACTTCCCTCAACATTACACTATGTATCCTCCAATAAAATACATATTAAAGAATTCTAATTTTGGAAAACATGTACATTGGATCTTTTTCAATGAAAAAATAGAAACCCCCTGTAAGGAAGGCGTTACTTACCTGTAACTGCGGTTATCCAGTACTGGTATCTTTCATAGATTCACATGCCTGAATCATTCCCCGTCATCGGGATGGGAGTCACCGGTAAATAACAAAGCAATGTCTTAGTAGACATATATAGTAACAGGTCCCAAAAGGCCTTAGCTTAGTAAGCTATCCACGTCCTTATGTAAAAAGGACCGAAGTTTGGTCAGCTAGCACCACCCTCTAGAACCTTCCTGGAAGGAGCTCTAGTCCCTCAGATTTTCGTAAGCACAGTGCTAAGTAGTTGTATCACTGAGAGATCCAAGAAAGCCCTTCAGGGGAGGTGGGTGGGTTGCATGTGAATCTATGAAAGATACCAATACTGGATAACCGCAGTTACAGGTAAGTAACGCGTTCCTTATCCAGTATTAGGGTATCTTTCATAGATTCACATGCCTGAATCAGAGTAGTTAGCAATAATAAGCACATTTCGAAAGGTACAGTAAATATACAGTCACTAGATAATAACATATCCATGTGAAAGATAAAAGCACTAGAAAACAATGACTCAGCCAATGTATACATTACAGTGCGAAATGTGCGTAAAGAGGCAAGGATGGTGGGATGAAAGGAAGGGCTCACCTCTACTGAAATAGATGACGGAGTACCGCTTGACCCACTGCAGCATCCTTCATGATCTCCGTGTCCAGGCAGTAATGCTTGGTGAATATATGCGGCGTCTTCCATGTGGCCGCTCTACAAATGTCCACAATGGGCACCACTGCAAACAGTGCCATGGAAGTAGACATTGCCCTTGTGGAATGGGCACGAACTGTTGATCGCAGTGGACGTCCTGCCTGCTGGTGACAGAAGGTGATGGCTGAATAAATCCAGCGGGAGATACTCTGTTTGGTGAGCGGTAGCCCTTTTCTAGGCCTACTGTACGCTACGAAGAGTTGATTAGACTTACGAAATGCTTTCGTTCTATCAATGTAAAACTTTAGGCAGCGCTTAATGTCCAATGAATGTAGAGTTTTCTCCGCCACGGTTTGTGGATTCGGGAAGAATGAACGTAGCACGATAGGTTCGTTAAGATGGAACTGAGATGGAACTTTAGGAATAAACTTCGGATTTGTGCGAAGAATGACCCTATCCTGTTTGAACTGAAGGAACGGGTCTTGGATTGAGAATGCCTGGAGTTCCCCCACTCGCCTTGCCGAGGTAAGGGCCAGCAGGAGTGCAATCTTCCAGGATACATACTTAAGGTCTGCTCTGTGTATTGGCTCAAACGGGTGTTTCATTAGTTGAGCCAGAACCGTGTTGAGATGCCAAGCCGGTGGTACAGGCTTTACTGGAGGAAATGTTCTAAACAGTCCTTTAAGGAATTGCTTATTAAGTCTATGAGACCACAAAGATGGACCTGTAGAGGATCTCCTGAAGCGTGATATTGCTGCTAGGTGGACTTTAATGGAGGCATGAGCAAGACCAGATTTTGCCAGGTGCAGGAGGTACGGCAAGATTTGTTCCGGGGTGGAAGAAAGAGGGTGTAACCTCTTTGTTTTGCACCAGATACAGAATCTCTTCTCTTTTAATGAATACGTTTTGTTGGTACTGTAGGAGAGTAGGGTCTGCTTTCTATGTTCACCCCCACTTTTTGCTTTTGCTTTACTGGTTTTCGACTTAGATGTGGCTGTGGGCCTGCTAATCAGACCCACAGCCCTGCTGTTCTCTCTCTAAATTAATACTATGTACTTTAGGTGCATAACCCATTTGGATAGGATCACCTTATTGGCCCCTGTACAGTGTACCCTAGGTACCCAGGGCATAGGTGTACCCTAGGCCTACCAGGGGCTGCAGCAGGTATTATGCCACCCCTGGCCTGGCCTTCCATTTTGACACAACTGGCTGATCACTCAGCTGGGGCAAGGTCGTGTACTCACCCCTTGCTTAGGTGTAGTATTCCTATACCTAACTTACATATAGACACATGTGTACCTATCAGTCACTCCTATGGCAGGCCTTGACAATCCTGGAGGCAGAGTGCTTGGTAACATGTGAGATGGTGCTCTAGCATGAGCTGAGCCTGTCTGCAGCTTTCGGAACCATGTCCTTATAGCTGTTCTATGATATAGCCTACCATATACTCTTAAAGTGCCTTATAATCTTAGACGGTTATGGTAACTATGGTTTGGCTTTATCAAAACATGTCGTGTAAGGTGTCTAACACTAGGGAATAATAACCCCATGCCATTTCTGGACATGAGAATATTATTCCCCCCTTCTAGAGGGAGAGACATGTTAAAATCATACTTCAACTGTTAGCCTCTGACCAAAGCCTCAGCATCACAAAATGGATGCTGCTGCCACGACACAAGTCTGACCTCCTGCAGCTGGGAGTGATCCCAGCCAGGGAGGCCTGGACAATAGGTTTCCTGCTTGGGGAGGTGCTAACACCTCTCCAGACAGCCTTTAGTGTATTGGGGCAGGGTGGGCTGAAAGGAATGAGACATGCCTGGGGCACACAAGGTGTTCCTTGCATAGTCCAGTTCAAACCGGCGCTGGGGCACTCCAGCCCCAGCTCTGGCGCGAAACTGGACAAAGGGAAGTGGGTGTAACCACCCCCTCCCAGGTCCCACCCATAAGGCGTGACCTAGCAGGTATCCCAGGCCCCCAGATTAGTATAAGAGTGGGAGTTGGGCCTCAAGACTCTAGATTATCCTGAACCTGCAAAACCGAACAGAAACTCTGGACCTTCGACATTCGACGAAAGAAGAAGACTGAAGAATATCCCTTGTAGCCAAGGAGTGGCTACCCTGTGCAAACAGGCACCATCAAGAGACTACCCTTTGCTTTGTGAAACGTTCAACGAGGAACCGACTGCAGAGCCCGACCAGAGCCTTGATTTCCAGACTTCTCCGACCCTCATCCACATCTGCAGCAGAGCTGAGATCCGTGGAGGCGACGAGCGACGTGGGACCGGCTACCTGGGAAAAGTGGCTAGTAACTTACAGCGCAGCTTCTGAGGTACCCTCGAAGTTGTGCACCGGGGATTGAGAAGCCCCAACCCCAAGCACCATCTGCACCGAAGACCAGCCCCCCACACTCCACGAGTCCTGCGTGGGGCCCTTCAGCATTTTCCTGCTTGCCGCGTCTGTCCGGTTGCTTGCCCGCTGGCTAGTGGCCTTTGTGACGACGCTCCCTGAAATCTTCTGCGCTGGTTTGGCTCCTCCAGACTGGCTCCCGCTTCTCTGCAAAGAAGAAGCACCCCAGACCTTCCTGGTCTGCACCAGAAGCAAGTCCTTTGTTCTTCGTGGGTTCCGCTTGCCAAGGCTTGGTGAGTCCTAGTCCAACTTCGACGCCGCCGACAGCAAGAGCCTTCGTGGGACAGCTCGCCTCCTGGTCCTGGTCGTCCTCGACGCTTCCTGGTCCTCCTGGCTGCAGCGACAAGCTTCACCTTCACCTGCAACTCTTCACGACATCGCCTGGTTCCTTCCTGGTCCCACGTGGTCACTGGCTAGTGACCTTGACTCTGTCCCCTCTGCTTGCAGGTTTCTTCTCTTCTTGATCCCAGCCTTGGGATCCACCGGACACTCTCCCCTGACTGCCTGTCAGCATCTTTCTTCAGGCATCCATAGGAGTCGACGACGAAAACGACGCATCTTCACCCCTATGCACCCGCAGCCTGTGGGCTAGGTAACTTGGGTACTCCGGTGCTCATCAGGATAGTGACTATCCTAGTGTCTAGTTTTCAAGTCTCAACTTCCTAGCTACTCCGGAAGTGTCCTAAATCTATCTATTTCTAAACTGTAACATTGCTATTGACTTTTACGCATTACGCGTGAGTGTTTCCACTCTGCACACGAATCCCGTGGGCCTCCCACTTCCTAACTAACGCTAGTGTAGTGTAGCCCCAGCGATTCCCTAGGCCTAGGCCTATTCTATTTCCGTGACAGTGGTTCTTATACCACTTATTTAGTATATGGTTTGCGTGGCCCCTAGGGCCTAACTGTATTACTTACCTGTGTGACTTACTGTATGCATTAATAAGACTGTGTTGTACTTACCTCTAAACTCATAAAGAGTGCTGAGGGTTTGCTTAGAATAAATACACTTTATTTTATATATATATCTGTTGTGGTGTCCTTTCATTTGGTATTCAAGGGATTATATATGGTATCACAGCTGGCTTCACATGCCATTCAGAGTTTAGCCTAAGACTGCTCTTGTCCATGCTACCACTAGGATAGCTGGTCTATAAGGTTGACTTTACAACCAATCACCATAAGGGTATTTGGACTGATATAAGGTGTACACTATAACTAGTGACATCATACATCAGGCCAACTTCTCACATTGGTGAGCAGCGGTTGGGATCTGAGCTTGCTGTTGTAATACCATTGTAATCTTGAGATACTAAATTGAAAGATCACACAGATATTGTCTAGGTACATATAACATAGTTTATAATACTTAAGTCCTACTGGACTTAGTGGTTGTAGGTTGAAGGGAGTAACACACCCTGACTACAACTACTAGAGAGGTTTAGTAGAAACAACTAGTGTAGGTAGGTGCACACACCACACCCTCACTAGATCATGCCTCTGGGAGGAGATCAAGTAGATGCTCTCTCAGGAGGGGCAGGTCTGCAGAAGACCCCCTCTAGGTATGATACCTTAACATTCCAGGAGATGAGACAATTGTGTACCTCCAGAAGAATAAAACAGGGTGCAAACCCTACCCTCCTTCAGTTAAGACAACTCCTAGAGGAGTATGATGCTCAGAGGGCATCTCAGGAAGGTGCCCTAGGCACAGAGGAGGGTCTACCCACCACAGAGGAGTCAGATGGGGCTTCAGATGGGGAGGTAGACAGCCAGAGCCAAGTAAGGAGACTTAGCCAGGCTAACTTAAGTTTACATGGGAGTTTGCATGGGATCCCCCCATACAGACCCACAAGTAGACATTCACAGAGAAGCAGGAGGGACAGATCCCCTTCAAGGGAATCCATCCACTCCCATGTCTCTAACATCTCTAATGCTTCCTCTCACAGGGGAATGACTTCACCTGAGAGAAAGGAGCATGCAGCCAGAATGAGGGAGGCTAATCTGAGGATTCAGAGGGAAGAACTTGCCCTTGCCAAAGAGAAGCTTGCTCTGGCTAGGGAACAAAAGTTAAGTGGGTTAAAACCCACTGGTGGCAGCAACATTCCTAGAGATAGAGACAGGCACTATGATAATAGAAACCTGAGCAAGATTGTCCCTCCCTACAAGTGTGGGGATGACATCCACAAATGGATAACTGCTTTGGAGAGAGCTTGCAAAGTACAGCAGGTACCCCAAAGTCAGTGGGCAGCTATCTTGTGGCTCTCCTTCTCTGAGAAAGGAAGAGACAAGCTCCTCACAGTTAGTGATGAGGATGCAGATAATTACACTGTCCTGAAGAGTGCTCTGATTGATGGGTTTGGCCTAACCACTGAACAATACAGGTTGTTGTTCAGGGATACCCAGAAGACACAGACTCAGGACTGGACTGACTTTGTAGATTGTGCCACTAAGGCTCTGGAAGGCTGGCTAATGGGAAGTAAGGTTAAGGACTATACAGGATTGTATAATTTGATCATGAGAGAACAAATACTTAACAACTGTCAAAACCAGCTATTGCATCAACACCTGATTGATTCTGATCTGACTTCTCCCCAAGAATTGGGAAAGAAGGCAGATAGATGGGTCAGGACTAGAGTTAAGCAGAAAAACCAGAACCAGGGCGGTGATCAGAAAAAGGCAGACCAGAAGGGTAATGAGCAGAAACAAAAAGACCAGAAGTCTTCACCAGGCCCCCAAAAGGCTCAGGGGGAGGGTGGTTCCAAAAAGGATAAGAAGAAAGATGGCCAAAAGAAACCATGGTGCAACTATTGTAAGTCTACCTCACATTGGTTTAGTGAGTGCACCAAAAAGGATAAGCCCCCAGCCACCATTGCCCCTAAGGCAACTGTACCCCCTAGTTCAGCTGTAAGTGGTGGTTCCCAGCAAAAGGGTGTAGTAGGGTTAACCCTGGGAACTGAGGAGGATTCTGGCCTAGTCAGAGTACCTACTCAGGCTGTCCTGATCTGTGATGGGGACTTAGCTTTGTCCTCTACTGTAGGCCCCAGTAACCTGGGCAAGTACAGACAGACACCTTTTATCAACCAAAGAATGGCTCAGGCCTACAGGGACACTGGGGCTAGTGTCACAATGGTGACACCTGCTTTTGTGGACCCTGGACAGATCATACTAGGTGAGAATTACCTAGTGACCAACGCTAGCAATGCCACTACCTCCCATAGTGTGGCTATTGTTAACTTCTCCTGGGGAGGGGTAACTGGCCTCAAGAAAGTTGTTGTTAGTTCAGACCTTCCTGTAGAGTGTTTACTGGGCAATGATCTTGAAACTTCAGTTTGGTCTGAAGTGGAGTATAGGACCCATGCAGAAATGCTGGGGATAGATGCACATGTCCTTGCTGTGACCAGGTCACAGGCCAAAAAGTGTAACACTGAACAAGTGCTGGATCCTGAAACTATGGACCAGTCACAACCCAAGAGAAAGAGCAGTAGGGTTAAGGCTGTGCCTTCCCCCCTGCCTCAGGTGGTGGATCAGCCCTCCCAGGAGGATGATTCTGAGAGCCCTGAAGGAACTGTCCTAGAAGAACTTGAACCTGATCAGGTTGAGTTTCTTGGGACAGGGGGACCTTCCAGGGCAGATCTGAGGCAGGCTCAATTAGACTGCCCCTCTCTTGAACCCCTCAGACAGCTGGCTGCTGCTGAGGCTGCAGGGAATGCTCAAGGTACCCATAGAGTGTATTGGGATGAAGGGCTACTGTACTCAGAGGCTAGAGACCCCAAGCCTGGTGCATCCAGGAGGTTGGTCATACCACTGAAGTTCAGAGGCTTCCTTCTAACCTTGGCCCATGAGATTCCCCTTGCAGGACATTTAGGCCAGAACAAGACTTGGGACAGGCTTGTCCCTCACTTTCACTGGCCCCATATGTCAGAAGATACTAAGGAGTTTTGTCGCTCCTGTGTCACCTGCCAAGCCAGTGGCAAATCAGGTGGCACCACAAAGGCCCCCCTCATACCACTACCTGTGGTGGGGGTCCCCTTTGAAAGAGTGGGCATAGATATTGTAGGACCAATGGACCCACAAACAGCATCTGGGCACAGATTCATACTGGTGATAGTGGACCATGCCACCAGGTACCCAGAAGCAATTCCCCTGAGGACCACAACAGCTCCTGTTGTGGCAAGGGCCCTGCTTGGAGTATTCTCCAGAGTGGGCTTTCCAAAGGAGGTCATTTCTGACAGAGGTGCCAACTTTATGTCAGGATACTTGACTGCAATGTGGAAGGGGTGTGGTGTTAACTATAAGTTCACCACACCCTATCACCCACAGTGCAATGGGCTTGTTGAGAGATTCAACAAGACCCTAAAGGAAATGATAAAAGGATTACCAGACAAGCTTAGGCGAAGATGGGACATCCTTTTACCCTGCCTTCTGTTTGCTTACAGAGAGGTCCCACAAAAGGGGGTTGGCTACAGCCCTTTTGAGCTTTTGTTTGGGCATCCTCTAAGAGGACCCCTGTGTTTGGTGAAGGAAGGATGGGAGAGACCTCTCAGACAACCCAAACTAGACATAGTGGATTATGTACTTGGTCTCCGCTCCAGGATGGCAGAGTATATGAAGAAGGCTTCTAAAAACCTTGAGGCAAGCCAAGAACTCCAAAAAGCTTGGCATGACCAAAAGGCTGTACTGACTGTTTACCAGCCAGGACAGAAAGTGTGGGTGTTGGAGCCAGTGGCCCCAGCAGCACTCCAAGACAAATGGTCTGGACCCCACACTATTGTTGAGAAAAAGGGAGAAGTCACCTACTTGGTGGACCTTGGGACTCCCAGAAGCCCCCACAGGGTGCTTCATGTCAACAGATTGAAGGCATATGTTGACAGGGCAGACATGGGGCTACTCATGGCTACAGATGAGGGGCAGGAGGAAGAGAGTGACCCTCTCCCAGACCTGTTGACTCAGAACCCTGATGATGATTTCTCAGTTGATGGTGTGGTCTTTTCTGACAGCCTCACTGTCCATCAACAACAGGACTGCAGACAAGTTTTGCAGGCCTACAGACATATGTTCTCTCTGACCCCAAGTCAGACAAACTGGTGCACCCATGAGGTGGACACTGGTGACAGTCTGCCTGTGAAGAGTAAAATCTACAGGCAACCTGACCATGTCAGGGACTGCATAAAAGTTGAGGTACAAAAGATGTTGGAGCTGGGAGTCATTGAACCTTCAGAGAGCCCTTGGGCTAGTCCTGTAGTCCTTGTGCCAAAACCTCACACCCAAGATGGTAAGAGAGAGATGAGGTTTTGCGTGGATTACAGAGGTCTCAATGCTGTCACTAGGACAGATGCCCACCCAATACCTAGGGCAGATGAGCTCATTGACAGACTGGCAGCTGCTAAGTTTTTGAGCACATTTGACCTAACAGCAGGCTACTGGCAAATCAGACTAGCTGAGAGTGCAAAGGCCAAAACTGCTTTCTCGACCCCAGGAGGACATTATCAATTTGTGGTAATGCCCTTTGGTTTGAAGAATGCACCTGCCACTTTCCAAAGGCTGGTGAATCAAGTCCTTACTGGGTTGGATGATTATTGTGCAGCTTATCTTGATGATATTGCTGTCTTTAGCTCCACCTGGGAGGATCACCTGGTCCACCTGAGGAATGTTTTAGAGGCCCTGCAAAAGGCAGGCCTCACTATCAAGGCCACTAAGTGCCAGATAGGGCAGAGCAAGGTTGTATACCTGGGCCACCTAGTTGGTGGGGGTCAGGTTCAACCACTGGAGAGCAAGATCCAGACCATAAAGGACTGGGCTCCTCCAACTACCCAGACTCAGGTCAGAGCTTTCTTGGGCCTGACTGGGTACTACAGAAAGTTTGTTAAGAACTATGGGTCCATAGTGACACCACTTAATGACTTGACCTCCAAGAAGATGCCAAAGAAAGTTCAGTGGACAGTAAGCTGTCAAAAAGCATTTGATGACCTGAAGCAGGCCATGTGCAGTGCACCTATTCTGAAAAGTCCAGACTACTCCAAAGAGTTCATTGTCCAGACAGATGCTTCTGAGTTAGGTGTGGGAGCTGTTCTTTCACAACTGAATGTAGATGGTCAAGACCAGCCCATTGCTTTTATAAGTAGAAGGCTGACCCCTAGAGAGAAACGTTGGTCAGCTATTGAGAGGGAGGCCTTTGCTGTGGTTTGGGCCCTGAAGAAGCTGAGGCCATACTTGTTTGGCACTCACTTCAAGATTCAGACAGACCATAAGCCCCTCTTGTGGCTAAATCAGATGAAGGGTGAAAATCCCAAACTTCTTAGGTGGTCCATTTCCCTACAGGGGATGGACTTCACAGTGGAACATAGACCTGGGACTGACCATGCCAATGCAGATGGACTCTCCAGATATTTCCACTTAGAACATGAAGACTCAACTGGTCAAGGTTAGTTTAATGTCCCTAAGTTTGGGGGGGGGGGTTGTGTAGGAGAGTAGGGTCTGCTTTCTATGTTCACCCCCACTTTTTGCTTTTGCTTTACTGGTTTTCGACTTAGATGTGGCTGTGGGCCTGCTAATCAGACCCACAGCCCTGCTGTTCTCTCTCTAAATTAATACTATGTACTTTAGGTGCATAACCCATTTGGATAGGATCACCTTATTGGCCCCTGTACAGTGTACCCTAGGTACCCAGGGCATAGGTGTACCCTAGGCCTACCAGGGGCTGCAGCAGGTATTATGCCACCCCTGGCCTGGCCTTCCATTTTGACACAACTGGCTGATCACTCAGCTGGGGCAAGGTCGTGTACTCACCCCTTGCTTAGGTGTAGTATTCCTATACCTAACTTACATATAGACACATGTGTACCTATCAGTCACTCCTATGGCAGGCCTTGACAATCCTGGAGGCAGAGTGCTTGGTAACATGTGAGATGGTGCTCTAGCATGAGCTGAGCCTGTCTGCAGCTTTCGGAACCATGTCCTTATAGCTGTTCTATGATATAGCCTACCATATACTCTTAAAGTGCCTTATAATCTTAGACGGTTATGGTAACTATGGTTTGGCTTTATCAAAACATGTCGTGTAAGGTGTCTAACACTAGGGAATAATAACCCCATGCCATTTCTGGACATGAGAATATTATTCCCCCCTTCTAGAGGGAGAGACATGTTAAAATCATACTTCAACTGTTAGCCTCTGACCAAAGCCTCAGCATCACAAAATGGATGCTGCTGCCACGACACAAGTCTGACCTCCTGCAGCTGGGAGTGATCCCAGCCAGGGAGGCCTGGACAATAGGTTTCCTGCTTGGGGAGGTGCTAACACCTCTCCAGACAGCCTTTAGTGTATTGGGGCAGGGTGGGCTGAAAGGAATGAGACATGCCTGGGGCACACAAGGTGTTCCTTGCATAGTCCAGTTCAAACCGGCGCTGGGGCACTCCAGCCCCAGCTCTGGCGCGAAACTGGACAAAGGGAAGTGGGTGTAACCACCCCCTCCCAGGTCCCACCCATAAGGCGTGACCTAGCAGGTATCCCAGCCCCCCAGATTAGTATAAGAGTGGGAGTTGGGCCTCAAGACTCTAGATTATCCTGAACCTGCAAAACTGAACAGAAACTCTGGACCTTCGACATTCGACGAAAGAAGAAGACTGAAGAATCTCCCTTGTAGCCAAGGAGTGGCTACCCTGTGCAAACAGGCACCATCAAGAGACTACCCTTTGCTTTGTGAAACGTTCGACGAGGAACCGACTGCAGAGCCCGACCAGAGCCTTAATTTCCAGACTTCTCCGACCCTCATCCACATCTGCAGCAGAGCTGAGATCCGTGGAGGCGACGAGCGACGTGGGACCGGCTACCTGGGAAAAGTGGCTAGTAACTTACAGCGCAGCTTCTGAGGTACCCTCGAAGCTGTGCACCGGGGATTGAGAAGCCCCAACCCCAAGCACCATCTGCACTGAAGACCAGCCCCCCACACTCCACGAGTCCTGCGTGGGGCCCTTCAGCATTTTCCTGCTTGCCGCGTCTGTCCGGTTGCTTGCCCGCTGGCTAGTGGCCTTTGTGACGACGCTCCCTGAAATCTTCTGCGCTGGTTTGGCTCCTCCAGACTGGCTCCCGCTTCTCTGCAAAGAAGAAGCACCCCAGACCTTCCTGGTCTGCACCAGAAGCAAGTCCTTTGTTCTTCGTGGGTTCCGCTTGCCAAGGCTTGGTGAGTCTTAGTCCAACTTCGACGCCGCCGACAGCAAGAGCCTTCGTGGGACAGCTCGCCTCCTGGTCCTGGTCGTCCTCGACGCTTCCTGGTCCTCCTGGCTGCAGCGACAAGCTTCACCTTCACCTGCAACTCTTCACGACATCGCCTGGTTCCTTCCTGGTCCCACGTGGTCACTGGCTAGTGACCTTGACTCTGTCCCCTCTGCTTGCAGGTTTCTTCTCTTCTTGATCCCAGCCTTGGGATCCACCGGACACTCTCCCCTGACTGCCTGTCAGCATCTTTCTTCAGGCATCCATAGGAGTCGACGACGAAAACGACGCATCTTCACCCCTATGCACCCGCAGCCTGTGGGCTAGGTAACTTGGGTACTCCGGTGCTCATCAGGATAGTGACTATCCTAGTGTCTAGTTTTCAAGTCTCAACTTCCTAGCTACTCCGGAAGTGTCCTAAATCTATCTATTTCTAAACTGTAACATTGCTATTGACTTTTACGCATTACGCGTGAGTGTTTCCACTCTGCACACGAATCCCGTGGGCCTCCCACTTCCTAACTAACGCTAGTGTAGTGTAGCCCCAGCGATTCCCTAGGCCTAGGCCTATTCTATTTCCGTGACAGTGGTTCTTATACCACTTATTTAGTATATGGTTTGCGTTGCTCCTAGGGCCTAACTGTATTACTTACCTGTGTGACTTACTGTATGCATTAATAAGACTGTGTTGTACTTACCTCTAAACTCATAAAGAGTGCTGAGGGTTTGCTTAGAATAAATACACTTTATTTTATATATATATCTGTTGTGGTGTCCTTTCATTTGGTATTCAAGGGATTATATATGGTATCACAGCTGGCTTCACATGCCATTCAGAGTTTAGCCTAAGACTGCTCTTGTCCATGCTACCACTAGGATAGCTGGTCTATAAGGTTGACTTTACAACCAATCACCATAAGGGTATTTGGACTGATATAAGGTGTACACTATAACTAGTGACATCATACATCAGGCCAACTTCTCACAGGTACTATCTGCTCGAGCTAGAATTTGTCTGCAATCCGGAGGAAAGTCTAAGCCCTGAAACTCTCTGAACTCAGGAGCCATGCTGATAACTTGAAAGATGCCGGATCCGGATGCTGAACTTGCTGATTGTTGAGCGTTAGAAGAGATGGAAACGGCTTCAATTTGATTGGAGGTTCCAGGGAAAGGAGGTGAAGTTCCGTGAACCAGTGTTGGCGTGGCCAAGCTGGAGCTATCAATATGAGAGTGCAGGGCTCCGCTTTCATCTTCCGTAGCACCCTGGGAATCAGGGGAAACGGCGGAAAGGCGTACGCAAAGACGTTGCACCATGCGATCGAAAAGGCATTCCCCAGAGACCCTTGTTGGGGATGCCAGCTTGCAAAGTGTTGGCATTTGGCGTTTTGCTGGGTGGCGAAGAGGTCCAGAAGAGGGGTGCCTCATTGAGCAAATATGTTGCTTAGAACTAGTTGATCCAGCTCCCACTCGTGGCATGCTGCCTGTCTTCTGCTCAGAGAATCTGCCAACACGTTATGGGCACCTGGAACATAATCTGCTCGGAGAGAGATGTTGTGACGGAGCAGCCAGTTCCAAATTTTTTGCAACTCGCGAGAGAGTGTTAGCGAGCGAGTTCCTCCCCGTTTGTTCAAATAGTGCATTGTCGTGGTGTTGTCTATTCGGACAAGCACTATGGAGTTTTTGATTCTTGGAAGGAAGGCAACCAGAGCTAGATATACTGCGCGTAGCTCTAGAAGATTGATATGAAGTGCCTTCTTGGAAGGGGACCTCTTCCCGCTTATCTGCAGTTCTTGAAGGAAAGCCCCCCAGCCCTCTAAGGAGGCGTCCGTGGTGATTATATGAGGAGCAGCAGGATGCAAGAAAGGCAAGCCTTGAGAAAGGTTCTGGGGGAAAACCCACCATCGTAGAGCCTTTTTGATCACAGGGGTCACCTGGATGACGTCGTCGAAGGACCCTGTACCCTGGACCCATTGATCAGACAGTGCTACTTGAAGGGGTCGCATATGAAGACGACAATGCGGGACTAATAGGATGCAAGAAGACATCATCCCGAGTAGGGATTTGAAGAGACGCACTGACAGCGTCTTTTTGGACATTATCCGGAGCGCTAACGACTGAAGTTTGTCTTCCTGTGATGGGAATGCTTTCCGTAGTACGGTGTCTAGTGTAGCGCCCAGAAAATTCATGCGCTGAGACGGCTGAAGGACGGACTTGTCGTGATTGAGAGTTAGCCCCAGTGAATTGAAAAGCCTCAGACAAGCGTTGGAAGACCTGGACGTTCCTTCTAGAGATGGAGACTTGACAAGCCAGTCGTCTAGATATGGGAAGACCTGATGATGATGATGGCGTAGATATGCAGCCACTGGAGCTAGACATTTGGTGAAAATGCGTGGCGCCGATTTGAGTCCAAACGGCAGAACCCGAAACTGGTAATGTCTGCCCGCCACCATGAATCGTAGGAATTTTTTGTGGTTGCGGTGTATTGGTATATGAAAGTAGGCGTCTTGCAGGTCTAACGACACCATGTAGTCGTTCGCAGTGAGTAGATGTAATACCTCCTGAATGGTGACCATACGAAACGACTGCTTTTTCAGAAACTTGTTCAGATTCCTCAAGTCCAATATTGGTCTCCATTTTTTCTCCTTTTTTCGGATGAGGAAGAAACGGGAGTAAAACCCTTTTCCCCGTTGGCTTGGGGGAACTCTCTCTATAGCTCCCTTTTGGAGCATAATCTTCACTTCTAAGAGTAGGGGACGTAGATTTTTGTGAAGCATTTGGCGGGGAGGGGTTTGAGGAGGGATCTGTATGAATTCTAGAGAATGGACGAATTGTACTAATTGTAGGACCCAACGGTCCGTAGTTATTTTTTGCCAATTTGGGAGAAAGTGGGAAATTTTTCCGCCAATCTTGGAGGGTGGAGAGAAGTTTGAGACCGGCTGCAGTTGAAAGTCATTGCCGTCGAGCGGCGCCCTTTTGTCTTCCTCCCTTGCCACGAAAGGAAGATTTGGGGTATGAGGATTGCTGTCGCTGTTGGTATTGCGAACGGTATTGCTGGGAGGAAGGGAAGGAAGAAAGTTGTTGAAAATCTCCCCTAGTTGAAGCTTGACCTCTTCCTCTTGAACCTCGAAAGGAAGGGTTCCGAAATTGTAAGGTACCCAAAGCTCTGGCGGTATCAGTATCTTTCTTAATACCCTGTAATGCCTCATCAATATGTGCGCCGAAGAGAAGTTGGCCATCATATGGCATATCCAGCACTTTGGTTTGGACCTCCGGCCTGAAGGAGGTTGCCTTTAGCCAACCTTGGCGTCGAAGGACCGCTGCGCCAGCTAGTTGTCAAAATCCGGTCGAAGCAATATCCATTGTGCTGTCTATAAGTTCAGAGGCAGATCTTTCCCCCTCTAGCAAGATTATCTTTGCCTCTTCTTTTGACTCCTCTGGTAAGTCTGCCAAGTATGGCGCAATGTCCGCCCACATCGGACGATTGTAACGTCCCAACAGTGCTAGGGCGTTGGAAGCACGCACTGTTAAAGTCGACATCTAGGAAAAACGTTTGCCTATGTTTTCCAGTCGCCTACCCTCCTTATCTGGTGGAGCTGTCAACAGAGCAGCTGGGTTGTTTGACCTCCTCTGTGCGGCCTGGGTAATGACAGAGTCCGGCTTTGGATGGCCTGTGAGACAAGCCGGAGCAGTGTCTGGCGATTTATATTTTTTATCCAGCCGTGGTAACACTGGAGGGACGGAGGAAGGATTCTGCATAATCTTTATGCCTTGTTCCCAAATGTAGTCTATGATAGGAATTGCACGGACAGACTTCTTAAAAGGTTCCTTAAAATCGTAAAGGAAACAGTCCTGTTGGTGCGATGGCATTGGAATTTGAAAGCGCTGGGCTGCTCTCTCTGATATTATGAAAGCCGCTAATGTCCTCTGGCGGCGAGTCGGCCGTGGTAGGGGCAGGAGAAACCGGGCAGGGAAGGATGTAGTCATCCCATTCTTCCTGGTGAGATTGGACATCCTGAAGCTCTCCTTCAGGCTCCCCGTCATCCTCGTCATCTGTGGTGGGACGAAGTGGCGATGTGACAGCCTCTGACTGCAAAACCAATGGAGGCGGTCGTGGCCTTGGTGTTGGAGGCCCAACTGGCATCGAGGAAGGTGCCGGCGTCGGAAACCGTTGCTTATAATCAGGTATCAGGAATTGGAGATCCGTGACCAGAGACGCAGGCAGACAAACCATGGAAGGTGGGGGCTGCACATATTCCTGAGGTGAAACCTCCTGATATTCTTGGTCAATGTCCTCATAGTCAGAGATATCCTGATATTTTACGTGCAGTTGCGATGGACTTGTCGCAGCAGGGAATATACTGCCGTCATCTGAGTCTTCCTCGTCAAAAAGTTGAGCTGGAGGCAAGGTTGGGACCCTACTGGGTGAAGTGAGGGCCGGAGTCAGTGCACGTTTAGTTATTTTGAGGTGCACATAAGTACTTTGCACATCAGAGTCCATATCCGTCGACGGTAGAGTCGTAGACGGTGTAACAGGTATAATTTGCATTTGAGACGTCATCGACGAGGTCATCGTCGACGGTATCGTTGTCGGCGACGAAGATGATGACGGTCTCTTCGTCGACGATTATGTCGACGAGGGAGCTTTCGTCGATGGTGTCGTCGTCGATGCTGCCGTCGGCAGCTTAACTGACGACGATGATTTTTTTTATTTTTAGCGTCGACGAGATAGCTTTACCAGCCGTCGACGATGGAGTGGTCGTCGTCGACGTAGTCATAGATTGGGATGTAACAGTAGATATTGTCGTCGTCGACGAGGTAACAGACTGCCGTCGATGGAGATCTCCTAGTCGTTGAAGCCACCGTCGACGAGGTCGTCGTCGTCGACAGGGTGGAGACTGGCTTCTTAAAGGTATGTGGCACATCCTGAGGAGAAGCAGTCCCTGGCAGAGGCGAGGCCAGGACCTCTGAAGACTTTTTGTGCGTCTTCTTTTGAGGTGGCTGCGACGAAGGGCCCGGAGATGACGCCCTTGGTCTTTTATGTGAGGAGTGAGAAGAGATAGTAGAACCCTCACTTTCCTCAGAGGACACAACAGTTTCCTTGTCCTTTAGTCTTTGCAGCCAGATTAAAAGGCGCCCTTCTCGGTCTTTCAGGGTCTTAGATGAAAAGGTACGACATACCTTACAGTCTTCCGAATTGTGGCTAGGATAAAGACAATAAAGACCGTCTTTATGCTGATCGTCCACGTGAAGCCTCTTTTTCCCACAGGAAGCACAGGATCTGAACAGTCCCTTCTTTGGGGTATCAGCCATGACGAAGCCAAGTAAATTTGTAGCAAGAAACACTGGAAATCCAGAAGCAATGAGCAGAGCTCAGTGGAGACTCCCTTAGCACGACGTGCGGTAGAAAATCTGAGGGACTAGAGCTCCTTCCAGGAAGGTTCTAGAGGGTGGTGCTAGCTGATTGGCTACTGGCCAAACTTTGGTCCTTTTTACATAAGGACGTGGATTGCTTACTAAGCTAAGGCCTTTTGGGGCCTGTTACTATATATGTCTACTAAGACATTGCTTTGTTATTTACCGGTGACTCCCATCCCGACGACGGGGAATGATTCAGGCATGTGAATCTATGAAAGATACCCTAATACTGGATAAGCAATAACTGTTCTCAGGGCAGGGAAAGTACTAATGTAGAAACACCACCCCTGAATAACTATGAATGGACATGGTTAATCTATATGGGTCAACAGACTGAGAATTAAAAATTACATATATTTTATTATTAAATCACCATCTCTTTAAAAACCATAATGTACAAAATATAATTGGTGATGTACCATACTACATAGAATAAAAAGACAACAATCCAAAGTCCACACAGTCACACAACAATACATCTATGTGCAATGATTTTGGTATGGTCTTATATCTTATTGTCCTCATAAAATAAACTCAGTATAACAATGATTGACAGTAAATCTTTTGAATTCAAATAATGTCACCCCAACATGATGATTATAAGAGAGATCGTGGCTTAAGTTAGTGATGAGTCTTCATGAGATCTATGTGCATAAGGAGTCTTTATCAGGAAAGCCTCAATTAGGACTGTAGGGTACCAGGTTTAAGTCCTGAAGTTACTCCGGAGTTCAAAAGAACTCAGGAATGTCGATAGAGGTATGATCAGATTGACCGCTTAATTTTTTGGGTGCAGATGTCAAACTGTCAGTAAATTAATGAATGCCCAATACTGAATCACCCAGAATTGCGGGGATAGCAGCCTATACATAAGGAACACTCCACTACTGTGGAATTCACGGAGCACTGTTGGACAGCTGAGTCGCAAGACTTAGAAGTGTCTGATATTCAGTAAATGTGTGGCAACAAGATGAGCAAGTGGCAGGATAGATATAAAAGTTAATTCAGACCACGGACTCTCGGGAGGGGCTCTAACTCGAAGTGCAGATTCCTCCCCCTCCTTTTGACTGCAGATGATATTGTGCCCCCTACTAAGGATCTCCCCCCTCCTGATAAACGAGGCATTATCCTTAAAGAAATTAGGGAGTCCCAGACAGTTCTGGAACAATTGGGAGCGCTAAACTAAGAGGTCAGCCTTCTCAAAGCCAACCATAAGAAATTGTCAGAAAAGGTTAAAACTAACACAATGACACAGTCTGATATAACCTCCTGGTGCAAGGAACAAATGAAAGTGATTGCTGCAGACACAAGTTGCAGAACTTGGTTGAAGATGCCGAAGGACGGTCCCAAAGGAATAATGTGACAATATTTGGACTGCCTGAAAACTGTGAAGGTAAAAATCCCACCCAATTTATAGAGCATTGGCTGTGCATTGTGGTGGCCCTGGGAGACCTAACCGAGCTGTTTAGTGTGGAGAGGGCTCACAGAGTTTCCACCAGGGTTCGAGCGCCGGGAGCACCACCTGGCCCGGATCCTCAATTTTCATATCCAGGGACACCCTTCTCCGAAAGGCACAGGAAAACTGTCAAAATCTCTCTATTACCGGATTATCCTATACATGCTCAGCGTCTGTGAACCTCCTACCAAGGGGTCAAAAAACACTTGCAACAGCTCAACCTTAAGTATGCCCTCCTGTTCCCTGCTCGCCTCAAAATCCTTTATGAACACACAAGTCATTTCTTTGAGGGCCCAGATCAGCCTATCCTGGATACATACAGACGCCTACCCGCACACCGGACTAGGCAGAGGCGCACTAAACAGCGATGCACGGTGCGTACTAGCCGAGAAGGAGAATCAATTCCTACCCAGGAACAAGCGGTGGAAGGGCAGAGCGTGGCGCTTTAGACCCCCGCCACCCTACGAGATACAAGGACAAGACTTCAGCGGGCGGCACTACCCCTACGGACTCTGAAAGCCGCCAGGCACTATTACCAACCATAACCCCACATTCAATCAACAAACTACTAGGCTGAGAAAAAGGAATAACTGTGCAGATCAAAGAAAGCACTCATGCCTAGTTCTATTAAAAACATTGTATATTGCCTTCTGAGTTTATTGGAGGTGGAGGTGGCAGATGTACCTGTTGGCTGCTCGCGTGCGGTGGTACCTGTGCCACACAACACAGCTGGACCTTAATCTTTGTATATCACTAGGATTGCAAGGGTGGGTTTTCTTTCATTTCAATCCGTGTGATACCATTATCCTATGGGTGGGGTGGGGGGACAAGTCCCGAGCTCGGAGGCACCTCAATATGGGATACGTTCTAAGGCCACACAAGATGATGTAGTTGGTCACTGTTTCCACTACGATCCCATGGGTGAATGCACATAACCCGTTACAGTGGTTGAATCATATTTTTTGTTTGGTCGAACACAGTTTACAAGTTGGACAGTATAGATGGGAATTTGCTGTTAATTGCTTAGGGAAGCAAAATAGGTGCGCCATTAATACTTGCATTTCCATAGGTGTTGTGTTGGGTGCCAGATGTGTGCACCGTATGCATGGTATTTAGCTTCAATGGCTTCATTACATCACTAAAATTTCACAACTTGGAATGTAAGGGGGATGGGTTCTGTCCATAAACACCATTGAATCTATGCCCAACTGTGCAAACGCAGGTGACAGACCGTGTTTTTACAGGAGACACATCTGATGTCATCAGAGGCCCACCAGCTCCGAAAGAAATGGCGGTGCAGATATTTAATACCTCATACTCTGCGTTTGCAAGGGGAGCTGCTGGGGGGATCCGGGCAGGGGTTCCCTTTGAGGCACTAGAAACCCGCATTGATACAAATGGTAGATATGCATTAATCTAGGGCAGGCTGGGTGGTACTCCAGTAGTGCTGGGCAGCCTTTATGCCCCAAATACAGAACAGGACGCTTTCTTGGCCCAAGTCAGTGCAGCGCTTTCGGACTTGGCAATGTATCCATGGATACTTGGGGATGACTACAATGTCGTACTAGACATGTATCTAAACCATTCACACCCCCCAATGCCAGCTGCCGCGACAGTCCGACAAGCAAAGGTCCTTTCATCATGGGTGCAGGGTTGGACACTGGCAGATGCATGGCGTAGTAGGAATGTGGGAATATTCATTGTACTCAGCAACGCATGCCCTGCATACACAAATAGATCACATACTATGTTGTCCTACCCTGCTGGCTCAGATCACACACACTACCTATCTGGGTAAGACTGTCAGATCACAGATACTTAGAGCTTACACTGTCTTGGGGACGTGTACCCAGTCCTGACCTGGAAAGTCAATACCCTCCTACTGAAAAATGGGGCTTTCAATGCACATATGGCAACCATTTTAGATACATATTTCACGACTAATGCAAACACAGCCTCCACACCCCTAGTGGAGTGGAAGGCCTTCAAAGCGGTGGCAAGGGGGCCGACGATAAGCTCAGTCGTCGGGGCACGACAAAATGTACTTTACAACCTAAAGAGGGAGGCAGCGAGCCTGGGCACTTTAGAACGGGAAGCGGGGACAAATGGGAAGCGATTAGCGGCTCTGCAGGATGCGTGCTCAGAGTATACGGAATTACTGGAGCGCCTACGAGTGGTGGACTATGCCCGTACACTCAGAAAATTCATAGAGGTAGAGAGAGCCAGCGCATTGCTGGCCTGCCTGATTAGAGATGCCCCTCTCTTGCAGCCCATACTTGAGAATAATACTCTGTGGCATACCCACGTGGTCACAGAAATCGAAGCGAATGAGGCGTTCCAAGAGTATTATGATCAACTGTTCACAGCTCCCTAAGCAGCGGGACTTGTGGCACTGATTACTGCGATGGAGATCCGAGAGGTTATTAGAGACCTCCAGCGAAACCAAACCCCGGGACTGGACGGCCTGCCTATGGAATTCTATGCCACCTTTACCACGCAATTGGTGCCCTGGCTGGAGTACCTACATCATGCCTCACTGGAAGAGGGCACCCTACCCCGATCACAGAACAGGCCCTAGTGACGTCTCTGCTGAAATAGGACAGAGATCGAGCAGATAGCACGGCATACAGGTCTCTGTCACTATTGAACACGGAGTACAAAATACTAAGCAAAATACTGGCTGGCCCTCTTCTCCTCTTTCTTCCAAATCTCATACATGCGGATCAATGCGGTTTCGTGCCCAGCAGGAACACATAGTTAAACATACGCAGACTTTATCAAGTAATGTGGGCAACACCAGAATCTTAACAGGGCAAGTTGCCTATCCTTGGATCTCGGTGAAGCTTTTGACACTCTTAGCTGGGAGTACATGCTGGTGGCCCATACACAAAATGGGATCGCAGGTGAGGTTGTCCGTTGGGTCAAATTACTGTACATCTCCCCACCTGCAAGGGCCCGCATGGGTGTCCATATCTTGGGCCCCTACCAGATAAAGCGTGGCACACGACAGGGATGCTCATTATCCCCTATACTCTTCATGTTGCCACTGGAACCCCTATCCCACAAGCTACATCGAGATTCAGCGAACTGGGGGTTCACGATAGGTAACGTGACTCATCCATTTGCTGAAGATATTATACTATATACCAGGGACCTACACTGTAATCTACAAACTGTGGCTCAAATCTTCTCTTAATTCCAGTCAGTTTTGGGACTCGTCATTAATTTTGATAAATAACATTTTTGTTCAGCGAGGGGTTCCAACAACGTGTGATCCCCTGTGGGGTAGCTGAGATGGCAGTAGCCCCTGACACATTCAAGTTCCTCGGAATCCATGTGTATAAAATGCAGCTGGACATACTTGATGGGAACCTACAATGGGCGATCACCTACATACGATCCTAGGTCACATTTTGGGCACCTCTCCCCTTTTGGTAGCGGGGCGCTTCGCTATTGCAAAAATGGTAATGCTCCAGCGAGTCTTATACTTTTTCACTACCTTACTTGTGGTTATCCCAGCTGTGGTGTTCAAAATGCTACCTACATTACTGACCGACTTAACATAGGGTACAGGCCGATGCAGTAAGCCTGACAAAATTGCAACTGCCGGTGAAGGCTGGAGGCATGGGGGCTCCCCATGAGCTTACTGTCTTGCAAGCCAATTACGATGACTTTCTTACTGGCCAGCGGGTTATAACCTACAAGAGATAGCATACACCCCTGACATGATTACACAAGGGAGGTTGCACACACTGCCCCTATACTACTGAAAGTTGCACCAGAGTTGTCTGCAGTACAAGATATTTTATTGTTTCAGGATTGGTTGGTACCACTATGTAATCTTAGACAAAATAATACAATCTGCTCATAAGGCACATTTGGGTATTTCAGCAACTGAAAGAAGGTTGCATCAGTGGTATTGGTGGCTTTGTTTATATGTATATGTTAGAAGATTTGTCGAGCAGCGCAAACAGTGTTTGTTGTCTGACCAGCACTGGAAAACGGTTCAAAACCCTTTACTTCCTAATGAGTGGTCTGATTCTCCATGGACTAAATTGGTTAAGATTTTATGTGACCTTTCAATGCGTTGGTCATGGATAAATGTTATTTAATAGTACCTTTGGATAACCATGAAATATAGATAAAATGTTCATTGGTCGTAACAGCAAGTGTGTTATTAAGGTACTGAGTGATGTTTTTTTCTGTGGAAGGTCTGCCTAAAACTAGTCACAGACAATGGCTCACATTTCACTTCTAAGGAGACAAACAAGGTACTTTCCATTTGGAAACACTCTTTCTGGTGAATAATCTAACTGCCGATCCCTCACCTTTTGAATATTCCCTAGGTGTCAGACTAGATCTGGATTTTTTTTTTTTCTTTTTTACAGTACTACTGAATGCTGAAGGTGACATTGTGCATCTGTGCCAACATCTGCTCTGGTAGTGATGAGGAGCAACACATTAGCACCGTCCTAGCATGCGGACATCTGTTGCTTTCTAGGCTGTCCGCGCCCCAAGAAGCACAACTCAACAGCAGACTAGCATGACCTGTGTGCAGATCTCTAAAGTGGAGTCCTTTTTGATGGAAGAGACACAAGTTAACAGAACGGGGAGGCAGGAATGTCTGAGGAATCTGCGGGTAGAGTATCCACCTGATAGAGCATTACTGAAGGTAAGTGACTGAAAATAGGACGGTTTTTTGCATGTGTTTACTACGCATGCCATAACGCGGTAGTTACAACAACCGCGTTGTTATTTTGCATTCCGTTACAACGCAAGTCGGAACAACGACTTGCTTTTAGGGGGCGCTGGATGTTGGAATAGTATAATTTACTATTCAAACTCCAGTCAGTGCGGACACTAGGGAAGGTGTTGGATTTTAAATCCAACACCTTCTGCCCCCTAACACAAGTCGTTGTTCCGACTTGCGTTGTAACGGTACGCGAAATAACGCGGTTGTTGTAACGACCGCGTTGTTATGGCATGCGTTGTTTAGCATGCGAACTAAACCCTGTTTACCAAGTGACTTGCCAATGTAGCAGCCTGGCACATATCCAGCACAGGCACTCCATTTATCAACGCAGTAGCAGCAGCCTTGGCTCTGGTTAAATGAGCCCTCAAACCTTCTGGGGGTTCCTTCTTAGCCAGTGCATAGCAGATTTTGATGTAGAGAACAAACTACTGGGCGAATGGTCCTTATTTGCACCTCCTGGTCTTCATTTGCCTCAGAGTATCCAATAAAGAGCTGAATGTCCACCCAATGTGTTTTGGTACGCTCAATGTAGAAACTTAATGCTCTTTTAAGATCCAAATAAAGGAGTCTCTCTTCCTCTTTGGAGGGATGAGGTAGAACAAAAAAAAAGCCAGGAAGGTGAAATGGGAGTGGCCAATTCCAGGAGAGAATCAGCTTAGGTATTAAATACAAGCTTGCCCAGGAAGAAATTTAGTGTAGGAGGGTTGACCGTGAGTGCCTGCAGCGCATTCATATGCTGATCGAGGTTATGACCATAGGAAAGGCTGTCTTCAAAGTTAGGAGTCGCAATGGACAGCTATTCAGTGGCTCAAGAGGGTGTACACATCAAAAAAGCACGGACTAAATTAAAGTCAGACTGTGGCATATTTAGGAGAAAAACAGACTAAAACCCTTTAAGAAATGCATTACAACAGGTGATTTAAGGAAGGCTGATCTGGTAACTATAAAAAAGCCACAAAAAAAGCAGACAAATAACCTTTAACCGTCCTCTAAAGCAAGTCCATGCTGGACCAGTGATAACACAAAAAGCAACAACTCTGACAGTTAGGCTTGTAGTGGGACAATCTGATGGGCACCATGCCAAGACACTGGGTTATACCAGCTTTGCAGAGGGATGCCTCGTTGTGAAAATGTGAATGATTTCTATAGGGAGGTTGAAAACTGTCAAACTGTCACAGATCAGTTCCCTAGCATGGAGGTGTGGATTGCACAGGCCCTAGTTGAGAACTCTGGTGCAAATGCAACAGACAATCCTCCCAAAGCAGCAGCTTGATCGGAGGACAGATGCTCATGACCAGCAGTTCAGGGTATCAGACTCTCCTGGTTCAGTCCCGTACTATGAGAATTACATGGGTCCAGTCATTCCTGATGATCTTCAACTCAGGGCAGGATCGGTATTGACATGAAGGCATACAAAAGTCCAGAGCTCTACTCTATGCGGAATGTATCTCTGAGATAGTTTTTGTGAGAATGCGGACGTGGAAAAGTGCTGACACTGCACAGTCTTGGCGGTGGCAAAAAGATTGAGCAATGGTTCTTCCCATTCTCAGAAAGTGACAGGCACCACCTGTGGGTGGGACTGTGAATCGTGGTCTGCTAGTCTTTGGTTGCTGTGTTTGTCTGCCCTGGTATTTTAAGATCCAGCCAGAGAAATCGCCCGATGGTCGGGTGAGGCATGAAACCATACTGTGTTCCGAATAGCTCCAATGAATGGGACAGTCTGCAAAGGAGTCAGGTGTGTTGCAGTGAACCCCAATAACATTAGATGTTTTAAAGTCTAGAGGCCAAAGGGGAGCACTACAAACTGAAAATGCACCTGGTGCACAGTGAACCGCAGTAGCGCCCGAGGGCCTGCAGAACAAGGGTGTGGGAATAAGCATGGGAATAAGCATCCATACAGTCCAACACTACCATCCAGTTTCCAGGACAAACAGGACCTGGGATAGGGTGAGCATCTTTATTTTCACAGGAAGGTGTGGAGAGGCAGAATAACTAAAAAAGGATGAAGCCCTCTATCCTTTTTCGAAACCAGGAAATAACAGGAGTAACATTCACTTCCTCCTTCTGATGCCCGAAGCCTTTCCATGGCTTCTTTGGTCAAAAGGACCTGCACTTCCTGCTGCAAAATGAACAGATGATCAACTGCCAGCAGCCCGAAAGGTCTTGGAAGGTGCAGCAAAGTGGAAAGAAATGGAAGGGTGTACCGTTGATGGACTATTTGAAGAACTCGTTTGTCCAAAGTGATTGAGTACCGTTCCTGGAGGAAATGTCGGATCCGGTCTCTGATAGGGAGGCTGTGTGTTGAGAAGGACACACTAAAGTGGTTCTGGTGCTGCGGCAGCTTGAAGAGCGGGGGACTGACTTGCACCTTTCCCCTGCTGTACTGGGTGTAGCCTTTGGGAGTCATAGCCTCGGCCACAAAATGGCTGGGAGGTTTGCTGGATTAGTAACGTGGGATAGTGTTGTCAATAAATGGAACCCCCATCATAGCCAAAGAGGGGGTGAAATTGCTAGTACAAGTGACTGGAGACAGGCCCAAGGAATGTGCTGTGACTTGGCTATCTTTAAAACTTTCGAGGACCGGGTCTGCTTTGTCATCAAAAAGGCGGGAGCCATCAATGGGCATGTGCATTAGGACGTTACCTGGACATCCCCAGAGAAGCCTGTGAATCTCATCCATGCGTGGTGTTGCACTTCCATGCTGATATCTATTGTCAGGCCTAGGCAATCAATAGTGTCCAGGCCACAGCGAATGATGAATTTTGCTGCATCACTGCTGTCCTGGTTGGCTTAAATCAGAAACACCTGAGGTCAAAGAATTACTGGCAAGAATCAGGACACTATCACGAAGTGTGAGTGAGTAGCAACTCAGGAGACAATGCACATTTACAGACTGCAGGGCAAGGTTGGTGGAGGAGAACATTTACTTACCAAATGTGTCAATGCACCTAGATTCATGATCAGGTAGGGTGGTGCGGAAGGAATCAGAGTAAATCTTACTGGTGGACACCTTTACCACCAAGCTCTCAGGTGTGGGATGATGAGTCAAACATTCCAGGTCACCAGTTACAGGTTGACAGTGACAAGCTATCTGTTAACTGGGGGCACAGGAGATGGCTTTGCCCACGTGCCTAAAAGAGTGTCTTTTAAGGCCTCATTAAAAGGGCAACACATGTTTCATGTGTCTGACCCGGTTGAGAAGCCTCTGTAAGAACATTAGTCTTAAATTGTATTTTTGGTAATTGGATGTCATGGGTGTCTTCCACCATTCGTATGGTCACAGAAAGGAGGCACTTTCTTCTGCAGCAGGACCACTGAGCGGCAGGTGGGGAGGATGAGCTGATAACAAAACTAGTGTCTGGGAAGGTGTCCAGGCCACTGGCATCTTGAAGTTCTTCATATCAATTGTCATCTGTGTACTGAGGGACAAACACAGCCACATCATCAACAATGCCTGAGTCTGCTCCAAAAATATTAGAGTGAATAGTATCTGCTGCAAGGGAAAAGGCAAGGTATCTGAATGCAGTAGGTTGCCAGAAGCCTGATGCCTGGTGAGATTGGAGCAGGGCCTATGTCAAGGTGGGTCCAACCCTCAGTCAGCGAGCACAACGATCTGGGTCTCTTCCTCCAGCACCGATGCGAGAGAACAGATGTAGGTCGTGAGTCCGAAACCAAAGTCAGTGTAGAAACCAAAACAGGATCAGAGGTTCCAAATGATGCAGAGGGCAGACGCATTGGTAGAAGCCCAACTGCATTTCCTCATGGATCCTTGGGGCACAAAGGCACGCCAGAGGGAGCTGGTAATGTGCCAAAAATGTGAAGCACAGCTTCATGGAAAGCCTTGATATGCTGGGGCGTCACTGGTGGACCGGGGAATTGGATAACTTATGTCCTTGTGTGAAATATTAAAAAAGGTGAGAAATCTGCAGTTAGAAGTATCAGAATTTAATATTTTTACATAGTCATTGCATCAAACATCTTAGGATAACTTTACACAGCGCATCTTCCAATTATATGGTAGTAATGGCAAACAGGTTGCTAATTGAAGGAATCCAGACAACTCAATTGAATAAAATGGATTTTGAGTTGTATATCATGGATAAAGTCTGTAGTTATGTTACTACTCATCAGTGATACAGAAATTAATCTTTCGTTTTGCAAAGCAGAAGGGTACAAAACAAAATTAGGTACAGGCTGGATGCATGAGGAAGTGGATTTTAGCTACAAATGTAGTAGCATGCCTGATTAAGAAGGAAGAGAATAGTTTGCAAACTGACTTAAGACATATTTAGGTTGACAACAAAAAGAGCGCCAACGACATGGAGCTGCAAAAAGGAGATTGAGTTATCATCAGGAAACCTCTTCACACATCAAATGAAGGATGTCCCAGATATACTTTGACACTCAAAATCATCAGTGTCCAGCTCTGCAGTCTGGATAGAGGGGAAAGGGTGGTGGAACAAGAGTGTTAATATTCCTATATCCAAGTAAAGTGCTGTCAAGTTTGAGAGTTTGAGGATTAAGAGGATGAGTTTTATTGGATGACAAGTGAAGTTAACAAAGAAGTTTAAAACACATCTAACAAAAGTGTAATCATCCTTTGACACATGTTTGCACTAGCAGTGAATTGATGATGCATGCTCATGTAGATAATGTGGGTTGTAGTTCTGGTCCAACTGTGATCACTCATTTTCACCAAGTCCGGTAATTTTTGTAAATTTGCGACCAAATATGATCAATATATGGTGTATTGATCACACTCAAATTGGAGTTATTTTCAAAATGATGTGGTTACACTCAATGTATATACAATACTCTTACTTGTTTCTATTCAATGTCTAATATTTAATTGTCACGCACTGCTATTAGGACCCTGGGGATTCTAGAGTGCTGTGAGTGTTAAATTAGGGATAGTTATGGCACTCAAGATTTTCCTGGATCCTTGGTGCAGTAATGGGGTTTAACTGCTCCTGAAATAAATCTTTTACTTATCTGCTTCGCCCGGCTATCGTTCTTTCCTGTGGCACATGTCTTCCAACAGTGTTTTTTCATGCAGGCCCAATCATACCATACAAGAGTTTTTTGTAACAACTAAGCCGAGGAACTTGAGCCTAATCCTTTCATTAACAGGCAACCAGTGTAAGCAATTGCTTGCACCCGACACGATCAAATAATTTCAAAAAAGCAACTTTCCAGATAGTATAAAAGTATCTCTCAGTTGATTGTTAAGTGATCATCTGCTCCGAACCCACACTAACATCAGAAAGTGACAATTGCTTACCTTTTTTTCAACTGTTAAAACATAAAAAAATGTAATACAAAAGTTGTATCCTAGTGTTCACATTTTATTTCAAAGTAATTTCGCAACAGTCTAAAGCACATATTTCACAAAATCGCATGCAGGAGAACAGCATCAACACCGGAAGAAGCAGCATATGTTAATAGGAGCTACGGTTTCCTACCTCATAAATGCCAAGTGTTGGAGCTGATTCAGCAAAGTGCTTCTCCTTTTCTTGTTCTGCTGAGCTGATTAATAAAGAGGTGTCAGATATCCCAGTGTCAACGGGTTGCTATGAAAATGTAAGTGATAATAGCTTTTGAATTTTGTAAAAATCAAAATGTCTGCCAGTTTAACAATTATCAATACAAGTAATACTGAAGCAGAATCATAAATTCAGTCTGTTGATTTACACTGTTCACCTTGATATAGTCTTCCTGGTATCACAACTATCCTTTAATGAACAGACCTCCGACTTGTTCACAAAATCATCAAAATAGATGTAGACCTCTGTGGGTCAACTTTATCTTGTGGCTTGATAACCACTCTTGCTATATTATTGTTGGCCTTGAGTCTAGGGAGGACCTCGGCTATCATGGGTACAGTGGGTGCATGGGCACAGAGGCCTACAGCATCCTGATTTTGTGTCTTTGAATATCCAACCTGGGGGAAAGGAGAAGCCTTTTTCTTGCTTGCAATAGGGCCCTCCTCATCTTTGCTACACCGAGTGATACAAACCTACACTTGCAACAGATGCCATTTCCTAATTATTGTCCCAGCTCAAACACATGTATGCCAATGTTGACCCCATTTGTCCTTAGTCCTAAAAAAAAGTTATCGCTTTTGGTTTCCTGGATCAGAAGCATATAAACAAATCTTCATGTAATGGAGAGCACTTTTAAGGCTTAAGAGACAGAGGTATGCCACTATAATTTAAGAAACCTAAACTACTGCCAGAAGTAATGCAAGTATAAACTTAGTATAAACCTAAAAGAGGGCTTTCAGTGATCATAAGTGCTAGGGTAAATTTGACTCATTTATAAGGTGAACTCCGCAATACGTGGAAAGCATGCATATGATTTACACTAGTAAAATAACAAAATGCTCGTTTCATGCTCCCATTTGGTGTAATGTCTAGTGCTCAAACAGTCAAGGGGCTTCTCCAGGACACCTATCTAATCATAACACGATCATAATCCTCTTAGACCCCTGCAAGTGGTTTATATATGACTAAATGCACTGTAAATAGCATTATTTACACATAATCTGATATTTTAAACATTCCATTTTCATTTGTCGCACCTTTGGCTGTAAAGAAGTGCGGACAGGTTGTGCTAGTCCTTTTTATCAAATGACAGGTATTCACACTGCCCACGCTAATTGTTCCTTATGTTATTTTTGTTAGGACTTGGACGTTCCTGCTTTCAGAGTTCCCGGGATTGAAAGCTTGGGCGTCCAGAATTAGTAGGATGCGCTTACAAAAAATTAATAAATAGGTTGCAAATGTATTTTTCTTGGGTTGGGGCGAGTTCTTTCATTTCATGGTCTTTTTCCAAAGACCATCATGCTTGTAAGTAAGGAATACTTGCATACTCGTAACTCTGAATCTCCAACATGGAAACGTTAATTAATTCACGAACAATTAATATTCAAACCGGTGAGTGAGATTTCCAAACACTTTTACAAAACGAAATTGTTCTTCCTTAGTTACATTAACATTCAACTAAATGAACCTCATCTTTTTTCTCTTTCCAATTGAGAAAGTCCATTTTAGTGAACGTTTGACAAAAACTTCAGATAATTTTTGTTCCTGTTTTTTTTTTTTAACAAATAATGTCTTACAGGCTTTATTTGTGGGCCTCTAAGGCCCCAAGCTGAATCTGCTATTCTACAAAAACAGAGGTCTAATCACTCCAAAGAAATTCATTTTAAAACCTGTCCACCTAGGAGTCCTACTCTACATTATAGGGAGGAGGCAATGATTTTCATAACTTCAGATGTTAATGATTGAGAACTAGAATTACAGAATATTTCCTTTTCCAAGGTGGGATCTGTACAGATATTCTTGTTCACTGAACAGAATGGCAAGGCAATCCTATCCCTTTTTATCAACAAACCAATGCACTCGAATAATACAAAAGTAGATAAAATACATACAGGTAGGTTTTTGAGCGACAGCTTTCTGCGAGATGCTTTACCTACTTTGGAGCCTGTTCTGGAATCCGTATCTATGCACTGTTTTTGTAAACGTATGAACTGACCTACAGGTAGTTGTCTGCAAATTTCAAAGATAGAGTTATGTATAAGCAAGAATGCATTTGCCACTTTCCTCAGTTTAAATAAACACTTGGGTGCCGATCACGATCCGGTAAAAAATTCCCCCGTGCGACTCGTATCGGGTCTTTTTACCGTACGAATCGTACAAGTGCCGTACGAACTGGCAATCACGATTCGCATGGTAAAAAGTCCATACGAACCGCACTGGGAATCATTCCCCACACGTCCTCGGGTCGGAAAATGTGTCCGACACGTCCTCGGACGATTTACCTTACAAACGTAAAAATCCAAGTCCGACCGAGGAATCACGATCCATCCCGTGCGTCCGAGCCTACAACCGTATGGAAAAAACACCGTCCGCACCGAACACCTATAGCAACCATGGAGACATGTGCCCGCATACGCGCCCAACACTCCCCCCAGCCCCCGTACGTCCGACACGTACCCCCGTATATGTATACCCCCACCCGTCTAGGTACACCCCAGTACGTTCCAGTCGTACCCCCACCCCAGTACGTGTCGTACCACCGTCAATGTACACCCCCCCACCCCTGTACGTGTCGTACCACCGTCTATGTACACCCCAGTACGTTCCAGTCGCACCCCCACCCCAGTACGTGTCGTACCCCCCGTGTTCCTACACCCCAGTACGTTCGAGCCACACCCCCACCCCAGTACGTGTCATAGCCCCGTCTACCTACACCCCAGTACGTTCCAGTCGTACCCCCACCCCAGTACGTGTCGTACCCCCCGTGTACCTACACCCCAGTACGTTCCAGTCGTACCCCCACCCCAGTACGTGTCGTACCACCGTCAATGTACACCCCCCACCCCTGTACGTGTCGTACCACCGTCAATGTACACCCCCCCACCCCTGTACGTGTCGTACCACCGTCTATGTACACCCCAGTACGTTCCAGTCGTACCCCCACCCCAGTACGTGTCGTACCACCGTCAATGTACACCCCCCCACCCCTGTACGTGTCGTACCACCGTCAATGTACACCCCCCCACCCCTGTACGTGTCGTACCACCGTCTATGTACACCCCAGTACGTTCCAGTCGTACCCCCACCCCAGTACGTGTCGTACCACCGTCAATGTACACCCCCCCACCCCTGTACGTGTCGTACCACCGTCAATGTACACCTCCCCACCCCTGTACGTGTCGTACCACCGTCTATGTACACCCCAGTACGTTCCAGTCGTACCCCCACCCCAGTACGTGTCGTACCACCGTCAATGTACACCCCCCACCCCTGTACGTGTCGTACCACCGTCAATGTACACCCCCCCACCCCTGTACGTGTCGTACCACCGTCTATGTACACCCCAGTACGTTCCAGTCGCACCCCCACCCCAGTACGTGTCGTACCCCCCGTGTACCTACACCCCAGTACGTTCGAGCCACACCCCCACCCCAGTACGTGTCATAGCCCCGTCTACCTACACCCCAGTACGTTCCAGTCGTACCCCCACCCCAGTACGTGTCGTACCCCCGTGTACCTACACCCCAGTACGTTCCAGTCGTACCCCCACCCCAGTACGTGTCGTACCACCGTCAATGTACACCCCCCCACCCCTGTACGTGTCGTACCACCGTCAATGTACACCCCCCCACCCCTGTACGTGTCGTACCACCGTCTATGTACACCCCAGTACGTTCCAGTCGTACCCCCACCCCAGTACGTGTCGTACCACCGTCAATGTACACCCCCCCACCCCTGTACGTGTCGTACCACCGTCAATGTACACCCCCCCACCCCTGTACGTGTCGTACCACCGTCTATGTACACCCCAGTACGTTCCAGTCGTACCCCCACCCCAGTACGTGTCGTACCACCGTCAATGTACACCCCCCCACCCCTGTACGTGTCGTACCACCGTCAATGTACACCCCCCCACCCTTGTACGTGTCGTACCACCGTCTATGTACACCCCAGTACGTTCCAGTCGTACCCCCACCCCAGTACGTGTCGTACCACCGTCAATGTACACCCCCCACCCCTGTACGTGTCGTACCACCGTCAATGTACACCCCCCCACCCCTGTACGTGTCGTACCACCGTCTATGTACACCCCAGTACGTTCCAGTCGTACCCCCACCCCAGTACGTGTCGTACCACCGTCAATGTACACCCCCCCACCCCTGTACGTGTCGTACCACCGTCAATGTACACCCCCCCACCCCTGTACGTGTCGTACCACCGTCTATGTACACCCCAGTACGTTCCAGTCGTACCCCCACCCCAGTACGTGTCGTACCACCGTGTACCTACACCCCAGTACGTTCCAGTCGTACCCCCACCCCAGTACGTGTCGTACCACCGTCAATGTACACCCCCCCACCCCTGTAGGTGTCGTACCACCGTCAATGTACACCCCCCCACCCCTGTACGTGTCGTACCACCGTCTATGTACACCCCAGTACGTTCCAGTCGTACCCCCACCCCAGTACGTGTCGTACCACCGTGTACCTACACCCCAGTACGTTCCAGTCGTACCCCCACCACAGTACGTGTCGTACCACCGTGTACCTACACCCCAGTACGTTCCAGTCGTACCCCCACCCCAGTACGTGTCGTACCACTGTCAATGTACACCCCCCCACCCCTGTACGTGTCGTACCACCGTCAATGTACACCCCCCCACCCCAGTACGTGTCGTACCACCGTCTATGTACACCCCAGTACGTTCGAGCCCCACCCCCACCCCAGTACGTGTCATACCCCCGTGTACCTACACCCCAGTACGTTCCTGGCGCACCCCCAACACAACCTCCTAAGTACGGAGCGCACCCCATGCCCCAACATCACAACCGCATGTACGAGTCGTACAAAGCCACACACAAGGACATAATCGTACAACCAAATGGCCCATGTACACACCGTACACACGCTCAAAACGCACGTACACAACAAGGACAAAACAAAACAACACAAGAATACACCATTCGAAAGGCACACAGCCACTAAACATGGCCAACAACCACTAAAAGAACACAATCACTGACCTGCAACTGTCAAAAACAAACAGAGGCCCAATACACCACCACTCCTTATAACACACCCACCCAAAATTCAAACACTGCCACACCCACCCATGGACCAATGAAAAGGGCCCACACACACAAACCATGAGCCTTTGCAACAGACTCACTGCTGCCAGACACCACAGAACCAGACTACAAGCAACACCACATCTTACACTTGCACACCTTCACACGACCACCCTCACAAACACCCTCTCATCACATTCACACACACACACAACCATCCACACCCCCCCCCCAACATCCACACACCCCCCACACCCACACCATCCCCACCCACATCCCTCACCATGCCCACTACCAAGAATCCAAAGTTCAGTCACCGAGAGTTGGAGGTCCTTGTTGATCAAATCCTCAGAGTCGAGCCACAGATCTTTGGAACATTGGTCAGAAGCACCAGCCAGGCAGCCAAAACAGCCATGTGGCAGACCATCGTCGATGCTGTGAATGCTGTTGCGGACACCAGGAGGACCAAGCAGGATTGCCAGAACAGGTGGTACGATCTGCGGAGGAGGGTCAGAGCCAAGAGGCAGGAGGAACACGACCAGGCCAACGCCACCGGAGGAGGGCCCTCCCGCAGACCTGTACAGTACCATCCCTGGGAGGAGAGGGTGATGGCCATACTGCCGGTGGAGGCAGTTGAAGGAGTAGAAGGACTCCGAGACCCGGGTGAGTACACAAACAACGCACCTCACATGGGGGGAACTGCAACCACAACCAAAATTAATAACAGGCACGCAACCACCACAAGCCATCGCATGACTCAACCACACTCCATGAGCAGGCACATGCCACTGCTGCCACCATGCCCCATGCACCCAGCTGGACAATGTCAAGTCACAGGCCACAGAAGACAACAACACATGACACGGTAACCCGGATGGCGGGAGGCTGGGCACCAAGAATCACATAGTGCGACTCCAAAGCAGACAACAATGCCCTCTGCCCATATGGCCTAGGTCACAGCCAGACAAACACTGTGTCCCAACACAGGAATGACTTGCCAGCAAATGGCGGACGCCTTGCATCAACACATGGGGGTGAAGGCACTGTTTTGCACATGACAGCAGCTAATGAACAGCCAACATTGTGAAAGAGTGGCAGCACACACCACCACAGCAGCAGCGCACAGACACACAGCAGACAAAATGGGTGCCTGGAGATCAGAAACAAACTCACATCAACAGGCCAAGGGCCACTCAAAGATCTGCTAACAGTGTGTGCCCAGGAAGCTGGGCCAAGGTGACAGAGGGTGACACACAGAGGGAGGGAGAGGGGGACACAGAGGGAGGGAGAGGGGGACTGAGAGGGAGGGAGACGGACAGAGGGAGGAGGGTGACACACAGAGGGAGGGAGAGGGGGACAGAGAGGGAGGGAGAGGGGGACAGAGAGGGAGGGAGACACAGGAAGATGGACAGAGGGAGGAGGCTGACACACAGAGGGAGGGAGAGGGGGACACAGAGGGAGGGAGAGGGGGACTGAGAGGGAGGGAGACGGACAGAGGGAGGAGGCTGACACACAGAGGGAGGGAGAGGGGGACAGAGAGGGAGGGAGAGGGGGACAGAGAGGGAGGGAGACACAGGAAGATGGACAGAGGGAGGAGGCTGACACACAGAGGGAGGGAGAGGGGGACAGAGAGGGAGGGAGAGGGGGACAGAGAAGGAGGGAGACACAGGGAGAGCAAATCAGTCCTTTGGTGTGTGGGAATGTCTGCTCGTCAGCAGGTGGACTGCGTGCATGTAGACAAGGGTGGCCAGTGCCAGAACCCCCCCTCTTCATCATGGCAAAACGCAGGGCCATGTCACAACCTGTACACGAGCACAAGGACAGCCACCTGCATCATATAAGTGTGTGGATCCACTCCATGTGCACATGTACAGTGCTACAAGGAAGGCGCAAATGCATGGCTCGCCACACATGCACACTCCACTGCTGACTGCAGTCACACTTGACGCAGCAAGTAAGACTGTGCCACACATAGTTAAAGGGGCCAAATTGGTGGCCAAGGGACACAACCATGCACAAGTGCACTGTGAGTGGAATGCAAGACAGATCCTAATTCCAAGAGGAAATGTGCCAACTTTGTAACGGATGAAACATGGATGTTGCATGGATCAAAATTAACATTTTCTCTCTCACACACAGGTCAACGTCGTGCTGCACCCCCCCAAGTGTTGGGGGGGAACACTCACAGGACCCGGATCTGCAGGAGACCGATCCCACCGGCAGCGACCACTCTCACCACTCTGCGGACGACCCCGACCGACCTGGCCCCTCTGGTGTCCAACCACCTGCAGCACCTGCGTCAGGTACAACCGTGCCAACCACCACCCCCACTCCTGCCACATCCCAGGAGACACCCAGGATCCCTGCCCCAACACCACAATGCAGCCAGGCTCGCCAGGAGGGACACGGTGTCCCGGGCACCCAGGAGGAGGCAGGCGACAACGCCAATGCCACCCCTCAGGGGTCCCGGAGACCCGATGTTCCCACAAGTGCAGGCCAGACGCAAGTGGGCAGGGGTGGTGGGAGTTGAGGACGGCGGAGGCGCGAGCCTGACCAGTTGGCTGGGGATCCGGTATTTTCCCATGTCCGTAACATCCTGGACTCATACCGGCAGGACACCACGGGCATGGCCCAGGTTGTGTCCGTCCTCGAGGGGATCAAGGTCCAGCAGGCCCAGCAACATGCGGAGCTAATAGCCTGTCTACAGCTACACCAACGGAGGATGGAGGACAGACAGGCTGAGCAAGTGACGGCGTCCCAGGGGATTCACGCTGAACTCCGTCGGATGGCCGACACCATGGCCGACCCTCCCTGTGCCAGAAGGCGGAGAACATCACCACCCACAGGGAGGGATCATGAGGAGGAGGAGGAAACATCCGACGGAGCATCCCAGACGTCGTCACGGCCTGCTGCTGAGGTTCCCCGCAGGAAGCCGGGTCGTCCACGGAAAGGACCGTGAGGGTGGCTGCTACATCACCATCTCCCAGGACACCTGGCCTGGCACCTGGCCCACTGGAGCAACAGCATCACAGCATCAAGAGACATTCTCTGCCACATGGCCCTGCTGGTCACTGGCTGACCAATGTTGACAAAGACTGTGGCATGGACTCTGAGGATTTCCAATGGCAAGGACACCAACTCCCCTACTGAACTTTGGATTCCCTAATCCCGGAAAGCCCCTCACTTTGTCCCCCCCCCCCCCCAATAATAAATCACACTATTAAGAGTAGATGCCTGCTGGTAGCATTATTACCTAACATGTGTCTTGTACAGTCTAAACATGCCTGAGTCATCTGTTCACTTCAACCATCCACACCCTGGGGCCTGAGTCTGGCACAGGACACATGGGTCACAGTTTATTAGGCAAGACAGACATGGAGCACCATACACACCCGTGATGGTCAGAACCAGCTGAGGGGGTGGCCGAACAACCGTGCTGACAGACACATTGAGTACAGCAACAGTCATGCGCAGAGGTCAGGGATCCTGGCCCGTGTCCTGGGGGGCACCCAGGTATGTGTAGACAGGTGGCAGAACCATGTCCTGCAAGCTTGAGTCCGGTGGATGCAGAGAATGGGGTCATGGACAACGTTGGATGCATGGGGATGGCACATGTCACAATACCCACACAGTCATGGACATCATGCCCAATACACAGTCTCAGCACACACACACAGCTTGCATCTTGCCACTCGACACATTGACACATAGCCACAATCAGGGAATACCATGCCAGACATGCAGGATGCACCGTGCCAACACACCAGCACTGACTGAGAAGAGGCACCTTGGAGGCATAGGGACACCTTTATTAGTCATGTTATTGGTATTGCAGAGGCAACTTGAAGTACACATGAACACATCATGTGGAGTAACATGTGGCTCCAACACTGGCACCCCCCTTCTGCAGCACAAATGCGTGATAGCCAGGGAACTGGCACACAAGCGTCGGCTAACAGCTAAACACCCACAGCTGCTCACGGAGAGCCTGCCATACACCATACATCCGCTGATGTGGAAGTCCCACGCCATGTCAAGACAATGTTAACCGTATGTGTCCGAGGGCAGTGTCACACACATTGATGCCATCATCACAATCCACTATCCCATCACTGATGACTGACAACCAGGCAGCCCATCTATTCAGGTGTACCCAGCTGCATGTCGTGTCCCATGGGGATGCCACATGTCTGCAGAGGAACCAAACCCCGACCGGGGCAGTGTGCACACATCGTGAACAACTGCCACACCCAATACACCCCAGATGCATCCCTTACCCCATGGAGACTTCCAAACGTGTCCGTGCCTGTAACGCTGAGTCAGCCCACGATGTCATGTCCATGAGGAATAGCAGTGCCACAACAATGCAACCAGCAAACGGCATGCGCAGGTACCTGGGGAAGAGAGACACACAAGAAGTCAGCCACAAAAAGCACAGCCACTTGCATGTGCAGTTAATCGACACATGTATGGATGACAACATGCTAGGTCACAATTATGACTGGGGAAATACTACCATCACTGCCACCATCACTCCAGTGACACACCCACACACACCTCTGACCCACGTGCCATACATGCAGGTGGAGACACACATCACAACGCATGCCACACGGGGACCAATGCGTGCACACTCAGACCCTGGTACTCACCACTAAGCAAAGCAGTCGCGTATGAGCCGAGTCCGGATGTCCTCTTGCGGCTCCACATCCTCCACATCACTAGCCCCATTGCCAAGCCCTTCGTCCTCCACGGGTGGATGGTCCTCGTCATGTTGATTCAGGATGAGTGGCACAGCTCTTTCAACTGCCATGTTGTGCAGCATGCAGCAGACCATGAAGATCTTGCAGACCTTCGCCGGGGCATAAGGGAGTGCACCGCCGGTCTTGTGGAGGCACCGGAATCGGCTCTTCAGCATGCCAAACGTCCTCTCTATCACTCGCCTTGTCCGGCCATGGGCGGTGTTATAGCGGAGCTGGGCCGGCGTGATGGGGTTGCGGAGAGGTGTCAGCAGCCAAGGCATGTTGGGATAGCCAGCGTCCCCTACATGGGAAGCACATGGACATCGTTAGAACTGGTGTAGCGGTCGTGCTGGTCGGCTATACAGAATACAGGACAGACAGACTGTACCCACCAACAACACATGCCCGTTCGTTGCGCAGCTGCATCATCATATCAGGCATCCCGCTACGCCTCATGATGTAGGCATCGTGTGCTGATCCTGGGAAACGAGCACAGACATGTGAAATCACCATATTGGACAGACACACCACAAGGGCATTGATGGAGTGGTAGTGCTTCCGATTGCGGTACGCCACCTCCCGTGCGTGTGGTGGTACCAAACCTACATGTGTCCCATCTATGGACCCAATGACATGGGGCATCCCTCCCAGGGCATAGAATCCACGCTTGACCTCAGTCATCTGTTCAGGGGTTGGGAACTTGATGAAGTCATCCAGGTGATTCAACATGGCCTCCAAGAAATCATGCAGCACACCGCTGAACATGCTCTGGGACATGCCACCAACATGAGCTATGGTATTTTGGAAGGTACCCGTGGCCAGAAAATGTAGGGCAGCCATTACCTTCAGCTGGGGTGTCAGTGCCGTCGGATACCTGTGCTGCGGTTGCAGGTGTGGTGCCAGTCTCGCCGTCAGCTCCAGAATCAACGGTTGGGTGAAGCGGTAGAGCCGGATCCTGTCATTCTCCTGCATGGTAGCCAAGTCTGGAATTCTTCGGGCAACAGGAGGCGCTCTGCAGTAATTTGGAAGTGACAAGGAAGAGTGAGTGCACTACGAGAACAACTCATGTCTACTGAGCACATGTAAATCTGGCAATACACACATGCCACATAGGGAGTCAGGCATGTGCTACATGCCCAGGACACGTATGGATGCAAGGTGACACTACTTCCAAGACCCAGCTACACACGGTGATTGAGAACCTCCCCATGCCACGCCATGGAAATAGCTGTGTCCCAGTGCAAGTGCACTGCCCGACGCAAGACAGGAGTGACATACACCCACACATCAGCAGAAGTGTGATGCCGATTGCAGAGACTGGTAGCGGAACACTGGAGCCACAGGTCACATGACATTACACTAGTCCAGCCCACACACCTTGCCATGAAGGTGCACATGTCATGACTCACCACACATTCCTTGTGAGTTTGCTGACATGGCCTTGTCACGCTACTCCGTGTCCCATGCATACATGTGCACCTCACATCCGATAACACATGTGGCATGGTGTTGGGAACAGTGTGCAATGACAATCTACACACAGCCACATGTTGGTTGCTGCAACGGCTGCAGCTTTTGAGGGTGCTACAACATCAACCTGATGTAAATCCCGGACACATATATGACATAGTCACATTGTGCACTGTGGGTAGTGACAAGTCATGTGTCATGACCCCTGTACCGGGCATCATGGGACACTTCCGTGTGTTGGTGTCCGTGCCATGCCAGTGACGCTCACCCCAAGTGCGCAGTCCCACATGCACACATGTCAAAGGAGTCAAGGGCATGCCTGGCACACATTGCACCCTCACACAGTACACATGTACACATCTCATCATACATCTGGTGCCTTCTCCACTCAGGAGGCATGTTCCACATCACAGCCTGTGACACCTGTGCCCCACACATGTAGTAATGCACAGACGATGCCTTGATGTCCATTCCTGGACAAGTATGTCCATCCATGGACAAGTATGTCCGCCCTATTCCTACATGTGTGTCGCCTATCACCACAGTGATGTGTAAAAACCGCCGTACTGCTGCTGAGAGGGCCTGTGCATGTTTCCAAATCACTGTGGGAGTGCTGCCGTATGTGTACCCATCGTGATGGCGAGCGTACAGGCATTTTTACGGTCCGTACCACTACGGGTACGCATACGCGTGCAGACCCATAGTGATAGTGAGCGTACATGCGTGTGTACGGTCCGTACCACTACGGGTACGCATACGCGTGCAGACCCATAGTGATAGAGAGCGTACATGCGTGTGTACGGTCCGTACCACTACGGGTACGCATACGCGTGCAGACCCATAGTGATAGTGAGCGTACATGCGTGTGTACGGTCCGTACCACTACGGGTACGCATACGCGTGCAGACCCATAGTGATAGTGAGCGTAGATGCGTGTGTACGGCCCTATCACTATGGGTCTGCACGCGTATGAGTACCCGTAGTGGTACGGACCGTACACACGCATGTACGCTCTCTATCACTATGGGTCTGCACGCGTATGCGTACCCGTAGTGGTACGGACCGTACACTCGCATGTACGCTCACTATCACTAGGAGTACGCATACGCGTGCAGACCCATAGTGATATAGAGCGTACATGCGTGTGTACGGTCCGTAACACTACGGGTACGCATACGCGTGCAGACCCATAGTGATAGTGAGCGTACATGCGTGTGTACGGTCCGTACCACTACGGGTACGCATACGCGTGCAGACCCATAGTGATAGTGAGCGTAGATGCGTGTGTACGGCCCTATCACTATGGGTCTGCACGCGTATGCGTACCCGTAGTGGTACGGACCGTACACACGCATGTACGCTCTCTATCACTATGGGTCTGCACGCGTATGCGTACCCGTAGTGGTACGGACCGTACACTCGCATGTACGCTCACTATCACTAGGAGTACGCATACGCGTGCAGACCCATAGTGATATAGAGCGTACATGCGTGTGTACGGTCCGTAACACTACGGGTACGCATACGCGTGCAGACCCATAGTGATAGAGAGCGTACATGCGTGTGTACGGTCCGTAACACTACGGGTACGCATACGCGTGCAGACCCATAGTGATAGAGAGCGTACATGCGTGTGTACGGTCCGTAACACTACGGGTACGCATACGCGTGCAGACCCATAGTGATGGAGAGCGTAGGCATGCATGTACGGGCCGTTGCCATGCATTTGGGGTGCCCTAGGGCCCCGAAACGCATCGTACCTGTGTGTGATGCTCCAAATTACATAGGGGACAAGTATTAAGGCCTACATGCATGCTGGTTGTCATGGAGACCAAGTTCAAAATTCGAAATTGTTCTGGAAGGTGCACAGCAGAAGTCAGTTGGAATTCTTCTACTTTGTTGCAATGTGTTTGTGGGGCTGACATCATGCAGGAGAATGAAACCGATAGAGAACCCACAGACTGCTAGGTTTGAAGGGATTGGTGGAAACATAGGATGCAAATGTGAGTGACCAATCACTCTGTACTCCTGTGCATGAGACTGGGCAGAAGGGCACATATAAGGCAGCCAGGTCCCATGAGGGAGCACTTGCCTGCACATCTTTGCATTCGTCGACCCAGCTGCTGCTACTGATTCCCTGGAACCATGTCAAGGGCTGTGGAGAGGACACAGCCATTCACCCTGGAGGAGAACATGGCTCTGCTGGATGTGATCCTCCCACAGTACTCCATGCTGTATGGGCGACCAGGGTATCAGGTGAGTGCATAGGCCACTGCCACAGACTGTCCCTATGTTGTGACTGTGACTTCTGCCATTGCGTCCAGGTGTAACACACATGCCATGTACTGTCGGGGGGGTCCCAGGGGGGGGTGCCTGATGTCTCCCAGCAGTGCCCTGAGACAGGAGGGGTGGGGGCCTATCACTCCCAGCAGTGCCCTGAGACAGGAGGGGTGGGGGCCTATCACTCCCAGCAGTGCCCTGAGACAGGAGGGGTGGGGGCCTATCACTCCCAGCAGTGCCCTGAGACAGGAGGGGTGGGGGCCTATCACTCCCAGCAGTGCCCTGAGACAGGAGGGGTGGGGGCCTATCACTCACAGCAGTGCCCTGAGACAGGAGGGGTGGGTGTGATGCACAGTGTGAGCCTTGATCATTGATTGTGACATTGCCATCATTCCACCTGTGTACCCACTGTGGCACGTACTGCTTTTTCCCTCACCAGGGGATGATGTCCCTATGACAAAGGTGCAATGCGTTGGCTGCATGACATGCCTTGTTGTAACCAGCTAATTTGTACCCATATGTCTCTCTGTGACATGTGGCTGGTGTATTGATGTGGTGTCACTTGTTCCTCCTCACAGGTAGGCGCCACTGCCAAGGAGCAGATCTGGCTGACCGCCGTCAGTGCCGTGAGGGGTGTGGATGGTCGGAGGCGGAGCCTGCCCCAGGTGAGGAAACGCTGGCAGGATATCCGGTGCTGGACGCGGAGGATTGCACGGCTCCTGCTGGGGGACTCACCTGAGAGCCACAAGAACCGCGGCCGCCGCCGTCTGAGCCACCTCCACAGGCGTGTGCTGCCGGTGGTCTTTCCAGACCTGGAGAGGCGCTTACAGGCGATGCAGCAGCCGGAAGGGGGTAGGTACATGTGTGTTTGTTGTGTGTCACCGGCATTTGTAAGGGCACAGTAGCATGAATTCACTGGCAGGGTTTAAAGGTGCTGTGCAGATCCTGTTTGCCCCAGTATAGCGCTGTGCCCCTGCCACCCTTCCCCTCCTTGCAATGTGTTCCCTGGTCTGTGTGTAGTCACTCCTTCACAAGGTAATGTAGGCTGGCGCTTTGTCCACGAGAACAATGACTGTAGCATCATGTGTGGGGGTGGTGTGTAACAGGTTGTGGGACCTTGCCTGTGCACTGTCAAGTTCACTGCATGTGGGTTCCATGTCAGTTGGCACTGATGCTGACTCCAGACATGGGAGTTGGTCTCTCATGTGTCATGCCTTACAGCGCGCATGTCCTATGTAGTGGCCTGTGACATGATGTGCATGAGTGTGCGATACACATAGTGCAGGGATGGTGACGTGTGTTGCAGTCATTACCATTCAGTAGCATGTAGTTGCGTGCCCACTACTGTCCCCTGGGGCACCTTTTCCTCAGTGGTGTATGTGTCATCATAAACGTGGCCAATCTCAGTGTCTACAGCGTAGGTTGTGCTCTGTGCCATTGTCCCCTGTCACCATGTATATTGACGTACTATTTTGTACAGGTGTCCACTGTGCAGCCTGACCTGATTGTCCTTCTTCATACTCACAGTTGCCAGTGCCTGTGTGTCTTGTTATACTCATCTGAGGATGGGCACTGGTACCTCATTATTTGTACAGGCGCACCTTGGCTGTTTGGCGTCCAATCTTGCTTTTTGCCTGCCCCTGTGTGTATCACCCAGACTATGAGATGTTGGTGCCACCTGTGTCTCAACAATTTGCCTCGTGTAGGGTCTTGTTGGGGCGGACAATGCCTATGTGTCAAATCCTGATTTCCACTTGCCGGGTCTGGGCAGTGTGTGATGTGTCTGGACACACACGCAATGTGCAGTGACCGAGTCATGTTGGGCATGTTTTCAGCATTACCTATGCAGCATGTGTCTCAAGTTCATGGATATGGTCCCTGGTCATCGGTATTTTCGCCAACGCTGTGTGGTGCAGATGCAGTGCTGGATTGTCCCCAGGGCCTGGGTGCTATGTCAGACTCCGTTTCCTGTCTTTAGCTATTGTCTCATGCTCTCCATGGTATTTCAGTGGCATGGTGGCTCAACCAACTGTGTGTTTCATGCCCTACATCGGTACCCTGTTCAGTAGATGTTAGGGATCTTCCTTTTCAGGCTATGCAATGTTACCTATGTAGATTGGACTCATGTGACAGATGTGTACAGGTGTCTGATTAATTTCTGTCTCTCCACCCTGCCCACAGCATCGTCGGGGGACACAGAGGGAGACATGGACACAGACCAGGCGGAGGGACCGAGCACCAGTGCCAGCCGTGACATCGGGTCTGGCACATCGAGTGGGACAGAGGCGGAGGAGAGTGTGGCCGAGGACCTGTCGACTGGCACATCAGACTACGAAGCTGACAGGTCCGAGGACGATGTCTCCGAGTGGGCGGAGGCTGCACCAGCAGCTGACAGCGGAACAACAGCTCGCACCGCCCCCTCAGTTTCCATCAGCCGCCTCCCACTTGCTCGTGTCCCTTCCCAGCGTGCCCGGTCACAGCATGTCTCCTTCCTGCCAGGCACCGCACCCCCTGCCCCTGTCTCCACTGCTGCCGCCAATGCAGAGTCTGTGGACATCCAGCGGCAACTGCAGGTTGGTCAGGCTGCGATCCTTAATGTCCTCCATGCCCACGGCAAAACCCTCACCAACATCGAGGCTTTCTTGGAGGGCATTCATTCATCGCAGGCTGACCAACGCAACTTGCTGAGGTCCATCGACTCCACACTGACTGCAGCAGTGGGTCTCCTGCAGCGCGACCTCCCCCCACCTACCCCTGCCCCATCCACACTTCCCACTCCCATGCCTGTCCCACGTACACCCAGACGTCGGCATGCACCCACATCAACGGACACGGGCACCACACCAGCAGGGAAGGTCCACCGCACTCCTCCTGACACGCACACACAGGGTGAGGTAGGCACACCCACTGGGTCGGGGGGCAAACGTGTGACACGCAGCCATAGTGGGAGTCCGCATTCCACCCAGTCCACTCCCTCCAAATCCCCTCCCCTCAGCTCTCCTGGCCACATCTCCCCCAAGGACTCCTTCATGGCCGCTCTGTCCCTGAGCCCCACGGTTACACCACCACGCAAGCGGTCAAGGAGGTCCCCGGTCAGGGTGGTTGAGTCTCCCCCCCTGTCTCCACCCTCCCCCAGTGGCGCTGCGACCCATCCCTCTGACCCCCCCCCCCTCCTTGGGGCCTGAGGTCCCTTCGGGTGCAGGGGACTCCCTGGAGGACCTTGCAAAGGTGTGTAGTGCCATCCTGGCCTCCGCCTTTGGCCCTGCCCCACCCCCTGTGGTGGAGTCCTCCATCCCTGCACCCACAACGCCGCCCCTTTGCCCTGATGTCCCTGCGGTGCCTGTTGCTTCCCCCCCCCCTGATGCCCTCACCAGTGTGGAAGACGATGCCATTTGACTGTGCAGGCAAGGTAGGGGACACGCATCCCACTGTGTCCCCCATCCAGCTGAGAATCATTGACTGCCCTATGGGCTTTGTGAAGATTGAACTGCCTGCGATCCACGGACATTGTGCTCATGCTGAATAAAGCTTAATTTTTTTTTCATTATCACACTACTGCTATGCTGGTATTGGTGTTGGTGGGGCTGCTACATGGTTTTGGGTGGTGTGTAAGGGTTTGGGTGTGTGGGATGTGTAGTAGTGTACTGCTCATTGGTGGGACCCTGGGATCTGTGTGCCATCACAAGGTGTTGGCTAACTTTCTTTGTTCATGTAAGCAGTTACTGCATGGTGCACTTGTCCCAGGGTGTATTCCTTCCTCTGTGTACCCAGCTTTCTTCCCTGCAGGGTGTTCCCAATGTTTAGCGCAGAACTGTGTCTACATGAGCTGTGTGTGTGACGGAGCCCTTCTACTTTGGCCATGCATGCAGGGCCATGTGTCCACCTGCAACAATCGTGGCATCCTTGGTGATCACTGTACTTGTGTGTGGAGTCTGTTGACATGAGTTCATGGGGACATGTTCCCTTGTAGCCAGTATGCATGTGGATAATTCTGGCCTCACACACATGTGTTACACCCCTCCTGTCTCAGGGCACTGCTGGGAGGACTCCACACCCACCCCTCCTGTCTCAGGGCACTGCTGGGAGGACTCTGCACACACCCCTCCTGTCTCAGGGCACTGCTGGGAGGACTCTGCACACACCCCTCCTGTCTCAGGGCATTGCTGGGAGTGATAGGCACCCACCCCTCCTGTCTCAGGGCACTGCTGGGAGGACTCTGCACACACCCCTCCTGTCTCAGGGCACTGCTGGGAGGACTCTGCACACACCCCTCCTGTCTCAGGGCACTGCTGGGAGTGATAGGCACCCACCCCTCCTGTCTCAGGGCACTGCTGGGAGGACTCTGCACACACCCCTCCTGTCTCAGGGCACTGCTGGGAGGACTCTGCACACACCCCTCCTGTCTCAGGGCACTGCTGGGAGGACTCTGCACCCACCCCTCCTGTCTCAGGGCACTGCTGGGAGTGATAGGCACCCACCCCTCCTGTCTCAGGGCACTGCTGGGAGGACTCTGCACCCACCCCTCCTGTCTCAGGGCACTGCTGGGAGTGATAGGCACCCACCCCTCCTGTCTCAGGGCACTGCTGGGAGGACTCTGCACACACCCCTCCTGTCTCAGGGCACTGCTGGGAGTGATAGGCACCCACCCCTCCTGTCTCAGGGCACTGCTGGGAGGACTCTGCACCCACCCCTCCTGTCTCAGGGCACTGCTGGGAGGACTCTGCACACACCCCTCCTGTCTCAGGGCACTGCTGGGAGGACTCTGCACCCACCCCTCCTGTCTCAGGGCACTGCTGGGAGTGATAGGCACCCACCCCTCCTGTCTCAGGGCACTGCTGGGAGGACTCCACACCCACCCCTCCTGTCTCAGGGCACTGCTGGGAGTGATAGGCACCCACCCCTCCTGTCTCAGGGCACTGCTGGGAGGACTCTGCACCCACCCCTCCTGTCTCAGGGCACTGCTGGGAGTGATAGGCACCCACCCCTCCTGTCTCAGGGCACTGCTGGGAGGACTCCACACCCACCCCTCCTGTCTCAGGGCACTGCTGGGAGGACTCTGCACACACCCCTCCTGTCTCAGGGCACTGCTGGGAGGACTCTGCACACACCCCTCCTGTCTCAGGGCACTGCTGGGAGGACTCTGCACCCACCCCTCCTGTCTCAGGGCACTGCTGGGAGTGATAGGCACCCACCCCTCCTGTCTCAGGGCACTGCTGGGAGGACTCTGCACCCACCCCTCCTGTCTCAGGGCACTGCTGGGAGTGATAGGCACCCACCCCTCCTGTCTCAGGGCACTGCTGGGAGGACTCTGCACACACCCCTCCTGTCTCAGGGCACTGCTGGGAGTGATAGGCACCCACCCCTCCTGTCTCAGGGCACTGCTGGGAGGACTCCACACCCACCCCTCCTGTCTCAGGGCACTGCTGGGAGGACTCTGCACACACCCCTCCTGTCTCAGGGCACTGCTGGGAGGACTCTGCACACACCCCTCCTGTCTCAGGGCACTGCTGGGTGGACTCTGCACACACACCTCCGATTTCAGGATATGTACGCTTGGAACATACACGGTGGGGGTACGCTCAATGCATTCGAGGTGAGGGTACGAGTCTACTTACACTGGTGTGGTGGGGGTACGCTCCATGCATACGCGGGTGGGGGTACGGGTCGTACTTACACTGTTGGGCTGGGGGGTACGCTCCTTGCATACGCGGGTGAGGGTTCGAGTCGTACTTACACTGTTGGCATGGGGGGTACGCTCCATGCATACGCGGGTGGGGGTACGGGTCGTACTTACACTGTTGGGCTGGGGGGTACACTCCATGCATACGCGGGTGGGGGTACGGGTCGTACTTACACTGTTGGGCTGGGGGGTACGCTCCATGCATACGCGGGTGGGGGTACGGGTCGTACTTACACTGTTGGGCTGGGGGGTACGCTCCATGCATACGCGGGTGGGGGTACGGGTCGTACTTACACTGTTGGGCTGGGGGGTACGCTCCATGCATACGCGGGTGGGGGTACGGGTCGTACTTACACTGTTGGGCTGGGGGGTACGCTCCATGCATACGCGGGTGGGGGTACGGGTCGTACTTACACTGTTGGGCTGGGGGGTACGCTCCATGCATACGCGGGTGGGGGTACGGGTCGTACTTACACTGTTGGGCTGGGGGGTACGCTCCATGCATACGCGGGTGGGGGTACGGGTCGTACTTACACTGTTGGGCTGGGGGGTACGCTCCATGCATACGCGGGTGGGGGTACGGGTCGTACTTACACTGTTGGGCTGGGGGGTACGCTCCTTGCATACGGGGTGGGGGTAGGGTCCGTACATATCCGTCCCCACGCTATGTGATGTTTGTGCGGCCCGTACCCAGGCCTTTGCCACGTGGGTGCGATCCGTCCCGCCATTGTTGGGGTGACGTGTGTGGGCGTGGTCCGACTCGTACCCACGCTCTTCAGGCGTGGGTACGGGACGTACCTGTCTGGTTGTGTTGCCGGTTCGCGTGGTGACGGACTTCCGTTGTGGCGGTCGCTGGCTTATCAGGACACGCCCCCACCCCCTCGTGGTGACCAGGGCATGGGAGTCAGGTATGTCCAGGCCATGTGTGGTGTGTGACTTATGTGGTTGTTTTGTGGCCTGCCCTGGTCGTGCCACCCCCACCCCACCCCACTTTCCCCCCTCCCTTAGTTATTCTGACCTTCTGCGGCGTCTGCGTCGTAACCTGTAGAGGAGGTGTACTGCTATGAGGGCAGGGATGACTCGTAGGTTCGGGTCCATGTCTGTCCGTCGCGTACTGGTACTCCTTGCTCGCGTCGTCCTGTCGCGTACGGGTCCTCCTTGATCGCGTCGTCCTGTCGCGTACGGGTCCTCCTTGGTGGCGTCGTCCTGTGTGTCCGTCACGTACTGGTCCTCCTTGTTCGCGTCGTCCTGTCTGTCCGTCGCGTACTGGTGGTCCTTGTTCGCGTCGTCCTGATTTCCCGGCAGTTTTTGGCTGCCGCAAAATATTCACCGTGCGGGGTGACGTCGGTGCGAATCGTGATTCCTGGGTCGTGAATGGCTGGCTGCGAGCGTCCCGACGTCAGGTCGGCGCTTTCCCGGATCGCATTGGTAGGTGTTTTTTGGTTCGGTCGGGCTTTTTTACGATTCGTACGGTGATGGTGTACCCGTGCGAATCGTAATTCCTTGTTTGTGAAAATTGACGACCGGGTACGCGTCGGGCGGAGATTGTGCTCCGTCCGACGGTTCGTACCCGGTTTTTGCAGGATCGTGATCGGCACCTTGGTCTTTACGAAAGGGACAGGTCTACCTTCTCATAACCAAGATGGTTAAAAGAGACAATCGAAAAAGTCAAGGAGTGTATGGATGTTGCCATTCATGCAAAGACAGAATCATAAATCACTAGATGATATTTAATTTGTCCACATAGAATATCATTACAAACTAATGGGGTAACCCATAATACGTCAGAGGACCTGGGTACATTACGGTAAGAACAACAATTGGCCCTGACGTGTCCTCTTTGGAGACGAAAGAGGCAAAAGGACTCTTTAAATTGATTGAGTCACAAAAAAGTGTTATTTTCTTATCACTTTGACAAGAGTAAAATACTCTTCAACCCTACACCAGAGAAAAAGACAAAATAAATGAATTCAAGAGGCAAAATCTTCTTTATATATTTCTAATTGAACTTGCATATTCAATTTAACATTCGACGGTTGTCAAATAAAAGGGGAGGTGCAAGCAAAGTGCTCATGTGAGGTGAGTTTAAGAAATAAAAATTCAGAAAATAAACCATTTCAAGATCATAGTATCTTAGTTCTACAGAGGTAACGCTGGTGGCAATGAACGCTGGTTGCAATGATGCTGCAAAGAGTAAACCAGAGTTCTTGGCCTGTTTATAACACAATTTTAATTACATTTTCCCACGTCTTCTCTTCTGGATTATGCTTTTTTAATTAAAATGCATCATCAAGCTATGGGAAGGGCAGATATATATTCCAGGCCGTAGAGTGAGGGGTGTCAACGTTTTGACCCGACTTAGGCGAAGAGGGCATTACCTCTGTAGAACTAAAATACTATGATCTTAAAACTGTTTCTTTTCTGATTTTTTCGATCTTCACTCACCTCTCACATGAGCACTTTTCTTGCACTTCTTTTTTTGACAACCGTCGAATGTTATATTAAATATGTTTCTGCCCAGCTAGACTTTCCAAGCAATCTGTGAGACTGTGTCTGGTCTTGACACAGTTTGTTGACATCAGGCCCCTGAGGGCAGTGAATTCAAAAATGCACTCTTCAAAATACTGCCAGGTGACTACAGTCTCACCCTTTGGTTTATGTTCATCATGCAGTGGCACAGTTGGTAATACCGTGGCCTCTCCCATTCAGTTATTCCAAAGTCCAACCTGTACCTTACAAACCTGTTGACCTGGAGATTCTCAAACATGTTGTCAATCATGTGGCAGCCTCCATCTCTAAAAGGTGTTAACACCTGCCTCTGGTTTACAGGGAGACTTAATTCAAGTAAGGAAAAAATGGGCTGGAAAGTTAGCAAGAGCGGTGAGCGACACCAATTTGGCCAAGGATTTCAAGAGCATCAAGATAAAAGAATTTATGTACAAGGATTTCGGTCTCTGCTCTTTGACAAATATAGGGCACTCCATAACACTTGCGCTGTGATTGGATGCTTCATGAAAAGCCAACAATTTTTTCGATTTCAGTGCAGCTTGGAGCATCCTAAATTGGGTAGCATGATGGCGTGCCTTCACACCTGGACATCCTATTCTACCCTTGTCTCCGCGGCGCCATAGAAATCTTTTAACTTTTCCGCATTCATTTACCATACCATAGTAGTTTAATTATAGAACATTTTAATTACATTAACTCATCTCTAGGAATATACACAGGAAAGCCATTTTAAGTACCCCCTATCTTGGTTACCCAAGATATATACTTACCTTTCCACCTGTTCATCTCTTTTACTTCCTGTAGAGAGCTCGGAATTTGCCTTTATATACTGTGGCCATGTCCTGAGTGTTTTTTACCCATAAATATTTAAAACCCCCTGAAGCCCATGGCCAGAGGGCACTTTCATTAACTGACCCATTATCTTCTAGTTGAAGGTGGAGTTCCAGCATCTCAGTACTCCCCATGTTTATTTTAAACTCGAACACCTGTGGGAAATGCTCAAACTTCTATATTACTATGTGGCATAATGTAAGTGGGTAACAGTGACAAGAACTATCTCGTGTGTGTGGAGGCCAATGCTGAATTACTCATTGCCCTTATTTAATTAGTGGCCCTAATGGTAATTAACCGAGGTTCTGCTACTTAGGCAAAGCGCAGGGGGAAAGGTCTCAACTTTAATAGTCTCAGGTCACCACATTATTTGGGGCGAGTTAGAGAAACGTTTCTCCAAGTTCAGCAAAGCTGGGCACCTGCTTGTTCTCTGGAGGTTGGACCTGCACTTTGGAATGGAAAATAACTCGAGTTATGGATGATCTTTTACTTTATATAAAAGAATTGGTCTGAGGTGTTTGTTCAAAGCAAAGCAGGGAATAGTCCAGGTTTGCAACAACCAGTAAAGTGCGAACAATGCAGAACCCCCGTGACTAGAAAGTAGTTAAACTATTTTTGCATTAGGGCCTACTAAAAAGGAACCAATTTTCTTTTTTTTCACTGAAAGTGGCTGTGTAGCTGTTCAGGTCTGATGCGTTTCCTCCTTCATAGAACATTACCCTGCAAATCGCATTCTTGCTTATGGGGGGGGGGGGGGGGGGGGGGGGGGAGGGGCTTCAAATCCTCACAGATAGTTACAACTATCTAAGATAAACATGAGGTGTGTATTTTGTTCATCGTATGCGGTGGCCTTTGATGTAGTTAAGTTTTCATGAACATTCCCGAATAGGATAGATTTCCCCTTCTCAAGGGGAATTATTCGTACCTTTTAGTCTATAGTAATATCGGCTGTAACATGGGTGTACATAAGGAATTGGCACAAAAGCAGCGAGGAAAGGACCTCCAAGAACTGAAAAATGCAGCACAAGGATTTGGGGTCCATGTATAGCTAGATATATACTTATCTATCCATGAACCCCAAATCTATGTGCTGCTTTTTTCAGTTCTTGGAGGTCCTTTTCTCGCAGCTTCTGTGTCAATTCCTTATGTCAAATAGGCCTGGGCGGCAAATTCCGTTCCGTTCGCGGAATTTGCGGAATTTGGGTAATTTCGCGTTCCGCGGAGAACGCGAAATTGCCCAAAAATCTGCGTTCCGCGACTTCGCGAAATTTTTTGCTTGTTTGCGTTCTCAATATGCGTGTTCGCGAGATATTTCACCCCGAGCACGCAAACAGCGATCGCGAACAGGAAAAAAGTATCGCGAACAAGCAATTCCGCGTGTTCGCGGAATTTCTGCGTGTTCGCGGAGATTTTTTACCGTTTCGCGGAGATTTGCGTAACGCGATTACGCAAATTCCGCCCACCCCTAATGTCAAATGCTGATGATACGGCTATGATTTTATCACAGGATAGTTTTTTCCATTGCATACAAAACTCCATTATCCCCTCTCCTCAGTCATTCTGTGAAAATTAAGCAGTAGAGTCCGAGTTCCTTAAGTGTTAGAGCATCTCTATAAAACACTTCATTAAAAAAACGACCAACCCAGAGGTGATCACTGTGAAGAACTGAGCCTGAATCAGAGCATATTCTCACAGTGAACCTGATCCTATTTCCGCTCACACCGGACCAGTGAGAGAACGGAGGGAAGTCAACAATGCGAGTATCCGAGAGGTGTGTATGCTAGGAAAAAGGAGAAATACAACTCTCTAAAATGCAAAACTCTCTAGGAATCTACTAAAACCATATCCCTCATTTACTTCTTTAAGCTCTTAGAGGACATCACTGCTGCTGGTCATGTCGAGTTCTGGTGATTAGCACCCCCTCTCAAGCCCTTCAGACACTAGACATTTCAGGCTAATCTCTTGTGTTAAGATATCTGTATAAATCATCTTCCAGGTGCTCTGATAAGGCCTTCCGTCCATTTCCCCATGGTCAACCACTGAACGAGCCACTCCCCACAACACAACTGTACCTTCATTGAAGTGCAGAATTCTTTCAAGACAACTAATAGGAATTGACATGTCCAAATTTGAGCGTGGACTCTGAAGCCATTGATAACCCATACTGCCACCCCACCATCTCTGACAGCATAGGTGACTTGGTACTGGAAGCCAGACCTTCGTAATTTATCATCTCCTTTTGTTAGTATCTGCTGATGAGAACTATTGTACTGGCGACTTCCTCAAATCTAGGCGCTGTTTGTCTCCCTGCAGCAAATGTCTCCAGTTGACAGTAATTAGAAAGATCATTTTCCGGTAAAGTAAGCACTTGTGTTCTTTTATTAAGGACATTGCTAAGCGGGTTGATGTCTTGCCTCTGTGTATTCCAAATGGACCCAAAACAAATTCTCCTTCCAGTCAATGACAACGTAGGTGGCAATAGATAAAAGTTCTCGCTGCTGTTTTTGGGGCAGACTCTGGCGAAGCAAGACATAGCGAGGGCGTGGAAGGACAAGGCCCCCCCATCCCTTGCAGTCTGGAAGAGGGGGGCTGGATCACTGCATGGGTTTGGAGGTAGCAGTCTATAAGGCACGGGTATGTCCGCAGACACACCCTAAGATTTTGCAGGAGTGGGTGGATTACAGAGGTCCCATCTCTGGGACAGCTAGTGGATGATGAGCTTCTTGTGTTTACAGGTTGAGAATAAGCTATGTTGGTACGGGACAAGTGCTTGATTTAATGTATTTGTTATGCATCTTATTGCATTTTGGGCAGGACTAGGTGCGCAGGTGTTTGCTTTTGTTTGTGCATATTCTGCTTTTCTTTTTTTGTGTTGGCCTGCGGGGCCTTATTTCTTACTGAAAAAACTGATTAGAGGGAAAAAAGCGCATTGCTAAGAAAGTCAATACCATTTATATTATGAAGGGTTACTCACAACATTGCATCTCTTTCTATCCACCCCTGGACACTAGACCTCCCAGGCCAATTTCCTATGGGCAGAGGTCAGTACAACCCTTGTCAGTGCTCTAACAGTAGGCCTTCTCATTTTCACCCATGGTCAACGACTGAACAATGAGTCTTCACATGTGAACAATTACATGAAATAAACATCTTGCATAACTTCCTGAACAACTCTGCAAGCTAAGAACAAATTTATAAAGCTATAGGTGCGGATAACCTCCTATACCACCTACTTTCTGGCCATTGATCTTCCTATTAACTGTACCCAATGAGTTTAATGAGTCAATTTAATCTCTTGCTTGACTTAGTTAATCACCCAACAAATTATCTCCATACCGCATGAATGCAGGTCAATTTGCGGGCATTCCCCAGGATTATCAGCATATGCTATCTCCCTTGATGGATGTGGTCCCATAAACTATGTTCTATCTAGACCTGTTCCCTCCTCTTTGTCTGCAGATTGCTCCATCCACCCACCCCAATCAACATTTCTGTTCTCCCTGTCACCATTACATTGGATTATTAAAAAAAGAAGTGGTACTTTGAAGTAAATTATGTGAACAACTGATTTACCATATTGGAATGCGCTATACAGAACAATCATTTTCAATTTAATGTTATTCGATGAGAAAAAGGCATCCAGAAACTTTTGCTTGAGAGGGCAGGTATGCAATTCGACAAGAAGACTGGGCAGCTGCCTAAAATACAATTCTGTAGTCTTTATGATCTAGTTACCACCAGGGCCCGATATTAGGGTCAAGTCTGTTCACTTAGTACTCCCACTGTCTGACTTCTGCTGTTTTTTTTTTTTAACCTGTGCCTAAGTAACCAACATTAGAGACGGCTGCTCATCTCCTGATGAGCAGCCAGAGATGAGCTCCTCTCCAATGTGTCAGCTCACCTTCATGGGTGTCTTGATTATGTTGATCAGGTCCTGGCAATAGTGAGTTCCATAGTCAACCTCTCCCTACTTTCATCAATATGATGGTCCCAATCCCGTGGGCAGTGCTGGGAAAAATGTCTCCAGGGTTCTGCGCCTGTTCCTCTCTCTAAGTAAGCAGGTGTCTCCAGAAGGCAGGAAGGCAGCAGCAGAACACCACAGGCAAGATAGAGAAAACATGTCTTTTGGGCTTTCGCAACCTCCACAAGACCTGCTTCCCATTCTGCACCCAAGTACAGCTACCTTCCCGCCTTATTCGGTACACTCAGCCACTGCTATGCCTATTCATGCATACTCCAGTTGTCAGCACCGCAGCTTCTGGCTTCAATCTCCAATTTCGTCCTCCTGCTCTTTTCAAGTTTCTCTACCCACTCCTCTGCTGTTGATGGGAACTTGTCAGGGGATACCTTTCCCAACATATTCTGGGGCCCTTCAAGTTATGTATCCTATTCTGGAGAATATAGGTGACTGCTATTTGCAAGCCAGGACACTTGAGAGCTCATCCTGTGCGTGTCCTGCTTTAATGCAGCCAACTTGGAATCCCCGCAAACACATTTTGTGTAGCACAGGATAAAAGGACGCTGTAGAGAAAGCTTGGAGAAAGAGAGTGTCAAATGTTTTTCTGACAAACCATATTACATGAACCCTGAAAAAAGCCCAAAGACTATACTAAATACAACGCTAATTTGAGAAGGCTCCTCAGGAGCATTAGGGCTATCAATGCACACATGCGATATTTACAGTGAAGTAGGTCTTAAGTTTCAATGATTTTGAAAGAAACTACTTGACCAAACCCTTTGTATATCTCTTAAGTACAATACTTACTAGCATTTCACCAGCATTATTCAATTCATGAGCTTCGTCTGTCTGGACTTGCAATATTGGTGATTCAGCTACACTTGTCTTGCAAGTTTCTGACAGTTTAGATTCCTGAAGACGGCTTGACTCTTCTAAAATTGGCATATCTGCATGAGTAAGAAAAGAACATGCTACAATTAATCAACAGTGAGCCTCTTTACAGTGGCACGCTGAGGGATTAAGAATCCTGATTTCTCTGCATAAAATAGTATGTCATCTACAACAAAACTTGGAAATACGTTGTGCTGCTGGCTAGTGTTGTCATCCAAATCTAATATTGTTCCCAATTTTAATACTTTCGCATGCTGAAAACTCTCCGCTTTGACCGTTACATATGTGCTCTGGTTACTAGTAAATTTAACCTTCTCTAGTATGTAACATTACACTAATTTATCCTGCAACTAATCATGATACCGGTTTACTAAACTCAATTAAACTATATAAATTAGATTATACTTCCTTCTGTTTTGAAAGGTGTGTATTTCATTACCTAGTCATACATATTAGGTAGAAGGCAGTACCAACACACGGATACCTTTTTTTCTACACAACGTCATTTAAACCTGGCTACACTGCCTGACTCTTGTAGTCTTCTGGTGAGCCTTCTGTTTATGCTGGAACGTTCCCCCTCTTTCACTCTTTTTAGCTACTAGATTTTTATTTATTTATACACCGACTGACCACCTTCAGGGTCTTGATAAATATGGCTTCCTGATTAAATGGTTATAGAGTATCATGTATAAAGATTAAAAATTCTGGACGTAACGTTTATGAAATTGCCTAGCATTCTGGGTCTTCTAAAAAAAAAAAATGTTCAAGCCCCTGATTTGAGGACAAGTAATTTCTCACTCAACTAGGGACATGAGTTACTGGACAAACGGGAACAATATGATTAGAAGGAAAACAACCACTTCTGTTTTGTTTTCACCTAGGCAACACACCTGAATACAGGTGAAACGATGAGCGACAAGAAGCCTAGTAAGGGGGAAAAACATGCAGAAATCAAGCAGAAAGAACTGTTACTTATAGTATAGCTTCGATGGTTGCTTCACTGAAGTCAAAATTAGAATATTCCTACATGCCTGTGACGATCCTGGAAAATGTAATTTCCAAAATTAGAATATTCATTCATGGGAAGTGAAAAGGTTTCATTAACCAAATACAAGTACCTCTAAATGTGGCTATTTTTTCCATTTCTTTCTTTTATTTTAAATACTACATAAGGTAACATTACATCAAAGGCCTGAAATATGCTGCAACAAAGGAAAAACCCCAAACGTATAGAAAAAGAAAAGTCTTAAAGGCTAAACGTATAAAGAACTGAAAATCATGCACTGTTCCTTTAAGAAGACAGCTGCTTCCGTATCTTCTCAGCATGCTTTGGACTAGCAAATACGTAACAGGCTCAGTTCTTTGAGGATGACAGGCAGAGCTAAAATGTTTTAAAAAACGAGCTTGATGTTCAAAAGTGGACGGACCAGACAGGCAGGCATGTGTTTATGACTTCAGTGAAGAGAACTACAATGCAGAATTAGGATTACAAGAAAGTAATATTTTCTTCTGTATCGCAGGACCTTCACTGTAAATCGTAAATATAGAACAGAATAGCATGCTCGTTCTGAAAAGTTAAGAAAGCTTACGCGACAAGGACCACATTGAAAGTGATTCCTTAGAACAGCATTACAATGACTGTATCACTCTAAAGTCTGTCTACACAGTAATGCTTGCTAAACGTATGACCAGAGTTTCAAGTGACTGCTCTACAAATGTCTAACACTGCACCATTTTATAACCAAGCTGCAGTACCCACTTTCTTGTGTTCAGAATGAGATTTAGTGCTGTGTAGTTCCTATAAACCTATACAGGATCTGTGCGTTTAGACAACATATACTGTAGGATTGGAGTCAGACTGATTCTGGACACCCCTACCGGATATGTCAGCCTGTATACCAGCTAGTTCACAGTGCCAGTAGAAACCCTAGAAAGGAGAGAATAGTTCTTGGCAACTATCGAACATGACAGCCCTGATCCCTCAGGATCGTGGAAACAGTGTACTAATTTTCGCTCAGTCACTCGTGCTCACTTTGTCTCAGAGAGATACACAGAATAAACGGTGGGGACATTTCTCAATAAGCATTTATTGAACCAACGTCAATCAAGTGTAAAATAGATGTTCTGAAACAAACATTAGACAGTAAAAGATATAAACGATTATAAGCAGTAACAGAGTAAAAGGATGGTAGATTTCTACCATCGTGCTAAAACAATGAATACAGGCAAGTATATAAAATACATGACAGTAGTAAAATGCGTACTCCTATAATGCGTCTCTAACTAGATATGCCTAAGTGTACCTACTATATATGTGGGTGTAAAGCCAAGAAGCCCTCTAGGATAAAGTCAACACCATTACCTGAAGTGAGAGACTTTGGGACTTCGTCTTGGTCTCGAGATCGACAACCCGCAAGGGATGTCAGACCACTGCGAGCTGGAGTGTATGCGTGCAGGAGCCTCAGCGTCTTGCGTCAATTTGTCGGCATGGAAGTCCTTTTCTCCTCTGACTACCTCAGCAAGAGATGATGTATATAGACCCAAAGTGGTACCCCCCGGGTATATACCTTGCTGTGTCATGTCGGACTGGGATAACGGAAGGAATGACACTTATACATAGGTTTTATGCAGGAGATGGTAGGCCTGCTGTGATTCCAAGAATCCTCATGCATAGTGAATGAGGCTTAAGCTTTTCGGAGAAAACCCCATGTCATCTTTGGACATCACCGTAACTAGGTAAAATGTCAGTACTAAGAATCGTTATGTAGTGCAATGGTAGGGAGAATATAGGTGAAGGGTTAGGTGACAACCTGAGCCTATATTAAGGTAGTTTTGTGGAACATAACATTAGGTTTAATAGAAAGAGGTCAGTTGATAACCTAATGAAATATAAGACCAGATTCACCTCGATATGGACTGCTTGGACATAGCTAGTTTGCAGCAACCCTTAGTTCATAAAGGGCTGGTTACATTTCTTAGACCTTTTGAGCCCTGCCTAAGTAAATTGCCAGAACACTCATTACATCTAAGAAATGAAAAGAATTATTGGAAATGAGGAATTGCTAAAGAAATCTGGCAATGATATGGGTTCACTGATGTGGCAATCAGATAGCATTTATTGTAAGAAGATGGATCTGTTCTCTTAACAACCCTGCATGAAAGAGTCTGTAAGCTTCCAAGGCGCACAGGGCTTGAATTTCACTCACTCTGCATGCTGATTTAACAGCTACTAGAAAAGCAACCTTCCAAAGTGAGATACTCCAATGACGGTCATGCATAGGCTTGAAAGGAGGAGCCATACATTTAGACAAAATTAAATCGAGCTCCGATGTATAAGGCTCCCATCTCGGAGTGCAAGTTTTCTTAACCCTTTCAAAAAGTCCTTAATGACAGACCTTCAAATAAGACCTTTCTACAAGCCGTAAAAGTCACTAAATTAACTTTTAATGAGGCAAATTGTAGATTTGGGTCACTGTTACATCATGAGGGGCACGAGACCACAACCCAGGAGATTTACTCTATCCTTCAGGTAGGAACTGGAGGATCAACTCGCCCGCTTGAGCTGGGAAAACAGATTAGTTATGACGCACTTATCTCTCTCTAAACGTACCCGAAGAGAATGTGTAAATGTTAAAAAAAACTGTTTGAACAAATAGTTATTTGATTTGTTTTGAGTCTGCAGCATCTGTCTCCTGCACCCTCCTCCCGCACCAAAGTGAGCACATAATAAGAAATTCATACTATTAAATTTGAAAGACTTTATTCAAAGCAAGGCTTAGTCCAGAATATATATTCAGAAATATGTCAAAGATAAAAAGAATAGAAGTGATTATATATAGATCTCAGGAATGTAAAAATAAATGCAAGCAACATGACATTATGGAAATTTCCTTCCTATCGAGCGCTAGCTAATAAATATTGTATCACCCAAAGTCTGAAGTTGTATGCGAATATTTGAAGACGCAAACCTAAATTTGATTTACATTTTGCAGTCCAAAGTCTGTCTATGGGAAAAGGCTAGATCATACCAATATGTCCATCTCTTTCATATGATAACAGCCTTTGTGCAATTACACAGAGAATTGTTTGGTCCCTATGGAATGCCTAGCGCCTTTGTCTGAAAGAGCTGTGAAGACTCATTTTTTTTTTTTAAACACATTTTATTTGTCAAATTACACATATAAAGCAGAGCTCTGAACCCCAGAAACTTCTGCAGCATCAACATACACTATTTTGACTTTGACTATTTTCATGGGTATACAGAAGAAAATGAAATTCAATACAAATGAAATATTAACCAAATAACTAGAACCTCCCCTAACCCACCCCATCAACATTTCGTCCACTTCAGAGCAACAAAGCAGAGCAATAGCTATATTTATACAGTTATGATGTGTCATTACCTAGGAAGCAGCTGTTTTGCCACTCACTAACAAAAGGTGATTAAGCTGGGGCAAGGTGTCGGGCCAGTGGAGCAGGCTCTAACTCCAGGCCACGTTCGTCTGCCCAGCACTTCCACATTTTATAATGCTCACGTGGGCAACCCCTGGCCTCAAAGATAGGAGTCTCCAGGCCCATACAGAAGTCCAGACCGTTCTTCCATGCAGAGACAGAGGGCACCGCCGCCACCTTCCAGGCCCTGGCAATATCCCTTTTAGCTGGGGTAAATCCCAGAAGCATGAGATGGCATTTTTAGATATTGCCCCCAATTCCCTCCATTATGTGCAGGAGAACCAGCTTCGGTGAAAGAGGAAGGTCCCAACCCAGTACTTCAGAGAGGCAGGCCATTACCCCCTCCAGAATCGCGCCTGTGCGGAGCAGTGCCAGACGGTATGTAGCAGGGTACCCCCCTCACTCTCACATCGAAGACACACCGGGGAAGCCACCAATCCTGCCCTCCACAGCCTGACCCTGGTATAATATACACGGTGGAGGTACTTGAACTGTATAAGCGGTAAGCTCATTGCAATAGCTGCCCCTCGCGGGGGAGGCCAGGGCCTCAGTCCAGTCCTCCTCCTCCTCCTCCTCCAGCGGGCCTACATCGCTCTCCCATGTCTCCCTAAGATGCTGCAGCGAAGTGGAGCTATGCGTAACCAAGGACTGGTAGATTTTGGAGATCTTGTGATCTTGGAGATCCCCCATAAACAGCTTCGCCTCCACCGTACTGAACTCTGCGAGCGTCTCCAATCCCTCCAAACTAGGGGAAATGGCATGCCGGAACTGTAGATACTTAAAAAATTCGGTTTTTGGCATATGGAAGTCTTTTTGTATGTCTTGAAAGGATTTCAGAGCAGGGCCCTGCATAACATCACCCAGGGTAGGGATCCCGATATTATCCCAATCGCGAAAACCAGGCAGGACCGCCAATTGTGGCAGGCGCCTATTGTGCCAAAGAGGGGTCTACCGAGTCAACCTATTCCACCAACCCATCCTCCGTAGCGCCTGCCTCCAGATCTGAAAAACAATCCTCGTGGCAGACGGCAGGGAGCGTCACAACTGTACAGAGTAGAGAATTGTGTGTAAGGTGTGTTCACCCATGCACTTCCGTTCAACAGCATACGCCGTATCAGCCCTATCCCCATACCACCATTCGTTAAGGACCAGCAAATTCAAGGCCATGTAGTATGACAGAATATCAGAGGTCGCCAACCCCCCCACAGTACGTGGACTGAAAGCAGGTCCGCAGGGCCACCCTACCATCCCAGAGAAACTGACCCAGGGCCGCGTTAACCTGACGGAATCATCTGGGAGAAACCGGATACGGATGATTTTGCAATTGGTACAGCAAGCGCGGGAGGGAAACCATCTTGAAAATGGCAGACCGGCCATGTGGGACCATATTTTGATATCCTCCCGTACGCGGTCCCAAACAGGCGCCAAATTTCTATCCCAGGATGTGGTAGGTGAGTCCGATAGGAACACTCCCAGGTATTTCATCCCCTCCATGTACCACCTGCACCGAAGATGCCCAGGAACCGAGATTCCCCTCACCTCCCAGGACCCAGAGGGTAGACTTACAAGGGTTCATGTACAAGCCGGAGGTCTCCCCAAAAATCTGCATGATGCGTAGCAGCCGCGGTCCCAACCTATCCAGGTTAGTGAGGAAGAACAGCACATCATCGGCGTATAGAGCAATACGAGACCAGTCACTTGAGCGTCGATCTGCACCCAGACAGCAAGGGGCTCCATCGCTATTGTGAACAAATAGGGAGTCAGGGGACACCCCTGTCTGGTGTCCCGTCCAATGGAAAACGTGGACGAGATAGAACCCGCCACGCACACAGACTCAGTTAGATCCATATAGAGTAGGGTTAGATAGGACAAGAAACGAGGCCCTATGTTCAACCTGCGAAGCAGGGCGAATACGTACACCCAGCTTAGAGAATCAAATGCCGTGTCCATATCCGCCAGCAAAAGCGCTGCCCACTCCCCCAATCCCTGGACGGTCGTAACGGCGACGTGCGCCCGGCGAATATTGTGGCGGGTCGCCCGCGGAGGCATAAACCCTGCCTGATCGGGATGCCTTGGCCAAAATCTTGACCTCAACGTTTAGGAGGGGGATAGGGCGGTATGACGCGTGTTGATCGGGAGGTCTGCCAGGTTTGTGGAACACCACCAACTCCGCATGTCTCCAGTCACTAGGCAGGCGACCCTGTTCCCAAGCCTCTTCCACCACCCTGTGGTAGTGGGGACCCAGCTGCAGGAAATACCGTTTAAAAATTTGTTCGGAAAACCGTTCAGTCCCGGGGCCTTTCCGGGGTGCAGGTCCCCTAGGGCGGCTCCCAATTCATCTTCTGTGAGTGGGCGATCTAACTCTACATTCACTTCGTCTGAAAGGGCCTTAGGCCGCTTCTTAGATGACCTTCTGCCCATCACATCTGCTGATAAGCATTCCTTAGGGGCATAAAGTTATGCGTAATACGTGTCAAAGCTCTCAGCAAAAACTGAGGAGTCTGAGATAGGTGTCCCATCCGGTCCCACTATTCCAGGGAGAGCCTGGGGGCAGAGTGACCCCTGACACAGTCTGTGCAGCAGCTTGCTAGATTTATCTCCCCACTGGTAAATCCTGCTACGGGTCGCCAACCATGCCTGGCCTCATCTAGTAGGAGACACGAATAGCCCTGTTGCGCCAACAGTAGTTGGCATTGAGCCTGTCGCCCCTCATCCTCTACTGCGCGCCTCCAGCCCAAGAATTTCAGCTTTCGCTCGTATGATGGACTCCCTGCGTGTACTGCAGGCCGCCGCACAGAAGGAAATGTCTACCCCACAAATTGTGGGCTTCATTGCCTCCCAAAGAGGTTCAGCCCCCTTCACCAAGCCAACATTAAATGCCAGATATTGATCAATGGGCTCTTCCATATGTTCCCTGTAATCCTCCTTCTGGAGGTTCCCGGCCGAGAGGCGCCACCGAAAAGGCCCATGTGCCATCCCCGCCCGCATAGTGATTGATGGCCACCGGCGAATGGTCCGAAAGCCCCCGTGGAAGGATATCTGCTGCCACCACCCTGCTGTGGGGGGAACAAATAAGTTATCGAGGTGGGAGTATGAGTTGTGTACTGCTGAGAGGTAGGAGTAACCCTGTGTCGTACCATGTAGCCTGCACCAAGGGTCCACCCAGTCAAGGCCCATCACAAGGGAGTATAGTTTGGTAGGGTGTCGGGCCTCCAATAAAACCCTGGGCCTCCACCGATCCCTAGTTGCATCCATCACATCGTTCCTATCCCCACTCACAACTGCCAGGTCATCTGGTAGCTCCGCCAACAGGGTCTTAAGTCTCTCCACCAACCCCCAGGACAGTGGCGGGGCAGAGTATACACTCCCCAGTACCACAGTTTCTTCACCCACTGTGCCCTGCACAAACAGATATCTGCCCTGAGTGTCCCCCATGCGTGTAGGAAACCCAGCGATGAATCAGAACTGCAACCCCTCGAGACCCCCTCACAAATCCTGAATGGAAGACCTGTACATAGCCAAAACGTTGACAGCACAGTGCCGTCATCCACATGAGATGCGTCCCCTGCAGCATCAGCATGTCTGCGTGTGCGCGCTTAGCCTGTTTAAGGATAGCCCTGCACTTAATCTTGTCAAGCGCCCCTCTGACGTTCAAGCTAAGTATCCGAAGGGACCCAGGGAGATCTTGTGGACTACCCACCATAACCACCATTGGAGGGCTCGATATAGGCCAATGACACAAAGGACATCATACAATAAGTGCAAAATTACTCTGAAAGAATGTAAGAGTGCAATCAAAAAACAAGAACCCCCCAACACAGCCCAACAATCCCCCCCACCCTATACCTCAATAACAGTGAAGTACCTGTCTTGGCAGGCAGAGCAGGCTGACCCCTACGGGGGGTCCCACCCCTCACCCACCAATGGATCCCCAACTTACAGCCCATTGTCTGCTGGCCCTCTCCCTGTCCATTAAGGTCCCACAGAGATACCGGCCTTCTTCTGTTCCTCTCTGGTCAAGGCAGCATATTAGAGACCCTGAGACCCATCCAACGGCTAGTCTGCCGACGCCTGCTGTCGCGGGACCAACCCCGCCCGCGAGGAGGTACCACTTGACCGGAGCGCCGCTTGGACCTGGAGCGCCTGCTACCCCCTCCCCTTCGATGTGGGCTGATTCCGGGCCGCCCCACTCGAGGAAGAGTCAGACTCCCTCCCACGTGGAGTGTGGGGACGTAGCCGCACTGTCTGATCAGTCCATAGAAACAGCTCCTCCGGTGAGTCGAAGAAGTGAGTACAGGATCGATACACCACTCGCAGCCTGGCTGGATAAAGCAAAGCATAGTGAAGTTTGAGCTCTCGGAGGCGGGCTTTGGCCGCCATGAAGGACTGCCTCCGCTGCTGAACCATTTTTGTATAGTCGGGAAAGATCAGGATGTGGGTGTTGTCAAATAGTAGCGGTTCTTTGGCCCTAGCTTGCTTCAGGAGAACGTCCCAACATGATAATTGAGTAGCTTTGCAATGATTGGCCTCGGGCGAGCTCCCGGTGGGGGCTTCTGCATTAGGGCCCTGTGGGCACGCTCCACCATAAAACATTTGGATAATGACCCTGGAGGAAGCCAGCTCTCCAGCCACTGAGTGAGTAACCGCTCCATGTCCCCATTCTTGCATCCCTCTGGAAAGCCAACAAAGCGTAGGTTGTTATGCCGAGCTCTCCCCTCGGCGTCCTCCACTCTCGATACTAGTTCTCGTTCGATGGTCTCCAAAGTCGTCACCGGCTGTTGTAGGGTGGCAACAACATCCTCCACCCCCGAAATTCTGGTCTCAGTCTCAGTGATACGTGTAACCGCATTTCGTAGGTCCTGCCGCAACAGCATGATGTCAACTGCCCCAATTTTGCCATCTAGAACGTCCCTGGACTGGGTGATAGCAGCCATAAGAACGGCATTGTCGGGCACGTCACCAGGCGTCCATCCCCCCGATGCCACCGCAGAGGCTCCCGGGCCTGTGAATTTGTCAATCGTGCTCTGCTAGGCCGAACCTCCCCCTAGCTTATCTTTTGTCATGATGGGCAGCGCACCTTACCCCACCTCGGACAATGTCCTGCTCGTGAGAAGCGTACCACCGTAAGGATAAGGGAATCGGTCTGGTACGGTCAGAAGCAGCAGGAGTATGGGAACACAGCCCAAGGGACCCGACCAAGCCGCCGATCACGACACCGTTGGCAAGAAGTACAGGAGGGAGTCAAGGAATCCAGGCCCACCGGGGCTACAGGCATCAGCCGCTCCCGACCACCAGTCCACTCCTCTGCCCTAGGGACCCCTCTCACCGCGGCCTCCAGGTTAGGAGTCAGGGAAGGCCCCCAACGGCCTGCTCCACCTCCCTGCAGACCCCTCATGCTAGAACCGCAGCATTGTAATGGCCCAATGAAGAAACCAGGAGCTCCACAGTGGGCCCACACAGCCCGATCGGCAACCAGTACCAGAAGAGCGCACCACCATCCAGGAGGGGAGCGGAGGGCCTCCCGCCGGGGACCTCCGTGTCACGGGAGGGAGCGCAATGCCTGGTCTCTGGCTGGGCAGCAGGATAAGTCAGTGGGCACGCCCTTTACCTTCGTGCCACTTATGGCCACCCCGCAGAACTTCCAGGCTGCACCCCCGCGGCCCAACAAAGCCGCCGAACCCCCAGTTTCGTGTCGTGCAAGGGTGGGGGGGAAATGGCAGAGGCACTAGGCCAGCAGGAGGGGCGCCGGCAAATGAGAGGTCTCGACCCCCGAGGGCCCCAAAGGTTGCCCGCGTGAATCGACCAGCCACCGATGCGAGAATAGTGCTGGGCAGGGGGCCGGTGACCCCCTTTGCCGGAGCCAAAGGGGGTCACCGGCACCAGCACGGTCCGGGACCCAAACGAGAACAGGCAGTTCACCCACCCCGCCAAGCGCACTCCCAGCACCTTCCCCCACGGCCCAACACAGCCACCGACCAACAGGGGTCACCTCACGGATGTTGAAGAAGCGGAGGGGCAGTCATACCCCCGCGGGAGACACTCTGGCGGGGGGCACCCTCCAGGAGGCGACTAGCCGCACCCACACAGTGCGCCAGCCCAACAGCAGCAGCGCCGCCCTCCGCCGGGGGACCCCGGTAGTGCCCCCAATCGAGGTCCTGGCCTCACACCGGGCCTCGAGGCCATGCCGCCAGCAGGCCCCATCCTTGGCCGACGCCACACTACCGCTCCAGGCCACCTCGTGAGTCGTAACTCGGCCCGAGTGTGCTGCGCCAGGTCGTGTCACATCCAGGACAGCTTTGGGGTGCCGAGACAGACCGGAGAAGCAGGATAGTGTAGGATAAAAGTCAAGGCTGGATGGAGCTTACTTAGCACACGTCCGCCATGATGGCTTGCTAAGCCACGCACCCCAGTGAAGACTCATTTGACATTATTTCTAAACATTACGTCAAAATACGCTTGTAATACAATATGTAAGAAAGGAATAAAAGCAAGGCAATTCACTTACATATCCATCTTAAGTGCCACACGTTACATGAATATATGGACTAGAAGTGCACTTCAAAATTCATTTATCACAGATTGTTACAATAAAATGTACATACATGCATTTAAACTAACTCACCAATTGCAAATGAATACAATATTGGAAGCCTCAGGCCATGAAGAGAAAATGCAAAAATACAAATGTCTGTGATTAGTCGTATAAAGCAGACCACAACACCCCCCAGGGCTATAATGAGCATTTCTAATATATATGTGAATATATGTAATAACATAACACAAAAGCTTAGAAATTTCAGTTCGATTCATTCCATCATGTATTAACGTGTTTACAGACCTGAGCTCACATTTAGATAACCACTTTTGACACTATCCGAACACTGTACGTAATAAGTCACAGTTGAAGAACTAGAATCAGATCGATATGCTAAAGCATGAGATGTTTTAGATACAAATTTACAGGTACATTCATCCGTATGGAAAGGCCAGTGTGCTACTCCATCTCAAGAATGATGATGACATACTGAACATGCTGTTTTTAATTGAGCCCTTCTTTTCGAATCTAGAAAATATGTATAGTTCTCTTTTGAAGCTAGTGGGTTCTACAATTCATTAAGGCAAGCAAAACCCAAGTACAATGTTTGCTGGGCAGTACATTAAGAAAACTAATTTCTCTTGGGTACAGACATGCAGGAAATAATGTGTCATACTTCTTAATCTACCAGGATTGTGCGCCTCATGTACATTTTTACTGCAATAGAAGCATGTCAATATGCATAACCTTGCTCGGAAGAGAACTCAAGAAATTGAAGGGAACATATAGCTTTAATGTTGGCAATATGGTAATGCAGTATTATATTATCCAATGAAATACAAGAAAGTCAAAAGAGGTATTTGAACCATTTCTATAGGCATCAATAATTGATACTGAAGAAGTTCCTAAACACGCCTTGAGGTTACAGTTATAGAGTGTGGTTAACAACATGATAGTTCCTTGCCACACAATACGAGAAAGAGGAAGACTGCAAGTCTTGTTTCACAGGAGATGGAGAATCACATTTTGCAAGAAAGTGTCCGTGAACTATCTTTAAAATGTTAATCAACACTGTAATCCAAAGAAGAACTGATAAGTTTGCAACAAAAATCCAAATATAGGACAATTTAGGACCATGGAGGGGCAAGTATACCTACCACTTCACCAGCAACAGGTAATCTTCCATCTTGCGGATAAGGACTGTGAAATGATGGAGTTTTAAACCGCGAAACAGAATCTTTTCAAGGTGCATCTTCTTGTGGTAGACCTGTCGCTGGTGATGGTGAAGAAGGGTTAGTTGTTAAAGCTGCTGCTAGCACCAAATCAGCATGTGATGGAGAAAAGTTGAAGACTTGGTAGTCCTTCCCACTCCCCCATAGGAGAAACCATTTCAATTCTGCAGATCTCGTCTTGGGGTAACTTCCAGAGGGATGTGTTGGCCTAATGTTTACCAAGCCGTGGGCCACGGCCAACTGGTGGGTTGGGAGACAATTTTTGGTGGGTCCATAAATTCAAGCAATAAATTAAGATGCTTTTAAATTCTGCATTTATCTTGAAACATTTGGAGCGCTTCAAAGACAGGGGTTAAATGTCAGGCTATTTCTTCTGAAAAATTGCTGCTCATTTTTTTTTTTTAACCACAGGGACTGGTGTTTACAAATTCCTCTCACTTTGCAGTCAGAGAAAGTTAAGTAAATTATGTGACAATTTTGCTGGGCTACTGAGAATGTGAAAGGAAAGGTTGTAAGGTATTTCTGGTAATACAGAACAAAAAGTACATACTTGTAAATGAACTGTACACATTCACCACTAAGGAAAGAATAAGAAAGCACTTTTTTTTGTAATTTTGAAGTGTGATGAAAACAGAAATTTTAAATGGGATCAAAACAAATCGAGACACTACTTGTTGATGCACAAATTATAAATATTCACTGAAACCCGATTTCCACACAATATCATTTGTGTGCAAGATAGTTTTATCAGTAAAACTGCACGTCTGTGCGAACTGAATGGCCATTTCAATGGAAAATATGTGATGGCTGTAAATGACAGCACGCTATCGCACAATACTTTAGTTACAATAATAACAAAATCTACTGCCTCGTGCCTATTAAAGCTAGGTGGGTCTAGAAGGTTTGCCGTTCTAAAAAGTGGGTCATGGGCAACGAAGTAGAGTAGTCAGAAAATTAAAGTATCCCCACTTGAAACATACCTATATTCGCAATTTTTCAATTGTATTAAAAGCGAGCAAAGCTGACCGTCCTGAGAAGAGTGCCATTCACCCATCCATCCATCCAGTCTTCTAACCACAACCCCTTCCATGTAGTCATTCATCCCTCTGTACTTTCCTTCTGGTTTCCATTCATCCAGCCAACCTGAAAGGAACTGAAATTTCATGTTAGTGCTCCAAACTCTGGGTGCATTGTAAAGCATGCAGGGCCCATCCTTCTGCCCTTTCACTTTTTTTTTTAACAACTGTTCATTCTTCCACCCATTCACTGGTTCACCTATCGAGCCTTGCACTCTTGCATGCATCATTTTACCCTTTCATCTAGCAATCATTTCATCCTTTCATTCATTCTTTCACCTTTCATCCTACTTCCCCTTTTTCCAAATTTTCTTTCACTCATTCCTTCCTTTCACCCTCCTTCCTCCTCCCATTCTTTCTTTCACCCATCTACCCATTTTTCTCTCATCCATACTTACTCTTACACACTCTATCTTTCTCCTTATTTTCATTATTTCTCTTTCTGTTTCCCTCCCTGATCATACAAATCCAAAACTACAACCCTCTTTCTTTGCATTTCTGGCAGTGTTTTTATTAGTAGCTTCTCTGAAAATCTGCTGACAGAAGAGGCCCATAAACAACTAGTAAGGTTTAAGCAGCAGGACATTTCAGCAGACCATCATGCCCACTGGAAGCCACTGCTTAAGCTGGTGGAGTGGGGGTACTCCCTACGCCATTGGTCATGGGTCTCAAAAGGTTGGGACTCACTGATCTAGAGGAATGCGCTGGTATGATGGTGGGTTCAGAACAGAATCTGCCATAATATGCTTCTTGATGTAATCAATGGACACCTTATTAATTTCCTGTGCACCAGGTAATGCCTTCTACCCCAAGAACTGAGACAGGTAGTCAGCATAATGTTCTAAAAGGTTTTTTCATGAAGATTTTCTTGAACTAATTCTCCCGGTTTCAGGAGCCACCCATAAGCAGCTTTACTTTTCCTCTAAAGTCATTAAGTTTTTGCCAAGGGTGGGCCCGTCTGCGCCCGTCCACGGCCGCACGAGGCTGAACTGGGCCCCGTCTCTTGGTTTGTTGATACAGCGTCGTCCCTTGGTGGGTTATTCGTTACCACAGGTAAGAGGTTAGGGAAACGTAAACTAACTATGCCTCCTGGCAGGGACCGCCAACTAACTTCCACCATTACCAGCTTCCTCACCACGGCCATGGGGACCATTAATAGTGAGATAGAATGTGTGGAGGCGAGATTGGGGGTCACTAAGCGGGCACTACACACAAGTTCATTGGTAGAATCAGTAAGTCCATCACAGAGTCAACAAATTAGGGACTCCAACTCACCCACGGGTGTTATAACACCCAATAATCCGGAAGCTCCTAATACTAATACTGTTAAGCAAGGTTGCTCCCTTGACACCTTATGCCCCCCTCCGACAAAGGCAAAGGCATGCAGCAAATCAAAGAGATATTGCCACCTGCTACACGGAAAAAAACTGTGGCGCTCACTGCAAGGAAGAGCATAGGGGCTCCTGATCTGGAAGCTGATGTAGGCCAATGGAGATTCACTGTTGCATGCACAGTACGTCAGTTCTCTTGAAACAGTAGTGAAATCCCTTCTTGACGGCTTTTTTAAAGTATTCTTAACAGCATTGATATGTCATTGAAAATTCTGATCGGCTCTAGACTTTCCAACTTAACCACTGGGTCCAACTACGCAACAGACTCTGACTCTTTGTCTCTGCGTCGCACTACTTTGCCCCCACCAGAGGTAAGCTCCCCCTGATTTGGACCTGGCTCCTGGTCACTGCCCCGCTATTAACACAAATCCACAGAAGCTAAATACATCACCTCAAAAAAAGGAAACAAATTGCTTAACAATTGTGGGTATGTTTATTGTAAGGAGAGACTATCTGAACCCAGGTGTCATTGGAGGTGTGTGTAATAATACTCAACCCATTGCACAGCGATCCCAAAGGGGATGATGAACGGAGCGTTTGAGCAAATCAAACACTCACCCCCAGTCAACAGATCTGGGTTTAATCCATCATCATTCTTTAGCTCACTCCACTACCCAGTTCAGACATGGCCATATGCAAATCAGTCTGACCCTGTGCCTCATAAGAACAGTCCAGCCCGAACTTTGTGTGTCTTTTGCTTTCTCGCCCTAAGTGCGCCAGGTATGCCCAGACGTGGGTCCTGGGCTCACTGTGCCACTGGAATCAAGCTATCCTGGCTGAAGAGGGGTGAAACCCCAAAACCTAGGATGCTTGTTTCTGGTCCAGTGAGGACCTGGCTTGGCAGTTCGGGCTGGACAGTTCCCATGAGGCACAGGGTCAAGACTGATTTGCATATGGCCAGGTCTAAACTGGGGTGGCATGGTGAGCAAAAGAATGATGGATTTAACCCAGATCTCTTGACTGGGGGTGAATGTTTTGATTTGTTCTGCATTCCGACCATCAATTGTGTGTCTTTTTCTTTCCCAACCCATTGAACAGGCAGAGCGGTTACTCTTGGTGACACTGTTTTAAGAACCACAGATCATAACCACTCTGCCTCTGCAATGGAGATTGAGGTTAGAGAAACAATTAATGAGATTAAAGATATTGCATCCACCTCCAATGAACCCTGTGGTGCAGTTTTAAGGGAGTTATCCCAACACATTCCCCCACATGTTGCAAGTAGTATGCCCACCATACTTAAATTGCAAAGAATTATTCAACTTCAAAAACAGACAAGTGACCCACAAAGAGTAACGCCCCAAACCTACTCTGACATAATAATTCCACCTGAACTCTCTGTCACTGTTTCTAATGAACCTTTCCTTTGGCATGACAACCAAAACCCTCAAAAGAGAATACTAATCTTTAGCACACCCCATAATCTAGTAAGGCTAGAGAACCGTGATATTTGGATGATGATTGGAACGTTTAAAAGCGCGCCCCATCCATTCACCCAAATATACACTATTCACGCATACATTAACAATACAGCAGTTAAGGAGGAGCCAAGATGGCGACCGGGACGGCAGCGTAGGCTCCCGGCTCCGTGAACCTCCGCACCCCGCACAGATATCCTGCATGAGATCCTTAGCCTGCGCTATCTGCCCGTGTTGGTGAACGAGAGCGGCAACCGATCGTGTGACCCCGAAGTTTCTGGCAGCGGTACCGCCGGAGAAATGTCCGTCTGAAGTTTGCGGCCTGTGCAACCCTGGAACCGGGACCTCGAGTGGACACCATGGCCGGGCGGCAGTTCAACAACAGCGGCCTTTGGTGACTGGGTGGAGTCGGACTACCGGAGCGGTGCGAAAATCGGCCTGCGTTTCGCCGTGGTCGTTCCTACCACTTAGAGTAGCGGAACGAGTGCGTGCCCGAGGTGGCAACTCCAAGACTCTCCGGTGATTGCCTCAGCCTTCGCCGGTGAGCTGCCCGGACGCCGCCCGTAACTCGCCCCGATTCTTGCGGGCTGCTCCCGGATTTTCGCGGGCGCTGGTCCGTGGTGGGGAGGACTGTGGCCCGTGACCACACACCGGACACATTATTTGCCTGCCCCCGGAACCCTGTTTCCAGTGACATGGAACCCGAGGCGTTTGTGCCTGAGTCCCGGTCCCGATCTGGGTTGGACCTACCCAGCGGCCATTTTGGTAGGACAGAGTCCACCATCCTGTACACTGGGTTGCAGCAGGATTGGGAGGGTGCGACTCTGAGGAGCGTAGCGGAGCGAGCGCCGGGAGCTGTACTGGGGTACGGTGACCTTCTCGAAGCTCTCGGTGCCCTTCATTCCACCTTGGTTCACGGCGCCTGGGTGTTGGGGAGTAAGCTCGATGGAGTGACATCAGCGTCGGAACAGTTGCGGCCTGCCTGTCCCCAGGTACGCTGGGACTTCTTACACTGCACACGGGAGGACAGTGTCGTGGCCGCCCCTGTGAATAGTGCACACCTGGACACTCCGGACAGTATACTAACGTGCGATCAGCTGGCTGTGGATCTGGTCTGTTCCGGAGGTTTTGGACCTGAGTGGGGGGTGGTGGCCTTGTCCCGTGCGCGGCCTCCGGCGACTCAGGCAATATCCAAGCAACGGTCGCCTGCTCTGGCTGATTCCGCCTTCCTGGACCTGGTGTGCAGTGTAAATCCTGGGGCAGCACTGGGAAAGACAACCCTCCATAGAGCTGACTGTGTCGATCTTCAGAGCCTTCTACCCTACCTGTGTGTGTCGCTTCCTGATCTTTATTGGCCGCTTCTCTTCCTTGTAACATTGGACATGGCACTGGGTCGATGGGTATGCATGGGTAGGTTTGCAAAGAGTGGCCAAGGATAAGGCTGATCCTTCAGAGGTGGTCATCTAATAGGCGGGCGGGCTCGGGAGTTGCGTGCTCTCACGGCATAACGGTTAGTGTACTAAGTGCGTAATGCTCCTTACTTTTCTTTGACAGGGTCGATTTTGTGTTGTTTATTGTATGCTTTGCGGGAAAATATATGGTGCGGGAGGGAGAAGCCAGGGGCATGTGTTGCAGGCCCTCCTCCAGTTTATTAATACTCTCTCTACCCCCCCCGTCTGGTGGGGGCTCTTTTCCTACTCCTTTTTCTCTGTTTCTTCTATATTTCGGGTCTGGTTCCGGGGCGACAGGCACACTGCTGGGGGGGGGGGCCGTACTCATCTGCAGAGGTGCAGGGTGGGGGGTTGGGGGAGGGGATTCTTTAGTCTTTAAACCCTTTTTTCCATGGCCTCCTTTTCTTCTCTTATTCTTCTTTGTCTTTGTCTGGGATCAGCCTGGTAGAACTCCTTTGTTGTTAATCACTGCTGTTTCCTGAGTGCCATAATTTCCGTGGTGTTTCCTGGGTCTTAGGGCAGGGGGTTGCAGGCGCAAATGGCCGTGATATTTCTCCACATCCTGAACTTCCTGTTTCAGCGCCATCGCTTAGATAGACTGCTGTTTATTGTTTACGTTCATCATTCTGCCTGCCATTTTTCGCTGCTGGGAAACTGTTTGGCACCTGATCCTTCCATCCTCCTCTATTATAAAATGTAAACCTTTATTTTCCTGGTCTCCTACTTGGGCTGTTCAGAGACTGAGAGTATGCTAGCATCGAGATTCTTCTCCCCGAGGTGCTGACTGTGATAAAATTGCTTTCTGTTATTCTGACTGTTTAGCGGCCGGCCCCGGGGGTTGTAGGCCCATACGTGTAATTGATTGAAATATCAATAAAGGTTTTTCAAAAAAAAAAAAACAATACAGCAGTTCCCTTAGTTTACAGTTTACTCCCTGATAAACAATCCTCAACATACACTGAATTATTGTCAGTGATAAAATCTAAAACAAACAAAAGTCCTAGAAAAGTACTAATTGTCTTTGAATTAACTATGATTAATACAATAACCAAAACGTACACGATAACCCAAATTCAAAGGATGTTTTTTTCACTTTTCACAGGCATATCGGAGAAAACTTCAAAAAACATCCTTGAGGATTATATATCAGATAGCAAACTACAGTTTGAACTAAAAAAAACTAACTGCCCTTTGCTTTGTTACTCCGGACTGTGTAGACGAGTACTACACTTCAATTACAGAATCTGAATATTTTACAACAAACGAAGAGAAATTGGCACCTATTCTAAATTATTTTGAAGACACATGGATTGGTAATCTAAGCAGGTCGGGTCACAAGAGGGGGGCAGGTTTCCATGTGGAGTGGTGGAACTGTTACTCAACCTGTTTAGAGGGAGGAGCAAAAACAAACAATGCCTTAGAGGGATGGGACAACTCCTTCAATAAATCAATTGGCAAACCTCATCCTAATTTCTTGGAAATTTTGAAGAAGGAGCAAAGTTTCCAAGAAATGAGAATGTCGCAATCATTAACAGGTAGTCTGAACCCACGTATTTCTAAAAGAACTAAGGAAATGTCTGAAAGACTATTGTGTGTAATTCAACAGTTTACGTTGACAGTGGCTTCAGACTACCTTGATAATCTTGCACACATCTTCCATTTCTAACACACACTATCTTTTTACTTGTCTGTTTTGCCCTAAAACAAATACTACTAATTCAATTGGTTATTTCCAAACATTTTAAAATTAATAATAAAAGTCAAGTCTCCTCACCTTCAGATGTTTTCTTTCTTCAACTCTTGGACTTACATTCCATCCATGAGTTCACCAAAAGTACTTTTTGTTGTTTGAAAATCCATAGTAAATAATAAACAATCCATTGGGAAAATCAATAACCTGATGAAAAAAGACATTAATATGCACACAAAAAATAGTGCATCTCTCTAAAAACGCACCCAATAAAAAAATCCCGAAAAATTAAGGTATTTTTCAAAAAACGCAACAAATTCCAGCACTGCAGTCCAATTCTTATTTATATACAATGCCATCTGGTTATCTCCAGAAATCCAAAATAAACACACCCAAGAAAAAAATCCCGATTCCAACGATGCAATCCATCTGGCCCGAAAATTCTTTCTAAAAATGATAATGAGCACATCCAAAATCTTTTACTTTAAATCACATCATAAATACATTTAACCGCGACGACGATTAAAGTAACTTTTTTAAATAAAAATTTAGTCGCAAAAACTAAAAAAAAACACACCTTTCAAAACACTTGTTTAATATATAAATCATTAACCACTTTATTAAACAAAAATTGTTTTGAAAAAAAAAAAAGATCCGACGTGGGCCTACTACTGCAACATGCAATGGCGGAAAATGGTTAGTAAACACACATCAAAAATACCTAAAACACATTTTCTACATCTAAATACCTCTCTCCTCTCTCCTTACAATAAACATTACCACTCCACTATGTATTTTAATAATGTAAAATTGTCTCACCTTAACGCGGCTTTCCCTTGCTTCTGTTCTCTCCCGCGACGATCTCCTTAATGATGAGATACTTTTAAGCGTCTACGTCATTTTCTTTCTGTATAGATAAAAAAGGACATTTACTCTCATTGACTTCAATGGAAAAACATGAGAAAAATATAGAAAAATGTATCATAAAATATAACTGTACATAAAATGCAAAAATATTTTTATAAAATAATTATGTTTCTGCTCTATTTTTTAAAAAAAATTCTATAGTAAAAATATGAAAAATTATTAATACAAAAATGTTATTAATGCATTACATGTCTTGTATTTCTTTATTCATATTTATTTTTCTGCCAAAAAATATAAAACGGCAAAATAATATTTTACTTAACTACACATTAAAATCTATATTTTTTAATTTGTAAATCATTTATAATTATTAATATATTACAATAACCCTATAATAAAATAATTGTTTATCCAAAAATATAATATTAAAAATTACTAAAAATACTTTAATACTTATTTAAAACCCTGAATACTACTTTACATCTACTTTACATTATTTTTTACTTATAAATATTTTTTTCCATTAAATTCTTATCCATCATAATATTTAAACATCACAATACATTTTTTCTATTACTAATTATTAATCCTTCGGATATTTCTAATATATTATTATTAATATTAATACCTGAGCATTAAATGAAACAAAATTAAATTCAATATGTAAATATTAAATGACAATACTGATTTCCCATTGCATATTAAATATTATTAATTATTTAATATTACATTTTGAGTTACTTTTTAAAAATGTAGTATACATATGATTACCTGAGTATTACATTACCAAAAATATATTTCTTTCCATTAATTCTTTAGAATTATTTTTTCACTAAGCATTAACAATTTAGTATTAATAACAATACTTGAGTATTAATTTAAACCATAACATAATTTACTCATAACTTATCAAAAATTAAAGTAAACATTTACCCAAGTATGAAATTACACAACAGCCAATTTCTATAACATATTAAATATATAATATGAAATATTAATCTTTTAATTAATAAAAATGTAATATAAATGTTAGTACCCGAGTATTAAATTATCGGATATAATTCCCAATAAAATGTTTGCTATTAAAATTTTAATTAATAACAATTAAGTATTAACATTAATACACGAGTATTAATATCATTCGTCTTTATTTATTAATACTTTATAAAATAATAAACATTATCAACAACCAAAACATACACTTACCATCCAATACTTACCAATGCATTGTAATGGTATATGCGTTGTAATAGCATGTGTTGTAAAGGTATGCGATGTAGTGGTGTCTGCGATGTAATAGTTGTGTTGTAAAGGCATTGTGTAATGCATGCATAGTAAAGGATGTCTCCCTATTAGAACAGTTGAAGGCCTGGGTAACCGAAAGCGGGAAGCTTTCAGATGTACAATACGGCTTCAGGAGGGGCCTGGGAACCATCGAACAATGTCTTAATCTGCACCTGGTCATAAGCAAGTACACGATAGCCAAGCCCGGATCTCTTTATCTCGGGTTTATGGACCTTACATCAGCTTTTGACTGGGTGCAGAGAGGGAGATTTTGGGGGAAAAGGCTTGATCTGGGCATTGAACCATCCATAGTCCTTTTTTTTTTTGCCAAAATGCATCAGGATGTGACTGGGAGGGTCAAGTATGGAGAACTCTCTGCTCCCATCAAAATGAATCATGGGGTTCGTCAAGGCTGCGTCCTTGCCCCCTTTTTATTTTGTCTGTATATTGATGATTTAGAAAGTTACATTAATCATGGCAATGTGGATGACCCCAAGATAGGTAGCAGAAATCTTCCAGCATTACTTTATGCCGATGACTGTGTCCTAATGTCTAAAACCAGTGTGGGCCTACAGACGTTAGTGACCAGGTTTAATGATTTTATGAAAGAACTGGGTTTAAGGACTAACATAGCAAAATACTACACCATGGTGGTGGGTAAATCCCCCACCATTTTAAAATCATGTTTTATCAACAATGAAAAGCTGTCCTATGTCCCGACTTTCTCATACCTGGGAATCCCGTTCCATCAGAAGAGTACCTGGCACCATCTAGTCGAAACAAGGGTCAGTAGTTTTAATCAAAACCTGGAGGCGGTATTTAGGTTCACAAAGAAGTTAGGCTCAAGACCGATCAATACAATAATTAATATTTAAGAGGCTCACTTGTGCTCTGATATTTTGTATGGGGCTAGAATATGGGGCTCTTGTTCTCCGGCACGCCTCCAAATAGCTGAGAACAACTTCCTGAGACGTTTGCTGACAGTCCCCAATGGTCTTTCCGCCATTGTTTGTCATAGTGAACTTGGTTTGACCCCTTTGTCTTTTCGCATGCAAATTGCACCAATTTTACTGTGGCACTCGATTTGGGCTAAGGAAGAGCCAGCTCTTAATCATGCATTTATTTTAGACTGTTTTAAACTTGATTACATGTTGAAGATACCTTGGCTCAACTACATAAAAAACAGTTGGAGACATTGGGGCTGGCAGATTGTTTTTATAATCCAGCTAATCTTGCCAAGATCCCAAAAACTAAATTGAAAAAGGATCTCTTTACCTGTCTAAAGTCATCCAGTGAGCACCTAGAGATGGTAAAAAAAGAGTGCCTCGGAACAATCGCTTCTTGGACGTTATCCAGGTGTTGAGCCTTCTCTCTCTTTTTAGTTCAGTCATACTAAATTGTTTTATCTTATCAGATTCAGGTTTGGCATCTCGCACTTTTTGGTCTCTTATTCCCGTAAAGCCTTTTGTGATGTTAAACTGGATCTGTCCCCTCGTGATTCCAAGTCTACACAGACTACGCTTCATTTTTCGTTCTTCTGTCAACTCTATATCAAGCCAAGGTGTGATTTTATCATTCCTCTTTTTAAAGTTTTTAAACATTAGGAAGTACCGGACAGCTTTAGATCATCTCCAGCTTTTAAATGATGAATTCACTTATTTAATGCTTTACAGATACATTTCTGCAGCTGTTCATTTGCGTAATATTTTTGGGAAATGATCTTCTTTGTCCTGTTTTAATTATTTATCTTTGGATTTTATGGCCCACGGGACGGGGGTTCCTCATGAAGTTTATCACATACTGTTTCTAGTTTATGCTGCTATTTTGTAGAAATATCAATTTATTGAATTACTCTTACTACATCCAGACTATGAAATACCACTGCTTTGAAGTATATTTCCATTGTCTGCAATATATTTTTAATTCAGGTTTTAAATGTTTTTTATGGTGCATTCTTTTATGGCTGCAAGTCAGCCGAATAAAGATATTTGACTGACTGACACCGCTTGGCAACTTCTTAAAAGCTCGTTCAGCCTAATATAGGTTGTGGCTCATACAACAATTCAGTGTTAAATACCCTCGCTGTCAAGGCTTGTTCAAGCATAACATTGACTCACTGAACGATTCTGTTCAATTGTGTACAGGAGCAGTGTGAGAATAGCAGGCAAACTCACAGACCATAGCATCAGCAAATGCTCATGAAGTGAATGCCAGGTTGTTGTCTAAATGAAAGATCTGCACTGCTCCCATTGCTACTAGATACTCCAAGACTCTTAAAACCGCTCAAGCACTGGCAGCTACTTGTGGCCATACTTGCAGGAATCAAGAGTACGAATCAACCACAGCCAATATGTTTTTAAAGTCAATAAAATGGCATGAACTCTGCTACCTGTGCAGATGGTGCCTGATGTTTTGAGAGTCAGTAATGCCTCGAGTTCTACATCTTGGAAAAATCCGTGCATTACACCTCAAGCAGAGGGCCATTTGTGTTTAGAATAAACCACAGGCTGTGCAGAGCTGTCTGTACACAACACTCATACTGGTTTATAGGCAGCATGTGAGAAATCTGTAGTAGTACCTTTTGAAATTGTAAAAAGGTGTGCGTTCTGAGTGTGGGATCGTACTTAAATTGTTTCTCACATAAATTCTGAGTCGACGTCCATTCCATCCTATGCAAGATTAAAGCATGAGCATTTGGGATATTTGCTTTATTAGCTACTTATAAGGCAAGTCCTGGGGAAACCACTATACCTTGGTTATGCTATGCAAGAGGCTGCTCCTTCAAAATTACCACTTATACATCCATCGTTCATCATCAGCAGATAATTGATGTAATTTGTATTTGATTGAGGTCATTTATGCTTTATCGTGCATCATTAAATCACACAAAAGCTTCCTTTGCTCAGCATATATGATATGTAAGCACTTCAAAATATCACATTATTGATAACTTTTGTAATGTATTTGGAAGTTGCAAGATGGATCATTTTTGAAAAACGTCTGGTACCAATAATTTGCTATCGCTCAAAAGTTCATGTTGTAGAAAGATTACACTAAGGAAAGCAATCTTCCATAAACAGATATTCAATTTTTTCTGTGGCTTGTTAAAACAGTCACGTTTCTGTCCATTCTTTCAAACTGTCCACTTAAATCACTGTTGGTGAAATATAGGTCAATTTGTGCCAGTTAATCTTTCAGGACAATCCTGATGATCATTATTCTTGCTGCGAAAAACACTGGACTGCTTTTATGCCCTTGTGGTAATTTTGCATGTGTGCTCTGAATTCCACCAACTGTTTTGGCTAAACAATCCAATAGATAAACAACATTAGCTATGTCAACAGTCATTTTGTATTTTAATTAAGTTCATCTTGTGTGTGTACAAGGGTGAGAATTCAAATGCCTGCAGTGCACAACCATTGATCAGCAATTTTAGTTCCCACTTTAGTATGATACAGCTGTTTCCTGTCTGTCCACAAGCCTTGAAGTTCTGTAGATGGGCTTCCAAACCTATTGAGAAGGCATCTGTTACAATGGTGTGTGATGAAAGGTTCTCCTTTCAGGTTAGAATTCCGGCATTACCATATCACGCATTGTTTGTCGGAGAGAGACAGAAAAACCTCATCTTTGGCGATGCCTTTATAATGAAGCCACTTATCTAAGCTGCAGAGGTTACACAAGGGGTTGCATTCGGGACAATGAAATGGCAGGTAATTGTCCAATCAAAATAAAGACACCTGAAGAGCAGTTGGGGAGGAGTTTTGAATTGGAGACATTTCTGAAAAATGGCTGAAACCTTTCCCCGATGGATACACTTCTTGTTTTTTTTTTCAAGGAGACAATTAGACAAGTGAGAATCTGAGCAGCGGATTTATGGTAGCCGACTCGAAGGCCCCGACGAAGCTGAGCAATGGTGTTATTGAAGTCATGAGTTTTCAGTTAGGAGAGACCCGATTAATCAATTGTCAAGATAAAAACTGACAGATTCTTTGTGAATAAATGCTGCCACTAATACCATGCACCTAGAAAAAGTCTGAGGTCTAATTTCAGATTCAATAGTCAAACTTTGCACTGGTGGGGTGAGCTGCCAGCTGTGAGCTTAAAACCTTTGTTTCTTTGCTACTAGGGGGGTGGAAATCTGCATCCACTGCACACATCCAGTCCCATTTTCTAAGTAGCTGAAATATTTGATCAAGAAATGATCTAAAAAGTTTCTGTTTTTGAACTATTTGTTGGCCAGCTTGAGGTTCAAGGTTCATCTGAATCCTTTGCTAGCGCCGTTGTTTGTGAACCACAAATATGAATAGATGGCTTTTCCTCTTTGAGAGAGTACAGAATACATGGTTTACCTTTTAAGTAATTGTTCATTAACATTCTGTGATTCATATTATTAACCACAGTTATCAGTCAGAAAAACCAAGTGTGCCTTGAAAACGCATTATGTACAGAAAACAATGGGATTTGATTCCAGAATCATTTTTGTTCCTTCACAAAAGAATTCAAAGTTCAAAAGAAAGAAATAGTTCCCAGTTTATTGTCTATTAGAATTGATGTTCCAAAAACAGTTCAAAGTTCGCTTTCACACTCAATCTGATTTCCAGAGAACCGGTCTGTAACAATGTCTGCCAGCAAGCTCTCAGAAAGAAATAGTTAATACAACACAAATGATATGTCCATGTAACAAGTGGCCCAGCAGCAACAACACTTTGGCTCGATTTCCTAACAAGGACGCCATGAAACAAAAGGGAAGTTATGCTCAAAGATAGACACAGCCATCTCCAATTCTTCTGAGAACTCATGGGTTTCCTGGTTGATGGACTTCAAGTCAGGACGTATTACAATGTACGACCTCCACAATCAGGAAGCCTTTTGCCAGGCTACGCTGGTGCTTGATATACACTGCCAGCCTCTTCGTTTTCAGAATGCATTCAGCGCAGATGGTTTAAAGTATTGCATACCAAGGCTAGTGTTAGGCCTTAACAACAGCTTCTTGACGCCCTTTGAGTCACAATCCTAGTAGCTACAGAAGGAGGAAACTTTTTTCTGCCATCTCTTCAAACTTGGAACAGCTAATCATCGAGAAGCTGAGTGATGCTTTAGTGTCTTCAGTATGACTAACACTTAAATCTTTGGGACCTCAAATAGAATTTTTACTTTAGGTGCTCTTCAGCATAACATCGTGGACAGTCATTGTGTCACTTATAGGTGACCGACCACTTTGATAAAGAACCCATTGGTGAGGTAGGTATAGATGGCAACATGTCAGACTTATCTGAAGAGACACGTAATTGGAGGGAAAGAGGGATGGATATCTCTTTCATTTGAACCTTTGAGGGTGCTCTGCAAGTGGAGGTTGAACAATTGAAACTCTCCAGATTTGGAACAGCCAAACGAAGAGGTATCTTTCTTGTACTTTGAACCATGACCTGATTTGGATGAAGGCGCAGAGGTTGTAGAGGAACTTGAAGTGGATCTTCGGCTGGAATTTCCATCACCTAGCACTAAAATCCCAAGTATATGTTCTGTGTGTACATCTATGTGGCATGCATGGATCATGAATTGCATGTATGAGTGAACTAGATTAAAAGAGGCCTTTGGGTTCCATTGCACAAGACAATAGCAGTCTATTGCTGACATTCCTAAAGCTGGAGGGAGGAGACTAGGAGACTCAGATGCTGATTTGGGGAAAGAGGCCATAAGACACCTTCAGAAATTGAGAAAGAAAGAGTAGCTCTGGATTCGTTTTTCTAAACACTGCAATCTGGTGGATGAATGGAGCGATGTATGGGAAAGCATTTTCTATTGTTAAGGGTGAGAGACCTTTTTTTATTTTGTTTTTATTTTTAAGGACAGCCTTTTGTCTCTTTCCAGATCACCGTCGATGTAGCGGTTGATGAGCTAGGTGCAGAAAGTTCACACCTCTGTGCCTCAGCTGTGTATACTGCAGGCTGGAAACTACCCTGCTGTGGAGTGACACCACTCTGCACACAGGTTGTATGTGGAGAACAACCTAGAACTCTGTGGGTCCATCAACCAAGGGAACACAGAAGAGCAACATGCATGCTCTGAGCTTTGGAGAAGCTAGTGCCCAATATTGAGCATGCCCCTGTCAAGAACCTTTGTGGAGGCAGGGTTTTCTCCCCTGCCGCTTTGTTGGTGAGAGGGGAGAAGCTGTGCCCTCCTGAACTGCTGTACCATCGCACCTCTGGGGGAAACTACAATCGCCATCATCCCCAGGACGCCACATGCGTATTTGAATGTGACGCTGACCTGCTGCAGTTGTAGCCTCTTTGTTGGTGAGACAGGAGAAGCTGTGCCCCTCTTGGACTGCTGTACTGTCGCACCGCTGGGGGAAACTACAACCCCCATCATCCTCAGGAATTCACACGTGCATTTAAGAGCTACGCTGACTCACTGCAGTTGTAGCCGCTTTGTTGGTGATAGGGGAGAAGCTGTGCCCTCCTGGACTGCTGTACCGTTGCACCGCTGGGGGAAAACTACAGTCCCCATCATCCCCAGGACGCCACATGCAGATTTAAGCGTGACGCTGACCCGTGGCGCGGGCGCATCCGTCAACTCCTGGACTCGGGAAGGGCCGGGCCCCCACTCTAACATCTTGGATCTAGCCCGTGGAACAACCTACAGTAAGACTATGAGCAAACGAAAGGCTAAAGCCATTGACCAAGGGGGCGAAATCATCAACAACTTCGACTCTTTTTTAACCAGTGTTAGGGGTGTAATATCTAAGGCGAACTTACTGAACATTGACTTTCTATAGAAGAGAAGAGGTCGTTGCTGCATATAGTGGATCTTACAAGCCTTGTTACAATACCTTTCTGTGAGGACCCGCATATAACCCAATGTAATATTACCCTCAAACCCCTAGGGGTGGGGGGTGGGGAGGAGGAAGTAGCTCCCCAACAGAACGGCCAGATAAGAGGAAAAAAGGCGGTACGAGGAACAGTAAGGCTGTAAACAAAATATCTCAACTAAGACTGGGACAACAGTGGGGTCTTTGAATGGTAATGCTGACTGATGGTTAAGAATGGAGCAGGTCTTTACATCATTGTTGCAACCAGTCCTTGGTAGACTGAAAAAAATTGAAGAGGGTCTAGCCACTCATTAATCAAGAGGTTGGTATTCAAGGCGCGGGGAAGTCAGTGATGGAGGCCCCACAGGGAATGTTAAAGTACAACAAGTTTTATTCTAATTCAGTAACTACCCAGGCCCTAGGTGTAATTGAGCCCTCTGAATCACAACAATAGAGAGTAGTTACCCAAAGGGGGTGTAGTGATGTCATGGATAAGAACTATGGTCGTGTAGACATGACCACGTAGAATCTACAAGGATTCTATTTTAGTCAGTTGCTGGAGACTGGGATACTGGAAGCAAGTGGACTGCTCTGTGTCCATGTAATAAATGTCTCAAAACAAGATTAAGGCTTCGCATTAATACAGATTGGCGCCGAGCGCCGATGCGACCCCATGCCTGCCTCAGCTCTTATAATTGCGGTAAGAGCGCTTGCTGTAAACTGTCATTATTGAATGAAAAAATCGGTGTGATCATCAGAAATCAGAAATACACAAGAAACTGCCTGTATATGTCTGTCTGTGTACCGCACAGAGTAGAAATCGCGCTAAATAACTTTAAATAAGGAGAACTGCTTACCGGTGAAGCGCGAGGAGCAGAATTGATTGCCATGAATGTGAGCATGTGCAAAGCAAATCTCGCGTGACTTCACCTGATATGTCACAATTGGCGGCCACCTTAGATTCAAGCAAAAGAAAATAACGCGAGAGTTCAAAAACTCGGCGGCCATCTTGGAGTCAGGCACGTTTTGGGACATTGCACTGAAATACCACATGACTCCATCTTAAGATCAGGCAAAGTAATTTTCACTCGGTTTTAAGCAAATAAAACGTAATTAAACAGCTAAACAACTTAATTACAAACAAATTTAAAAGTATTAAACAACTAAATAACATAATATGGATACTATATTAGTAGAAGAAGGTGAAAATTCAAACAGTTTGTCTACACACAGATGAACAAGAAGAGGAACGTGTGTCCAGCGCAATTTATAGAAGACCATTGCCATTTGATGTTACAGATGAGCAAACAATTGCTCGTAGATGGGAAAAGTGGACAAGACGATTTGAACATTTTCTTAAGGCAATATGCAAAAAGTATACCGATGAGCAAGCAAAAGATCTACTACTCAATTTAGTGGGTGATGGAGTGGAAGATATTATTGTTACATTCCTAGATGCATATAAAAACACGTACGAAGGCATCATGAAAATTTTGAATGAAAGGTTTGACCCACAAAGAAATGTAGACTTTGAAAGATACACTTGTAATATGACATATCAACAAGACAACGAAACAATTGATGAGTTTGTAACCGAATAAAAAAAATTAGTCATGTTCTGTGAATTTGATAAGTTCATTAACGAAGAAGCTGTCAGGTTAAGAGTCATTTAAGGATGTAATTCACTAGAATTCCGAAAGAAACTTCTTCAAAAAACCTATGATTTAAAAACAATTTTGCGTATGGCACGTACTGAGCAAAAAAAATGTGAACAACATGGAACAAGGAAGAGTTAAAACATTAGAACAAGTTCACCAAATGACAAAAAAGGACAACAAAAGTGAAGAAAAAGATAAAAAGAAAGATGAAAAAACTAGAAACAGAGTGGAAAAGTCAACAAACTTCAAAAAAGAAATGGAAAAGTCAATACTTTTTAGAAAAGAAAAAAGAATATGTTATAGATGTGGACAATTATTTACACATATGAATACATGTCCAGCATTTGGACAACAGTGCAAAGAGTGTGGAAGGATGAATCACTTTGCTGCCGTATGTAGATTCAAAAGAAAGGAATGTGGAAACGTCAAGGAAGTACAAAGTATGTCAGACAATTGAAAGTGTTGAAGATTCTTCCGCTGATGAATTTGAACAAGAGCGTTTATATCTAATGTCAGAAGGAAGTGAGGGTGAGAAAATCCATTTGTTAAAAAAAGAAGATATTGAAAAAACAGCTTCTGTTGACATATTAGTAGGATCCCAAAAAGTTCTGTTTGTGCTAGATAGCGGAGCAACGTGTAATATCATGTGTACGACTATGACAGAATGGGAAAAAAAACCTCCTATGTTTTCGTCAAATGTAAAAGTTTTCCAATGGGGTGCAAAAGAACCTGTAACATGTTTAGGGAAATTTGAAGAAAATCTATCACATGGAAAGATATCTCTGAAAGAAGAAGTACATGTGTTGAAAGGAGAAACTGCTGGGCCATGTTTAATAAGCAATGTCACAGCTCAGTTAATGGGACTATTGGCTATGACGTTTCGTATGACAACAGAACACCATATTTTAAAAGACTTTCCTGTTCGGACGAAAGGTCTTGGAAAGTTGAAAGGGAAGACTATTTCGTTGCACATCAATGAAAAAGTGAAACCAGTAGCACAAATGCACAGGAGAGTTCCAATTCACATGCAGAGTAAAGTTGAAGAAGAAATCAATTCTCTACTCAAACAAGACATAATTGAGCCTGCTACGGGTCCAACACCTTGGGTGTCTCCGATTATCGTAGTGCCAAAATTAGGATTTGTGTTGATATGAGAATACGAATACTGCAATAGAGAGAGAGAGAGACATCCTGGGCCCCATTTGAATGACATGATTAGTATTCTGAATGGGGCAACAACTTTCTCCAAATTGGATCTCTGTAAAGGATATCATCAATTGGTATTTGATGAAAAATCAAGATGTATTACGACTTTCTCAACACATATTGGTTTATTTTGTTACAAAAGATTCAATTTTGGTATATGCTCAGCTGCAGAGATTTTTCAAGAAATTATAAAAAAAATTATCAGACCAGTAAAAAATTCAATGAACTACAGTGATGATATTCTTGTGTTTTGAAAAACAAAAAGTGAACATGATAAAGCACTAAGAGAAGTTTGTCAAGAGCTTATGAAAGCTGGGTTAACACTGAACTCTGAAAAGTGCCAAATTGGTAAATCAGAATTGACGTTCTATGGTCATATATTCTCAAGTAAAGGAATGAGACCGGACCCAAAGAAAGTGTCATCTCTTGTGGCAAAGTCTTGTCCAAAAGACATTACAGAATTACGTTCTTTTCTAGGAAATCGTTATATTAAAGATTATGCTACTACCAGCTCTTCTCTCAGCGAGTTAACGAAAAAGAATAAAACATTCCTTTGGAGTAAGGAATGTAACCATGCTTTTAAGAAAATAAAGAGTGACATAGCAGCAGCAGCAAATTTGAAATACTTTGATCCGAACTTAAGCACAGAAATTGTGGTAGATGCAAGTCCAGTGGGGCTAGGTGCTATATTGTTTCAACATAAACAAGGAAAAGAATTTTGGTCTCACATGCTAGCAGAAGCCTGACGGATATAGAAAAAAACTATTCTCAACCGGAGAAAGAAAGTTTGGCGGTAGTCTGGGCATGTAGGCACTATCATGATTTTTTGTATGGAAAAACATTTGTGATAGTAACAGATCATCAAGTCCTCACAACTATTTTTGTAAATCCGAAAGCAAAGAGACCCCCTCAGGATTGAAAGATGGGGCTTGAGGTTAATGGACTATGATTTTAAAATAATTCATAAGCCAGGAAAAGAGTATAATCTTGCTGATTATTTGTCTAGGCATCCACCAGATGAGAATAAAATTTAAATGAATGATACAGAAAACCACATAAATTTCATTATTAAGTCAACAGTTCCTGAAGTGATATCTGAACAAGAACTAATTCATTAATCTAACAAAGACAATACTTTAGTGGAAGTAAAAAGAATGATAAACCTAAATAGATGGAAGCATGTCAATGTTTCAACGAAGTTTCAACCGGGAGTATGCAGAAGAGACATGTTTGCCTTCAAAAATATTCAAGAAGAATTGACAATAGCCACTTCTGGTATTCTTATTAGAGGAAACAGGATAGTTATTCCAAGCAGCTTGCAGAGACGTGCCATTAACCTTGCACATGAAGGTCATAGAGTAATATCAGCACCAAAAACTATTTTAAGAGAAAAAGTGTGGTTTCCGAGACTCAACAGTCAGGTAGAAGAGATTGTGCAGTCTTGTCATTTTTGTCAAAGCACCACAAGGGAATTAACTGTTGAAGAATTACAAATGTCTAAATTGCCAGATGCTGTCTGGTCTGATCTTGCATGTGATTTTTATGGACCCCTGGATTCTGGACGTTAACTTTTTGTTCTGATTGATGAATATTCTAAATTTCCAATCGTAAAAACAGTGATCTCTACTTCTGCATCTGTGATTTTACCTATTCTTGATGAAATTTTTTCAGCTTGGGGTATACCTAATGTTTTGAAGACAGACAATGTTCCACCTTTTAATGGGAAAGAATTTACAAAATTTCTTGAATATATGGGTGTGAGACATAGGAAGATTACCCCACTCTGGCCACAAGCAAATGCTATAACGGAAAACCTGATGGCCACATTAAAAAATGTGTGCAGAGGGCAAAGTTAACAAACATTATCATAAATCAAGCTGTGTGTCAAGTATTACGTGACTATAGGAATACACCTCATGGGTCGACTGGAAAGACTCCTGCAGAGCTAATGTTTGGCCAGTCTAGACAGACACGCTTGCCACAAATGCCTTTAAGACCTCCTAAAGAACATACACAAACTACAAAGAGAGATGAGAAAATGAAATAAAAAATTAAGAAGAATGCAGAACAAAGAAAGTATGTTCGCAGAGGAAATTATGAAATAGGGGATCTGGTGTTGGTAAGGTAAAATCAAACAAGAAAGTCTATGAGTAGATTTCACCCATCTCCTTTGGAAGTGACTAAGATGAAAGGTTCAGCTGTCACTGCTCAGAATGAAAAAGTGATAATAAGAAATAAAGCACATTTTAAAAAGTTTGTAAGCCCCTCAAATGAAACCTACAGAGAAGGGGATGGTATCAGTGATTGTGCTCCTCTTAGAAGAACAGAAAGGGTACAAAAGAAACCTCAAAGACTGATTGAACAATGTGAGTTAGTTCTCCTTTCTATTTTTATTATTTATCATCTGTTATCTGTAGTTTTCTTTTATTTGTTCAGTAGGGGGGGGGAGATGTAGTGATGTCATGGATAAGAACTATGGTCGTGTAGTCAGACCACGTAGAATCTACAGGGATTCTATTTTAGTCAGTTGCTGGAGACTGGGATACTGGAAGCAAGTGGACTGCTCTGTGTCCATGTAATAAATGTCTCAAAACAAGATTAAGGCTTCGCATCATTACAGGGGGGTGGAGGGGAGGGAGGCTTATTCCAATCCCAAACCCCAACCCATGATAAGGAACACCCAAAGGGCAACATCATAGCTTAACTAGCAACTACAATCCTTACAACCCATTCAATCTCTACAAAGGCATGTTAACGTAACAGTGGATGGTCTAGCAACACTGGGTGGAGGGCCCTTGAATCACTCAGTGATGAGGCATGCAAATGACTGGGGGAAGATTGTGCAGCCCCATTAGTACATAAGAGCCATGTCATCAAATCACTGAAGGCCCCAGTTTTAAGTAAGGATAAGGTACTCTAATTATAATTGGAATATAGCTGGCCTGAGGTCGAAGCTGGCTGATCCAGCATGGGTTAGGTTTGTAGCTACCTATGACCTAATATGCCTATAGGAAACCTGGGAAACAGGTACAATCCATATAGAAGATTTTCATTCTTTCTTTACAGCTGCAATTCAATCGAGAGCGGGCAGCGCAAGAGGGGGCATCCTGACCTTAATTAGAAATACAGTAAGTCACAGGTTTTTATAATGAGTCGCCAGATTATTATATCCTGGTGTGTGAAGGATACGGAGGGAGTGATCCAATTTTAATTAACTATTTTAATAACAAATTTGGCGTTGCGATGCCAATGGGTGGCGATTCACTGGAGAAAGAAATTACGTCTATTATCGCAGCACACCATAACAGTTTTAATATTCTATGGATGGGAGATTTTAATGCCCATAACTGTGATAAGATGGTCAAACCAGCGTGGACAGGTCTGATGAGGAGGGGGAAGTAACCCCGCACTTTGTGCACAATGATTATGGTAATGCCCTAAATAGACTGTTAATATTAAGGAACTTGGAGATTATTAATGCAGTTGATTCCCACACCTGACTTTTAGAGAAAACGTTTGGCTCTAGTAACCAGGGTTCCACCATTGATTATATAGTTTTATTTGTAGACCTAATTATTTTATTATATTTATACTGAAGATTTTTTTTTTTTTAGCTTTTGGTGATCACACAGCCCTTAGCTACGAATTGAAAAGGAAGGCAAAAAATGTTCCTGACGACTAGAGCATTAAAAACAAATGTTGCGAGGAAGAATGGAATTGCACTTAAATAGGGTAAGATTAATAAGGAGAAACTTATCCCCATAATTGTAGCCAATAAGCAGGAGCTGGTGATGACCTATCTACACTCTCACATAGATGCCAGCAGTGTAGTGACAGTTTTTGAGAACATACTGGACGAAGTAAAAAGCAACTTGACATGGTCAGAGTTCCCCAATAAAACCCTAACAGCTCGCTGGTTTGATGCGGCTTGTACAAAGACACTCAAAACTTACATGCAGCCCTTGGGACCAAGCAGAGGAATAAGGACCTAGTCAGGAATTTACGATACCAATACAAAGAAACCCGGATAGTTAGACTTAAGGCCCTAAAGGAGGATGCAGGGGATAACCTGAGCAAGGCAGCAATTAAAAAAAATAGTAGGGACATTTTGACTGTAATCAACACACCATTCATGAAAGCGGAAAAATACCCCAATTTAGACATTCATGTGGATGAAGACACATGGGTGGTTCATTTTTGTAAAATATTCAGGTTTTTAGCTGAGGGTAGGGAACCCTCCCCTCCCTCCCCCCCCCATGTACAATACAACATTAGACCTAAAAGGTAACATTACCTTTGATACTGCAGAGGCTAGATATGGTTTGGCGTAAAATAGCTCTGCCAAGGCCCCGAGCCCTGATGGGGCCCCCATAGATTTCTTTTTTGAAAACTTCAACCTTTGGATACCATTTTTGACCAATGTTTTCAAAGCCATAGCTAAGGTGGGGCTGGATAACGACAATCATAATCCTTATCCATAAAAAAAGGGACAAGTCGTTACCAAAAAACTATAGACCTATATCAATTCTAGATGGAACAGATAAATTGATGCGGCGTTTACTACTGAACAGATTAGAGGACAGGAATATTCCAATACCTGTAAGTATGGTTTTAGGAAGGGGAAAGGAACACTGGATCAATGTTTAAATCGGAGTATGATAATAGCAAAATATACGGCAGTTAAAAAAGGCAAAGTCTATATGGCTTTTATGGATTTATCAGCACCCTTTGACTGAGTCTCCCATTCCCAGCTGTGGAGAATTATGGAAGAGATGGATATAGATGAAACAATAACATTAAACCGCCAGTTGTGCTCTCATGCCACTGCATGTCCGGTACAGAAGTCATGGGGAATGTACTAGGTAGTTTCACGTTAAGTGGGGAGTCAGGCAAGGGAGCGTTCTCGCACCCTTCCTGTTCTCAATGTAATCAAATTGTTTAGAAGGAGTCATATCAGGATCCACCCTAGACGTTACTCTGGTGAACTCTGCTCGAGTCCCAATACTCCTCTATGCGGATGATGCAGTGCTAATAGTTCGGATCGGGTTAGCACTGTAGAAACTCAGAGGAGTATGTGAAATTCATGAAAAACGTAGAACTCCAGGCTAACAAAGTGAAATCGTTTATATTAGTGACAGACCATCGGCCGAAGAAACTTCCATTCCTCTATATAGCTGGACATAAGCTGGAAGTGGTGCAAACTTTTTCTTGTCTAGGGGTCTTATTCGATAGAGCGAGTACATGGTCACACATGTTAGCCAACAGAGGCCTTTTATTGGAAAAAAAGCATTATGGCCATGTTCACTTTTATCAAAAATCTGTGATCCAAACCGCTTGAGGCAATAAAAAAAATCTATATGGCCAAAGCTATTTTCAGGGCATTATGAGGGATTACTTAAACCTTGATTATGAGCACAAGTTTATTTGGATGCAATATGTAAAGTACCCTGAACTCTATGGGTTTGCAGGCATTGTTTGAGAACTCTTCTAATTGCCTGACAAATTTGAAAACGAGAATTAAAAGCTTATTCCTAACAAAGATGGCGAGAGAGAGACTGTAAATTAATTGCAATAAACTTAAGGTAAATTATATTTGATGGCTGTTAGAAAGGGAATTTCTGATTGGCTAGGGCATGCGCCTAAGTCAGGCAGACACCACCACTCTAGTAGGGGCAAGGGAGTTACACACTGAAGATAAACCTTGCTCACCCCCCTGGTAGCAGTCAGGCTTATCCGAGAGGCAATGTGTAAAGCGTTTGGCCGACACACACACAGCAGCGACACAGTAGGTACACCACAAAAGAAACTCCACACAAGGGTATAAAAAATATCCTTTGTATTAAACATGATAACACATTAGAACACTATCACATATACATCACTGTGCCACTAGGCACTTGTCATGACTTCACAGGGATTACACAAACCACTAGGCCAATTGGGCTACTGTCATAGACATTACAGTTCGGTGCAAGCAAGCCATCACTTGTAAGTTGTGCACGTTATGAGAACACCAATACGTCATGAAACACCTCATCCCCTAGTATGGCCATGAGCACATGAAGAGGGGAAAACACAAAGCTCATAACATCAGAGCAGGTAGTGTAACCGAGGAAAATAGCAGCTATCACCAAAACATTAGCACCCACCTGCAGCAGGTGATGAGTAAATGTACTGTCTTCAACCACCCAGGAGGCAGCGCTCCTGCACTTCCACTACAAGTTACAAATGCACCATCGCATTAGGGTAAGTTCTGAATCTTGGGGGCGGGGGGGAATGTACACCAGTTACCAATACCAGGTATAGGGTTGGAGAGATTTATGTTTTACAAGGCGGGGATAGTTAGGAGTTGTTCCAAGAAAGCAATTTAATTCACAAGCAAGCTACTGGGTTTAAAAATAGCATCTTATGAATGTTCTTACTGCCCGTTTTGTAAATCTCTGCAGAGAGCTGTCATTCTGTACGCTCGCTTGACCTAAAATTATAGTCCTTCTGTTTTTGTGAAATGTCCCTTTTTTTGCTTTAAAATTCTGGTCACCCTACACTGAGGTGACTCCGGCGCTTTACGACTTCCCTGCCTCCCAGCGGGAACACGCACTGGAGGCTAGGGAGGGGTGCACGTTCGATTTCTCCCCTCCCGGTGTAGTTGCCAGTACACACTCTCTTAGTCTTGCGGCCCCACACGGTTATCAAGGAGAGAAGGTTTGCCCCATACAGCGCTCAGACTGTCACCACCATAGAGACATGAAGCATGAACCATACAGCGCTCACCAGCGCTACGTTTTCTACAGCTCAGCACAACTTGCAGGAGCAGTCTACCGCACTCCTTTCGTGCTAGGCTCCGTGAGAACAATGGGAAACTCAAGTTAAGGAAACAGGCCTCAGGCCAGCACACATAGTCCTTGGGCATAGGGGCAGTTTCGTCAGCAAAGCAGCTCCCAAGACAAAGTTCCAGTGGTGGTTCCCTGCCAGCGCAGTGTCCTCTTCTGTTCCAGTTCAGTTCAACAAGCTCCAAAACATGGGGTCACAGCCCCAGTACTTATAGGGTATATGTCTTTGTTCTCCCTTGGCCCAGTGATCTGAGCCCAGTCCAAACCAGTTCTGGGGGGCACTTGGCAAGTGCACAACACTCCCCATAGTAAGTGTAGGCCCTGGCCCCAGACACACCACAGGGGGCAGATCCATCGTTGTGGAAGGCAGGCACAGCCCTATTCAGGTGCAGTGCTACTCCTCCCGCCACCCCAAATGCAGACCAGGCCTATTCAGCCTAGCGATGACTCATGCAGACTCTCTGGAGCCACTGCACCTCCCCAACCTGTGTCACTCCAAGGCCAGTCAAAACACAATAGGCAGGCACAAAGACACATAGCACACAGAAATGCTCACTTCTAAAAGTGGCTTTTCTATAGTAGTAATAATAAATCCACGAAAAACCAATACGCAGCATTTATCACCACTATTCTAAACATACCAACCTTGATCACGCTACCCCTCTCATGTCAGGAATAACCACTGAAGCACATATCGGGGAATCCCCAATGCATCCCTATGGGAGGGCAGCCTCACAGCAGTGAGAAACCAATAGGCTGTTTGTCACTACCAGGATATGCGCACAGTTAAGGCACATGTCCTACCTTTTACCTACACCGCACCCTGCCCATAGGGCTAGCTAGGCCCTACCTTAGGGGTGGTTGATATGTAGTAAAAAGGAGAGTCACAGACGTGGTAACCACTTTATGTGCCACGTCACAGCAGCAGCAAACTGCGCTTGTAGGCCCTGCAGTGGCAGAGGACTGAGACAGGTTTGACAGGCTACTTTGGAGGGTGGCGCAAACAGTGCTGCAAGCCCACCAGTAGCATTTAATTTACTGGCCCTGGGTATATGGGATACCACTGTACAAGGGACTGATAGGTAAATTGAATATGCCAAACAGGTGTAGCCCAATCTTACCAAGTTTACCATAGAGAGCTCATGCACTTTAGCACTGATCAGCAGTGGCAAAGTGCCCAGAGTTATAAAACCACCAAAGACAGGTCAGAAAAATTACAAGGGGAAAGAAAAAAGTTCTGGGATGACTGTGCAAAAAGGGTCAGGTCAAACAATAGCCCCCACAATTACCTTTGATACAAACTCCCATTTAACCTTTGTGACAAACCCTCGACATTGATTTATTCTAGTAAGGTTCCAACTAAATAATATTCCGGTTATGATGGGCCGTCCCACGGGCACTTACCCTATTGAGGCCCTGCCAGCTTGTCATTGTGATGGAACATCCTCCCAAACAGACTTGCATATTATTTTCTTTTGTAAATTTTATTCAGCTCAAAGGAAAAGATTTATTCTCCTCCTCAAGCGCATATATAAATTCAGGCAATGCGGTCCAGCACTATATATTTTTTTTTACAAATGCTGGCTGATCCCTTTATATGTCATTGTTTAGCATCCTTTAAATGGTTTTCAGAACAGTTGATCAGAACAGGAGATCCCAACCATATGACCGCAGACGGCATATTAATGTCTATGATGAATACTGTGATGATAATTTCACTTGTACTTTCTCTCCTTATATCAATGCAGAATGATTTTAGGATCTTATCGTTTTACTACTATAATATATTATACTGTACTTATTGCAATATGGATAGTTTTATTGTATATTTGCAATTGAAATATAGCGAAATAAATAAATAATTAGAGTCAGATAGATTGATATTTGGAAATAATAATTAAGTAAGCAGGAGCACTTAGCAGACCCTAAGTTGAGGTTTTTGCCCTCCTTCAATTCGGTATGACCTAAACTCAAAAATGTAACAGTCATTTGGATGCCATGGAGTGGGTAATGGCAAGACATGATAGTGTTTTGTTATTAATGGTCTATTATGCACCAACACTCTTGGAAACTAAATATTATTTTATTGTATTGCTTTTTAATTGTACTACTATGGTCTATATTTTTAGATCGAATAAAGTTACGTTTGACTTTGACACCTGCCTCCAAAGATGTTGGTTACTGTTGTAGTTCTACTATGGTGCTCCCAGTATTGACAGAACACTAGGGAATGAAACTAAAGGTAATCTGCACTAAAGCCTTGATACTTCCCTGATAGACACTCAGCCCAAGGTGGGACCTACCTAGACTTGCCTGAGTGGTGTGGGTAAACACCCAAGAATGGGATAAAGTGGGGCAGAATACAAGGTACAGTAGTTTAAGCACCATTGGGATAATGTGCTCGTTTTATGTGATGTGAAGTATTATGCTTTAAGTGTGTAGATCAAAGTACCTTTTTTACATCAAAGTAAAGCATTGGGTTGAACGTTTAGTGATTGAGCTGCTGGATGACTGTTGAATGCTGAGTCTGTGCACCCTGAAACTACCTCCCTGACATGCTTATGACCGCGTGTCATCGCTACCAGCGAGGCAAGTCCTGAAGGGTTTGAACTTGGCAGAGTTTATAAAGCGACAGTAGGATAAGCTCGAGCCAGAGGCAATTGATCCTAGCCCCCCATGCCTGAGCTTCAGTGAGCTCTGCATAACCCCCCCCCCCCCCCCTTAAACGGGGTCTGGCAGTATTATTTAGGATAAAAGTAACAGATAAAAAATGTGCCTGATGTTGCTATGAAGGTCCTGCCTGCATTTGGGAAATATACAGCTTTTGATTTCCTATGATCTAATAAGGATCAAGAGGGGGGCCACACGGCCCCTTCTATTTTGTAATTTAATGCAGGGACAGGGTCTCCAGCACCTAATAAGACTATAGGCTTTTGGGTGGGGGGTTGCTGCCTCCGAGTGGGTAGTCTTCTTCCCACTTTAAAAACAAAACAGTCCTGGGGGTTGGGTTCCCAGGTGCTAAAAGAGGCTGGGGGTGGGCCATATGAGGAGGAACATGCCCCCCACCTCCCCTTTTATAAACAGGTAGCCCTGGGGTCGGTGAATGAATGGGGGAAGGGGCCAAACAGCCTCCTTGTGGAGGGGGTGGGGGGGTGTTGCTGCCTCTGGGTGGGCTGGTCCTGTAGCCAACCCCCTGCTTCAGTGGGTTAAGGGGAGCATCTCTGGGGAGGAGGGGAGGTTGCATGTGAAGTTATGAAAGATACCATTACTGGATAACCGCAGTTACAGGTAAGTAACTTATTTTCTTATCCAGTATTGGGGTGTCTTTAATAGATTCACAAACTTGAATCAGAATAGCAAGCAGCTTCAAGGCAAATGTAAGTACCCTTAGTGGATGGTGGGTAACAATATACATTTCCAAGTAACGCATAAATAGGCTTTCCTGTTTTCAGTTTCTATTTTTTGCAAATTCTGGGGGTTAGGTTCTCAGTGTTCTCAAAGCCTTTAAAAAAAAAAAGAGCAGTTATCAGAGGTTACAAGTGTTTGCACCATTAGAAACAGAAACCGTTTTTTCCCGGTGTTTATGGAAAGTTTTGCTATTATTCCTTGCTTTCGGCACTAATAATACTTAGTATATAGACAGTGTACCTACTGTGTACATGAGGTCCAAATACATTTTTACTAATCATACTTCTTGTAGTACACCATACAATACTTCTTCTGTGAGTCTTTGGTCATGCAAGGTCGCAGTTTCCTTCCCATGTAAACATTTATCTGTGAAAAGCCCTCTCAGCATTAACACTTGAGACGGGCAACACCAAAACAGCCAGTACACAAATTGATAACTCCGGTCACTGACATAGCTTTCCATGCCAATACTGGTGTACCTGAAGAATGCAATTCTCTAGGACAGGTTCAGCAACATATGCGTGGAACTGGGTGCTTATGCCCTCAGTTATTGAAGTGGTGAAAAATGAAGCAGTACTTTTCAAGGTCTGGAGAAAATTCCCCTTTATGGAAGGGATCTACACCTTGTGCAGAGTACCACAGTGAGGCTTCACTGACTTCAAATTACATGGTTGGTGAAGGGGCATTTCTATACATTATTGCAAGCCATTTCTCATGCATTGTAAAATAAAATGTCCTCAATTGCTCCTCAACATTTCTTTGCTTACCAAGAGGCAAATGTTCTAACATGGAACATAGTGCAGTGCCAAAGTCATAAAAAGTTTGCCCAGCCTACTCTCAAGGAGATGTTTCATATCTACTCTAATTAATGCATGAACACTTGGTAGACAATGGTGATCTTTCAGACTCCAGTTTTTTGATTACGTCCACTACAGTAGCCATGTTTTCCTGTAAAAAATCTAAGAATGTGGTAGAGTGTACTTTTTTCACATCACTATCAATATGCAACTGAAGATCCTCTTATTTCTTGCCTTTGCCTTCATCACTAAGCAAAAAGTCTGTAAACGGTTGCCACATGGATAATATAGCATTTGGCACCTCTAGTTCCAAGAACCACCGACTAAATGACACAGTTAGGATAAGCAGAATGGACTACTGAGTCATTAGCATTCTTAATTAACTCTGAAGATTGTAAAGATTTTTTGAGCATACCATCTAGCAAGTGGCAAGGATCTCATACAGGGAGGCACTTCAACTCAGGTATCGATTTTTGACAGTTCATCACATAACTTTTTCATATATGTAGCTGAATCACTGCAAATACAATGTCACTCCAACCTTTGTTGACCTTGGTATAAACTTTTTGCAGAAGTATTCCAAGTGATACTGCGTTCCATGTTTTCCAAAAGTCTGGTGTCATGTTTTCATCACATTACCAGATGCTTGTTGACAGCACTCTTTTCACATGTCCCCGTCACTACACCTTGCATTGAAAGTTTAAAGCCTGGGGTGTTTGGCAAAGGGAACTGATGTATCAAAGGGCTTCACCCATTCTCTGTGGGTAAATGTGATGGCACACATTGGGAAAGATTCTTGTGAAACCAGCCATTTTACCTATCAGTGAAAGAATCAAACAGACAAAATATCAAATATGATTATGAAGTTTCCGATTCTCTACCGTTTATAAAATAAACCTGCTTCTAAACCCTGCATCTATAGACCAAAGATGACAAAACTAAAAAAAGCGAAAGGAAGAAACAATATTTTGTGTCACATTCCTACAAAACAAAACAAAACTCAAGCAGAATAATGTTAGCCCAGTCTTTCTTGCTGCTACCTTGTATAACAAAGTTAATGACTTTCACCCTGCTTTTCCTTTCTTTGAATGGTATTTAGTTTGTGGTTGTGCAGATGTTTTTTCAGTGTTTATATGTTTTCACTGGTGAGGGCTATTTCCCTTTCAGTGGGGTTCTATCAGTTATATGTTTAAACTTAAAACAGGATAGCATACGCATAAATAGAATGTATAGGTAAAAATACTTTATGTACATATTTAAACATGCAAACATTGTTATGTAGAAAGAGGATCCGCATTTAGCTGTAAGACTCTTAAAACAAGAGAAATTGCCAAAAGGGTTAAGCAGCGATATATCTATATCCACTTTAGAAATATTTAACCTTTGAATTTGAAAAGAAAAAAAGATACCTCTATTTAAAGAGGCTCACCTTATTGGAATAGAGGTTGTAATGCCGCCTGTGCCATGACTTCATTACCACACTGTGCTGATTCTAGGCAATAGTGTTGCGTGAACATGAGTGCTTTTCCACAGGGCACCACGGCAAATCTTTTCCATTGGAATGCCTGCAAACAGAGCAGTCAAAGTGGACACAGCTCTCGTCAAATAGGCTTCAGCTTTTTTCGGCAGAAGTTTTTCCGCTTTAGTATGGCAGAACTTGATTGTTGCCGAGATCCATGGTGATGGTTTATTTTGTCACAGCGGAGCCTTGACAACCTTGACCATAAGCTACAAATAACTGGCCAGTTTTGCGAATGAACTTAGATCTTTCTAAACAGAATTTGAGGCTTATTTTAATGTCCAGAGGGTGTAGCGCCTGTTCAGCTAGTATGGCTGGGTTTGGGAAAAAGATCCGAAGAATGACCGACTTGTTGAGGTGAAATTGGGAAGGAACCATGGGGATGAACTTTGGGTTCATCTAGGAAGCACACATTAATCAGTAAAGCAAAGAAAGGGTTCCTCAGCCCTATGAATAGGCTCGAAAGGCTGCTTCATTAGCTGTGAAAGGACCACATTAAGATGCCATTCTGGGGAGGGGGCTGCACCGCAGGGAAGGGGCTGAAGAGTCCTTTCGTGAATTGGTATACAAGCCTTGTGGAGCAAAGAGATGTGTCCAGCGATCACCTCGACCTAGAGATTGCCGCAAGGTGAACCCTCACTGAAGAGTATACTAGGCCTGACTTGGCTAGAGAGGGAAGTGTGGGAAAGTAGGATCTGCTATCATGGTTACCCCCACTTTTTGCTAGGTGTCAGTATAATTTTTTTGACTAGTCTGACTGGGATCCTGCTAATTAGGACCTGGTACCCAGGGCTTAGATACACCAGGGGTTTCCCATGGGCTGCAGCATGTAATGTGCCACCAATGGGAGACCACTTAAACTGTGACTACAGGCCTGCAATTACAGCCTGTGACAGCTTCCTTATATCTGAGGTCACTGCACTTGAAACCTATAAATCCCCCCTATTGCAGGCTCTTCATTCCTGAGGGCAGGGTGCTTGGTTATAAGTGAGAGGGTGCCCCAGCATGAGCAGGACACCCTTACAAACCCCTGAGTCAATTCTCCAGGCTTTGTAAGTGCGGTCAGCCATTTTAAAACATATTAGACATCTGTCAATAAGAGATGTCTAACTATATAGTGGCTGCACCGAAACCGGTCATATTTGTTATCAAACATGTTGGAATCATGCTCCAACACTGAGTCCAGTATTGGAAGTATGATCCCATGTACTAGGGGCTCCCTTGGGGTACCCCCTGTACTCCCGGTAACAGCCTTTCAGGATCTGACAGCAAGCTAGTGCTGTTGCCGACCACAGACACGATTCTGCCCTCCTACTGCTAAATCAAGCTCGAGAAGGTAGAATAGGTTTTCTGTCACAGGGAGGTGTGACCACCTCCCAGACAGGACTAAGTGTATTGGGCTGGGGGCACTTGGCAGCACCACCAGACAGCTTTGAAGGGCACATTTGGTGCCCTCCTTGCATACTCCAATTTGAGCCAGTCAGGGAGCCCTTGGCTCCCGATCTGTCGCGAAGCTGGATAAATGACATGGGAGTATCCTACCCTCTGTCCAGCCCCTCCTCTGGGAGGGACCCCTGAGTCATGCCAACCCTTGCCCTAGGGTATTCAAGGGCTTGCCTGCGGGTGGCTCTTCAGATTTGTCATGAGACAAGACAAGCCTGTAACCACGTCACTCTTCGACCATCTGGACACTTGGAATTCGCCTGGGACCGAGACTGTCTTCTTCGTTGTATGTGCTTTTTTCAGGATTTTCAACTGACTTGTGGGCATCAAGGAAATCCAAAGTAATTTCCATTGGCGTGAAGGAGTCTGTCCCCTGCATCTGCAGGTACTGCAACAAAGCTGACCTTCTGCTGCTTCCGACATCCCACGGACTTCCCAAGGCTCATCAACACAGGTGGTGATTCTACAACTCCCTGGAGGCCTGACTTGTCCTCGCTGCAATTTTGAGGCCAGTATTCCTCGACGGAACCGCTGGGACAGAACCCCTATGCACCGCGTCAACTTGCCGTTGCCAAGGCTTGCTGGCTGTGCACTCCAGAGATCTTCGGGCTACAAGAAGCTCCAGCATTTCTTTCTGCCAAGTACAGCGTCCTCACCGCATCCTCTGCACCATGGGCCTTCCTTCTTGGTGAGCTGCTAGAGGTCCTCTTGCGACTCCTGTGTCCTCAGCCTGTGGGTCCTCCAGAGGGTCTTCTACTTCAGTGGGCTCCCATGCTTGCTCGGGGCCTGCTTTGATTCTCCTGGTGGTGTGGAGTCCCTTGAACCTTGCTGGTCCCAACATTGCTCCTTTTCCATTCTTCACGCCAGTTGCGGCTACCAAGGCTTGTTGGTGCTCCTGCTGGGGACGGACCACCCAGTAACCGACATCTGACAGCTTGTGCACAACTCCTGGTCTTCCTCAGTGTCACCTGGTACTCACAGCTGCAGTGACAAAGTCACCGTCATCACTTTGGGACCGTTCGATTTCGGTGGGCATTGCTCTTCCGTGCCTCCTGGTCACTCCTGAGTGGCATCGACTCTGTCCCCCCTGCCTGCAGGTTCTTCACTTCCAGAATCCACCCTTTGATTCCATCAGACTTCTTCACCTTCTTCTCCAGAAGCACTTTTCTCCAAGTCTTTCATTGTCATCTACAGAAGTTTACAATGTCTCTTCACCCCTATGCACCTGGCTTCCTTGGTTTAGCTAATTTGGTCTCTTGGGCATCCACAGGTGGGGTGGCTCTCCAACCTTCTGTCCTCCACCCCACACCGAGAATATCCTGTTGAGGTGCCATTGTTGTTCCAACTCGTGGTAACTGTCCCTGGTCCTGCTCAGGGCATCTGCGAGTGTGTTGTGGACTTCAGACAGATGTTCGGCCTTTAAAGATATGTTGTGAGCAGCAAGCCAATCGCAAAGCTCTTGGGCTTCCTGAGATAACGTTCGCAACCGGATTCCTCCTTGTTTGTTCATATAATACATACAGGTTGTATTGTCGGTACGAACCAGCACAGAGGAGTTCTCGATCCTTAGGCGGAAGGCTTGCAAAGTGAAAAAATGGCTTGGAGTGCCAAGCTGTTGATGTGAAGAGCCGTCTCACTTGTGAACCATCTTTCCTGGATCTGAAAGTCCTGCATGTGGCACCCCCAGCCTTTCATGGAGGCATCTGTGGTGATTAAAAAATACGCAACTAGCAGAACAAATGGGAGGCCTTGAGAGAGAGGTGGCATGTGCAAACACCATGCCAGTGTGGTTAAACATACGAGGAGAGATTGAGATAAAGTCCTCGAAGGACCCTTCCGGCTGGATTCACTAGAGATTTAACTTGCAACAGTCTCATCTTGAGGCGTGCCAGGGGGACCAAGCTTATGGTGGAGGAGATCATGCCCAGGAGTGACTTGAACAGTCTCACAGAAACGCACGGTCTTCCTGCAATATTTTTATCCAAACGCGCCAACCTGGTTTGCCTTTTGAGGGTGAGGAAGGCTTTGTTCTGAACGGTATCGAGATAAGCTCCCAGGAATGTCATGATCTGACTGGTTGTGATGGAGGACTTCTTCAGAATGATCAAGAGGCCTACCTTGCAAAACAAGGAGACAAGCTTCTGTTGCCTTGGTAGCTTGTTCTGGAGATAAAGCTTTTAGTAGGAAGTCGTCTAAGTAAGGGAATACTTGATGACCTTGTTTCCTGAGTGCTGCCGCTACTGGAGGAGTGTGGTTTAATGGTTAGAGCAGCAGACCCTGAAGCAGAGTTCTGGCCAGGGACCAGGGTTCGATTCCCGCCTCGGTGGGGCTTGGGCTCAATTTCCTCGGACCTGTCTATTCTCGCCTCGGTGCCTATTCTAATCACGGGCCCCACGCTGCAACTCTGGGCAATAGCTTGCTTAGCCTCCACACCGGCCCCAACAGCGCTAAGGATGCCTGGCTTCACCCTGGGGGCGCCCAGGAGTGGACACTTCACAGGGAAAGCCAGGAGGGGTTCCACAGCGGTATGAGTATCAGCGCCAGGAAACTGCAAAGGTGACACCGCAAGGTGGCCGTCTGGTGACAGTGCGCTCTATAAGTACCTTGACATTTACATTTACTGGTGCCATACATTTGGTGAATAGGCGAGGTGCAGACTTTAGACCGAAGGATAGTAATTTGAATTGGTACCAGCCACTGTGAAGAGGGTGGTGGTCTTTTTGTAAACTCCAGGGTGTGGCCATAGGCGATGAGGTCCAATACCCACCTGTCTGAGGGAATGGCTTGCCAGTGAGGGAGGTAATGGGATACCTTCGCACCAATGGGATGAGAGGATGTCACAGCTGTTACTTGGAGAAGGTCACAGTTTGCGACCGGTGTCGCAGCTCTGAATGAGCAGTCGTTTACAAGGCCCTTGTTTGGAGAAGCCAGCTGTAAAGGACTGTCTATACGATTGCTGTTGGTATCCTTTTCTGTATTGCAGCTGGTAAGCTGGTATTGCTGTAAGCGCTGGTATCTGCCTCTGTATGATGAGAACCCATGGCCATGCGCTCCTCTTAAGAGCCCTTTTTTGGTACTAGGGCGTGCCTAAGGACTTCGTAGTATCCATTTCAGTCTTAATGGCAAGAAGAGTGTCGTCTATGTAATTGCCAAAAAGTGACCCCCATCGAAGGTCATATCTAGAATCTTCTACTAGACCTCCAGTCAAAATGAGGTCACCTTTAGCCACCCTGGCAGCTTAAGGCTAACTGACGAAAGCCTGTGGATGCAATGTCCATGGTGCAGTCTATGAATTTGGACGATGTCTGTTCACCCTTCAGCAGAATCTTCCGTGCTTCCTTTCAACTGTCCTCAGGAATGAGATCGATGATATCCCAAATATCAGACCACATTTGGCTGAAGATAGCGGACTAGAATGGCTAGGGAGCTGGCTACTCTCATTGATTGCGGACATGGCCAAAAACATTTTCCCTATATTATCCAGGCAGCGTTCCTCCTTATCAGGTGGTGCTGAAAGAGGAATAGTCGGGTTTCTTGACCTCTGCTGAGCCGCCTGAGAAATAACGGAGTCAGGTTTGGGGTGTCTTGTCAAGCATGATGGGGAATCCTCAATGGTCCTGTACTTATTGTACAGACGTGGCAGGACAGCTGATACATTGGGCAGGTTTTTCATTATCTTCACTCCTTCTTGCCAAATGCAGTCAACTATTGGTATAGAGAAAACCAATCGTCTGGCCTGCTCTTTGAAATCATAGAGGAAGCAGTCAGCCTGCTTCACTGACAGCAGAAGGTGAAACCATGTTGTAGCTCTCTACATCAGGTTATGGAAACCTCCAATATCTTCCGAGGTGGAGATGGAGTTGGGACTACATAGTTATCCCATTCATCAATAGGTGGTGGAATGCCCGGAATTTCACCATCTTTCCTCTCTTCATCTGAGGATGAAGGGTCCTCCCTTAATGGTAATGCGACATGGGACTCAGGTGTCATCCTAGATGCAGTTGGCGGTGGAAGGCGTGCCAGAACGAGAGGGGTAGCAGGTGGTGGCGGTTGAGAAAGCTGCTCTTCAGGAGGTTGTGAGAAATGCTTCCTGTAGTCAGAGAGCATGCCTGAAGATCCTGCACCAAGGAAGCAGATGAGAATTGCTCCGCATAGGAGGAGGATCAGAATAGTATCCCCGTTGCTGATATCTGGGAGGAGGAGGGAAATACTGCTGAAAATATAGTCCTTCATCCTCAATCTTCATCTTCCTCCTGGCATTTGGCATGAGCTGCACCAAAGAGGACCCTGTCATCATCCGACTCTTCAATGTCGAGTAGGTGGCTAGGAGGCACGGGTTAGACCTTGCAAAGTGACGTGACTTCAGGGCATAGGGAAGTCCTTGAGATCTTTATCCTCAAAGATGTATGCGTCTTGAGGAATTGTCGATGGAGCCACCACTGACGAGACCATGGTCAATGGAGACATCGTTGAAAGAGCGGTCGTCGAAAACTGCTTCGATAGCAGTGACGTCGACAAGATTATCGACAACAATGGGAACTTTGTAGATGCCTGGATCTTCGTCAACGAGATAGGAGAGTTTATGGCTGTTATCGTCATAGTCTTCGCTGGCCTAGACAACAATACGGTAGTGGTTGTTGAGGATGTTGGTGTCGGCGGAGAGGTAGTCGACAGATTTCGAACCGAACTAATGCTTCATAGAAGGGTCGACTGAGGAGGAATGTGTACGCTCTCGGTCTCTGGCAGAAATGTCGATGTACCAGATAAAGTGGTCTCCGAGGAGAAATGTTTTTGCTTCGCCTTTTTCTTGGAGCTGTGAGGTACATGGGAAATCTTTATAGATTTCTTGACTTTCCAGAAGCGCCTTCAAGGGATCTAGTCCTATTGTGAGACCTGACACAGGAATCACTGTCCTACTCAGATTACGTTCTCCTGCTCTTGTTTTTCTATAGCCATATGAGAAGCCTGCCATGCCTGTCCCTCAAAGTTTTTGAGGTGAAAGTGTGGCAAATCTTGTACTCCCTTACCTCATGCTTGGGATGAAGGCAGTAAAGGCAATCCTTATGTGGCTCAAACAAAGTCTTTTCTTCCCACAGGCCTTCCTGGGATGAAAAAGGCCTTTACTTTCAGACAGGTTATCAATATTCTATTGAAATAAGCTTGAAAATTAGAGAAAACTGAATAGAGCTCAGGGAAACTCCCTTCATACACGACGTGCGGTGAGAATCTGAAGGACTCAACCTCTCTTGGGAGTATTCTAGAGGGTGCTAGAAGCTGATTGGTTGTTGTTCAAGTTTGGTCCTTTTTTAAAAAAAAGGACATAAGCAATTAGACTGAGGGCCTAGGGCCATTCTAGCCTATGATAAGTTTTATATTACTGCTTGATTATGGTACCATGGGACTCCCACTTTGACGACTGGGAATGATTCAAGCATGTGAATCTATGAAAGATACCCCAATACTGGATAACACAAATACGCACATACAGATTTTGAGGATTAGGCATACACGGTTAAGGAAACATAGGTTATGGAAGTAGGTTTAAGGGTACACAGTCTAGGTTAAAAGCTAGGGAGTAAGGAATAAGGGTTTAGGGAATAGGGTGCTGGCTTAATTGTTTAGAGTACAGGGTCAGCAGAACAGGATCTAGAATTAAAGGTACAGGGCTAAGGGTTTAGGATGGAGGGTACAAGTTCAAGAGGACACAGTATACTGATAAGGATATTAAGGAAATATGGGACAGAGTTTTGATCACAAGATTAACAGGAATACAGGATAGTGGAGAAAGTTACATGGTGTAGAGTAAGGGGATATGGGTACACGGCTAATCACACAGGGCAAATGTCAAAGTATGAAGGGTACAATGTTTAGTGTACTGGCTAAAGTATACAGTAAATATTACACAGTGAGTAATAGTGCCATCTAGTTAGTTATAGCATGGTTTCCACTTAAAAGGATATGTTATTTACCTGTAAGCATCTGTTCTTGTCATTCAGTGGTGTCGATTCACATGCTTAGCTTTATTTATTTATTTATATAGCGCTTAGAATCGACCCCCGAAGGGGTATCTCTGCGCTTGAAACAGACCGTGAGAATGTATTGCAGCGACAGCAGAATCAGGCGTTGAAAAGAGTGGTCTTAAGCAGCTTCCTAAATTGTAAGTGATCAGTGCATTGTCTCAAAAGTATTGGAAGCTCGTTCCAATATCAAGGACCAAGATGGGAGAGGGCTATTCCTCCCAATCTAGCCTTTCTTACTCGAGGTACCACAAGGAGATGTTTGGCACCCGAGCGAAGAGATCTGGAAGGTACATAGGGCGTGAATTTCCCCGAGAGGTAAGAGGGGCCTAAATTAAGCAGTGACTTGTGGATAATGCAGCTGATCTTAAATCTTACCCGTTGGCGGATAGAAAGCCAATGCAGCTGCATAAGAAGAGGGCGGGAAGGAGTCCTAGGAGGAGCATTGAGGACCAGTCGCGCCGCCGTATTCTGGACTACCTGCAGTCTGCTGAGCGGGGCGTCATTAGTGGAGATCAGCAGACCGTTACAGTAGTCCAGGCGGCTTAATACAAGTGCCTGAACTAAAGTTTTTCGGGTTGAGTCAGGGAGCAGAGGGAAGACTCGATGGAGCAGGCCTATTGTGTGGAAACAGGGACCTGCAGTCTGAGCAGCATGCTCTTTCAAAGTCAGGGCTTGGTCCAAACGAATACCCAAGTTTTTAACCGTCAACTTGGGGGCCTGATGAGGGCCTGGATCAAACGGCCACCATTCTGGCGTCCATAAGGACGGGGCTTCTCGGGAGAGCATAATCTCTGTTTTTCCCACATTGCACTGGAGGAAATTACTCTTCATCCAGTGGGAGATAGCTCTCATACCATTAGAGAAGGCCGACTGCACAGAGGAAGTAAATTTGTCGAATGGAAAGAGCAACTGAGTGTCGTCGGCATAGGATATGGGGATAAACCCATGCGTCCTCAGAAGATTGGCAAAGGGAGCGATATAGATGTTAAACAGTGTAGGAACTCCTTTGGACAGTTCTGTTGGGGCCGAACGATATGGGCCTAAGCTGACAATCTGGGAGCGAGCTGATAAAAAGCTTGTCATCCATTGTAAGGCCGATTTTCTTAGTCCAATCTCCTTTTTCTTCTGAGCAATATAGGATGCGATACTGTGTCGAACGCGGCAGATAGGTCCAATAGCACTAGAATCATAGAATGGCCCTTATCTAGGGTCATCCTGATGTTATCCGTGACCACTAGTAGTGCTGATTCGGTGCTGTATTTGGGCCTAAAGCCGGACTGGGAGGGGTCTAAGCAGCCCGTGAGTTCGACCTGATTAGAGAGATGAGTGTTGACGTGTTTCTCCATTAATTTGCTCAGAAACGGAAGGAGCGAAATAGGGCGGAGGTTGGAGAGAACCGTCCAGGGGACTTTAGTGTTCTTGCGGATCGGTCTGACCTGTGCAACTTTCTATTCTAACGGTACATGGCCTTCTCTCAGGGAGAGATTAATGAGAGATTGAATCGAGGGACACAGATGATTGGCCAAGGGAGGGATAACTTTAGCAGGGATGAGGTCCGAAGGGGATCCAGATTTTATCTTATAGATCAATAGTTCAACCTTTGCTGATGTAAGTGTGGGGAAGTGCACTATCAGCTGAGGATTTATCTGTTTTAATTGGTCAAATGCCGTTAGGGTCTGCAGCTGGTTTCCTGCCGAGGTGATTTTTTCATAGATAAGCTCTATTTTCTGGGAGAAGTAGAGAGCAATATCATCACACACCAATTGGGAAGGGACCTCAGAACTTTCACAGACCTTATGGCTGATGAAGGACTGAAGGATTTGATGCAAAATTTTAGGGGCGTTACCAGCCTGGGCTAATTGTAATGCTATATGAGTTTTCCGTGCTGTTTTAATGTTTTTATGATAGCTGGACAGAGTGGTATAGAACCGATCTCGGTCCTTCTCATCATGGGTAGCACGCCAACTTCTCTCATATTTCCTGCAAAGTTGTTTTTGGACTCACAGCTGAGGCGAGAACCAAACTGCTTGTGGGCGTTTAGGGTAACTGGGGAGAGATTTTAATGGGGCAATGTGGTCAATAGCTATTGAGATAGCAGAGTTATATTTAGCTAATGCTTCTTCTATATTGTCAGAAACAGAGTTTTGAGGCCTTAAAAAGGAGGTTTGAAAGCTCTCTGAGGAGACATTCTGCCACTGCCTACGAGTGTGAAATGGGACCAATTCGGGTTTCTTAGGTTCTATTGGCTCCTGAATAAAAAATTTGATAGACGAATGATCGGACCAGGTAAGTGGTTGGGGGTGTTCACAATGGATCCTGGGAGAATTTGAGAAAATTAAGTCTAATGTGTGGCCGGCTATGTGGGTCGGGCCTTCATTAAGCTTGGTTAAGCCCAAAAGGGATAGATCTGCCAGGAGGGTCTGTGCATCTGTATAAAATCACCTAAGAGTAGAAAATTACTACATGCAGTTACATGAGGGGCTAGTAATTCAATCAGTTGTAAAGGAAATTCAGCTAGAGGTCCGCGGGGACGATAGACTAGTGCCCCCTTCCAGCTAGCTTAAGAAGAGACATCTATCCTGAAAACCAAAATTTCCATAGTGGTATCACAACGCTGATCTAATATAGAAACCTTTATTCTTTCTTTATGCACGATGGCAATTCCACCCCCATCTTTATTGGTCTGTCCAATCTGACCACTTTGTATCCTTCCGGTATACGGCTTATGTCCATCATCTAGTGTTGGGCTCGGATAATTACAAATTGTTTTTGTTCAAAGACGTTTTTAGAGTCACAAGGTTGTGTGACTCCTCCTGTTGGTGATAGTGCACATGGGTATCGACTCTATTGTTAGATTGTTTAGCCACAGGCGGGTGAGACTGGAGTTATAGTAAGTATTAGTGCTGTGATGTCTATTCTAATAATGTGAATTACGAAGAAATAACATAGTAAACTGTAACCTACACAGCATCAGGGAAAGAGCGTGGGAGCATGTGCATATTCAGTATTACATGCCAAGAACAGATTCTTACAGGGTAAGTAACATTCAGTTCGAGGCATATGTGGCTGTAGATACACATGCTTTGCATAGACTGTAAAGTAGTCCCTCTCTCAAAGTTGTGGCAAGCCTGTGGGGGTTGCAGTTTGAAAGAGTACGAAGTATTGCCGGTCCAACATTTGATTGCTGGTGCGCTGAAATGTCTACACAGTAATGTTTTGTGGAGGTATGTGGTGTGGACCATGTTTCTCCTTTGCAGATATCAGCAATAGGAATGTTCCCTAGAAATGCCATAGAGGCTCATACTTTACGAGTTAAATGAGCCTTAAGGGGGATATTTAAAAGTCTTTTTGCTTTAGTATAATAGGTTTGAATGCTTTTGACTTTCCACCTGAAGGTACCCGTCTTTGATATTTGGTTTCCACTGTGAAGTGGTGAGAGAGCAACACATAATTGCTTAGTATTTCTGAATGCTATGATTTGGCCTACGTAACACAGTAAAGCCCTTTGGAAGTTTTGAGTATGAAGAGCTCTTTCTGTAACAGAGTTGGGTTGTGGAAAAAATACAGGCAATTCTATAGACTGATTAATATGAAAAGGAGACACTACTTTGGGAAGAATTGTAGGGTTTGTTCTGAGCACTCCCTGTGGAGTTGCCAGAAAGGCTCTTCTAAGGTTAGTGCCTGCAGCTTACTGACACGTCTGAGGGAAGTGATGGCTATTAGAAAGGCTACTTTCCAAGCTAAGTATTGGACCTGGCAGGAATGTAGTGGCTCAAATGGAGGCCTCATGACCGTGGTTAGTACAATGTTGAGATTCCATACTGGTGCCGGTGGAAGCATAGAGGGAATCACTCTTCAATCTGTCCATGAATGCTTTATTGATTGATATTTTGAATAAAGATGCACATTGTCTTTTGTAGATAAGCTTCGATGTCAGCAATGTGGAGTCGTATAGAAGTGTAGGCTAAACCGGAGGTTTGCAGAGGTAACAGATAAAAAGTAATTGATTGTACCTGGACATCTAAAGGGTTTACTTTTTGACACTGGCAGTATAAAACAATTTTTTTCCATTTGGCAGCATAGCATTTTCTAGTACTAGGTTCACGAGCTTCTTGAAGATTTTCCATACATTGTTGCGGTAGGTTTAAATAGCCAAATTCTATGACTTCAAGAGCCATATGGCAAGATTAACTTCCTGGGGATGTTTGACTTCAACATGGTTCTGTGTGAGAAGGTCCAGGTTGTGAGGAAGTTTCTCATGGGGAACTTGAGAGTTCTAGTAGTGTGGTGAACCATGGTTGGCATACCTAAGTTAGAGCTATGAGAAATAAGATGAGGGAGGTCTGCCTGAGTTTTCTCACCACAAATGGAAGTAGTGGGAGAGGAAGGGCGCTAGGTGGCGCACAATCGGAATGGCCGCCACTGTGTGAGGCTCCCACAGCCTGGCACCTTAATCCTGCGTTTATCCTGTCCTGCTGGCTCACTTCGCCCACCAAAACACTGGCATGCGGCGCCCACAGCCTGGGGACCACGCAACACCAGTTTGAGGTGTGTCCGTTGAGGACCGCCGCTGCTACGGCCGAGAGAAGATAGCCCGAGGCGCGCTCACGGCGGCGCGATACCGCCGCTGGGTGAAGGCGGCCACGCGAGCGCTGGGGCTCGGCGGCCATGCGAGCGCTGGGGCTCCCACGAGGCATACAGGCCTGAACATTCGAGATGGTGGTGGCTGTGCAGAGGCGAGTGAATCCGCGCATTGGCTTCTGCGCCTTGACTGGGAACTGCCGCACAGAAAACAAGCACTTTATCTCCTGGCAGCGGCGGGCGGCGAACTGTGCTACCATGATTGCCGTGCAGATGGCGGATCGGTCATACGCGTCCGCCTCCTTTCATTGATCCAGGGCAGGGGCGTCCATGTTGTACACAGCGTGGGACGCGCAGCCCGATACAGGGCAGCCATTATTCAACAGCGCGAAGATCGGCGCGCCTCTGATTCCCATCTGCGATTGGCTCCGTCATCGGCTTCTGATAACACGAAAGAAGCAGGGAAGATCCCCATAATATCTGGGTCAGACTGGGGAGGCAGAGGACTTTCACTGCCAGAGATCGCAGCTTCATGGGACACTGGTGAACCTGCACACTGTACCATATAATTGGCGCATTGCTTTCCAAGACAGCCCGGTGGTGCACCTTCCCCGGGTCAACAGCTGGCTGAGTGATTCTTCCCGACCAGTCCTTCTCGACGCATCGCCGAGGGCGGTACAGACGTGTGGCGTACCCCGGGGTCTCCTGAGTAGCCTGCCTCGCCACTATCCCCCGCGCACGCCACGTGGTACCGACGGGACTGCCCGGTGCTCCACATGGGGAAGCCAGACGCGCGTCAACCGCGTCTCACCTTTGACGCAAAGAAAAGTGCCCAACTGCAGGCGGTAAATGTGGACGGTGGAGTCGAGGCAGCACTGCAGGGGTCCCAGGCCCCACAGTGTGGGGATATGGCGGCCCTCCTCCTGAAGATGCGACAGGGCTTCGCGACCATCGCTGGTAAGATGGACACTCTAAATACGCACATGGACGCGGTCATCCATACAATAGAAGGCCATGAGGCGCGCATAAAGGACACTGAACAACGCAATGGAGGACTACGTTGAGCGGTTGTTGCTGGCGGTGGTGGGGGCGGAATCTCTCTCCCCTCACTTTATAGTGGAACGTGCGCACCGATCCCTGGGTCCGAAGCCACCCCCTGGAAATACGCCCAGACCCATCATTGCGCGCCTCCTGAATTACAGGGATAGGTGGTGAGGGAGAAGCAACAACTACACTTTGAGGGAGTGCCCTTCACCATGTACCCCGATTTCACTCCGCATGTCCAGGAGGAGATACGGAAGTTCCTCACTGTGAAACAAAAGCTAAGGCAGGCCCCAAATTGATTACACCCTCCTGTATCCTGCGCGCCTCCGAGTCACGTATCAAGGTCATCAAACGTTCTATACAAAGCCTCAACAGGTCGAAGACTTTCTCAAGAATCTCAAACGGCAGAAGGCAGGTTCCATCGCAACAGACGACTCACCGAGATCAGGCTCACCGCCCAAAGACTGATGAATACACTACGAGAATACTGCATATTGTGGTTTTCTTCCCCGATGAACGAGAACACTGCTTTGTTGAGACGAGACGGACAATCATACAACCGGTTCATCTGTCGGAGGGGAACCTGATCATGGTGGCGAGTGAAGCCTTCTGAAGGGACACAAAAATCAAAGACTGCCAGGCACCCTCGAGGCCCACCAGGGGAGCCGCTTGTTAGTGCAGTCACCCCTCCATGTACGGCAAGAGGTACCCGTGTGCCACACAGCAGAATTCCCCCTAAGGGAGATCCCACTTCTAAGTTTCATCTGGTCTTTGACTAGAGTAGTTGAACGTAATGTTCTGGTTCATGGGTAGTAGGGTGGGGGCGAGATACTAATACAACTGGCATGTTTGGGATGCTTCAGTGGGAGGGCGCGGTAGGATTGTGGGTTCATGAATGTTTGGCCGTGCGTGACTTACAACACTCAATTTATGAATGTGACTCTCTCATTGTCAGATTGCTCTACTGATCCGCAGCGCAACACTGCGGGTATCGCACTATAGGAAGAAATGGCTAACCAGGTAGCTAAATCTCAATTGAGAATCATGTCCTGGAACGTCAGGGGACTGGGGGACCCGCGCAAGCGCAGGCAGGTACTAGCATACCTTGATCGTCAACAGGTAAACATTGCGATCCTCCAAGAGACGCATGTAAACCCACAATCCCCTGTCACGTTTGCTGGTAAATGGGGAGAGTATAGATAATTCTCCTCGTTTTCCTCCTATGCCCGTGGCACGGCAATCATAATCAAAAAGCAGACAACGTTTGCACTTGCAGGTACGATACTGGATCCACAAGGGAGATATGTGGTAGCATGGGGGCGCTTGGGCTTGGACTCGGTCACGCTGGCAAACTGCTATGGCCCTAACGTAGACACTCCCGAATTTTTTACTAACCTCTGGGGGAACAAATCCCCGATTTCAGACGGCACACTCAGAGGCCGGAGGTTTCAAAAGGCAAGTAAGTAGCCTGGTTTCCTCATACATAGCAGTTTTCTGGAGGCAGATGGCCCGTGAAACCCAATGTGGATTTATAGGTGATACAGAGGCAGGGCTGTGCCTTGGACCAATTTCCATTACAGATTGTGAGGACTAACGCCAGATAAAGGTAGTCCGTTGCGTACAAGCTGACCTGCTGTCATAAGGAATTCAGGGTGGAACCTCTTAGAAGGCCATACACAGAGGGCTAGAAAAATCCGAAAAATGGTACTAGTCCTGCAGGTCTAGTCCCTTGGAAAATCCCCTCGACCTCACTGCACCCTACTTGACCTCCGTCTCCGAAAACGGAGCAAAAGTGACAAGATAACAAGGTTTAAAGGCATCTTTATTGCTCATTCCCTTTGTGAGCAATAAAAATGCCTTTAAATCTTGTTATCTTGTCACTTTTGCTCCGTTTTCAAAGACAGAGGACAAAAGTTAGTTTGTCTTCCTACTCGCCAGAAAGGGCGAGTAGGACCTAAAAATAGCTCGTCCTCATCAAATCTCCCTCGCAAATGCGAGCGGGTGAGTGGATTTGTCGAGCCCTGCCCCCACAGACGAGTACATTTTCGCATTTTTTCAGGGATCGAAACGTCGATGCTCAATATCAAGTGTAAATGATCACCCAGATCAAGACAGATTAACAAGATTCATTTCACACTGGGTTGATACATTCTCAACAATATGTGACACTTTGTCTAAATGTGTTTTCTTTGAATTTATGTTGATGTGTCTCATATATGGTGTTGTGATAAGTAGAGTCATTGTTTTGTGTTCACTTCATGTCATTTATTTTTGTAATTGTATAGTGTTTATCTGTGTATGCATTTACTTATTCCTTTTTGAATACATGATTCACATGAATTTATTATAAAATCATATCTGAGAAACAAATGGGTTTTTAATTTTGGTTTGGATGTAATTAAGATACATACCCTTTCATTAGATGTGAGTCCCATCAGATTAGAGGGACATACATTGAATACAGATTGTATGCTCTTTTGAAGCTATTAAGTGGCAGAACCACTGTTCCCTTAATGCACAAATCCCCAGGTTCTGCACATAACTGGGTTACCCCATTATTCTATATTGGCAGGGGAGAAGGGACAAGTGCAGGTGGACTTCCGAGAGAAACTGTCAGAGTATGGGGACACTGCAGCACGAGAGACGAAATTCAAAGGACGTTATTGGGTGGCCCGCCGGTATGGTGAAGGCGAAAGGCCTGGAAAAGCATTAGCAGAGGTGACTAGGCGCAGCCCGAGGATTCTAGACCAAAAGACTTTTTGGCCCGCTCACCAGCTATTTGTTGCAAAATCGAGATGTGATACAAGTCTCTAAATTTTTGAGTGAGCAACATTGTGTTGAATATAATGTTTTATCTATATGTTATACATAGCAGTTGGCAGTCTTAGATTTAATGGGTAAGAACAGCACTGCATTGGACTAGTTCAGTTTTTTTCTCTTTTTAATTTTTTTTCTTAGTTTGTTACTCTTTTGACATACGACTTATTTGTCATATATTGCTGAGATATATGGTACATATTTAGACGACATGATGCCAATGTGAACTTGTATACATAATGTGCTGTTGTACCATGACTTATACTCGCTGTAAATAAAATTCAAATAAAAAAATAAAAATAAAAAAAAGATTAGCTTCCCATCCTTTCAGTGAAGCATCTGTAGTGAGAATTGCTTGGGGAACTGGGTTTAGAAATAGCCACCCCTTAGACAGGTTTTGTGAGTTCCACAACTGCAGAGAGTGATGTGTGCGGCTGTCTACCAACACTAGATTGTGTAGCTGACCCAGTGACTGTGTCTATTGACGCGAGGGACATTCTTGCGGCAGTCTCTTATGTAAGCGGGCATGAGGGACTATTGCAATGCATGATGCCATCATGCCTAAAAGGTGCATTACTGTCCTAACTGTGACTTAATGACCAGTTTGAAACTGTTGGATTAGGGTTAGAATGTTGTGTATTCTGTCTACATTTGGGTAAGCTATACTTAGGTGTGCATCAAGTATGGCCCCTCAATACGGCTGTGTTTGGGATGGATTTAGATGGGATTTTTGCAGATTGATGGTAAACCCTAGTTGATGTAGTAGGGCTAATGTTTTTTGTGTATGATGGCGGCAAACGTGAGAGCTGTTTGCTATTATAAGCCGATCATCTAGATATGGAAATAGATGAATGTTCTGTCTGCGTAGGTGCTGCTACCACAGCTAAGCACTTTGTGAATACCCGTGGGGCGATTGGGACTTCGAAGAAAAGAACTTTGAATTGATAGTGCTTTCCCTGGAAGAGAAACCACAAGTATTTTGCTGTGTGAGGGATGGATGAGTATATGAAAGTAGTCGTCATTTAGGTCTAATGCCGCCATGAAATCACCTTTTTGCAGAGTGACCATATGGAAATGTTCCGATAGGACGTTGTGATTTAGAGGTCTGAGGGTCAGAATGGGTTGAAGAGAAACGTCCTTTTTGGGAATGAGAAAATACACAGAATATACTCCTGTTCCTTGATGCTGAAGTCGGACTCTATGGTTCCTTTGAGTCAGAGCAGAAATCTCCTGTTTGAGCAGAGCTTGATGTTCTATGGAAAGTTGGTGTTTGGGGTAGAATATTTGGAGGAGTGGTACTGAGCTCCTGACAGTAACCATGTTGGATAAGGTCCAACACTGACTGATCTGTTGTGATGGATTTCCATGCTGCATAAGAATTTTGAAGACGTCCCCTTACAGGTATAAAATGTTTTGGGGGGAGAATGGTAAGCAAATAATTACTTAGTGTTTGTATCTGTGGTACGGGATGAATTTCTGCAGGCTTTGTAACTGTATATGAGCCTCTGTAGTATGTCTGTAGCAGCAAATCTGGCACCTCGTTTGAAAGTTAGGTAATGAAAAGACCCACAATAGATGGGAGATTGCAGAGCCCCCATAGATTTTGCTACTTCGGTGTCTTTTTTTTTCTCAAGGGCTGCATCTACTTGTGGGTCGAAGAGGTGCTCTTTGTCAAATGGGAGATTTAGTATTGCTTGCCGTTCTTCAGGTTTATAACCTGAGACACAAAGTCAAGTATGTACATGGAGGAGAAGGCTAGTATTTATGCCTCTTGCTGCAGTGTCAGCAGAATTTAGCACAAACTTGAGGGAATTGTTAGTAATTAACTTCCCTTCATTAACAATTTCATACCCCCTTTTTCTGTATTCACCTGGGAGGTGTTGGTGGAGTTCCTCTATTTCATCCCAGTGTGCCCTGTCGTAGAGTGCCAAAAGCGCTTGGCTGTTTGCAGTCAGCCAATGATTAGCGGATTGGGCTGCAACAAGTTTCCCAAAGGCGGCAATACGTTTTGACTTATCTGGGGAGGTGCTTCCCCAGTTGTTTGTGAGTAATTCAGTTTTCTAGCGCTGGCTACTATTATGGAGTCTGGTGTTAATTGTCCTTTAATATATAAATAGGGTCAGATGATGCTGCCTTATATTTTTTGTCAACCCTCGGTGTAACAGCGCGTGCTTTGACAGGGTCTTTAAACATTTCATCAGCATGATGTAGTACTCCTTTGAGCATTGGCAAATAGTAAGATCCATGATGAGCAGTAGTGAGGGTCTCAAAGAGGAAGTCATCCCCTATAGGGTCTGGCTATTAACTCTTGAGAAGCTGAAGCATCTGGTGGGGATGGCAATGTGGATATGTGTCCCCTAGTGGCTCTAGATCATAACTGTCCCATGGGTCCCTAGGCTGTGTATCCTCTAATATTATAATCATCATCTAATATGGGTGAAACAGTGAGCAATTATCCTCTTCATACTGATGTGGTGGTTTGTGCGCGGAGAGTAGTGTTGATTGAATTGCAGAGGTAGGTAGAGGATTGTGTAAAGGGCTAGTGGCAATGTCCTTTTTCGTTTTAGGAACTGGAGCCTCAATAGTGTCTTCAAAAGATAATTGTCTCGTTGAGGAGTTGCAGGTTGAAGGACAATCTTTTCAGTTCCGGACTGAATTTGTTAAGTCTTCTGCCTGGAATCGAGCCGTTACTGCATAGTTTTGAGAATGGTCTCTGGTGGAGTTTTAGGCTCGAAGGTGTAGCATTTTGGTGCTGGCTGATGTTTTGATTTTGGCCCCGGTGTGGTCAGAGCCGAAGTATCATGGCTTTTAGCTTTCAAACTGAACCTACGGTCCAATGTGACAGTGCTGAATCAGATTTGGAGGCGGTGGAGGCCCCTGGTGTAGGCAGATGTTACGGTGCCAAAGGCAGGTGTCTGTTTGTATTTTGGTGTGTGCCCTGGCTTTTGTGCAGTGGTGGTCCGTAAGCAGTTTTATTGGTTGAAGCAGATTTTTGGGGCTTAGGATCAGGGCTGGTACTCACAGTACGAAGCCTCTCTGAAGATTGTAGGATAATTGGGTGTCACTTTTGTCCTCTGATTCTGAATCAGTCTTGTAGATGGAGACTGATTCTTCCTGGACTGCCGAGGCTTCCTCTTCTTCCTCATAGTGTCAACAAAACAGATCCGGTGCATCATATGCACTGCATTTCTAACTTGCGTGCGCATCGAGCCCAAAGAGTTTTCTTAGATCGGAATGATCTACAGGCCTCACAGGTGTCTTCTCAATGTTTGGGGGACAGAGAAATTACAGACCGAGTGGAGGTCAAGTGTGGAAATTTAGAATGACAATTGGGACAAACGAAATAGAGTATGTTCCATTAGCAGCACATATTTCAGATATAGCTGTTCAAGTGGGAAAGGCCCAGCCGGGAATGGCCCGAAGGATCTAGATGCGAGTCGAAAAGCCACACGTGCAAAATTGTTGTTTTGCTCGGAACGCAAGGATTACGTGTTATAAACAATACCGTCTAGAAAGGGATCTACTGGCGAACCGAAGGGAGCCCGAAAGGATCTGGAACCGAAGCGCAAGAGAGTACATCTGAACCCGTTGGCAGAAAGAAACAATCTAACAATGGAGTCAATGCCCATGCACACCAACACCAAGAGTCACACAACCAAGTAACTTGAAAAACATATTCGAACAAAAACAACTTGAATTCATCCGGGCTCAACAATAGATGGTGGGCTTAGGCAAAGCATGTGCATCTACAGCCGCACATGCCTCGAACACCATTTCTTGCCTGCTATGAACTTTGGTGCCTTTCGACAAGTCTAAACAAAACGTTCCAAAAATCGTACATCCACTTTGGATTGTTCATGGCACATTTCGTGCAGACCGGTCAAGCAGAGCGGTAAGGTCTCCAAATGGACCATTCTCACTCAAAGTCACATAGAATTATTTGCTCCTCGATACAAGAAAAATAAACAGCTGAACAAAGTTAAACATTTGTTATGAAAATAGAACCTTAGTCAAAGAAAAAGCCTTGGGTGGCTTTGCTGTAAATCAGTTCAGAAAACAATTGCACTTAGAAAGTGTCCGGGGCTGGTCAGGAGGGAGTTAAATCCTCCACAAATCTGAATATTAAAGAGACCTAATTTCCCCCATCTGCCATTTTGGGCTCGGGATCCATGAACCCAAAATGATCTGACTGGCTAGTCACAACTTGAAGAATAATGTTGCTGCAGTCTTTAAAAGACACATGGACTTTGTCCTACTGTTTTCAGAAACAATGGCACACAAGGGGGTAAGGTAGGTGCCCCAAAGTGACCGGACCAGCTTTCAAATTATGTGTCTATACATACTCATCCATACATCTATATATATATATATACACACACGCACACGCATGCACACGCACATATATATACATAAACATATAAACATGCACATTAGGAGTTGGCTGGCCACAGATTTTCGGGCAAGACAGGCCATGTGGTTAACCCCAAATGTGCACAGCCTTTGGCCATGCACAAGAGGGGTGTTCAGGCCTGGACGATTACCCATAATCCAGATGTTCTGCTCTCTAAAGTAAGGGCAACAGTATTCAGAAGCCACGTCATCACACTGCATATATGGTGGGCAAGTGCCCTCAGTAAGCTGCCACCTTTTCACTAGGAAATTCCAAAGGCATGAAAAAACCTCCTTGTTGACGAAGTCTTCACAAGTTTGGAGAAAACCAGAAGTAAGCAATCCAGGTGAGGAAGTAAAGAGCGAGAGTCAGGATCAGTAAGTGGAGGGGGTGAGGAAACAAGTGAACAAACACTCCTTTGTTGTGATGTACTCTCCAACAAGACTGAGGAATTTTAAATGGTAAAACCAGATGAAGTCAATGACATCAAACACCATATGCCACGAAACAATGAATTGTGATAGCCAGGAATCGACAAAAACAAGGAAGGTCTATACCTGTTGGAAATGGAAAAGAGGAAAAAAGCATGAAGTGAACTAGCTGAAAGACACTTTAAAAGGCAGTTCAAATTTTCAAACAGACAAAATTGCCATTTTGGAGCTGAAGGGAGAAGGAGCAACATCCAGGAGCACAAGAGAAAAGAGGCCCAGGTTAGAGCTCTCCATGCCCACAGCCGCTAGCTTGGTAGAGTGTCTTCTGAGCCTCGAGAAGGATAAGTTACTTACCTGTAATCCTAGTTCTCTTCCAGGGGTATCCTCATCAAAGTCATAAGCACTGAATATTCCCGCCCATGTGCGGGGACCCCAGAAATAATAAAAAAAATTATATATGAAAAACATATATATACACAGCTCTATATATATATATACACACATATATCATTCTTTCTCATACCAATGCAGCTCCCATCCAGGAGGCTAAACAATGTAATAGACACAAACTGCTTTTGCAAAATACATTATATATATATATATATATATATATATATATATATATATATATATATATATATATATATATATATATATATATATATATATATATATATATATATATATATATATATATACACACACACACACCCAAGAGGGCAAGTAGCACGAGTAAATCTCATGAAGAAAACTGCAAATAAAGCAGACCGTGTTAGCCTACAGGCTGCATTGTAAACCAATAGCATACAAAATGAAAGCATTTTCATACAAAACTGGCACCGTGCCTTTAAGGCAGCCATGACCCCTAGCTTCCCATCATGCCTAAGGGGTGACAGTTAGGTCAGTTGTTCTTTGCGTAACCCTGAAGATCAGGGCACAAAGATATACATTAACACTGAAGAAAATCTAATTTGCCTGGGGAGGTGGGTGGGTTGCCGATGACTATGATGAGAATACCCCTGGAAGAGAACTAGGATTACTGGTAAGTAACTTATCCTTCTCTTCCAGGGGATCCTCATCAATAGTCATAAGCACTGAATAGAATAGCAAGCCCATCTTCCACCTGCAGGCAAATGAGAGTCAATGACCCAACATACAACAACAGCCGCAATCAGCGGTTGAACAGATTCCTCAAGGAGGCCTGGCGTACTTGGGTATCTGCTCTGGTGTCTGAATCTAGACAATAGTGCCTCGTAAATGTATGGACGGACCTGCAAGTTGCCGCCATACAGATCTCAGAAATAGGCACGTTATGAAGGAAAGCAGTCGTAGCCGCTTTTCCTCTTGTGGAATGCGCCTCTGGAGTAAAACCAAGGGGCTTCTGCGCTAGCTGATAAGCCAACTTGATGCATGAAACTATCCATCTGGAGATGGACCGCTTTGAGGCTAGAAAACCTGTTCTGATCGACCCATAGTTAACAAATAGTTGATCAGATTTTATCGTGGACTTGGACCTATATAGATAGAATTTTAAAACTCTTTTCGGGTCCAGGGAATATAAAGCCCTCTCAGCTGAAGTGGAGGGATTAGGGAAAAAAGTGGGCAGAGATATGGTCTGATTTACATGAAAATCTGACACCACCTTAGGGAGGAAAGAGGGGTGAGTCCTCAATACGACCCTATTAAGATGGAAGACGGTATAAGGTTCCTTAGAGCAGAGGGCCTGTATTTCGCTCACTCTGCGAGCTGACGTGATCGCTACCAGGAAAGCCGCCTTCCAAGAAAGGTGTTGTAAGGTTGCTTTGTGTATGGGTTTGAAAGGCGGACCCATCAGTTTTGATAGCATCAGGTTTAGCTCCCAGGGTGGTGAAGGAGGCTGGACCGGAGGGTAGACCTTCTTTAAGCCCTGTAGAAAGTCTTTAACAACCTGTAATTGAAAGAAAGAAGGTTGAGAAGGTATATGCAGTGATAGCTGCTATGTGCACCTTAATGGAAGGAAACTTCAAACCTGCTTTCGCCAGATAAAGCAGGTGTGGAAGGATGACCTCTTCCTGTCCTTTGGTTGGGTTACAATTGTTTTGAACACACCACATATAAAAACGCTTCCACTTGCACATATATGAGTGCCTAGTGGTCGGCCTTCTTGCTTCTTTTAAGATGGACATGCATTCCTGTGGCAGTCCTAAATGGCCAAATTGGAGGAACTCAGGAGCCATGCTGCCAAGTTCAGTGAGGGAAGGTTGGGGTGATGAATCCTCCCGTTCATCTTGGACAGCAGGTCCGGTCTGCACGGCAGCCTCCTGTGAGGGGATTCAGACAGGTGCAGAAGGTCCGGGTACCACCATTGTCTCGGCCAGTCCAGGGCAATTAGTATCATCCTAGTGTGTGAAAGACAGCTTGGTCACCACCTGTGGGATGAGAGGAAGGGGTGGAAAGGCGTAGACAAATGCCCCTGACCAGTCTATCAAAAGGGCATTCCCTTTTGACCCTGGTAGGTAGAATCTTGAGGCGAAGTCTCTGCATTTTGTATTTTCGTCGTCCGTGAAGAGGTCGATGGTGGGACGACCCCAAACCTGGAATATGTCTTCGACGACCTCGTCGTTGAGAACCCAGTCTTCGAAGTGACGACTGAGAGAATCCGCTCTCATGTTCTGTTCTCCCGGCAGGTGGACTGCTGTGATTGATAGGTTCTGTGCCAGGAGCCAATGCTAGAGAGTTTGAGCTTCCAGTGACAGTGTGCGCGAGCGAGTTCCCCCCCATTTGTTCAGGTAGTACATGGTGGTGGTATTGTCCGTATGTACAAATATTGAACCTGCCTGAATCGAGGGGAGGAAAGCCTTGAGGGCCAGGTGAACTGCCCTCAGCTCCATCATGTTGATGTGATAGGACCGCTCTTTTGGTGACCATAGACCTTGTGTCTGGAGAAATCCCAAGTGGGCTCCCCAGCCCTGGAGGAAAGCGTCCGTGATCAGTGTTTGAGAGGGAGGTGCTTGATGGAAAGATATCCAGATTTGCATATTCTCCTTCCTCATCCACCAAGGGATGGAAGCTCTTGCCGCGTTTGACAGACTTATTTTGTTTTCCCAGCGAGCTGTCTGCTCGTCCCACTTGTCCTCCAGATCCTGCTGAAGAGGACGCATTCGTAGTCTGGCATTGGGAACCAGGAAGATGCAGGATGCCATCGACCCTAACAGGGAGGCAATCCGACGAATCGACAGCCTTCTGTTGTCCAGAACAAGTTTGCATTTCTGTATGATGGAACACTGTCTCTCCTCCGAAGGAAACACTTTTCCTACCCCGGAGTCTACCAGAGCACCTAAATAATGGATTATCTGTGTTGGTTGTGGAGTCGATTTGTCGAAGTTCAAATGAAGGCCCAGCCGGTGACAAAGTTCTAGGCATTGCAGGAAATGCAAGGGACCCTTCAACAGCCAGTCGTCCAAGTACAGGTACACGAAGATGCCTTTGCGGCGCAGTGCGGCTGCCACTACTGCCATGCACTTCGTAAACACCCGGGGAGCAGACTTCAACCCGAAGGGTAGTACTTTGAACTGGTAGTGAGAATATCCCACCATGAATCTTAGGTATTGTCTGTGATGCTGATTGACCGGAACGTGAAAGTATGCATCTTGCAGATCCAGCGAACACATCCAATCTCCCTGTCTGAGATGTGGATATATTTGATGGAGAGCTAACATGCAAAACTTCTCCTTTCTGATTGATTTGTTGAGTGTTCGGAGGTCCAGAATGAGTCTGTATTCTGCTTTTCGACCCTTCTTCTTTACCAAGGAGTATCTTGAGTAAACCCCTCTCCCTCTGAGATATTGGCACCTTCTCGATGGCTGACTTTCTGAGAAGGGCAGCAACCTCTTTCCGTAAGATTTTCAGCTGGTGACACGATGATGGAACCGGAGGGACAGAGGGAGGGCGGCGTTAAAACGTAGAGAGTACCCATTCCGTAGCGTAGCTAACACCCACTGGTCTTTTGTGATAGCTCGCCACTCTTTCAGATGATTTACAATACTTCCCCCCACTGGAGTGGTGAACGGTGGAGGTGGGTACTCATTGTTTGGCCTGTGTCTTGGCGGTGGTGTTATTCTGACGCTGGTTTCCTCTTCCTCTGGAGGAACACCTGCCCTGATACCGAGACCTTTGCTGACCCTGATTTTTCTGCCAATGAGGGGTTTGAACCCTCTGTTGGGAGGATCGCCGATTGTAAGGCCTGAATCGCTTGCGGAACTCTTTCTTTTTTTCGAGACCCACGGCCTTTAGTTTGTCCAGCTCTGTTTTCATCCGGGACATTTCTTCGTCCGTGTGAGCCCCGAACAGAGAGGAACCAGAGAAGGGAAGATTCAGCACGCGTGACTGTGCTTCTGGCTTGAGCGCTGTGAGTCAGAGCCAAGTTGATGTTCTAGCGCATATTCCATGCGCATATCCATGAGCCAAAAGAGTAGCCCCATCAGCTGCAGCGCTGATAACTCGATTAGACACCAAGCTGCCTTCCTGCAAGATCTCTTCAAAGTCCTTGCGGTCTTCTTGTGGCAACGTCTCTGTGAATCTCGGTAGGGAGTCCCACAGAGACCAATCATATTGGCCCAAGAGAGCCGATGCATTGGAGAACTTCAACATAGAGGCCAAAGTGCCACAAACCTTCCTTCCCCACGAATTCTGCGTTTTACTCTCCTCGTCTGGTGGAACAGTAGAGGAGGAAGCAACAGTATGAGTCTTTTTTGCTGCAGCAATTTTCACAGAATCCGGAGGAGGATCAGATCTAAGGAAGTGTGGATCGTCTTCTGGTGAGCGGTACTTCTTCAAAATCCTAGCTGGCGCGCTCTTAACTGTTGCCGGCGTGAGTAAGATGTCGATCACTGGCTCTATGGGGCCTGGTACCAATGGTAGCAGAGATCTAGATGCTTCCCTTTGGTGTAGTCTCAAAAATCACAGAGGACTTACTCGGACGAGTCGGCATAGGAATGCCTAGCTTCGTTGCCCCTCTACCAAGAATGTCCTGAAAAGTGGAAACATCCACAGGAGAGACCCTCGATGGCAGACTGTCAGTAAGAGTAGGCGAGTAGTCTCTGTGGGACGTACGAGCAGAAAAAGAGGAGAGAGTTGGAGATCTGTGTCTTCTCCTCCTGCTTCTAGATCTAGACCTCCTTCTGTGCAAATGCGCAGGAGTGCGGCTGCGGGCTCTGGCTCTTGAAGGAGTACGTTCCCTATCCACAGCCTGTACCAGACAAGCCAACGACAATCTGTGAAGAGGGCTCGAGTAATGCTGCGCCGCTATGGCCGTGGCCCAATGATGTAAAGGCCTGTTCCATCGTGGTGACAGATTGATGAAAGGTGATCTGCCCTCTCTCGCCTTTCAGGAGACTGTGTAGGGGGAGGAGAGTTTACCTCTTCTTGTAAAGGTCTGGTCGGGGAATCTTGGTGTCCTCTGGACACTGGACTGCTGGACGTTGATATCACCACCTCCGGAGACCTTGACGTTGAGCTGGGAGAACCTGTTCTAGCCGTCGGTGTTGGTGACGAGGACAGGCTTACTGGACGTGAAGCCTCTTTAGACTGGTGCCTCGACGTTGATCTGGAACGCCTCTGCACAGATTGTCTTCTTGACGGAGACGCCTGTCTCGATTTCAACTTTCTCCTCTTGACTGGAGGACTCAATCTTGCAGTCGACTGGTCTCTCGACGTCGAACGTCTACCTGACGCCGACGGAGTACCTTGTTTCAACGTCAGCCACCTTTGCTCTGAAGACCGGTGCCTTCACGTCAAACGGCGATGTGCTGCCGTCAACGGAGATCTCTGCTTCGACGTCGAAGATCTTTGCTCTGACCTCGACAGAGATTTCTGTCACGACGTCGACGATGGAGTATAGTGTATCGACGTCCAAGATTTTTGGGCAGGGTTCAACGGAGACTTCTGCCTCGACGTCGAAGATGGTGTCCTGTGCCTCGACGTCGAAGATCTTTGCACTGATCTCGACAGAGACCTGTCTCTCGACGTCGATCGCCGATGACGAGGCGACAACAGAGTATTGTATCTCAACGTCAATCGCCTAGCCAGCGTCAATGGAGATTTGTCCCTTGACGTTGATCATCGCCTGGTTGATATCAACGGAGGACCTGTTACTTTAGTCGACGTTGATCTCGTTGTCGATGTCTGAGAATGATGCGGCGGCATCACCATAGTCTTCGACGCCGATTTCTTCGTCATCGGCAGCTTCGACGTCGATCCCGACGCCAAAGGAGAACAGGTCAGGACCTTGCCTCTCGACATCGACAGAGTTCTCTTTTTCTGCTGAATCACAGGAGACCTATCTCTTTCAGAGAGGCCATAAAGTTGAAACCTCTCCCTGTCTTTGATGGTCCTTCTCGACAACTTCTTACAATGATGGCAGTTGGTAGAAGAATGAGAATCAGGGAGGCAGAGAATACACACAGGGTGTGTGTCTGATCTTTCCTTCTTACCACAGGCAGGGCAGGGATCAAATAAAGAAGGCATTTCTGAAGAAAATAAACCTTTTCTGGAACTCAAAAAAGGTATCACTCTCACTCGAATGCAAAAAGACGTCGAGTGAAAGCACAAAAAGTAAAAAATTATCAGAGTTTTTTGACAGAAAGTCAAAAAAAGGAAGAGCTGTGAATCCAGGGTCTTGACTGAAGGAGCCGGAAAGAACAACTGACCTGTCACCCCTGAGGCATGATGGGAAGCTAGGGGTCATGGCTGCCTTAAAGGCACGGTGCCAGTTTTGTATGAAAATGCTTTAATTTTCTATGCTATTGGTTTACAATGCAGCCTGTAGGCTAACAATGTCTGCTTTATTTGCAGTTTTCTTCATGAGGTTTACTCGTTAAAAACAGAGTTCAAGTGCTACTTGCCCTCTTGTGTTTTTATATATATATTAAGTATTTTGCAAAAGCAGTTTATGTGTTTATTACATTGTTTAGCCTCCTGGATGAGAGCTGCATTGGTATGAGAAAAAAAAAATATATAATATATATCACAGTCATGGAATCTCAAATTACCAGCGTGTGCTTAAATGTTTTGACCTCCCAGTTAAAACTCCATCTCCGGAACGATTGGTGCAGGAGGTCATCCTCACCAAATCCCTTCCAGCGCCACTGTTTCTTTTCGCTATATTAGCTTTTACCTTGGTAGGCGAAACAACAGCGAGTGGGTCATGCTCCAGAATAAAATCCACATTACATCCTCCGAACATGAAGCCCCCCGACCCTTCAGGGCGGTCTCTCAGCAACGGGCACGGAGAAGCCCGTCACTTCACTACTTGTGAGAACAAACCACAGAGGCCCGTTTGGGAGCTGGAAGGGATTTGGTGAGGATGACCTCCTGCACCAATCGTTCCGGAGATGGAGTTTTAACTGGGAGGTCAGAACATTTAAGCACACACTGGTAATTTAAGATTCCATGACTGTGTTCCATTTGGATGTCATTTAACTATCGAGTGCATTGGGAAGCGGAAAAGAACATTGTATGATTTATACCAGCAAATTAGGACCTTTTCATAAAACACCAGTAGTTACTTGTATTCCCTGATACATTCTGGGAGATATATGTCCCACCAGTCATGTGACTTATGATGCTTTTAAAAATGCATGCACGTATGCACTTTGCTTACTGCTTCCTGTCCGTGAGCAAGGCAGAGCGCTGAAACATGTAGGAGAATGGAAGCATTGGTGCTGCATATTCCTTGATTAAAGCAGCTGTCTCTGGAAGTGATGGGCTTCTCCGTGCCCGTTGCTGAGAGACCGCCCTGAAGGGTCGGGGGCTCCATGTTCGGAGGATGTAATGTGGATATATATATATCTGTATGTACGTTTTTCATATATAAAATTTATATTATTTCCGGGGTCCCTGCACATGGGCGGGAATATTCAATGCTTATGACTATTGCTAAGGATCCCCTGGAAGAGAACCAAAAGGACCCCGCAAAGTGCTGCAATGCTCAAGTGCCCATGTGTCCAAGAAGCCTCAGACAAACAAGAGGTTGACATCCGCAATGTTATGTTATGTTAATAGTATTTATAAGGCGCACGGCTGCCCCAGCCAAGGGGCGTCCCGGCGCCTGATCAGGTACCACAACACAACAAATCGATACTAGTAAGGGAAAAGGAGGGAATCAGTCAGCGATTGGGAACAGAAAAGTTTTTATGGCGCGCCTAAAGGAAGTAAGACTGTTCAGGGCTCGTATATGGACAGGAAGAGAATTCCATAATCCTGCTGCTAATACTCGAAAGGAGCGCCCTCCCATCCTACTCAGTCTAAACCGTGTATTGACCGCCAGATGGAGAAATTCCGATCTAAGAGACCGCGTAGGAACATAGGAGGAAACAAGCTTAGCGAGGGCTGGAGGAGAGGAAAGCTTCAAGATTTTAAATGTCAGGCAGAGAGCCTTGAATTTGATTCTCTGTCTGACCGGCAGCCAGTGAAGGGAGGTCAAAACTGCAGAGACAGAACACTGTCTAGGGAGGCCAACAATGGCACGCGCCGCGGCATTCTGCACCCTTTGAAATCTAGTAGCCTCCGCCTGATTCACTCCGAGCAGCAGCGCACTCCCATAGTCCAGCCGAGAAAGAATGGAGGCTTGGACCACCAGTTGCCGAGTAGGGGGGTCGAAGAATTTGAGGACCGGTCTCAGTCCTCGCAGAATACCATAACAGATAGCTGCAACCTTCTTCGTGTGGCTGGTAAAAGAGAGTGTAGGATCCAGCCAAACCCCCAAGTTCTTAACTTCGGCAGCTGGGATGGGAGTCACCCCCAATTCTGGAGGCCACCACTGGTCTCCCCAGAGCTCCGCCTGCTTACCTAAGATCAGGACCTCGGTTTTTTTGGCATTTAACTGCAAACAGTTGGTTCGCATCCAATTTGCCACGGCTATGAGTCCTGCACGAAATCTGGGAGCGTTCACCTCGGGGGCACCGCTAAGTGTCACCGCCAGCTGCGTGTCGTCAGCATACAATGTCATGGTTAGGCCACATTGTCTGACGACAGCAGCCAGCGGCATCACATATAGGTTGAATAAAGTGGGGCTCAACGCAGAGCCCTGCGGAACCCCCAGCCCCAGTGGATGGAAAGAGGACTGACAAGGTGGAATAGCCACTTTAAAAAACCGGTCCGAAAGGAAAGAGCGAAACCATTGGAGAGCAGTCCCCTCAATTCCCACTCCCTCCAAACGCCGGCGCTCAGATCTAACAGGAGGAGCGCCGCTGTCTGCCCAGCATCCAGCACCGTTCGCAAGTGCTCGGTCATAAAGAGCAGTGCAGTTTCGGTGCTGTGTTGTGCACGAAAACCATTCTGGCTCTGGTCAAGAATGTTATTTCGAGAAAGGTGGGCAGACAAGATGGAGTTCACGTGTGCCTCAGTAACCTTGGCGGTCCAGGGCAGGAGGGAGATGGGACGGTAGTTTTCTGGCAATAGGGGGTCAAGGTTAGGCTTCTTTAAAATAGGGCTGACCACTGCCTGCTTCTAGTAAGAAGGGACCACGCCCGATGTGAGTGATAGATTGATCAAATCCAGTAAAGGCTCACGACATAGGGGAGGAAGAAGTCTGAATAGCTCTGGCTTCAGCGGATCTAATGGAGAACCGGATTTAATTTTGAGGCTCAGAGTGTCGAAAACCTCGACAGACATTACTGGCAGGAAGGACAAGGTTTCGTGAACCGTAGCCATCACACCAGTTTGCTCAGCACCGGGCACAGATGACGTAAATCCTCGGTAGATCGCCTGCACTTTCTCCACGAAAAAGGATGCCAAACTTTCACAGTGAGAGTCCGTGCAGATTTCCACCGAGGTGGCCCGTTTCCCCATAAGGTCTTTAAGAACCTTAAAAATTCATTTAGACGGGTTGGGGCTATTCTGAAACTCAAAAGCATAGTATGCGGCCCGGGTTTGACAGATTGCCCTATGATAAATCTTAAGCTGGGCAAAATACGAAGATTTCAGGGTGGGATCAAAGGATTTCCGCCACGCCCTCTCAGCTTGCCGGCACGTTCTCTTAAGCTCGGCAAGAGTATCATTATACCATGGGCTGGGAACTTTAGCATGGCATTTCGACCAGCGCATCGGTATAAGAGAGTCAAGGGCGGCTAGGACCCTGTTACAAAACTGCTCGTATCCTTGTTCCACGTTCAGCAGATTGCCCAGGGGATGTGCCTCCAAGATCTTATAAAACTCCTCCAGTTTGAGCTTGTGCCAATTTCTTTTAAGGATCAGTCTATCCACAGGTATAAATTGAGGGTCATCTATAGGGCATGAAGCTTTAACCAGCAGATGGTCCGACCAACCTACCGCCATCGGGTCAGAGACCCTAACCCGCTCCAGTGTGGTAAAGAAGGGGTCAAGGATATGACCTCCAATATGGGTAGGGGAGGTAACTAGCTGGGTCATTTGCATGGCTTCAAGATCCGCTAACAAGGTATTAATAGGTGTTGATGACCTCTGATCAAAATGGATATTAAGGTCACCTACGATGTTAAAATTGGCACATCTCGGAGCTAAAGAGCTGACCACGTCAGTAAGAGCGGCCTTGAAGACAGTGTCATTCCCTGGCGGACGATATATAAGCATACCACTAAGTGTAAACTGATGACTGAAAGCTACCTTAAAAGAAGCGCTCTCACACGCTGGTAAATCAAGAGCTTTCCATTCAGCCGGGAAGCAGGATTTTATCACCATAGCTATGCCACCCCCTCTAGAAGTGCGATTAAGAGTGAACACTGTATAATTAGAAGGGAATGCCAGATTGAGTATTGCAGTATCCGCATCCTGAAGCCAAGTCTCAGTGAGGAAGATAAGGTCAGGAGAGTCCTTTTCGATGATGTCACGTAAGCACTGATGGTGCTTGACCAACGATCTCACGTTCAGACTCCAGATGCGAAGTACACGCTCAAAGATATTAGTACGTGTATTAGGGGCATTCCTTTCTACAGCGCGCACCCCAGACGGGGTATGAAGTGACAAACTGCCACAGGCACAGTCGTAGGGACCCGACAACGGGTGCACAGAGTCTTGAGCACACACCGTAAGCCTCTCTCTAATATAAAGCAAAGTGGCACGATTGTACCTGAGCGTCAAGGTATTCTGCATGATGCTACGATGGTACGATGACTAACTGCCAGAGTCCAGGCCCCGCTCACGCTTACTCGACGCGGATGAGCGCAGACGGGCAGGACTCTGGCACGACTCCGGCTAAGCGATGGCGTCCCACTGCGCGGGAGAGGACGACTTTAAGTAGGCGTCGCAATAAAGAGCTCGAGCGTGGGGACGCTCCAAGATGGCGCCCGCCTAAATCTCCACCACCCCAAGCCAAAATGGCGCCCACAAGAGTCCAACCCCGGGACCCGGACCCGCCAAACGGCGGTGCGCTTTCCAGATTTTAAATGCAAGTGAGGGGACGAGTACCCAGGCAGAAGAACAGTAAAAACAGGGGGAATCCAAGAAAAAAACGAAAATACAAAACTGGTACTTTTAAAAACACTGCACAATGACAGCGCGACCTGCACTAATGCAGCACCCAATCTAAATGAAAGACCAATGGATTGGGTGTGCAGCCAGAGCCTGAGTCTTGCAAGTGTTTGTGGAGTACTGAGTGCAGGGACCAGCCCAGGGGGCAACACCAACTGCACATGGCTAAAGTCCAAGCCCTGTGAGAGTTTGTTGTCTGTAGAGTCTTTGGCACAGAACCGGACAGGAGGGCACATTCAGAGACAATCCTGAGCCACACACACCCAGCAGCCAATTCCTGCAGCTAAGCCCAGCTACACACAGCCTAAAGTCATGAAGTGCGCTCAACACCATAGCCACCGCCTAAAGTAATTGGGTGCCAGGCCTGGCCAGAAGTCAGACCCTGCCTGCGACTGTGACTCTCACAGAGCACAAAGAACATGCGCTGAAGGGGTGGGTCTGCAGTTAATCCACGCTGTGCACTGCAAAGTCCATGTGCAGCAGTGGTTGGTTGCCAGGAAGGTTAGATTCAGGGCCTTGCCAGGTCCTGTGTCAAACCCTTCAAGTCAAAGGCTGAGCACTGCACAGGGCCTGACAAGAGGCCATTTCTGCGGGAAACCCACACTGTGCATGGTCACAGGCCATGCACTGCAGAGGTTGATCGCAAGCAGTGTTGTAAGCAGGGTCTGGACAGAAGCCAGGCTTTTTGCCAACCTCTGCAGAAACCAGTCAAATTCTGTTTGCTCAAGGGGTTGGTGGCCCCAGCCTGGTTCAAAACAGGGTATGGCCAGAGACTAGCCCTGTGGCAAATCATCATTGCGCAAAATCTTTCACACCGTGCTGCAAGCGTTGGCAGCACACAGTGGTTTGGGCAATTGACTTGGCTGGCATCCAGGCCCTGTGACCAACACAGCTGAAGTCAGAGTGCAGCAGGGTTTGGCTGCCTGCTGAGTAATACGCCCAGGCTCTAGGCCATGCTCTGGGGGATGGTCAGCTAAGTAGGGGCTGGTGCCAGGGCCTGGAACGTTGGCAATTTCAGGCACTACAAGACTGACTGTCCACCGGCTGTTGGGTGCTATGCCCAGCCAGAGGCCATGCTCTTTAGCCAATCATTAAGTTTTAGGTGTAAGGTCTGGCTGGAGGCAAGGCCCAGGAATCAAAGGCTTTGCACTGTGGAAGTTTGCCGAAGGGTCTGGTCAGACATTGTGCCCTGTTGCAAAGCCCTGCTTTGTACAGACTTTAGCCAACTGCAGTGGCAGTTGGCAGACTGTAGAGGGTTGCGTGCACAGCATAGCCAGAAGCCAGGCCCTACTGCCAACCCCAGATGCACAGGGCCAAATGCCTTGTGCTATGGTGGATAGCCACAAGTGAGCAACTGGATGCAAGGCTAGAGTAACGGTAAGGCCCTCCTGTCAATCCAAGATGTGCACCTTTAAAGGTTATGCAGAGGCGAGGGTTGACTGGCCAGTGTTTACGGTCAGGCAGTGCAGCCAACCACCACTTCTCATGGCCAAAAAAGGTGTCCTCTGTAATGCAAATTGAGATGTCATTCCCAGAAAAACAGGTGCCTGCAGATCAGGACTGAGGTGCACTCGGTGGGGTATGTGAGTCTGGAATAAAAGGAGTTTATAAAGAGTAGAACAGATGCACATTGGCAGAGCTATGAATGGGTCTTAGAATCTTATTAATCAAGAACTGGTGAGTTCTTGGTTGGAATCAAGGAGCACTGATAAAACTGTGGCTCTGTGATGGAATAGCAAGAGCTTTGCCCCACCAAGACTGCATATAATTAACTATAGTGGTTTCCTCTGGGAAATTTTTAAGCTTAAAAGTCTTGAGTAAAACACAGAATGTATTACTCATTTGTAGGACATTGAAGAGTGCTTTTAACTGTGGTCAAAACTCAATTTAGTCAAAGATCAACAGAATAAGTGGCTCCATCAAGAACATCGGCGTGCAAAGTGATCAGTTACAATGGTGAATAGGAATGCACTGGTGCTAAATTACAAAGGATAGTTCACAAACAAAGTTGACTAAGTAGTAAAACAATTTCCAGACACAACAACTTACAATCAAACACTTTGGGTACTATACTCTCTGCCAGTCAACATCTTAACACGCTGACGTTTCAAACCTTTCAACTACTTAAATGAGGATCTTCAAACTCACTATTTCAGAAAAATCACTTGTGTGATACCCATATGTACGTTCCAAAACAAAAAATAATAAATCGCACAAAATGAACTCAATTTTATATTTGAAACCCATAGCGTTTGCCAAAAATTATATACAAGTGTTTATTATCAGAAAGATCGCTCTAATGTATCTCTTCTAACATGATCTCAGGTTAAAAACGCATACTAACACGATAAACGAATCATAAGAAAAAAAACAATTATGAACAGTGTCATATAAAAAGAAGCATCATCCAAAACAGTAGCCACTAAAAATGCGGTCTCAAACTGGGCGTGCAGCATCAATGCTAGTTGTTTTAAAAAAAAGTTTTTGCTTTCTTTTTTAATCAAAAATGTGACCCGTGAAAAACAGGCAGAGGAAGCGTTATCCCCCTTATAAGTCATTACATTTAACCTGTACATAGATTAGAGACGCTTAACACATGATAAACAGGCACAAAAAAGAAAACTACTATGAAGACAGTCGCATAAAAGATGCATTGTGCAAAAGAGAGGTCATCAGAAAATGCTACCTCAAAGTAGGCATGAAGCATCACAGATCAAAGTTAAGAAAATATTTTTCTTTTTAATCAGAAACTTGGACGTAAAAAATAACGGTCACAGGAAAATGTTCCTCAACCCACCCGCTCCTTAGATCATGAATGGTCTACTTGTGTTAATCGCTATAATCTAATGGAAAAAAGAATTTTAAGAAAGTTGATTTGAAAAATGAGAGTTAAGTCATCCGGTGGGCTAACACTGCTCTCTGGCATCTTGCAAGCAAGAGCTGCGGCCCAAGAAAGAACAGAGAAGCAGCTCAAGTGCGCCTGCGCACACTCGACTAAAATAGACGGCAGGGAATCGTAGAGCGATATGGCTTCACAGAGGCCGAAAAATGCAAGAAACTAGGTAGAGCAGCGGGCCCAAATCTTCAACTCTCAAAAAGGAAAGCTTAATTCAAGAGGAAACTCAGGACATGAATGGGAAGTATGCAACAAGCAGTAGTCATACAATATCTTAACTACATAGAGCATTGGAGAAAGCCTTGATTTTTGTACTCTGGTTCTGCAATATGTATCATATACACACACACACACACATATATATCTCAATGCATCATAGGATAACAACCAAATGTAGAGCTAGTATATCACTAAATGGCAGTACATAACAAGAAATTAAAGAAGTGGTAGTACATAAATTCAAAATCCTATTAGGCGTTAATAATGAAATAAAAATAAAATAACACTGCAGCTTGCCTCCACTCTTCAATGCAATTAAAACCATTTGCTAGAGAGTCTGTTGGGTCAATCTATTTAGTACAGTAATTTCTCCACCTCGTTCAACCAGCTGCCACTCTATTTCATCAACCGTGTGTTGCAGTTGATGGTAATGTTCCACCAATGGTGCTCCCACAACTCTGCATTTCGATGAGCCTCCTGTGCTGTAAAGCACAAGTTACTTACTTTCGGTAACAATATATCTGTAAGAAACATTAGTTAGTTATAGATTCCTTACCTTAGAATTACCGCCAGGCGTCAGACTGGATCCGGAAAGTTTTTTCGTCAGTAGTACCTCTGCACATTGGTGGCGTCGGTCGGCTCCGTGTCAGTCATCGGCGTCGTGGTCACCGGGATGACATCGCTGCAGCTACTTAGATGCCGCCCTCGCGTGCTGACGTCAGTTCTGTACAGGATTTTCCGCGCCAGAAAGGCAGATCCATGCAAGACACTGACCATTGGTGCACAAAACTAGGGCCCTGAAAGGATTTCCTTAACCCTAGAAATCAGTTCGCAGAACGGGGAGGATGGGTGGGGCGGTAAGGAATCTATAACTAACTAATGTTTCTTACAGATACATCGTTACCGAAGGTAAGTAACTTGTGCATCTGAAAGAAACACGTTAGTTATAGATTCCTTACCTTAGAATAGATACCCCAGCAATACCAACCCCGGTGGTGGGTCTGTGAACCAAGATCACACTAGAAAGTCCTGGAGACCAGATCGGCCAAAGAAGCCATCTCTCCGGACTTGGCTGTCCAGACAGTAGTGTTTTGTAAACGTGTGCAGTGATGCCCACGTGGCTGCCTGACAGATGTCATTTAGAGGCACTTCCCTTTCTAAGGCAGTAGTGTTTGCCGCCGCCCTGGTGGAATGGGCGCATAGCCCGACTGGAGGTTCCTTTTCTATCCAGAGAGTAACATACCTTAATACACAGCACGACCCATTGAGAAATGGTGCATTTGTGTACGGCCCGACCCTCCTTTGCACCCAAATAGCCAACAAAAAGTTGATCATTCACTGGGACTGCTTTGTGCGATCCAGATAGGAGAGCGCACGTTTTGGGTCCAGACGGTAGAGCCTCTCTTCTTCCTTTGAAGGAAGCGGAGGAGGAAGGAAGGTGGGAAAAGTAATGGTCTGCCCGATGTGGAAGGCAGTGACCACCTTAAGAAGAAAGGACGGACGGGTCCGGAGAACCACCTTGTCCGGATGAATAGACAAGAAAGGAGGTTTTGAGGAAACAGCCTGGAGCTCACTCACCCTTCTAGCAGAAATGATGGCTACTAGAAAAGCAGTCTTCAGGGTTAAGAGACGTAAAGGACAGTTATGAAGCGGCTCAAAGGGAGCGCACAAGATTCAAGTCCCACTGAGGCATAACGAAAGGAAATGAAGGAAAGATGCGTTAAGCCTTTCAAGAAACGGTTAACTACCGGGGACTTGAAAAGAGAAGGCTGATCTGGCAGCCAAAGAAAAGCAGCGATGGCTGAAACGTGGCCCTTGATAGTGCCAAGAGCAAAGCCCTGCTGGGCTAAAGAGAGAAGGAACAAGAGTACTTCAGAGAGAGGGGCAGAAAGGGGATCCACAGCCTTTGCTGTGCACCATGTCACAAATTTGTTCCACCTGCAGGCATATACAGACTTTGTGGAGGGACGCTTGGCTGCCAAGATTATGTCACAGACTTTGGGAGGCAGGTCGAAAGACGTCAACTGTCGCTGCTCAATCTCCACGCAAGGAGGTGGAGACTGGACAGGTTCGGGTGGAGGACGGTCCCCTGCTGCTGCGACAGAAGATCCTCCCGAAGAGGCAGTCTGATCGGAGGATCGATGGCCATGTTGAGCTGCCCGGGATACCAGACTCTTTGTGCCCAATCTGGAGTCACAAGAATGACTTGGGGCCCGGTCGCGCCTGATCCTCTTCAGCACTCTGGGCAGAAGTGGTATAGGCGGAAAGGCTGACAACAGACGGCAACTCCACTCGTGACGAAAAGCGTCGCCGAGCGAATGCAGCCTTGGAAATTCCAATGTGCAGAATTGCTGACATTGCGCTCTCTCTTCGGTGGCAAATAGATCTAACGAAGGCTCTCCCCGCTATTGAAAGAGACCTTGCACCACCTCCGATTGAAGACGCCATTAGTGATCCATCATGCACCGGCGGCTGAGTTAATCCGCCCTTGCGTTCAGAGAACCTGCCAGGTGTTGAACCACCAAGGAAATGCCCTGATGTTCCAGCCATGTCCAGAGGTGGAGAGCCTCCTGACACAGGGTCCACGACCCCACCCCGCCCTGTTTGTTGCAATACCACATGGAGGTGGTGTTGTCCGTGAACACCTGCAATACTCTTCCCCGGACAGAGGGAAGGAATGCGTTCAGTGCAAAATTAATCGCCCGAAGCTCCAGAAGGTTGATGTGAAGCCCGGACTCCGCCGGAGACAAGAGGCCTCTGATATCTGCCTCTCTCATGTGGCCACCCTGTTAAAGGGATTCTGCTCATACACAGAACTATACGCAGGAAACCAGGACCTCAGTGAATTGTGGTGTACCAAAAAACTCGCCTCCGTACCCAGAACCCCTATCCGACAAGCATCAGTGTCTCATTCGTTCTCCGTATCATCTCAAAGCTACCAATGATTAGACAACCCAGAACAAGCGACTTGGAGTACTCTCAGGAATGGTGGGAATCAGAAAGACCTTTTGGTTATTATTCTCATATCAGTCCACAACAAGAGTAATCAGAGACATGGTAAAGTTTAAAATGTTTATTTTCAACTACGTGCTCTAAGGTGCAGTACTTTGGCTAATATAAGAAGACGAATGATTAACAACAAAGCCATCAGCATTGTTACAATACCATAGAAATTGAAGGGAGAAATCGTATTACAAATGATAGTGGGAAACAACCACCCTCCCTTCGCTAGTAAAGTAGTTTTATTAAACTAATAGAAGGTCTCTAGGCTTGAATGGGGAACCCCATACCGTAAATATCAGCTTAGGTGAATCACATCACAGGATCAGCTCTGCTCTCGGTGTCTGGAAAGGTTTTCTCCAAGTGTCTGAATCATGCATGCAAATGCAATATAAAAGGCACATGAGTTTCAGATATTTGCAGCTGTGTGCGTGTTATGGCTAGAGCGTGGGCCGATCAACCTGAATTTAAAAACATACATTGTTATTTGACCTTAACGGCTTCTGCACACAGTGTTCAGACTAAGGTCGCGGTGCACGTCTAAGGCTGTGAACAGACCGTTCTCATGTGAAGAAAAAGCAAGCAAGCAGTTTTTCTTGTAATAACAGCTACCTGCAGTGTTGTGTGCAAAAGCAGCAAAGTGGCAAGATGGCGTTTTACATCTAAAGCGCTTATGCTAACCTAGCAATGTGTGCACATAGAACCCCGCCCTCACTACACCCTCTCTTGATCGGACCAAAAACAAAATAGGGAAGCAATGTAGGAACGCAGAGTTCTAGTTCGATTGAGACAGACCAAGTTCATGTATTGCCAATCCATATAATTGGTAGTGACAGGTCGAAAAACTTGTTGGAAAAGTAAAAAATTAAAACATCTTGCAGGGGCGTGACAGCCCAATGTGGAGTAAAAAGAAAAAATTAAAAAGTCTGGATCAGGATGTGCGGAAGACGGACAACTGCCAGTTTAATCCATCAACGTGTAGGCACAATATGTAGCAACTGCCTCCAAGTGGAAGTCATTATAATGTTCAGTAAAAGAGTCTGCCATCCAGTCAAGTAAAGTAAATGAGCATGCATGTTCTTCAATAACTGGAGCCTCTAGCACAATCAGAGGACAACTTGCGTGTTCTTCAAGATAACATCTCGCCAAGAAGTCATATGCTGCCGCATATATATCCCAATTTCCTAGGTCTCCATGTCCCGCTCCACAGGCTATAATCCCGATGCCAGAACAGTCCAACTCATTAGTCGATCATAATCCGGGGCAGGAGACACCGAGTTCGACAGGCACAAATCCAGAGCCCATTCGAATGGACAATCTAGGCAATGGAAAACAGGTTGCACGCAAGTAAAGTAAGAGAACCGTAAGGATAATCCATAAACTACGTTTAAAGTGGCCAGTGGTAATGTTCCATAGTATTCAAGCATCCGGTTGCGCAGTTGAAGCAGCCGGGGCAGGCTGCCTTGTGATACAGATCGTGCTGCCATTGCGAATCAAGCAAACCAACAGGAGCACACCAGCAGTCAGGGCTAGAATCAACGGTAGCCCGCCGAAGACGCTGGAAAAAATAGAATGAAAAAATGCCGGTATCACACCAAAAATTGTTTGGAAGGAGGTCACGAGGCCGGAGCCCACAACTTTGAAAAAAATGCACCAAGCCAGTTATTGACGAGGTATTGAATATAGTATGAATCAGAGCACCGAAATGAAGGGGGAGATCAGTATTTAAAAGTGCATGCACCTCGGAGCATGTATTTGCCACGTGAAGGACGAATGTTTCACGGGAGGAAGTCAGAGGGACTTCTTTTTGAGACAATAGAGCCCTTATTCTGCTCATCTTGTTGAACTCCGCTTTCAAAGTTGGGATGGAAGGACAGATTAATACATCCAGTCTCCCATGCGGGGGTGGGAAAAGGACATTTTTACAACAGACTACACGTTGTGAGACAGTTACAATGTACAGAATCCCCACTAGCATCCCGCAGTACGCCTCATTATTTAAAAGCAAATAACTACCGTTAGCTAATAATGTAAAAGTGGGTGTAATTGCTGGCACAGGATTTCCCTTCAGAATGCAAGCTAAATTCGGTGCTGAACGTTGCAGGCGCCATGCAATTGGATGTTCCTACAGACTACTGAGTGATCAGGTGTGGAAGTGCATTCCTCTCCTTTTAAATAAACTTCTTTACCCTCTCTCAGGCACCTGTATGTAAATCGGAGTGACCAAACTTCATGCAGGAAAGCAGTACCCAATGGCTCGTATCTGCCTTGGGCATAATGTTTCATACATGAACTGAACTTAAACAATGGAAATGGTAAGGTGATTAATCCGTGGATAAGCCAAACAGCTGAGTTCGATTCGGCCACAGAGAGCGGTAAAGGTTTCAACTTTTCAATATGCGATAACACGTATGTTGCATCTTTCATGGACATGAACTGTTATGCAGTCAGATTAAACGACAGGAATAAAGATGATGTGTTCATGTAGTCCCAGGGAACTTTCCCAGCCTTCAATGTTTGTAAAGTCCATGCAAACTGCATTATAGAACGCAATTAATTTTGAACATGGTATAAAACAGACATATCATCCTGAACAATATCCACAACAGATGAAACAATATTATCTAATGTGTAAATTCTTGAAGAAAGGTTGTTAATGCTATTATCGATTAAAGCCAGCAATTTTTCTAAATGTGCTTGATCAATAGCCCGTAATCTAGAAGCAGCTTCAATTTGAGATAATTTCCAAACTTCGTTGTAAACAGCATACACCCATCTTTTGGACCTGCCACCCATAGGGCCCTTAACAAAATCATTCAAATCTACTTTGTCATTTAATTTGGATAAATGTAGTTTAACAGATGCCAAGGTGGAATGTTGCAGCCAGGTCTGACATAACTTCCCTACAGAAGAGGAAGTAACAGAATGGGAAGATTCAAATCGGGGGTCCGCCCTAACCTGTGTATAGCCGGGCTACACACCCAGAAAACGATGTTGACAGGAATCTAAACTTTTCTGGCATATTAACCATCCTTCAGGATCTAAGTTGGAAATGTTGAAGGATGTATTAGTAATAAATGATTGCCAAGCATCAAGGGACAGATTTGTGTCATTATCCCATTTTGGATAAGCGCCCTGATCAGGAACAGTTGGGGAATTCATTTTTTTTTTTTTTTTTTTTTAGAAGTAGCCAATCCAAAGCAGGTGGTTTGAAAAATGGTAGAATTCAAAAACAACATGTGGTTTGGGATAAGGCATGCACAATGCAGAGCTTCTGTACCTTGTACCTGCCATGCTTTAGAACCCCAAACAGATTTAAGATCAGTGGTATCATTCCACAGCTCATAGGCCCCGATAGCCAATTCCTTCATAAAGGATTTTGAATACAGCAATTTAGTGTGGGTCAGTCTGACTTTGGAAGCTGACTCGGCAGCCATTTTAAAATAAAATGCTTCAGGTTTAGATACGCTGAAGTCAGTAAAATATGTACATTTGCTCAATAGAGTTTTGGAGCTGCCTTCAATTGGTGCTGGACAATGTTCTCATTGTGTATAATTGACAACATTTCTAAATGTATTCGCTTTATGCAGGAAATGATTGCCATAGTGTTGGTAACAAAACAACTCCCCGTAGTTTGCTGTGTCTAAATATAAATCTTCAAATGCAAAAACAACAATTGATGGACAGAATGCAGAACAATGTCATACATTCACCCCAGTACAGAGATCTGGGCCTAAATCCATCGTTTTTTTGCTCACCATGCCATTCCAGTTTGAACCCAGCCATATGCAAATCAGTCTTGACCCTGTGCCCCATGGGAACAGTCCAGCCTGAACTGCTTGTTTCTGGTCCAGTGAGGACCTGGCTTGGCAGTTCGGGCTGGACTGTTCCCATGAGGCACAGGGTCAAGACTGATTTGCATATGGCCATGTCTAAACTGGGGTGGTGTAGTGGGCAAAAGAACGATGGATTTAACCCAGATCTCTTGACTAGGGGAGAATGTCTGCATTGTCAGCATTCCGTCCATCATTTGTTTGTTGTAACGCTTTTCGCCCTAAGTGGGATGGGTATTCCCAGACGTGGGACCCGTGCTCACTACGCCACTGGAGTCAAGCTATCCTGGCTGATGACGGCTGATAGCCAGAAACCGGTCCTAGGATGCTTGATTCCGGTCCAGGGAAGACATGGCTTGGCAGTTCGGGCTGGACTGTTCCCATGAGGCACAGGGTCAAGACTGATTTGCATATGGCCATGTCTAAACTGGGGTGGTGTAGTGGGCAAAAGAACGATGGATTTAACCCAGATCTCTTGACTAGGGGAGAATGTCTGCATTGTCAGCATTCCGTCCATCATTTGTTTGTTGTAACGCTTTTCGCCCTAAGTGGGATGGGTATTCCCAGACGTGGGACCCGTGCTCACTACGCCACTGGAGTCAAGCTATCCTGGCTGATGACGGCTGATAGCCAGAAACCGGTCCTAGGATGCTTGATTCCGGTCCAGGGAAGACATGGCTTGGCAGTTCGGGCTGGACTGTTCCCATGAGGCACAGGGTCAAGACTGATTTGCAAATGGCCATGTCTAAACTGGGGTGGTGTAGTGGGCAAAAGAACGATGGATTTAACCCAGATCTCTTGACTAGGGGAGAATGTCTGCATTGTCAGCATTCCGTCCATCATTTGTTTGTTGTAACGCTTTTCGCCCTAAGTGGGATGGGTATTCCCAGACGTGGGACCCGTGCTCACTACGCCACTGGAGTCAAGCTATCCTGGCTGATGACGGCTGATAGCCAGAAACCGGTCCTAGGATGCTTGATTCCGGTCCAGGGAAGACATGGCTTGGCAGTTCGGGCTGGACTGTTCCCATGAGGCACAGGGTCAAGACTGATTTGCATATGGCCATGTCTAAACTGGGGTGGTGTAGTGGGCAAAAGAACGATGGATTTAACCCAGATCTCTTGACTAGGGGAGAATGTCTGCATTGTCAGCATTCCGTCCATCATTTGTTTGTTGTAACGCTTTTCGCCCTAAGTGGGATGGGTATTCCCAGACGTGGGACCCGTGCTCACTACGCCACTGGAGTCAAGCTATCCTGGCTGATGACGGCTGATAGCCAGAAACCGGTCCTAGGATGCTTGATTCCGGTCCAGGGAAGACATGGCTTGGCAGTTCGGGCTGGACTGTTCCCATGAGGCACAGGGTCAAGACTGATTTGCATATGGCCATGTCTAAACTGGGGTGGTGTAGTGGGCAAAAGAACGATGGATTTAACCCAGATCTCTTGACTAGGGGAGAATGTCTGCATTGTCAGCATTCCGTCCATCATTTGTTTGTTGTAAATATAAATCTTCAGCATCAAAAGCAGCATAATATTTCAAATCAGAAAAAAGAGCCTCTACGGCTTGGACACCCCAATCATCAGAGCGAATGTTTTGTTTCACAACATCCCCCATAGAACCACGAAATACATTGGGGACATTATTCACATCTGTGGGACCATGAATTTGAAATTTAACAGCATCCCATTCAATCCCATCTAACACAGGCCAGGCGGTAATATTAACAAAATTCTGGTCTCTCTTCGTGATGTGTGACGAGGAGTGGGGTCCCAAAGTTCCATCAATTAATCTAATTGTAGATCTTTCGGTGAGATAGTGTCCATTTATTAGACGAAAAAATACAACTACAAATCCAATTGACAAACAAAAAAATAGTTATGAGCACCAGTCAAATGCAAGTCCAAGGGGGAATTTAAAAATGTCTTTTAAACCAAGCAGCAAAAATAGAAATTTTTGATGGGGCATTGGAAGTTACAGAGTTTGTGTCAAATGAAAAACGTGACTGGTCAACTGCACTTGAGTGTAAGCCAGGCAACGACTCATCTGTGGGATAAGTATACTCAGTACCTTCAACTGGACCACCAGCTGGTGGAGGCAATAAAGGATTAGTAACTGTATGCATCTCAATGGCAATGTCAGGCCTGTTGGTATTCGCTGGAGCCAAAACAGAATTTCTCAGCATTGCTGGACAAGAGACCGCAGGAGTCATACTAAGAAGAATCGGCCACTCGTTGTAGTTTGACATTGTCAATGGGGATGTACCTGTTATCCTTGCGACCAGGAAGTGGAGGTAAAATGACTTATTGTACCCTGCACGCCAAGCACTAGAACTGGAGCAGGATAAGAGGGGCCGAACTCCTTCTTGTTCTCCACCTTCTCACGGACCAGGTCACCAACTCGAGGTAGCCAGCCAACTACTGGAATTTGAAGTGCAGCATCAGTTGTGGAGGGCAAGTGTTCCTTTGCAAGACTGTCTCTGGTCTCTTGTAGATTCTGTAATACAGCAGAGTGATCATCTATGTCAAAGGGTGCGGCAGAAGCCGCCATGTCTAGACCATCAAGGTCCGGGACAAACATCTTTATGCCAAAGAGCATTTCGTATGGGGTCCGCCCAGCCAGAGACCTTCTAGGGAGAATATTTAGTGCACGTTGAATGCTATTCAAATGGGCCAACCAGTTCCTGCCAGTACCTAAAACCCTAGCTGTCAGGGATTGCTTTAAATCACGGTTCATTCGCTCCACAACACTATTGCCCTCAGGCCGGTATAGAGACGAAAATTTGACTTGGACCCCCAAAGATCTCATAGCATCTTTGTACGCCTTAGAGGCGAACGCAGGACCTTGGTCAGAATGAAGGGTACCACATGCAAAAATTCCCACAAAGACACGCAAATCCCTGATGACAGTTCAAGAATCAGCACTCCGTTGTGGCCAGACCCATAGAAAACGTGTGCACGAATCCACTGCAACGAAGATGTACTTATACGCAGTATCAGAGGAGAAAGGACCGCAGTGATCTAAATAAACACACCCAAGTGGTTTATTAGATATGTACAACTGTGTTTGAGGTGGACGCGCAGCAGTCGAAGGCTTAATCTGCTGGCAGATGTCACAATTAAGAACATAAGCACGAGTCTGTTTACACATTCCGCGCCACCAGTAACGTTGTTGTAAGAGAGTAACAGTCGCCAAAAAGCCGGCATGGGTAGAAGCCATACCTTCGTGAGCTGCTGTTATCAAGGAAAGTCTGCAGTCCGCGTTGGGAATCAATCTGTCACCAACGTCATTAATTCTCACATAGGGAACTTTATCAGAACTTAATTGATAAGACTATTTAGAAGGGAAACCCCGAGGGTAATTATCACCCTTCTCGGTCACAGCAATAGCTGCCAAGATGTCATCATCAATTTTACTTTTGGATCTTGTAACTGATGCTACTAGATATGTTGCCACTGCTGTTTTTGCTGCTTTGTCAGCTAAGCTGTTTCCGACAGCGTGGACACCTACTCGCTGGAGCCCTAGAGTATGAATTAATTCACAAGTGGCAGACGTTGTTTAAGGTCTGCGACTCGCACCCAAAGCATTTTATGCTTGATTGTGCTACCTTTGGAATCACGATACTCATTTTGAGACCAAAAGAATAAATTGTCGTCGTAAGACTGAACACAATAAAAACGAGTCACTCACTATAAGAGCAGTCACACGAGGATCAGCAAACTCTAGTGCAAGCACCAGAGCACGAAGCTCTGCCAACTGAGCGGTACAATCACCCAATGTCTGCGTGTGCATGACATCAGATTTGAATTCACCATTCACGAAAGTACCAGCCACTATTGTGCAGGCCACCGAATAAGCATGCTTAGAAACCGTCGCCGGTTGCGCCGAACCGTCAGTGTAAATGACACAATGGTAATCCTCAAGCGGGCGCAAGGACAGAGGAGCTGGATGAACAAAGTCATACTGCAAGTACTCCTGAGTCTGCAATGAGGCATCAAAGATGTGAGTGACATCCGGTGAGGTCAAAGAAATGGCCCATTGTATCCAACGCGGATGAAAAGCTTTAGAATTAGGTACACTGGCTTTCGTCATCGCCTCTAGGGCAGGATACAGTGTGACAACCAACATGCGTTTGCCTTGCGACAGTGCTCTCTTTCAGAATCGCCATCTGCACTGCAGTCAAAACCTTTTCGACAGTGGAAAAGCGCATTTCAGCCGAAGTGTACAAGTGCAACTTGTAATCAATGAGGACTGTGTCGCCCTCACTGAACATTAAGTATGTGAAACCCACTGCGCCAGGCACAATCCTTATTACCAGGTTTGTGTGGTTATCACGTGTCAGTAAGTATTTAGGAGCAAGAAGATCAGCCTGCAAAGATTGCAGTATAGCTGTGTGTTCTGGCAGCCAGCTCGATTTGGAAAAAGTTGGTTATGCCAAGGCATATAACGGCTTGATACGCTGGGCCCTGAAGTTCAAAAATCCCAGCAAAGACTGTAGCATTTTCAGAGTTGTCGGAGCGCGCAAACATGTGCATTTCTCCAGGAATTGATGTGCTAAACCTCGACCTTCGTTGTTGAGTTCATAGTCCAAAAACAAAACTTTATACTCTGCAATGTATGACTTTGCAAAGTTGAATTTGTAACCGAAGTCCGCAAACATGACAATGATTCGGTCAACGCGACACAGATGCGGCCATAATTCGTCTGTGATATAGATCTCATCAACATACGAGTACGCATCAGGGTCAATGCTCTCGAACAGAGAGACTACACGAGCGGCAAAGACACCTGGACTGTTTTTATAGCCCATGGCTAATCTTTTAAACTGTTTGTTTCCCACCGGAAGTAAAGGCTGTCCATTGACTTCTAACAGAGGACAGATTATGGCTATAAAGGCCATTGGAGATGTCAAGTGTGGTCTTAAACCTTTTTGTCACGAGACTATCCACAAGGGCACAACTGTGGGTATTCTGTACCGAACACGTCCGAAAATGAGAGTTGAAATGCTGGTAATCCAAAACTAGGCGGTACGACCCATCAGGTTTGGTTACAGTGACAAGAGGATTATTCATGGGTGACACATGTTTCAATTACACCTTGATATTCCAATTGTTCAAGGATTTCTGCGATGTGAGATCTAGCTTCGCGGTGCATGGGATATTAGGGTTGTGGCTGGGGCACAGACCGTAATGGAATCTCATGGCTTGGCGAAAACTTATCCCACCCAACCTGAGTACGGTACAACGCCGGAGCAAGTACCTGAGCCCTCTCTTCTGCAAAGTTCTTAGCTTGCTCCTTTGGCACAGTGGGTGCAAAAGATGGGAGGATTGCCTCCTCCCCTCTGGGAGCTGCCAAGACGAAAGCTGGGGGCCAGTCAGCCTCTGCTAACAGAATGTCATATGTAGAGGTCAGATTTTCCCCAAAAATCCCTTTTATGTTACGTTATATGTCACCTTCAATTAAAAGGACTATGTCATATGTAAGTCAGGGGGAGCCACTCTAGTATCAGCAGTTTCTACAGTAATAAATGTGTCAGATGCTGTCGCCTTCAGATATGGACGCAGTGCTTGCCGCACTACTGTAAACTCCGCTGAGCTGTCTAGCAGCGTTAGTGCCCATGTCCGGTTCCGAAGCTGCGTTCTCACCATCTGTGGCATACCTTGCTGTTAGTGCAGCAACTTTCTTATTTTGAAACGGGGGTCGTTGTCGTGCAAATTCGTCCTGCTTGCCTTTACCGTCAGCCTGGCGGGGCTGCTCACGTCCTTGTTGGGCACCCCGACCTTTGCCACGTTCTCCTCCACCGGACTGTGAGACCGATGTTTCCTGTGAAGAACGAGGAGAACGTTGTTCAGGAACCTGAAATCTATCAGGAGACCTAATCCTAGTGCGATCGCGCAAATCATATGTGCATTCAGTAGTCGCTTGAACCGGTGACGCTGGATGAGTCCCCTGTTTTTGTTACCGCTTCCCCTGTTTTCTAGCTGTCCAATTTTGTTTAGGAAAAGCTGGACGGTCGTCTTTAGAAGACGTCCCCGTCTTAGTTTGCGGTTGCGTTGTTGTTTGAACAAAAGGCTTAACCCCTAAACTATTGCGGCCAATGGTCTTATAAGCCTCGGCAATAATCTTTGGTAACTGCCGGGGTTTATCGACGTCGTCGACGAGGCGCAGCGCATTCGACACTTGAAAGTTAACCGCATCTCCCTTGACGTTAGCAAGGATGAGCGTGGCCACAACGTTGAACACGCCGACAAGTCTCATCCCTAACTCAACCGCCGCCTCCGGACCGTGTTGATCCTGAACACGCTTGATCACGGAGGGCAGTACAGCCAAAGACAGGGTGCCGAAGCACTTTGAGTAGACTGCCGCAAACACTTTACTCCAGCTATCACAATCAGCTACCTCTGGGACTAAGTCTTTCTGCAAACTAATGGTGAGGATCCTGTGTTTTTCCACAGGAGTAGAATTCGGAAAAACTGATTCCAGCTGGTCAAATTTCTCAGCAAGCCAATAAGGCATATCATCCTTATTCTGGGGGCGCTTGCCCATTACTGAATTAACCATGACGGGACTAATAGTAATTCCGGCCGGGCCAGCTGGTTGCGCCGCAACCCCAGGTGCCCCCACCTGGACATTGCATGAGACGTATTGCACTAACACCCTATGTACCACAATTAAGGCAGTATGGAGCTGACGTAAGTCATCCACCAGGGCTTGCAAATAACGTGGATGTGGTGTAAACCCGGCCAAGACTGGCCAAGTGGCCCCTGGAATGGACAAGGGACCCAAACGAACCGGTGTAATCGTGTGGGGGAGGGCGCCATTGAACCAAATATGATGCTGCCAAGCAGAAATGGGAATTTCCTGCGCCCTATACGGCGTATAATTAGCCGGGACTGCCGTAGGAGTGGATGTGTGAAACGTATTATCATCCGCATTCACCTCCGGCAAAGTAACCAGCTCATAGGGATGCGATGCATCGGCACTCACTACAAAGATAATAGACATCCCATCGTCAGCCACCCCGAACTGCGTCAAATGATGCCGGAGAGGTGCGCGACTATGCGCTGCAATAGCGACTTTAGCCATAAGGATACAGAGAAGAAAAACAATCCATATAAACAGTAGCACAAAAAGGGTATAAGCTAAAATGAAACCTTTTTAATTGTCAAGCTTGAGAGAACCTATACATTAACTATGTAGGTAGGTTTAAACCGTCAATCCCGTCAACCGGAAACAAGAGTGAGGGTATTGTGGACTAATATAAGCACTACTAAGGCATCTCAATCATAAGACCAAAACGTTAGGTGCGCCATGTCGCAGGGATTCTGCTCATATACAGAACTATGTGCAGGAAACCAGGACCTCAGTGAATTGTGGTGTACCAAAAATCTCACCTCCGTACCCAGAACCACTATCCGACTAGCATCAGTGTCTCATTCGTTCTCCGTATAATCTCGAAGCTACCAATGATTAGACAACCCAGAACAAGCAACTTAGAGTACTCTCAGGAATGGTGGGAATCAGAAACACCTTTTCGTTATTATTCTTATATCAGTCCACAACAAGAGTAATCAGAGACACGGTAAAGTTTAAAATGTTTATTTTTAACTACGTGCTCTAAGGTGCAGTACTTTGGCCAATATAAGCAGACAAATGATTAAAAACAAAACCATCAGCATTGTTACAAAACCATAGAAAATGAAGGGAGAAATGATATTACAAATGATAGTGGAAAACAACCACCCTCCCATCGCTAGTAAACTAGTTTTATGAAACTAATAGAAGGTCTCTAGGCTTGAATGGGGAACCCCATGAAGTAAATATCAGCTTAGGTGAATCACATCACAGGATCAGCTATGCTCTCTGTGTCTTGAAAGGTTTTCTCCAAGTGTCTGAATCATGCATGCAAATGCAATATTAAAGGCACATGAGTTTCAGATATTTGCAGCTGTGTGCGTGCTATGGCTAGAGCGTGGGACGATCAACCTGAATTCAAAAGCATACATAGTTATTTGACCTTGACGGCTTCTGCACACAGTGCTCAGACTAAGGTCTCGGTGCACGTCTAAGGCTGTGAGCAACAGACCGTTCTCATGTGAAGAAAAAGCAAGCAAGCAGTTTTTCTTGTAATAACAGCTACCTGCAGTGTCGTGGGCAAAAGCAGCAAAGTGGCAAGATGGCGTTTTACATCTAAAGCACTTATGCTAACCTAGCAATGTGTGCACATAGAACCCCGTCCTCACTACAGCCCCATCCCAGAAGGGAGGCATGCGTCACCACAGTGTGGTCTGGTTGGGGAAGGGAGAGGGACCTGCCACTGACCCAATCCTCATTTGTGAGCCACCACCGCAGTTGTTGAAGAGTGCCCTCTGAGATCTGGACGTAATGGTACAGATTCCCCTGATGCTGTGCCCACTGGAACTTCAGGTCCCACTGCAGCACCCGGATATGCCACCTGGCATGACTGATCAGCAGGATGCTGGAGGCCACGAGGCCCAGCAGCCTCAGGGTCATTCTGACCGAAACCCGGGACAAGGGCTGAAAGATCAGAATCATAGTCCGAATGTCCCGGACTCGCTGTTTGGGAGGATAGAACCAAAACTGTGACGTGTCCAGAACCACTCCGATGAAGAAGAGCTTCTGAGAGGGAATCAGGTGCAACTTCGGCACCTTGATGGAGAACCCCAGCTGAAGGAGGTCGGCCGTAGTCTGGAGGTGGGAGACGACTGCCTGGGGCAAGCCCGCCTTCAACAGCCAGTCGGCAAGATAGGGGAAGACTGAAACCCCTGATCTGTGCAGATGAGCTGCGACCACCGCCATCACTTTCGTGAACACTCGAGGGGCGCTGGTAAGGCCAAAGGGGAGCACGGTAAACTGAAAGTGCTCGTGGCCTACTGTGAACTGCAGGTAACGCCGGTGAGCCGGCAGGACAGGTATGTGAAAATAAGCATCCTGCAAGTCCAACGCTACCATCCAGTCTTGCGGGTCGAGGGCAAGCATCAACATCTTGAACTTCTCCTTCCGGGGGAAGCGATTGACGTCCCTGAGGTCCAAGATAGGACGCAGGCCCTTGTCCTTCTTTGGAACCAGAAAGTAGTGGGAGTAGCAACCACGACCTACTTCTGGGACAGGAACGCGCTCTTTGGCTCCCTTGGCCAAGAGAGCCGTAACTTTCTGCTGGAGAAGGGCCAGATGATCCTCCGACATGCGGTGGTAACGAGGTGGCATGGCTGGAGGTGTAGTCTCGAAGGGGAGGGTGTAGCCCCTTTGGACTATCTGCAAGTCCGAAGTGATGGTGCGCCAGAGGGAGAGGTGATGGCAAATCCTGCTGCCCACTGGCGTTTGATGGGCCTGAAAGGTCGGACTAAGAGGGTTTGGAAGCTGCTGCAGAGGTTGGGTTGGGTTGACTGGCCCGCCCGCTGGCCCCTGAACCACGACGCTGGTTCCCACATCCCCGGCCACTCGAAAGTTGGGTAACTTGCTGCGGCCTGTGGCCCTGGGTGGGAAGTAGCAGGACACCTCTTCTGTAGCCACAAAAGGGGCGAAAAGCAGACTGCGCCGTACGGGAGGAGAGGCCCAAGGACTTGGCCGTAGCCTGTGAGTCCTTCAAGCGCTCAGGGTGTGATCTGCTTTGTCACCAAAAAGGAGACGCCCATCAAAGGGCATGTCCATCAAGGTGTTCTTGACATCTCCCGAAAAGCCAGTGGAACTCATCCAGGCGTAGCGATGGAGCACTACCGACGTTGAAATGGTCCTGCCCAGAGAGTCGATGGAGTTCAGCCCACAACGGATCCTAACTTAGCTGCATCTCTCCCAGCGGCGACAGCCTGGGAGAGCACTGTCTGGGCCTCCTCTGGACAGTGAGGCAGGACTTGTGCCACCGTATCCCACACTGAGAGCGAATAATGGACCAAGAGACATGCAGTGTTTAAGGACTGCAGTCCTAAGCTGGCGGAAGAGGACATTTTCTTCCCAAGATGGTCCAGCTTCTCGGATTCCCCTTCCTGTGGAGCGGTAGGGAAGGCGCTTTTAGAGGTGGAGGCTTGGACCACCAAGCTCTCCGGGGTGGGGTGTTGGGAGAGGAAAGTGGGGTCGCCCCGAGCCGGGAGGAGCCCCCGTGTTGGGCCTGGACCACATGCCCAAAAGGACGTCAGTGAGGGCCTCATTAAACGGCAGCAGGGGCTCCGAACAGCTCGCTGCCAGTTGAAGCACCTCAGTCAGGAGTTTAGTCCTGACTGCCACTGTAGGAAGCTCGAGGTTGAGAGCCTCGGCCACCCTACGCAATACCACAGTGAGACAACATGCCAAGGTCGGGTGAAGTGTTAAGACCACTGTCATCCCCCAATTCCTCTCTCCAGTCCTGCTCAGGCTCAAGCTGGTCAGTTGAAGTGCCACCTGACACCTCCCAGTCCTCCTCATCTTCCTCTGGGTGCCACTGTGGTTGGAAAGGTGCCCCAGGAGTGAACAGGGGCATGAAAACCCCACCTGGCACCGGATCCGGCGTCGTGTCCATGTCAGGAAGGAGGCTGGGGCGAAAAACAAAATGACTGAGGTACCGCTCTTCACGGATCTACACTGGCTGGCGCAAAAACTTAAAGAACTGACAGCACGCGAGGGCGGCGTCCAAGTAGCTGCCGCGACGTCCTACCGGCGACCTCGACGACGGACGCGGAGCCGACCGACGCCACCTTCCGACGCGCAGAGGTACTGCTGACGAAAAAACTTTCCTGGATCAAGTCTGACGCCTGGGGATAATTCTAAGGTAAGGAATCTTTAACTAACGTGTTTCTTTCAGATATGCAGCTTTTAACCTTTTAGTTTGTCTGCCCAATGTGAATCAGGTTGCCGGATCACCATATTTAATAAATGACACCCATGGGGTTGCTGCAATCCGTGAACTCCTTCAAATCAACTTGAATATTTCAGGCTGTCTGAGAGACATTGCTCACTTGATGAATAACAACAAACTTAAGTTGAATGCCGACAAAATGAAGTGAAGTTTTTGGCAAACACCAGCCCCCTGCAGCAGATCTCTGGTGGCCGGAGGAAATGGGCTCCCCGCCTACTCCGGCTGGCAGCGCCAAAAATCTGGGAATACAGTGGCAGACTATCCTTTTCGGCCCAAATTCAGCAGGTAACAGCTGCCTGTTTTGGCAGGTTGAGAAACCTGCGTAAGTTTATACACTTACTGCAAGAGAACTGCCGTCGGGTAGTAGTCTATGCCACAGTTAACGCTCGCCTGGACTACGCGAACGGCCTCTATCTGGGTTTACCGGCTTACCTGGTTAAGAAACTACAAATGGTTCAAAATGCGGCTGTGAGATTAATCAGACGTGTCCCATTTTGGCAGCATATCTCTCCGCACATCAAAGAACTACATTGGTTACCGGTATCCAATAGAATCAAATTTAAGGCCTTAACCCTAGCTTTTAGGGCAGTCCATGGACCTTGCCTCAGCTATCTGAAGCAGAGATTAGTTGTGTATAAGCAGACTCGGTCACTGAGGTCCAACTCTCAGAATCTGCTTTGCGCCCCCCGAGTAAAGAAAGGCCGGTTAGGTGGCAGATCTTTCATGTTCGGGGCGTCCATGGTATGAAATTCCCTGCCTAATGCCTTCCGCCAGATTGGCTGTGAAACGCAATTTAGGAAAGCAGCAAAAACATGGCTTTTTAACCTTAATTAATCTCTGGGGTTCCAGGACGCTCAGGATTTCGTGAGTCACCTGTTGCTATAGTGCCGGGACACCTCCTTGGAGGTAGCTGTTTGCGCTCTATAAAAGGCTGTATTATTTTTTTAAAATTTATTAATTCATTTTCATACAATAATCCAACTCAAGGCATTGGTACAGCATGGACAGATCTCATTGTACACTTGCAGAGCACTACATCACAGCTTTCCACCGGGCAGAACAATAAAAATAAAGCTTACGGCAGTGTGAGACATGACATTGCTACAGAAACTGAACAAAGCATTAGGTAGCAGTCAGCGACAGCATATAAGACGTGAGCGGACTCCAAATATCCCTCGGTTTAGACTTTGTAGGTAGTTCTTCAGCATAGCATAGAAGCTGGTCCCGACAGTAAGCCAGATCCTGAAGCCATAACTTAATAGTGGGCACCGGCCTACCCCCCCAGCATATGGAAACCCTCCGTTTAGCCAGCAATAGGGCTATTGCCACAAGTTTCTTATTTGATGCCTTAATTTTGGAGACGACACCCAATACACACACCTGCGGTGCGCAATCCACAGGCTCCTCAACCATCTGACTCAGACTTTGCGTGACTGAGATCCAATATTCATGCACCTTGGGGCATGCACGCGCCAAATGATAAAAATCAGCACCAGGCATGCCACATCGCTTGCAGTTGTCAGTCTCCTGCAAGCCATACTTACACAACTGTGCTGGAGTGTAATATAGCTGATGCAAATATTTAAAGTGCACCAACCGCAGATTACCATTCGCCGTCAGTTGACCCGTTAAGTGGCAGCTGACCTGCCAATCATCCTCAGACAACAGAGTGGGAAGCACGGCATTCCATTTTATGAGTGCAGCCATGCCCACAGCAGTCGCATCCCCCTGCGATGCCCGATAGAGTCGAGTGACTAACTTGGCTCGTGACGTGGTTGTGTATATAAGTTGTAACGCTTCTAGTACTGGGGGCTCAGCAGGAAACTGCGGATAAAGCGCACGCACAGCAGAGCGTAACCTAGTATACACAAATCGCTGCATGACCGTGGGCATTCCTGGAACGTTTAGATTGTCTAGCTCTATGAACTGGCCCCCAGGAAACACATCCCCCATGGTAGACAGAGCCATATCTTTAAGGGTCTTCAATGCACCAGTTTCCCCAGTGACAGAGAGGTCAGAGTGATACAACAGCGGCATACTAGGTGCATACAATGGCAACTTCCCGGCTCGCTTGCCCAAATCCTGCCAGGCCCTAGCTGTCATTTGTACGGTATCGAATTCCTCCTTTTCAAATACCGTGTGCCGATTAACAATCATGGCCTTGAGCGGTATCGGGTGCACTGCCCCCGCCTCCACCGCCACATAAGGAATATATGCCGGATCCTGCTGCCAGTAATCGGCATACTGGGCCTGTGCGCAGAGATAGTAAAGATAAAAATCGGGTGCTGCGAATCCCTCCCGATCATAAGGAAGGATGAGCTCTTCCCACTTAATCCGCGATTTTTTACCGCCCCAGGTCAAGGTGATCAAAAGAGAACGCACCGGTATATTTCAAAATAGATACAGAAAGCGCGGAAGCACCACCATCTTTATCAGCGCAATTCGGTCCGCGAAGGACAAGGGCAGCTTAATCCAACGACTCACTTGTCCTTCAAGACGTGTGATAGCGGTACCATAATTGGATTACACAAGAGACTGCGGGTCCCTGTGGAGCCATACTCCTAAATATTTCACAGTGTCCGTGCACCAGGTCAAGGGGTATTCCAGTTCGAACCGAAGCGTACACTCCGTGAGGGGCAGTATGGTGGATTTAGCCCAGTTTATACCCAATCCAGAAAAGCGCTCGAACCTCACATACTCGCGGATCAATTGCGCCAGATATCGAGCTGGATCCCGAACATACAGCACCATGTCATCCGCATACATGGATACCGCTAGCGGACGCTGCAAGAACCACAATGCAGTTTGAGCATGACGCTGCCAAAGGACACAGGCCAAGGGCTCCATTACGAGGGCAAATAACAAAGGGGACAGCGGACAACCCTGCCGGTTGCCCCTATGTATTTGAAACTGTCCCGAGAGATGCCCATTAACTCTAACCCGTGCCATGGGTCTGGTATACAGCAATTTTATCCAATTGGCGAAGGCGAAAGGGACTCCCATACGATGTATAATTGCTAACATATAGGACCATGATATTGAATCAAACGCCTTAGAAGCGTCGAGTAGTACTGCCACAGCTGGCAAAGTGGGCTTCAAGACGTGCATCGCGGCAAAAATAGTACGCAAGTTGCTTGACGTGGATCGAGCAGGGATGAACCCTGACTGATCAGGGAGAACCAGATCAGGAAGGAGCAATTTCAGCCTTGTCGCCAGCACCTTCGACAATATTTTTACATCAGTATTAATAAGCGATAGAGGCCGATACGAGTCGCAGCTATCCGGTGCTTTATCAGGTTTCAAAAGCGTGACCACTAGGGCTTCGCGCAGGGTTGGCGGTAGACATTGAGTTTCATACGCCTCCTCATACACCTGAAGGAGACAAGGGGCAAGCTGATCAATATATTCCTTATAGAACTGCGCCGGCAAGCCATCCGTGCCCGCAGCTTTCCCATTCGGCAACGTGAGGATTGCATCCCGCACCTCAGCTACAGAGAGCGGGTGCATCAGAAACTTAAGTGTTTAATCTGCGTGGTCCAGGCGCAGACATCTTGCGAACCCAGCCAGTAGTCAAGACGTGACCAGGACTGTCGCGCATACGAATGACAGGTACCTTCTTTAGCATTCGGATGCCTCAGTCTCCATAGATCCGTGAGGCCCAGAGTTACCATCCCATCTCGCACAGCCGCAACAGCTCTCCGCGAGGGAGGAGCCGTCGCAGCCGTCCTATCCATTACAGGATCTAGCACCACATTGAGATCGCCCCCACACAGAACAGCTGATGACGGCAATGCGCAGATCTTACCCCATACTGTGTCGAAAAAAAGGGGGTCATCAATATTAGGACCATACAAATTTAGTCAGTGTCGTGTTATACAGCAGGCCCTGAACAATAACATATCTCCCATTCACATCCTCTTCAACATGAGTGGGCACAAATGGTACACCCTTCTTTACAAGAATCATGACCCCTCGCGCATATGAGATCTAGGAAGCAGCCAATCGGACCCCCGCCCACCTTGTGGCTACGCGTGAGACTGACTGCTTGGTAAGATGTGTCTCCTGCAATAAAGCAATGTGGATCTTGTGACGATCCAAGTAAGACAAGACCTGTCGCACCTTCTGCGCGTTGTTCAGCCTCCGTACATTCCAACTTAAACAGGAGATTGTGTCACGTCCACAACTACCCATGCCCGTAGGTATCAGTAATGTTAACCATACGAAATGTGTGGAAAGCTGTACCATATGAGTCCACTCCTGCCCATACATTGTAACCAATGCTGCCACCATGTAAAAGTAGTCCCCAACTGAACCTCCCACCCCCACTACGGCAGTATAACTATGCCGTGAGCACCCCTCCCAGAAAACCAAGCAATGTTTAAGCTTTAGCAACCCTGAATGACATATTATGAATGACATAGAGCAAAAAACAGAAAAATTAAACCCCACTAGGGCGCCATAGGAGTCCAGTCGTGCCCACCTATCATAGCCAATGTGGGCACCTTGTTGAAGCAATGCCCAACTGACCCCCCCCCCCCACCACGGCATTACAGCCATGCCGAAAGTAACCCACCCAAAAAACCAAGCAATGCGTGAACTGTAGCAACCATAAATGACCTAGCACGAAAGCTGCAGAACAAACAACAGAAAAGAAGCACCCCATTAGGGCACCAACCGGGGCCCAACCTAAAGACCAAACAGTGCGGGGAATTCCCATAATGCGGGACACCAGTAGCCATCAGCCCCCCGCAGAACGGGGTGAGTCGAGACAGATAGAGACCGGCTGACCAGCCCAGGGCGTAGTGGCAATGACCTGTGATATGCGGCAAATGATCCCTTACGAAGTAATCATGACCAACAATACCCGCAACCCCCCAGAGGCAAACATTTAACAGTCATTACACACGTGAGATTCGCATCAGTCCACACAGTCTTGTAAATGTTCAACAAAAATCAAGAACAGCTCCACACTCAACTTGAGAACCACCATTACATACACTCTCCCATAGTGTCGGAGCAACACAACTGTCAGTTACAATTAGTAGGCGAGATCTCACGTGCTCATCTGAAGTACTGGGTTTTTAAAGCCCAGCGGTGCAGGGGAACACACCCTAAGACTTCGGGTTCTTCCTGTTTCAGACCTACAGAAACACAGAGTCTTCTGGGTGAAGTCAAAGATCGGTTTATTGGCTGCAGACCAATTACAGGTATCCGAGAAGTACAACACAATGTATGTTCTCAGGAGACTGCTTAAACTTACAGAAACGGCCTTCTCCTTATATACAAAATATCATGCTTCAGGCACACATTCCTAGTTTTACGATATGGTCATTCACATGTATTCATTACAAACGAAAAGGCAGAGTCATGATGACCATCCCACATTCCAGTTAAGCCAGCCCACAATTATTTACCCAGCGAGGCTCAGATCCCACATCAGATATCCACAGACCCCAATAAACACGGGCATCTCCTGTTTGTAAAACAAGCCATAAAGCGGGAAGAGTCAGGTGTGAAAGAGATTAGCCGGAGGCTTGTGTGGGATGAAAAGGCTTTATGGTGTGTCAAACCCTGATGCTAATCACAGGTGGCCGTAGGACGGGGAGCTCGTGGGACCGGACTGACCTGGGGCAGCGGAGCCAAGCTGCACAGGTCACAGAGAAGTCAAATAGAAAGCACATGTAATCTGAAGGCCTGTGCTTGTTCGTAATGTATAGCCTATGTGAGGGCAACCATAAGATGGCCACCGCTCCAAGATGGAACCCACGAAGTCAATGTATAATATCGTGTACATAGTGCATTTATCGATAAAACGTTATGCAAGGCACTTGTATATACTGCATTGGCCATTCGCGGTTTGCTAATACCGGAATAGGCAGGGTAGGGCCCTGCCTCCCACGCGGTCCCAAATTTCAAAGTACCACAGACCCTCCTTTTGCCCTTACATAGGCAATAGCTATTCTCATATCAATCCGAGTCTAGGTCTATATTCATGAAGTCATGGAGATATTGCTGTAGCATCATCCTATTACTTAGCTCGTCCCTCGATACAGGTTTCCTTACACATAATGTAGCACAGAGGCCACATATCGCAGGAGCTCACTGTATACACAGACAGAACAGGAAAAGGATGGCTAAGATCATTCCAATGACCATCAGAATCTTCCAACCCCAGGCAGATATCAGTTCCCAGAACCACCCCACCAGTGACCAATCTCCTTTATCCACGTGTATAGATTCAGATATTCTATGCAGTTTGGAGATGGCTTGATAAACTGTTGGAGCGTTATCTGGTATGAAAATGCAACAGCTAGATTGGATGACCTTACATACCCCACCGCGGTCTGCAAATATGACGTCTAGAACCATGCGGTTCTGCAAAGTCATGAGGCGATCCGCTTGGAGCTCAGCCGTCAAATTACCAAGGGCACCGGCCGTAACATTAACAGTGGATTCAACCACACGAGTCAGTTGTCTCAGGTTCCTACTATTGACCATAGGTCCCCAAAACGGCAGGAAACCCAGAAAGAAGTCTCCCGCTTCCTGACCGGCAGTATCCTCTTTACTAATCACGCCTCTTACAACTCTGGTCTTGTGATAATCGGAGGCAGCAGTAAATGTTGGCGGTAGCAAGTTGGCAATTTAACATGTGCCCGAGAAATCAGGGGGCAACCATGTATATGCTCGGTCATTGCAAACAAAATAGGTACCCTTGGCAGCCAAAAACGCAGGGGAAAACTGCGATGGAAAAGTGTACGTTTCAGTACAGTCACTTCTCCCCAGTTGAGCTCTTGGATTCTGACCATTACCTTGTAAACAGAACCGACCTATGTGGGGCACGACCCAAATTGGGGATGAGATTTTCCGCTGCCTTTCACCCAGACTAATGCTATACCCCGTCGCGTTCCACCCTACATAAGCTCGCAATTCATCCTTGGGAATAGATGAGTATGCGTCGATATCTCTGCTCATATCGGCGACTCCTTTCATTAAGGCTTTATTGTTTGTGCTAGGTCTTATGGAACGCGGTTGTCGCGGGGAGTAGGCATCTAATGCAAAAAGAAACAAGGTCTGGAATGCCCATGACGATCCATTATAACTAAACGGCAGCTCTAAATAAGGAATACACTTGTTAATGGTATGTGGCATTAAACCACACACTCAGCAATTGGTTGTATTCATGACTAGTTGGTGCTGATGCAGGAGTTGAATGAATGAATTGTTTACAAACTCGGAACGTCTAGCTTGTTCGTGTTCAGGCAGAGGGTGGAAAGAGTGTAAGGAGACAGTAGGAGGAGGTATAGGCTGTTCAGTGGGTGTAAATGGTACTTGAGAGGAGAAGAATACATAACCTACAGTAAACACCATCATACTACATAGTATAAACAGACATAATAATACAAAACATTTGCTCTTCAATATTCTACATATTTTCGCTTTAAAGTTCATTTCCTCAGCGGGTCTCTCCATCTTGAAAAACTCCATCCTCTAATCGTGCCGCTCGCGGCGGGTGAGTATCTTCTGCTAAGGGGTGCGCCTGTCAGTCCAGGGAACGCCCCAGACCAACCAGAACCGTTGACCTAACGTCTTCGGCCTGTACCCCAAAGTCTTGGCACCGCGACCCTGCGGCTGAACCCGGATGGTGGTTCGAAAAATCAAAATCAAAAAGTTCTTCAGATGGGAGAGCTATAATATCAAAAATAGTAAGGGAAGGGAATCTTTATTTGGTCTCAGGTTGTAGCGGTTTCTACCAGCTACTGTCTGGTCTTGAAACAAGAGTTCAGGCTCTGTGGTGTCCAATCGAATTGACGGTGGCACAACTTCTTGCAAAATATCGTCACTCTCTTGTTCTGAAGCTGTGCCTCTTACGCGTGCATCACTAAATGGTACAAAACGAGGTACAGTGTCTGTTTCAGAATCAGCGATAACCTCCTGGACCCACTGGTCGTATGGTAGAGGCAAAGGGATCCGTTTGCAGTGGGCGCCGTGAATCCAATTCTTCTTCCCTTTTACTCGAACCGCTGATCTTGTCGACAGAAGTACGAGGTGAGGGCCGATCCAACGGGGCTCATCATTGCTCTTTCGCTGGAAGTTCTTCACGAGAACCCACGTGCCAGGGTCGATAGGGTGTCCGGGAGCTTCAGAGGCCTGGGGGAAGAGTATCATGCACCTGTTGGTGTAAAACACACAATTTAGCCGTCAATTCATACAGGTAGTCAAGCAGTACTGGATGTTCGATTTCGCTGAATTTTGTCGGTCTTGGCACACCCCATACATTGGCCGGGCGGCCAAAAATGACCTCAAATGGACTAAGTCCCACTCGTGAATGCACAGTCATTCTGGTGGATAGGAGTGCTAAAGGCAGAGCGTCAGGCCATTTAAGACCGGAGCATGCCTGGATTTTGGCCAGTTTGAGCTTCAGAGTGCCATTGTAGCACTCTACTAATCCAGCTGATTGGGGGTGATTTGCAGCGTGAAATTTTTGCTTTATCCCTAACCCCTCACACACGTTCTTCATCACTCGACCCACAAATTCACTCCCATTATCACTCCATACCATTCTTGGCATTCCAAATCTAGGGAAAAATTCTTTCACAAGGGCTTTGGCTGTGGATAAAGCAGTGTTGTCTTTTAGGGGATATGCTTCTATCCATTTTGAAAAAGCGCAAACAACAACCAGTACATATTTCAAGTTGTTGCACCTTTCCATGTGGATAAAATCTAGCTGCAAAACCTCAAATGGATATGATGGAGGCGCAAAATGACCAGCTGGAGTCGGGGTTCCTCTACCAGGGTTATACTTCAAACATACCATACAATTCTTGACCACATTCTCTGCACACTTGGGAATTCCAGCGTTCTGCCATACTGGGGCCAACAACTTACAGATTCCTTTCACACTGATATGTGCCATTCCATGTGCCATAGTAACCACTGGAAGCACATATGCATCAGGTAACAACCATCGCCGATGTTCTGACAAATCAACCCAACAACCATTCTCATCCAATTTACCCGTACTTTCTCTCCACTTGCTCAACTCTTTCTCTGTGTCTTCAGCTTGAAGGGACTTCACACTATCTATCGTGTCTTCACACATTCTAACATCATTAACCCATCTTGCAGGGCCTGCAACATACATTCGAGTCTTCACATCTTTTGCCGTTTTTCGCGATTTCGTCAGCAAATGCATTACCACGACCAACATCATCAGTGACTTTCTTGTGCGCACTGCATTTCATAATCGCAACTTGTAATGGTAGGGTCAGTGACTCAAGGAGATCATTCACCAACTTGCCATTCTGAATTGTAGCTCCATGCGAAGTCAGGAACCCACGTTCTTTCCACAATCGCCCAAAACTATGAGCCACACCAAAGGCGTACTGACTATCCGTATATATGTTCACTTTCATTCCTTCAGACAACACGCATGCTCTTGTAAGGGCAATTAATTCTGCTGCTTGAGCCGAATTATGTGGCACACGTGCAGTTTCAACAATCGTGTGCAAAGTCGTGATAGCATATGCAGCAGTCGTATCACCATTCGAAAGCTTGAAGCACGAACCATCCACCCATAAGGTACCATCACACTCAGTCAAGGGAGTATCTTTAAGATCTATTCTCCCTTTTGTCTCTTCTTCTGTTCTGAACAGACAATCATGCTGTTCAATCTCATCTATGTCTGCTGGAATCGGCAATAATGTAGCTGGGTTCAACGTGTTGCATCTCTTCATGTGTATATGGTTTGCTAACAGTGTCAATTCATATCCTGACAATCGAGCACTAGTTAAGTGCTGTGTCTTGGTCAGGTTTAGCAATGTGTCCTCAGCATGTGGAACCATTACAATCAATGTATTATCCATTACTAGTCCGGCAGACTGTCGAATAGACATAGCTGCTGCAGCTGTAGCTCTCAAACAACTTGGCAATGCCCTCGCTACCGGGTCCAAGGTTGACGAAAAATATGCGCATGGACGCGGTCTGTCTCCAAAAGGCTGTGTTAACACTGATAATGCGCAACCGTCCTTTTCATGAACATACAATGTAAAAGGCTTGCTGTAGTCAGGGGTACCCAACACAGGAGCTGAACATAATGCATCACGCAATTCCAAAAAACTTTTCTGACACTCTTCAGACCATGGGACAGGATTCGGTGTGTTTTTACATGTTAATGCTAACAAAGGTTTTGCCAGCAAAGAAAAATTTGGTATCCAGTGCCTACAGTATGAAGTGATGCCCAAGAAGGCACGCACTTCTCTCTGTGTTCTTGGCACGCTCAATTGTGCAATGGCTTGAATTCTTTCTGGGGTCAGTTTCCTTCCCTCCTTCGAGAAGAGATTACCCAAGTAGGTCACTTCTTGTCGACAATATTGCAGTTTGGAGAGAGACACTTTATGATGAGAGGCAGACAAATGACGCAACAATGACAATGTAGCTTCTTTACAGATCTTTTCAGTATCCGCGGCGATTAACAAATCGTCAACGTACTAAATGAGGATAGCGCCACTCGGTAAAACAAGTGCATCAAGCTGCGCTTTTAAAGCCTGACTGTATATTGATGGACTTTCACAGTAGCCCTGTGGAGCGCGTTTAAAGCGGAAGCTTCGGCCTCCTAAACTGAAGCCAAAAATGTCCCTGCTCTCCTCTGCAATTGGGAAGCTAAAGAAAGCATTCTTTAAATCGATTACTGAGAACCATGCAGCGGAGGCTGGAATCATAGTTAACAAGGCAGTTATATCAGGGACAACTGGAAACTGTGGCACAACAATCTTATTAACCTCTCTAAGATCAATCACAAATCTGTAAACAGGTGGCTGTGAAGGGTCCGTACGTTTTAAAACAGGTAAAACAGGACTATTGCAAACGTTGCCTCTTGTCTCTTCAATTACACCCTTTTTAACCAAATCACTCACAATTGCTAACAACGCTCTCTGACCTTCATTGGAGATCTTGTACTGGGGAATGCGTGGCAATCTGACATTGGCTTTTAAAGTGACCACATATGGCGGTATTTCCAAGAGACCCACATCATTGGAGCCAGTAGCCCAAAGGACATCCGGAAGGGATGACAATTCAGGTGGCATTGCATTCTTTGACAAATACACCGGGGAAATCACTTCCTTACCTAATGTAAGTTGTACTCCCGAGGGAGAACAATATAATGTTGCATGCAATCTTTTCAACAAATCCAATCCTAACAGATTTTCACCACAACCTGTCGTTAGGATGAGGGGCGCTTTTAGCTCGCAAGGTCCAACAGAAAGGGGCATAGGACTAGAAATCGGGTTCCTAACTGGGGCGCCAGAAAAACCTACTGAAACATTCATTTCGCCAGACAAAGGCGCGCCAGGGAGTTTTGAATGCATGATTGAACTCTTTGCAGCACCAGTGTCCAGCAGAAAAGGCTCTGTTACACCCGCTGTAGTCACCTTAACATACGGTCCACTCTGATCCACTGGTACTGAAACAACTCCCTCTCTCTGTCTATGGCTGTCCTAGTAATCATTACCTTCCACATTGTCGTCTTCTGCATAATAATCATTATTATAGTACTGAGCTGTATTACCAGTTGCATTGGCTTGCTGATCAAAGCTATTTATGGTATTTTGAGGCGGAAGAGGACGCGCGTTCTGGGGAACATTTCCACGCCCTCTGCCTCTAGGAGCTTGCTGGCCACCTCTACCTCTTGCGCCATACGCATTATTAGTACGCTGCATTAATTTAGGACAACTATACTTAAAATGACCTTCCTCTCTGCAATATGAACATTGGTTGGGACCTATAGGGATACGTGGTTGATAATACCCATTCATTTGCTGGTTATTCTGAAACTGTTGGGGCTGCTGATAGATACCTTGGGTTTGCCTATAATTATTCTGACCTCCACGTGGCGGATAAGCCTGCTGTAAAAGGACCTTCGTTTTCAGTTCTTTCGTTTTCTTATCTGTTCTATCCTTCTCGTCTTTATCTCTATTTTCATAATACTGTGCAGTAGCCAGCATTTGCGCTGAAGAGGAAACAGCCCAAGAACTCTCTGAATCTTTTAATTTCTTACACAACTCGGGAAGTAGATTCTGCACAAATTTATCCACAAATAACCGTTGGCCACCTTCAGTACTCATGTCTTGACCACTGTGGTCGATAAACGTTTCTTCAAACCTTGTAAAGAAATCGGACACTGTCTCATCTTTCTTCTGCTTGCATGCGGATAGTTTATCCCAATTTACGCGCATCGCGGGCATTATAGTTTTCATGTAGGTAATAATCCTACCAGGGAGGTCTGCTACTAGGGGCTCAGGTTTTGCACCACCAACTTGTCTAGTGTCTGCGGCAACGATATTAGCCCATGTGTCCCCTAGTTCTGCAGCATGATCCGTATTACGAATGGATCCCCATAAAGGCTGTGGAACAACATTCCCAAACAACATATCTATATCAGCCAGATTCATGACACACGATTCTGCAGTTTGTGATAACTCCTTATAATATCCTGCAGGGTTTTTACGGGGGTCAGGCAATGTCTGCTTAAGCGCTAACACCTCAGAACGCTTCCATGGGACATGTACCCAAACACGCTGAAAATGTGCTGGAGCAGCAGCAATACCTCGAGCGGCATCAGCCGCAATGGCTTCCTTCCATACCGGAGGGACTTCTCTCATAGGGTATTGTCGCACTTTTCCTTTTTTCCCCACAGGGAATTCCTGTTCGAACAATGATTGCTGACAATCGCCATTCCTGAAGGACAGTAAAGTCGCAACTGCTTTATCTACATCGGGACCCACAATTATACCTGTTCCAAAATCAAATCGCACTTGACACAACTCCTACGGGATTGTGTTTGAACCATGATCTTCCAATTCCTCACAGAGGCATTCACACATTTTCTCAAACACATACCTTTGTTTCGGGGCATCCCATTGGTGAAAAACGTTAACAACTGATTCCACCTCATAGAGTGAAGGGAAAACAATCCACCTACGCGCCATATGATCTAATACCTCTTTTTCTTCAGGATTAGGCAGCTGACTGCGCAATTGCTTACGTTGTAAACCAGGGGTCATACTAGATGACCCAAAGAGAGGCGACATTAAACTAGTAACTACATTAGCTAGTCGTTGTCGTGCTGAAGGAGAAGTTGAGGCGAAAACGGGGGGAAAGACAGAGGGAAGAAAAGCGGATGCAGATACAGGTGCCTGGGTAGTGTAAGGAAAAGCGCCAGGGGAGGCAGCTGACGTACTAGGCAAAGGCGCAGGAAGCACAGGGGCAACAGGTAACAAAACTGGCGGCCCTTGAGAGGGCTGCACAGCAGGGATAGGAGCCAGCTGAGGAGGAGCTGGCGGCTGTGGGAAGACTTGCGGCATATTTACTGGAGGCTGCACATTTACAAGCTGTGGAGGCGCTGTGGCATTTTGCGCATACGGGGGTGGCGAACTTAGCAAATGGGACATTAGGGAATCCTTCTCTATCTCTTTTGTCTCATCTTGTGGTAGGGGTGACAAAACTGGGTAACATTTATCGATCCCTAGTTTGCGCTGTCTATGTAACTGCTCATTCATTTGTTCCTCCTCATTATCTTTAAATTGCACAGCTGCTTGCATCATTGACATACCTTTTTCTTTCTTATTCCTTTTCGCTAGCTTAATTTCCTTCTGTTTGGCTTCCTTTCGCCATAGGCGGAAAGAATCAAACATCGCCGGCCGGGCTTTCTTTTTAAACAACTTAACTTCCAAATTATCTAAGATATCTGTATCGAAACTACCATTTTGGGGCCATTTGAAAACACCGTCCTTTCTGGTGTATCGGATCCATACTTCATTATATGCAATGGGGCCCACGCCATGTTTTACATAAAGTTCATAAGTTGGAGTTCCAATTGGAGGAACCAGACATGAATCCTCTAACTGGGAATCCCTTCTACAACCCAAACAAAACAATCTTCCAAATACACTAGAACCAGGCATCTTCGCTCACTAGTCTAGTTTCAAACTTCAAAGGATTATCGAATACGATAGTCTCGTGAATATGGCTTTGGCACTTGCAAGCTCCAAATCAAAACGATCCCGAAGGATACCAAATTCCCGAAGGATACCAAACAAACTGGGAGACGCTCCACTTATACTTAACTGAGTATCGATGATCGATGGCGTCACCAGAAGACTCTCTCAATTGTTTCGCTCTACCAAATCGTCAAGGGTCCAAAACAGGGCGATTAAGCAGGGCAGCAGTCCTTCGTAGCCGTCTGGAAGCGGAGAACCTCGCAGAAAAGACTTTCGGACCACGTCGACATGCAGGGGTCGATGAAGTGGCGGCCTTCCTCCGGAATTTCCACACGAAGCTCCTCACGAACCTCTGGCTTGGACCGGTACCGCTGAAATCGCCCACGTTGGGCGCCAACTGAAGTACTGGGTTTTTAAAGCCCAGCGGTGCAGGGGAACACACCCTAAGACTTCGGTTTCTTCCTGTTTCAGACCTACAGAAACACAGAGTCTTCTGGGTGAAGTCAAAGATCGGTTTATTGGCTGCAGACCAATTACAGGTATCCGAGAAGTACAACACAATGTATGTTCTCAGGAGACTGCTTAAACTTACAGAAACGGCTTTCTCCTTATATACAAAATATCATGCTTCAGGCACACATTCCTAGTTTTACGATATGGTCATTCACATGTATTCATTACAAACGAAAAGGCAGAGTCATGATGACCATCCCACATTCCAGTTAAGCCAGCCCACAATTATTTACCCAGCGAGGCTCAGATCCCACATCAGATATCCACAGACCCCAATAAACACGGGCATCTCCTGTTTGTAAAACAAGCCATAAAGCAGGAAGAGTCAGGTGTGAAAGAGATTAGCCGGAGGCTTGTGTGGGATGAAAAGGCTTTATGGTGTGTCAAACCCTGATGCTAATCACAGGTGGCCGTAGGACGGGGAGCTCGTGGGACCGGACTGACCTGGGGCAGCGGAGCCAAGCTGCACAGGTCACAGAGAAGTCAAATAGAAAGCACATGTAATCTGAAGGCCTGTGCTTGTTCGTAATGTATAGCCTATGTGAGGGCAACCATAAGATGGCCACCGCTCCAAGATGGAACCCACGAAGTCAATGTATAATATCGTGTACATAGTGCATTTATCGATAAAACGTTATGCAAGGCACTTGTATATACTGCATTGGCCATTCGCGGTTTGCTAATACCGGAATAGGCAGGGTAGGGCCCTGCCTCCCACGCGGTCCCAAATTTCAAAGTACCACACAACCGTCAGAGTCCAAGTCCTCACCCCTGTCTCGGGGCGTCCCCTGCCGCTCAAGCCGCCCGACATATTGAAGCGCGTCCTTGGATGATGTGAAGATCCGGGCCTTTCCAGCATGCTGAGTCCGCAGACGGGCAGGGTAGACCATAGCGTACTGGATATGGAGAGCTTGCAGCTTCTTTTTAACTGATTGAAACCCGCGTCGAGCCTGCTGGACTGCAACGGTAAAGTCGGGGAAGCGCTCCACCTTCATCCCCTGGTATTCGAGGGCGCCCTTTTCTCTCGCTAAGCGGAGCGCATTATCAAGATCCCGGTGATTCAACAGTCTAGCAATGATGGGACGTGGCGGCGCCCCAGGGAAAGGTCGAGCAGCCAGAGCACGGTGAGCCCTCTCCACGACAAGAACCTTAGAAAAATGTTCCGCGCCCAGCAGAGTCGTAAGCAATGCCTCAACATACGCCTCCATAGGCCCTGTATTGGTGGTCTCCGCAACACCCGTGATACGTATATTGTTCCGACGCGATCGAGCTTCAATGTCCTCATTTTTAGCTCGGATGACCTCCAATAACCGGTCCATAGTATCACACCGCCCGCTAACACTCTCCACCCGATCCTCCGCGGCCGAAATCCGCTGTGCCGTCTCCGCAATCTGCGAGCCATGCCTGTCAAGTTTAGCGGCCATAGTATCCATACGTAGGTTCAGGTGATCTATTTTAGTGTCAATTGTGTGCAGGCTATGTTGCATTGTTACCATCATGCGCTCCAGTTTAGAGAACGCACTCATCTCCGGATCTGGCTCAGCATCAGATGCAGGGGGGACAGAAGACTTAGTGGATTTTTTGGCGTCAAAGGACAGTTTGCTCTGCTGTTTTTCTGTTTTCCCCATGTCCATACACCTCCGAGCCCCCTTGTAAATTGCGCAAATGCCTCACTGGTCCAGGAGCACATGTAACTAGATAACCCCTGCACAGAGCAGCGACAGGAGGTCACCCCACCCCACCGCAATGCACGCTCCCAGTGCCAGCGGATAGACCAGGCAGCAGAAAAAGCACACGGTTGCAGTCTTCACATACCAGCAGGGGGGCCCAGGTTGCGTTAATTAAGGAGGCCTCCGAAGCCAAGGTTGAGTAAGGGGTGGGTACCCAATAGCCCTCCAGTCAAACAGGCCCAGAGAACCCCCACTCGCCGCTACACCACCCCCACCGCCTGTCCAGTAGTGGCATAAACAGTTGTGTAGTCGAGAGGCAGGCCCAGCGGATCCCGCAACAGTCCCCCGCCGCAACCGAGCCCCAGCAGCCAGGCCGAGCGCCGCCCCTCCCCGCAGCCCCGCTACTCACAGGTCCAGGCCCAGGCCCGACACAGTGCTCCTTAGGCCAGCGCAGGGTCCCCGCCGAGGCCTTGTCACCAGCCGATCCAAGACCCGGAGACGAATGTCCGCAGCAGTAGACCCCAGAGCCAGCAGCCGCCACCGCGCACCAGGGAGAGGCGCCCGATCGTCCGAGCTGGCAGCGCGCAGGCCGAGCGCCCAGCACATCAGATGCCCCAGCTGGCAACGGTGATATGAGAGGCTCCCCACCGCAGCGCCCGGGTCCAGACGTCGGATGCCGCAGAGAAGCCAAGCACTCCACTGGGGCAGACGGCACCAGCTACGGACACCAGGGGCAACAGCCGCCACCACGCACCAGGGAGAGGCGTGCGGGCGATCCAGCCAGCAGAGTCCAGGCCGAGCACATGGCGTTGCAACCTCCACAGCCAGACACCGCACCACGATATCCGGCACCAGTCGTCAGTCGCAGCAAGGATGGCAGGTACGCTAATGCGCGCTGATCAGGAGCAATCTTAAACCCAGGGTGGAGCGCGGCGATCCGCCAGCCCTGCCTCACCAGCTCGGAGGGCACAGCGAACAGGTCTCCTCCACAGCCGCCATCTCATGCCTTACGAGGGGCCGCTTCAATTACACTGCCAGGGATTGCCAGTAGCTAGGTTAGAGGCCACACAGCACACCCCTTCACCTCCGGAGTGATCTCATGCCAGCTGCAGCTGTGGATGGCGCCGATATAGACGGATATTCGAAGGATAGTTGTCCCGACTAGCAGAGCTCCACTAATGTGCAGCCATCTTGCTCCGGGCTCTCTGGCACCCCCTAACAGGCTGTATTATTAAAACATTTGGTTCATAACAAAAATTGCAAGCAACACAATGACCACATTTGAAATGTCCAGCGATGTGCGTCATACTCCATTGCGCCATTAACCTAGAAGATGATGGTTTGGAGAGAACTGCTCCCACTAACAGGTTTTGTAAATTGGCCTTTCTTAAAATAGAAAAGGGGGATGTGAGGATTGAGTAGTTGGTTTTTCACAACGACTAAAGTGTTGGCCGCTTAATCTGTGTAAACACTTACAGTACTGCCAGCAACTAAACCAAAAAGATCAGATGTAAGCGTTAGGATTCTGAAATGCGTCCATTACTTTTGATAATGGCATTACTCCTAGTCCTTCTCCCTCGCCTTCCTTCTTTATAAATGAGGCCCCGCCTCCCTCTAGGCCTACCCCCAGCCCATATAAACCCTGCCCACCCCCACCTCCACCTATTAGTAAACAAGCCGAGCTAGCACTCAGATGTACCTTACTGGGAGGGTGGAGGCTTGGAAGGCGAGGGAGTAGGACTAGGAGTAATGCCATTATCAATAGTAATGGATACATTACCTCCCGTACCTTCCTCGCCTTTATACTTTACAAATGAGGACATTGCAAGCAGAAGAAAACAGACGGACAACTGAGTGATAAAGAACACCAATTTAATAACGTGCCCCAACCACAGCAGGTCAACATCCCTAGTCCCTCAGAGGACAAGACTGTGGCCCAGACTATTATCCAAACATTCTAGAGCAGCAATACGATAGTGACTGACAAACGTAGACGGGGAAGACCAGGTCTCAACCCTAGAGATTTCCACCACAGAGGTACCCTGCAACTCAGCCACCGTAGCAGCTATACTGCGAGTTGAACAGCCCTGAACCCCAACCAGAGGATCCATCCCTTTAAGTTTGTAAGCCAACAAGACCATAAACCAAATCCAACTACTCAACGTAGCCGTGGAAGGCTTCACACCCTTCTTAGCAGGACCAAAGTTAACAAACAAAGCGTCCCCCTACTGGAAAGACTCCACAACCTGCAGGTACCACAGCAACGCCCGTCGCACATCCAGACAGTGCAACCGAGACTCCTCAGCCAAGAAATGATCAGGACAAAACTTCGGCAAAATCACCTCCCGACAGATGAAAAGCCGAATTGACCTTGGAGAAAAAGGAAGGTACCAAAACCACCCGATCCGAAAAGACCTTGCAAAAGAGATATTTACAGGACAAAGTTCCAAATTCACCTAAGCGCCGCACCGAGGTAATGGCAACCAGAAAACAGGTCTTAAAAGTCAAGAGTTGCAGCTCAAGATCCTCAAGGAGTTCAAAAGGAGGGCCCAACAGGACATCCAAGATCAGTTCCAAGAAGGAAAAGATCTTACAGGCCGAGGAAACAGGTTTAACAGACCCTGAAAAAAACAAGGCATCAGGCCCCAGTCATACCTCAAATTACGCCAAGAGCCTCGAAAAGCCTGAATGGCTGCCCACTGCACCCGCAGAGAGGCGAACTACAACCCCAGATGAGCCCCATCTTGTAGGAACTGCATCACCAAAAAGGAGGTCAGCCACCGTGGGATCAACCTACTTATCAGCACACCAGGCCGAAAAGGCCCTCCAATGTCTAGGATAGGACAGAATAGTAGAGGATCTATGTGAGGCCTGCAACGTGACAGCCAAATGGTCAGGAACCCCCAAACAAGCTAAGCCCTGCCGCTCAACCGCCAAGCCATCAAGTGTAACTTCCACAAGGTGCCCAGGGGAAGGGCCTGAAACATCAAACGAGACGGAACCACAGGAAGGTCCCACTCCCGGTCGCAACACAACTGGGCCAGGAGAGGAAACCAATTCGCCTGAGGCCAATTGGGTGCAATCACCACCACCTGAGCATGGTCCCTCTGGGCCTGAACCAGAAAGGCCAGTAGCAGCGGAAAAGGGGGAAGGCATACAGAAGACCCTGAGGTCAAGGAGAGGTCAACCTGTCGACACCTAGAGGCCTGGGACAACGGCCCAGAGAACAAAACAGGTCCAACATGGCATTTTCCGGGTCCGCAAACGGGTCCACCACAGGGAGGCCTCCCGACCCACAAACTGGTAAGGAGGGAGAAATCCTTCGACGAGGGAAGGTCCCTGCTCAAGCGATCGAGCCGCATAGAGCAGCACCAAGACCTGTGCCCACAGAAATATGGCACTGGCTATCAAGTTCAAGGACCTAAACCTGGTCCAGCCCTGTCTGTTGCCATAGGCCTTCGCCACCAGATTGTCCGTCTGAACCAACACCCAATGGCCCTGCAGAGAGTCCTGAAAGGGAATCAGGGCCAGCCAAATTGCACTTAACTCCCTCCAGTTTGAAGACCTTCGGGAGTCCAGCAGGGACCAGCACCCCTGAACCTGATCCCACCCAGACTCGCTGGCATCCGAAGTCACCACAAGCGGAGCCGGGAAGCCAAATGCCCCTGCACCCTCAGCCACTCCACTGCTGGAGGAGCCTCCAGGGACATCAAGGCCAGAACCTGAGACTGAAGAGAGACCAGGTGCCGGTTAGACAAAGTAATAAGGCCGACCAGAGTCTGAAAACGACCCAGATAAACACCATGTTTTGAGAGTGGGATAAAGAAGATTTTGCCCAGTTCACCAACAAACCGTTCCCTTGCAGAACCTTCAAGGCCTTCCCGACCTGAGCGAGCAAAAGAGACTCTTTGGCTGCATGCAGAAAGAGTTCGTCTAAAGGATGAATGAACACCTCATCCGCATGAAGAGCCATGAGAGGAGCCAGGACCTTCAATAAGACCCTGGCAGAGGACTTGAGGCCAAAGAACGCAAAATGGGCGTTTCCTACTGCGAACCTCAGGAAACGCTGAGAAGAGGCAGCTACAGGGATGTGTAGATAAGCAGCCTTGAAATCCAAGGAGGCCGAAAACTCGTCTGGTAGAACCAGAGGAATAATTCCTGAAGGGTCAACATTCGGAAGAGAACAGTTTGATTCCAGGAATTGACCCATTTGAGATCCAGAACGGGCCAAAAACCGCCAGACACCTTCTGCACCAGGAACAGAATGGAATAGGACCCGGTGCCGATGTCTTCGACTGGAATCCGGCAGATGGCCCGTTTGGCAAGAAAACTGGACACCCCTTCCAGCAGAGCCACGCTGTGGGGGCCCGAGATGGGCACAGGAGTCATCCGAACCTCAGTATCTGGAGGAACCTGCCAAAAGTCGATCATGTAACCATGACTCACAGTGCTCACGACCCAGCAATCCGAAACATCCAGCTGCCACCTTGGAAGAAAATGCCCCGTACTGGCAGTGAATCGTCCAGACAGTAGTTGTCAGGTAACCCTTCTTGGCAGAGCCCTAAGGTGTGGAGGCAGCGAGAGTCACGATTCGGGGATGACCGAGGGGCCCTATTCCAAGGCTTACCCAATGGAGGTGAACCCCCTTTATAGGGCAACGCATGCTTCCGCTCTTTGAAAGCCTTAGAGATCACGGCGGGTAATTGATCCCCAAAAAGAGCCTAGTCATAAAATGGTAACTTCAACAAAGCCTTAACACAAATAAGCAACTGCTTCTCTCAGAGTTTTCCAACGGAACTCTGTTTTCAATAAAAAGGGAGAATCTGATTTAGAAAAAGAAGATCTCCCCTAGCTTTATCTGCGACGGTCAGGGTATCCAAAGATATTGGAGTAGACGCCTCGCTCACTTATGACATGCGCTTTATCATCGATGCCTATCGCCACCCGTGTAAGATACTATCTGGGCGGACTCAACCATAGATGAAATGGGAGTGCTTAGATAAAGCAGTACTGGACATGCAGGGATCCAGAAGAGTGATGTTAAAAATACCTCAAACTATACCCAAACGTTCAGTTTATTTGGAGGGTAACTAGGGTATGTGTAAAAACATGAAGTTTGCAAGAATGCAATTGTTCAGTTGTACCCGTTTTGTTGTGCCAACATGTTTCAGCCTGCGCTCTGAGCCCACGTGGGTCTGGGGCCTTCGTCAGGGCTAATTAGAAGAAGAAGAAGAAGAAGATACCACGGAGCTAACCTGGGAGTGGAGGGTGAGTTGAGAATTGATTTTTATGCCTAATGTTTTGACAGAAGAAGAGGGTACAGGAGAGGGGCCAAGGGAGGGGGGCCAGAAAAGAGGAGACCAGGGGCTGGATGAGCCACCCGTCAATACCAGCTCGGTCTTGTCGGGATTAAGTTTGAGATGATTGTGGCTCATCCAGTCCCTGATATGGAGCATGACAGATTGAAAATTTAGAACAGAAGAGGGGGAAGAGAATAGATTGAAAACAAGCTGGAGGTCATCCGCATAATTGAATACGGCGACCTCCATCTGTTGGAGAGAAAAGATGAGAGGAGAGACATACAGATTGAATAAAAGGGGGGAAAGGGAAGAGCCTTGGGGGACACCGCACTGAACTTTCCGGACGTCCGCTGTGAAGTCACCCAGACGGACAGCCTGGGTGCGGTCCCTCAGGAAGGAGGAGAGCCAGACCAGAGCGGTCCCCCCGATCCCCGCCGCCTTGACACGGGAAAGCAAGATGGTATGATCCACCGTATCAAAGGCGGCTGAGAGATCGAGGAGCACTAGGGCCTGGCGCTGATTGGTATCCATACCCTCCCTGAGGTTGTCCAGGACCGAGATGACAACGGACTCCGTGGAGTGTGCGGGGCGGAAGCCAGCCTGACGGGAAGCAAGAGCTCCATGCATCTCCACAAAGGAGCTCAGAGCGCAGGTGACATGGCGCTCGAGCACCTTAGCCAAAAATGGCAAGAGGGAGATGGGGCAGAAATTGGCAGGGACAGAAGGGTCTGCCCCAGGTTTTTTCAGAATGGGCACGATAACCGCGGACTTCAAGGGTTTGGGAACTACACCTTGAGCGAGAGAGCTGTTAAGGAGATGTAGGGGAGGGTCTGGGCAGGTAACAAAGATATGGCGGAGAATGTGGGCAGGACAGGGGTCGAGCGGAGAGCCAGATTTGACCAAGGGAACTAGGGAGATCAGAGATTCTCTAGTGATGGGGGGAAGGGAGATGAGTTCACCCTTGGGAGGGGGACATTGGGGGTCGACAAAGGAGGAAGAAGGGGGGGGAATGTTGGCCTTAATGGTAGCGATTTTATGAATAAAGTAGTTATTAAGGGAGTGGCAGAGTTCTTTGGACGGTGCAGGCTTAAGAGTGGTTCTGTCCGAGAACGCCAGGTTGTGGACGATCGTAAATATCTCCTTAGACTGGTTTTCCGCGGCTAGAATTTTGGAGGAAAAATATGATGTTTTAGCCTCCAGGATGTCTTTTTTATACTGGGTAAGGATGGTGGTATACTCCAGTTTTAGAGTGGGGCAATAGTTTCTCCTCCATGCCCGTTCCGCGCGGCGTACTTTTAGTTTGGTGGACTTAAGCTCTTCATTGAACCACCGATTGGCGTCCTTCTCACGCTTGGAGGAGATGCGCTTGAGCGGGGCGACGGAATCGCGGCCGAAGGAGAGCCACTGGTCTATGGCCTTAACCTGGGAGATACTGGAAAGGCTCTGCAGGGAAGGGAGGGAGGAGGTAAGAAGGGAGGAGAGATTTTCCGGATTGACTCGGCCCCATGATCGGACCCAGGTGTTTTTAGGGCGGGGGGGCTTAGCTGGGGAGAAAATAGGAAGGGAGAATGAAATCAGGTGGTGGTCAGACCAGGAGCAGGGCGAGATGGAGAGAGATTCCACCGGGCAGTTCAGGGACCAGATCTGGTCAAGCGAATGCCCTTTGATGTGGGTGGAGGAGTGAATGTAGGATGTGAAGTTGAGGGATTGGAGGGTGTCCGAAAATTCCTTAGAGGAAGGACATTCAGCGGGGTCAGAGGGCCAGAAATTAAAGTCGCCAAGAAGCAGAATGGAGGAATTGTTGACTGTAATACCTCCTCTGGCGGAAAGTATGTCTCCAGGGAAGAAATATGGGACATTCTGGCTCATGTACGGGACAATTTAGGGTTCCCTCTGTTCCAGATGGTCAAGAACAGCTGGACTCTTTTCCCTCAATACACCAAGCCCTCCCAGTTGGGCATGCCATTTCAATGTCCAGTGAAGGATACGGTGCTGCGGAAATGGCGTGAGGTGGACAAATTACAGGTCCCTCGCTACCTCCAGAAACTTTACTTGTTAGAGGGTGACGACCCCTTGCCCCATAATGTGAAGTTGGACTCTATCCTGGCCACGCTGATTGGCAAAACTGCTATTCAGCCTGAGGATTGTACCCTGACTGACGCAACGGATAAAACGGTGGACTCTGGTCCTAAGAAGGCGTTTGCGGCTGAAAACATGGCGGTGAGGTCTAGCCTTTTCTCTGCTCATTCTGCGCAGTCCTTGGTGCAGGACTTCGAGAAATTGGCGGCGGCTGTTCAGGACGGCTCGGAATGCTCTGGCCACAATGAAACAGCAGGCTAAGCTGTTGGCTGATATTTAGTCTATTATTAAATCATCTGCTATGTCCACTGGCCCCTTGGTGGCAGCACGTCGTTCTCTTCGGCTCAGACACTGGAAGGCTCATCCTGGGGAAAAGGCAGTTTGTTGCAAGATTTTTTTTTTAACTAGAAAATCCGCTGTGGACAAGATGACAGGTGGACACATCAGGCTTCACGATAGTGCATGGAGTGCGTGCGCATTGAAAAGCAGGGACAATAAAATAGATAACCAGCTAAACACTTCACCTATACCAAAATGACTTTGGCACATCAATGAACTGAGTTTTTAAAACTTTACCAAGCCACTGCAAATATTTGACAAGGCAAAATTTAGCATGATTTTGGCGTCATAGTGAGGCTTTCAGTAAAGGGGTAATGTGCAGAATTCAGAATCCGGGAATATACCTTCTTTCACAGACACATATTAAGCTGCACCATAAATCACTGACTAGCTCAAAATTACTTTTCATGAACATAACGGATATAGTGTATCCTTAGTAGAAGGATGTTTTTAAGTGATAGATAATCTTTTCAGGACAGTGCTCAGTTATAGAAGATAAGCTAGTCCAGGTTTTGTATCTTGTGCAACTAAGGAGGATGTTTGAGTAAGGAGTCAGACTTTAGAACAACCCTGCATAATAGAAATCTTATTTGTGCAAAAGCCTACACATTTCTCATTTTTTCTTTTTGATTGGTGGTAGATGGATTCCATGAAGGCATCCAAAATCAGCCTCATCAGATTTAAAAGTTCTTTGGAGTAGTTATGAAGTTGTGGATCTTTGATTAGAAGAAACCGGGCATGTACAGATCAAGTTCTGCTAAGATTTACTAAATGGTTTTAAGATCAGTGGACTTTAGCAATGTGCCTGGATTCTTCCCTCACTGTGATATGATTGTAAATTATTTTCTCCTTTCCCCACTGTACATCTCCCTCCCGGATGCCACCTTTTGCCCTATAAGCCATTGATAATGTCAATAATATGCCTACATACATTTATTTGATGCCAAATGTTTCTTTTTATGGTATTTGTAATTTGTAAACTCAAAAATAAAGTTTATAAAAAGATTTAAAAAATGGTTTTAAGATTGGGTGTGCTTTAAGGATCTCCGATGTTCTCCACGGCATTTTCTCATGTTAAAAAATGTTAAAATGTAGCCTTGAGAATAGAGTGAGCCCCTTAAGTTTGATAAGACTAAGTTTAGTTCTCATGGAGGAAATGGTGCTCTGATCAGCGGGAACAACTTCTGTGGGCCCTAAGAAATTTTCGATTACTGTAATCTAAAAGGAGGAAATTTGATTTGGAGTCCTTTCAAGATGAAAGAGGAAGCAGGCAAGATTACATTTAATGGAAGGAAAGTGCAATTTTAATTGCACTAAGTGTAAGAGGTAAGGGATAATAATGTCCTCTTGATATTAAAGTGGGACGTGTTCATGATTTTGGTACCATATAAAGAATCTTTTTCATTTCATGAAGTAGCATCCTCTGGTTGATGGACACTTTGCGTCTTTCAGAATTTACACACAGCGGTAGAAAGTTTAAAATGTCCACACTTTCTGATTTCAGGTGCACTGCTGTCAAATTCACTGATGTTAAATTTGGATGTCCGATTTGTCCCTTTAGTCTAGATTCTGCCAGCATGTCAGCCGCTTGTGTAGCCTGATGGACATTTCAAGCAGGACTGGGCACCCCCACTGCCTCTACTAGGTTGGTGCTAGCTGAATCATTTTCACCGGAGCTTTGTGCAGTTTCCAAAGTTTGAATGATTAACGGACCAAAAAGGCATTGCCTGCTGATCTTGGCTCCACAACTCTGGAACAATTTTCTTATTTTTGTTTTAAGCTGCTTCAAAGAGGTCACGAAATGGAGCTCCCTTCTCTTCAAAGATGTCTGTTATGACTTGGTTGTCCACAACCCACTTGTAGTTTTCATGGTGGAAGTTACTAAGGAAGCCTGATTGCAACCTTGGAGTGCCCATGATGTGCACTGCTTTTAGGGTCAAACATCTGGCTATAGCTCACAGCAAAATCTTTTGTGCTTCCAGCGAGAGGTGCCTTTCTGCTTGAATTTAATATGTCTTGTCTTCAAAGACGGAAGCAATGCCTTGAGGGCTAGATGGACTATTCTAAACTGCAGGTATAGGAATGAACTCTCCTGGTCTGTCCAATGTTCCAGATGCTCTTCCTATTCTGTGAGGGATGCATTCTGTAGAAGGTTTGTCTGTATGACCAAAAGAGGGAATGTTCAGCTGGAAGTGTCAATTGTAGTTTGTCTCCTCAATTGTCCAGTCTCTGAGACAACTGATTTTGAACGCACTGTTTCAGGGAGTCTCATCCAATGTAGATACCAGATATCCTAGAAGGGAAGTTAGCGGATGAGCTGGTGGTTTGCTGTTATTCAACAGGTGGTGGCAAGTTGTCTTGGATAGATAGTCTCACATCCGACTGATCCACTTTATCTGTTATCGCACCTAACTAACATAAGTGCAGCACCAGGCGAGAAAATGTAACCTGCAGATTTATTAGGATACCTAATTTGCTTAGTAACATGACTGTTTTCCAGAAGTTCTGCTTTATCTTCGATTGACTATGAGCTTCAAATAACCAGTCGTCCTGCTAAGGGCAGACTAATATTTCCAGCAATCGCGGGTGAGCAGCTACTACAGCCAAACATTAGGAAAATGTGTATGGGGCTGACTTGAGGCAAAATGCTAGGATTGAAAAACTTCTGAATTGCCAGTGATATCTTGATATAGGAATGTGGGCAAAGCATCTTGCACGTCTACTGCAAAAACATCCAGTATTTTTATTTGAAATATGCGTTAATTTGATGGAGAGCCAGCATCAACATTTTTCACTTCTTATGTATTTGTTGGTAAAATGCCTTCTGATGTACTTGTTGGGAAATGCAGACCTATTATAAACTTGTACTCTACATTTGGACCTTTCACTTGAATTAGGAAGTACCTGGAGTAAACTCCATGCCCTCTTTGGTTAGGTAGTACCACATGGATTGTATGTTTTGTTGGGACAATACACCCTCAATATGTCAATCTGCTGCTTTAATGTTAATTTAGAAGAAAATGGCTGTGGTTTGGAACTGAAACATAGACCTGATTGTGTCTCAGAAGAGAATCGAACAAGAATCTCATCCCTTTCCATACTTCTCCTTTTTATCAACCCAGTAGAGTTGTTGCACAGTTGTTTCTTTAAAGTGGCAGCTGTAGTACTGTAAATCTTCCTCACTATCATACCGATGCGTTTACAGAAGGAGCAGTGGTTTCTGTGCCTGAGGCATGTAGTCTCTTAACAAAAGTCACAATTACGGAGTCGGTCTTTGGGCCTGTTAAAAATAACTCTGGGTCTTGCTGCTGAGGTTTATATTTTCTAAGACTATGTGTAATCGACTTAGCTGTTGCATGTGCTCAGAACTTATCCTTTGCTATTTCCATCAGACTTGGAACAAATGAAAGGAAAGGCCTCGGTGAAGCATTCCATTATAGACTACAATAAAACAGATGCTATAGCTTGAGATGCTTCCAAAGGAATGGTATTTTGGTTGCTTCCCTTACAAGCATTTCGTGGAAAAGTGCTAATATTTATAGGAGATACTCCAGAAGTGGAAGGTGCATGCGATATAGGGGATTAAGAAGCTGATGATCCATCCCTTGATGCTGAGCGTGAAGAAAAATTTGAAGAAGATCTACACCTTTTGCATTTCTCAGAGGTACGAGGGCTTCCATGAGGACAAGCTGGAGCTTTGTGGAATTGAGTCAAAGATGGTGAGGTAAAACACTATTACCTTGACATTCAGGTCAATTGTGCCTGCTCGTTCTTTCAGGACTTTTGGTACCACCTTATCTAGTAAATACTCTAGCTGCAGATTTCTTACCGACCTTTCCAACCTCGGTTTATGCTTTTTTCTGCTTAGAAATGTAGGTGAGGGGTTGTTAGCTTTCTGGTAGCCTCGGGGTATGCAAGAGACTATCCATCTAAGTAAGGATTGGTTGGATGTAGCAAACCCTGAAGCAATGGACCATAGTTTCAAATTGTTTGGACTTTCTCAGGTCCTTAGTGTTATCCAGATAAAACTTTAACCCCCTTCTCACATTAAGAGTGTGAATGGATCCCTCTAATGGACAGGAGGGAATCTGAAAACAAAGGTAGGTAACATAATAACTTGATTGACATGAAAGTGCGATACCACTTTAGGGAGGACTTCTCATCACTACCCTATTACTATGAAAAACTGTATAAGGTTAGTGAGAGCAAAGAGCCTGAATTTAATTATCCTTGTGTGCAAAGATTATAGCAACGAGGAAAGAAGCTTTACATAAGTGTTGTAGAGAAGACTTATGTATAGACTCAAAAGGAGAGCCCATGAGGCATAAAAGGACAATATTCAACTCCCACGAAGGGGAAAGTCTCCATAAGAGATGATAGCTCAAAGGTGTATAATAGAGGATAACCGCAGCTTCAATTTACCCAAATGAAGAAGATATGGAAGCACTTCTTGGCAGGTGTAACATTAAAATTGTTCTGAGCACACCAGATGCAACAATTCTTTCATTTTCATGAGTAGGACATCCTTTCAGATGGAATTTTGACTTCAGTCAACTCATCCATGCACTCCTGAGGAAGACATAAATGTCCATATTGTATGAGCCCAGGAGCCACGCTACCAAGATCGAAGGATTGAAGGCTTGGGGGTGCAGTATCCGACCTACAAACTTGTGCAGAAGGTCCCATCTGTACTGCAGCCTCCATTGTGGCCATCCTGAAAAGGTGGAGAAGATCTCTGAACCACCACTGACAGGGCCACATAAAACAATAAGAATCGTTCTGGCAGTTGAGTGAGTTAGTTAGATGATCACCAACGGCATTAGGGGAAAGGGAGCAAACTAGATACACTTGCCTGCCCAGTTGTTCCATTGGGCATTTGATTGGGCAATCCCCAATGTGCCTGGCTGGTATAACCTTAAGGTGAAGCCTAGACATTTCTTGTTTTCCCAGTATGTGAAGAGCTCTATATGAGGAAAACCCCAATCACAAACAAGGTCTTGCAGAACTATGCTGTTTACCACCCATTCATGGGTCTCTTGAATGGTTCTGAGCGGTATGTCTCCATGAACATTCTCAATGCCTGGCTGATGATTAGCTGTAATCCAGAGAATCCTAGACTCCAGCCTTTCCAGATTGTTTGAGCTACCAGGGACAGCCCTCTAGATCTCATCCCTCCTTGCTTGTTTAGATAATACATGGTCATTGTATTGTCAGGTAAGTTACTTACCTTCAGTAACATTTTATCTGGTAGAGCGTATCCAGACACAGATTCCTTGCTTTAGAATATTCCCTAGATGTGAGACTGGATCTGGAAAATCTGCGCTGGAAGTGACGTGTGTGGGGTCTATAAAGGCACCACCCTAACACAGTGATATCACTTTCTTTTTGTGATATTTCTATGCCAGAACCATGAAACCAAGTCAGCAGGACGATAGATCAGTGTGCAGATCCTAAGGGCCAACAGGAACATTTCTAGGCAGAAAAAACGATTCTCATAAACAGAGGAATGGAGGTTCGGTAAGAAATCTGCAGCTAGAGTATCTACTAGATAAGGTGGTACCAAAAGTAAGAAACATATTAATTTGATAAAGACTTCTAACTGCACATTCCTTACCTTTGGATCAGTACCAAAGCAATACCTCCCCAGAGGTGAGTCTGCAAACTGGCTCAGAATCGTCCTAGAAGAACGAACAGGCACAACAGACCTGAATGTCTAAGCAGCAGTGTTTTAAAAATGTGGGCAGAGCTGCCCATGTAACAGCCTGATAAGTGTCCAGGATCAAGAGACTGCAAGCTAGCGCAGTGGTCGCAGTGTTGGCTCTGGTAATGAGCCCGCAAGCCCTCAGGGGATTACTTTTTTTGGGCTAGTGCGTAGCAGATCTTAATGCAGAGAATAATCCATCTGGAGAAGGTCTGTTTCTACACTGCTTTGCCTTACTTTACACAGGAGAACCTATCGAACAGTTGATTATCCACCCAGAGTTCTCTGGTGCGACTGATGTAGAACGACAATGCTCAATTTGGGTCCATATGATGGAGTTTCTCCTCCTCCTTTGAAGAGTGAGGCAGAAAGAAGGTCAGCAGAGTGATGCTTTAATCGACGTGAAGAGGCATCACCACCTTTGGTAGAAATGAGGCACCTGGTGTAAGGAGGGTTTACAGAGAGCCTGTAGCTTCCTAACCCTCTTGGTGGTTGTAATGGCCACCAAGAAGACTGTTTTTATTGTTAAGAGAAGTAGAAGACAATTATGCATGGGCTCAAAGGGAGAATGCATCAAGAAAGTTCAAAACAAATTAAGGTCTAACTGGTGCATAATGAAGAGTTTAGAGGGGGAACCGTGCTAATGTCCTGTCAGGAAGTAAGTCACAACAGGAGACTTCCCTAGGGAGGGCTAATCTGCAACCGTAAGAAAGCTGAGAAGACCGAAAGAAACCCTTTAACTGTGCCCAAAGCAAAGCCTTGCTGAGCTAACAAAAACACAAACAAGAATACCACTGACAAAGGCGCAGAGAGGATCTACATGCTTTTAAGTGCACCAAGCCACAAACTTGTCCTAACAGCAGGCATATACAGTCTTTGTTGATTGACGTGTGGCTGTCGGTATGACTTCACAGACTTCTGAAGGGAGATCAAAATTCATCAACTGCTGCTGCTCAATCGCCACACATGAAGGTGAAGCATGTGCAGGTTTGGCTGTAGAAACCAGTCTGGTTGCTACAACAGGAGATCCTCACAAAGGGGCAGCCTGATAGGAGGACCGATGCTCAGGATACCAAACTCTTAATGCCCAATGCGGAGCCACAAGGATAACTTGGTCCTGGTCCGTCCTGATTTTCCTCACCACTCTCGGGCAGGAGTGGTGTTGGCAGAAAGGCGTGCAGGAGTCCTGTGCTCTACACTAGACAAAATGAGTCTCCAAGTGAAAGCCACCTTGGAAACTCCAAAGCACATACGTACTGACATTACACTTCACAGTGGGGACAAATGAATCTAACCAAGGTTCTTCCAAGGTTCAGATGACACCTTGCACCACCTCTGGAAGCCATTTGTGATACACAAGGCATTGACAACAGAGTTAGTTCACTCTGGCATTTAGAGAGCCAGCCAGGTGTTTTATGACCAGAAAAATGTCCTCATGTTCTAGCCATGTCCAGAGATTCAGGGCCTCTTGACACAGGATCCACGACCCCAACTCACCCTGCACGCTGCAGCACCACATTGCGGTGGTGTTGTCCGTGAACACCTGAAGCATCCTAACCTTGATGAAAAGTAGGAAGGCTTTCAATGCCAAGTGGATCGCTCTCATCTCCAACAAGGTAATGTAGAGGGGAAACTTCGCTGGGGCCCTCTGATCTTCACTTCTCCAAGATAGCTGCCCCAACCCAGAATGGAAAAACAACAGTTGATGGACAGAATGCAGAACAATGTCATACATTCACCCCAATACAGAGATATGGGCCTAAATCCATCGTTTTTTTTGCTCACCATGCCATTCCAGTTTGAACCCAGCCAAATGCAAATCAGTCTTGACCCTGTGTTTCACCCCTCTTCAGCCAGGATAGCTTGATTCCGGGACTCACGTCTGAGCATACCCGTCCCACTCGTGGTGACAATTGGCTGAAGAGAGGTGAAACCCCGAAACTGGTCCTAGGATGCTTGTTTCCAGTCCAGGGAGGACCTGGCTTGGCAGTTCGGGCTGGACTGTTCCCATGAGGCACAGGGTCAAGACTGATTTGCATATGGCTTTAGGCCCAGATCTCTGTACTGGGGTGAATGTATGACATTGTTCTGCATTCTGTCCATCAATAGTTCTTTTTGCATTTGTCACCCCGAGTATCTTGTGTTAATTGCTCTAGAGGCGGTGTCAAGCGCACATTTAATTGCTGCATTTGAAATAAGTTTTCCCTCCTGAATAAGGTCATTTGCCTGGGTTTTATATTGGTCTGGCAGATGTTGTAAGAGGGTCTCTAATTGATCGTAGTGGGCCCTGTCATAGCGTGCTAGGAGGGCTTGGATGTTGGCAATACGCCAATGATTAGCGGCTTGTGCTGCTACTCTTTTGCCAGAGGCTTCTAACAGTTTGGATTCCTTGTCTGGGGGTGGTGTATCTCCTGTGGTTTGGGAGTTGGCGCGTTTCCGGGCATTGGAAACGACCAAAGAATCCAAAGGAAGTTGCCCTTTGATGTAATTAGGATCTTCAGTAGGCAGGCCTATATTTCTTTTCGATTCGTGGGTTGAGAACCCTGGCACGAACGGGGTCTTTAAAGATTTCGGGGGCGTGTTTTATGACTCCTTTAATCATGGGCAGAATTTGGACAGACTTTTGAGACTGTTCGAAAGTGTCTAATAGGAAGTCTTCCTCTGGTGCGTCTGAGTGCATTGTGACGCCGTGGTATAGTGCCGCTCTATTTAATAATTGGCCAAACCCCAGGTTATCGTCAGGAGGCGATGGTTTTGAGGGATATGGCTGAGGGTCAGGCATGTCTGGTAAAGGGAATGCCCAATCATCCAATGGTGAGGTGTCTGGATCCGTGAATGGATCATGAGGGTCACCCCCACCCCCTAGGTCATCAACCTCATCCTGAGGAGGTGGTGTATGTGATGGAGAGGGTATAGGCAAGGGTGGTGTAGGCAGAGGGGGTGGGATAGAATGCAGTATAGGAGAGGAAGGAGGGATAGGGGATGTTGCAGAGTCCTTCCTGTTTACAGGAACTGGGGCAGGTGGTGTGTCCAGTTTTCGTTTTTTACATGGCACTGCGGTGACATGTCCAGTCTTGGGGTTGATATAAATCTTTTTCTGCCTAGGATCTGGATGAAAATGTTCTTGTTCTTCAGGAACAGTCTTTGGTACCGATTTTTTCGGATCCGATCGAGGTTTTGATTGATCGGTGAATTGTTTGGCTTTAGGAGGCGTATGCGAGTCCTTAGCCGGTGGTTTCGGTACCGATGATGTTTTTGGTGCCGATGTCGATTTCGGAGCCGAAGGTGTATCTGTAGGCTTGGGAACCTTCGGTGCCGGTTTGTCTATTGGCCTTGGTGTTTTCGGGACCGAAGGCGTTGGAGCCGATTTCGGTGCCGAGTGTTCTTTTTTCTTCGGTGCCGAGGGTGCCGGTTGGACAATGACATGCGGTTTGCTCGGTCCCGAGCTACCGGAAGGCTTATGTTTCTTCGGAGCCGAGCCCGGAGGCGGGGCTTCTGAAGGGTGTTTTCGGTTCCGACTGGGGCCAGCAGGCGAAGTCTTGACCAATGCCTTTGGTTTTGGTGGGGTTGGGGCAGGGGCAGTAGTACTCTCACGTTGCCCAGGAGTGATGGGGTCGTCTGAGTTGTCTGCTTCGGAAATTATTTGTAGATCTTCGGAATCTTCTTCCGGGACATCGGGGCCTTCATCAAAGATGTTCTCTGGTTCCGGAGCTGTTCTCTGTGCCATGATGTGTTGTCTGACCCTTCGATCTCGAATGGTCTTTTTGGATCAAAAGGATGCGCAGGCTGGACAGCTGGACTCGTTGTGTTCTGGTGATAGGCACAGGTTGCAGACTTTGTGGTGGTCACTGTGCGGAAATTTTCCTCCACACTGGGGGCATTTTTTGAAAGGCGTCCTTTCCATGAGCCGTAGACCTCACGGCGTGGATAGGCCCAGCGGCCCGCGTCGACGTCCGGAATCGAGCTGATGAAATCGATGTCGAGAATGAAGGTGCTTCGATGTTTTGTGTGAAGTTTTGCTCTTCGAAAAGCTTGGAATTGGTATTTCCAACTGGAGCGGAAAAGTTGCATCCGAACCCAATGGCGGAAAAAACGATGGAGTTGATGTCCATCCGAACCCAACACCAGATGGCGATCTACTATCCTAAGTGTGTGATCTGCAGCTCATATGCCTCGAACAGTTGGTTCACTGGAACTTAGCGCTTGCGGCATGATCTTGGGCAAACCGCCTCGTTCAGGAAGAGCCCAAAAACTTCAGAGGAGCTCAACCTGGCCATACCAAGAGTCTAGTACATAAGGGGCACCACATGTGGGTCAGGAGCTCACTCCAGCAAAGGCAAACAAGCAGGGCTCAGGCAGGTCCAGAAAGCAGGTCAGCTGGCTAATCCTTGGAGTCACTTCAGTCTGGGATGAAGTGTGTGAAGGTCCAATCTTCCCTCTCACCAAGCAGGGCACCAGACAGCAGACCGGCAGAATGGCAGTCTGTAGTAGCCATAGGACCCGGATTGTACTGAAAAGTTGGTGTCTGAGATCTAATATTTATGCCTGGTGTCTACTTTGAAATGGGAGAAACTTGTAGCGGATTCCCTGCCTCCCCTGCCCTGGCTTCAGATTAACTACAGGGTGTATGCAATCCTTTGTGTGAAGGCATGACACAGCCTTTTCAGAAGTAAACGGGCTGTGTCTAACTCCGCCACCCCATTCTGCAAGTGGTGGCCCATCCAGGCACACCTAAGCTGAGTCACATCAGGAGCTGGATGAGTAATAATTACCTCAAGATCAACACAGATAAGACGGAGGTCATGGAGTTTGGTGACGGTCCGTCCCTGTGGGATACTACATGGTGGCCGGTCGAAGCGGGTACCTGCCCAACACCTTCCATAAAAGTAAAACACCCGGGGATCATCTTCGATGATAAACTGGGCTTTTCGGCACAGACTAACCATGTAACTTCCACCTGCTTCTATATCCTGAAGTTATTGCGGAAGGTGTTTCTTTTTATTTCGCAGGAGTTACGAAAAACTGTGGTGGTAGCCTTAGTCCTATCCCGATTAGACTATTGTAATGCTCTTCTCGTGGGCAGCGATAAGGCACAGATGATCAAACTGCAGTCTATACAAAACGCAGCCGATCGAATACTCCTAAATATTCCAAAGGGGCACCCCACCTCTGCGGCCATTAAGTCATTACATTGGCTTCCCATACAGCAACGCTGAAGTTATTGCGGAAGGTGTTTCTTTTTATTTCGCAGGAGTTACGAAAAACTGTGGTGGTAGCCTTAGTCCTATCCCGATTAGACTATTGTAATGCTCTTCTCGTGGGCAGCGATAAGGCACAGATGATCAAACTGCAGTCTATACAAAACGCAGCCGATCGAATACTCCTAAATATTCCAAAGGGGCACCCCACCTCTGCGGCCATTAAGTCATTACATTGGCTTCCCATACAGCAACGCATGGAATTTAAGGTCCTGTGCCTTGTGCACAGGACTTTATATGGTGAAGCAGAGACCGATCTGCAAAGAATCTTTCAGTGGTACATTCCTACTAGATGTTTAAGGTCGGCAAATTCCGGCCTCAGTTGTATTACGAAAGTTCGCAGAGCTAGGTGGTGCGGGAAAAGTGTGTCACTGTGTGCAGCTAGGTTGTGGAACCAACTGCCTTTGATACTCAGACTTCAACCAAGCTTGACAGTTTTTAGGAAGCAGATAAAAACATGGTTATTTCCGGCGTCTTCACTGTTTCAGTATAATACACCTATAGCTCTTCTCTCACCTTAGCGCCAAGACGCCTCGGCATTGGAGAGCTGTATAAACTTAAATCCTATCTTATCCTATTGTGGGTAGCTGTTTAGGAGAAATACACAAGGACCAACTACATCCATTCACGTTACCCAGATACAGGCTGGAAGCACTAAATGGCTAGGGCAGGAAAATGTCAACTTTCTGAAAGTCATGAACAGGTCCCAAAACTGACTGTACTTTCAAATAATCTTAGTTACCTCCGTTATCACACAATTTAATTATTGTGATCACCATTTATGTTTTCTTTGACAACAAAACACATTAATTTTCATCATACAAATGGTCGTAAACACAAGAAACATAACATTATATATATATCTCCCACAAAACAGCAAGACAGAACAAAATCGGATCAATTTAACAAAACGTAAAACCTCCAAACGTTGTTGCAGAGGTCTTATGTTCAGATGTGCATTTGGTACCTGGAAAAGTCAGGCCACATTGATCCTGTGAGAGACTATTTGCCCTGCTGTTCGATGCGCTGTTTTCTTCAGATTGCAACATTTCTAAGCATCTCTTTCAAAGGAAACACCTTTGTGTTTACCATATCCAAAAGTGCTTCCAGGTAATGAAGAGAATGTACTAGGATGGAAACGGATCTTTTATTGTTTACATGCAGTTCCAACTGGTGCAGGGTGAAAACAGAAATATGATAATGTTGGTATGCTTGCTGATACGTTAAAGCATTGATAGGCCAATCATCTAGATAGGGGTATGCAAGTATCTTCAATCTTTTGAGGTGCGCTGCAAAGATCGCCATGTATTTAGGAAAGTCCTGGGTACAGACTCGAGACTGAAACAAAGAACTTTGTAGCGGTAATGGCTGCGTTCCCACTGTAAACCTCAGGAATGTGTAATGTTTTTGGGCTAGCTGTATGTGAAAATATAATTCTGGCTGATCTATAGAGCATAGCCAAGCCCCCTGATGGAGTAGGAGATAGATATGATGGAGAGCCAAAATTCTGTACTTATCTTTGCAAGTGCACTCTCTCTTTTTTCAGTTTTAGAATGGGACTAAACTCGTTCTTTGGTCCTTCACTACAACGTAACAGGAATAAATGTGCATTCCTTTGTGAAGAATTGCAATCTTTTTCATAGCCTGTTTTCGCAAGAGGATGAAAAAGGGATGACTTTTTGGGTGGAACGGCTGGTGGAGGACACTTGAATCAAAGACACTATCCATTTTGCACAATGCATATCAGGACCATTTGTGGCCGATTATGGTTTTCCACTCTTCCTGCGAGGATCTAATGCATCTCCCTTAATGGAATGAGTAAAGGAAAAGGGGAAGTGGGAACTCGTTTGCCACCTGTGGCAGGTTTAGTGGCCAGGGCAGACTGTTGGTGGCCGCTTCTGCCTCTGGATTGACATCTCTGCCGTTGCTGTCGATCTTTAAGCCAGGGAGGGGTTTGAACCCTGTGAGGGTAATATCAGCGGTGGTAGGGTTTAAAAGAATGTTTCCTGTATTACTTTCTCTTCTCCAATCTGGCTGCCCTCAGCGTGTCTAGCTCGGTTTTCATGCCAGACATCTCGTCATCAGCATGTGATCCAAACAATGAGTTCCCGGAAAATGGGAAATTCAAAATCCTGTGTCGTGCTTCAGCTTTAAATCTTGAGAGTCTAAGCCCAGTAGGGATGGCTGGAGGAATTTCTGCAGGAATTACCAGAGAAGAAGGAGACTTAGCAGGTGGCTGGGGAGCTGGAGGAGGAGGTAGTACTGCACGAGGTGAAGAAGTGCCCGGTATGATGACTGGAGATGTTGGTCTGGGAGGCGAGGAGATTCTGATTCAGATGAAAGCACTTGGGCTTCCCTCTTCGAAAGCTACTCTGCGGTCTTCTTTTCTGCAGCATAAGAGTGTCTTGACATCAAACCATGTCTAGACACAGCACGGCTCCTTGTCCTTGATGTTGTACGAGTCCTTGACATCAAGCCAAGTAGGTGCTGTACCTATCCTCAAAGTCAATGCCTTGGACATGAAACGGGGTCAGTGTTTCTCAGTGATTGTTCCTTTTTTGGATCTCCCCACAACAGGGGTTCTCAGAGGGCGAGATAGGGGCACTGGTAGAAGGAGCAGCTTCTTCTCACCACTCCGATGTCTCTTCAGCAAGGGTTTCTTGCTTTTTTTTGCCTTTCTTCTTGGACATGTCAGCGAGTCTTCTCACAGACTCTCAGGGTACTCCTGGAGAGGAAGCTGCAGTGCCAACATCTTATGGGGTCATATAAATCTGGCAAACTGAGAACACAGATCCGGCCAGGGTTGGGTTTGTCCATTTTTCTGTCACAATCTAGGTACTTCACAAACAGAGATGGCATTGTGCACAAAAAGAAATACAATTCCTGTCAAAAAATTATATAAAAAAATATTCTCCACGCTAAAGGACGTCAATTGAATCACTTTCAAAAGGTTTCTGAAGTGATTTTAGGAGGAAACACACCTTAAAAAGGCAGAGCTCAGGGCTTTAAGATCCTGTCAGCAGATCTTGAAAAAAAGAATTGAGTCAACTGCACCTAGAGAGCATGATGGGACAAAGGAAGCGCAGTGTTCTACTATCTTTTTTACACTGCTGCAGCCTATACATTGCCTATCCTTCCCGACCATTCAGTTTACAAAAAAAAAAAAAAAAAAAAAAAAGAAGAAAAGGCTCTGTGAAGGATGTTTTTAAATGTGACTTTACTTTCACCTTGTGAACTTTTTTAAAGGCTTGATATAATTTTCTTCAGTCTTTAGTGTAAATTAATTGAAATGGCACAGCATAGTGTGTGGCATCGAATTACTGGCCTTTCCTAAGTAAGGCGAACATACAATACAAAATGTGACTCTGGAAAAAGTGCTCCAGAAACCCTGCATCTGGGCGGGACGACTGAGTGCTTATAATTTTAATGGAAATTCCCCTGAAGGAGAAGGGCATCACAAACACACACACACCCCTCATTAGTACAAGACTGCCCTCAATCAAAAAGACTAACAATACTTGCGCTACTGTATGCACGTAATGGGGCCGGGTAGGCATCTTATCAAGTGGTTCACTGTCTCCCTCAGGTAGCACACAGCGAAACGGCTTCTCTATTTAGACGGGTTGGAAGGGGGACCTGCAGCGCCCTTTTATGGACGCCGAATGGAGCAGGATACTGGAAGGTCCAATTAATATCTTGCAAAACATGCGATTCCGCCTCATACAATATTTTGTCACCTAGAGGGCATACCTTACCCCAGTGAAAATTAAATTCTATGATGGTATGGACGCTGTCTATATACGCTGCCATGCTGCCGATGCAGACGTTGCATATAATATGGAGTTGCCCACATTTTGGAGCGTACTGGGAGTCAGTAGTGCCCTCGTTGTGCCCTTGCACAGATCGAATAATACCTCTGAACTGGGGGACTTGCATCCTGCATCTCTTCACAAACACCAAAAGCCTGAGAGTCACCTCTCGGTTCATAGCACTAGGGCAGGTGTAGGCCCAGGCAGAAAGAGTGGTACTACACAGAGAAGACGCATTGGGCCTACGGAAAGTCCTGATTGAAGAATTCTGGGATGCAATACTACAAGAACTCCTGGGAAGTGACGACACCCCGGAGCTTGAAGCAGAACCAACAGCAAACAGACATTAGCATGGCCCCCCCCCACACATTTTGAAACGGCCTCTCGAGTACATGATATTCAAACGTTGCACCATGAAGGAAACTACTAAGCGCGCAACATGTAGAGCCTGCATGCCACACAAAGAACACGCACCAGCACCAATAAACATTATAATCCAGGGACCATCGCTTTGGCTGCTTGGAGGTGCCCCAGTAACCTAAACCCCAACCTAAGTAATCTCAGTTACCACCAGTCTTCACCCCTCACCCCTGTCACTGCCTTTGAAAAGCAATGCATGTACAACTCATCAATAGGTGAACCTGCCTTCGGTGATCAGCAGCGCTTTATGGGCCGCCCTCCACCAGTTGTAGACCCACGATCTAATCTGCCATGTGTAATAGCTGAGATGTAAAGACTGAAACTCAATATCCTGTATTAAGTATTGGTAACAACTACCACTGAAGATGTAATGCATTGTACTACATATGCTATATTTGCTTGTTTAACATTTGAAACGAAGATACGATAAAAACCAATTAAAACAACAACAAAAAATACTCGCTTCCGTATATTTAAACCTACAGATAGGTAAATTATTACTTTTTGGCTTACCTGGCAAATCCTGTTTTCTTAAATGTTCTCTTTCGGGTTCCAGTTCTTCTCCTCTGTTATGCTCTTTGAGACTATGTGGTATCAGACATCGAGTAAATAACTGTAAAAATACATCTACATTTATTAGAGGAAAAACTAAAGTCACTATGGAAGAAAACTAAACATTCTTAATGTGTAAACCTAACTCTCTTGAATGATATTTACATACATCACACAGAGCTCCATCTTCTCATGGAACCCTTGTATCCCTGAAAAACAAAACAGGTGTAAACTCACTGGATATCATCTTCACACTCTAGATAAAGTGATGGAAACTATCATTTAAACCCATCTAGACTAGGTGACTTGGAAGTTCTTGGTACTAGAAATTCTCCAATGACACTAGAGCAAATTTGCACAAGGTGCCTATAATGCTACAACATGCAGCTAGAGTGGCAAACGCGTAGCCAACTATATGATTTGGAGTCAAGATGTGCACATGATGGTGTAAAATATTGTAGCTAATGCGTACTGTTGGTGTACAGCAACGTATGAATGTAACTTGATATAGAATTGCTACTGAGATGGCAAATACTATTGTTACCTGCAGACGAGATGCCCATAACAGGATACTTGGGCACGAAAAAGACCAAGGATAATTTAGAATATTTTCTTTACTGGCCAGGGATCCACAGAAATTCTGTCCTACTTAGTGAGTGGTAAGTCAGGAGGTAAAACCAACGCACCATTATTGTCACTGCCAGTCGTAAAGGTTCTGTTCCAGCAGGTAGGAATTTACATTGTTGGTCCATTTAACATCCCCTTTGCAACAGGCAATAAGTATATATTGGTTGTGGTGGATCATGCACCCAGTTATCTAGAGACGGTACCACTGAGCAATATGACTGCTTGGAGTAGCAGCCATGACACACCTAGTGATCTTTTCAAGGTTTTGCTTCCTTAAGACTCATTTGTTATTGGAAAATAACTTTATTTGGTCCTACAGGAGATAACGATGTGGAAGCAAGTTGGACTGACTTACTACTGCTCTACAGCATAAAACCAGCTGCCCAATAGGTTTGTGGAAACGATTGCAAAACCATTAGAGCATGATAGAAACTCTGCCAGAGGACCTAAGAAGGAAGTAGAACTTGTGCCACACCTCTTAATTGCTTATAGTAAAATTCCACATAAGGAGTTGGGTTCAATCCCTTTGAACATCTGTGTGTGTCAAAAAGGTGGTCTACTCACCTTAGTCAGAGGTTGGGAGGGTACTTCTGAAATACCCCAAACAGATGTAGTAGACTATGATTGGCCTCAGGAATCTGATGACGCTGCACACTAGTTAGGAGAGGAAAGGTCTTCAGGCAAGCCAAGAGAAGATGCAGGAGTGGAATGATCATAAAGCTACATTGACTGGTTACCAGAAGGGTCAGGGGATGTCGGTGCTGATGCCCATTTGCCCAAGAGCTTTGAAGGATAAGTGGTATGGGCCATAAAGAATAGAGAAGAAGGTTTGAGGTCAACTACTTGGTTGACACGGGTGCCACAAGGGAGTCAGAGTGTTCCACCTGAACTGGCTTAAGCCATACCTCTGGAAAGGTTTTATAGTAAACTCAATGTGAAAGATGGTGAGCCACTTTGTAGGTTATAGCACAGTGCTGAGCAGCATGATTCTATGGGTAGAACCTACCCTAAACTGACTAATGAGCACCAACTATTGTGCGGTGTTGGTAAGTTTCTTTTCGGCAACTGCAGGATTGACACCCGTCTCTGTGCACCATACAGATACAGGGAATAGCTTGCCAGTGAAGAGCATCGCCTACAGAATGTCAGACTGAGTCCAGGAATACATCAAGGCAGAGGTTGCTAAGAAGTTCAACTTTGGAGTGATGGAGTATTCCCTGTAGTCCTTGCAGCACTCCAGTAGTACCGGTGCCAAAGCAAGAACGTCCGTTTTTTTAAGGTGGATTCTTGGATCTACAATTAGATGACCGAGGCAAAGCAGTTTCCTAGAGATGATGAGCTCGTAGACCAGTTGGGCGCTGCTCGCTTCTGGTGTGCCTTTGATTGGACCAGTGGCTTTTGGTACATCACATTAATACCTAGTGCCAAGGAGAAGAAAGCAGAGAGATTGTATCACTATGAGGTCAAGTCTTCTGGGCTTAAGAAGGTTTCTGCCACTTTTCAGCTTCTTGTGAACTATGTTCTTCCAGGTCCAGAAGAGTTGTGCGGCATACCTAGAGACTGCAATTTTTAACAATGTATGAGAGGAACACCTGCAGCACATATCAAAGGTGTTGGTCAGGATTCAGGTAGGGTAACTGACCAAGGCAACCACGTGCAGGTGGGGCAGTCCTCTTTAGTTTTCAAAGGAAAAGAGTTGGGCAATGAGAAGATTCGCCCTTTGGATGCTACGATCTAGCCTGAGATGGGAATGCTGCTGGACTTTACTGCCTGGTTTGCCACTCGGACGATTGGACTTGGCCAATGCTGGAGCACGATTCCAGGTAGTCTGAGCTGGGAGGGGGCGTTTGTTGGGACAGGAATGTCCTATGTATAGTAAACAGGCATGTACCTCTGCCCTGAAAGCACAACTACAAGTGAACCTGATGACTGACGTTTTGTTTGTGCCCTAACGTCACGCTAATCTAGTACGTGCACAATGATCTTGACCTAATCTGGTCAATGGAAGATCCAGGACCTGTCCTGTGACCTGGAGTGGCACCAAGCATGCTCTCAAATTAGGCAGTGGGCTACTTTCAATGTCTTAGGAGTATCACATTAAGCTGTAGTGGCATGGTACTGTGTTTGTGAATCTGTGTGAGCAGACCTTTTTCCTGTGTCAGTGAAGTCTATTGACGACACTTGTGTAAAGTTCAATTGTGTTATGAAACCCTAAACATGATGATGACATCCTGGTTGCATGTAGAGAGCGTATATATTTGTAGTGTAAATGTGGCACAACTATGCTAGGACGGCTCCAGGTGTTGTGTGAATTAGATATTGGTGCTGGTGCGATCCATTTTTGAGCCTCAAAGAGAAAGCATTCTAACGAATCTCTGTCCAATTTATGTTCCATGTAACACTAGGTGAGTTTTGAGAGAGATGCCTGGCTCCTGTGTCTACATAGCCGCCATATTACTTAAGCAGTTATCTCAACATTTGCCTATTTTGATGATTTTAGGTTTTTACATTTCACATTGTTACTTTGTTTCACTTTACTTTCACCAGTAGCTGTGCCTTACAAGGGAGCTTGTGAGGGATAGCAGGGATTGCTAGGTCTTTGTTCTTTTATTTGCCTATACTTTTTGGCATTTTATTGTGTCAAACAGCGTTTCTCAGCCTTGCCACACCTCGTATGCCTGACTTTAAAGCCGGTCAGAAGGCACGTTTCTACCCCCTGCCTTTTCTACCATCCTTAGGACGGTATGCATCCACTACTCGAGGGATGATCTGGTAAAAGTTATGCCTCCAGATAAGGCAGGGGTCTTCAAACTGTGGGGCGCGACCCCCAGGGGGGCCGTGGAGTGATGCAAAGGGGGTCGCCCCTTCCCAGTCACACTTCTGCCCAGGCCCAAGGGCTTCAGCCCCCCCCCCCCCTCCCCCGTCCTGTGTCTCAGCCCGGGCTGCTGCAGTGAAACTTGAGCTGCTGGGGGCTCAGCTGGGCAGTGTCTGGATTCCTATCTCCGGCACCCCGTGTTTTTTCACAGGTCTTTAAAGACCATTTAACATGCCTTTGTAAACTGCTTACAGAGGCTTAGGTTTTTTTGCTGGTTCCAGTACCCCCTGGGTCCCCACTGTGCCTATTCCTTACATTTGGATTTTACATTCACTGCCGTAGTGTGAGAATGCATTTCATGGAAAGGAATACAAAGTTGGCTTCCTGGGGGCGCCGTGAGTGAAAGTTTATTGTGCTTTTGAAGCACCTGCTGCAGCGTTTCTTTCCCCGCAATTACCAGGCCTCACATAAATGTCAAGATAACTCCTGTGATTAATTATCTTCCTGGAGAGAGATCAGAATGTTGTATAGTTGAGGTTTTGACTTGGGTGATGTTAGTGCAGAGGGTTAATATGCCTGCTGCAAAGAACGTGTGCCAAGTAGATTACAGAGTGCGTATGATGTGAAGAGATCAGCAGGTTACTGCTTTCAAAAGAGACATCCTTTTGTTACTTGCAATTTATAACTTAAAGTCCTAATAGAGAATAGTGAGCTATTAACTTTCATCCTAGAACAGCATACACACTACAAAGAATACATTATTAGACCATTGATTAATGTTGCAAAAAGGGTTAATTTGGCTAGAAATCAATTCTTATTATTAAAGGAAACTCCCAACTATGCTGTGTCTTTTTCGACTCTGAGTTTGTGCTTCTCCACACCAAGCACTCTTGAACTATACTGCCTACCAGTATGGATGACATGTGACTCCTATACTTTTAGTCCTTTGGCTTATGTAACATTTCCTATACACTGATTTACACACTTATGATTGATTGTCTCTGTGTAATGTGTCTGTGATGCAAAGTGCTCGGACACCCTACACTGGTATGAGTGGCACTATATAACTAATTCAATGCATCTGAGAGTGTGGGGTTATGGAGACTTGGTCACTGTTAAAGGGTGCTAGTGAGAGAATCCGTGGTGGGGGTGGTCATTGTGGGGGGCACCAACAAACATGGTCGCACAGGGCACCACCAGCACTAAAGCTGGCCCTGGGAAGTATGCACAGATAAGCGCTGAAAATACCGCTTTAGGTAACTGTTTTTTTTTGTACCGACTGGGCCACCAAAATAATCTGCTGGCAACCCTAACCATAGGACTGGAAGTTTGTTGCAGGATCAGCACATTATTTCCTTCACCCTCGATCCCCGATTAATGCCGCAATAGTTTAACTTAGATCTTAAAGTCTACGCCCCGTCAATAACATGCTGAGTTACTTCATGGGTCTGGGAATGCACCCTGCATTCAGACAACTCATTCCTCATTCTCGCCCTTCATTGTCACGCTCACCCTGCACTCACAGTGATCACAATGCACTCACACTGATCACCATGCACTTGCACCATTCACCCGCTCACCTTGCACTCACACTGATCACAATGCACTCACACTGATCACCATGCACTTGCACCATTCACCCGCACACCCTGCACTCACAGTGATCACAATGCACTCACACTGATCACCATGCACTTGCACCATTCACCCGCTCACCTTGCACTCACAGCGATCACAATGCACTCACACTGATCACCATGCACTTGCACCATTCACCCGCTCACCTTGCACTCACAGTGATCACAATGCACTCACACTGATCACCATGCACTTGCACCATTCACCCGCTCACCTTGCACTCACAGTGATCACAATGCACTCACAATGATCACCATGCACTTGCACCATTCACCCGCTCACCCTGCACTCACAGTGATCACTCTGCTCTCAAAATGCACTTGTCCTGCTCACACTATACCTCAACCTGCAGTCACACGAGTACACTACTCATCCTGCACTCATGTGACACTTCACTCACCTGTCCCCCTCACTACTCAATATGCAACTCACTCAAACAAGCCCATCAGTAATCATACATTCATTCATCCCATTCTGAACTTGCATCCGCACCCAAAATGAGAGAGGACAGCAAGGGAGTGAGAGAATTTGATTGAAGAGGTCAGGGATGAGGAGAAATGTGAATTGCCGAAGAGAAGTGTGGACACGCAAGAAGTGAGTGTGATCCAAAGGTGAGGGCTTCTGTTAGAACAAAGGGGAGATGTGAAAGAGGAATGGGGGGACTGGAAAAGTGTAAGATACAAATAGACAAAAATTTGAATGAAGAGACGAGGTGAATGAGAAGTGCTGAGGGGCACGGGAGGTGACAGGGCCAGAGAGGCCATGAGATAAATGTGAGAGACTGTTAGAGATGAGGGCAGTGAAAGGACAGAATGGCAAGAGGTGATTAAAGGTGAAGTGAGAGGTTGAATGGGGAGAGTTCAGAAGTTGTAAAAAGGGGTGAAAGAAAATGACCTGCAAAGTGAGAGAGGGATCCGGGGTTAGGAGAGGAGAGAGGGATGGAAGGGAGGGGGTGAGAGGAAAGCTGCATGGGTAAAAGGCTTAACTCTACACAAAACCGCCAGGGTTTTAAGGGACCCCTGCTTCTTCCGGTCAGGGCCAGGTGAGCTTCTAATGTGGCAGCACGTATTGCTGCAGAGTGGAAGGCCCTTCACAAACGTTGACTTGAAATCTTTCTGATGATAATTGCTGTATTTTGGTTATAAATGGGTACTGATTGGGTGAAATCTTTCCTCAGCGTTACTGTGTGTAACAAATATCAAAATAATGAAGCAATGCTATCCCAAAATACGCGGCATCACATAACCTTATTTACATTTTCATCCCACGCAATTTAGTCAACAGGTTTAGACATTTTTGTCAAGAGGGGGTCCTTACGCCTCAAAATGTTGACAGGGGGGTCTCGGCATCCAAAAGTTTGAAGACCTCTGAGATAAGGTGTGCCCCGGCCCAACCCTGAAGCCTCCCCATATGGAAGGCAACGTGTCATGTCCTAACTGTGAGCTCACGCTCACCAATAATAAAATTCAGGCCATGTCCCTCCCTCCTGTACCATCACACTAGGACAGGAGGAAAGCAAAGTTGGTCAATTAATTGCAAATGCGCCCTCAAACACCAGGTTTCTGGTAAAAAAACGCACTATTATGTGCAGACTTGATAGAATCTAAAGCCCTGGATTTGATTTTTATCAGGAAGACCTGGGCTGTTGAAACCTCTGCTCCCAACTTAATTCCAGCTCTTCCCCCAGGTTTTCTTTGATCTCTAGGCTCGATCGAGTCGGTAAAAGGGGAGGAGGCCTGGCGATTATTTATCGTGAGTCCCTCAAAGTTCAACCTCAAGGGCTCTCAGCAATTCAGGACTGAGGCACTATTTTTCAAAGTAGATATGAATGAGATACTCATTTAATGGTATATTGATTTATCCCCCCTCCCTCCATGGCCGCAGAGCAGCCTTCCTTCACAAAGCCAGTCAAGTGCTAGAAATTAAAGCTGACCTACCTGGCCTTACAATTCTTGGAGATTTTTACATTCACTTAGATAGTCAACTTGACGCAGACTCCTCCCATCTTATAGATCTTGTGGCTAGTACCAACCTGATGCAACTATTTGAGGGACCAACACATACGGCAGGTCACTTACTAGATGGCCTTTTCTCTAACAATCCCCAGTTACAAATATTATCCTCACTTACGCTCAATTAGTCTATAATGCTGTAATGTTTCAGCTCAGAAGTGAAAGATCTAGTGGACACCATTCCCAAAGTAATGGGGAGCCAACATCCTTGGCATAAACTCTACACGAATATCTTTAATCATAATTTAGCCCAAACTCGACCAATGGCCACAAATGACATTGACTTGAGCGCCAGTAATTACCATCAATGGTTAACCAGCTAATCCCCTTAAAAGCCTACCAGAGTCAGATAACTACACCTCTGAACCTTGGTTGACCAATAATCTTAGGCACCTTAAGCTAAAATGTTGCAGCCTTGAAAGAAAATGGAGAATCAATTACGATCCTTCAGATAAAGAGACTTACAATCTCTTCTAACCTATAAGGCCATGTTGCATGAGGAAAAAGTACGCTACTTTACCTATAAAATATAGTCAGCCAAAAATTCCTCAAAGGAACTTTTTACTACTATTAAGAAATTGGTAAAACTGACTGAAAATAAACAGTTGACCAACAGTTTGTCAACGGTCTGGCCACCTTCAAAGACATGATTAAGGGCACATATGACTCCTTTCTAGCTAGCAAGAACTCACTTCATTCAGCAGATGACTATGCCCTCACGTTGAATCCTCGCTTTGGCTCACTATTTCATAAGAGACTTCCCACATAATTTGGCAACTTATAGTGCTGTTTCAAATATCACAATCAGTCCTAATACCTTGTCTAGTAAAGGCCCTTTAGAAAAGGATCACTATTTTTTACCCTTACATCAAACTTTAGGATTGTTAACGATTATTAAATCACATACCCCAAAAGATCCTTGCCCCCTAAGATAATGCACTCAGTTTCTGAAATAACAGCCACCTTGCTTATTGACATCTATAACAAGATGTTCAGTACTGGCTACTTTCCAGCTGAGTGGAAGTATCTATTCTTCCACTAATAAAAAAGCCTAATTGAGACCTTACAGACGCTAACAACAACCGGCCGATTTCACAACTGCCATTTCCAGTAAAGATTAGCGAAAAATCACAAAACACTGAACTTACCTCTTTCAACCAACGAAACAATCAGTTAGATGAACCACAATATGGCTTTAGAAGCAATCACAGTACTGAGCTAACACTTATCATGGCCTCTGAGGAAATCAAGCAAACCCTTGATGGTGGAGGAAGTGCCACCTTGATTTTATTGGATCTCTTGGCGGCATTCGACAAAGTCAACCATTCTCTGCTCATTAACTGACTCACCTCCTTGGGTATTAGAGGCAATGCGCTCTCCCTCCTAAAACCTTTTTTATAGGGATGAGAGCAGGAAGTGGCTCTGGATAGTTTCAGTTCACCTCCTTTCTCTCTGCCAGGTGTAGTCCCACATGACTCTGCTTTATTTAATCTTTGTGTGACTCCACTAGCGTCTTTGATTAAATCCTACAGCTTTACGCTTGTGTCTTATGCAGATGACACCCAAATTGTGGTGTTGGTGACTAGCAACCCAGAGGCTACTGCCACCAGATTTTACTACTGTATACGGCACATAGGAAGATAGATGAGCGAATATTGCTTAAAATTAAATTCCTCAAAAAACGGAGATCATGTAATTTGGTAGGGACTCTTCCTTCTGGTCACCAAGATAGTGCCCCAGGACCATGGCACCCTCCCAAACCCAGCTGCAAAGGCTAAGAACCTGGGGGTTCTTTTTGACAACAAACTAATTTTTGAGGGCTAGATTAGTCATATTACTCTTGCCTCTTTCTTTTTACATTAAAACTGCTGAGGAAAGTTCTTCCTTTCATTCCAACGGAACTACAGAAAACTGCGGTATCCACTCTCCTTTTATCACAACTTGACTATTGCAATGCCCTGTTCATGAATATCCAGCAAAGATTTCTGAATTTTAGACTATTCAGAATGCGGCTGCTAGGTTACTGTCGGGTACTACGAAATACAAATCAGTATCGCAATCTCTAAAACAGCTGCACTGGCTTCACATAAGGAGGCGCATTGATTTCAAGGCACTATGCATTGCATTTAAGTCTTTGCACAATATTGACCCCACATACCATAAACAAAAATTCCTTTGCTACACCTCAGCCAGGCATCTGCAATCTGTATCCTCACAATCTAGTGATTCCCAGGTTTAAAAAAATCTTCTTGGGGTGGCAGAAACTATGTAGTCTGCACCTAAAGACTGTGGAACACGTTGCACCTTAATATTAAAAGTAATACCGATCTATTGGCGATCAGGAAAGCATTAAAAACCTGGCTTTTTAACCAACAACATCTGACCTTTTATTTTCAAGCTCTTACTAAGTAGTCTAGCTTTCTTCACTTGGCCAGCGCCTACACTCTTTCGGGTAATAGATCATTTTAAAAATCCTATTCTCATTTCATACCTCTGCTTCAGCATGGCAAAATATGTAGGAAAGGTTTCTTACCTGTAATCCTAGTTCTTCTTCTGGGAAATATCCATTAAAATCATCAGCAATGACTGGTCTCATCTGTGTGCAGGGTCCGGAGCACTTTTTCAAAATATATATTTCTCAAGTGACAATCTTCACCTTACTTCTGGAAGGCTAAGTTTTAATACAATGGAGACAGCACCCAGATAACCCTAAGGGCGACAGGGTTGCACTTTGCAAATGCTATTGATTAATCATACAATTTTCTTTAAATGTTTGCATCCTGTAATATAGGCTCTTTCGGCCAAATATATTCATTTACTTTTAAAAAGGCAAACTTTAAAATAAAACTGAGGAAAAATACTATAAACTAGATACATTTTCCTTACAAATCTCATTTTGCAAACCTTGTTCAAACGAAGTGGAAAAGAAGAACTAGGGCAATGTAGATATATAGGCGACAGCTATGCTTTTATAAAATACTGACCCTGCACATTTAAGGGATAAGGGCCTCCACTATCCTATCAGGCCCAGCAGATGGACATTGCTTCAGTTCTTTTTTCCCTTTTTTGTTTTTTTACAGTGCAAGAGACAAAGACTAATGAAAATTAGAATGTCCGTTAATTATCTTCATCCCTTCCCCTGAGGGAGGCGGAAGGGTTGCTCATGATTTCAATATTGATACACCTGAAGGAGAACTAGGATAATAAGTAAGAAACCTTTCTTTTTCATTTAGGAGATCTCAATTGATAATCATAGGCACTAAAAAGACTAGCAAGCCCATTCACAAAAAGATGGTGGTAGAAGAGAAAGAGGACCAACAGAAATAACGAAGAGATTTCTAAAGGAAGCTTATCCTACTTGTGCATCTGAATCGAGACAATAGCGTCCCATAAAGGAGCAGCTGTTTCAGATATACCACTGATGGCATGGGTTGCTGGTTTACCCACTAAGGTTTTGTTACATTTTTGACAGCAGAACAGAATGTAGGACACTATCCACTTGGATAGAGATGTTTAGTTGTAGCTAAACCACTACATACCAAGCCATATTTCACAAAAAATTGTTTGGACTTATAAATATCTTTACATTTGTCTTGTTGGAGGAGAGTCAGTCAAAGGAGGGGAAACCTCCTTGCGTCAGAAGAAGTCTCAGTGGAATAGGAACTGGTCCTGCACTTGGATCTATACCTGTGTCTGCATCTAGATGAACACCTTGAAGACGAACTTTGTCTGGAATGTTGTGAGCGATGTCTTGGACTTGATCTTTGTCTGCAAAGAGATCTGGCCCTCGCTGGTGAAGACTTAGATCTCCGTTGTGGTACAGCTGGGCTTGCTAGAGGGTAAGCCCCCAAAGGCATAGCAGTTTGAGGAGGAGGTGAGGGATGTGGAAGTGATGCTGGAGGAACAGGATGTTAATACAGTGAAGTTTGTTGAGAAACAGTGCATTCTGGAGAATCTGGAATAACTACTGGCGATGATGGAGAATATTCTCTTGAGTATTCTGAATCCAAAGTTGTCAGAAGTCTTCTCGTTTATTTTTCTGATCCTATCAGAAGACTTTGGGATGGAAAATGCAGTGTGTGTGTGCAGGCGCCAAATGACCTCTTGATGCCATCGTTTATTGACATCGACCATTAGTATTTCAATGTCGAAAAGAGTCTGCTCTTCAATGTCGACCCAGTCTTCAACAGTGAGCAGGCAGCCAATGCAAATCGCCTAAACGTTTAATTTCTTGACGTCCCACGGGAGCGTCAACTTTTTTGGGGATTTTTCCTCTTTTTAGATCTCCCTCTCATGGAGTTCAAAGAGGATGGAGTCAGAGCCCTGGTAGAAGACTGACTCTCCTCACTCATGTGACATCCCAACTTCAGATAGCACCTCATGCGGTCTGTGCAGTTCCTCATTTCCATGTCCTTTTGGGCACACCTGGAAAAGGTCTTACAGTGTTGACATTTCTCTGGGATGTTAACTATCAAGAAGGCAAAGTATACACAGACCATGGGGATTTTGCATTTTTTGTGCCACAGATAGGACACTTGGCAAATAAAGATGGCATTTTATTTGCAGCGAAACCAAATTTCCCTGTCAGAAAATGACAAACACTCTAGATGTACGAAGAAGTTGAGTAAAGCTGGTTAGGTTCCAATTTGTAAAGACTTTTGGAGATCTGCTGGACCTGATGGTATACTGAAGGTCTGTGATCCCTTCACAATGTTGTGTCAGTTTTCCTACTAGGATAACCACAGCCTATGAGTATACATTGCCCTATCCCTTCTTCCCCATTTCCTTTGAAAAAGGTTTGTGATTTTTTAAGAAAAGATTATCCTGTTTCTAGTCGTTTTCATATTTTTTATTAGTTTGGCCTTTTTCTAAAAGTAAATTAAAGCAATTGACAACTATAGCTATTTTATAGGTTGCAATACATTTTAAAGTTGTATCTTAAAACTTGGCCTTCTTGAAGTAAGGCGAATATGTACACTTAAAAAGATTGTGGAGAAGTGCTCTAAGATCCCCGCATGAGGACTTGACTATGCAATGCTTATGATTATCAATGGAGATACCCTGAAGGAAAACTAATCATGTCCCTGAAGAATGAAGAGTGACAGGACCTATTAGATATCGTGAGATTTCGGATTCTGGAATGAGAAGCTGGGGGTTCACGGTTTGCACCCAGTAACAGTGCAGTACCTGCCAAAGGGACAGCTGATGAGGTGTAGAGAGGGGATCATGCAAGAACAGGGGTTATTCTAGTGGTCTCTCCTTCATAGAGCATGATTCTTTTTTACCCTTGTGATAGTAACCCAGCCCTAGAGAAGAGAGTTGTTTCACCGTTCACATCTCATGGTCCTGATGTGATTTAAAAAATGTTTTTTAATATCACCTGTTAAACACCCAATATGCCCTTGATCAGGGAGAGTAGCGTGTGAATCCACAAAGGATACCAAAGCTGAAGAACTGTAGATACAGATAAGTAACTTGTTTCACCTCTAGCATTGGATCTTCCATAGATTCACATACTTAGAATAGCAAGCAGCATCAGTACGCAATGATAATTCTTGATGAAAGGGCTTACACTAGGCACTGTAAGGGACAACCAACCCTGGTCTGAGAAAATAAAATAGCTGCTGCTAATCACCTTTTCACTTGAATGCTATCGTCTAAGGATCTGGGCCCTTTCTATGATGGGACAACTAACTCGTCCTGTGGAGGACACATTTTTAACCTCACTTTGACAGGAATACAAGACATCATTTTCCCCAGCAGACATTTGAAGAGTCTAACACAAATCGTTTTCACTTTTCGCAAGAGAGTAAACAAATGTATTTGAAAGAATCCTCTCTAGAGATGGCAAGGCCTTGCCTGCTCCTGTATTCAGGATGGTGCCCAGAAATTGAATGGAAGTGGTTGCTGCAGTTGAGATTTGGCTGCATTGAGGGAGAAGCTCCATTTGTTGAACAGTTCTGAATAGGCCCTATTTGATCTTTGCCTTGGTCAAAATCTTCAATATGGCCACCCAATTGTCTAGATGGGGAAAGACATTGTGACCTTGGAGTCTTGGATAAGCTGCAACTGGTACTATGCATTTCGTAAATATTCTTGGTGTCAACTAAAGCCCAAAGAGGCAGAACCTTGAGCTAGTAAAGATACCTGGCTATCTCAAATCCTAGATATTTGCAGTATTTGGGGTAGATGTGTATATGAAAATATACATCATGGAGGACTAGAATTTTTCATAAACTCTCGAATTGAGGCAAGAGCTTGGAGAGTTGCCTTTCTGAACAACTACTTCTTTAGACATTTGTTGAGTGGACAAAGCTCCAGAATGAGTTGCGATTCTAATGACTTTTTCCACGTCAGGTCAAAAACCGGAGCTGAACCCTTGAGTTGTTGGGATTTGGGGATGGGCTAAAGCTGCCCCTTTTGAAAGCATGGATCTTATTTCTGCTGCCAGCACTTGTACTTGAGTGGTTTTTGAATACACTTGTGTGTGCCCATATTTCATTAGGCCCACACACTGACAGGTCAAATGTAATAAATAGCCTATCATTGACGATAAAAGATCTAATGCATGGAATCTGGATGCGAAGGAGAAAATAGAGAAACTAGACCTGGATCGGAAGGCGGGCCAGAGAAAGGTCAGCAAGAGGAGTCTTATTTGCTTTGAGTAGCGATTTGTTTCTTAGGTTGTTGCATAGGGTAGCAAGAGTAAGGTGGCTCGGTTCCTGTTGTTGGATGGTGGAGTTGTCAGTACTACAGTGTTTGTGGAACAGGCTACAGGAGGGGGTGGTGCAGCTGGTAGCTACCTCTAAAAGTTGATAATTCTCTGTCTCTTACACCCTGAAAGAGCACCCACTACCTAAGAAGTAGGCTGTTTCAGTGTCTGATTAATTTGCTGTAGTGCCTCATTTACATACTTGCCAAACAGATGGTTTCTGTAAAACGGCATGTCAAAGATACAAAGCTGCACTTCTGCAGTGAAAGGAGCTATCCTTGTCTCCTAATTACCATTAACCCGGCCATCAGCCTAAATCCGGTAGTGTTCACATTGAATGCTCCATCTAGCATTCCCACAGAAGTTTTCTCCTTCACAGAGTATTGCCATAGCTTCTTCCTTCCGCAAGAAAGTGCAGGTATAGAACCATATCCGCCAACACTTGCAAATCATGGCAGCAGATTAGAACTAAATAATTATCCAGTTTAACGGATGCCGCTGCTCAGATGGACCTACGTTTACTGAAATTATCCATCTTTCCTAATGGGCTGTTGACAGCGAGAATGGATTCCTCAAATGCCTATGTGGAGTTAGCATTACAACTGTATATGATTTGAGATTCTCTGGCAACCATGCAAGGGCATTTTCCGGTACTCTCAATTTTTTATTTAGCCTAGTAACTGTAGGTTTGAGACAGACTTCTGCAAGATTTTTACTTCCTCCGTCCAAAGCTGGTTCAGAATGGAAATTTATTTTACTGACTTCCATGGAGCTTCTTTAAAATTGTATCAAAAGCAGTCCCTATGAGTGCAACTTGGGAGGTCAAGCAGATTTGATGCCTTCTCCACCAGAGGGTGGAATGTGACTGTCATTGTGAGGGGAGTCAACCTGTGGCCACAATCATCCCACTCATCTGTGTCAGTTTTTGGTTGTTCCTGAAGTTCTCCTTCCTCCAGATCAGTATCTCCAGAGGATTGTGTTTCTGAACTAAGCTGAGTTGGTGGTACGAGGTGTGGGAAAGGAGGTGGTGGCACCACAGGTTGTGGTTGAGGCTGAATCCAAGGCGGTAGAGGCGAAAGGAGCACATGAGTTACCACCTGAGGCAATTTATTACAGTCCTTTCTGTCTATCATGATGTGGATAGTGGTAACCGCACTGGTATTTTAACTCCTCATTAAAAATCTGCATTATTCCTCAGGATGCCTTTCTCAGTCATCACGGTTACCATACTGACACTACATGTTAATTTGGTTTCAGCATGTGAATGTACCAAAAAGCCCTTTTTTTGTGACTCCCCTTCGGTATCCAGAAAACTTGGTTATATGCAACGGAATGTTGCTTGAGAAGCGTTCACCAAAGGCAAAGCTCTCTTTTCAGGCAGTGGAGGCATGGAGACCATTTTGTTTTTTGGTACAGTTGTTGTTCGACCCATAGATGGCAGAACCGCTGACTGTGGTGTTGTGATTCTAGCACAGAAGGCGGTGAGGTCATCGGCTTGGTTGTCAACTATCGCCATGAACGGTAGACGCTTGTTTGCTGACAAGGCTTGAGATGATGAAGCAATGTTTGCAGGCTTCTCCGAGGGTGTCAGTGATGGGAGCCCAAAAGACTATTCTTGTGGTCTATCCGGCTTACATTGGACTTCTTGGACACCATACAGGGAGTTGTTCTGGAGTAGTAACGTTTCCCTCAGATACTGTTTTGTGGGATACTGTCTTGTCCTCTAGACAGCACTTCATGATGAGAGCTGCAAGCTGATTCCTCATCTGAGATTGGTTGGCCACTTGCCTTTTTACTTTTGAAGTCACCTCAACACCTGTTTTTCTAAGTCATCTGGCTTCTTAGCTGAAACTTTTTGGCACATTTTGCACTTTTTAGTGAGGGTAGAGCAATCTTGGTGCGAGTCACAAGTCCTGAAAAGTTTTTAGATGATTTAGTCTAAAATTTTCCAGCAGTTTCTCCCTTTCTTCTTCCCATGAAAGAAATCTCCAGAAGCAGGGATGGAAGGAAAAGGTTACTTAACCAGTAACATCTGTTCATGGCATGTAGTGCTGTTGATTCACATGCTTAGCATAATTCCACTATCTAGTGTTGGTCTCTGATGTGTGTAAGTTGTTTTTCTTCTAAGAAAGTATTTCGCATCACAAGGTTTAGGGACTCCTCTTGCTTGTAATGTGCATGGTCCTCGACTTCATTATTAGATTATTTACCGCAAGACAGGTGAGGATGGAGTATGAAGGCTAGTGATGTATAGTGAGATGACCATGCAAAAGGAATGCAATACAAAAGTAACCACAGCCACCAGAGGTTTTGGGGGAGAATGGTGGGTGCATGTGAATCTACAGCACTACATGCCAGGAACAGATGCTTACTGGGCAAGTAACCCTTTCTGTTCAAGGCATGTGTGGCTGCAGATACACATGCTTAGCACAAACTGTCAAGCAGCTCTCCTCCATAAGTGGTGGCTAAGCAGTAGGGGTTAATAGTTGTTTGAAATATTGTACGTAGAACTGCTTGGCCCACATTTGCTTGTTGATGAGCCAAGACATGTACACGGTAATGTTTTGCAAATATATGAGGTGTAGACCATGTAGCTGCTTTACATAAGTCAGCTGTAGGTATGTTTCCTAAGACAGTCATTGAAGCTCCTTTTTGCGAGTGGAGTAAGCTCTTGAAGGGATAGGTAGAGTTCTTTTGGCTTTAGCATAACAGGTCTGGATGCATTTGACAATCCAATGTGAAATGCCCAATTAGAAATTACCCTTCCTTTGTGTGGTTTTGAAAAGCCAACAAAGAGTTGTGTTTTCCTAAATTAGGTGGAAATGAGATAGCACATTTGGAAGGAATGTGGGATTGGTACGCAGTGCCACCCTATTTTTAAATAGTTGAAGAAGAGTTCTTCTAAAGTTAGTGCCTGAAACTCACTGACCTGTCTGAGTGAAGTGAAAGCAATTAAAAATGCTACCTTCCAGGATAAAAACCGGAGGGGGCAAGAGTGTAGGGGATCGAATGGAGGACCAATTAGTATTGTTAGCAGATTATTAAGATAAAGTAGAAGCTTGTGGTATCTTAGTGGGAATGACTCTTGAGACCACCCTCTAGGAAGGCTTTAATAACAGGAATCCTGAATAGAGAAGTGTGTTGTCTGTTTTGGAGACAAGCAGCTATTTCTGCTAGGTGAAGCCTTATAGATGTAAAAGCTAACTAACAGACAATGTCCTGAACTTTAGCCTCTAGAGGATCATAGTGTTTGGAATGGCAATAATGAACAAATCATTTCCACTTTGCAGCACAACAGGCCCTAGTAGCGTGTCTTCTTGCTTCTTTGAGAATGTCCATACAAGGTTGTGGTAGACTTAAATAACCAAAGCCTAAGAATTCAAGAGCCTCATCGCAAGGTTGAGGGACCTTGGGTTCGGGTTTCTGACTTTTCCATTGGTCTGCGCGAGAAGGTACTGCCTGTTGGGCAGTACAAGGTGGAGAACTACGTCTAGAAGTGTGGTGAAACATGGTTGCCGCACCCATGTGGGAGACACAAGGATTAGAGTGAGATGTCTGCCAAAATTTGCGAACCACAAACGGAAGCAGTGGGAGAGTAGAAAAAGCTTAAGCAAAAATCCTTGACCAACTCATCTGTACTGTATTGCCCCTGGACTGTGGGAACCTGGAGGCAAAGTTTTGGCATTTGGCATTTTCTACTGTGGCAAAAAGGTCTATGTCTGGGCGAACCCTATGCGAATGGGAAAAGGACTTGCAGGTTGATCTCCATGGACTTGTTGGTGCTTGCTGCTGAGGAGATCTGCAAAGTCGTTGTCCACTCTTGGGAGGTACTTCACTAACAGATGAATGTTGTATCGGAGAGCCCAACTCCAAATTTTCTGGACTAGACGAGAAAGCTAAGAAAACCTGGTACACCTCTGATTTTACACCAGGCTCTTACTCTGAAGGAGCATGCTGCTCAGACAGCTGGCTCCTGTTTTCATACACTGGGCCTACTACACCGAGTCTTTCCCTTGCTTCCTGATTCAACTCGGAAGACTGACTCAGGCACTCATACTAAGCCGTCTGGAAAACTGCAATGGCCTCCTGGTTTCTGCTAATGAGTCCTCGCTCAGCAGATTGCAGGTGGTTCAGAACACCGCGGAGCGATTGGTTCTCAGTGCCCCTTCCAGGACTGCCTCCTGTCCCCTTCTTCGTCAGCTTCACTGGCTCCCAATACATGAACGGGTTAAGTTCAAAGTCTGCTACACTATTCATAAGGCTATAGTCAACCTTGGCCCCGTCTATCTTTCCGAGAAATTTACACTATACCTGCCCCCTAGGTCCCTTCGTTCTGGATCTAAATCTCTTCTTGTAGTCCCCAGAGTTAGGAAAGCCAGGCTGGGCGGGAAGGCTCTCTCCCAACTGGGCCCTCTTTATTGGAATACGCTCCCTTTGCATTTGAGACAATGCCCTGCCCACCTACAATTCAGAAAGCATCTTAAGACTATTCTTTTCTGTCTCTGATTATGCTGTAGTAGCTTAGCTTTTCCTGTTGCCCACCCGAAGCGCAGATACCCCTCTTCGGGGGTCGATTCAGGCGCTATATAAATAAATAATACACGGAAGCCTGTTTTGATCAGGACTACCTTGCCGGTGAGGAAGGAAGGCTTTGAGCACTAGATGAACAGCTACCAACTCTAGGTTATTGAGATGGCAGCATGTTTGGCTGATTGTCCCGTGCCCTTGAACAGGTGGATCTTGTGAATGCATCCCCCCTCCCCCCTTGAGGGAGGAGCCGGTTCTCTTTAGAACTGGGGCTAGGAAAGGCCATTCTTTTAGGAGGTTGTTGGTATTCCACCACTGCAGAGTGGCAAGCATGACGGCTCACCAACATCAGATTTTCCAATTGGTTCTGCCCTTGAGTCCACTGATGCGCTAATCACTCTTGCAACCGGCGCATATTGAGTCTGGCATGAGGTACTATGGCTATGCATGAAGCCATAGAGCCGAGAAGACTCATAACTGTTCTCACTGTTACCTGCTGATGAGGCTGAAACTGGGGAATAAGCACCTGGAAGGATTGAATTCAGGAATCATTGGGGTAAGCTATCCCCTGCTGTGAATCAAGGATGGCTCCTAGGTCAGATTGTATCTGAATGGGTTGGAGGGGGATTTGACTGGATCGATGGTGAATCCCAGTTGATGTAGGTTTATGATGGCTTGACTGTGTTGAAAACACATTTGACGAGTTGTGCTCTTGATGAGCCAATCATTTAAATATGGGAAAAAGTGTATGTTTTGTCTGTGTAGGTGAGCAGCTACTATCGAAAGAAATTTGGTGAAACCCCTGGGGGCTGTAGAGACCCAGAATGGGAGCACTTGGACCTGGGAGTGTTGGTTGTTCAATACGGACCTGAGGAATTGCCGATGCACCGGGAGAATTGGAATATGGAAGTAGGCGTCCTTCAGGTCGAGTGTAGCCATGAAGTCGCCTTTTTGAAATAGCAGAAACACATTCTGAAGAGTGACCGTGTGGAAATGCTTTGAGAGAATGTATTTGATTAGAGGTCTGAGTTCCAAGATTGGGATTAAGGGTCCGTCTTTTTGGGGAATAAGGAAGTAAAGTGAATAGAACCACGTGCCTTGCTGGTGTAATGACACGGGTTCTATGGCCTCTTTTTTTTTTTTTTAACAGATCTTGAACTTCCTCCCTGAGCAACTGTTGATGGTCTGTTGAGAGTTTCTGTTAGCAAGGTGGAACGTTTGGAGATGTGGAAGTGAGCTCTAGACAACCATGTTGGTTAATATCCAACAACCACTGGTCGGAGGTGTTGTTCTGCTAGGTGGAAAAGACCCTGTATGAGCCCATGTAATATCCCCTTGGGGATGACGTTTGGACGTGTGTTTTTTGGAAGGAGGTGGAGGTCTCAGGGGAGCTAGTTTGGGGATCCTCCATGATGTGAGAAGCGGCCAAAGGAGCCATGTTGCAAAGGCGTTTGTAACACCCCCATGGGTTTAACGATCTCATTTCCCTTTTTTATTTGGTCTAGAGGGAGTCCTCAAGGCCCAAAAAGGTGTTTCCCATCAAAAGGAAGAGCCAACAGATTTTGTTGATCCTCAGGTTTAAAATCTGAGCCTCATACTCAGGCATGTCTCTGAAAGAGGATACTTGAGTTTATGTCTCTGGCTGAGGTGTCAGCTGCATGGTGGGCACAGCGAATCGTGAGGTTTGAAATTAACTTAACCTGAGACAATATGATACACCATCTTGTGTTCCTCAGTGAGATAATGGAGGATGTCCATCTTGTCCCAGTGAGCCCTGTGGTAGCGGGATAAGAGGCCAATGGAGTTTGCAATTCTCTAATACCTGCAGCATCGATCTTCTTACTCTTTATCTGGTGCGGGAGCCTCACCAGATGTTTGAGAGTTAGCCTTTTTGCTGGCTGTGGCTACCACTAACTAGACAGGTCGGAGCTGCCTTTTAATGTACATGTGGTTGTTGGGTGACTGTTTACATTTTTTGCCAACCCTGGGCGAGATGACTCTAGACCAGACAGGATCCTTAAAAAAAATCAGGTGAGTGCCTGAGCATGCCTTTCAGCATTGACATTGTGCTGAACGCTGAGGAAAGGATTTAAAAAAAACAAAATCATCCTCTAAAGACTCATTGTTTAATGGAACCTTGTGGAAGGCCGAAGCCCTTCCTATCAGGTCATGGTAGGTGGTAGTGTTGCCTGGGAGGGAGGGTTTAGCTGGATACAGATCTGGGTCTGTATTTACTGGTGGATCTGCATCACAAGCGGTGGGATGAAAAATTGGTCTTCCTCTCCCCTTCCCACCGACCACAGTATACGAGTATGTGGAACCCTCAGGGGAGTCTGTTGTGATGTGATCCGGCAATGGCCGCAATGCTGGAATGTGGTGCGCTGCAGGCATTGCCGGGAGGGCTGATGTGCACTGGGCTAGTGGCCTTGTCTGCTTTTGTCTTGTGCTTTGGTGGGATGGGGACATCTAAAGCTTTCTCAAACAACAATTGTCTTTTGGCTGGCTGCCGAGTGAGGAGGTCTTGCAATAATACGTCCAGTGTCCTAGTGTATCATTATATGCTTTGGGAGTGAGTCCAACTACTCTTGAAGACTTTCAAGGGCTGGTTTCACCGATTGAAGACTCAGGTCAGGGTGTAGGCAGAGGGGGCAAAGTACTCACTGTTTGCCCTGGAGTGATATTCTGCATCTCTATGTCATAACCGGAACTGTCCTTGAAAGACAAGAAGGTTCATACTTCCTGTTCAGGATCTTCAGAACCGAAGAGACGCGGTGTCTCTTCGTCGCTGCATCGAAACTTCGAGGCGTCAAGGTCTACATTAGAGCACTGTTTTCTTTGATTGATAAGACCTACAAGCTTCACAGGTAGCTTCCTCGTGCTCAGGGGGGCAAAGGCACAAGGTACACACCTGATGGAGATCGGTGAGTGGGAACTTGGCATAGTAACAAGGGCAAAAACAAAGCTGTACGTTCCATCATAGAGTGGACATCTCTTGTAAGGACCATCGAAGAGGAATTCTGCCCTAAAGGGCGAAGGCTCAAGGGTGCGGTAGACGACTTGAGTCGGCCTGAGGAGGTAGAAGTTGATACACTGACTGGGGTAACTGAGAACAGCCACGATCAAAGCCATACCGACGACAATCTGGAAGAAGTAAATGACAACTGTGTAGAACCAGGGCAGAGAAGCACAAGTCCGAACCTGAGGCAGAAGAAAGCAATCTAACAGTGGAGTAGAGCACCATGCGCATTACAAGCAAGAGGAGTCACTATACCTCGAGACTCGAAAAACTTTCTTCAAAGGAAAACAACTTGCACAAATCCGAGCCCAACACAGGATGGCGGGATTGTGCTAAGCATGTGCATCTACAGCCTCACATGCCTCAAACAAAGTTCTGAGGATAGGTACAGGAAAAACATTTCGGTAATCCCAAAAATTAAAGATGTCTATGTAGAGCTCTGAAAGACACTCCCACGTGACATGCAGTTGGAATCGGAACTATTGAGGCTTCTGGAGAAGGTATAGGTCAGTGCACGGTCACCTAATTGGCTCAAGTTTGGGCCTTTTCTATGGAGGTGATTTGATTACTAAAGTACAAGGTATTCATGTTTTGGTAGGAACTTTGTCTGTACTACTGCCACTACAGAAATGTTCCTGTCGGACTCTCCACTCAACGACAGGAAAATATTTAAGCATGTAAAGCAATCCTTTTAGCAAACAATCAAAGAGGAGCAGGGATTGAAGAGGTAGACAGGTTGAGCCAAGTAGGCAATGAATGGGTGGGAGGAGAATTTTCTCTTCCTGGTAACTCCTCAGGTTTCAACTGTGGGTGCCTAGAGTGCACTGGAAAGGAGATTGCCCAATTTTACCCCAGGATTCGAATGATCAGTCTAATTACCCTCCACCTCTGCAGAATTGGTACTCATCATTTTAGGGTAGGTCAAAGAAAGTGACTGCTATGTGTACCCTTTAATCTCAGGAGACCAGAAAGGACCATATGCATGATGCCTTAGCAAAGTAAAGTCCACATCATGCCCTACTGATAAATGGCACTAGCCGATCTACTGCAGAGCCAGAGTATACTAATCTTCACCTCTCAGACAATATGGAATTTGCAACACCTGTCACTAACCCTGTGCCTACGTTTTTTTAGTCCAGTTACAGACAATCATGCTTCCCTTTTAAGCCCCCCTTCTCCGGTAAACCAACCATGGAGGGAAATACTTTGTAAATAGACTTATTGCACCAGCGATGGTATCTATTTGGATGTGAATATGAATACTGAATATGAACAAGTGGTTTTAGTCGCGTTGTGTGAAAATGAATATGCTTCTGGTGTTAGGAATACTGCAAATGCCTCAATACAGACCCTGGTCTACGCTTTGGCTCATGTTCTGCCATCTTTCAGGTCCCAAATTGGTAGTGATATAGAATATATTTGGGCTGCAGACCCTGTAAAATGAGGTTGACTCTAATGCAGAAGCATTCTACATACCACAATATCCACTGCATCGCTGAGCAAAAATAGGAATCCCCCCAGTCAGTCAATGCTGCCACGTCTTTGCGCCACTCTGTAAGCTTATGTAACAACCCCATCATATCTATCAAAAAGCCTGGCAACCTAAACATTGTAACTATCTTTACAGATTCATAACATGCATTTGGGTTTGCTTAGGACTTCAGTGCAGTACATGTTACTTAAATCCGCAGGGTCCCCATTAGAAAATGGGTCCCTTTGAAGGAGCATCAACCAAAGCTTTTACAAAGTCCATGTAAGTAGCCGTTGCAATTTTGATGCTCTCAATGTGCTCAAGATGAAAAGTCTGAAGGCAACATTTGTTATGACAGTGCTGATAAAGATGTTGTCTGTGCCCAAACTCTGATGTGGCTTTGTATGTATTCCAAGCTGCTGATGCCTCATGTCCATCCTAAAGGATCTTGCAGATTGCCAGAATCAGGCACCTGAGGGTGAAAAGATTGTCTGCACAAAGCATGGATGTCAGAAACACCCTAACAGGTTATGGCAAGAGAAGAATGGGAAAATATTTGCCCACAGAGTACTACTCCCAAATCTGGCACATCTATATCACGGCATTGCACAGTTAGTTCAGACAGTACAGTCCTTGCTGGTGTCACGCAATGGTTTTCACCTTATTTCACTTTTATTTCTCTTCCATTGCAGAACAGCACTGGCATTTTTGTGCTGTATGTCTTGCCTACGGGGGCGCTAGAGGGCACCAAGCAAGATTGCCGCACTCGCGTGAAGCTCTTGCTGTTCGGGCTACCATCTGCCGGTTATCCGTGGCATCTCCTGCGGAAACACACATCTGAGCATAGCAAAGGCTTGAAGGGCACAGCGGCCAGACATTGACAAACGAGAAAATATGCAGCGGTAGACTGGAAAATCTCTACCTGGACCCGGGGGCAGAATCCGCAAGATGGCGGCCACCGCGGCAAGCTGCTGAGCTCCGGAGAGGGTGAGCAAAGTCCGGCCGCTCCAACGGGCAGGAAGCTGGTGGTGTCAGGCGGAGGCGGGTGTCGTCTGGAGTTTCGGCCCAATGGAGGGCTCTGAGCGACGTCTTTGCTGACATCGGGTCCCGAAGAGTGCACCGCCCGATACGTCGCGCGTTGCTGAGGTGCGCGATATCGGAGTGGAAGGAGCCACCGATGCTGCCCTGCGAAAAGTGAGGTGAGCGGGGCCGCGATTGTCTGTGGGGGGTGTGGGATGAGGGCTGGACGCCAAGACTCGGAATACTGTTGGGATGGCTGCGGCGCCCCCCCCCGCAACCTGGAAATATTCGCTGCTGCCTGCCGGCGGCCCGCTGGTGCTTTCTGGGAAGGTAGTGCGACGAGCACTGTGAATTGATGGTGCGTGCCGTCTGGGCCTTGTGAAATGCAGCTCCCTTACTCAGGGGCCTGGAAATACTGAGGAGCCTTAATTGCGCAGCCTTTGCCTGCATCACGACGAACCTGCCTGGGCTGCACTTGGTGAGGAGGATACGGGCCCCGAAAGACCCCCATTGGGTGGCGGCCGCTTTCTCCCTGCTTTTGTGGGGGGCGACCAGGGTTGCAGTGTCGCCGCCGGGGGCCTGGGGGTGATACGCGGATTTCCCCCCCCCATTTGCTTGGCTCTCGTCTAGCGCTGCAAGTACACCGGTAGCTGATTGAGGCGACGCTGCGGGAGGGAGTGCGCAGATATCGACTGCAGCTTGTTATTGACCTGACTACGGAGACACTCTTCTTCGGCGGGGAGCTCCGCTGGCGCGCTCTTTTTCTGGTGCCCTGGGGCTGGGAAGTCTGCGGAGGAAACTAGCGGCCAGTGGACGAGCTGACTGCGCCTAGGATCTTGACGCTCGCAGACGGTCCCTCTTCTCTATCGCATCCTGGTGTTTGGAGATGGGGAAGCCAGACGGCCACCAGCCAAAACTGACTTTTGAAGCGCGGAGGGCCGCCCGCTCACAGGCGGAGCGGGAGGATGACTGCACGGAACCTCAGGCTCCTTCCACTGCAGACCTTAAGGAGCTCCTGCTCGTCATGCAGTCCAGTTTGACCTCCAACGAATCTAAGATGGACTCTATGAATGCTCGGCTGGACGGAGTCACGCATAGGGTAGACAGGCATGACAACTGGCTGACGGAGGCGGAACGCCCTATTTTGGATCTCGAGGACACTGCCACTGCCACCACTTCCCGTACTTTGGACATGGAGAGGGTCCTTAAGGCCTTAAGATGTACCGTTCGTGCAAGTATTCCACAGTTTGTTGATGTAGCTGGCGGGGAGGAGAGGGAGAATGGGCGATGAGACTGACCAGGCGGATCTGCCGAATTGGGTGAGGGAGCTGTTGAGTTTACCACTGCCTGTCTCATGTCGGGACGCCTCATAGGGGAGTGGTGCAGTTCCCGTGTTCTTTGCCGGTGCCTCACTAGCTGCATTAGCCAAGGCTGACGACACTTATTAGCGGCGCACCACGTTCATGGGGCACACAGGGATAGCGATAGCGAGCTGTCATCTACACGCAAACTTTCCCAGGTCACACCCTGACCTAGTTTTCACACACGCAAGGAAGCGTAAGTTCGGACGGACACACTTGTGAGGTTCGCCCCAGCCGTTAAGTTTTTATTGTTATTATGTTGTCAATGTTACCTCAGACCAAAGCTCCCTTAGTTTACCACAGCGCAAGCTGGCTGACACATGTCCCGTACCCGAGCCCCCTAATGGCTATACAGTTTAGTCATGACACGCGTTAGCATCCTCACGTGCAACATACGGGGCATGCATACCCCCACGCGGAGATACTCCATCTTCGCTTACCTCTAGCGACACTCAGTTGGAATCTCTCTACTACAGGAGACACACATGACTCAGCCAGAATTAGAGAAGCTGCGCAGGCGCTGGAGGGGGCAGGTGTATGGCACAGTGTACTCGGCACACGCCAGGGGCACTCTAGTGTGGGTCAGGGCGGGAGTCCCGTTTGTCAGTACGGACATGTCTGTGGACCCTGCAGGTAGGTACACTCTTGTGCAGGGCACACTTAATGGCCAATCCATACTGCTGGCCTCGATCTATGCTCCGAACGTCGACCAAATATCCTTCCTCACACAAATATCTCTGGCACTGACCCCTTACGCCAGGCTCCCCTGGCTGATAGGCGGGGACTTTAACTCTGTACTTGACGTGCATCTAGACAGGTCCTTCCCTCCACTTCGCGCGACGTCGGCTGCCTCTACGGCGCGTGCGCTGACTGAATGGCTTTCGCAGTGGGGGGTACTTGATATCTGGCGGACCCTGTACCCCATAGACCGCATTTATTCGCATTACTCCAAGACGCATGCGCCTGGACAGGATTGTGGGGTCTCCGGCGCTGCTGCCGCTGGTGGTGAAAGCAGAATACTTGGGGCGAACGCACTCTGATCACAATCCCCAGTGGCTCCACCTTAGCTGGGATGCGGATCGTCCTCCTATACCCACTTGGCGGCTCCAGCCTACCGCGCTGGAGGATCTGGAATTCCGACTCTCAGTGGAGAACGCTCTCCTTTCCTATTTCGAGCTCAACGAGGGCACAGCGAGCGATGCGAGGGTGGAGTGGGACGCGCTTAAAGTAGTACTCCGAGGTCACTGCTTGGTGCTTGGGAGCCACGTGGAACATGCGAAAACAGCTAGCGCGGTCGCTCGCCCGCATTGAATCCCAGCTGCTGCAGTACGAACGGGAGGGGGAGGGCAGCGGTAGACACACACACCAACTAGCAGACCTCCGACTGAATCACGCCACACTCCTGGAACGCTTGAGGTGCCTGAACTATGCGGCACATACGGCTCGCACGCATGCCTCGGCGGACAGAGCAGGACGGCTGCTCGCCTGGCTTTTGAAACAAGAGGCCACCTGTGCCGCGATTGTCGCGGTGCGCACACCAGAGGGAGACCTTGTGTGTACCCAAAGGGAGATTCACAGGGTTATGGTAGATCACTATACACAGTTGTACCGAGCGCAAGTCCGTTGCTCGGGGGACGACCTAGAGCGGTTTCTCGGACAAGCACATCTGCCAACGGCTACCGATGAGCACCAAGAAGCCCTTAACTGCCCCCTCACACTGGAGGAGATAGGAGACGCTATATCTTCCATGGCATCCGGGAAGACCCCGGGTCCGGACGGCCTGCCCACGGAATTCTACAAGGCCTTCCGGGAGCACCTGGTGCCGCACCTCTACAAAGTGTATGCGACGGCGGTCGAGACGGGCGAGCTACCTCCGTCGATACGCGAGGCTTATCTGGTGTCCCTCCCCAAACTGGACCGGGATCCCACGGACCTGAGGTCTTACCGCCCTTTGGCGCTTCTTAACGTTGACTGTAAGGTTCTGGCTAAGGTGCTGGCGGAGCGATTGGCGCCGGTGGTCTCGCACCTGGTTCACACGGACCAGAATGGTTTTGTGCCGAAACGCAGCATGTCCTTGAACCTGAGGAGGTTTTTTAGGGTGGCGACAGACAGCACACAGGAGTGGTCCAGGGCAGGCTGGCTAATATTGGACCTGGAAAAGGCATTTGACTGCCTGGAGTGGCGATAGCTCTCGGTGCTGCTGTTGCGCTATGACCTTGGCTTGGGCTTCCTGCACATGGTGGGCCTTCTATATAAGGACCCTACGGTGCGGGTGCGGTTGGGTCCGTACATCTGACGCCATACCAATCTGTAGGGGTACTCAGCAGGGATGCCCGCTGTCGCCGCTCCTGTTCGCCTTGGCGATGGAATCCCTGGCGGCGACTATACGGGAGAGGATGGGGGCTGGCATACCATTGGGAGACGCAGTCCATCAGGTGTCGCTTTATGCTGATGACCTGCTGGTGTACGTGAGCGATATAGACGATATTCCCCCTAAGTTAGCCCACATTTTGCGAGACTTTGCTGCCCTTTCGGGACTCCGGGTGAACGCCAGTAAATCTTGCCTCTATGCGTTCGGTGACGGGCGGCAGGACCCCGGATACACCTTGAATGGCACTAGAGTACAGTGGAGGGGAGACGCCTTCCGGTATTTGGGGCTCCGGATCTATCGTCAACCGGCGGACCTCCTGCATGGCAATCTGGGTAGGGCCTTTACGGCCATTAGGTCCCAGGTAAACTTCTGGAACGCATTGCCGCTAACGGTCACAGGTAGAGTGGCGCTATCCAAAATGGTGATCCTCCCGCGGTTGCTATACTGTTTTGCTAATTTACCCGTATATGTCCCAGCAGCCTTTTTTGCTAAACTGTCGCGACTTCTCAGGGACTTCATCGGGGGGGAGGGGGGGGGGGGGGGGGAACAGCCAGCACAGGATGTTGCTACAAAAACTCTATCTCCCCACGGACCGAGGAGGCCTGGCTGTGCCTTGTTTTGAGCATTATTACTTAGCGGCCCAACTGCAGTGGATAGCCCGCTGGTTGGCGGACAGGGGTCGGGAGGACACTGCGTCCATATTGCCGCCGCGCTCTCTTGAGCAGTTACTAGTGCTTTTCCACCCAGCCTCTAGGACTGTGATGCCAACTCCGCTCCTTCTTGCTGTGGCATACCGATGCTTCCGCAGGAGCCTATTCCTTACCAGACATGTGGTCCCATATTCGCCGGCCTTACCGTTCGAGGGCTCCACTAGGGGAACAAGATCACTCACCTCCCTTGCGCTTGCGCGTTGGCGGGAGGCAGATATTCAGACTCTGGGGGACCTGTATCGAGATGGAGTGCTCCTCCCATATGAATCGCTGGTTGAGGATGGGGGATTACCACCGGGGCAATTCTTAACATATCATTCATTAGTTAGGACTTTGGTTGCCAAGTGGGGAGACATGACCGCGGAGCCCAGCCAACATCTCACTATACAATATTTACACGTCCTGGGGAGAGGCCGGCGCCTGATTCGATGGTTTACAGCGTCATTGCGGATACACACGGCGATCACCCTAGAGCCGCTCAGACACAAGTGGGAGCTCGACCTGGGGAGGCAGCTGGCAGATAAAGAATGGGAGCGAATCCCAGATATATGCGTCTCCGACAGATACAGTTGTTCGTCATACACAGGGCATATCTTACCCCCGCGGCCCTCAATAGATACTTCCACCGCACTGATGCACTGTGCCCTAGATGTGCTGAGCCGGGGGCTGGCATAATACACATGCTGTGGAGCTGTCACAAATGACATTCATATTGGTATGCGATTAATGAGTCCCTGCGCACTATAACGAGCCGTGACATACCTTTTGACTGGATGGTCCACCTGCTGCATCACTTCCGCAGGATGCCGACCACCAAAGTGACGTCTCGGTTCCTGGACTTGGGGTCGCGAAGCGCCTCCTAACCAGGAGATGGAATGCGCAAGACCCACCTCACCCGCATGCATGGAGGCACTCGCTTCTCACGTGGGCCGGAGCGGAGGGGACCGCCATTAGACGAGAGGAGACATTAGGGTTGAGGAAGACGTCCATAGTGGCGCAGTGGGAGGAGTTATTCCGGGCGCTCAAACATGTTGAGGGGACGGACCGGGGAGGAGAGCCGGCTGGCGGGGAGACGCCTTCAGGATAGGAAGCGGGGGGTCTGCCGGAGTGACCTTGTTATGTTCCACACATGATATACACCTAGGTTAGATGCCGCGAGCACACGCATCTAGGCACATGACCGAGAGTAACACTAAAGTCATTGTACACCGACATGAGAGGAGGGGAACAGTAGGGTTGCGGGCACAAGAATACATATGGGGGAGCTGGTCTCAGTTGAGGTGGTTGAGGTTTTACGTGTTTAGTTTCATTGTTATCTGTTGGAAGCAGATATGGATTCGGCTGAGGGATCTGAACAGATAACTTGAAGTACCTATGTAGCGATTTGGTGGGCTGTACTTAGCAATGCTTGAGACCCGCACTACATAAGGGATTTCCGTACCAATTGATGTAGTCAAAATTCTACAAATTACTACGCAGCCATGTCCTTTCATATTTGATATGTACTGTTATTAGCAATGAGTGTTAGGACAAATGAACTCCTATGGAAGTATGCCGAATTATTGTAAATGTTTTGGAAAAGTAAAAAAAAACGAATTAAAAAAAAAATAAAAAATGAGGAGATGATAACCGCAATTCTGCAGCTCTCCTCTGGGAAGGCGCCAGGGCCGGATGGCCTCCCGGCGGAGTTCTATAAAACCTTTCATCACCTGCTCATCCCGGTTCTGCGACATGTATATGAAGAGGCTTGGGAGTCTGGTGTTCTCCCCCCTTCTATGAGAGAAGCTCATATTATCTCCATACCCAAGCCAGGGAAAGATGCCAAATATTGCGATTCGTACAGGCCCCTATCCTTAATAAACGTAGACGCAAAAATCCTCTCTAAATTAATTGCCAACCGTATCAGCCCCCTGATGCCCGCCCTGGTCCTTCCGGGCCAGTCCGGCTTTGCCCCTACTAGGGGAACCTCCCATAACTTGCGCACGCCGTTTGCGCTACTGCAGGACGTGGACCCGGAGACCAAAGCCACAGCAATATTCCTAGACGCCACGAAGGCGTTTGATTCCCTGGAGTGGGATTACCTCGCCTTCGTGCTGCAGAGAATGGGATTTCCCCCCCTTTTTTGGCCTGGATCAATCCGCTGTACTCAGGTCTACAGGCCCGGATCCTTATTAATGGTGCACATTCGGCTCCCTTCACGATAACCAGAGGCACTCGACAGGGTTGCCCCCTGTTGCCTCTTCTTTTTGCTATCGCCATTGAACCACTGGCAGCTAAAATTCGACAACATCATCGGGAACATGCCCTGGTCTATCCAGAAAGACAAATCTTAATATCACTTCATGCGGATGACTTGACGCTATATCTGCGGGATCCTGCCGTCAGTCTTAATCCCATCCTCCGTGTGTTGATACTGTTTGGTAGACTGTCTGGAGTAAAAGTAAATTGGAGTAAATCCCAGATATTCCCCTTGACTGCCTCCACCCTGAGATTCGAGCCTGATTATCCCTTGGCTTGGTGCGCAGAATCTGTCGCGTACCTGGGCGTTCAGGTCTCCCGCTGTCGGGAAGAGCTGATGAGAGATAATTATGGCCAGGCATTGGATCAATTGACGGATAAAATAACTAGATGGATTGCGATGCCCTTATCCATGGCGTCCGGGTGTCTTTGGTTAAGATGGTGATTTTACCTAAACTTCTCTACCTGTTCACTAACATACCCTACGCTCCGAGCCGCCACTTCTTTAGCAGCATCAAATCACAGCTGATCAGACTGACATGGGGCGGGAAGAAGCCCAGACTGGCTTGGGAGATCCTCACGCGTCCCTTTGTCGATGGAGGACTTGAGGTCAATGACATCGAATTATATTACATATGCGCACAGGCCCATTTTGCAGCCTACTGGCTCCATCCCCCCCCATACATGCCTCATTTAGCAGTGGAGGATGGATAAATGGCTCCCACTCCTTATTCGGCCTATTTATGTGCCCCCACTGTACCCAGACACCTGGCCTCGACTACCGTCCACTGCACTGTTCGGGCTTGGTGGGACATGGCACAGAGACTGCAAAACACCCTTTTATATTCACCTCTAACACCCTTGCGAGGACGACATGACATACCTGTTACACAGGAGGGAGGATGCTGTCGGATGTTACGCAAGTTGTCACGGCTCACTTGGGGTCAGCTATATACTCGCGGGACCTTTTGCACTTGTGACGAGTTTTTTGGAGCCTCTTCCCCCACTCCGCTGGAACGTTTCTACTATGTGAGGTTACGCCAAGATGTTCGTGCTCTTGTGTCCTGCTTTCCCCTCGAACCGCCTATCATGGCCCCCCCTGCACGTCTTAATGCAGCAAGACCCCCCAGAGCATGCAGTTTCAAAGCTGTTTACCACCACTCAGAGGGAAAGGGACTGGGACGCAGTCCCGGCCAAGGCCAGATGGGAGGCAGACTTGGGACACCCCCTCACGGAAGAACAGTGGTCCTTCTGCTGTCGGCAGACTGGCGACATTCCGGCTAACAGCAGACTGCGACTCATACATTATAGATATTTACACAAACTTTATTACACACCTGCCCGATTGCATCGTCTCCAGCTGCGTGATAATGACCGCTGCGGAGCAGAAGGTGCAGGGTTTGGACACTTGGCCTGGGATTGCCCATTGATCCGGCGGTACTGGAGGGAGGTATTTAGCGCATTGCATGAGATGACTGGGGCGCACGTGCCGGGTACCCCCCTGGTGGCACTTTTAGGGTGCACTGAGAAATTGCCAGTTAAGATCCGAAAATACACTTCATTGGCCCTTCTATTAGCAAAAAGACGGATTGCCTGCCGGAGGAGGCCGGGCTCCAAAATTTAAGGAGTGGATGAATGATCTCATACTTTTCCAAGATCAAATTCATACTTATGCTGAACTTATGCCACCCACAACTCGACCACGGGACATCTGGGCCCCTCTGCAAACTTATCTCCTGAAATGTGCTGCCATTGACGACCTCAACCTAGCCCAGCTGCCGGAGAGGGGGGGAGGACTCTGAGTAGAAGTTGGCTTCTGATGGTTAGGAGGGAACGGTTTGGTGGGTGCTGTGCCAATTGTGGACTTGAGAGCGGCGAGGGGAGGAGACGGGGGTACATGGAGAGAACTGTGGCAGGGATAGCGATTTCAGATGATGACTAGTGGCATGGGATCTGTGGCCTTTTTCATGGAGGTTTTTCCTTTTTTCTTACTTGGGGTTTACTTTAGTATTGCATTATTGATGTTTACTAGAGACCTGAAGTGTCAACTGACTGTATTCCATGACCTCCTTACGCGGCCGGCCCGATGGGTTGAAGGCAGCTTGCTGTGATTCTTCCCCTACTCCCTTTGATATGAATTCATACAAAATGCAATGCCGGCCCGCTGGGATGTAGGCACTTTGCTGTGTCAACTTGGGAAACAGACAAAGGTCTAGTTGGAAAAAAAAAAATGTCTTGCCTACAGTGTTCATAAAAAAACTAAAAATGTATGCTGCTGCCCATCCTTCCCCAAGGGGACCTTTTATACATATGCAGATTAACTTAATCCTAATAACCTGAAGTTCTTACCCTTATGTTCTAGTACTGGTGTGTATGTCTACTCTGTGCCCAAGCTTATTCCCTCACTGAAGACAAGGGACTACTATGAGGCTTTGAAAAGCTTTAGGCATCCAACAGTTTTTTCACAGTGCCTGCTACCATGAGTACTCAGCGAAAGTCTGTAGCCAGATTCCTTATGCATAGCACTCGTGTCAATTCAAGCAACGAATAGCCGCTAAGATGAGTTAAATTTTGATCGGCAGGCCCATGAATTTCCTTCTATTACTTCAGACCCTCCAGATTTACTCCATTTGCATTTATCTAATGATGGGACTCTAGGTATATTTCAAACAACTGATTACTGTCTCAATAGCTTCAGATTCTAGATTCACGCTGCACTGCTTATCAGCCTGAGCTGACCACAGTCTTTTGTAATCTGCAGCCTAGTGATGGTTCCATATCAAGGTCACCCTTGTTAGCACAATCAACTTCAGGTACTGCTCACCACTAACACCGCTGTCAAGTGCAGTTGACTGCATGCCTGGATTCACACTTCAGAATGCAAGTAGATCTCAGAACCGAAAAACACACTGACAAAAGAGCTCTTGCCCAGTCAGGGTACCTTGAGGACATTATACAGATGCAGCCTTTCTGGTGCCACAGCCTGCAACTCCGAGAGAAGCCTCTCAACTACCTGATCCCTGGATGGGTCTGATGGTTCTTTTTCACTGCAAGCCTGTTTGGTCAGATCGTCATGTGGCTGCGTCAGGAGGGGGTGGGCAGTTAAGGAATAGTCAGCCCCTGAGAGCACACACACATTTCCTCTGTCCAATGTTGGAAATATTAATCCATCTCTTGTAGATATCCAGGCCCGCAGAAATGTGATGTCACTGGTCAGATTGAAAACATTTTTTTGCATTGAATGCTATACATATATTTGCTGAAGCATCCATAGTAATGTTCAGCATTCTTCTGGATTACTTCTGCAAGCACGCTTGGCTTATCCAGTTCATATACTGATAGAGCATGCTGCCTCTCTTTCAAAGATAAACATTTATTAACGCTCAGAATTTGTAAAGACTCAAGAAGCAGATATTAATCCAAAGGGCAGTGCCTTCAACTGGAAAGGTCAGTCTGCCACCATGAAGTAAAGAACGTATCTGTTCTTTGGATAAATTGGTATATTGAAATATGCATCCTCTAAAAAGCCCAGAAATCCCCTTTCAGATGAACGGAAGGCTTCCTGCAGTGTAATCACTCAGCTTCTTCAGGTATTTGTTAAGATGTGTTACATTAAGCACTGATGCAATTCTCCACATTTCTTCAGCAGGAGAAAGAATCTTTAATAAAATTAGACCTTTTTCTGAGAGTGGGACCTCCTCTATAGCACTTTTCCAAATCTCCAATTTCAGCTTTTAGATTCTTGAGCTTATCCCTCCTTGAAGGCTGAGATGAAGGTTTTTGTATGTATTTCAGCACAGGTCAAAGATTCATTATATCCAGTACCCATCTGTCCATAGTTCAAGTCTGTCAGTGCAGCCAGAAGTGTATATGTTTATTTATTGGTATAAGTCAATAAAAACCGTCACAATATTTTACAATTAATACAAAATAAATGTGTTTGCTTTAAGATACATTGCCTTTGTAAATGATCCCTGCACATGTTATTATAATTAATATAGATTAATAAGACCTATTTAAAATTAAATTCTTTTAAAAATAATCAGTTTTCTAAAATGCACTAGTTGATATTGCAAAAATACCGGATAACATAGTGTCTTCTTCGCAGTATATTACGACATTTCCTTCAATTCTAACCAGTCAATCATCTTGATTGTTGTAAAGTGGCATATGCATTGGTAAAAAATTAAATACTAGTTTTATTTATAGAAGTATCAGAGTATCCGAATGTCAGAGTCTCATACTTTTGTTAATGTTGTATTAATTTATTTTGCTTACTGTCTAGGCAGAGTTTCTTATACTGATGTAAGCTCCTTAGAATTCTGATTGATTGCTTTATCATGTGATTATAAAAACATCAAAAGTTTGCAATTTAGCTGGGGGTCTATGGAGTCGAGGCTCCTCATGATAGCTGTTCTGCATGTACGAATCTCCCTCACGTTAAACATGTGCTTTAGGAGTAGAAGGTGTATATTATTTAGAATGGGACATATGCAAACCAAATGCAAGAAATCCTCTTTAGGGGCGTCACATAACCTGCACATTTTTGGGCCTTTATATCTCCTTGGCCGTTTATCTGCTAAGGATGGCAGTTCTCCAAAGCGTATAGCCAATAGCTTTTTCTTAAGATACGCCGGATAGGTTTGATGAAGATATGCTACATGCGGCAATGTGTTGTATATCTGAATTGTCATCCAGACATGGGATCGCAACGAGAATATGTTTTTATCTTCGACTAGCGAATTAGTTTTTACTGCTTTATTCATCACATGAAAAAAAGTCGAACATGTCTGATTTAGGTCCCATAAATCACCCATATTAGTTATTTGTAATGATGATAACAAGTATTTGTTGTAGCGTGTTCTTATCGTTAATCAGAGATTGCCATAAAGCACTGATTAAAGGGCTGGCCAGATTATTTCGTATTTTATGCCAGGAGTTGATGGAGTGGTATCTTCTTGCTATGTTTTGCTGAGTCAATCCAAATTCCAAACGGATTTGAGAAGGTGAAGCGTTAGAAGGAAGACCAAAAATCTGTTTGTATCTTTTAATTTGTAATTTATCCAGCATTTTAGAATCCTTACGAAGCATCACCATACTTGCATAAGTTAGCGTTGGAAGCAGTTTTGCTTTGATGACAGACAGCAAGCAATGGTTAGAAGGACGGGTCGTCCATTTGTTTTTTTACAAGTTCACAAAATGTGTAAAGTATTTTTCCTAACCATATACTGCTGGTGTGTCTGAAAATTAAAAATGTCATCAAAGTTGATGCCAAGGTATTTGTAAGTGCTGACATTTTATGATTGTGTTACCCAGTTTGATTTTCAATGAAGCATTAGGATTGTTTCCTATAGACATTATTTTTGTCTTTGTGATATTAATTTCCATGTTGTTAAAGTTTTGTATATACTGCAGTTTCTTTAATTAATCATTGCAGTCCCACTTCCATGCGACTCAGCAACACAATATCATTGGCGTATGACAGATGGGATATCGTCAATGGACCTAGTCTCGGAGCATGCAAGTTTACTTGATCCAGGTGGATAGATAAATCAGCAGTAAAGAGGTTAAACACACACCCTTGCTGGAGACCCTTTGCAGTTGGTATTTTCCTGGATATTCTCCTACAGTCTCCCACCTTGATTTAAATCCATGTGTCTGTATATAGCATTTCAATTGCTCTCAAGATTTTTTTCTTGAATGCCCCATCGTCTTAGTTTTGCCTATAAGATGGGTCTGTCCACCCGATCGAAAGCTGCTTTCAGATCGATAAAGCAGAGTTGTCATTTTTTCTTTAAACGTTTGCACTTTTCCGCAATTATTGCAACTGTTGTCATATTAATTGAGGTACAGTACCCTTTCCGAAATCCTGTCTGTTGACTGGAATCAAATTCTTGGTGTTTGAACATTCGATTAAATCTTCCAATATTAGTGATGCATAATATTTAGCATCCGAGTCGAAAAATGCTATTAGTCTGTAATTTGCTGGCTTTGTTCTAGCGCCCCCCCCTTAAAAATTGGGTTTATTATTGATGAGATGACCAATCGATTTGTGTTATTTCTTCACTGCCCTCATCGATTGATGGTGCAAGCTGATATCAATCTGGATTTATATTTATAGCTATTTGCTGAATTGAATGGTTGCTGTCTGTAGTACATTTGATTTTGAACATGCTTAGTTGTTGTATTAAGGGTAAGGAAAGAATAGTGTAGTCAATTGTTGACCCAGACGTCGGACCATAATATGTAAAATTTGGAGGATTAGCGTCCTGTGTTCTCCCATCTCAAACCAAAATATTCTAGGGTGGTGACCAGTTCTTTACCCATTTTGTTAGATTTCCTCCAAGGATGGGTTGCTTGATGATTTACTGACCGGATTTCATTTTCTGCTACTAGCTGGTCATCGTCATCTGGTGTGTAAATAGGATGGGTATTAAAGTCACCTGTAATCAATATTTCCCAGTTCGGGGTGTTGTATCTTACTTTGGCTATTTCATATATTAGTTTTTTTAATGTTACCGATTTGTCTGGGGCATTTGGATGAGCATAGATGTTGAACAAGATTATTGAAGTTATCCAATGATCTTTGCCAAAATTAAGTTTAATTATCTGTATGTTTGTAGTGGTCACAGACAGCCGTTCTGATTCTACCTTGAGGTCGTTTGATATATAGACCGATAATCCACCTTTCGGCCTTCCAAAGCGACTCGTTTTTTCTGCATCCACCTGATGTAGTGTAAAACCCAGCAATTGAAATGGACCTGACAGCCAGGTCTCTTGCAGCGCTATTCTATCATATGCGTAGGTTTCTAATAGGGTGCTATCCCCGAGTTTAGATTTTGCACCTGCAATATTCCAGGAATATATATTTAGCTTGGCAGCTTGCAGGGCACATGTTTCGATAATTGGTCAATCAATATTTGAATTTGTTGAGGCTAACGCTGACCAGCGCCTGTGGTTTTGGCTTCTTTCCGTTAATGAAGCAGTATACTGACAGACCGAAGTGAGAAATCCTGCCTACCGCTGACAGTGTGTAGAGCTTGGTGAAGTTAGGCTCTACTTCTCTTGTCTCAGAACTCTTAAGTTTGGATTCTCCTTTGTTGTCCTTGCTAGCTCAAATGAGGATGTTGATGTCTTTGCTGGTTTGACTAAGAGTATTGTAATCCATGCAGACTATAGAGCCTATACTGACCAATATTGGATCCTTACTCGAATGGTCTTTGATTTGGACGCCTGTGGTACTTGAAAGATTGACTTTTCTGCAGGGACGAAAAATCTTTCTGTGTCCGTATCAACTTTGATTGATTGAAGGGTTCCAACCTCCTTGAACAAGTCCATCAAATGGCATATCCATGATCGTTAACTGTACCTCAACCCTAAAGGTTGCTCTCTTGAGTCGAACATTGCATTACTGTTGTCTCTCCAATCTGGTGAAAGCTTCAAAGTGGGGACTCCAAAGAAGCATCAATTAAAGAAGCCACGACTTGCTCTCCTTTCAAAATAGCCACTGCTTGCATGCGGTCTTCCTCCGGCAACTTAGCTATATCATTTCATAGCTGTAGGTCATATCTAGTAACTGCTGCTGCGTCCCATTTACACTCCTCTCTCAGGAGGCGTGGTTAACAGTGTAGCAGAATTTAGCAATCTGCATTGGGCGGCAGAAGAAACCAATGAATCAGACTATTTGCTATAGTATGTAGGCAGGTGCAGACTCCGTATCCTTAGATTTCTTTTAGCTGCGTTACAAATTCACTTTCGCAGTAGCGAGATTTGCATTACCAAAAACTCTTCCTCCCAAATGTGACCGAGAATAGGAATTGCTGTAGCAGAACTGTGCATCTTATTTTTTTTAAACTGAAAAGCAAACCCAACTTCTCCACAATAGACAATGGCAAACAAACTTTGAGATGCATTTTCTAAGCACATGGAACCTGTCAATGTCTTCAGAGGGTAATACTTCTGAATGAAATGAAAAGGAGACTTATAGAGCGCAAAACATTCACCCAAAGGTATCAAGGCGCTAGCTCAGCACAAAACAGATGAGACCAGTAGAGACAGCCTCAAAGATTAAAAGGCCACATCTTTAATGCCTTCCTAAATGGCAACAAGTGAGTTTCTTCCTTAAGCTGTACCGGAAGAGTGTTCCAAAGTCTGTCCGTACTGACCAGAAAACTCCTTCCCCCCTAGGGGCACTTTTTAAACCTGGGAACTACCAGGTTGTGAAAGTGTGCCGAGCGGAGCTGGCAGGCAGGAACAAAAGGCTGCAAATTCTTTAAAAAAAATGCTGGCCCGATATTGTGAGTGGCTTTGAACGCAATGCAGAGAGCCTCAAACTCAATCCGCCTTTTCACTGGCAGACAGTGAAGCTTTTTGAGCACCGTAGAGGCCGATTTAGGTTTTGGGATATTCAACAAAAGGCGCACTGCAGCATTCTGCACAATCTGCAACTTATTGAGGCAATTATTTCAGAGGTTCATAAAGAGCCTGTTACAATAATCGGCTTTAGACAAAACAAGTGCAGAGACCACTAATTTCCTCAATTCAACTAGAATGAATGGGAGAATCCTTCTCAGTATTTCTCAAGTATAGAAGGAGACAAAGTGACCTGGTAACATATCCTTCAAAGGAGAGCATAGAGTCAAATGTGACACCCAAGTTTTTGACCTTATTCTTTGGGTTGGGGAGCGGACCAAACTCTGAGGGCCATAGAGCGGGGGCCCAAAAATTGGTATGCTTGCCAAAAAGTAAGACTTCAGTCTTACTAGCATTCAGCTTCAAACAGTTAGCGGACATCCAGTCCCCCACCTGGTAAAGACAGGTGTGGAACTGTGCCGCTGTTTCGTCTGGAGAGCCAGTCACTGAAACCACAATCTGGGTATCATCTGCATACAAAATAGCAGAGAAGCCTAAAGATCTAATTAACCTTGCCAGTGGGGCACCAACATATTAAAAAGGGTCGGGCTTAAAGACGAGCCTTGTGGTACTCCACATGGCAGTGTGTAATTCAGTGACTTCTACTCACCAAGGGCCACAAACTGTTCCCGACCTGACAAGAATGATTTTCGGCGAGCAAGCGCTTTTCCTTTAATACCAATCCCCTCCAGGACTTGCAGTAGTTTCTGGTGACTGACCATATCAAATGCCACAGAGAGGTCAATCAGCACTAGTGCTGCATTGCCTCCTGCATCACTAGCCTGCCTAATCATTTCAGAAGCTGAGATCAACGCCAGTTCAGTACTGTGTTGCTTTTAAAAACCAAACTGGGTAGTGTCTAGACAAACATGCTTTTCCATATGATCCAAGATGACAGTGTTCATGGCTTTCTCCACCCTCTTAGCGGGCAAGGGGAGTCTGGAAATTGGTCGATAATTATTAGGGTCTGTTCCATCCAGATTGGCTTTCTTTAAAAGGGGGAGAACGGACGCCAATTAGCCGGAAAAGTCCCTGAAAGAATAACAATTTTCTTACCTTCGGTAACGATATATCTGTAAGAAACGTTAGTTAGATTCCTTACCTTAATATATCCCCAGGCGTCAGGCTGGATCCGGAAAGATTTTGTGTCAGCTAGGTGTCGTCTGCGGCTCCACGTCCGTCGTCGGCATCGTGATCGCTGGGATGACGTCAGAGTACTTAGACGCCGCCCTCGCGCACTGACGTCAGTTCTTGTACATAGCTTTCCGCACCAGGAACGCAGAGCCATGCAAGAGACCGACACTGGTGCCATGAATCTAGGGCCCGGAAAGGGATGACCTTAACCCTAGATATCAGTTCGCAGAACGGGGAGGATGGGTGGGGCAGTAAGGAATCTAACTAACTAATGTTTCTTACAGATATATCGTTACCGAAGGTAAGTAACTTGTTTATCTGAAAGAAACATGTTAGTTAGATTCCTTACCTTAGAATAGATACCCCAGCAATACCAATCCCGGTGGTGGGTCTGCGAACCAAGATCACACCAGGAAGTCCTGGAGAACGGAACGGCCAAAGAAGCCGTCTCTCCGGACTTGACTGTCTAGGCAATAATGCTTGGCAAACGTGTGCAGCGAGGCCCACGTTGCTGCCTGACAAATGTCCTGCAAAGGGACTCCCAGTCCCAGGGCAGTAGTAGCCGCTGTGGCCCGAGTGGAATCGGCCCTCAGCCCCACAGGAGGTTCCTTTTTAGCCAAGAAATAACAGGCCTTAATGCACAAAACGACCCACCGAGAGATGGTTCGCGTGTGCACCGCCCGCCCCTTCTTAGCGCCCACGTAGCCAACAAAGAGTTGGTGAACTGTTTTGTGCGGTCCAGATAGAAGGACAGCGCCCGTTTTGGGTCCAGACGGTGGAGCCTCTCTTCCTCTTTCGAGGGATGCGGAGGCGGAAAGAAGGTGGGCAGTGTAACAGATTGGCCGATGTGAAAAGCAGTTACCACCTTATGGAGAAAGGAAGGACGAGTCCTGAGAACAACCTTGTCCGGATGGACAGAAAGGAAAGGAGGCTTAGAAGATAGAGCCTGGAGCTCACACACCCTTCTAGCAAGAGGTGATGGCAACCAGGAAAGCAGTCTTAAGAGTCAGAAGACGAAGGGGACAATTATGAAGTGGCTCAAAGGGAGCGCACATCAGATAGGTCAACGCTAGGTTCAAATCCCAGTGAGGCATTACGAAAGGAACAGGAGGAAACATGTGAGTAATGCCCTTAAAGAATTGAGAAACAACAGGGGATTTGAAAAGAGAAGGCTGATCAGGAAGCCATAAGAAAGCAGAAATAGCTGAAAGATATCCCTTGAGGGTGTCCAGAGCAGAGCCCTGCTGGGCCAGGGAAAGAAGAAAGAGGAGAACCTCAGAACGAGGGGCGCAAAGGGGATCCACAGCCTTTGCTGTGCACCATGCCACAAATTTGTTCCACCTGCAGGCTTATACCGTTTTAGTGGAGGGACGCCTTGCTGCCAGAATGACATCACAGACTTCAGGAGGCAAGTCAAATAGCATCAACTGTCGCCGCTCAATCTCCACGCATGGAGGTGGAGGCTGGACAGGTTCGGGTGGAGGACCGTCCCCTGCTGCTGCGACAGAAGGTCCTCCTGAAGAGGCAGTCGAATCGGGGGATCGATCGATAGACTGAGTAGCTCGGGATACCAGTATCTTCGTGCCCAATCCGGAGCCACAAGGTTGACTTGGGCCCGGTCGCGCCTGATCTTCTTCAGCACTCTGGGCAGAAGTGGTATAGGCGGAAAGGCGTACAACAGCCCGCAACTCCACTTGCGACGAAAAGCGTCTCCGAGCGAATGCCGCCTTGGAACTGATGACATTGCGCGTTCTCTTCGGTGGCGAATAGATCTAACCAAGGGTCTCCCCACTGCCGAAAGAGGCCTTGCGCCACGTCCAAGTTCAGATGCTATTCGTGATCCATCATGCACCGGCGGCTGAGTTCGCCTGCCCTGGCATTCAGAGAGCCCGCCAGGTGTTGAATCACCAGGGTGATGCCCTGATGTTCCAGCCATGTCCAGAGGCGCAGAGCCTCCTGACAAAGGGTCCACGACCCCACCCCGCCCTGCTTGTTGCAATACCACATGGCGGTGGTGTTGTCCGTGAACACCTGCACTACACTTCCCCGAACAGAGGGAAGGAATGCCTTCAGTGCAAGCCGGATCGCCCGCAGCTCCAATAGGTTGATATGGAGCCGAGACTCCGCCGGAGACCAGAGTCCTCTGATCTCCGCCTCTCCCATGTGGCCCCCCCCATCCCAGGAGGGACGCGTCCGTCACCACTACATGCTCCGGTTGGGGTAGGGAGAGGCATCTGCCACTGACCCAATCGCGGTCGTGAGCCACCACTGCAACTGTCTTGCAGTCCCCTCTGAGATCAAGAAGTGGTCGAACAGGTTGCCCAAATGCTGGGCCCACTGGAACTTCAGGTCCCACTGCAGAGCCCGCATCAGCCACCTGGCGTGATGTACCAGCAGGATGCAGGAGGCCATCAGACCCAGGAGCCGCAGTACCAACCTGACCGAAACCCGGGATAAAGGCTAAAAAATCGGAATCAGAGCCTGAATATCCCGAACCCGCTGTTCTGGAGGATAGACCCGAAACTGCGCCGAGTCCAGAACCGCTCCGATGAAAAGGAGCTTCTGAGAGGGACTCGGATGCGACTTCGGCACGCTGATGGAGAACCCCAGCAAATGCAGGAGGTCGGCCGTAGTCTGGAGGTGGGAGACGACTGCTTGGGGCGAGCCCGCCTTCAACAGCCAGTCGTCGAGATAGGGGGAAGACTGGAACCCCTAACCTGCACAGATGAGCTGCGACCACCGCCATCACTTTCGTGAACACCAGAGGGGCACTGGTGAGGCCGAAGGGGAGCACGGTAAACTGAAAGTGCTCGTGGCCTACCGTGAACCGCAGGTAACGCTAGTGGGCCAGCAGGACGGGGATATGGAAATAAGCATCCTGCAAGTCCAACACTACCATCCAGTCTCCAGGGTCTAGGGCAGCCAGAACCTGAGCTAAGGTGAGCAACTTGAACTTCTCCTTCCGGAGGAAGGCGTTGATGCTCCTGAGGTCCAAGAGAGGGCGTAGCTCCCCTTTGCCCTTCTTGGGAACCAGAAAGTAGTGGTAATAACAACCCCGACCTACTTCTGGACCAAGAACGCGCTCGATGGCCCCCTTGGCCAAGAGGGCCGTAACTTCCTCTTGCAGAAGTTGCAAGTGATCCCCCGACATGCGGTGGTACTGCGGTGGCATGGCTGGAGGGATCGCCTCGAAGGGGAGGGAGTAGCCCCTTCGGACGATTTGCAGCACCCACCTGTCCGATGTGATGGTACGCCAGTGGAGCAGGTGATGGCGAACTCTGCCTCCCACTGGCGTGGAATGGAGCTGAAAGCTCGGACTAGGAGGGCTTTGAGGCGGATGCTGTTGGGGCAGATGTGGGCTGACCGGCTTTCTGTCCCCCTGCTCCGCCTCGGCGGAATCCACGTCCATGACCGCGTTGAGGCTGGTTCTACGGCCTGTGGCTAGACAGACATGTGGGGGCACCCCTTCCTTGGCCACAAAAGGGGCGAAAAGCGGAAGTTTGCGGGCGCGGGCCGAGAGGCCCAAGGACTTGGCCGTAGCCCTGGAGTCCTTAAAGCGCTCCAGCTCACTATCCGCTTTGTCGCCAAAGAGGCGACGGCCATCGAAGGGCATGTCCATGAGGGTGCTCTAGACATCCCCAGAGAAATTCGTGGATCTCAGCCAGGCGTGGCGGCGAATCGCCACCGTGGTCGCAATTTCCCTGCCTAGCGAGTCCGTTTTGTCAAGCCCACATCGTATGGAGTACTGCGCCTCATCCCGCCCCTCGGCAAGAGCCTGGGCGAGCCGTGTCCGGGCCTCCTCCGGACACTGAGGCAGCACGTCCGCCACCGTATCCCACAAGGAGTGGGTGTAACGGTCCAAAAGGCATGCGGTGTTGATAGACTGCAACCCAAATCTAAGGGAGGAGAACAGTTTCTTCCCAAACTGTTCCAACCTTTTGGATTCCCGATCCGGGGGAGCGGACGGGAAAGCGGTCTGGGAGGTAGAGGCCTGGATAACCAGGCTCTCGGGCGTGGGGTGCACCGACAGAAAGCTGGGGTCGCCCGGTGCGGGGCGGTGGCGCCGGGCCACGTTCCGGACTGTGGAGGGCTTGGACCAGGTGCCCATCAGAACGTCCGTCAGTGCTTCATTGAACTGCAGCAGAGGCTCCGAGGAGCTTACTGGTGGTTGAAGCACTTCAGTGAGGAGATTAGTCCTCATGGCGACTGCAGGGAGCTCCAGCTGGAGGGCTTCGGAAGCCCTGCGCTGCACCACAGAATAGGTAGCACCCTCCTCTGTAGCCATGGAGGGAGGAGAGAGGAAGTCAGTGTCAGGGGAGGTGTCAAGACCACTGGCATCCCCCAGCTCTTCTGCCCAGTCCTGAGATAACTAGCACCGCTGTCCCAGAGGGTCCTCAGACCCTTCCCAGTCGTCCCCGTCATCCGACTCCTGGTAGACAGGAGGAAAGGTCGGAGCCGGGCGGAAGATGAACCTGTCATCCATCGGCGCCGGAGACAGCGCCGGGCGGCGCCACTCCAACGCCAGGCCCGGACCGGGACTAAACCTGGGGACGACGTCGTCCGAAGACGGCGCCAGGGGCAGCACCGAAGGGGTCGACACCGGCGGAGGGGTCGTAAGGTCGAACAGCGTCGACCGGGAGCCAGGCCTGGATCCCACTGGGGCCTGCGGCGTCGGGACCGAAGTTGACGACTGCGCCGGGGCCGGAGCCGCCAACTCGCTAGGTCTCCCAGTCGAGCCTGCGGGGCCCGAAGGCACGCCGGCAGGCGTCGACGGCGGAGCCAGACTCCTCATGGCCACGAGGAAGTCTCGGATCTCTGCCGGATTCGCATCAGACCCCAGGGACCGGAGGGTATGGGGTCGGACACGACTCCTGCGGCTCCGACGGAGCCGTGCGGGTGGTTCCATCCGAACCCTCAGGTGAGTCGCGCGACCAGCGAGGGGAGTTAGAAGAGCGATGTCGCCTCTTCAACTTCTTGCTGCGCCTCAACTTACCGGAATGCGAGGACTTCGACCCCGACGAGCGGTGATGGCTGCGGCTCCGCGACCGGTCCCTCGACCTCCTCCTCGACCGTGACCTCGAGCGGCGGGGAGCCGACTGCCGGATCTCGAGGCATGACTCGGCATCATGGTCAGCGCCAAGGCAGTAGAGACACCGGTGGTGGTGATCCGTGACCGACATCAGACGGTGACAGGCGTCTCGCGGCTTGAATCCAGGCATCCCTACCGGCACCAGAGCCGAGGTCGACTCGAGATGGGAACCAAAAGAGTTCAAAATGTTTAGTCAAAAAGTGACTAAAAGGGTATGCTCTTCCCGGATCTGCGCTTACTGGCGCAGAAAATGAAGAACTGACGTAAGCGCGCGAGGGCGGCGTCTAAGTACTCCGATGGCGTCGTGATCGCCGGGATGACGTCGACGACGGACGCAGAGCCACAGAAAACGCCTAGCGACGCGAAAGGGTATTGCTGACGAAAAATCTTTCCGGATACAGCCTGACGCCTGGGGATATTCTAAGGTAAGGAATCTAACGTGTTCCTTTCAGATACATTTGATTAAAGATAAGAGTCAGATGTGCGGAAAAAACCTCTGGCAGGAGATGAGATTTTAAGTGGACAGGGATCTAGGGGGGACCCAGATTTAGTGGACATCAAGAACTTAATGACCTCCGTTGTTAGTAAAGCGTCGTCATTATAAGCGTATAACAGGGAGGTTTCCATTACCACCATGACATCACCAGGAGACCCTAAAGATAGCAACTTCCCTGGGGCAACATTCTGCAAAAACCCACTATAGACCGCTTTCACTTTGTCTTGAAAGAACGTGGCCAGGGAATTACAGAATGTTTGATTTGATGGAAAAATGGTCACCTCGGGGCATTTGGCTAGCCTTTTCACCGTGGAAAAGAGTTCCTTCGATGAGTTTTTAGCAGTTATTATGGCTGTGGTAAAATAAGAATCTTTCTCTTTATGTACTAGCTTTTCATAATCAAGCAGGGCTTGTTTATAGACCAGCTTGTTGTTAGTATCGTTGGAATGTCTCCACTTCCTTTCAAGACGGTGACACTTCTGTCTTTCCAGTCTAAGTTGCTCTGAAAACCATGGTTCAGAGTGCCTTGATCTATGACAAATGGAAGCTTTAACTGGAAGCACCTGGTCTATAGAGCTCCTTAGCCAGGCCTCAAAAGCGTCAGCTGCCTCACACAGGTTCTCTAAGAAAACTGGAGGGTTCTGTGACAGGGAGCTGTTAAAATCCTCAATGACAAGCCTGTTCAAGGGTCGAACCTTTTTCAGCTGTTTGCGTTTCCGAACCCCTGACTGAGAGTTTTGAACAGGGAGTGAAAACATTACTGCTTTATGATCCGACTATACAAGCAGGAGTGAAGGAAGACAACGCAAGGACTTGTTATTTGTAAACAGTGCATCCAGCAGATGACCTCCTGAGTGAGTGCTACCTATCAACTGCTGGGTGAGGCCTAAACTGTTCATAATATCAAGAAAACGAACAGGGTCTCTGTCTGAGGGATCTTCAAAATGAAGATTAAAGTCGCCCAAGAGCGTAAAATCAGACGACTGAGATATAATATCCAAGGTGTTCATAAACTCAGCCCGGGGACCTGGGGGCCGATAAAGTAAAATGCCCTTAAAAGATTAAGGGTTGTTAACTAAAATATTGAATAATATGGATTCCAAAGTGGCTACACTATTTTGGACATTAAAGGTCCCTTTCCACATGTTTCTACATATAACGTCTAGCCCTCCGCCTCTTTTCCCCAATAGGATTCCTTACCTTCGAATTTCCCTACGCGTCACAACTGTATCCAGAATATTTTTTCGCGTGCAGCACTCTGTGCGCCAGTCGTTTCCACATGGCATTGTCCGTGTCATCTGCGCTGGAAATGACACCCAAGTCACCTATAGAGGTGCCATTTTGGCGCACTGACTTCAGTTACTTTCACAACTTTCCACACCAGAAGCGCAGAGCCATGAGGTGCACTGACACTGATGTGTCCAAACTAAGGTCCTGAAAGTGATAATTTCTAACCCTAGAAATCTGTCTGCAGAGCGGGAAGGATGGGTGGGTCAGCAAGAAATCTGCAGCTAGATATTGCCTCTACCAGATATGGCATTACCGAAGCTAAGTAACTTGTTTATCTGATAGAGACATCTAGCTACTAATTCTTTACCATTGAATAGATACCCAAGCAATACCATCCCCTCGGGGCTGCAGACAAATTTAGACTAAGGCGTCCTGCAGGACCGAACAGGCAAAGTGCCCGTACCTGACTGTCTAGGCAGTAATGCTTGGTAAACGTGTGCAGAGACACCCATGTTGCTGCCTGACAGATGTCCAGGACTGGAACTCCGTGGGCTAGCGCAGTGGTCGCAGCCTTAGCTCTGGTGGAATTAGCCCTTAAGCCTTCAGGAGGCTGCTTCTTTGTCTTTCCATAGAAGATATTGAGCAGAGGACAACCCATGAGGAGATGGGCCTTTTCTGCACCACCAGACCTTTCTTCGCTCCAACATAGCCCATAAATAGTTGGTCATCCACCCAGAACTCTCTTGTGCTGTCAAGGTAGAACGACAAAGCTCTTTGTGAGTCCAGACTGTGGAGATACTTCTCTTCTTTAGAGGGATGTGGATGAGCATAAAAAGTGGGAAAGGTGACAGTTTGGCCTACATGAAATGGTGTTCCACTTTTGACAGGAAAGAGACCTAGTGTGTGTAGGGTCTGCTTTCTATGTTCACCCCCACTTTTTGCTTTTGCTTCACTGGTTTTCGACTTAGATGTGGCTGTGGGCCTGCTAATCAGACCCACAGCCCAGCTGTTCTCTCTCTAAAATCATATTATGTACTTTAGGTGCATAACCCAATTGGTAAGGATCACCTTATTGGCCCCTGTATAGTGTACCTTAGGAACCCAGGGCATAGGTGTACCCTAGGCCTACCAGGGGCTGCAGCATGTATTTTGCCACCCCGTGTAGGAGAGTAGGGTCTGCTTTCTATGTTCACCCCCACTTTTTGCTTTTGCTTTACTGGTTTTCGACTTAGATGTGGCTGTGGGCCTCCTAATCAGACCCACAGCCCTGCTGTTCTCTCTAAATTAATGCTATTTACTTTAGGTGCATAACCCATTTGGATAGAATCACCTTATTGGCCCCTGTACAGTGTACCTTAGGTACCCAGGGCATAGGTGTACCCTAGGCCTACCAGGGGCTGCAGCATGTATTATGCCACCCCTGGCCTGGCCTTCCATTATGACACAACTGGCTGATCACTCAGCTGGGGCAAGGTCGTGTAATCACCCCTTGCATAGGTGTAGTATTCCTATACCTACCTTATATATAGACACATATGTACCTATCAGCCACTCCTATGGCAGGCCTTAACAATCCTGGAGGCAGAGTGCTTGGTAACATGTGAGATAGTGCTCTAGCATGAGCTGAGCCTGTCTGCAGCTTTCGGAACCATGTCCTTATAGCTGTTCTATGATATAGCCTACCATATACTCTTAAAGTGCCTTATAATCTTAAACAGTTATGGTAACTATGGTTTGGCTTTATCAAAACATGTCGTGTAAGGTGTCTAACACTTTGGAATAATACCCCCATCCCATTTCTGGGGATGAGGATATTATCCCTCCCTTCTAGAGGGAGAAGACATGTTGCAACCTACTTACCCGGTTAAAGTTAACCAGAGCCCCAGCATCACAAAATGGATGCTGCTGCCACGACACAAGACTGACCTCCTGCTGCTGGGAGTGATCCCGGCACGGGAGGTTTGGACAATAGGTTTCCTGCCTTGGGAGGTGCGAGCATCACCCCAGACAGGCCTTAGTGTATTGGGGCAGGGAGGGATGAAAGAAACTAGACACTGCCTGGGGCACACAAGGTGTCCCATGCATAGTCCAGTTCAAACCGGTGTTGGGGCACTCCAGCCCCAGTCCTGGCGCGAAACTGGACAAAGGGAAGGAGGTGTAACCACCCCCCTCCCAGGTCCCACCCATAAGGCGTGACCTAGCAGGCAACCCAGCCCCCCAGATTAGTATAAGTGTGGTAGCTGGGCCCCAGGAGATTAGATTATCCTGAACCTGCAACTTGAACAGAAACTCTGGACCTTCGACATTCGACGAAAGAAGAAGACTGAAGAATCTCCCTTGTGTCCAAGGAGTGGCTACCCTGTGCAAACAGGCACCATCAAGAGACTTACCCTTTGCTTTGCTGAAGTTCTACGAGGGACCGACTGCAAAGCCCGACCAGAGCCTTGACTTCTAGACTTCTCCGACCCTGATCCACATCCACAGCCGAGCTGAGATCCGTGGAGGCGACGAGAGACGTGGGACCGGCTACCTGGGAAAAGTGGCGAGTATCTTCCAGCGCAGCTTCTGAGGCACCCTCGAAGTTGTGCACCGGGGATTGAGAAGCCCCATCCCCAAGCACCATCTGCACCGAAGATCAGCCCCCCACACTCCACGAGTCCTGCGTGGGGCCCTTCTGCATTTTCCTGCTTGCCGCGTCTGTCCGGTTGCTTGTCCGTTGGCTAGCGGCCTTTGCGACAACACACCTTTGAATTTCCACTGCCGGTTTGGCTCCTCCAGACTGGCTCCTGCTCCTCTGCAAAAGAGAAGCACCCCAGACCTTCCTGGTCTGCACCAGAAACAAGTCCTCCATTCTTCGTGGGTTCCGCTTGCCACGGCTTGGTGAGTCCTAGTTCGACTTCGACGCCGCCGACAGCAAGAGCCTTCGTGGGACCGCTCGCCTCCTGGTCCTGGTCGTCCTCGACGTCTCCTGGTACCCGTGGCTGCTGCGACAAGCTTCACCTCTTCACCTGCATCTTCACGACATCGCCTGGTTCCTTCCTGGTTCCACGTGGTCACTGGCTAGTGACCCAGACTCTGTCCCTTCTGCTTGCAGGTATCCTTCCTTCTTGATTCCATCCCTGGGATCCACCGGACACTCTTCACTGACTGCTTGTCAGCAACTTTCCTTCAGGCATCCATAGAAGTCCACGACGAAACCCGACGCAAGTTCACACCTATGCACCCGCAGCCCGTGGGCTAGGTAACTTGGGTACTCCGGTGCTCACAAGGGTATTGACTATCCTAGGGTCTAGTTTCCGAGTCTCGACTTTCTAGCTATACCAGAAGTGTCCTAAAACTGCTTATTTCTAACTGCTAGTGATTCTATCGACTTTTACGCATTACGCGCGAGTGTTTCCACTCTGCACCTGAATCCCGTGGGCCTCCCACTTCCTAACTGTTGGTAGTGTAGTGTAGCCCCAGCGATTCCCTAGGCCTAGGCCTATTCTATTTCCGTGACAGTGGTCCTTATACCACTTCTTTAGTATATGGTTTGTGTGGCCCCTAGGGCCTAACTGTATTACTTACCTGTGTGACTTAATGTATGCTTAAATAAGACTGAGTTGTACTTACCTCGAATCTCATAAAGAGTGCTGAGGGTTTGACTAGAATAAATACAGTTTATTTTATATATATATATCTGTTGTGGTGTCCTTTCATTTGGTATTCAAGGGATTATATATGGTATAACAGCTGGCTTCACATGCCATTCAGAGTTTAGCCTAAGACTGCTCTTGTCCATGCTACCACTAGGATAGCTGGTCTATAAGGTTGACTTTACAACCAATCACCATAAGGGTTGTTTGGACTGATACAAGGTGTACACTAGAACTAGTGACATCATACATCAGGCCAACTTCTCACACCCCTGGCCTGACCTTCCATTATGACACAACTGGCTGATCACTCAGCTGCGGCAAGGTCGTGTAATCACCCCTTGCTTAGGTGTAGTATTCCTATACCTACCTTATATATAGACACATGTGTACCTATCAGCCACTCCTATGGCAGGCCTTAACAATCCTGGAGGCAGAGTGCTTGGTAACGTGAGATGGTGCTCTAGCATGAGCTGAGCCTGGCTGCAGCTTACGGAACCATGTCCTTATAGCTGTTCTATGATATAGCCTACCATATACTCTTAAAATGCCTTATAATCTTAAACGGTTATGGTAACTATGGTTTGGCTTTATCAAAACATGTCGTGTAAGGTGTCTAACACTTTGGAATAATACCCCCATACCATTTCTGGCAATGAGGATATTATTCCTCCCTTATAGAGGGAGAAGACATGTTGAAACCTACTTGCCCGGTTAAAGTTAACCAGAGCCCCAGCATCACAAAATGGATGCTGCTGCCACAGACACAAGTCTGACCTCCTGCTGCTGGGAGTCCTTCCAGCGAGGGAGGCTTGGACAATAGGTTTCCTGCCTTGGGAGGTGCAAGCACCACCCCAGACAGGACTTAGTGTATTGGGGCAGGGAGGGATGAAAGAAACTAGACACTGCCTGGGGCACACAAGGTGTCCCATGCATAGTCCAGTTCAAACCGGCGCTGGGGCACTCCAGCCCCAGCTCTGGCGCAAAACTGGACAAAGGAAAGGGGGTGTAACCACTCCCCTTCCTGGTCCCACCCATAGGAGGGACCCTTGCAGGTAGCCCAGCCCACTAGCCCAGTATATCAGTAGGTAGCTAAGCCCTGCAAATTAGATTATCCTGAATCTGCAACTTGAACAGAAACCCTGGACCTTCGACATTCGACCTCAGGAAGAAGACTGAAGAATCTCCCTTGTGGCCAAGGAGTGACCACCCTGGGCAACCAGGCACCATCCAGCGACCGCTGCTTGCTTTGCGACTGATCCTACGAGGGACGACTGCAGAGACTGACCAGCGCCGAGACTTCCAGACACCTCTGAACCAGATCCACATCTACAGCAAAGCTGAGACCCGTGGAGGCGACGAGAGACGTGGGACCGGCGACTTGGGAAAAGTGGCTAGTAACTGACTAGCGCGACTTCTGAGGCTTCCTCGAGGCTGTGCTTGGGGAATTGAGAAGCCCCCATCCCGAGCACCATCTGCAAAGAAGATCAGCTCCCCACACTTCACGTGTTCTGCGTGGGGCCCTTCTGCACCAGAGTTGCTCGACGTGTTGTCCGGTTGCTGGCCCGTTGGCTAGTGACCTCTGCGATGACGAACCTTTGATTTCACCTTGCTGGTCCGGCTCCTCCAGACTGGCACTCGCTCCTCTGTGAAAGAGAAGCACCCCAGACCTTCCTGGTTTGCACCAGAAGCAAGTCCTCCATTCTGCGTGGGTTCCGCTTGCCAAGGCTTGTTGGGTCCTAACTCGACATCGACGCCGCCGACAGCAAGAGCCTTCGTGGGACAGCTCGCCTCCTGGTCCTGGTCGTCCTCGACGTCTCTTGGTACCCGTGGCTGCTGCGACAAGCTTCACCTCTTCACCTGCATCTGCACGACATCGCCTGGTTCCTTCTTGGTTCCTTCCCGGCTCCTGGCTGGTGACCTAGACTCTGTCCCTTCTGCTTGCAGGTATCCTTCCTTCTTGATTCCATCCTTGGGATCCACCGGACACTCTTCACTGACTGCCTGTCAGCAACTTTCCTTCAGGCATCCATAGGAGTCAACAACGAAACCCGACGCAAGTTCACACCTATGCACCCGCAGCCCGTGGGCTAGGTAACTTGAGTACTCCGGTGCTCACAAGGGTATTGACTATCCTAGGGTCTAGTTTCCAAGTCTCGACCTCCTAGCTATTCCAGAAGTGTCCTAAAACTGTTAATTTCTAATAACTACTATTTCTATCAACTTTTACGCATTACGCGTGAGTGTTTCCACTCTGAACCTGAATCCCGTGGGCCTCCCACTTCCTACCCTTTGGTAGTATAGTGTAGCCCCAGCGATTCCCTAGGCCTAGGCCTATCCTGTGTTCGTGACAGTGGTTCTTATACCACTTACTTAGTATATGGTTTGCGTGGCCCCTAGGGCCTAACTGTATTACTTACCTGTGTGACTTAATGTATGCTTAAATAAGACTGTGTTGTACTTACCTCGAATCTCATAAAGAGTGCTGAGGGTATTTTGACTAGAATAAATACATTCTATTTTTATATATATCTGTAGTGGTGTCCATTCATTTGGTATTCAAGGGATTACAAATGGTATAACAGCTGGCTTCACATGACATACAGAGTTTAGCCTGAGACTGCTCTTGTCCATGCTACCACTGGGATAGCTGGTCTATAAGGTTGACTTTACAACCAATCACCATAAGGGTTGTTTGGACTGATACAAGGTGTACACTAGAATTAGTGACATCATACATCAGGCCAACTTCTCACAGTGTGAAGCACCAGTTTTCCAGGAAAAACTGATAGGAAGGGAGTCTTGGATGATAAAGCCTGCATCTCACTCACCCTCCTAGCCAATGTAATCACCACAAGAAAGGCTGTTTTGATGGTGATCTCGAAGGGAGCACACATCAGAAATGTGAGAACCAAATTAATGTGCCATTGAGGTATAATAAAAGGGGAAGGAGGGAACATATGCACAAGACCTTTGAGGAAATCTATCTACAATGGGGGATTTTAATAAGGAGGGTTGGTGAGGCAGCCGCAAGAAGGCAGACAAGCCAGAAAGATACCCTTTCAGAGTGCCCAGAACAGAGCCCTGCTGGGCAATGTTCAAAATAAACAGTAAAATATCAGCAAGGGAGGCAGAAAGAGGTTCAATTGACATTTCTGTACAATAGGATACAAACCTTTTCCATCAGCAGGTGTATACAGTCTTGGTGGAGCGATGCCTGGATGCCAGAACAACATTACAGACTTGGGGGGGGGGGGGGGGGGGGGGGGGGGGGCAAGGTCGAAAGCATTCAACAGCCATTGCTCAATCTTTACGTAAGAACGCAAAGAGTGGTTAGGGTCGGGTAGAGGACCCTCCCCTGCTGCTGCAACAGAGGATCCTCCCAAAGGGGCATGCTGATCGGAGGATCGGTGCTCATGTGCAGATGCCCGGGATTTCAGACTCTCGTGGCCCAGTCTGGAGTCACAAGGATGACTTGGGCCTGGTCATTCCTCATCTACTTGAGAACTCCGGGCAGGAGTGGCATGAGCAGAAAGGCATACAGGAGGCCTGAGCTCCACTCGAGACAAAAAGCGTCTCCAAGCGAGAACCGCCTTGTAAACTCCAGCACGATAAAATGCTGACATTGTGCTTTTTTACCAGAGGCAAACGGATCTAACCACAGCTCTCCCCACTGTTGAAAGAGACCTTGTACCACCTCTGGGTGGAGACAGCATTTGTGATCCACTAGGCATAGACGGCTGAGTTTGTCCGCCCTGGCTTTCAGGGAACCCGCCAAGTTTTGAACCACCAAGGAAATGTACTGCTGTTCCAACCATTTCCAGAGATGCAGGGCCTCTTGACAAAGGGCCTACCCTGCCCTGTTTGTTGCAGTACCACATGGCGGTGGTGCTGTCCATGAACACTGGTACCAGCCTTCCCTTGAAAGAGGGTAGAAAGGCTTTAACTGGCAATTGGATTGCTCAGAGCTCCAACAAGTTGATGTGGAGTCTGGATTCCGCCAGAGACCAGAGTCCTCAGATCTCCACCTCTTCCAGATGGTCGCCTCATACCAGGAGGGACGCATCTGTCACTACTGTGGATTCTGGTCGTGGAAAGGAGAGGGGTCTGCCTCTGATCCAATCGCGGTTTGTTAGCTACCACTGCAGGTCCTTTGCATTTCCAACCGAGATCTGGACCATGTCAAAGATTCCAGATACTTTGCCCACTGGAACTTCAGGTCCATCTGGCATGTGTAACTAGCAGGATGTAGGCGGCCATGAGGCCCAGATGCCTCAGAGTCCGGCTCACCAAAATCCAATATAACGGATGAAACATCAGTATCCTAGCCTGAATATCATGGACTCACTGCTCGGGAGGATAAGCCCGAAACCGTATTGTGTCCAGAACAATTCAAATGAAAGAGAGCATCTGAGATGGAGTCAGGTGTGACTTCAGTATGTTGATAGTGAACCCCAGCGAATGCAGGAGGTCCGCCGCAGTCTGGAGGTGAAAGTTGATAGCAAGGGGTGAGTGTGCCTTCAGGAGTCAGTCATTGTGATAGAGGGAAGACTGGCACCCCTGATCTGCGCAGATGAGCTGCAACCACTGCCATCACCTTGGTGAACACCCAAGGGGCGCGATTTAGGCAAAAGGGAACAGGGTGAACTGAAAATGCTCGTGGCCTACTGTAAACAGCAGGTAAAGCCGATGGGACAGGCAAGACAGGGAAGTGAAAATAGTTGTCCTGCAGGTCTAAGACTACCATCCAGTCTCCTGGGTCCATGGCAGACGAGACCCGAGATGTGAGCATCCTGAATTTCACTTTTTTTGAGGTAGTAGTTGAGGGGGAGGAGATCCAGGATAGGACAAAGGCCCTTCTCCTTTTTCAGGACCAGAAAGTAGCAGAGAGCCATGATTTCCTCTCGGAGGAGTGACAGATGATCCTCCATCAGCTGGTTGTGAGATGGGTGGATAGTCTTGAAGGGGACGGAGTAGCTCCTTCAGAAAAACTGCAGAACACACCTGTATGATATTTGGGACAGCCAGTGGTGAAGGTGAGGGCACATCCTGCCACCAATTGGACACCCGGGATCTAAAAGCGCAGGATAAGGAAGGTTTGCACGGCTCAGTGGCTGGGATAAGGTGGGTGCGGTCAAAAGCCCCTTCCGTGGCCACAAAAGGCAGACTGGGGATGTTGGGCAGCAGAGAGGCCCAAGGGCTTGGCCGTAGCCCGCGAGTCCTTCAAGTGCTCCGGTGCAGAGTCCACCTTGTCGAGATGGGTGCCATCAAAGGGCATGTCCATGAGGGAAGCCTGGCCAGCCCGAAAAGCCAGATTTTCTCAGCCAGGCATGGCGTCTGAGGGCCACCGTTGACAAAACCGCGCTGCACGCCAAGTTAGTTGCATCCAAGCCACAAAGCATATTGATCTTTACTGAGTCTGTCCCGTCTAACTTCTTGAGACACCTCTGGCAGCACTTGTGCAACAGTTTCCCACAGTGTGTGGGAGTAGCGGCCAAATAGGCATGCAGTGTTCACTGACCGCATTGCATGGCTGGTGGAAGAAAACATTTTCTTTCCCAAGCTGTCCAGCCTCTTCGATTCCATGTCTGGGGGAGCGGCAGGGAATGCGCTGTGGGAAATAGTGGCTTGGACCACTAATATCTATGGGGTAGGGAGTTGGGTGAGGAAACATGGGACCCCTGGAGCGGTGTGATGGGCAGTTGTACTATTCACAGGAGTCCCTGTGCTGGATTTGGACCCCAAAAAGAGGGCTTCGTTGAACAGGAGTAGGAGTTCAAGAGAAGAGTCCTGGTTGCAACACCTCTGTCAAGATGTTTGTCTTGACTGTGACTGAGGGCAAACTGAGGTTGAGGACCTAAGCCGTCCTTCCGCACCACCATTGCATATGTAGTTTCCTCCTTCATAACCACAGTAGGTGGCGAAAGCATGCTGGTATCTGGAGACATGTCCAAAACCGCTGGCATCACCCAGTTTCTCACACCAGTCCATATTCTGCTCTTTCTAGTATTCTAAATGGTCCAGTGACCGCTTCCATTCCTTCCCTAGGCTTAGCCCTTCAGAATAGGGCTCAGGCTCCGAACTAGCACGTGGGGGTCCTTTCGGCACTGGCATCTGCATCAGTTGACACAGCTCTGGATTCGTGTCAGGGATCAGAGTGAGGCTGGTGCCGGGGTTATCAGGGAAGGTTGTAGTAGCACGACCAGCGCGGGTCCATATCCATGACCAGATCCACGGGCCCATCTGTGCCAGGGTCGGAGCTGCTGGAGTGGAACCAGATGAGGCTGTCCCCGACCCTGCCGGGCCTGAACGTGCCTGAGGAGTAGGGCCGCTCAAAAATGAGGCACATCGCCCTACAGAACTCTTTGATTTGAGCAAGAGTCGCTCCGGCTCTCAGAAAATTGGGGAAGCACGGAATGGGCCCAGGCACAGGTTCAGAAAAACCAGGCATAGAACACCAATACTCCTCCATTGCGTTGGCTGATGGATGAGAAATCCCTTAGACTTCTTGTGGGTTTTTTTCATCTTACCGGGTGCCATGACGATTTGGAGTGGGATAAAGATGACTTTGGACTCCTGGCACAGTCCTGAGACCTTCTTCTCGAGCAGAACTGTGACTTCAGTGGAGTCACCTGCAGGGCCGCAGCAACTTCAGCAACCACTCCCTCAACGCCTTCTTCGCCATGGCCCGGCAATCGGAGCACGACTTGGAGTCGTGGTTGTGCTACAAATACCACAAATACACAAGGTGTGGGTGAGTCAACGACATGTGCAGTGACAGGCACCACTGGGTTTAAAACCTATTTTTATCGATTAAATCAGAACCGCCTGAAGGAGACCGCATAAAATCTCAAAAACGTCGCAAAAGGGGTAGCTCTTCTCTCAGATCAGCGCTCTCTGGCACCGAAAGAATAGAACTGATGTCAGCGTTCCAAGGTGGCACCTATATAGGTGACATGGACGTCCTTTCTGGAGTGGAAAACACCACATGGAGCGACCAACACCACCTACAGGCTCGTAGGGTTACTGCTCATGAAAAATCTTCAGGATCCAGTCTGACGCTTGGGGAATTTCAAAGGTAAAGAATGTGCGGCTACATGTCTCTATCAGATACCATTTCTTATTCATCAGGGTGACAATTCTATGGTTTGATTCTGGCAGCTTGGTTCTGGTGGCTTCCTATTCCTGTCAATCCAAAAGGGCCTGGCTGAGCACATCTGCCTGGTGGTTTTAGTAAACTGAAGATATTGTTATGCACCGGCCACCCCAATGATAGCCAACTCCTACAGCAACTGTTCTGGCTCATCCTGCCAATACTTATTCCGTCCTTTTTCTCGAAAGACTACACAAAGGCCACCTGCCACTATTTACAACCATGTGACCAAGGGTACAGGCACCAAATGGTTAGGACAAGAAAATGCCAACTTTGCCTAAAAGTAGCATTTTCAAAACTGTGACTTAAAATTCGACTATCATTAAAGAGGATTTAAAATTAAAATACTTTAGAGACCAAACAGGATATTTCTACCTGTTCCCTAACAAAAGTTATCACTTCATAAATGTAATAAGGTAGCACAACGTTATTATATGGGACAGGTAGGCCTCACATTAGCCAAAGACGAATTTGAGAGTTTTTGAGTACTAGGACATGTAAAACTTTAAAGTACATGCACAATTTTTGAAGTAAAATGCATCATGAGCTGTTTAGGGCCTACCTTAGGGAAGATGTATGTATCAATGGGAGTTTAGGCCTAGCAAAGGGTTTATTTTGCCACGACGAATTAGCAGTTTAAAGCCACCCAAAGGCTACAAGGGCAGATCTAAGACATGTTTTAAAGGGCTACTTACGTGGGAAGAAAAAAACATGATGGATTTAGGCCCAGATCTCTGTACTAAGGTGAATGTATGACATTGTTCTGCATTCTGTTCATCAATTGTTCTTTTTGCGCAGGCCACTAGTAGCATTCAATTTATAGGCCCCTGGGGTACGTGCTGTATCACTTTACTAGGAACTTGTAGGTAAATTAGACGTGCCAAATGGATTTAAGTGAATTCTATCATGTTTGAAGAGAGTGCAGGGCACCTTAGCACGGATTAGCAGTAATAAAGTGCACAGAGTCTAAAGCCAGCCAAAACAAACTTCAGCAAACCGAGGAGAAGGCAAAACGTTTGGGGAAAGACCAAACCAAAGGCTAACAGGTCTAACAGATGCCCATTGTCAGAACAATCCTCAGGGACCAGGCCTTCCTCAAGGGCTTGGGTGGAAATTCTGACTGGATGTAATAAGGCCAGTATTTTGTGCAATTTTTGGACTGGTTCTTCGCCCTTTTTTCCACAATTTCTGAGAAACCCTTCTCTGATGGTCTGAGCATGTGGATGCTTCCGAAGTACATTTCAGCTGAGGAGGCTCATTTAGCATTTTTTTGGGGTCTCCTTCATGGAAGTGCTTGGTGGGGCACTTTTAATTAAATCCACGCCTAAGGAGGAGGCAACACTCCTAGAAGGGAGAATTATGTTCCGCTCCAGCTAGTAAAGAACCAATCTCCCTTCCCTGTCCCTAAGTGTCATTGAAGGGAAAGTATTACAGATGCCACAGCAAGAAGCTTTATAATTGAGATAAAGTCAATAAAGGCACTTATCATGAAGATCATCACTGTATATCTTCCTTTGTCCGCAGTCCAAGCAGGACTTCAAGATCTTTTCTCCTTTTTAGCCATAGTGGCAATTGGTGACAGTTGCTAGTCCCCCTGTGTCAATACTTAGGTGGAAATCCCAGAAATCCTCTAAAGGACTAATTACTTACCTTTACCCCCAAATCCCAACCTTTAGAATATCCCCAGGCTCCAGACTGGATCCAGAAGATTTAACAGCATTGCTCCCATGTGCCAATAGGCGGTGCCGTGTTGCTCTGCACTGATTTAGTTCACTCCCCGAAGTGATGAATGGAGCTGCATATAAGAGCCACCCCCCCCCTGCACACTGATGTCACATTTTTCAGGTCAAGCCCGAGTCAGCGCGCATGAGCTGCTCTGCCGATCGACTGTAGTAGAGTATGGAAGAGAAGCCTGGCCCACTCTGCCCATATTTGTCATTGGCTTCTGTCTTTGTCCTTCATAAATGCTGGCTTCTGATTCAGTAATTGGTTTGTTAGTCCCTCCTCAGTACCGCCTTTTCTTCATTTGTAACCTCTCATGGCTACTGGCCCCTTTACTTCTAAGTGCGCCAGGTATGCCCAGACGTGGGTCCTGGGCTCACTGTGACACTGGAATCAAGCTATCCTGGCTGAAGAGGGGTGAATCATCGAAACCGGTCCTAGGATGCTTGTTTCCGGTCCAGGGAGGACCTGGGTTGGACTGTTCCCATGAGGCACAGGGTCAAGACTGATTTGCATCTGGCCAGGTCTAAACTGGGGTGGCATGGTGAGCAAAAGAATGATGGATTTAACCCAGATCTCTTGACTGGGGGTGAATATTTTGATTTGTTCTGCATTCCGTCCATCAATTGTGGTATTTTCCTTTACTTCTGTAAGCACCATTTTCTTGGTTGAGTTTCTCTTACTGCACACAGAACGTGTATTTTATTGGTCTGTCCCTCTTCTTGAGGTACTCCCTCTCCCTCAGCAGCATTCTCCCCTCTCAACAGCATCCCATTCTATGCGAGATGTCTCTCTTTCCGTGCTTAGCAAAGCTTGCTTTCCCTCCCCTCGTAAAACACACCTTCCTCCCAGTCCCATTCCTGTAAGGTTAACGCAGTGAGTGCCTGGGAGGAGGGAGAGGTGGAAGGGCGGGTGCTCCTTCTCTACCTCTGACTTCCTCGTACACTTTGTAGCTTGGAGAGGGCCTCCTTGATACTTGTGTACAGTGCCCACCGGAGCCTCTAGCCACCTTAGACCCACGGGTGAGGCCATAACCAGGAGCAGTGCCGTCCCAGTGATGGTGAGTACTGGTATCAGATAAATAAATTCCATAAAGATGTTACTGCCGCAACGAACTGAATGAGCGCGTTTTTTAAAATATATTAGGGCATAGGACAATTTTCAAACTGTGAAAGATGGATTTAAGCTACCCGTACATTCATTCAGTTTAATTTTTTGAATGCAGTGTACTGCAAACATAGACGACTTTTTATGTTTAACGGGTTGTTTATGGATGTGTGTTTTTGTAGAAGAAACCCTTCCTTATTAGACACATCCAATAACTTGCAGGAAAAATAATGTTAGCATTTGTTTCACACATGATCTTGCCGATGTGCGACTTGCTGTACAAAAAAAGATTCCAGACAGTGAAATAAAACATAATGTGTTTATTGTGCTTACTTCCCAGATACATCTGCAGCAACAAATGATGGTACAAAAGATTTGCTTGGAATTTGCACTAGTTTATTTTTTATTTGAGCCTATCTCTGGGGCACTTTTGTTGCAACTACCGGGAAAATAGGACAATTCACACCTTTTTCAGGCCCTCTAAAAGAGTGTCAGGAACACTATCGTCACTCCAGTGGTTTAGAATATAATTCATAATATGCATCATTCTTGACTGATTGAATCATCTTTGAGAGAACACAGGGGCATTGGATTGATGCTAAATATTTAACTAATGGTTGCTGTGCACCAAGAATAGGCCTTCAAAACAAACTGCAAACACATTTATGACAATAAGCATAGACTGCAAAAAATCTCGACCTTCCGTAAAAATTTCCATACAAAATCATACCACCTGTACCTAAACCTGGGATCAAACCCATGACCTGCCATATGCTGAAACTGCAGCTGAAATAATGAACCTACTTCTAAATCATGCTCCCAGTTTGTTTATTCGGATTTTGGCATTAAATACGAGTTGGCGGATTTGTAGGTAAATATATATTTATGGCTTAAAATGTCTGTTTTGGCATATGTGCTTTGCAAGATAAATTGTGAAAGCTATTATATGTTTGCAATTTATTTCTTAGTGTGTAGACATTACACCAAGGGCTGACTGGGCATGTGGCTGTGGTAAAAATGGTGGTCCTCCCTCGTATACTTTATTATCCTACCAATCTTCCCCTCCTCATCCCGTTCCTTCTTTAAACAACTGGATTCATCCCTGGTTGCTTTTCTTTTGGGCTCTGGGCAATGAGGAGTGGCCCTTACTACACTGAAACTCCTGGTGGAGGTGGGAGAGCTTGCCCTCCCGGACTTTGCTGTTACCGGGCTGCCCAGCTGCAATAGATAGCCCGCTGGCTCTTCAGGCACTCTCTTTATGAGACAAGGCTCTCCAAGGCTGATGGTTTATTACACTATCTCTTGTTCACTTCCACTTGCTTGGATCCCCGGGCTATTGGCTTGTTTCACATAGCAGTGTCCTGTTTAGCTATAACGAACAGACCTACTAGTGCATGGACTGCCATATTCCTAATAGGTCTACAGAACGAAAATTGGATGCTTGAGGCCCGGACACTTAAGATTCTGGCATACTGCTGGAACCCCATCATACTTGGCCAGGTAACCTGAAGGTTAGGCGTTTGCTTGGTTAACAGCAATACTTTTGACATAGGTACAAAGAGTAATGAGAACCCCCGAACTTCAGGAGAGGTAACAGCAGAAAGCTGTACAGAAGTCTCCTGCTCTACCCGATACGAAATGCGTGCCTAAGCCAGATAGAATCTACTTGGAAATTTCAGAGTGCAATAGTTTTGACATTGCGCATTCTCTTTAGTGGCAAAAAGATCTAGGCGGTGTTCTCCGAATTGCTGGAAGATGCAGTGTGCCACCTCAGAGTGTAACCACCATTCGTGATCCCGCAGGCACTGTCAGCTGAGGTTGTCCGCACTGACATTCCAAGATCACACCAGGTGGTTCATGACCATGTAAATGTCTTGTGTTCTCCAGCCAGTCTCAGAGGCGAAGTGTCCCCTGGCAAAAGAGCCATAACCCCACCCTGCTTGTTGCAGTACCATATGGCAGTAGTGTTGTTGTGGGAACCTGAATCAGCCTTAAACACACAATAGGTGATGGGACAAAGGCTTGCAATTCGTCTATCCACTCGCAAAGCCCTCAAGGTAGCATTCCAACACATTGTTCTTTTGCTCACAATGCCAACTCGCCTTGGCTCAGCCAGATGAAAATCAGACTTGACCCTACACTTAGGGCAATACATCAAAAACACAAAAGGTGAAGGGAGGAATGCTTGCAACTTTTCTAACCATTGACAATCGATCGAGTAACATTTCAACCAATCGTTCCATTGTCCACATATGCCACCTCAGCTTGGAACATAACCTCCCTTTGATGGACAGTGTGAGGAAATGGGGTGTATTATATGGAGTGGTAGTGAAACCTCACCGAGTAACACTTACCAACCCCCTATGGATTCACCTGTCAAACCCTCAGCTCAATCCTGGGTAGATGTGGTACTGAGCAGCATTGCTTACACATAGGAAGAAGTGTAAAGCATTTAAAAAGCATCAAAACAATTGTATTAGAAATCCACATGTCACTCAAGAAATCCAAAATCAATTTATAAAAATAGACTGTATTTTTATAAGAATTTGGACACTAAAACATAAAAGATCCACCAGAGGGTTCCATAGATATAGCTTTTATAGGCAATAATAAATCAGTGCAATTTTACTCAATTGCGAACAAGCCTTGGCAAAAAAATCAACTAATTGGACACTTAAAAAATGTCTCAAGGAACACTTAAGTAAGTGTCACTGCAGTCGGTCAGAAGTACTTGGGGAGACCAACCCGGCAGAGAGCTGGTCAGGCGAACCAGCAAGATCCTCCATAACAGTTACCTTCACAGGTGAAGTAGTCCTACAGCAGTTCCAGGCAATTGATCCGCATTGCAATGGATTCCTATTTAGTGGTCTTGATGCAAGGGTTGAAGGATGCTGAAGATGCTCTAAGGATGCTGTGACTGATATAGCAGACAGAGGTCATCCTTCAGGGATTCCTTGGTCAACGAAGATGGTGAGGAAGTCCTATTTGGAGTGTTGACATCCCACAAAGTCCGCTCTAGTCTGGACTAAGTCTAGTCGCCACTGGACTACCAGTCGCCCGTTGTCGAGGTCACAGGCCAATAACTTTCCTTCTAAGGGTCTCACTAACTCTGGCAGCACTCCTGGGCTCAGCGAACTCGGGTGAACTCTGTGCATTGGATATTGGTCCTCGGTGCTGCATGGCGGCAGTGGTAGCAGCTTTAAGACTTTGAGCTACCAACTTACCCCAGCAGGCTTCTTCAGCTGATGTGACCCTGTGCTGCGAAAAGGAGGCAGGTCAGCTGGCCCTTTGAGTTCTCATGGCTTTACTGGGCTCTGAAGAAGCTTCTCCTTCAGCAGATAATGGCAGGCACAGTCTCTCTCTTCGCTAGCCAGTAAGTGCAGGTCTAGTCACTTCAGCCTCTTTTTTTTTTTTTTTTTAAATCTGTTTTTATTGTTTTAAAGAATACAATAACATTCTTTGGCAAGTGACACAGTAGGCGAGCATAGATGTAATAGCATAAGCAGGGGAGCACTCCGCTACAGAACCCCCAACCACTGCGTCAGGACTTGCAATCAGTCTTGTCTAGTCACTTCAGCCTCTTTGTTGGTCCCCCAGTGCAGTCCTTCTGACTAGGTCGAGATCTGGGTGCCAGGGGTGCACCCTTTATAATCAAAGTGCCATCAAGGAGGGATGCGGTTGGTAGCCAATGGGTTATCAGGTTCCCACCCACCTGGTGACTACTTCCTGTGGAGTGTGGCATTGGCTATCCAAGGATTCACCATTCTGCCCACTCCCAATATGGTGAGACCCCTCTACTGGTGTACAAACCTCACTATTCTACTCCCGGGATGGGATTACCTCACAGCTAGACCCCCATGGGGAAACCAGTTTGGCATCTGGTTTCCCCTCTCTGCGTCCCATGCCAGCGTGTCTACTTCAACAATGGGGCAGCAATCCAATCTGGTGTGCCACATATGCTCTTCAATGGCAGCTTACATTTTTAAGCCTGCCTTTTGGGGCTAACACCTAACTGACTTCCTACCGAAGGAAGGGGACACCTTCCTGGCCTGAGATCCCTCATTGTTCTCCTTCCCGAGAGTTGTTGGCATGTATCTCCAGGAGGGCCGAAAGCTACCTTGTGAAGCAGGCTCCATGTGTGACTGTGAAGGCACACAAAAGGCAACAAAGTCCCAGGTTTGCTAAAGCTGCACACTGCAACAAGTTGCATTAACTTTGATTCAAGATACAAGCAGGGCTTAATGTAACTAGTTATTTGATATCTTGGAGTGCCCACTTTGGTCGCATTTACAGGAGTTAGCACAGCTGAGGGGTCATTGTGCAACCTTGTACTGCCAATTGGGCAACCAAGTCTTTCCATAGTAAAAACAGTTGTGTTTTACTGTCAGGACATGTAAAGTAAATGTCCTGCCTGTGCCATATGTTGCACCTTCCCTTTAGGGCTCGGTAGGCATGCCAGAGGAGTGACTTACACACGTCTAGGGTAAGAGGAAGCTTTGCCATTGCTATCAAAGGCAAACTCGGATTAGCAGTGTATGACAGCTCTACCAGTCTGTAGTGGCATACTGGGGGACTTGTTTTACTTGCAGTACCTTCAGGGTGGCACAATCAGTGCTGCAAGCTGTGGGGTACACCTCTAATGTACATTCCCTTGGTACCAGGTTATCATTTATTAGGGACTTACAGGTACGTTTGTCATTACCAACTGGGTATAGCCAATTTGGCATATACATTTAGGGTCAGGGCACTGGCAGTGACGTCTGGTTTGCATGCCTCAGTTCACTCAGAGTAAAAAAACAAGCAGCATCAGTCAAAAAACTTGAGGGTGACCATACAAAAAGAGGCATTTCCTTACAGACAGAGGAAAGCCTTTCACTCCAACAGGATGCAGAGACAGTTCTGTGGAGACAGGTCTCTACTAGACCCCAGTGCTCTGATCTCCACCTCTCCCAGGTTACGCCCAGCGATGACATTTGCCACTTTCGTCAGCATTGTGTGCAGCAGGAAGGAGTTTGCTGCTTGCGGTTGAGACACTACTGTAGGCCTTTTGTACTTCCCTCAAAACCTGGGTAGAATTTGATAGGTGCCCCTGATGCCGGGCCCACAGACTACAGATTCCAAGGCCCCCCTGCCTCTCATAGGATAACATTGGGCCTAACTCTCTCTGCACCCGGCTGCCCCTGTGCCGCTGAGGGTGAAACAACTGTACCTACCTGACCCTGGGAGACCCCTGAGTCTTTGCCCAGAACCTTAACTCTGCCAGTCGAGTACTTACCTTAAAACCGATAACTCAATTTTTTCCATAGGGTAACATTGACTGGTTACTTCTGAAATTTCTTCTAAGTGTGGAGTTTTCAAAACTTAAAATATTCACCACAAATCAGCCGAGTAACGACAACAAAAATACTCACCTGCTATTAGGTGAGCTCCCAGTGCTGGATCTTGGTGCCCAGCACTGACTCTGGAAAATATTCACAACCGTACTTACCAGTAACCCAATTTCCTTCCATAGGAAATCATTGACTGTTTTTCTGTGAAATTTCTTCTCAAGTGTCGATTTCTTCAAATTTTAAATATTCTTTAAAAATCGTATACATTATGCAAACGTAATTACTTACCTGTTTTGGATAAAGGTCCAAGTACTGAGTCTAGGCACCCAGTACTGGATTACAAAAGTAACAAGAACATACTATACCTGCAACTTGAATTTTCTTCCATAGGGAATCATTGACTGTTTTCTATGAAATTTCTTTTAAGTGTCAACTTTTAAAATAGCAAAATATTACTTAAAAATCCTAGTAGTAACTAAGTCGACTTTTATCACTTGTTTCTAAGTACTGTCACAGGACTGAATCTAGGATCCAGTCCTGGAATCACAAAAGTAATCCTGAAAGTAATCTATTGCAAATAACTTAAAACTTCCATTGAACACAATGCATTATTGTGTTTAAAACTGTGTTGCCTATTGCAACAACTTGTAACTTCCTACAAAAGCCAATTGCATATTGCAAAAATATTTATATAAAGCATCTCATTCTGAGAAAGTATATTTTAATTCCTACTGTTGGTCCTAAAATAAAACAGACATACATTTTTTATATAAACCATTGGCCTAGAGTTTAGTTATTGAGTGTGTGAAATCATTTTGCTGACTGAGTGTGTACAACAAATGCTTTACACTGTCCTCTGATACTGCCTTACTGCTCGACCAACCTACCACTTTAGAGAGCAAGGTTATATCTAACTTTAGCCTCTGCCAAACCTCTGGGGACTGTGGACTCTGTACACCCTGTACCTATTTTGGAACAGTATATACAGAGCCACTTTCTCACACTACTGCACAGCCCACATATGCTACTGGGCATCATAGACTAGAAAGTTATATGAAGCCAAAAGGCCAAGAAGGCTCAGAGCCACTCTAACCGAGTCGCAGGACCAAGGCTGAAACCTATGGACCACAGCCCAAATGTCCAGGACTCATTGTGGTCGAGGGAAGGCACCAACCTGCACCATATCCAGGACAGCTCCAATGAAGGGAAGCCTCTGCGAAGAAGTGAGGTGTGAATTCAGCACATCAATAGTGAACCTCAACAACATTAGGAGCCTCGCAGTTGTTTGGAGAAATCTACAACTGATTGTGGCAAGCTCGCCTTTAACAGCCAGTTGTCGAGGTAGGGAAAAACTGGTAACCTCAACCTCTGAAAATGCTGTGACTACCACAGTTACTTTCATGAACGCCTGGGGAGCACCGGAGAGGCTGAATGGGACCACAGCAAACTGAAAATACTTCAGGCCCACTATGAACTCAAGCAGCATCTGAGGGACTACAGGACGGGTACATGAATGTAAGCATACTACAGGTCCAAGGCCACCATCCAGTCACCTGGATCCAGTGCAGACAAACCTGGAACAGCATAAGCATCTTGTATTTTTTTCTTCTGAATACAAGGTATTCAGAGGGTGGAGATCTAAAATTATCGAAGTCCTTTGCCATTGTTCGGTATGCTGAAATACAGGTGCAAATCCCCATTTTCTGGGCCCCATTTCCTTCTCTATTGCTAAAACGGTTATAAGAACATGCACTTCTTGGAGAAAGATGGACAAGTTCACCTCTAAGAGATGGTTGGATGTGGGTGAGAGGTGTAGTGGGTGAAAAAGGAATTGCAAGGCAAAACCTTGTTGGACACTCTGGAGGACCTATTTGTCAATTATGATATTTTGGAATTTTTGGAGTAGTATTGAATCCTGCCTTCCACAGGATGGAAATGTGCCACTAAGGGCAAAGTAAAGCAAATTAGAAGTAAATGCCAGTAGGGAAGGGCACTGGGAAGTTTGCAACCCTTGATGACCTTTGCGCTGTTTAATTAATCCACACCAGTGCTGAAAGGAAAGGGGTGGTTGCTGCGGGGTGGTGGGCCTTGGTGTGGGCGGTGCACAAATTCTCTGGAGTAGCCTCACAAGGGAAGAAACGGATGAGGATTCTTTCACGGGGTAAGAAAAGTTGAAGAAAAGTGACATGGCTCTGCTTTCTCTAAAAATATTCCATGCCATATTAGCCTTCTCACAAAACCAGCAAGATACATAAAACAGCATGGCATGTCTATTAAAAAGGCTTGCATGTCTCCAGTGGAGGCTTTGGATGGCATCCAAGTGTGCCACTGAGGCACCACGCTAGTACCAACTGCTCTGCCCAAGCAGTCAGTAGTGTCCAGGCCAGAGTAGATTATATACTTTACAGCATCCTGAATGGTTTGAACCAAAATTGACCCAAAATATCTAGGTGGCTGCCAGCAAGATCTCACCAATCATGGTTATATATTACCATCATGCAGCTGGCATTCGCTGACTAAAGGGAATGGCTGGCCAAGAAAACATCTGCTTCCCAAAGGTCAGAAGTAATTTTCACTGTCAGTGGGAGTTGTGGTGAAAGAATTGGGGTACACCCTACTGCTTAAACCACAAAGCTCTCAGGTGTAGGATGCAGCATCAAAAATAAAGGATGTCTAGTGCCAGTTAGTGGTGTCTGGAATCTGCCTGTTTATCGGAGGGCAGAAACAGGGTGTAGACCAGTTGACCACAAGGCCTCATTATGTGTGTAAGAGCTCTGATGAAGTTTGAGCAGGATGCAAAACTTCAGTTAGATAATTGGTTTTGACCTTCATAGTGGGCAACTTCAAGTCCAGAACCTTCGATGTGTGTCTCATCACTACTCTGTTGGTGGAGAACATAATCCAGTGCCAGAGGAGGTGGCCTAAGCAGTAGCATCTTCTAAATCCAGACATAAATTGTCACCCTCATAATGTTTGGGAAAATACTCCGCCATCAACACCATTGTCATCTTCAAGTGCTGGTTTTCTCTGTCAGCGGCCGAACCAAAAGATAGGGCGGTTCCGAGACAGAAGCATAGTTCTATCTGAATGAACTGAGCCTGGGCATCGAGACACAACCACAATCTGGGCCGAGATGGATTCGGCTCGAAGTCCGATAAGATGATAGGGACAGACCCGTTCTCAGGTGTCTGTTGCTCCATCCTCAGATTGTTTTTCGCCAACAGGGAAAGATGGAGCATAGTAATAACAGTGAAGAAACCCATGTGTGTTGTATCTAAATAAGATAGACTGGAACAGATACAGGTAGCCGGGGAGGCGGGTGGGCGTGTGTAGATCTGCAGCTCTACATGCCAAGAACAGATGCATACTGGTAAGTAGCATATTCCGTTCAAGGCATATGAGCTGCAGATTACACACTTTTGCATAGACTATATAGAAGTTCCCAACCTTAGCGGCGACCACCGGTATCTGTTGCAGTGGTTTGAAATAGTGTTTTTAGTACAGCCTGGCCCACACTAGCTTGTTGCTTGATTTGCACATCTACACAGTAATGTTTAGTGAAAGTGTGCGGTGTTGACCATGTAGCTGCTTTGCAGATATCATCTAATGAGATGTTCCCTAGAAAAGCCATAGAAGCCCCTATCTTTCGTGTAGAATAGGCTTTAGGGGGAACGGATAGCGTTAGTTTTGCTTTGTGGTAACAAATCTGGATGCATTTTACAATCCACCTAGCTATCCCTGATTTTAAGATGGGGTTGCCCTTGTGTGGTGGAGAGAAAGAGACAAACAGTTGTTTGGTCTTTCTGAAAGGTTGTGTTCTTTGGATATAGTACAGTAAGGCTCGTTTGACATCTAGCGTGTGTAGAGCCCTTTCTGCAACAGTTTGAGGTTGCGAGAAAAATACCGGTAATTCTACCGATGGGTTTAGATGAAAAGGGGAAATGACTTTAGGTAGGAATTTTGGGTTGGTACGGAGAACAACCTTGTTCTGGTGCATTTGGAGAAAAGGTTCTTGTATGGTAAGTGCTTGTATCTCACTGACCCTTCTAAGGGAAGGGATGGCTACAAGAAAAGCTGTTTTCCATGTGAGAAATTGCAGTTTGCATTTATGCAAAGGTTCGAAGGGCGGTCCCATTAGCCTTGTGAGAACTATATTTAAGTTCCACACAGGTGAGGGTGGTACTCTGGGGGGAATTATTCGTTTTAGACCTTCCATGAAGGCTTTAATGGCAGGCACTCTGAAAAGTGATAGGTGCTGCCTGTTTTGTAGGTAAGCGGCAATTGCTGCGAGGTGTAGCCGAATGGAGGTATATGCTAGGTTACACCTTTGTAGATGGAGTAAGTAGCATATGATGTGTTGTATAGACACGTCTAGAGGATTGATTGTGTTGTTATGGCAATAAACAACAAATCTTTTCCACTTGTCAGCATAGCAGGCTCTAGTGGTAGGGCGTCTAGCTTCTCTGATGACGTTCATACAGTCAGGGGGAAGGTTAAGGTATCCGAATTCTAGGATTTCAGGAGCCAGATCGCAAGGTTGAGCTGAGCTGGGTCCGGGTGCCTGATCTCTCCATGGTTCTGGGTTAGGAAGCATGGTGAGAGGTGTAGCGTTTGGTGTGGTACTACCGAGAGTTCCAGCAGCGTGGTGTACCACGGTTGTGTGGCCCATGTTGGAGCTACTAGGATTAGTGTGAGGGAATGCTGTTGTAGCTTTCGCACCACTAATAGAATTAGTAGGAGAGGTGGAAAAGCGTACGCAAATTTGTCTGACCAGTTCATCCATATCGCATTGCCTTTGGACAATGGGTGTGGGTATCTGGCGGCGAAGCTTGGGCATTTTTTGTTTTCGTGGGTGGCGAAGAGGTCTATCTGCGGATGCCCCCACATTTGAAAGAACGGGTGAAGAACCTGCGGGTGAAGTTCCCACTCGTGGATCTGCTGCATCTGTCTGGTGAGCAGATCTGCCATGGTGTTTTGGACTCCTGGTACATGCTGGGCTAGGAGAAAGATTTTGTGTGGAATTGCCCATCTCCATATGCTCTGTGCTAGTTGAGAGAACTGTGGAGAGTGTGTGCCGCCTTGTTTTTGAATGTAATACATGGCCGTCATGTTGTCTGTGCGAATGAGGACTGCCTTGCCTAAAATCTGTCTTTGAAAGGATTTTAGGGCTCGAAAGATTGCTAGTAACTCCAGATGGTTGATATGGAGTAACTTTTGTTGCAGCGTCAATGTGCCCTGCACTGTGAGGTGTAATAGATGAGCTCCCCAGCCGGAGAGCGATGCGTCTGTTAGTATTATTTGTGGAACCGGGTCCAGGAACGGTCGACCTTTGGAAAGGTTTGTGGTGTTCCACCACAGCAGAGAGCGATGGGTGGGAGCGTCTACCAACACCAGATCTGTCAGTTGCCCCTGGGCCTGGTTCCATTAGCGCGCTAAGCACTCTTGGAGTGGACGCATCTGGAGTCTTGCGTGGGGTACTATGAAAATGCAAGAGGCCATCATCCCTATCAGTTGCATAAACACCCTTGCTGGAAGGGAGTGTTGGAGTATGAATCTTTGACGCAAAGCCTGAATGTTAGCAATCCTGGCCGGATTGGGATAGGCTATGGCTTTTGAGGTGTCTATGGTAGCACCGAGGTATTGCTTTATGTGGGATGGTGTTAGCTGGGACTTTTGGTGGATCACCGTGAAGCCTAGTTGGTGAGGTAGTTGGATTGTAGAGGCGGTGTGGTGTACACATTGGTTGTAGGATGTGGCTTTTATCAGCCAGTCGTCCAAATATGGGAAGACGTGAATGTGCTGTCTTCTGAGGTGTGCCGCCACTACCGCTAGGCACTTGGTGAATACCCTTGGTGCTGTTGTGACCCCGAATGGGAGCACCTTGAACTGGTAGTGCTGCCCGTCCACTACAAATCTTAGGTACTTTCTGTGAGCATGGTGTACCGGAATGTGAAAGTATGCGTCTTTCAAGTCCAGTGTGGTGAGGAAGTCGTTCTGGGAGAGGAGCGGAAGCACCTGCTGAAGCGTTACCATGTGAAAATGGTCTGAATGTATGTATGTGTTTAGGGGCCGGAGATCTAGAATAGGTCGTAGAGTCTCGTCCCTTTTTGGTATTAGAAAATATAGGGAGTAGACCCCTAAATTTTGCTGATTGGCGGGAACTTGTTCTATTGCCTGTTTTTGTAGGAGGGAGATTACCTCCTGTTTTAGTAATGTGGAATGTTCTTGTGACATTGGGCTTTGCCTGGGTGGAATGTTTGGGGGGGGTAGATGTTAACTCTAGGCAGTACCCTGAGCGAATCATTTGTGTCACCCATTTGTCTGAGGTGATGGTCTCCCAGACCTGAAGGAAATTTTGTAGTCGGCCCCCGACCGGAATGGGATGGTCTGGAGGGAGCGGGGGGGAAGTCATTGGGTAGGCAGAGCGGGCGGTATTTGTTTTGCCTCTGCCTTTATTGTTATTGCCCCTATAGCCGCCTCTTTGATAACCCCTTGTGAAGGTGGACTGAGTGGGGGATTTGTAGGAAGTGGACGCGCTATCTGAGTAGCCCCTAGACGTACTCCGAAAGGAAGAGCGGCGAAAGGAGCGCCTAGGAGGGTGTGACTGCAGGGCTCCCATAGATTTCGCCGTATCAGTGTCCTTCTTCATTTTCTCGAGGGACTCATTTACCTTTGGGCCGAATAGGTGTTCTTGGTCAAAGGGATGATTTAGGATGGAGGCCTGTACCTCAGGTTTGAAACCTGATATTCTCAGCCAAGCATGGCGACGGAGGAGGACGCTAGTGTTAATGGCCCTGGAGGCTGTGTCTGCTGCATCTAAGGCACAGCGTATGGAGGTGTTAGTTATTGTCTTACCCTGTTGAATTAATTCATTGGCCCTATTTTTGTATCTTTCCGGGAGGTGGTGCATTATGGTTTCTAAATCATCATAATGCGCCCTATCGTATCTGGCCAATAGCGCTTGGGTGTTGGCGATACGCCATATATTGGCTGCCTGTGACACAGTGCGCTTTCCTGACGCGTACAGTAGCTTTGACTCTTTGTCAGGTGGTGGTGCTTCGCCTGACGCCTGAGAATTTGACCTCTTCCGTGCAGTGGAAACCACTAGGGAATCTAGTGGCGCTGGCCCTTTGATATAGGCAGGATCTGTGGGGGCAGATTTAAACTTTTTTTCTATGCGTGGGTTAATGACTCTGGCCCTGACTGGGTCCTTAAAAACCTCTGGCGCATGTTTTACCACCCCTTTGAGCATAGGTAGTATGGAGGTAGACCTATGTGCGGTATCAAAGGTGTCTAGGAGGAAATCCTCCTCCACTGGGTCAGTGTGTAACTCTACCCCGTGATAATGTGCCGCCCTCTGAAGTAGGTGGTGGAAACCTAGTGAGTCTTCCGGTGGAGATTGCCTGGAAGGATAAAGTTTTTTTTTGTAAGGAACAGTGGTCCCATTCAAACAGAATAAAGTGACATACCGCAATTAGTACAATGAAAAATTGGGTTTTATGTTTAAGGACAATGCAAAAAATAATAGTAAATTACAATAAAATAGTAAAGGAAAAAATTGAACAGTGAGTGAGTTGGTGGCAGTGTAAAGGGAAATCAGCAGATTTCCGGTACCCCGGCAAGTGATTAAAAGGTGACTTTTTGGTGCACGAAGATAAGTATTAACAAAAAGTCAGTAAAGCATTTCATACTCCAACATTTTAGATAATAATACAACGGAGTTTAGAAATGGTTGTCGACGACGTTTCGATCCCTGTGCGAATAATGCGATCTCTTCAGGACAGGAGGATTTCAAGATTACCTGGGGGTTGCGGAGTCAAAATTGAAGGGGATCCAGTAGCTGCCACACAAGGTGGAGAGGTAAGGGGCGCAATTGTGCCCGGTCAGAGCAGAGTAAACGGCGTCAAGGCCTGACCTGGTTAAGGGTAATAAGTCCCGAGAAGGCTGGAAATAGTCATGACGGATCAGGTAGGACGCAGAGATCCCGGAGTGAGGCGTGGGTAAGGCTCGTCAGAATCGGGCGAAGGCGGGTTCCGAGTGCCGGTATCCCGGAACCGTGCGGCAACAATTGGTTATCCGCGTTTTACACGCCGCGACCTCGGAACACCCGACTCATTCGGGACTTCACCTTAACGTTCTCCGGCACTCGGAACCCGCCTTCGCCCGATTCTGACGAGCCTTACCCACGCCTCACTCCGGGATCTCTGCGTCCTACCTGATCCGTCATGACTATTTCCCGTCTTCTCGGGAAGCTTGAATTTCCCCCACTCTTCTTGCCGAAGTAAGAGCTGGGAGAAGAGCCACCTTCCAGGATAGGAACTTCATATCCGTTTTATGAACAGGATCAAACGGGTGCTTCATTAGATGACTGAGCACCGTATTTTAATTGCCATGTAGGAGGAGGTGACCTTAATGGAGTAAACATTCAAAAAAGCCCCTTGAGAAACTGTTTTTAATTCTGCAGGACCATAGAGATGGCCCTTTAGCTGTTCTGCGGAAAATGGAAATAGCGGCCAAATGGACCTTAATTGACGCGTGGCCTCAACCTGAGTGAGCCAAAAGAAGCAAATAAGGCAAGCCTTCCTCAGGTGAAGAATGGAGAGGGCTAACAGACGAGATACACCACCTGCAGAATCTTTTCCACTTCAAGGAGTAAGTCTTGTTAGTACTATCAGCTCTTGCTTTAGCCAGCACCTGTCTACAGTCCTGTGGGATTTTCAGGTGTTGAAATACTCGGAACTCAGGCACCAGGCTGCCAATTTCAGAGAACTGGGGTTCGGATGACACACATGTCCCTGGTTCATTGTTAAGAGACGTAATTGGTCTGAGGTGAATCGGAGACTTGACTGACAGTAGGTGTAGTTCCGTGTACCGGTGCTGGCGAGGCCAGGCTGGAGCTATCAGAATGACTTTGCAGGGTTCTGACTTTATCTTCTTTAAAACTACTGGCAGAAAAGGAATGGGGGGGGAAGGCGTAAGCAAATATGCCGGACCAAGCTATTGAAAAGGCATTCCCCCATGAATTCCGATGGTGATGCCAACTTGCGAAGTACCGGCATTTCGCATTTTCTGGAGATGCAAACAGATCTATGTTTGGCATGCCCCACTGGAAGAAAATGTGGTCTAGAGTGTGATGGTCCAGCTCCCACTTGTGGCAAGAAGTTTTTAGCCTGCTCAATTTGTCCGCTATGACATTAGAAATGCTGCTATTGGGGTCAAACATTTCGTGAAAATGCGGGGAGCCGATTTTAGTCCAAAGGATAAGACGCGGAATTGAAAGGGACTGCCGGCTACCGTAAATCTTAGTATGGGTATATGAAAATATGCATCCGGGAAATCCAGCAACGCCATGTAATCGTTTCTGTTGAGGAGGTGAAGCACATCCTGAATAGAAATCATGCGCAACGATTGCTTTTTGAGGAATTTGTTCAAGTTCCGCAACCCCAAGATCGGTCTCCAGTTTTTTTTTTATAGCTTTTTTCGTATCAAGAAAAACCGGGAGTAAAACCCTTCTCCTCTCTGATTGAAAATAACTTTTTCTATCGCTCCTTTCTGTAACATGATGGTTAACTTCCATCTTTAAGAGGTGTAGATATTTCTGAAAGGGAGGTTGAGGAGGGTTTGCTGGCGGGATCTTTACAAATTGAGTGTCAGAATTGGATAAGGTTTACGACACATCGGTCCGACGTGATTTCCCACCACTGTTGTAAATAACGGAATATTTTGCCTCCCACTTTGGATGGAGCTAGTGGGATAGAGGCTGACAGCTGGGAGAGGTCATCGTCGTCGACCGGGCTCCTTACCCTGGCATCCTGATTTTCCTCTGAAGGAAGCTTTGTTGTAGGCTGCCGCAGGTGGTTGGCGGCTAGTATACTGTGGTCTATATTGTTGAGTGGCTGCAGGATATGTTGAATACCGGGATTGCTGGTATCCTGATCTGTAAGACTGATAGCCTCTTCCTCGTGAAACACAAAAAGTAATCTTTCTGAACTGTAAAGTCCCCAGAGACTTAGCTGTATCAGTATCATTTTTGATGGTTTGCAAGGCTTCGTCTACGTGCCAAATAACTCTTCTCCATTGTAAGGGTGGTCAAGGATTTTTGTTTGTATTTCAGGTCTGAATGTGGTAGCTTTGAGCCAGCCTTGACACCTCAAGACAGCCGCTCCTGCTAGCTGCCTGAACCCAGTGGAAGCTACATCCATAGCACAGTCTATCACTTCCGAGGCAGTCCGTTCGCCTTCCAGAAGTATTCTTCTAGCTTCCTCCTTGTCCTCTGTTGGGAGTTTGTCCAAAAGTGGTGACAAGTCCGACCACGTCTGCCTAATATAACGGCCCAGTAAAGCCGAGAGTTTGCTGCTTGGACCGTTATAGCAGACATTGTTGATAAACACGTGCCTATGTTATCAAGCTTTCTTCCTTCTTTGTCAGGAGGAGCCGTCAGGGGAGCTGAAGGATTTTTAGAGCGATGCTGCGCTGCCTGAGAAATCACCGAATCTGCCTTTGGGTGACCTATTAAACAGCCTGGAGCATCATCCGGAGCATTATACTTTGTCTAGTCTCGGCAACACAGCTGTAGCCGTTGCTGGATTTTGCATTATCCTTTGCCCCACCTTCCATATGTAATCTATTATAGGTAAATATCTTAATGTTTTCCTATAAGGCTCCTCGAAATCATACAGAAAAGAGTCTTGCTGATGCATAGGCATCGGTAAATCAAAGTGCTTTGCAGCTCTCTCCAGAAGGTTGTGAAAACCCCAATATCCTCTGCAGGTGAATTCATTTGTTGGGGAGATGGAGATGACGGAGTGGGGATGATGTAGGAATAGTAATTCAAAAGAGGGGGACAGCGGGGCTATATTTAAGGAGGTCCAATGTACGAGCCCCAACAGACTATATCCAAAAAGGGTACAGAGTTCCTCAATTGTTAGAAGAAAGAGATGCGATCAGTAAATGGCAAGCTCATTTACCAAAGTAGTTGATAGAAGGTAAAGAAACCAGGGCAATTCCTTAAGGTGGAACTAATGCTCTCACACACCCAGCAAGCTAGGTGTCAGAAGCATGACACCTAGCTTGCTGGGTGTGTGAGAGCATTAGTTCCACCTTAAGGAATTGCCCTGATGATGTAGGAATCCCATTCATCCTGTTGAATCTCTCCCTCCTCTAACTCTACTTCCTCATCAGAGGATGTTAACAGCTGAACAGGAGGAGCTGGAGTAGGAGGCTCAAACCTAGGAGACTGTTTAAGAACAGGAGAACAAACCTCTCTCTATGGAATAACAGGAGGAGATGGCGGAACCTGTTGTATATTCTACTCTGGCAGAAATCTCCTTTTGTAGTCCACTAGCATAAATTGCAGGTCTGTCATTAGACTTGTAGGTAGGCACATCATTTCCTGCTGGTGATATTGCTGTTGTGGATGGTAATATTGAAGTCCATAACAATCATCCTCATCAGACTCTTGATATTTAACATGAAGATCAGATGGACTCATGGCTGCCCCAAAAAGGCTATCTTCATCAAATTCTTCATCTTCCCCATCCTCTTCCTCCAAATATTGTGATGGCAAAAGGGCTTGCACCTCACTAGGTGAGGTTACAGCTGGTGTTAACAGCAATTTTTGAACTTTTTGCTTTTCCTTCCTAGTTGACGGTGTAGTCGACAATTGCATCACCACCAGAACAATTTTCATCGAGAAAGGCTGCTGCTCCGTCGACAGAATCATTGTCAAATTGCCGGCAACAGGAATCTTCGTAGACTGTAACGTCGATGACACTTCCATCATCGGCGCAGCTTCCCTCGTCAACACAGTCGTTGACGAGGTATCCAGAGACGGGATGATCGATAGGAGTGATGTCGTCGATGGTAGTTGACCCTTAGTTGTCGATGAAGACTTGGACGATACGATTTGCTTCGTCGACAGTAAAGGTACCCATCGACGATGTCGTTGTCGACGATGACATTGATGCTGCAGAAACCGTCACAGTATTGATTGAAGACACCGTTGTCGTTACCAGAACCACCTCAGGATGATCTTCTCGTCGACGGTGGTGTCGTTGACTTGCTGCTTAACTGTGGAGCTTAGGTAGGTTTCTTGAAGGTATGCTTCAATTTCATAGGTGGTATTCTAGGTTCTGAAACCGGTCTCTTGATTTTTAAAACTCTCCTTTCCTCATGAGAGGGTTTGGTGGTAGTTTTAGTCTGTTTGTGAGAGGGCTCTGCAGACTTTTTCGATGCTTTTTTTTCAGGTGGCTGCGACGATGAGCCTGCAGGGTCATCTAAAGGTCATTTCTGAGGTGTTCTTGAGGAGGCTTTAGATGTATCACTCTCCTCATCAGACACCACATCATCTCTATTTTTCAGTCTCTGAAACCACAAAAGAAGTCTTCCTTCTCGGTCTTTACGAGTTTTAGTAGAAAAGGTACGACATACCTTGCACTACTTTTGCTTGTGGTCAGGATATAAACAGTATAAGCAGTCCTTATGCTTATCGTCAAAATGCAGCATTTTCTTCCTGCAGGTTCCATGGGCTCTGAATAAACCTTTTTTAGGTGTCACTGGCATGGTGAACATCAGTTTCAATCACCTTCAAATAACTCCAATGAGTTGATAGAAAGCTGAAATTGTGAAAAAAAACCTCCAATCCAGAAAAGAGAAGTAAACTGAGCAGAGCTACGTGGAGACTCCCTTAGCATGACGTGCGGTAGAAAATCTGAGGGACTGGAGCCTCTCTCAGGAAGATTCTACGGGGTGGTCTCTACTGATTGGTTGAGTTTTGAGTTTGGCCCTTTTTCTTAAAGGATATAGATATATTATAAAACAGAATTAGGCCCAGGCCTTATGTGTTTATGTCTATGGAGACTATTATTTTTTTATAATACCGGGGATTCCCATCTCGGCGACGGGGAATGATTCAAGCATGTGAATCTACGAAAGTTCTAATACTGGAGTAACAAGATTTGGTTTTCCCCAATGTGGGAATATATGGTTGACTGTTCCCTGATCCAGTTCTCACTCGTGGCAAGATGACCTCAGTCCACAGAGAGTTTCCGTTATCTTGTTTTGTTTTCCAGGGACATGCTCCACTCGTAGATGCACTCCATTTCGCATGGCCCAATTTCAGATGCCTTATGACGACAGAGAAGAGCTCTTATACCTACCCGTTTGTTGATGTAGTGCATCATTGTTATATTGTCAGTTCGTATGAGAACCTCAGAGTTCTTTATCTTGGGGAGGAAAACATGCAAGGCCAGATGTATTGCCTTGAGCGCAAGCAGATTTGTGTGAGCATACGGATGAGGCTTCTGCCATTTGCGGCTGACCTGTAGATCTTGAAGGTATGCTCCTCATCCCTCCAAGGAAGCATTGGTGGTAATGACCAAGGAGAGGGTTTCGCTAGAAATGAAAGGCCACTTGAGAGGTGCGACTGCTGAGTCCTCCAAGCTAGAGCTTGACCATGGCTGGAGTGACAGACAAACCTTTTGCTTTACCCATTGGAGGTCTAGTTCTTCTTGGAGGGGTCGCATCCTTAGCCGGCAGAACAGAACAAGAGGAATGCATTATGACACCATCCCTAATAAGGACTTGTAGATGCGCACTGAAAATACTTTTTCTGAATGGACTTTGTTATATTAGTTGCATTTGTAGAGCGCACGATTACCCTGGGGTGTCCTGGCACTAGCACTGATTGCTGGGGGGAAAAGAATGTATGCTACTGCTCAAAGAGCCAGGTCTTTAACCCTTTCCTAAAGGAGAGGAGATCCGGGGCACTCCTGAGATGGAAGGGAATCTCGTTCCAAGCTCTGGAGGCACAGTTAATAAAACTCATCCCCTCCCCAGTTGACTCTTTTAAATGGGGGGACTGGAACATATTTGGCTACAGAGGAGCGTTCTTCCCGGGACATACCAGTGGAATTTACGCCTAAGGAAGTCGGGTCCTGCTCCATTGATGGCCTTAAACACTGTACAGAGTGCCTTGAAGCGAACACTTTGTTTCACCGGGAGCTAGTGAAGTTACCTTAGCTCCTTTCTCACTGAAACAAATTTAGGAGTTCCTGACAGCACTCATGCCGCTGCATTTTGGGCTAGTTGTAGCCGATTAATGTGCTGCTTTTCAGCGTTGAGATAAAGGCCATTGCAGTAATCCAAACGCAACATTATAAGGCCGCAATCACTGTCTTGCGGCTATTTTCGGGCAGGAAGAACTTAATCTTCCTTATAATCCTCAAAACTAGAAAGCAGGCTGAGGTCACCATGCTTATTTGGTCACTCATGGTGAGCTTATTGTCCAGCAGTAATCCCCGAGTTTTATGCTTTCCTTGTGGGGGTGGGGGGACATACACCAAGATCTTCTGACCACCAGTCTGGTGTCCACACACGTGGATGGTTGCCAAACTTTATGACCTCGGTCTTGGTGGAGTTCAGTTTTAGGCAATTAGATGCTATCCAGTGCGAGATGGCCCTCCATACAGTCATGGAAAACGTGTCCCAGCTTCCGTTTCCCTCCCTTCCATCACTGATGGTACTATTTGAGTGTCATCAGCGTATGAGGTGAGTTGGAAGCCAAATGATCTGATGACACCAGCCAGGGGTGCCACGTAGATATTGAAAAGTGTCGGGCTTAGACACAAACCCTGTGGCACCCCGCATGGAAGGGAGAAGGGTTTGGGGCGGTTACCATCCAGATCCACAATTTGTGACCTGTCGGTTGTAAAAAAATTCTACTGCAACAGTTTCCAAGCTAGCCCTTCTACTCCTATATCTGATAAACGGTCCATCAACACTTCGTGGTGGACCGTGTCGAATGCCGCCGACAGGTCTATCAAAATCAGCACGGCATTGCCACCCCCATCCAAGGCCTCTCTAATTTCCTCCGCAGATTTAAGTAATGCGGACTCCGTGTTATGCTCTGCTCTGAAACCGTATTGGGAAGGATCAAGAGAGTTGCTAAGCTGCAGAAAGGCGCTCAGTTGGATATTCATGGCTTTTCCCAGAATTTTGGCCAGGAAAGGGAGCCGTGAGATGGGCCTGTAGCTGTTAGGATCTTTTGGGTTCAGGGTCTGTTTTTTCAACAGCGGGAGAACAGAGGCCTTTTTACAGGATTTAGGGAAAATGCCAGACCCCAGAACAGCATTCAGCAGGGGTGTGAGTGCTGTTCCAATAATTTCTGGAAATTGCTTTAAAATCCGTACTGGACAGGGATCTATGGGGGCTCCAGACCGAATAGAGTTCAGGAGTTTGATCGTTTCTGGGGTTTCAAGAGATTTAAATTGTGAGAACACCAGAGGGGGGCAAGGGCAATGTAGACTATCCAAATATGGGTGATCATGTGCCCTATTGTCTACTTGTGAAAACGAGGTAAAAATATGATTTCTACTTTTTTTGGGAAGAAATCCGCTAAATCGTCAGAGTTCAGAGTTATTCTGACTCTTAGAGACCGGTTTTTTGAGGGTTTTGAAAAGCTCCTTCGAGTTTGATTTGGCCAGTGCTATTTGTGTGTTGAAGAATGTTTTTGGGGCTCCTGACAATAGTTGTTTATAGACGATACTACTAAGCTTGTACTTGTCCTTGTCCGCCTCTGTGTACTTTTTGTGCCATGCCCGTTCCAGTTGCTTACAGGCCAATTTTTGGGTGCAGAGTTCCACAGAGTACCAGGGTGCTTAAGGTTGAGCCCGTTTGGGTATTCACTTTTTTTCCGGGGCTAGGAGGTTGCAGGTTTTACCTAACCATGGAGTGTAAGCTAATGTGGCCTTATTCACTCCCGAGGGGAGAGGGCGCATTGAGTGCCTCAGGGGGTCTCCAAATTTCTCAATATCCACACTTCCCCAGACCCTGAATACAATCTCCTGGGTTAGCTTGGAACAGGCCGGATGTCCCAGTGTCTACTTAGTTCAAATTGTATGGCATAGTGATCGGACCAGAAGAGAGGGAGAACTGAGGTGTAAACCAGATCATTATTGTTAGAAAAGATTCCGTCCATGGTGTGGCCTTTTTCATGGGAAGGGGCCATCACCAGTTGCTTGAGATCCCCCGCCGCCATAACTTGCTCCAAGCGAGCAGTATCTGGGTCATGATGGGCCTCTAGATAGAAGATAAAATCTCCCAGCGTCGTATAGGAGTCTAGGCAAAGCCCTTCCTCCAGTAGGGAGCCAACTGAGTCCAAAAAACAGTTTTTAGGGCCGGGAGGACGGTAGAGCAATATACCTTTGAAAGTTCTGTAATGCACCGAATGAAAGCTGAAAGCTAAGGCCTCACAGGAAGAGTTGGAGGCAGTGTGAAACATGGGTTTTAATGAGTCATGATAAATAATTGCCAGCCCCCCCCTTTTTTATGTGGCCTATCAAGAGAGTAACAGTTAAAACCCGGAGGTGTAGCCTTCACTAGATCAGGTCCTGATGCACTATCTGTCCAAGACTTGGCGACAAAAGCCAATTTTGTATCTAGTTCCTCCAATAAAAGTGTGCATTCTACGCTGTGTTTAAATAATGATCTGGCATTAAAAAGAATACATTTTAAGGATCCAGCCTCAACTATATTAGCCTTTTTGGCTGATCTGACAACCGGGCCTATGGCTGGTAGGTCTAGGACATGAGGAAGATAAAACAGGCAGCTAGGGCTTACCATATCTTTAGCATCAGCCTTTATCGAGATAGGACTGCATCGACGTGTCCCAATGCCAGGATTCAGCCTGCATAGTTCATCTTTGGAATAGCTCAATCTGTCTATGGTAAAACGGCCAGAGGGACTAGCCCCGAGCCCAGCCCGAGCGCGTCCGCATCAGCATGTGGCCTAAATAGCCTATCGTCCAACCACTAGACCACTAACCATAAAGATGGCGGCTCGCCGGTTCGGTCCTCCTCTCTCCCCTTCTTTCACCTGTGCAAATCAGCAAATTTTAGCAGCAGGCAAGTGAACATAATACTAATAAAATGTGTTTCTAAAGTGCGTTTTAAAAATTGTGCAAAGTCGCAGGTAGCAGCAAATTTTTAGCAGCAGGCAGGTGAGCACAGGTAAAATAGGTTTAAGAATACAATTTAAAAGCACTCGTCTAACAATCACAGGTCATCTCCTGGCGAGCATTGTACACAGATATGCCCAGGCAACCAGCGCCATTTGCCAATGTTATTTGCTTTACTTGTCTTTCTGATGTGGGGCAGGCTCTGTTGTTTATAGTGTAGGAAGGAGTAGTTTCTTACCAGTAACTCCAGTTCTGTAGTAGGGGTATCTCTGTTATAGTCATAATCTATGAATAATCCCCGCCCATGTGCGGGGACCCCGGAGCAATCAAAAATATCTCTTAAGCTGTCCCGCATTTGCAAACCTGCAAAGACACTTAAGAGACAGACAAAATAATACAGCCTAATCACAACAAGGCTGCACTGGCCAGCACTTCCTCTGAAGTGAACACAAAAGCCAAAATAAAGTTTAAATGTCATTTTTATTCACATCTGACATCCTTCTTTATTACCACACACTCCCTTCACCAAAATCCCTTCAAACAATAGAGAGGAAGGGGTGGACAGACAAGCCCTATAGGCTGTCATTATGTGTCTGCTAAAGGGATACCGTGCCTTTAAGAAACTCTCCAGAGACCCCCGGCATCCCAGGATGCACAGCCAACACAAGTTACTTTCAGTTCTTTTTGAAGGTGTATAACAACAGGCCTGATACTATCAGGTTACTCCACCGGGGAGGAGGGAGGGTCGCTTATGACTATAACAGAGATACCCCTACTACAGAACTGGAGTTACAGGTAAGAAACTACTCCTTCTGTAGTAGGGGATCTCTGTGTATAGTCATAATCTATGAATAGAATGGCAAGCCCATCCCAACCAACAAGCAGCGGTGGAGTAAGCCCAACCACCAACAAATCACTGTGCAAACAAATTCCTCAGCGAAGCCTGTCCAACCTGCGCATCTGCCCTAGCATCAGAATCCAGGCAGTAATGCTTCGTAAACGTATGGACCGACTTCCAGGTGGCAGCCTTACAAATGTCAGCAATGGGAACATTCCTAAGCAAAGCTGTAGTAGCAGCCTTGCCTCTAGTCGAATGTGCCGTAGGCTTACTCCCCAACGTTTTATTAGCTTTTTGGTAACAAAGCTGAATACAGGAAACAATCCATCTGGAAATGGACTGTTTTGAGGTAGCTAAACCAGTTCTTACCGAACCATAATTAACAAACAGTTGATCCGACCTGCGGATATCTTTTGTCTTATCCAGGTAGAATTTCAGTACCCTACGTACATCAAGTGAATGCAGAGACCTCTCCGCCGGAGAGGAAGGATGCTAAAAAAACGTAGGCAAAGTTATCATTTGATTTACATGGAAATCTGATATCACCTTAGGCAAAAATTTAGGATGGGTACGCATCACTACTTTAGAAGCATGGAACACAGTATACGGCTCTTGACAACACAGAGCCTGAATCTCACTCACCCTCCTGGCCGATGTAATGGCCACAAGGAAGGCAGCCTTCCAAGACAAATGCTGCAACGAAGCCTTATGGATAGGCTCAAAAGGCTCCCTCATCAATCTAGATAACACCACATTCAATTCCCATGGTGGAGAAGGTCTTCTAACGGGGGGAAACACCTTACGCAAACCCTCCAAAAAATCCTTAATCACAGGGATTTGAAAAAATGAGGTTTGAGAAGGGCCTTTCCTATACGCAGTCAGAGCTGCGAGATGAACCTTAATAGACTGAAAATTAAGCCCAGATTGAGCTAACTGCAGCAGATAAGGCAAAACAACATCTTCTTTACAGGATGTAGGGTCAAAGGCCTTTGCCTTGCACCATAAGCAGAATCTCTTCCACTTATAGGCGTAAGAAGTCCTCGTAGACGGTCTCTTCGCCTCTTTCAAGATCTCCATACAGTCCTGAGGTAGGTTCAAGTGTCCATACTGTACTAGCTCAGGAGCCATGCTGCCAAACTCAAGGACGAGAGATTGGGGTGAACCATCTGTCCTCCGAATTTCGTGAGAAGGTCCGGCCGACACGGCAGGCGTCTGTGTGGCAGAACAGACCGGTGAAGAAGGTCGGTGAACCACCATTGCCTCGGCCACTCCGGAGCAATCAGGATCATTCTGGCTCTGGATTGCGACAGCTTGATCAGCAACGCCGGGATCAGGGGAATGGGTGGAAAGGCGTAGAGAAAGCTGTTGGACCAGCTGATCCATAGGGCATTCCCCAGCGTCCCTGGTTGGTAGTACCTGGACGCGAAGTCGCGGCATTTGCTGTTTTCTGCCGTAGCGAACAGATCTATATCCGGCGTGCCCCACTCTGCGAAGACGTCTCTTAGCATGTCGTCGTTTAGCACCCACTCGTGGTTCTCTTGAACGAGCCTGCTGAGCGCGTCTGCTTGGGCATTCTGCACCCCCGGCAGATGGGTCGCCGTGATCGTCAGGTTCCTGGCCACCAGCCAGTTCCAGATCGCCTGTGCCTCCCGAGACAGGGTGCGTGAACGTGAGCCCCCCTGCTTGTTGAGGTAATACATGGTCGTAGTATTGTCCGTCTGAACCAGCAGGGAGTTCGTCCTGAAGGAGGGATGGAACGCCTTCAAGGCCAAGTGTACCGCTCTGAGTTCCAAAAAGTTGATATGGTAAGTCGTCTCCATCTGCGACCATATCCCCTGAATCTGAAGAGGGCCCGAATGCGCTCCCCAGCCCTGGAGAGACGCATCGGTCACTATGGTCTGGACCGGAATATCCTTGTGAAAAGGAGTCCCCTTGCAGACATTCCCTGGGGCACACCACCATTTCAGAGACTGCCGAGCGTGTTGAGACAACTGGATCTTGTCCTCCCAACGCCCCCGCCTCTGGTCCCATTGATACTCCAGACATTCCTGTAGGGGCCTCATATGCAGACGTGCATTGGGGGTGAGAAAGGTGCAAGAAGCCATCGACCCCAGTAAGGAAGACACCGTCCTCACCGTAGGAGAGCGGGCTGAGATGAGATGCCGAGCCTTCCCACGGATCGATAAGCGTCTCTCCTCCGAAGGACACACGCTTGCGGTCAAAGTATTGACCGAAGCCCCCAAGTACTGGAGACACTGCACGGGGACCGGCACTGACTTCGTCATGTTGACGTGCAGCCCCAGTCGATGAAGCAAAGCCGCCGTCCTGTTGAAATGGCACTGGGCTTCCTGGTAAGTGGACGCTTTGATCAACCAATCGTCCAGGTATGGATACACAAACACCTTGGTCTTCCGCAGGTGTGCCGCGACCACTGCCATGCACTTGGAGAACGTCCGTGGTGCAGACTTCAGGCCAAACGGGAGTACTGAATACTGGTAATGGTTGTTGCCTACCAGAAACCTCAGGAACTTGCGATGCTTTGGTGCGATCGGCACATGAAAGTAAGCGTCCTGCAGATCTATGGCGCACAGCCAGTCTCCTCGATGCAACTGAGGGTAAATCTGATGCAGGGACAACATACGGAACTTTTCTCTGCGGATCCACTTGTTTGCTTGACGCAGATCCAGAATAGGCCTGAACTCGTTCTTGTCCTTTTTTCTTACGAGAAAGAACCGTGAGTAGAGACCTCTTCCTTTTTGCTTCAAAGGAACTGCTTCTATCGCCCTCTTTTTTAACAGAACGTCCGCCTCCCGCTGGAGCTCCCTCACCATGTAGGAGGAGCGCACTGGTGGAATCTGTGGAGGCGGGCTGGTGAAACAAAGACAGTAACCATTGCAAACAATATTCCGCACCCACTTGTCCTGCGTTATTGTCCTCCACTCTGCCAGGTAGTGTTGAATACTTCCCCCCACCGGAGCGGGTAACGGATGAGGGGGAAGTAACTTTTCAGGGCTTCGACCCGGCCGGGCCTTTGTTCCCCGACGAGGACTGATGCTGTCCTCTGCCCCTCTGGCGCTTCTGAAAGGACTGCCTCGGGAACTGCTGTTGTTGCTGGGGCTGTTGTTGGTGGCCCGACTGTAATTGTAGTAATTGTAATTGTAAAAGTATTTATTAAGCGCGATTGCTGCCCGTAGGCATCCAAGCGCTGACGCCCTTGACCTCTCTGCTTGGCGTAGCGCCTGCCCGAGGATCAGAAGGACCTCCTCTGCTCCTTGGGCCTCTCCAGCCCCACCGCCTTCAGGGTTTCCGCCTCAGCCTTCATGCGGGCCATCTTGTCATCCGCATGCGACCCGAACAGCGTTGTGCCAGAGAACGGTAAATTGGCGATCTTCTGCTGCGCTTCAGGCTTGAGCGGTGTCAGCCGCAGCCAGGAATGCCTCCTCATGTGTATGCCGTGGCAGTTCCCATGGGCCGCCAGCAACGACACATCCCCCGCCGCACTGATGATCTGATTAGAGACCATCATGCCCTCGTTCAGCACCTCCTGAAAGTCCTCCCTCTTGTCTCTAGGCAGGGAGGCAGCGAACTGTTGCAGGGAGTCCCAAAGGGACCTGTCATAGCGACCCAACAGAGCGGAGGCACTAGCGGCCTTCATCGTAGTGGCCGACGTGGAGCACATCCTCCTCCCCAAGGAGTTCATTTTGCGACTCTCCTTATCCGGAGGAGCCGTGGACGAAGGCGTCGTAGAGTGTTGTTTACGAGCCGCCGCCACGATAACAGAGTCCGGGGGAGGATCCACCCTGAGGACAGCCGGGTCCGAGTCAGGAGCCCTGTACTTTTTCAGCAGTCTCGAGGGCGCCGGTTTCACCACGGCCGGCGTCAAGAACACCTCCATTGCAGGTTCCTCCAACCCCGGAACCAATGGGAGGAGGGGGCACGACAGATGAGCCTTATGCAAAGTTTCAAAGATCACAGAAGTAGTGGGAATAGGGGTAGTGACTGATATCCCCAACTTCGCCGCCCCTCTCATCAGCACCTCCTGGAACGTGGCAATGTCATCCACCGGCGAGACGCGGGTAGGAGGCGTCTCCGACAGCGAGGGAGAAAACCGTCCAGTCCCAGAAGAGTTCGTGCCCCTCGAGCCTCTGGAACGAGACCGATACCTCCGTCGTCCATGCCCAGAGCGAGTGGACGATCTGCGCCTACTCCGTGATCGCCTGCGAGGGTGAGAGCGAGATCTCTGCCTGTGAGGAGCCCTCGGGGGCGGAGGCGGCGGCTGCGGTGGAGATGCAGGCCGCTGAGGCACGGGCAGAGGTAGCGGAGGAGGGGGAGGGGGAGGAGGAGGAGGAGGAGGAGGAGGAGGAGGAGGAAGATCAGGCGCCGGTGGAGGAGCCGGTGGAAGATCGGGCGCAGGAGGCAGAGGCGGCTGCTGAGGACGCAGCGGGGACAGATGTTCCGAAGCCCCATCACTCCTTGCAGGAGAGCCCGCACCAGAACTGTCCGGGCTCGCGGCCACTCTCCTCTTCTTGGCGGGCCTGTCCCGCGTGGAAGCCACCGACGGGGAACGTCCGCGTCTCCCCGATCCCCGACTGGAGATCGTAATCACGGAGGACGTGTTCCCCGATGTCCGTGACGTCGAACTGTACGTCGACCTCGTCCGGCGTCTCTTCGCCCTCGACGTCGAACGCCGTCTCGCAGTCGAGCGTCCTCTCGACGTCGAACCATGCCTCCTCGACGTCGAACCATGCCTCCTCGACGTCGACCGATGCCTCGACCTCCGTCGCCGCGGCGTCGCCTTCTGGTGCTTCGACGTCGCCTTCTGGTGCTTCGACGTCGAACGCTGGTGTCTCGACGTCGACGTCCGGTGCCTCGACGGCGACCTGTGCCTCGACGGCGACCTGTGCCTCGACGGCGACCTGTGCCTCGACGGCGATCTTCTCCGCCTGGACGGCGGGCGCCGGGATCTCGGCGTTGACTCAGTCAGCGTCGAGCCGTGGGTCGACGGCGAAGGTGGCGAGTGAAGTCTTCCATGGGGCTCGGTACGACGTCGATGGGGTGTCGACGTCGACCGCGACACCTGCGACGGCGACCCGGTCCCGGGTCTCGCTGGCCCCTCTCTCTCGACGTCGAACGCCGAGGCTGCCGCGACCCAGAGCCCTGGATCGACGGCGAACATACCGGTGCCTTCTCCCTCGCCGTCGACGTCGTCGCCTTCGACGTCGAACGCGACCTACCAGCCGGTAGGCGCCGTTTCTGCTCCCTGCTCTGCCCGGAGGTCCCTCCAGGGGCTGAAGCATGGGCGGAGGAGGGAGAATGAGACCCTCCATGCCCCGAAGTCCCACCGGTCCTCTGCTGCTCCTGTCCCTGAAGGCGAATCTTCTCCCTGTCCCTCAGGGTCCTTTTTGAAAAGGTTTTACAGATGGCACATGTAGCTGGGACATGTGAGGACGACAAGCAGAGGATACAAACATCATGTGGGTCCGTCTTGGCCTTTTTCCTCCCACACTCAGGGCAGTTATCGAACAAAGCCATGCTAAGAGTGGGCCAAAACTGCTCCAGATTGCAGGCAGTAGTTGACAAAGGCTCTAGACGTCTAATGAAAACACTATTTATCCTAAAAATCCAATTTTAATCAAATAAACCACCCAAAAGGGTAGAGCTCAAGCTCCAGGGTCCTGCTAGCAGGAGCCGGAAAAAAGAACTGAAAGTAACTTGTGTTGGCTGTGCATCCTGGGATGCCGGGGGTCTCTGGAGAGTTTCTTAAAGGCACGGTATCCTTTTAGCAGACACATAATGACAGCCTATAGGGCTTGTCTGTCCACCCCTTCCTCTCTATTGTTTGAAGGGATTTTGGTGAAGGGAGTGTGTGGTAATAAAGGAGGATGTCAGATGTGAATAAAAATGACATTTAAACTTTATTTTGGCTTTTGTGTTCACTTCAGAGGAAGTGCTGGCCAGTGCAGCCTTGTTGTGATTAGGCTGTATTATTTTGTCTGTCTCTTAAGTGTCTTTGCAGGTTTGCAAATGCGGGACAGCTTAAGAGATATTTTTGATTGCTCCGGGGTCCCCGCACATGGGCGGGGATTATTCATAGATTATGACTATACACAGAGATCCCCTACTACAGAAACTAATATCTGTTTCTTATGGTTACCCCCACTTTTTGATGTCACACTGTTTTTGGCCTAGCCTGACTGAGATCCTGCTATCCCCAGTCTATCTGCTTTCTCCTGTAAATTGATATCAGTCCCTAGTATATGGTACACCATGTACCCAGGGCATAGGTACCCCAGAGGCCTCCCATGGGTTGAAGCATGTATTATGCCACCCCTGAGAGGCCATCCAAATTGACACGGCCAGCCTGCTACAGCAGACTGTGTAAGCTGGTGCTTGCACCACTTAAGATATAGGTTCACTATATCCATTTAAATCACTACACTTAAATACCTATCAGTCACCCCTATGGCAGGCCTTAGCAATCCTAAAGGCAGGGTGCTGGGTTTTACGTGAGAGGGTGCCCCTGCATGAGCAGAGCCCCTCTGCAGCCTTCGGAGACCATTCTCCGGGGTTGTCTGTGATGCAAGCAGACATATATGTTTAAATGTATTATAACCTCGCAGTAAATGCTAACTTTAAAATGGCTGCTTAGAAACATGTGTTTGGTGTCAAACACCTTGGAATCATACCTCCACACCAGTAACTGCCGTGGGAAGTAGGATTCCACCTTTCTGAAGAGACATATGTGGGTCACTGGTATACCTGGTACCGGCTTTCTCGACCTGGGCAGCTCAAAATGGATGCTGCCAGCCACAGACCCGATTCTGCTCTCCTGCTGGTGAGCCAAGCTCGCACAGAGGAAGGCATGACAATAGGCATCCTGTCACAGGGAGGTGTAACCACCTCCGAGACAGGATTTAGTGTATTGGGGCTGGGTGGGTGCACTCTTAGAGCGCCAGAAAGTCTGCACCATGGGCACATTTGGTGTCCCTGTGCATAGTCCAGCTCAAACCAGTTCCAGGAGCCATTTGCTCCTCTGGCGCGAAACTGGACAAAGGACATAAGTGCAGCCACCCCTCTGTCCTGCCCCTCCCCTAGGAGGGTCCACAGAATCTTTCCAACCCCTTCCCATGGGTATAAAGTTCGTTACCTGACTACAGGACTTTAGATTTTACCTGGACAAGATTCTGCTAAGAAGAAACCAATACTTCGACTGACTGCACGACACTGGACGACTGAAGAATCTCCCTTGGAGTAAAGGAGTTACTCCCCTGCAAAAGCAGGCACCTAAACGCATCTGACCGGCTTGCTTCTCCCGAGCTCCTGAGGGCTCTGAAGATTTCCGCAACACAGGAGGTGGGTTCCCGAATGTCCCCGAGGTCGAGCTGCCCTCTCAGCGATTGAGACCAGTATCCCTCGTGGGGACCGTCTCACCTCGTACTTTTGCAAGTGCATGTGCTAAGTGGTTATTCCTGAGCCTGTGCTTTGGACTCCGTGTAGTCCAGACCCCGAGCAGTATTTGCACTGAAGTTTTCCGGCCTCCACTCTCCGAATGTCCTGTGGGCTAGTGCTTTGCAGACTTGCTTGAGGTCTCGCGATCCCTGGCCCGTTGGCCTGTGGGTCCTGGCGAGGGTCATCTTGCTAATTCTTGGGCTTACCTGGTTGCTCCTGACGTGCCCTGACTCTCCATTGCTTGGAGAGTACACTGGACCTTGCTAGTCCACACCGTAACCAGGTCATCGACCCTCAGCTCTCGACATCCTTCTTGGGACAGCTCACCTCCAGACTTTGGTCGTCCTCAACGTCTCCTGGTCCCCATAGCTGCAGAGTCAAGCAACCCTTCTTCATCCCTGAAGCACCAGACATCGGTGGACATTCGACTACCAAGCCCCTGGTCACCTGAAGTGACCCAGACTGTCCCCCTCTGCTTTCAGGTTCTTCTCACCCCGAATCCAGGCTTGGATTCCACCAGACATTCTTCGCCTCCCTGGCAGCAGGACTTCTGTGCAGCTCTCCACTGAAAACGACGAAGTTTTCCGACACCACTTGACCCCTATGCACCTGGCTCCTCTGGGTTAGGTAACATGGGTTGGCCTTAGAACCTCCTAAGTTCCAAAGGGTTTGCTCGAGGTCCTCTTAGAAGTATCCTTGTCATTTTCCAACTGAGACTTTCCCATAGAGTTGTACCGAGCACGCGTCTGTTTCCTTACTGCACCTGTCCTCCGTGGGCTCCCTGTGGCACTCCTCTGGGTGGTTCCTTTGGGTCCCAGCAATGTACGTGCTCTAGGCACTGTCTAATAAAGTCGTTGTTATACCATTTTTTTAGTATATGTTCGGTCTCCCCTGGAGCCCGCTGTGTATTTCGCTATTTACGAATGTTCTATTGATTTAGTATTGTGTGCTTCATGCCCTTGTCTCGTGTAGAGACTAGTAGAGATTGTTATATTAATAAATACATATTTTTACATAAACACTGTGGTTCTCCTTTCATTTAATCATTTAGGAGGTGATATTCTGGTAAAACGAGCTGCTTTACATTCCTTCAAGATTAAGAATGAAGGCTACTTTCCATAGCTACCACTAGGATAGCTTTCAATAAGGTTATCTTTGACCTCATACTTCATAAGGGTCGTGTGGCCTGGTACAAGGTGCCCACTTTAACTAGTGGACAGCATATACCAACTCACCTTGGTATATGCTGTCCACTAGGACGAGGAGCGTTTGCAGCAGGAGCGTTACGGCGCTGCCGCGCGATTTTTAAAAGTTTGCATTATTATTTCTTTTAGGTTTGTGGATCTGTGCCTCACTTCCCCCTTACCTGCACTTTAATTCGTGTCCTCACCGCCGCTTGGCGGGCTGGTTCCCGGGGTGGCAGACATCTTGGCTTGGGGAGCGGACCGGGTAGTCAGCGCTTACTGCGCATGCGCCAGGGGTTGGGCGGGCATTTAAGGCGAGTCCCCGCCTTCCTCTCCCCTGACGAGGAGCGTTTGCAGCAGGAGCGTTACGGCGCTGCCGCGCGATTTTTAAAAGTTTGCATTATTATTTCTTTTAGGTTTGTGGATCTGTGCCTCACTTCCCCCTTACCTGCACTTTAATTCGTGTCCTCACCGCCGCTTGGCGGGCTGGTTCCCGGGGTGGCAGACATCTTGGCTTGGGGAGCGGACCGGGTAGTCAGCGCTTACTGCGCATGCGCCAGGGGTTGGGCGGGCATTTAATGCTCCTCCCCTAGCGCAGCGGCATCGCGCAGCGGGCATGTCCTCGCGTGGCCGGAGTCGTGCCAGAGTCCTGCCCGTCTGCGCCCGTCCGCGCTAAGGCCGTGCGGGACGTGGCGGGCTCTGGCCTGCTCCTGTTATTCCAGCATCGTTGCCATGCGTACATATTCCAGGGAGCACTTGTACTCCATGGGTAGGGTGGGCAGTCATTGTACTCAACAACCCGTTCACCCACTATGTGGCCCCTACCGCTGTCCCTGTAACGGTTTGGCGCTTGACCCCCCGCAGCTTCTTCCCCGGCTGTGCCCCCCTGTTGCTCGGTACTACAGGGGGCTACCGCCTTCACTGCGGATTTTAAATCTTAACGTCAGGTCGATCCTCGCACATAAACAGAATGTGTACGACCTGATTGAAAATGAGGTCCCTGATATTTTAGCCTTAACCGAAACATGGCCGACACTGCTATCCCTAACCTCGCTTGCCCTCCCGGTTACTCTATGTACATTGCAAATAGGCTAACTAGAGGCGGAGGCATAGCTCTGATAGTGAGATCTTGTTTCTCCTGTGTGTGGACCATTCTCGAGATCGCTGGCTGTGAAAGTGCCTCGTTTAAAGTCGCTGTCAGCCCAGAATTCACACTCTCTGGGATGGTGGTGTATCGTCCGCCGGGCAGTGATGTGGCGTTCAGGATTGCTTTCCCGGATACTGTCGCCACCTTGGTCACTGACTGTGCCAATTTTTCCATCTTGGGTGACTTAAACCTGCATTTTGATGCTCCATCCTGTCTGACAGCACGTAGTATTCTTATGGACTTAGAGGCCTGTCAACTTTTTCAGCTGGTCTCCCAGCCTACTCATTCCGGGGGACATATCCTTGACCCTTTTTTTACCAACTTGATCGAGGCTAAAGTCACGTCGGTGGCTCCTGTAGAGTGGTCGGACCACTCTTTGGTATCCATCTATTGCCCTATGACTACCAACATTTCCACCTCTTCAGCCAAGCGGATATCCAGGAGGCCCTGGAGTAAACTCAGGCTGGACGACTTTTACCATCTTTTGTCAGTGGAACCTTTGGCCCTACCTAACAACGTAGAGGAGGGGTATGATCTCTTCTGTGCCTGGCTCACTAGGGCTCTGGATGTCTTGATACCTGTCGCAACAACGAAGATCAACCCTCGAGTGTCTAGCCCCTGGTATGATGATTGTGAGAAGTTGGCCTGATGTATGATGTCACTAGTTATAGTGTACACCTTATATCAGTCCAAATACCCTTATGGTGATTGGTTGTAAAGTCAACCTTATAGACCAGCTATCCTAGTGGTAGCATGGACAAGAGCAGTCTTAGGCGAAACTCTGAATGGCATGTGAAGCCAGCTGTGATACCATATATAATCCCTTGAATACCAAATGAAAGGACACCACAACAGATATATATATAAAATAAAGTGTATTTATTCTAAGCAAACCCTCAGCACTCTTTATGAGATTAGAGGTAAGTACAACACAGTCTTATTAATGCATACAGTAAGTCACACAGGTAAGTAATACAGTTAGGCCCTAGGGGCCACGCAAACCATATACTAAGTAAGTGGTATAAGAACCACTGTCACGGAAATAGAATAGGCCTAGGCCTAGGGAATCGCTGGGGCTACACTACACTAGCGTTAGTTAGGAAGTGGGAGGCCCACGGGATTCGTGTGCAGAGTGGAAACACTCACGCGTAATGCGTAAAAGTCAATAGCAATAGTACAGTTTAGAAAACGGTAGATTTAGGACACTTCCGGAGTAGCTAGGAAGTTGAGACTTGAAAACTAGACACTAGGATAGTCACTATCCTGATGAGCACCGGAGTACCCAAGTTACCTAGCCCACAGGCTGCGGGTGCATAGGGGTGAAGATGCGTCGTTTTCGTCGTCGACTCCTATGGATGCCTGAAGAAAGATGCTGACAGGCAGTCAGGGGAGAGTGTCCGGTGGATCCCAAGGCTGGGATCAAGAAGAGAAGAAACCTGCAAGCAGAAGGGACAGAGTCAAGGTCACTAGCCAGTGACCACGTGGAACCAGGAAGGAACCAGGCGATGTCGTGAAGAGTTGCAGGTGAAGGTGAAGCTTGTCGCGGCAGCCAGGAGGACCAGGAAGCGTCGAGGACGACCAGGACCAGGAGGCGAGCTGCCCCACGAAGGCTCTTGCTGTCGGCGGCGTCGAAGTTGGACTAGGACTCACCAAGCCTTGGCAAGCGGAACCCACGAAGAACAAGGGACTTGCTTCTGGTGCAGACCAGGAAGGTCTGGGGTGCTTCTTCTTCGCAGAGAAGCGGGAGCCAGTCTGGAGGAGCCAAACCAGCGCAGAAGATTTCAGGGTGCGTCGTCACAAAGGCCACTAGCCAGCGGGCAAGCAACCGGACAGACGCGGCAAGCAGGAAAATGCTGAAGGGCCCCACGCAGGACTCGTGGAGTGTGGGGGGGCTGGTCTTCGGTGCAGATGGTGCTTGGGGTTGGGGCTTCTCAATCCCCGGTGCACAACTTCGAGGGTACCTCAGAAGCTGCGCTGTAAGTTACTAGCCACTTTTCCCAGGTAGCCGGTCCCACGTCGCTCGTCGCCTCCACGGATCTCAGCTCTGCTGCAGATGTGGATGAGGGTCGGAGAAGTCTGGAAATCAAGGCTCTGGTCGGGCTCTGCAGTCGGTTCCTCGTAGAACGGTCGCAAAGCAAAGGGTAGTCTCTTGATGGTGCCTGTTTGCACAGGGTAACCACTCCTTGGCTACAAGGGAGATTCTTCAGTCTTCTTCTTTCGTCGAATGTCGAAGGTCCAGAGTTTCTGTTCAGTTTTGCAGGTTCAGGATAATCTAAAGTCTTGAGGCCCAACTCCCACTCTTATACTAATCTGGGGGGCTGGGATACCTGCTAGGTCACGCCTTATGGGTGGGACCTGGGAGGGGGTGGTTACACCCACTTCCCTTTGTCCAGTTTCGCGCCAGAGCTGGGGCTGGAGTGCCCCAGCGCCGGTTTGAACTGGACTATGCAAGGAACACCTTGTGTGCCCCAGGCATGTCTCATTCCTTTCAGCCCACCCTGCCCCAATACACTAAAGGCTGTCTGGAGAGGTGCTAGCACCTCCCCAAGCAGGAAACCTATTGTCCAGGCCTCCCTGGCTGGGATCACTCCCAGCTGCAGGAGGTCAGACTTGTGTCGTGGCAGCAGCATCCATTTTGTGATGCTGAGGCTTTGGTCAGAGGCTAACAGTTGAAGTATGATTTTAACATGTCTTTCCCTCTAGAAGGGGGGGATAATATTCTCATGTCCAGAAATGGCATGGGGGTATTATTCCCTAGTGTTAGACACCTTACACGACATGTTTTGATAAAGCCAAACCATAGTTACCATAACCGTCTAAGATTATAAGGCACTTTAAGAGTATATGGTAGGCTATATCATAGAACAGCTATAAGGACAAGGTTCCGAAAGCTGCAGACAGGCTCAGCTCATGCTAGAGCACCATCTCACATGTTACCAAGCACTCTGCCTCCAGGATTGTCAAGGCCTGCCATAGGAGTGACTGATAGGTACACATGTGTCTATATGTAAGTTAGGTATAGGAATACTACACCTAAGCAAGGGGTGATTACACGACCTTGCCCCAGCTGAGTGATCAGCCAGTTGTGTCAAAATGGAAGGCCAGGCCAGGGGTGGCATAATACATGCTGCAGCCCCTGGTAGGCCTAGGGTACACCTATGCCCTGGGTACCTAGGGTACACTGTACAGGGACCAATAAGGTGATCCTATCCAAATGGGTTATGCACCTAAAGTACATAGTATTAATTTAGAGAGAGAACAGCAGGGCTGTGGGTCTGATTAGCAGGCCCACAGCCACATCTAAGTCGAAAACCAGTAAAGCAAAAGCAAAAAGTGGGGGTGAACATAGAAAGCAGACCCTACTCTCCTACACAGATGCTTTGCGCGCTCTGAAGGGAGCCTGTAGACGGGCGGAGAGGGCCTGGCGGAAGACATACGGGGCTGAGTTAAAGGCCACCTATGCCGCGTCCGTCAAGCTCTACCACCGGGCTATTTGCCGTGCCCGAGCGGCATTTTATGCCGAGGAATTTCGTAATAGCCCTAACCCGTCGAAGGCTATCTTCAAGGCGGTGAAAGACCTTATGTCTAAGCGGGCTATCTCTATGGCTGAGAGCTCTGTCACACACTGTGAGTCCCTCGCTTCCTATTTCTTGGGAAAGGTCCAGTCTATATATCGGTCCTTCCCGAGTACTGGTATAGCGATGGGTAGTCCTAAGGAGTCACTTCATCAGCCCGCCCTGCTCTCACTTCCCCCCCTTACCTTGGAAGGGTTTGACAAACTTGCTATGCAAGTTAAATCTGGGTCTCCTGCTGATCCAGTGAGGCCTGTCCTCTTTCGAGACCAGACCTTTGTGGGGCGTGTGGCTATCCACTCACTGGTTAACCTCTCTTTAGAGACCGGGGTCGTACCCACCAGTTGGAAGCGAGCGGTGGTGTCGCCGATTATCAAAAAACCATCTCTTGACCCGTCTAAGCCGGAAAGCTATCGTCCCATTTCGCTGCTGCCTTGGCCTGCCAAGTTAACAGAGGCTCATGTCAATCTGGCCCTGTCTGCACACTTAACCCGGTCCAATGCCCTCGACCCCACACAGAATGGCTTCCGTGCTGGTCACAGCACGGAGACCGCCCTTCTGGTGATGGTGGAACATCTCCGCGCAAGGTTGGATGCTGGTCAGACGGCGGCGCTGATTTTGTTAGATCTCAGCGCCGCATTCGACACTGTATCCCACAGCATCCTCCTTGGGCGACTTGAGGAGACTGGTATTGGCGGCCTGGCACTGCAATGGTTCCGCTCCTTCCTAGACAACCGCTCCTTTTGTGTTTCCATCCCACCCTTCAAGTCCAGGTTTCTGCCTCTGGCCATGGGGGTTCCGCAGGGATCCTCGCTGAGCCCCACGCTGTTCAATCTTTACGTGAGACCGCTGGCTGATGTCGCTAGGCAGTGGGGCCTAACCATGGTCTCATATGCCGATGATACACAGCTGGCGGTTACTCTCAGCGGGGATGCGGCTGAGGACGCCCCCAGGTTTCAGTCCGGACTGAAGGCGGTGGCCAGCTGGTTGACAGCTAACTGTCTCCAGCTCAATGCCACAAAAACTGAGGTTATGGTTGTCGGGAAGGGAGTGGAGCTTTGGGGCGACCAGTGGTGGCCTTTTGAGCTGGGCCCCACTCCGACCTTAGTTTCGGAGGTGAAGAATCTTGGGGTCTGGTTAGACGCTGGTCTTACATTTATAGGTCACACCAAAAAAACTGCAGCTTGTTGCTTTGGTCTATTAAGGGGCTTACGGCCGGTGCTCAAGTTCTTTGATGCCCCTACCAGACAGCTTGTGGTCCAGGCAATTATCATCTCTCGTCTGGACTACGCCAGCTCTTTGCTGGTGGGGGCTAACCAGGCTGAGCTAACCCGGCTGCAGCGGGTGCAGAACGCCGCTGCAAGAGCCATTGTTGGACTCCCCAAGTTCTGCCCGGTGTCTCAGGTCATCCGTTCTTTGCATTGGCTTCCGGTGAGGAAGCGTATTGTTTTCAAGGTCTTGTGTTTGACCTTCAAAATCCTCAGAGGCATTGGCCCTGAGATCCTGGCCAATACTATTTCTTTTTATGTTCCCACCCGCAATCTTCGATCTCAGGGTCAGGCCCTTGGTGTTGTTCCCAGATTTAGGTTCAGCAGGATGGGGGGCCGGTCCTTTAGGGTGCGAGCCGCGTCAATCTGGAATACCCTTCCAGTTGAAATTCGGCTGATAGAGGACTTGCTGACGTTTCGCAGAGCCATAAAAACCTTCTTATTTTAGTCTCTTGTTTCTGTTCCTCTCTGCTGCAGTATTCTCCATGTTGTGTTATAATTGCTCCTTGTCTCGGCGCCGGGATGCTCCTTTGCTGGAGTCGCTGTGCGCTTGATAAATTGTTTTAACATAACATAACATAACATAACATAACATAACATAACATAACACCTTCTCACATATAGTATCTAGTGTTGCTCTCAAAAGGTTATAGTCCTTGATGTTGTGGGCTCAACTTTTTCCAACTGAGAGTAAATCCTAGCTGGTTCAACATTGAGCGGTTCTTGATTTTAGTGCTGCTTGACTGGAATGCACCTTGATGAGCCAATCGTCTAAGTATGGAAACACCAGGTGTTTTTGTTTCCTTAAGAAGGCTGTTACCAGAGTCAGAAGCTTTGTAAATATCCTGGGGGCTGATTTCAAAAGAAAAGGAAGAACCCTGAACTGGTAGTGGCTGCCGGCTACTGTGAACTTTAGGAATCTCTAGTGGAAAGGATGGATGGGGATGTGAAAATATGCACCTTACAAGTCGAGAGTGGACAAATAATCTACATGTTTTAGATGTAGGAGAATATCTTGTTATATTATTATGCAAAATGATTATTTTTTTAGATGTGTGGAGCTCTCTGAGGTCTAGGATACGCCACCATTCCTTCCACCTTTTGTGAATCAGGAAGACAGGAACAGAATCGCTTTCCTGGTTGCAAAAGAGGGGACCTCTCTATCGCTCCCTACGTAGCATGGTCTTGACTGCCAATTTGAGCAGTTGTAGAGGTTTGGGAATGGAGGTGTGTGGTGGGTTTAATCGTGAGTTCTGAGCACATTTTAGAGTGTGGTCAAATTGAACAAGGTTTAGGACCCATTGATCCGATGTTCTCTCTTGCCAACGTTGGCTAAACTGAGATATTCTTCTTCCTTGTCTGGGTGGTGAGGAGAAAAGGGTAGCCAGAGCCTGTGACAGGTCATTGGCAACCAGCAGCGTCCTTTCCCAGACGTGTAACTGTCCCTCTAGGCGCAGGTCTGCTGTAAGCCGCTTGAGGTGGTTGTCTCTGGGAATAAGGTCGAGGAAACTGCTGGGAGGTAGCTGTGTAGGAGGGATATCTACATTGCTGATATCCTCTATAGGATGGCATGCCTCTTCCTCTTTCCCCATGAAAGGGCATCTTCTTGAACTGTAGAGACACCCCGGCAATTTAACAATCTGTTTTTTGGTTTTTATTGCCTGCTGGGCCTCATCAATATGCTTGTTATACAAGGTCTCTCCATCAAAGGGAAGATCTAAAATGTTATTTTGTACTTCAGGCCTAAAGGAGGTAGCTTTGAGCCAGCCATGCCTTCTGAGCACAGCAGAACCTGCACGTTGTCTGAATGCAGTGGTGGCGATATCCATGGCTATCTATAATCTCTGCTGACGTTCGCTCCCCCCTCCTGCAAGATCTTTTTACGTCTCACTTTCACCTCTTCAGGAAGTTGATCTATATATGGGGCGATGTCAGCACACAGCTGCCGCTCATGTCTTCCCAAAACGGCCAGAGTTTGCCGCCCTGATATTGATGAGAAACGTTTACCTATATTATTCAAGTGTCTGCCCTCCTTGTCCAGAGGCGCAGAGATCAGAGTGGAGGGGTTCTTTGATCTTCGTTGGGCTGCCTGCGTAATTACTGAGTCTGGCTTTGGATGGAGAGTTAGACAAGCCGGAGCGCCCTACAGGGCTTTATATTTCTTGTTGATGCATGGAAGAACTGCCGTGACTGTAACCAGATTTTTCATTACTTTTAAACCCTCGTCAAAAATATAGCTGACAATAGGCATGGACCTTATACTTTTCTGGAAAGGCTCCGTAAAATCATAAAAAACAGACCATCTGCTTGGTGGGTATGGGGAGTGCGAATCTTTTAGCTGCCTGTTCTAATAAATTATGAAAACTCCCAATATCTTGTGGTGGGGAGTCCACTGGGGTGGGTGACGGAGATGATGGCATAGGGACGAGGTAATCATCCTATTACAGGAGGGCATCACAGAGCTCCCCTTCCTCTCTCTCATCATCATCTGAGGTATCTGGATCATGGAGCAGGGCTGTCTGCGGTGTATGTCTTACTGATATAGGCAATGACGTAGGTTTTTATGATGGAGTGGATAGTTGAGCAGCAAGTGATCTGGTAGGTGTGGATGCATGTGGTGCAGTAGGTGGAAATCGCTTTCTATAATCTGAAAGTATGAACTGCAAATCAGAAATTAGAGATCCTGGTAGACAAACCATCTCCTCCTGGAATGACTGCGGATACTGGTCATGGGAATAATAATACTGCTGTTCATAACCCTCATCACAGTCCTCCTCTTCTTGGCAATTAACATGCAACTCTGAGGGGCTGTGTGCGACCCCAAAGGGCCCATTATAATCCGAAGCTTTTTACTCCAAGAAATGAGAATTTGGGGTGTCAACTTGCTTGGAGAGTAGTGTTCTGGAGTTAAAAATTTGGTTTCCTGATGTTTTGCCATTATTTCTGTTGCAGACAGGGTAGTAGACGGTGTCGCTAACATCTTATCCACCATAGACTGTGTAGTAGTTGGTAACACCGTCTGCAGGGTAATCGGCAATAACGGAGGTGCCGTTAGTGTCGTCAACAATGTGATCAGGGTAATCTTCAGCGCTGACGTTCTAGTGATATATGCCATCGACAACGATATCATGAAGAAGGTGGTGGACAACGTAGTGATTGTAGCTGCCGTTGATGCTGGTGTATACGGTTTTGGTGTCCAAGGTACGGACGACTATGTTCTTGTCAACTGTCAGCAGGCGGAGCTGAGGAAAGCTTTGGAATGCGACTCTGCCCATAGGAGGTGGAGAATGTAGCTCAGAGGATGACCTTTTTGGAGGATGCAGAAGGTTCTTTTCTATCCTTTTTTGAATTTGATGACCCATGAGTGGTCTTTCTTGAGGCTTTTCTAGGCTGCTCAGAGGAGGATCGGGAATAGGGTGATTTCTGCCTCTTATGGGATCTCCTAGAAGACGAAGTAGAGGAGTCATCACTATCAGAGTCTAAAGCTGGCTCTTTTCTAGTTTTGAACTGTTGAAGAGATACTAGCAGCTTTCCTTCTCTCTCCTTCAAAGTTTTCATTAAAAAGGTATGACATACCTTACAGTCCTTGGCAGAATGATATGAGTAGATGCAATAAATGCAGTCTTGGTGCAGGTCTTCAAAGTGTAGTCTCTTTTTACCACAGGCATTGCAGGCTCTAGAGAGACTTTTCTTCTCCTTGTCTGACATGCTGTTTAAATGAAATCTGATTTCTATGGAGTAAAACACTGTGGACGTAACGAAAATACTTGCACAGCATTAGAAAACTGGAAATATTCTCTTTACAGTATCCCAGTAGGACAAAAGAGAGCAGAGGGCATGGCCAACCATCATGGCCGCGAAGACGTGACTTCGCTTGGCTCCGTGAAAGAGCCCTGTGAGAGGGTGAATAGCTGCGTCCAGTCCCGGGCAGATTGCCAAAGAAGAGCGGGGACTAGACTTTTAATCAGCAGAGACCTCACCTGGACAGCCAATGCGGGTAACCGGAGGCCTGAAAATACTTTTTTGCACGATTATCAGGACCATGGGCACCTAGCCAAGATGGCGGACAGGTCCCGTTGCGGCTGAAACTACTCGCTTCCCGCTGGTCGTAGGGGGCGCAGACAGATGGGCAGCATACCGGAAACGCCTGGGGGTTGAATCGGGGGCCCCAATATTAAAGAGGCGGTCGGCACAAGATTTTGGACCAAACACTCACCTCCTGAAATGGCGGCCGCGTATGGCAGCAGCACCCAGATGCCATAGAGTTCCCCGGAGGCGCGGACCGCGTCCGCTCCCAGGAGGGGGTCACGGGGTGAGCTTCTGCCCCCGAATGAGTGTGACTGCCGCTGGGAGATCCCGAGGCGGCAAACGGGCCCTTGGGCCGAGACTGCACAGGAAGGTGAGGGGCCCGAGGCGGGAGTAACCGCTGGGGCTGCAGGCAATGAGCTTGTTGGGCTGAGGACAGGCGGAGAAGAGGGTGGTCTACCCGGGCCGGTTCCGTTGGGCCACACTGCGCGTCAAGGGAGGGAATTACCCCCCAAAAGAGATGCCTGGTCTTCTGCCTGACCCCAAGATGGCGCCGGCTGTCATCCAGGCTAGAGCAAGCAAAGCCCAGCGTAATGAGAGAGGGTCTATTTTTTTTATCATAGGGTACCCCAGGCTCGTTCTGTCCACACCTGAGGTTTGAGACCCTTGTCCTTGCCCTGCCAGACTAATTTGTAGGCCGTGTTAAATTGACCGGAGGGTCCTGTGTTACTATATAACAAATACCCTGATACAAATACATCCTTGTCACTCAGCAAAGCAAAGCATGAACCCCTGCGTAGGCCCTGCCAGCCCAATTTGTAGGCCTTCTGTTAAGTTGACCAAAGTCCTGCACCCATCTTATTTGAACAGCAGGCCCTAGGCTTGTCTGACCAAAATCACTACCAGCCTCTCTCAGCGAGGCCTCCTGCTCCAAACAAAAGAGCCCCCACCCTACCCGTGTGCAAAGTTCACTGGCGCAGAGTTCACTGTCTCTCTATTCTGTCGACATATAGCACATCACATCCTGGGTCTGTACATGAGAAATAGAGAAGTTCCCACCACAGCATCGTCAAGCTGGGGTGATGAATAACCAAGACCTATCCATATATGTATATTTTATTCCTTTGCATTCCATATTTTCTGCTTGCCCTATGCAATTTACGACAAGCGCTTGGCCTGAGAATATAACCTTTCACCTAGTCTACGTTCCGCATTTAGTGGGATAGACACAACACGTCTGATAAAATGTGCAAACCATGCACTAAGTGATGTGGGTAGAAGTGGCGTGAAATGACGTTTCTGTAGGCGCTTCTCATAGCCTTAAAATGTATAAAAAGGGAGCTCACACAGTTCTCGGTGGACTACCCCACCCGTCTGTTAGTAGATGGCAGGCGGGTGTGGGTGCTCCCCAAGAGCTCTTGTTTTTTGTTTTTAAGATACAATTTAACTTGCCAATATATTTTCTGTATATGCTATGTTTGCTATTTTGCTATGCTATTTTGTCCCTAAATTGGTGTTTTCTTATTGAGCATTTCATATTTATATTACATTTGCAAAGCTGCTTTCTTTTAGGTTTTAGGTAGGTATGTGAGTATTCCCCGACGCCGTGAGGGCAAAGGCAGTTACCAGCTAGGGGAACTTACCTGCAATTATACCTCCAGGTCCGCCGTGAGGGCAACGGCTTGGCTCAACACTTCATCTCCCAGGTCCCCCGGAGCGGCGCAGCAGGTGACGTCAGTGGCAGGCGTCACCTGCCTACATCTTCGCTGCACGCCTCCCGCAGCGCGGGACGCAGTTCAAGGGGGCGCGAGCCTGACATTCCTCCCGACGCCGTGAGGGCAACGGCAGTTACCAGCTAGGGGAACTTACCTGCAATTATACCTCCAGGTCCGCCGTGAGGGCAACGGCTTGGCTCAACACTTCATCTCCCAGGTCCCCCGGAGCGGCGCAGCAGGTGACGTCAGTGGTAGGCGTCACCTGCCTACATCTTCACTGCACGCCCGTCATCGCCAGGAAGAGGCAGGGCTGGGCCGCCCCCCTAACACTGATCACGTGATTGGGAAGATTAACAACCAAAGCCTGTTCATCGCACTGCGAGTAAGCTGCGAACTGTAAGTACTGTGGTGGCAGAACAGACTCAGTTGTGATTACCCCTGATTGAAGACCCAATAAGGCTTACCTTGATCAACGTGGTTGCAGTGTGATTCAGTGGTAAGGTGGCTGGATTGATACCACTGACGTATTTAGCCTCGGAGGCCCTAACTGTTTTCTTTTCTTTTTGAGCACTGGGGGACTGCTTTGAAGGGGTTATAGATAGATATTAAGTAAAGGAGGTGACTTTTAGGGGTGTAGAAGGCCTCCATGGTTGGTGCAGGCAAGTGGTAGGGCGGAGTAAGCGGTGGGTGTATAAGTCGATTTGATTGTCTTGTGGTCTAAACACAATATAGCGGAAGCATGGCAGGTACAGCCAGAACCCGCTCAACTAAATTAAAGCTGAGGCAACTTACTCAGCCAAAACCGCCCCCTATGGAAGAGGGTTTATTGCCAGCACAGATCCCTCTGACGGCAATTGACCGAATGTTGCAAAAAGCCATAGGGGCGGTTTCTAGCGAAATTGAACGCACGGAGAGACGTTTATCCTTCACACCACTATTAGATATACCAACTCCCACCCAAGTGATAGTTAGCGAAAACCTGGATTCTTCCCCTCTCCCAACCCCAGAGATGAGTGTTTTGGATCTCCCTTGCGCCCAGCAGAATTCGGAGGGATAGGGGGGTCCAAACCAGGGGTCTACCACCAGAGGTAAGCAGGAAACGTAAAGCCGGCCCAACGAAAGGCAGGCCGAAAAAATTAAAAAGCTGCAATGCCCCTCCCACAACGAAAACCAAAATAGGGACAGGGAGGGAAGATGAGCCCAAACAATACTCAATCCCACCACTTTGGCTGTCTCAAATAGTGGCAGATCTCCAATCTCAACTGGAAACCTTTATAGTTAACCAGATCAAATCACTTGCCAGCAGATTGGACAAGATAATTAATGAAATAAAAAGCAGGGAGAGGGTACATAGGTCAGCTTTAGATACAGTCCCCACTCCTAGCGCAAGTGGCCTCAATTGTGCCTCTGTGAATGAGGGACAATTTAATAACTTAGAGGTGAACCAAGCACAAGTTACGCAGACTCTAGCACGTGAGACCCATATAATGCTGCAGACCAAGCTCACAAACTCAAAGGGGAAGGTTCAGCAAAAGGAAGTGCCAGGGCAAGCTTCAAATGTAACATCAAGGAACTATCCAAACCCCCCCAAGTACAGCTCAAATGAATCATGTCACTCAACAACCAAGGAGTGTACTTAGGCCAGCTGTTACAGTTTCTCTTCCAACGCTAAATTTACCGCCAGAGGCATGTCCACTAGTTGTCATCCTGGCTGGGGCTCCAGAACTTAAAGATGATCAGAAGGAGTCCCATCAGGAATTAAAAAATAAGGTTATCCACTGGTTGGGCTGTCATAAACACTTGCCTCATGGGAAAGACGGAGAGATTCTTCTAGTGAGAAGGGTGAATTGGCTCGGTAATAGGCATAAAGATATTCCAGGAAACTGCATAATTATTAATTTTAGGGACAGCAGTGTAGTTAAACATATTCTCAGAGAGGATACAGGGGTACACAGCAGTATTATAAAACCGTTACCCTTGGACTACTTCTATCCCCGCCAAAACGCCCTACATACAGGAAGACAACATGAGGGCGGTCAATGGGAGTTAACCCGTTTAAACCCTCACGAAATTCAGGGTTGCCAGGGAGAAAGGCTGAGGCTGCGGGAAGCCGACCAGGCTGGGTGGGAAAATAGGTTCGCCCCCCTCATGCCCCTGGAGGATAATGATTGACTAACCCATTCCGAGCTGACAATGTTATATCAATGCAAGGATGGGAAGGTCAATAAGATGAGAGATAAGGCAGACGAACTGACCATCGTACAGGTTGCCCCCTTAGTAGGTAAATGCCAAATGAACTACTTAGATCAGTTAGTACCGCCCCCAGAAACAAGAGAGGCTGACTCAGCCGATCAGTTAATTGCTCCTAGTGGCGATATGCCAGGCACTAATAGAGTGGAAAGGGAGTTAGTTGAAGGCGGGACACCCCAGGGTTTGGAGGGTATAAGAGAGGAGTTAATGGTGACAGGAGATTCAGATAGGATACAAGCCACTTTCCAAAAAATGGACCAGGCAAGGAAGCCAGAGGGTGGTTTAAATGTCATCTCCTGGAACACGGCTGGCCTGGCAAGCAAGTTCCATAACCAGGAGTGGAGAGAATACATCTCCGAATTTGAGGTAATAGGCCTCCAGGAAACCTGGGTAACTGAAAATAGCCCTTTTCACATACAGGGCTACAAATGTTTTTTTACCCCAGCCTTAAAATCAAGCTCTGGTAGAGCCATGGGGGGTTTATCCCTATACGTGGACTTAAGGGTAAAAGGCAAGTGGATAAACATACCAAGCCCATCTCGTAATGTACAGGCCGTAAGGTTCGAGGGGCAGGGACTTGGCCTGATACTACTCAACATATATAACCCGGGTGAAGTTAATGAGGAAGATGATATTGTGGGAACATTAGACACCTTATTGAGTAAGGACCACTCACATGTAAATGGAGCAATGTATCCACATTATATAATTATGGGTGATCTAAATACCCACTTATGCTCCTTCTTGCTTCCTACAAACTCAGACTGGTCGCGCTGTCCTTCGGTTAAGGGGCCTCATTTTGCCCATACAACAGCAGGTAGAGAACTGAGTAAACTCCTGAGTAGTCATAACATGGAACATACCATGGACATGATGGCTATGGAAAGTGACGGCTCTCTTCCCCCGACCTTTAAAGGTAGAGGGTGCTCGTCAATCATCGACTATTTTTTGGTCTCTAGATCCCTTAAGCGCCTGATTATAGTGGTTGGAATAGAGTGGAATGCATTCAGCGATCACAACCCTTTAATAATGAAATTGCAGTATCAGGCAGTAGTTAGGATAGGCACAATAGACGGGATCTCTGAGAGGGCGTCAGACCAAGGAAGGCGGCTCAGGTGGGCCAAGATTGAGGGTGTAGCATTCTACAGAGACCTGATCGTGCAAGAGAAACAACCAATTGAAGATTGCCTTGATTTAGCAACTGAGGGACCTCAACTATTGAGCGCATTTGGGAAGGTCACCGGCTTGGTTGATAAGCTTTTGACAACACGATCTGTAAAAAGAATCCCAAATCAACCCAAATGGTTCGATAGTGATTGCTCTCGGGCCCTCAGAGAGCTAAAAAGTTGTTTAAAACAAAAGCCCAGGAACAAAGATAGGGTCACACAGTGTAGAGCAAAATACAAGGCTGTAACCAAAAGAAGGAAATTAGTTCTACAGGGGGAAGTGTGGGCTGACCTAAGGGAAGCGGCTGAAAGTAGGGATCTCTCAAAATTTTGGAGTATTATTAACAAACCCTGCTTTCATGATAGCCATACACCAGAAATCAGTGCAAATATCCTCCCGGAGCAGTGGGTCGCACATTTTAAGAGTTTGTACAATCACGAGAAGACGGCCACTGTCATCGAGGAAGATGTTACATCACAGAATCAGATGGTCGAGTTTACTCTAGCTGAAATTACTACAGGAATCGAGGGCCTATCAAAAAATAAGGCTCCAGGCCCCGACGGGGTCCCCCCTGACCTGTTTCTTAGCAACGTGGAGTTGTGGGCCCCTTTAATGACCAGGGTAATAAATGTAGCAATCATGTTCGGCCTGCCGCGATCATGGTCAACTGCTACTATTGTCACCATCTTCAAGAAGGGTAATAGGGATAATCCCCAGTGCTACCGGCCCATTTCTCTGATCGACGTCTCTGCTAAGATCCTGGGAAGGGTAATCCTTAACAGATTAATTGAATGGACCGAGGACAATAATATTGTCTCGGACATCCAATATGGATTTAGATCTGGTAGATCAACTAGTGATCAATGTCTTAATTTATATATGCTAGTCACCAAGTATACCATAACAAGTAACGAATCCATTTATTTAGGATTCATGGACTTGGCGGCTGCCTTTGATCATGTAAATAGGGAGAAATTGTGGCTAATGATGACCCAACTTGGTATTGATCAGGGTTTGATTACCATTCTTAGGGAGCTACACAGAGATACTACAGCCAGGGTGCGCTATAATAATGAAGGGGGCCTCACTGAAGCTTTTGTGTGCTCAAGTGGGGTAAGACAAGGGTGCATTCTTGCGCTCTTTTTATTTTCCCTTTATATTAACAAGCTAGAGCAGACCCTGATTGCTTTAAACACTGATTGGCCGAGAATCGGTACGCGTCAAATCCCAGTTTTACTATATGCTGACGACGCCGTATTGTTAGCTCGCTCCCCGAAAAGCTTACAAACTCTGATCGATGGCTTTGTGAAGTTCATGGGAACCCTAGATCTTTCTGTAAACTTGGGCAAATCATTTGTGATGATGGCAGGGAAAAAATCACGGCCCATGTTCACACATAGAATCGGGCTCACACACTGGAAAGAGTGCAACTCTTCTCCTACCTAGGGATATTGTTTGAGGAGAGATTAAAATTCACATCCCTGGTAGAAGAGAGATGCGGGAAATTAATATCCTCAAATGGTGCAGTGATCGGTTATGGGCGTAGACTAGGTAGATGGTCCCCAGAACAAGTATTGCATTTGTATAATTCTATCTGCTATTCTAAAGTTCTGTATGGAGCTGAAGTCTGGGGTTTTGTAAATATAACACAACTACAGCGGGAGGAAAACAAAATATTCCGGTCCATACTCAAAATCCCGCAGAGTACCCCAGCCATCATTGCCCACAGAGAGCTAGGGAGGCCATACATACATTGAAGACACGGTTAAGCTCATACCGATCCTGGCGTGGCTCAATATTTGGTTAAACACAGAAGCCAAGTTAAGTAGACTAATACTGAGCGATTGTCTAGGAAGAGAGAAATGTATGAAGATACCTTGGTTTAAATATGTTATGGCTACCTTAGAGAAGCTGGGTCACACAGAACTTTTTACCAACCCATCAGTGATCAGAGCCCAGGACAAACCAATGGTAAAAAGCTTGTTTGTGGCCCAAAGGAATACAACTAGAATGATTGAAGAAGGGTCTAAAAGGTCAGTGAATTTGCACAGTCACATCAAGACTACTGTGGGAATGGAACCCTATCTCTGTTTAATGCATAATGCACAGGATAGATTTTTAATATCCCGTTTTAGGCTCAATCTTTTACCCTATTTATTGGCGGACCCACAAGGTTACACTGTACCGATTGAGCAGAAGGGTGCCTGCGACAATCGGTCCCCGCAGGACACCCTTCATTTTGTATTCTTTTGTTCTTATTACTCTATACCCAGGCGAGGTTTTTTAATTGAAATCCTGAAAAGGGCTAATTTGACTCAGGCAAACTCAGCATTATTGTTCTTACAAAGGGCAGCTGACCCACTGACTTTGTGTTGTATTCTGAATTTCATCAAAGTAGCACTGAGACTAAGATCAACCAAAGGTCAGGCTTAAACTGCGTCCGTTAAGAAGTTGTGTACCTGTCAGGTGATACGACTGTTTTTATTCTGTTTTATTCTCATCAAATGTTCTTACCTGATTGATTTAATTGCTTTTTAAAAAAAAATTCTGTATTGTGTACATGTGCTTTTATGGGGTTTTTAACATCCGAATAAAGAACTATTGATTGATTGATCGTCAGTTCTTGTACATAGCTTTCCGCGCCAGGAATGCAGAGCCATGCAAGAGACCGACACTGGTGCCAAAAAATTCTAGGGCCCTGAAAGGGATAACATCAACCCTAGATATCGGTTCGCAGAACGGGGAGGATGGGTGGGTTGGTGAGGAATCTAACTAACAAATGTTTCTTACAGATATATTGTTACCGAAGGTAAGTAACTTGTTCCTCTGAAAGAAACACGTTAGTTAGATTCCTCACCTTAGAATAGATACCCCAGCAATACCAACCCAGGTGGTGGGTCTGCGAACCAAGATCACACCAGAAAGTCCTGGAGAACAGAACGGCCAAAGAAGCCGTCTCCCCGGACTTTGCTGTCCAGGCAATAATGTGTAGCAAACGTGTGCAGCGAGGCCCACAGATGTCCTGCAAGGGGACTCCCCGGCCCAGGGCAGTTGTCGCCGCTGTGGCCCGAGTGGAATGGGCCCTCAGCCCTACAGGAGGTTCCTTTTTAGCCAAGGAGTAACAAGCTTTGATACACAAAACGACCCACCGAGAGATGGTCCGCTTGTGCACCTCCAGTCCCTTCTTAGCGTCCACGTAGCCAACAAAGAGTTGGTCGTCCACCCGGAACTGTTTGGTGCGGTCCAAATAAAAGGACAGCGCCCGTTTTGGGTCCAGACGGTGGAGCCTCTCTTCCTCCTTCGAAGGATGCGGAGGCGGAAAGAAGGAGGGCAACGTATCAGACTGCCCGATGTGAAAGGCAGTTACCACCTTAGGGAGAAAGGAAGGACGACTCCTGAGAAGAACTTTGTCCGGATGGACAGAAAGAAAAGGAGGCATAGAAGAGAGAGCCTGGAGCTCACTCACCCTTCTAGCAGAGGTGATGGCTGCCAGGAAAGCAGTCTTAAGCGTCAAGAGACGAAGGGGACAATTATGAAGTGGCTCAAAGGGAGCGCACATCAGAAACATCAAGACCAGATTCAAATCCCACTGAGGCATTACGAAAGGGACAGGAGGAAACATGTGAGTAATGCCCTTAAAGAAGCGAGAAACAACAGGGGATTTGAAAAGAGAAGGCTGATCAGGAAGCCGTATGAAAGCAGAAATAGCAGAGACTAACCTTTTAGGGTGCCCAGAGCAGAGCCCTGCTGGGCCAAAGAAAGAAGAAAGAGGAGAACCTCAGAAAGAGGGGCGGAAAGGGGATCCACAGCCTTTGCTGTGCACCATGCCACAAATTTGTTCCACCTGCAGGCGTATTCAGATTTTGTGGAGGGATGCCTGGCTGCCAGAATCACATCACAGACTTCAGGAGGCAATTCAAATGGCATCAACTGTCGCCGCTCAATTTCCACGCATGGAGGTGGAGACTGGACAGGTTTGGGTGGAGGACCGTCCCCTGCTGCTGCGACAGAAGGTCCTCCTGAAGAGGCAGTCGTATTGGGGGATCGATTGACAGACTGAGTAGCTCGGGATACCAGTACCTTTGTGCCCAATCCGGAGCCACTAAGATGACTTGGGCCCGGTCGCGCCTGATCTTCTTCAGCGAAAGGCGTCCCCGAGCGAGTGCCGCCTTGGAAATCCAACGCGCAGATCTGCTGACATTGTGCGTTCTCTTCGGTGGCGAATAGCTCTAACCAAGGCTCTCCCGAAAGAGGCCTTGCGCCACGTCAGAGTTTAGACGCCATTCGTGATCCATCATGCACCGGCAGCTGAGTTTGTCTGCTCTGGCATTCAGAGAGCCCGCCAGATGTTGAACCACCAGGGTGATGCCCTGATGTTCCAGCCATGTCCAGAGGCGCAGAGCCTCCTGACAAAGGGTCCATGACCCCACCCCGCCCTGTTTGTTGCAATACCACATGGCGGTGGTGTGGTCCGTGAACACCTGCACCACACTTCCCCGGACAGAGGGAAGGAATGCCTTCAGTGCAAGTCGGACCGCCCTCAGCTCCAGAAGGTTGATATGGAGCCGGGACTCCGCCGGAGACCAGAGGCCTCTGATCTCCGCCTCCCCCATGTGGCCCCCCCCATCCCAAGAGGGACGCATCCGTCACCACTACGTGCTCCGGTTGGGGTAGGGAGAGGGATCTGCCGCTGACCCAATCGCGGTCGTGAGCCACCACTGCAACTGTCTTGCAGTCCCCTCTGAGATCAAGAAGTGGTCGGACAGGTTGCCCCGATGCTGGGCCCACTGGAACTTCAGGTCCCACTGCAGAGCCCGCATCCGCCACCTGGCGTGATGTACCAACAGGATGCAGGAGGCCATTAGACCCAGGAGCCGCAGTACCAACCTGACCGAAACCCGGGATAAAGGCTGAAAAATCGGAATCAGAGCCTGAATATCCCGAACCCGCTGTTCTGGAGGATAGACCCGAAACTGCGCAGAGTCCAGAACCGCTCCGATGAAAAGGAGCTTCTGAGAGGGACTCGGATGTGACTTCGGCACGTTGATGGAGAACCCCAGCAAATGCAGGAGGTCGGCCGTAGTCTGGAGGTGGGAGACGACTGCTTGGGGCGAGCCCGCCTTCAACAGCCAGTCGTCGAGATAGGGGGAAGACTGGAACCCCTAACCTGCACAGATGAGCTGCGACCACCGTCATCACTTTCGTGAACACCCGAGGGGCACTGTTGAGGCCGAAGGGAAGCACGGTAAACTGAAAGTGCTCGTGGCCTACCGTGAACTGCAGGTAACGCCGGTGGGCCGGCAGGACGGGGATGTGGAAATAAGTGTCCTGCAAGTCCAACGCTACCATCCAGTCTCGAGGGTCTAGGGCAGCCAGATCCTGAGCTAAGGTGAGCATCTTGAACTTCTCCGTGCGGAGGAAAGCGTTGACGCTCCTGAGGTCCAAGATAGGGCGTAGGCCCCCTTTGCCCTTCTTGGGAACCAGAAAGTAGTGGGAGTAACAACCCCGACCTACTTCTGGGCCAAGAACGCGCTCGATGGCCCCCTTGGCCAAGAGGGCCGTAACTTCCTCTTGCAGAAGTTGCAAGTGATCCCCCCCGACATGCGGTGGTACTGCGGTGGCATGGCTGGAGGGATCGCCTCGAAGGGGAGGGAGTAGCCCCTTCGGACGATTTGAAGCACCCACCTGTCCAATGTGATGCAACGCCAGAGGAGCAGGTGATGGCGAACTCTGCCTCCCACTGGCGTGGAATGGGCCTGAAAGCACGGACTAGGAGGGCTTTGAGGCGGATACTGCCGGGGTAGATGCGGACTGACCGGCACGTTGTCCCGCTGTACCGCCTCGGCAGAATCCACGTCCGCGCGGAGGTTGGGTCTGCGGCCTGTGGATAGACGGACGTGAGGGGCGCCCCTTCCTTGGCCACGAAAGGGGCGAAAAGCGGAAGTTTGCAGGTGCGGGCCGAGAGGCCCAAAGACTTGGCCGTAGCCCGGGAGTCCTTAAAGCGCTCCAGCGCACTATCCGCCTTGTCGCCAAAAAGGCGACTGCCATCGAAGGGCATGTCCATGAGGGTGCTTTGGACATCCCCTGATAACCTGGTGGACAGCAGCCAGGTGTGGCGGCGGAGCGCCACTGTGGTTGACATCGCCCTACCCAGCGAGTCCGTAGTGTCCAGTCCACATCTGATAGCGTGCCGCGCTGCATCCTGCCCCTCAGCAAGAGCCTGGGCGAGCCGTGTCCGGGCCTCCTCCGGACACTGGGGCAGCAAGTCCTCCACCGTATCCCACAGGGAGTGGGAGTAACGGTCCAAGAGACAAGCGGTGTTGACAGACCGCAGTCCCAAACTAAGGGAGGAGAACAGCTTCTTACCAAACTGCTCAAGTCTCTAGGATTCCCGATCCGGGGTAGCGGACGGGAAGGAGGTCTGGGAAGTCGAGGCCTGGATAACCAGGCTCTTGGGCGTGGGGTGCAGGGACAGAAAACTGGGGTCGCCCGGTGCCGGGCGGTGGCGCCGGGCTACGTTCTGGTCCACAGGAGGTACTGTGGAGGGCTTGGACCAGGTGCCCTTTAGAACGTCCAGTAGTGCTTCATTAAATTGTAGCAGAGGCTCCGAGGAGCTTGCTGATGGCTGGAGCACCTCGGTGAGGAGGTTAATCCTCACAGCCACAGCAGGCAGCTTTAGCCCAAGGGCTTCGGCCGCCTTGCACAGCACCACAGAAAAAGCAGCACCTTCCTCCGAAGCCACAGTCAGAGGAGAGATTAAGCCAGTGTCAGGGGAGGTATCAAGATCAATGGCATCCCCCAGCTCATCTGCCCAGTCCTCAGACCCCTCCCAGTCGTCACCGTCATCTGATTCCTGGTAGACAGGTGGAATGATCGGAGCCGGCCGGAAGATGACATTGCCACCCATCGGCATCGGACGCGGCGCTGGGCGGCGCCGCTCCGACACCGGGCCCGGACCAGGACTGAACCGGGGAACGGCGTTGTCCAAAGGCGGCCCCAGAGGTGGTACCAGAGTCGGCGCCGGCGGAGGGGTCGTGAGGTTGACCGGCGCCGACTGGGAGCCAGGCCTGGATCCCACGAGGACCTGCAGCGTCGCGACCGAAGTCGGTCCGGGGCCGGAGCAGCCGGCTCGCTAGGCCTTCCAGTCGAGCCTGCGGGGCCCGAAGGCGCACCGACAGGCGTCAACGGCGGAGCCGGGCCCCTCACGGCCGAGAAGAAGGCACTGACCTCCGCCGGAGTCGCGTCGGTCCCAGGGACCGGCGGGTATGGGGACGGACGTGACTCCTGCCGAGTCGCGCGACCCGCGAGGGGAGCCCGAAGAGCAATGTCGCCTCTTGGACTTCTCACTATGCTTCGACTTACCCAAAGACTTGGAACCAGACGAGTGGTGGTGGTGACTGCGACTGCCGGAACTCCAGTAGCTTGAGGGACCGCTCCCGCCTAGCTTTCGAAGTCAGGGCCTGGCAGTCGAGGCACGACTCGGAATCGTGGTTGGCCCAAAGGCAGTAGAGGCACCGGCGGTGGTGGTCCGTAACCGACATTAGTCAGTGACAGGATTCACAGGGTTTGAAACCAGACATCCTACTGGCACCAGAGTCAAGTCGATAGAATAGACCAAAAGAGTCAAAAGGTATAGTCCAAAAATGACTAAAAGGGTATGCTCTTCCCGGATCAGCGCTGTCTGGCGCGGAGAAAAGAAGAATTGACGTCTGCGCGCGAGGGCGGATTTGAAGTACTCAGACGACGTCATCCCGGCGCACGACGCCGACGATGGACGCGGAGCCGCAGACTATGCCTAGCGACGCGCAAGGGTATTGCTGACGAAAAATCTTTCCGGATCCAGCGTGATGCCTGGAGATATTCTAAGGTGAGGAATCTAACGTATTTCTTTCAGATTTTGTATTTTGAATTTTTATGCCTTTGTCTTGCAGTTTTTAAAGTTGCACCTTCTTAATAAAACTGTTAAACTTTCAGTCTCAGTTTCCATGGCTCACATGTCTTGTTCCCTTCATTTTCAGAACTAGCGTTTCCAGACACCCCGGCTCAAATTAAGGTGCCCCTTTTGTCCCTAACTCACTCCCTCGATCATACGGTGAAGGTTCCCTGAGCCCTGTGCTCAGTCCCCTGCCCTCTTGCCCCCTAAAAAATCTCCCTTCAACATTTGGTGCCTTGACTCGGATTGGCAGTACCGGCAGACAGGAGACAGCTGGGACCGAGAGGACGCGGACTAAACACTTGTGACTCCTTTCTGACTGAACCACAGAGAACGCCGCTCGGGTACGTTTATGTTGACTGCCTGAAGTGCTTGTGTCTTGTTTTGGTAACAGTTTGAGGGGAGCGCTTGTGAGACATCTAGGTACCTTCCCCCTTTCAGTTTTCTTCCCTGTCTGGCTGGTCTTGCTAAAGGACATTCTAAAACTGAGGAAGCTTGTGTGCGAAATGGAATTCTGAGCTAGAGAGTGAAGTTAGGAAGTCATGTGATTTACGTGTATTTCTTGCTATAAATAGACATACGTTATTACTGTGCCTTTCGTAGAGCCAGAGGGAAGACTGCGTCTGGCGTCTTCCAGTGCTCTTTTTTTATTATTGTTATAACGTGTTACCGTGCCTCTCTACATATAGCTAGGGGGGGGGGGGGGCTCTGTCCACTCACAAGGACCTGACAGGGAAGGTAAGGTTGATTATCTATGTGTTTTTTGGTGCTTCTCTGAAAATTCAGAGGAGGCCCCTATTTCAATACTAATAGGGAAGAGGTCGATTACCGGACCCGCCTAGCTAACAGGCTTATGGATATCTCCTGTTTAGAGTGGATTACAAGTGGTTTCCCCGGGATGATTTATTAGATATTATATTTTTGCTAGCTTAAGCATGGTTTTCTTTGGGGCTTACATTATGTTTTTGTTAACTATAATATAGATATATTTTGTGCAACGGATATAGAGTTTAAGCCTGTGCAGGAAGGCAAGGACTTTGCATGATGCAAATCTCAGCTTTTTGCGGGCTCAGGAGCAGACTTCCTCGGCTTTTGCGAGGGACTGTCAGTATATATTTTTATTTACAAAGACAGTCAACTTTAGTATTGTGTGATTATGGTTTGTGAACAAAACACCTTCCAATGTGGTTTTTTGTTCTCTCTCTGTGTTCAAATGAAACGTAAAGACGTTTATTTTTTGCTATGTTATTTTAAGACACCCTTCTGTACGCATTTAGGCCGGAAGAGGAGAATCCTTCACATTTTGTATAATTGAAGTGCGACTATTTTAGGGTCAAATATCTTTTTATTGTGGCCTTTTTAGCATGCATTGTGGTTGTCTTTTTAAGCCTCTGTGCCTGGCGCAACGACCTTTTATGTATTTAGTGAGATCATTAATAACTAGAATTGTAACTGTTTTTAGATATGAAAGCTGTTGCCTTTTTGTGAATAAATAGTATTATTATTATGAAATCTGTTTATTGGAATTTCTTTTATTTAAACAAATACACAGTACATTTTAAGATCCGGATGACTTGCATTTGAGATAGACTCAGCGAATAAATATAGTTATATAGTTAGCCCTTGCCTCCCCACCAGCCCCTGTCTGACACATGTGGCGCAGCACCACATTTAATTAGCACAGGTCACTTTCAGATAACTAACCACGTAGTGCACAACAAAATACCCCGAATTGTTTAAATATTTCCACACATTTATATTTTGAAGTATGTACTTGGTGACAGGAGATTGCATCTGGCGTTTCTCACTTTGTGCCACAAATACATGTTTATGGGACTGCGTCTGGCAGCTCACATTTGTTTTGAATTTTGATTACCTATTTGGTGTAAATTGTATTGTTTGGACTTTATTTCTGCAGGGAATGGGAGGCATCTTATCGCATTGAGTTTAACAGTGTCTTTTTTCAACTGCGTGCTTCCAAAAGGGGAGCTACTTTCCTTCATCACATCGCATTGTGGTTTCCTATTTCAGGCCTGGCAGTAGCCAATGCCTTTCGACTTCTCTCTCCATATTGTAATGGGTGTCCTCTGTTCTTCTCCTTTTTCAGCTACATGCGGTGTACTTTAATAGATATAATGTCTGTCACCTTCTCTCGATTTGCAATTTAGCGTCTCTCCCTCTCTTTCCTGGCTCATAGGCCAGTCTCCCTGAAGTGACGCAAATCCTGATCAATAGGTGCTCAATTTCATTATGATTCATGGTAAAAAATTCTGTGACCTTTTGAGAAAATTTTTGTAGCGTGGGTGGCACTTCTATTTTCTTAGATATTTCCCAGAAGTGACCACAATTCGTCATATCCTATAGGTAAGAGGCACCTGATAATGTTGTCATTTTGTTGTCAATAGTTCATCATTGAAAGAGTATAAAGATCTGCTCCTTAGTCCATTCGACGGACTACCATGCTGCAGTGACCCCTTGGGTCACTGAAGCCTGTGTGGTCTCCTTCAGCCCTCTATCTAAGCATCTTTGGCTGAAGCTCTAATTTCTTATTGTACTTTGAAATGGTCTTTTTCTCTTTCCTCGGCATTGCCCTTATTCTAAAACATTATTGCAAAGTACTAATGGTTGTCCCTCCTAACTTAACGTGTGCATTCCTAGCATTGCAGTAAAGTGTATGTTGCATTTTGAAAGTATTTCCTTTGACTTAAAATATATTTGCATTACATGAGTTTGTTCTTCACTCCAGAAATGTGTCTTTAAATGCCAAGACTTTGCTAAGACTCCCAGGCTATATATTGAATTTAGAAAAAAAAAAAAAAAACAGGTTCTTCTTTCATATGAATCAGAAAGCTATTTTTCTCTATCGTTTACACGTCTATTTTGTCATACTTTTGCAGAAGCACCCCCTCAAATTAAGTGGGTGCAGTGCCCCAGGACCATGAACTTTCACCCTTTCATTGCCTTTAAATGTACTTTGAAATTGTAAATTCTTGCATGATTAATTTTCTCACGTTAATTTTGTACGTTGCTTGTGCACTGCAGTGAGAAGTGATAAGCAGGAACATCTGGGTACGTGCAAATCACACCCACTTTAACTGAGACAGGTTAAATTAGAGACCACGCACCTAGTGCACGGTGCAGCCAGTGTTTTAACTCATTACACACTGAATTAAGTACATTCTGTTCCTTGACAGTCACACCTCACGCTTCTCATCGCACCTTTCTGGCGTGCTTGCATCCATAGTAAAGGATCCTCCCACTTCAATATTCAGTAAAGTGGTAGTGAGAGGGGGAGGAAGGCTTTTGCACGCATTTCTCGCCACAACACACAACCACCTTTTTTTATGTGGAATGCACGCTAGCTACACCCATGGTTTGACTTCTTGGTCACACGTCAAATGCTGCTAGGTCTCCTCAGCCTTTTATCTTTCCAAGTTGGATAAAATGAGTACCACTGAGCTAGGGGAACAATTAAGATTTGCTATTTTGAGCCACAATACCATTCTGAGTGAAAGTGTGCTTTACAAAAAGACGTGATATAAAATATTCTATTCAGCATAGCGTACGATTAAACACAACACATGTTTTTAGATGTTACGAGGTAACAAAGAGTTAATAGGCTTTCACTTGGGCTACCATTAGAAGTAGCATTCCTGGCCGACCACAGATTCTGGGCGTTGAGCCAGGCAGGAGACTTCCTGTGGTTGGCAACGAACATAAGTTCAAAGGAAAGAATATGTATTGGTAAAAATATGCTGGTCTGTGGAAGAAAGGCAAAAAGAGAAATAAGTTGCTTAGAATCACACAATTTGGTAACGGGGGAAGCCGAGATTGAATACAGTGCTTCAGGTTTCACGTTGTGCAGCTTAGTGAAGGAATATGTATGTGTTTATGTTCAGATGGGTGAGAGGAGGTAAAGAATACGTTTTCAGATATGCACAGCTGTGTGCAGCCTTCGAAATATGAGACAACCAGTGATTCGTAGGAATAAGATTACCACAGGACGCCACCACATGCCCCAGTACTAGGAAAATACAAAAGAATAAATAATATGTGCCGATATAAAGTAGATGTAGGAGAGTAGGGTCTGCTTTCTATGTTCACCCCCACTTTTTGCTTTTGCTTTACTGGTTTTCGACTTAGATGTGGCTGTGGGCCTGCTAATCAGACCCACAGCCCTGCTGTTCTCTCTCTAAATTAATACTATGTACTTTAGGTGCATAACCCATTTGGATAGGATCACCTTATTGGCCCCTGTACAGTGTACCCTAGGTACCCAGGGCATAGGTGTACCCTAGGCCTACCAGGGGCTGCAGCATGTATTATGCCACCCCTGGCCTGGCCTTCCATTTTGACACAACTGGCTGATCACTCAGCTGGGGCAAGGTCGTGTAATCACCCCTTGCTTAGGTGTAGTATTCCTATACCTAACTTACATATAGACACATGTGTACCTATCAGTCACTCCTATGGCAGGCCTTGACAATCCTGGAGGCAGAGTGCTTGGTAACATGTGAGATGGTGCTCTAGCATGAGCTGAGCCTGTCTGCAGCTTTCGGAACCTTGTCCTTATAGCTGTTCTATGATATAGCCTACCATATACTCTTAAAGTGCCTTATAATCTTAGACGGTTATGGTAACTATGGTTTGGCTTTATCGAAACATGTCGTGTAAGGTGTCTAACACTGTGGAATAATACCCCCATGCCATTTCTGGACATGAGGATATTATTCCCCCCTTCTAGAGGGAAAGACATGTTAAAATCATACTTCAACTGTTAGCCTCTGACCAAAGCCTCAGCATCACAAAATGGATGCTGCTGCCACGACACAAGTCTGACCTCCTGCAGCTGGGAGTGATCCCAGCCAGGGAGGCCTGGACAATAGGTTTCCTGCTTGGGGAGGTGCTAGCACCTCCCCAGACAGCCTTTAGTGTATTGGGGCAGGGTGGGCTGAAAGGCATGAGACATGCCTGGGGCACACAAGACTTTAAATTATCCTGAACCTGCAAAACTGAACAGAAACTCTGGACCTTCGACATTCGACGAAAGAAGAAGACTGAAGAATCTCCCTTGTAGCCAAGGAGTGGCTACCCTGTGCAAACAGGCACCATCAAGAGACTACCCTTTGCTTTGCCCACGTTCTACGAGGAACCGACTGCAGAGCCTGACCAGAGCCTTGACTTCCAGACTTCTCCGACCCTGATCCACATCTACAGCAGAGCTGAGATCCGTGGAGGCGACGAGCGACGTGGGACCGGCTACCTGGAAAAAGTGGCTAGTAACTTAAAGCGCAGCTTCTGAGGTACCCTCGAAGTTGTGCACCGGGGATTGAAAAGCCCCAACCCCAAGCACCATCTGCACCGAAGATCAGCCCCCCACACTCCACGAGTCCTGCGTGGGGCCCTTCAGCATTTTCCTGCTTGCCGCGTCTGTCCGGTTGCTTGCCTGCTGGCTAGTGGCCTTTGTGACGACGCACCCTGAAATCTTCTGCGCTGGTTTGGCTCCTCCAGACTGGCTCCCGCTTCTCTGCAAAGAAGAAGCACCCCAGACCTTCCTGGTCTGCACCAGAAGCAAGTCCTTCGTTCTTCGTGGGTTCCGCTTGCCAAGGCTTGGTGAGTCCTAGTCCAACTTCGACGCCGCCGACAGCAAGAGCCTTCGTGGGACAGCTCGCCTCCTGGTCCTGGTCGTCCTCGACGCTTCCTGGTCCTCCTGGCTGCAGCGACAAGCTTCACCTTCACCTGCAATCTTCACGACATCGCCTGGTTCCTTCCCGGTTCCACGTGGTCACTGGCTAGTGACCTTGACTCTGTCCCTTCTGCTTGCAGGTTTCTTCTCTTCTTGATCCCAGCCTTGGGATCCACCGGACACTCTTCACTGACTGCCTGTCAGCATCTTTCTTCAGGCTTCCATAGGAGTCGACGACGAAAACGACGCATCTTCACCCCTATGCACCCGCAGCCTGTGGGCTAGGTAACTTGGGTACTCCGGTGCTCATCAGGATAGTGACTATCCTAGTGTCTAGTTTTCAAGTCTCAACTTCCTAGCTACTCCGGAAGTGTCCTAAATCTACCGTTTTCTAAACTGTACGATTGCTATTGACTTTTACGCATTACGCGTGAGTGTTTCCACTCTGCACACGAATCCCGTGGGCCTCCCACTTCCTAACTAACGCTAGTGTAGTGTAGCCCCAGCGATTCCCTAGGCCTAGGCCTATTCTATTTCCGTGACAGTGGTTCTTATACCACTTACTTAGTATATGGTTTGCGTGGCCCCTAGGGCCTAACTGTATTACTTACCTGTGTGACTTAATGTATGCTTAAATAAGACTGTGTTGTACTTACCTCTAATCTCATAAAGAGTGCTGAGGGTTTGACTAGAATAAATACACTTTATTTTATATATATATATCTGTTGTGGTGTCCTTTCATTTGGTATTCAAGGGATTATATATGGTATCACAGCTGGCTTCACATGCCATTCAGAGTTTAGCCTAAGACTGCTCTTGTCCATGCTACCACTAGGATAGCTGGTCTATAAGGTTGACTTTACAACCAATCACCATAAGGGTATTTGGACTGATATAAGGTGTACACTAGAACTAGTGACATCATACATCAGGCCAACTTCTCACATTGGTGGCAGCGGTGGGATCTGAGCTTGCTGTTGTAATACCATTGTAATCTTGAGATACTAAATTGAAAGATCACACAGATATTGTCTAGGTACATATAACATAGATTATAATACTTAAGTCCTACTGGACTTTGTAGTTGTAGGTTGAAGGGAGTAACACACCCTGACTACAACTACTAGAGAGGTTTAGTAGATACAACTAGTGTAGGTAGGTGCACACACCACACCCTCACTAGATCATGTCTCTGAGAGGAGATCAAGTAGATGCTCCCTCAGGAGGATCAGGTCTGCAAAAGACCCCCTCTAGATATGATACCTTAACATTCCAGGAGATGAGACACTTGTGTTCCTCCAGAGGAATAAAACAGGGTGCAAACCCTACCCTCCTTCAGTTAAGACAACTCCTAGAGGAGTATGACATTATTAGGGCATCTCAGGCAGGTACCCTAGGTACAGAGGAGGGTCTACCCACCACAGAGGAGTCAGAGGAGACTTCAGATGAAGAGGTAGACAGCCAGGGCCAAGTAGGAAGACTTAGCCAGGCTAACCTAAGCTTACATGGGAGTTTGCATGGGGTCCCCCCTTACAGACCCCCAAGTAGGCTTACACAGAGAAGCAGGAGGGACAGATCCCTTTCAAGGGAATCCATCCACTCCCATGTCTCTAACATCTCTAATGCTTCCTCTCACAGGGGAATGACTTCCCCTGAGAGAAAGGAGCATGAAGCCAGAATGAGGGAAGCTAATCTGAGGATTCAGAGGGAAGAACTTGCCCTTGCCAAAGAGAAGCTTGCTCTGGCTAGAGAACAAAAGTTGAGTGGGTCAGAACCCACTGGTGGCAGCAATATCCCTAAGGATAGAGACAGGCACTATGATAATAGAAACCTGAGCAAGATTGTCCCTCCCTACAAGTGTGGGGATGACATCCACAAATGGATAACTGCTTTGGAGAGAGCTTGCAAAGTACAGCAGGTACCCCAAAGTCAGTGGGCAGCTATCTTGTGGCTCTCCTTCTCTGAGAAAGGCAGAGACAAGCTCCTCACAGTTAGTGATGAGGATGCAGATAATTACACTGTCCTGAAGAGTGCTCTGATTGATGGGTTTGGCCTAACCACTGAACAATACAGGTTGTTGTTCAGGGATACCCAGAAGACACAGACTCAGGACTGGACTGACTTTGTAGATTGTGCCAATAAGGCTCTGGAAGGCTGGCTAATGGGAAGTAAGGTTAAGGACTATACAGGATTGTATAATTTGATCATGAGTGAGCAAATACTTAACAACTGTCAAAACCAGCTATTGCATCAACACCTGATTGATTCTGATCTGCCTTCTCCCCAAGAATTGGGAAAGAAGGCAGATAGATGGGTCAGGACTAGAGTTAAGCAGAAAAACCAGAACCAGGGCGGTGATCAGAAAAAGGCAGACCAGAAGGGTAATGAGCAGAAACAAAAAGACCAGAAGTCTTCACCAGGCCCCCAAAAGGCTCAGGGGGAGGGTGGTCCCAAAAAGGATAAAAAGAAAGATGGCCAAAAGAAACCATGGTGCAACTATTGTAAGTCCAACTCACATTGGTTTAGTGAGTGCACCAAAAAGGATAAGCCCCCAGCCACCATTGCCCCTAAGGCAACTGTACCCCCTAGTTCAGCTGTAAGTGGTGTTTCCCAGCAAAAGGGTGTAGTAGGGTTAACCCTGGGAACTGAGGAGGATTCTGGCCTAGTCAGAGTACCTACTCAGGCTGTTCTGATCTGTGATGGGGACTTAGCTTTGTCCTCTACTGTAGGCCCCAGTAACCTGGGCAAGTACAGACAGACACCTTTTATCAACCAAAGAATGGCTCAGGCCTACAGGGACACTGGAGCTAGTGTCACAATGGTGACACCTGCTTTTGTGGACCCTGGACAGATCATACTAGGTGAGAATTACCTAGTGACCAACGCTAGCAATGCCACTACCTCCCATAGTGTGGCTATTGTTAACTTCTCCTGGGGAGGGGTAACTGGCCTCAAGAAAGTTGTTGTTAGTTCAGACCTTCCTGTAGAGTGTTTACTGGGCAATGATCTTGAAACTTCAGTTTGGTCTGAAGTGGAGTATAGGACCCATGCAGAAATGCTGGGGATAGATGCACATGTCCTTGCTGTGACCAGGTCACAGGCCAAAAAGTGCACCACTGAACAAGTGCTGGATCCTGAAACTATGGACCAGTCACAACCCAAGAGAAAGAGCAGTAGGGTTAAGGCTGTGCCTTCCCCCCTGCCTCAGGTGGTGGATCAGCCCTCCCCGGAGGATGATTCTGAGAGCCCTGAAGGAACTGTCCTAGAAGAACTTGAACCTGATCAGGTTGAGTTTCTTGGGACAGGGGGACCTTCAAGGGCAGATCTGAGGCAGGCTCAATTAGACTGCCCCTCTCTTGAACCCCTCAGACAGCTGGCTGCTGCTGAGGCTGCAGGGAATGCTCAAGGTACCCATAGAGTGTATTGGGATGAAGGGCTACTGTATTCAGAGGCTAGAGACCCCAAGCCTGGTGCATCCAGGAGGTTGGTCATACCACTGAAGTTCAGAGGCTTCCTTCTAACCTTGGCCCATGATATTCCCCTTGCAGGACATTTAGGCCAGAACAAGACTTGGGACAGGCTTGTCCCTCACTTTCACTGGCCTCATATGTCAGAAGATACTAAGGAGTTTTGTCGCTCCTGTGTCACCTGCCAAGCCAGTGGCAAATCAGGTGGCACCACAAAGGCCCCCCTCATACCACTACCTGTGGTGGGGGTCCCCTTTGAAAGAGTGGGCATAGATATTGTAGGACCAATGGACCCACAAACAGCATCTGGGCACAGATTCATACTGGTGATAGTGGACCATGCCACCAGGTACCCAGAAGCAATTCCCCTGAGGACCACAACAGCTCCTGTTGTGGCAAGGGCCCTGCTTGGAGTATTCTCCAGAGTGGGCTTTCCAAAGGAGGTCATTTCTGACAGAGGTACCAACTTCATGTCAGGATACTTGACTGCAATGTGGAAGGAGTGTGGTGTTAACTATAAGTTCACCACACCCTATCACCCACAGTGCAATGGGCTTGTTAAGAGATTCAACAAGACCCTAAAGGGAATGATAAAAGGTTTACCAGACAAGCTTAGGCGAAGATGGGACATCCTTTTACCCTGCCTTCTGTTTGCTTACAGAGAGGTCCCACAAAAGGGGGTTGGCTACAGCCCTTTTGAGCTTTTGTTTGGGCATCCTGTAAGAGGACCCCTGTGTTTGGTGAAGGAAGGATGGGAGAGACCTCTCAGACAACCCAAACTAGACATAGTGGATTATGTACTTGGTCTCCGCTCCAGGATGGCAGAGTATATGAAGAAGGCTTCTAAAAACCTTGAGGCAAGCCAAGAACTCCAAAAAGCTTGGCATGACCAAAAGGCTGTACTGACTGTTTACCAGCCAGGGCAGAAAGTGTGGGTGTTGGAGCCAGTGGCCCCAGCAGCACTCCAAGACAAATGGTCTGGACCCCACACTATTGTTGAGAAAAAGGGAGAAGTCACCTACTTGGTGGACCTTGGGACTCCCAGAAGCCCCCACAGGGTGCTTCATGTCAACAGGTTGAAGGCATATGTTGACAGGGCAGACATGGGGCTACTCATGGCTACAGATGAGGGGCAGGAGGAAGAGAGTGACCCTCTCCCAGACCTGTTGACTCAGAACCCTGATGATGGCTCAGTTGATGGTGTGGTCTTTTCTGACAGCCTCACTGTCCATCAGCAACAGGACTGCAGACAAGTTCTGCAATCCTACAGACATATGTTCTCTCTGACCCCAAGTCAGACAAACTGGTGCACCCATGAGGTGGACACTGGTGACAGTCTGCCTGTGAAGAGTAAAATCTACAGGCAACCTGACCATGTCAGGGACTGCATAAAAGTTGAGGTACAAAAGATGTTGGAGCTGGGAGTCATTGAACCTTCAGAGAGCCCTTGGGCTAGTCCTGTAGTTCTTGTGCCAAAACCTCACACCCAAGATGGTAAGAGAGAGATGAGGTTTTGCGTGGATTACAGAGGTCTCAATGCTGTCACTAGGACAGATGCCCACCCAATACCTAGGGCAGATGAGCTCATTGACAGACTGGCAGCTGCTAAGTTTTTGAGCACATTTGACCTAACAGCAGGCTACTGGCAAATCAGACTAGCTGAGAGTGCAAAGGCCAAAACTGCTTTCTCGACCCCAGGAGGACATTATCAATTTGTGGTAATGCCCTTTGGTTTGAAGAATGCACCTGCCACTTTCCAAAGGTTGGTGAATCAAGTCCTTACTGGGTTGGATGATTATTGTGCAGCTTATCTTGATGATATTGCTGTCTTTAGTTCCACCTGGGAGGATCACCTGGTCCACCTGAGGAATGTTTTAGAGGCCCTGCAAAAGGCAGGCCTCACTATCAAGGCCACTAAGTGCCAGATAGGGCAGAGCAAGGTTGTATACCTGGGCCACCTAGTTGGTGGGGGTCAGGTTCAACCACTGGAGAGCAAGATCCAGACCATAAAGGACTGGGCTCCTCCAACTACCCAGACTCAGGTCAGAGCTTTCTTGGGCCTGACTGGGTACTACAGAAAGTTTGTTAAGAACTATGGGTCCATAGTGACACCACTTAATGACTTGACCTCCAAGAAGATGCCAAAGAAAGTTCAGTGGACAGTAAGCTGTCAAAAAGCATTTGATGACCTGAAGCAGGCCATGTGCAGTGCACCTATTCTGAAAAGTCCAGACTACTCCAAAGAGTTCATTGTCCAGACAGATGCTTCTGAGTTAGGGGTGGGAGCTGTTCTTTCACAACTGAATGTAGATGGTCAAGACCAGCCCATTGCTTTTATAAGTAGAAGGCTGACCCCTAGAGAGAAACGTTGGTGAGCTATTGAGAGGGAGGCCTTTGCTGTGGTTTGGGCCCTGAAGAAGCTGAGGCCATACTTGTTTGGCACTCACTTCAAGATTCAGACAGACCATAAGCCCCTCTTGTGGCTAAATCAGATGAAGGGTGAAAATCCCAAACTTCTTAGGTGGTCCATTTCCCTACAGGGGATGGACTTCACAGTGGAACATAGACCTGGGACTGACCATGCCAATGCAGATGGACTCTCCAGATATTTCCACTTAGAACATGAAGACTCAACTGGTCAAGGTTAGTTTAATGTCCCTAAGTTTGGGGGGGGGGTTGTGTAGGAGAGTAGGGTCTGCTTTCTATGTTCACCCCCACTTTTTGCTTTTGCTTTACTGGTTTTCGACTTAGATGTGGCTGTGGGCCTGCTAATCAGACCCACAGCCCTGCTGTTCTCTCTCTAAATTAATACTATGTACTTTAGGTGCATAACCCATTTGGATAGGATCACCTTATTGGCCCCTGTACAGTGTACCCTAGGTACCCAGGGCATAGGTGTACCCTAGGCCTACCAGGGGCTGCAGCATGTATTATGCCACCCCTGGCCTGGCCTTCCATTTTGACACAACTGGCTGATCACTCAGCTGGGGCAAGGTCGTGTAATCACCCCTTGCTTAGGTGTAGTATTCCTATACCTAACTTACATATAGACACATGTGTACCTATCAGTCACTCCTATGGCAGGCCTTGACAATCCTGGAGGCAGAGTGCTTGGTAACATGTGAGATGGTGCTCTAGCATGAGCTGAGCCTGTCTGCAGCTTTCGGAACCTTGTCCTTATAGCTGTTCTATGATATAGCCTACCATATACTCTTAAAGTGCCTTATAATCTTAGACGGTTATGGTAACTATGGTTTGGCTTTATCGAAACATGTCGTGTAAGGTGTCTAACACTGTGGAATAATACCCCCATGCCATTTCTGGACATGAGAATATTATTCCCCCCTTCTAGAGGGAAAGACATGTTAAAATCATACTTCAACTGTTAGCCTCTGACCAAAGCCTCAGCATCACAAAATGGATGCTGCTGCCACGACACAAGTCTGACCTCCTGCAGCTGGGAGTGATCCCAGCCAGGGAGGCCTGGACAATAGGTTTCCTGCTTGGGGAGGTGCTAGCACCTCCCCAGACAGCCTTTAGTGTATTGGGGCAGGGTGGGCTGAAAGGAATGAGACATGCCTGGGGCACACAAGGTGTTCCTTGCATAGTCCAGTTCAAACCGGCGCTGGGGCACTCCAGCCCCAGCTCTGGCGCAAAACTGGACAAAGGGAAGTGGGTGTAACCACCCCCTCCCAGGTCCCACCCATAAGGCGTGACCTAGCAGGTATCCCAGCCCCCCAGATTAGTATAAGAGTGGGAGTTGGGCCTCAAGACTTTAGATTATCCTGAACCTGCAAAACTGAACAGAAACTCTGGACCTTCGACATTCGACGAAAGAAGAAGACTGAAGAATCTCCCTTGTAGCCAAGGAGTGGCTACCCTGTGCAAACAGGCACCATCAAGAGACTACCCTTTGCTTTGCCCACGTTCTACGAGGAACCGACTGCAGAGCCTGACCAGAGCCTTGACTTCCAGACTTCTCCGACCCTGATCCACATCTACAGCAGAGCTGAGATCCGTGGAGGCGACGAGCGACGTGGGACCGGCTACCTGGAAAAAGTGGCTAGTAACTTAAAGCGCAGCTTCTGAGGTACCCTCGAAGTTGGGCACCGGGGATTGAGAAGCCCCAACCCCAAGCACCATCTGCACCGAAGATCAGCCCCCCACACTCCACGAGTCCTGCGTGGGGCCCTTCAGCATTTTCCTGCTTGCCGCGTCTGTCCGGTTGCTTGCCCGCTGGCTAGTGGCCTTTGTGACGACGCACCCTGAAATCTTCTGCGCTGGTTTGGCTCCTCCAGACTGGCTCCCGCTTCTCTGCAAAGAAGAAGCACCCCAGACCTTCCTGGTCTGCACCAGAAGCAAGTCCTTCGTTCTTCGTGGGTTCCGCTTGCCAAGGCTTGGTGAGTCCTAGTCCAACTTCGACGCCGCCGACAGCAAGAGCCTTCGTGGGACAGCTCGCCTCCTGGTCCTGGTCGTCCTCGACGCTTCCTGGTCCTCCTGGCTGCAGCGACAAGCTTCACCTTCACCTGCAATCTTCACGACATCGCCTGGTTCCTTCCCGGTTCCACGTGGTCACTGGCTAGTGACCTTGACTCTGTCCCTTCTGCTTGCAGGTTTCTTCTCTTCTTGATCCCAGCCTTGGGATCCACCGGACACTCTTTACTGACTGCCTGTCAGCATCTTTTGTCACGTGGTTTTAGGCCACTCCCTATTTACAGTGCTAAGTTAGCTCAATCACGTTAGCTGTTGGAAAAACATCTTGTTGCTTTTGCTGCCTTTGCACCCGACACTGTTGTTACATGTTATTCATTTGAGAAATGCAGACTCGTCTCAAGTGAATGTTATTTATACATCCTTAACAGTTGCTAGTGCCCTTGGTCTGTACATCGAGTAAAGAACTGTTCTAGGACACTAGACGGTGCCGGCTGATTATGTTCAGGGTGATCGTACCACTGTTTAGTCACAACATGCACGCAGCCGCACATACCAGAATGTCGTGGGCTTTAATATCACAGCGCAGCATATTGTTAGGGCATTCGATAGAAGAGCTGTTGCAGAGAACACTGAGCTGATCCTGTGATGTGATACACCCGAGCTGATCTATACGGTATGGGGTCCCCTATGCAAGCCTATGAGACCTTCTAATAGTCTAATAATATATTATTAGTTGCTAGAGAAAGGAGGGTGGTTGTTTTCCACTGTCATTACAATATGATCGCTCCTTTCATTTTCTATGGTATTGTAACAATGCTAATGGTAATGATCTTAACCATTTGTCTGCTTATGTTAGCCAAAGTACTGTATAACAGGACTCGAGGTTTATGAATAAATTCTTTAAACTTTACTGAGTCTTAGTTATTCTGTTGTGGACTAATATATATGTGCAAACGGGTATTTCGGGTTCCAACCATTCCTGAGAATAACTAAGTCGCATGTTCTGGGTTGTCTATACATTGGGACCGCCGAGCTAAATCTCGGATAACGAATGTGACACTAAGCTAGTCGGATAAGGGGTTCTTAGTTCTGAGGGGAGTTTCTGGTACACCACAATTCTCTAAGGTTCTGGTTTCCTGCGCATAGTTCTGTGCATAGGCAGAATCCCTACAACATGGCGCACCTAACGTTTGGTCTTAATATCTGAGATGCCTTAGTAGTGCTTTTTATTAGTCCATAACACCCTCACTCTGGTTTCCGGATAACGGGAGTGACGGTTTAACCTGCCTAGGTTTTAGGCTATAGGTTCTTTCAAGCTTGATAATAAAAAAGGTTACACTAATCTAAGCCCAAGTGCTACTAAAGATCCTCGTTGTATCTTCTTTTTCGTCCTAATGGCGGTAGAAATTCCCGCTCATAGTAGGCTGTCTCTACGTGCTCATTTGAGGACGTACGGGGTGCCTGATGACGGGATGGCAGTGGTGTTTGTCGTGAGTGCAAGTGCCACTTACCCTTATGAGTTGTTTTACTCTTGGGTTACCTTTGAGGCTGTGGAAGATGTTGATAAAACGTTCCACAAATACACTGCCACGCAGGTGCCTCTACATTATACCCCATATATGGCTTTAGAAATTCCTATTTCAACCTGGCAGCACACTATTTGGTTTAATGGCGCCCTCCCCCACACGGTCACCCCGGCGAGACTGGGTCCTTTGTCTATTGAAGGAGCTACTTGGCCGGTGCTGGCCGGACATACACCTCATCCACGCTACCTGACGGTAGGGGTGGATAGCTTACGTATACTACACAAGACCCTGATTACGGTCCATAGGGCGTTAGTGCAGTATGTGTCGCGCACTGTACAGGTGGGGGCACCTGCAGTTGCGGGACACGGGGCTGATCACCATCATGCGGTTGTGATTAGTCCTGTAATGGTAAACGCGGTTGTTGGCAAGCGCCCCCAGAATAAGGATGAGTATCCTTATTGGCTTGCAGAAAAATTTGATCAACTAGAAGCCGTGTTTCCTAACACTAGTCCTGTGGATAAACACAGGATACTCACTATTACTTTGCCGAAAGAACTGGTCCCAGACATTGTCGATTGTGACAATTGGGGCAAGGTCTTTGCCGCGACCTATTCGAAGTGCTTCGGCACTACGTCTATGTCGGTACTACCTTCCGTTATCAAGAAAGTCCAGGAGGACCATGGGGCGGAGGCAGCTATTGAATTGGGAATGCGGCTTATCGACAGCTTCGATATAGTATGTTCCATGATTATGGGAAATCTCAAAGGAGATGCCATGCAGTTTCAAGTGGGAAACATGATGGCGCTTATTGCGGATGACGATAAGCCGAGGGAGTTTGCAAAAGTTATTGCGAAAGCCTATAGGATGGTTGGACGTAGTGCCCTAGGCGTGAAACCCGTCATCAAAATTCCTGATGTAGTGCAGCACACTAAAGTGAGTTTGTCTACAAAAGACGATAAACCCAACTTTCCAAAACAAAATTGGCGAGCTAAAAAACAAGATAAACAGCAACAGAAACAGGAGACTCGTCCTGCGTCCCCAGTTCAGGCTTATGTTGAACGCACTTATGATTTGCGTGATCGTTCTCGTATTAAGTCACCTGATAGGTTTCAGGTTCCTGACCAGCGCTCTCCTCGTTCTTCACAGGAAACAGCGGCTTCACACTTTGGTGGAGGAGACCGTGGGAGAGGCCGGGGTGCTCAAGGTCGAGACCAGCCTCGACAGGAGGACAGAAAAGGCAAGCAGGAGGATTCTGCACGTCCACGTCCCCCGTTTCAGAAAAAGAAGGTTGCTGCAATCTCAGCGAAGTATGCCTCAGATGGTACGGACACAGCTTCTGAACATGAAATGGGCGCTGACGCTGCTAGACAGCGCGGCGGAAGTTACAGTAGTGCGGGGAGCACTGCGTCCATTTCTGGAGGCGACAGCAACTAAAATCTATGTAACAGTAGAAACTGCTGATACTCGCGTAGCCCCCCCTGAGAGATTATTTGACATAGTCCTCAATATTGAGGGTGACCTACAACGAAAAATTAACGCGGTATTTTGGGATAATCTAACGACCACCTATGATATACTATTGGCGGAGAAAGATTGGCCCCCGGCTTTCGTTCTAAACGCTCCAAGGGGGGAAGAAGTCATTCTTCCTTCTTTTGGACACGTAGTGCCCAAGGAGGAGTCTAAGAAGCTGGCCGAGGAGTGGGCGCGGGTGCTTGCACCTGCGTTGTATCGTAATCAGGTGGGGTGGGATAAAAGTTCTACCCTCCACGAATTTCCATTGCGGTCCGACCCCCAGCCTCAGCCCCAATACCCTATGCGTCGTGAGGCTAGGTCTCACGTCGCGGCTATCCTTGAACAATTGGAATATCAGGGTGTAATTGAAACGTGTGTCATCCATGAATAATCCTTTATTCACTGTAACGAAGCCTGACGGATCGTACCGCCTAGTTTTGGATTACCGGCATTTAAACTCGCACTGCCGGAATTGTGCGGTGCAAAATACCCATAGTTCAGCCCTCGTAGATAGTCTTGTGAGAAAAAGGTTCAAAACCACACTCGACTTGTCCAATGGTTTTTATTGCCATAACATATCCCCTCATAGTTATGAGTGGACCGCTTTTACATCGGGTGGTAAACAAAAGGTGTTCAAAAGGCTCCCAATGGGCTATAAAAATAGTCCTGGGGTATTTGCTGCCCGTGTGGTCTCTCTCTTAGAGATGGTAGACCCGGAGGCGTACTCGTACGTTGATGACATCTACTTAACAGACGACGAGTTGCTTCCACACCTTGCTCGTGTGGACAACATAATTTGTATGTTTGCGGACTTTGGTTACAAGTTTAACTTTAAGAAGTCCCACATTGCCGAGTACACAGTTTTATTCTTGGGGTACGAACTCAACAATGAGGGCCGAGGCTTGGCTCCGCAGTTCCTTGAGAAATGCGCACGCCTTCGTATCCCTACGACACTGAAACAAATACAATCATTGCTGGGCTTTCTGAATTTCGGTCGTACCTACATTCCTGAATATGCCCAGCGTATCAAGACACTATATGCCTTGGTGCAACCTACTTTTACCAAATCTTGCTGGCTGCCAGAACATTCGGCTGCATTACACTCTTTGCAGTCTGACCTTCTTACTGCGAAATATTTACAAACTCGTGATAACCACACAAACCTGGTCATAAGAATTGTACCGGGTGTGGAGGGGTTCACGTACTTAACATACAATGAGGGCGACACTGTCCCCATTGCTTACAAATCTCATTTATATACTTCGGCTGAAATGAGTTTCTCCACTGTCGAAAAAGTTTTGACGGCAGTTCAGATGGCAATCCTGAAAGAACGAGCGCTATCACAGGGGAAGCGCATGATGGTGGTAACACCATTTCCTGCCCTAGAGGCAGTCACTAAAGCAAGTGTGCCGAATTCTAAAGCTTTGCATCCAAGGTGGATACAATGGGCGACCTCCTTAGCCTCGCCTGATGTCGAATACATTTTTGACGCAGGACTTCAGACTCAGGAGAGTTTGGAGTATGAATTAGTTCATCCGGCTCCACTTACATTGCACCCGTTGGAGGAGTTCAATTGTGTCATATACACTGATGGGTCCGCGCAGCCCGCAACTGGATCAAGGCACGCTTATTCAGCGGCTTGCGCAATTGTTGTTGGTACTTTCGTGAATGGTGAATTCGTACAGGATGCGGTGCATACGCAGACTTTGGGTGATTGTACCGCACAATTGGCGGAGCTTAGAGCTCTGGTGCTAGCACTGGAGTTTGCTGATTACAGAGTCACAACTCTTATAGTGAGCGATTCTTACTATTGTGTTCAATCTTACAACGACAATCTGATGTTTTGGATCACAAATGGTTTTCGTGATTCAAAAGGTAGCACAGTGAAGCATAAAACGCTTTGGGCTAGGGTGGCTGAACTAAAAGGCAGTCTACCCCTTGTGAGTGTTATTCACACTCTTGGTCACCAACAAGTTGGCGTCCATGCTGTCGGTAACAGTTTGGCTGACGAGGCAGCTAAAACAGCAGTGGCAACATACTTAGTAGCAGCGGTTACAAGATCCAAAAGTAAGATCGATGATGACATCTTGGCAGCTATTGCTGCATCAGAGACTGGGACGGACTTCCCTAGAGGTTTCCCTTCTCGATACCATTATCACTTAAGTCCTGATAACGTCCCATTAGTGAGGATTAATGATGTTGGGGATAGGGTTATTCCCAATTCGGACTGCAGGCCCGCATTGGTACAAGCTGCGCACGAGGGTGTTGCATCTGCGCACGCCGGAGTGTCCGCAACTGTGTCACTGTTGCAACAGCGTTATTGGTGGTACGGTTTGTACAAACATACACGGACTTATGTCCTCAATTGTGGGATTTGCCAACAGATAAAGCCATCTACGGTGGCGCGTCCACCACAAACGCAGCTGCATATATCTAATCAACCACTGGCGTGTGTTTATTTAGATCACTGCGGTCCTTTTTCCTCGGACACTGCGTACAAGTATATCTTGGTTGCAGTAGATTCGTGCACACGTTTTCTTTGGGTGTGGCCACACAGGAGTGCTGACGCCCGGACTGTCATCAAAGCATTGCGTGTCTTTATAGGGAGTTTTGCATGTGGCACCCTTCACTCTGATCAGGGCCCTGCGTTCGCCTCTAAGGCTTACAAAGAAGCTATGAGAAGTTTGGGGGTCCAAGTCAAATTTTCGTCTCCATACCGGCCTGAGGGCAATAGTGTTGTGGAACGAATGAACCGTGACCTAAAGCAATCATTGACAGCCAGGGTGTTAGGTACTGGCAAAAACTGGCTAGCCCATTTGTATGACGTCCAACGTGCACTTAATAATCTCCCTAGAAGGTCTCTGGGTGGGAGGACCCCGTACATGATGCTCTTCGGAGTTCGAATGTTTGTTCCTGACCTTGAGGGTCTCGACATGGCGGCGGCAGCCGCGCCTTTTGACTTAGATGACCACTGTACTGTCTTACAGAATCTTCAAGAAACCAGAGACACTCTAGCAAAAGAACACGTATCCTCTGCGACCAAAGCTGGATTTCAGATTCCGGTAGTCGGCTGGCTACCCAGAGTTGGTGATCTGGTCCGTGAGAAGGTGGAGAAGAAGAAGGAGTTTGGCCCCTCTTATCGTGCACCAGTGCCGGTGCTTGGAGTTGAGGGTACCCGCACAATTGTTTTGCCTCCACTTCCTGGTCACAGAGACAACAGGTACATTTCAGTTGACAATGTCAAGCTACACAGGGTGGCCGATACTCCATAGTCTGACACCTTCAGTTTCTTGCCCTTCAATGATGCGCAGTTCTGTAGTGGTTCCACCATCTGACATCGTGCCTGCGGTTGCCATTGAAATGCAAGTACTTTCTGATTCTGCTGTTTCACCTGCAGATGGTGTTTTGCCTGATGATGCTGAGTATTCTTATCCTGCTGATGTCCCTTTGTCCCTTTTGCAATCAACTGACATTGTCCAGTCTAATTCTTCCTTTGGAACTGAATCATTGACTTCCACTGCCCCTTCCAAATTTTCAAAATTTTTTGCCTGGTTCAAGAGACAATTTTTGGTTCCCCCCTGGATTTACATTTGGCTGGCGCTCATTTGCATTTTTTTGTTCATGTCCATTGGTTTTGTGGTGGTGTTTTTTAGGCTGATAAATGGACACTACCTGGATGAAAGTTCTACAATTAGTTTAATTAATGGAACTTTGGCACCACATTCATCGTCGCACATCATGAAGAGGGACCTGGCTTTTGTAAATATCACCGCCTGGCCTGTCCGTGATGGAATAGCATGGGATGCAGTTAAATTTCAAATTCATGGGCCGACGGAAGTGATTATTGTACCATCTGTATATCGTGTTTCTATGGGAGATGTAGTGAAACAAGACATTCGGTCTGATGATTGGGATGTTAAAACTATAGAGACGCTGTTTTCTGATTTGAAATACTATGCCGCATTTGATGCTGAGGATTTGTATTTGAATAATGAAAACTATGCAGAACAGTTTTGTTATCAACATTATGGCACACATTTTCTTCATAGGGCAAACACATTTCGGAGTTTAGTCAACTTTACACAGTGGGAACATTGCCCGGCCCCGAAGACTGGTAGTTCAAAAACATTGATCGAAAAATTTTCGTATTTTTCGGATTTCAGTGTATCCAATAATGCATCTTTTTATTTTAAAATTAGAGACGAACCTATTTCAAAGGTGCGTTTGACCCACACTAAATTGTTGTTTTCTAAGTCCTTCATGGACGATTTGGCTGTTGGGGGTATGACGTTTGGAAACATACTATTGATCTCAAATCGGTTTGGGGAACTAAAACTTGGCAAGTACAAGGTACAGAAGCTTTACATCGTGCCTGCCTCATCCCACACCATATGTTATTTTTAAATTCTACTATTTTTCAGACAACCTGTTTAGGATTGGCTGTTTCTAAAAAATTAAATTCCCCCTCGATCCCGGATCTGACAGCTTACCCTGGTTGGGAGAATCACACAGATCTGTCCCTTGCTATGTTGCAGTCTTTTATTTCCAATTCCACCTTCAATATTAGTGCCTTAGACCCTAAAGGTTGGTTGGTATGGCAGAAAAGTTCGGATAACTGTCAACGCAGATTTTTAGGGTTAATTCCCGGGTATGTACAAGATAGAGTAGACCCACGTTTTTTGTCCTCACACACTGTCACTACCTACTCGGTGGGTAAATTGTGCCAGACATGGTTGCAACATTCCACATTAGATTCAGTTAAGATTCACTTGTCACGTTTGCATGACAAAATTGATTTGAATGATTTTGTTAAAGGTCCCGCATTGGGTAGATCCAAAAGATGGGTATATGCTGTTTACAACGAGGTCTGGAAGTTGTCGCAGATTGAGGCTGCTTCCAGACTCCGTGCTATTGACCAAGCCAATATGGAAAAAGTATTGGCTGTAATAGATAATAGTATTAATACCTTATCTTCGAGAATATATACATTGGATAACATTGTTTCATCTGTTGTAGATATTGTCCAGGACGATGTGTCTGTATTGTATCATGGTCAATATCAATTGCGTTCAATAATGCAATTTGCATGGACTTTGCAGACGTTAAAGGCGGGGAAAGTGCCGTGGGATTACATGAATATTTCTTCTTTATTCCGCCCATTTAATCTGACATCAAAGCAGCAATTCATGTCCATGAAGGATGCTACATATTCACTACTGCATATAGAAAAGTTAGAACCTTTGCCTTTTTCTGTTGCTGAGTCGGATTATGCTGTGTGGCTCGTACATGGGATGGTCACTCTGCCAATTTCTATGTATAGGTTTAGTTCATGCATGAAACATTATGCCTTAGGCAGATACGAAAAACTTGGTTCTGCATTCTTGCTTGAGGTCTGGTCTCTCCCATTTACATATCGATGTGAGAGAGACGGCAAAGAAGTTTATTTGAAAGGTGAGGAGTGTACGTCTGCTCCTGATCATTCTGTAGTATGTAGACATATCCAATTACATGGGTCGTGTAACATGAATGCCCCTAATCTAGCTTGCGTTCTGAAGGGCATTCCTGTGCCAGTTATAACACCGTCATTTACGCTGCTTGCTAATGGTAGTTATTTGCTTTTAAATAGTGAGGCTTGCTGTGGGATGTTAGCTGGAATTCCCTATATTGTTTCAGTTTCACGAAGAGTAATTTGCTGTAATAACGTGCTGTTCCCACCCCCGCAAGGCCGACTGGATATATCCATCTGGCCGACGATTCCGACCTTGAAAGCAGAGTTCAATAGGATGAGCAGAATAAGGGCTCTTTTGTCTCAAAAGGAGGTTGCGTTGACTTCGTCACGTGAAACATTTCTCCTTCAGGTGGCAAACGCTCGCACGGAAGTTCAAGCACTTTTGAATACTGACCTCCCCCTCCATTTTGGCACACTAATACACACTATCTTCAATGCTTCTTCTACGACTGGTCTGGTCCATTTTTTTAAAGTTGTAGGCTCTGGCCTTGTGACGTCTTTCCAGTCTATTTTTGGTATAATACCAGCTATTTTTCATTCTATTTTTTCTGGTGTTTTCGGAGGGTTTCCTCTGATACTCGCATTAGTTGCTGGCATACTACTGTTGGTCTGCGCACTACGCTATGGCTGCACAACTTGCGCTTCTCGACCACAGATTCAGCCTGTTCCATCTGCGTAGCCGGATGTGGGAAACTTATGGGACTTTACCACTGGCTACCTTAAGTATCGCTTATGGATTATCCTTCCGGTTCCCGTATTTCACTTGTGTACAGCCTGTTTTTCACTGTCTCGAATGTCCGTTCCAATGGGCTCTGGATGTGTGTCTGTCAAACTTGGTGTCACCTGACCTGGATTTTGATCGACTGATGTATCCCTTAGTGGTTCATGAGTTTGACTGTTCTGGAGTCGGGTTTATGGCCTTGGGTGCGGCGCATGGAGTCCTTGGATTATGGGATATCGAGAAAGCAGCAGTTGACTTCCTGGCACGAAGTTACATCGAGATGCCTGCTTCTTGTCCACGTGGAGTGCTTGATGCTCATTTCCCGGTGGAACACGTGTGTTCTTTTTCGTTGCTGAATTGGATGACAGCTACTTTTGCGGATGACTCCAATGATTTTCTGCTGGAAGCTGCAGCTACATATGCTGCTTATACCTTTTTAAATTGACTGCTGGATGGCGAGTTCAATGGAGTGAATTTTTTCTATCTTCTCACAAACGATCGTTGGCCTCTGTGGACGATGGATTGTGTTTTTACATTTTTTTTTTTCTCTCTGTCTCTCTCTCTACTCTTCGAGTTTTTTTCTTCCTCTGACTTTCTGAACTCACATTTCAAGTTCTTTAGTCTGCATCGTTGATCTTGAACTCTGCGTTCTGCTAAAATTGTTCGCCCCTGGTTGTACAGTGGTTCGATCAAAGGGGGATGTCACGTGGTTTTAGGCCACTCCCTATTTACAGTGCTAAGTTAGCTCAATCACGTTAGCTGTTGGAAAAACATCTTGTTGCTTTTGCTGCCTTTGCACCCGACACTGTTGTTACATGTTATTCATTTGAGAAATGCAGACTCGTCTCAAGTGAATGTTATTTATACATCCTTAACAGTTGCTAGTGCCCTTGGTCTGTACATCGAGTAAAGAACTGTTCTAGGACACTAGACGGTGCCGGCTGATTATGTTCAGGGTGATCGTACCACTGTTTAGTCACAACATGCACGCAGCCGCACATACCAGAATGTCGTGGGCTTTAATATCACAGCGCAGCATATTGTTAGGGCATTCGATAGAAGAGCTGTTGCAGAGAACACTGAGCTGATCCTGTGATGTCTTACACCCGAGCTGATCTATACGGTATGGGGTCCCCTATGCAAGCCTATGAGACCTTCTAATAGTCTAATAATATATTATTAGTTGCTAGAGAAAGGAGGGTGGTTGTTTTCCACTGTCATTACAATATGATCGCTCCTTTCATTTTCTATGGTATTGTAACAATGCTAATGGTAATGATCTTAACCATTTGTCTGCTTATGTTAGCCAAAGGACTGTATAACAGGACTCGAGGTTTATGAATAAATTCTTTAAACTTTACTGAGTCTTAGTTATTCTGTTGTGGACTAATATATATGTGCAAACGGGTATTTCGGGTTCCCACCATTCCTGAGAATAACTAAGTCGCATGTTCTGGGTTGTCTATACATTGGGACCGCCGAGCTAAATCTCGGATAACGAATGTGACACTAAGCTAGTCGGATAAGGGGTTCTTAGTTCTGAGGGGAGTTTCTGGTACACCACAATTCTCTAAGGTTCTGGTTTCCTGCGCATAGTTCTGTGCATACGCAGAATCCCTACAACACTTTCTTCAGGCATCCATAGGAGTCGACGACGAAAACGACGCATCTTCACCCCTATGCACCCGCAGCCTGTGGGCTAGGTAACTTGGGTACTCCGGTGCTCATCAGGATAGTGACTATCCTAGTGTCTAGTTTTCAAGTCTCAACTTCCTAGCTACTCCGGAAGTGTCCTAAATCTACCGTTTTCTAAACTGTACGATTGCTATTGACTTTTACGCATTACGCGTGAGTGTTTCCCCTCTGCACACGAATCCCGTGGGCCTCCCACTTCCTAACTAACGCTAGTGTAGTGTAGCCCCAGCGATTCCCTAGGCCTAGGCCTATTCTATTTCCGTGACAGTGGTTCTTATACCACTTACTTAGTATATGGTTTGCGTGGCCCCTAGGGCCTAACTGTATTACTTACCTGTGTGACTTAATGTATGCTTAAATAAGACTGTGTTGTACTTACCTCTAATCTCATAAAGAGTGCTGAGGGTTTGACTAGAATAAATACACTTTATTTTATATAAATATCTGTTGTGGTGTCCTTTCATTTGGTAAACAAGGGATTATATATGGTATCACAGCTGGCTTCACATGCCATTCAGAGTTTAGCCTAAGACTGCTCTTGTCCATGCTACCACTAGGATAGCTGGTCTATAAGGTTGACTTTACAACCAATCACCATAAGGGTATTTGGACTGATATAAGGTGTACACTAGAACTAGTGACATCATACATCAGGCCAACTTCTCACAGTAGATCTCAATGTTAAAGGACGGTATGCATGGAGTAAGCAATGCTCGGTATCGCAGTATTGCCAGAATAATAGGTGTGAATGTAAAGAGGCTTTTTAAAAGTAGAGTTGCAGACTTTAGAGGTGGTTGCATATATTTTGCAGTCGACCACTACAAGTTTTTTTCTCTCTTAAAAGTTTCGATCTTCTGTTTGGGTTCTTCTTTCGCTTTCTTAGTTAATCAATCATTAGAGGTTTTGTAACGTTATTATTATTAGGGTCTTCCCTGCGTCTCCAAGAAGTGTATTGGATTTCCTGTCTTCGGAATGTTTGCTTACATAGGCTCAATGTTATTGTTTTTATCACCTCATGTCTGGTTAGAAATAAAATACAAATAGGAAAAATGTATCATACCACAGGCTCAGGCCGACCACATTTTCCCACATGTTTTGATGACAGCTGGACCATGTGTCTATTATGATATTAAAGCAGCAACAACTTTCAGCAAATGCCTGAACCGACTGCTTAAGGATAAAATAAGCAAAATAAGCGTGACAATTGAGGGAAATAAATGAATAAATTGAGAGAAAGCCAAAATAGTTTATTGCCCATGGATCACTCTGTTTTCACTCACAAATATTACAATGTTCTGACAACAACTTAACGCCCCATAAACTTTTCCCTGAACAATTAATATATGTATAGGTCACATCAACTAGACATCACAGTGGCATTGAAATTATGTAAGAAGGCATATCTTTGTATAAATTAACACCCGGTGCGAAGTTTCTTTCTACTCAGGTATCCAGGCAGAAGGGCCCGCCCCATCATCCCCGAGTACAACGAAGAAGAGGACAGGTGATTAGCCGCAACAGGAACACCGCTATATTCACAAGCAGATGTTCTTCAGAGTTGGTTAGAATATTGGAGTAATAAAGAACAAGTTACTTACCTTCGGTAACGATGTATCTGTAAGAAACATTAGTTAGTTAGATTCCTCACCTTAGAATATCCCCAGGCGTCAGACTGGATCCGGAAGATTTTTGTAGCAATACCCCTTGCGCGTCGCTAGGCGTCGTCTGCGGCTCCGCATCCGTCGTTGGCGTCGTGTGCCGGAATGACGTCGGAGTACTTAGACGCCGCCCTTGCGCGCTGACGTCAGTTCTTGTACATAGCTTTCCGCGCCAGGAACGCAGAGCCATGCAAGAGACCGACACTGGTGCCAAAAAATCTAGGGCCCTGAAAAGGATAGCCTTAACCCTAGATGTCGGTTCGCAGTACGGGGAGGATGGGTGGGTCGGTGAGGAATCTAACTAACTAATGTTTCTTACAGATATATCGTTACCGAAGGTAAGTAAATTGTTCATCTGAAAGAAACACGTTAGATAGATTCCTCACCTTAGAATAGATACCCAAGCAATACCAACCCCGGTGGTGGGTCTGCGAACCAAGATCACACCAGAAAGTCCTGGAGGACAGAACGGCCAAAGAAGCCATCCTTCCGGACTTGGCTGTCTAGGCAATAGTGCCTGGCAAACGTGTGCAGCGAAGCCCACGTCGCCGCCTGACAGATATCCTGCAAAGGGACTCCCCGTCCCAAAGCAGTAGTAGCCGCCGTGTCCCGAGTAGAATGGGCTCGCAGCCCAACAGGAGGGTCCTTTTTTGCCAAGGAATAACAGATTTTTATACACAAAACGACCCACCGGGAGATGGTCCGTTTGTGCACAGCTTTTCCCTTCTTAGCACCCACGTAGCCAACGAAAAGCTGGTCGTCCACCCGGAACTGTTTCGTGCGGTCCAAATAAAAGGAGAGCGCACGTTTTGGGTCCAGACGGTGGAGCCGCTCTTCCTCTTTGGAAGGATGCGGAGGTGGAAAGAAGGTGAGCAAGGTGACAGATTGCCCAAGATGAAAGGGGGTCACCACTTTCGGTAGAAAGGAAGGACGAGGCCGAAGGACAACCTTGTCCGGATGAACAGATAGAAAAGGAGGCTTGGACGACAGAGCCTGGACCTCACTCACCCGTCTAGCCGAGGTGATGGCTACCAGGAAAGCAGTCTTAAGAGTGAGAAGACGAAGAGGACAATTGTGAAGAGGCTCAAAGGGAGCGCACATCAGAAATGTTAAGACAAGTTTCAAGTCCCACTGAGGCATTACAAAAGGGACAGGAGGGAACGTGTGAGTAATGCCTTTAAGAAAGCGTGACACTAAAGGGGACTTGAAAAGAGAGGGCTGATCAGAAAGCCGTAAGAAGGCAGAGATGGCAGCAAGATAACCTTTCAAGGTGCCCAGGGCAGAGCCCTGCCGGGCCAAAGAAAGAAGAAAGTGGAGAACCTCAGAAAGAGGGGCGGAAAGGGGATCCACAGCCTTTGCTGTGCACCATGCCACCAATTTGTTACACCGGCAGGCGTATACAGTCTTTGTGGAGGGACGCCTGGCTGCCAGAATGATATCACAGACTTCAGGAGGCAAGTCAAATGGCATCAACTGCCGCCACTCAATCTCCACGCATGGAGGTGGAGGCTGGACAGGTTCGGGTGGAGGACCATCCCCTGCTGCTGCGACAGAAGATCCTCCCGGGGCAGACGTATCGGAGGATTGGTCAACATATTGAGTAGCTCGGGATACCAGTACCTTCGTGCCCAATCCGGAGCCACCAAGATGACTTGGACACAGTCGCGCCTGATCTTCAGCACTCTGGGCAGAAGTGGTATAGGCGGAAAGGCGTACAACAGACCGCAACTCCACTCGCGACGAAAAGCGTCGCCTAACGAGTGCCGCCTTGGAAATTCCAACGCGCAGAACTGCTGACATTGCGCGTTCTCGTCGGTGGCGAATAGATCTAACCAAGGCTCTCCCCACTGCTGAAAGAGACCTTGCGCCACCTCGGAGTTCAGACGCCATTCGTGATCCATCATGCAACGGCGGCTGAGTTCGTCTGCTCTGGCGTTCAGAGAGCCCGCCAGATGTTGAACCACCAGGGTGATGCCCTGGTGTTCCAGCCATGTCCAGAGGCGCAGAGCCTCCTGACAAAGGGTCCATGACCCCACCCCGCCCTGTTTGTTGCAATACCACATGGCGGAGGTGTTGTCCGTGAACACCTGAACGACACTTCCCCGGACAGAGGGAAGGAAGGCTTTCAGTGCAAGTCGGATCGCTCTCAGCTCCAACAAGTTGATGTGGAGGCGAGACTCCGCCGGAGACCAGAGGCCTCTGATCTCCGCCTCTCCCATATGGCCACCCCATCCCAGGAGGGACGCATCCGTCACTACGACATGCTCCGGTAGGGGTAGGGAGAGGCACTTGCCCGTGACCCAATCGCGGTCCGTGAGCCACCACTTCAACTGCTATGCAGTGCCCTCCGAGATCAAAACATGGTCGGACAGGTTGCCGTGATGCTGGGCCCACTGAAACTTCAGGTCCCACTGCAGAGCCCGCATGCGCCGCCTGGCGTGATGCACTAGTAGGATGCAGGAGGCCATCAGCCCCAGAAGCCGCAACACTAGCCTGACCGAAACCCAGGATAGAGGCCGAAAGATGGGAATCAGGGCCTGTATATCCCGGACCCGCTGTTCCGGTGGATGGACCCGGAACTGCGCCGAATCGAGAACCGCTCCGATGAAGAGGAGCTTCTGAGAGGGTCTCAGGTGTGACTTCGGCACATTGATGGAAAACCCCAGCAAATGCAGGAGATCCGCCGCAGTCTGGAGGTGGGAGACGACTGTCTGGGGCGAGCCCGCCTTCAACAACCAGTCGTCGAGATAGGGGAAGACTGGACCCCCGGATCTGCGCAGATGAGCTGCGACCACCGCCATCACTTTCGTGAACTCCCGAGGGGCACTGGTAAGGCCGAAGCGGAGCACGGTGAACTGAAAGTGCTCCTGACCCACCGTGAACCGCAGGTAACGCCGGTGGGCCGGCAGGACGGAGATATGGAAATATGCGTCCTGCAAGTCCAACGCTACCATCCAGTCTCCAGGGTCTAGGGCAGCTAGAACCTGAGCCAAAGTCAACATTTTGAACCGTTCCTTCCGGAGGAAGGCATTGACGTTCCTGAGGTCCAAGATAGGGCGTAGGCCTCCTTTGACCTTCTTGGGAACCAGAAAGTAGTGGGAATAACAACCACGACCTACTTCTGGGCTCGGAACGCGCTCGACGGCCTCTTTGGCCAAGAGGGCCGAAACTTCCTCTTGCAGAAGATTCAAATGATCCTCCGAGATATGGTGGTGCTGCGGTGGCATGGCTGGAGGGGTCGTCTCGAAGGGGAGGGAGTAGCCCCTTCGGACGATTTGCAGCACTCACCTGTCCGAAGTAATGGTACGCCAGTGGAGCAGGTGATGGCGAACCCGGCCTCCCACTGGCGAGGAATGGGCCTGAAAGCTCGGACTAGGAAGGCTTTGAGGCGGATGCTGCCGGGGCGGATGTGGACTGACTGCGTCGTCCTCCAGTACCGCCTCGGCGGAAACCACGTCCGCGACCGCGTGCAGGCTGGTTCTGCGGCCGGTGAATAGGCGGACGTGAGGAGGTGCCCCTTCCTTGGCCACGAAAGGAGCGAAAAGCGGAAGATTGTGGCCACGGGGCCGAGAGGCCCAAGGACGTGGCCGTAGCCCAGGAGTCCTTGAAGCGAGCCAGCGCACTGTCCGCTTTCTCACCAAAAAGGCGAGCGCCATCAAAAGGCATGTCCATGAGTGTGCTTTGGACATCCCCTGAAAAGGACGTGGACCGCAGCCAGGCGTGACGTCGAAGCACCACCGTGGTAGAAATCGCCCTACCCAGCGAGTCCGTAGTGTCGAGCCCACATCGGATGGCATGGCGCGCTGCATCTCTCCCATCGGCCAGAGCCGAGGAAAGCCGTGCCCGGGCCTCCTCCGGGGACAGTGGCAGCACGTTCTCCACCGTATCCCACAGAGAGTGGGATTAACGGTCCAAGAGACAGGCGGTGTTTAAAGACCGCAGGCCCAAACTGAGCGAGGAGAACAGCTTCTTACCGAACTGTTCCAGTCTCTTGGAATCCCGGTCCGGAGGACCGGACGGGAAGGAGGATTGGGAGGTAGAGGCCTGGATAACCAGACTCTCGGGGGTGGGGTGTTGGGACAGAAAACTGGGGTCGCCCGGAGCAGGGCGGTGGCGCCTGGCAACGTTCCTATCCACGGGAGGGACTGTGGAGGGCTTGGACCAGGTGCCCTGCAGAACGTCAGTGAGGGCCTCATTGAATTGCAGCAGAGGCTCAGTGGAGCATGCGGCCGACTGAAGCACCTCAGTGAGGAAGTTAGTCCTCACAGCCACGGCAGGCAGCTCAAGCCCAAGGGCCGCGGCCGCCTTGCGCAGCACCACAGAAAAAGCTGCACCCTCCTCCGAAGCCACAGTCGGAGGAGAGATGAATCCAGTGTCCGGTGAGGTATCCAATCCACTGGCCTCCCCCAGTTCATCTGCCCAGTCCTGAGAAAGTTGCCCTTGAAGGGCCATAGGGTCCTCAGACCCCTCCCGGTCGCCCCCGTCATCCGATTCCTGGTAAACAGGAGGAATGATCGGAGCCGGTCGATAGACAATATGTGTCTCTAGCGGCATCGGATGCGGCGTCGGGCGGCGCCGCATCGGTGTCGGGACCGGACAGGGGCTTAACCGGGGATCAACGTCGACCGGAGTCGGCGTCGGGGGTGGTACCGGTGTCGGCAGAGGAGGCACCCGGACCCTCGGCCGAGTCGCGCGAGGGGAGTCCGAAGAGCGGTGTCGCCTCTTGGACTTCTTAGAGCGCTTCGACTTACCCGAAGACTTCGAGCCAGACGAGCGACGATGTCGAGTGCGGCTCCGCGACCGATCCTTGGACCTCCTCCTGGACCGGGATCGAGAGGGGCGCGGAGCCGAGTGGCGAAGCCCGAGAAGCTTGCGGGACCACTCCCGCCTAGCTTTCGAGGTCAGGGCCATACAGTAGGAGCACGAGTCCGCGTCGTGGTCGAGGCCCAAGCAGTACAGGCACCGGCGGTGATGATCAGTCACCGACATCAGTCGGTGACAGTCGTCGCAGGCCTTGAAACCAGGCATCCTACTGGCACCAGAGTCGAAAGTGACCAAAAAGAGTCGAAAAAGTTAGGTAGCTCTCCCCGATCGGCGCTTACTGGCGCGGAAAAAAGAAGAACTGACGTCAGCGCGCGAGGGCGGCGTCTAAGTACTCCGACGACGTCATTCCGGCGCACGACGCCAACGACGGACACGGAGCCGCAGACGACGCCTAGCGACGCACAAGGGGTATTGCTACAAAAATCTTCCGGATCCAGTCTGACGCCTGGGGATATTCTAAGGTGAGGAATCTAACTAACGTGTTTCTTTCAGATTTATATTGTAAGGTGGAATGTGCTAAAATGCATTCTAAATGCAGTGCATTCGCCAGGGACACAAAGGATAGGAATAAAGAAAAGTAGTAATGCTGTGTTTATATTATGTTTAGGTATTGATCATTAGTAATGAGAATATGCCAATACAGAAGAATAGTGTGCATTGAATAACTGTGCTTCGTATTATAATGTTTCAAGGATACAATGTGTACAGATTTAAAATGTGTTTTAATATATAGGTGCAATCTTTCAGGGTGTTTGAAAATAGGTTTCAAGGTGTAGGGATTGGCACAAAGGGGTGTGGAATTTAAGGAAATATATACTTGTTCATGAGGCAGGTTGCTTCTTAGATATACTTGTCCTGTAACAAAATCCACTTGTCCCTTTTGTGCCATGTAATGCAGCGACAAAATTATGGCAGCAATGTCATTATATAAGAGCTCTGAAATAGCATCTCGGATTATGTTAGGGCTCCTTCCATAGTAGGCTTTGAACACTAACAATTCCCTTATGTTGCAACGTTTCCATAGATCTACGTAATGGGGCTGAAGGTAATGGTAAGCAACAGTTCTGGCTAACAAAAAATGTTTTTTTTTAAATGGCCTGGAGGAAATGTGGACTTGCAATAACTCAGATTTTCACATCTACACCTGCATATTTTCTCATACTTACATGCAGTTCACAAATATTTTCTAGGAGTACTATTTCTTGGCCGACTTCTGTAGTCTTGTGAATTCACAAAAGTTGTATATCTGCACATACTCCAAGGACATGGGTGCACTTTATTTAATAATTAGACCCCTAATTAGGTCTGGCGTTAACAATGACCTTTTATGTTTAGTAAAATGTGGTCTCTCCCTCCCTCTCTTGGCTAGCTTCACTGTGAGTGACTTCATTCTGTTCTTTCACAAGGAGCATATCGACACACAGTTGTTTTATCCAGTGCCAGGAACTACTGTGCAATGTGTTATTTTTGAGACCACAACAATTTCTGCTTTTGCCAATGTTTGTTATAATGGTGAGGGCCCAGCAGCTCCCACACCAATGAGGTTTCACAAAAATTTTGCCAAAACAAGTTGTGCATTGACAAAGCCAAAAGGCTGACCAACAATTTCATTGGCTTTACCAATGCTTGTTTTTTATGTTGCAAAGAAATTGTACCTACCTTATTCCAGTAATTTAGCTAAATGTTTTTGCTTTTTTTTTGTGTGTGAACATTTTTATTTTGAAAGCAAAGAATTATCAGTCTTGCTTTCAAGCTTCCGCAAATATTAGCATCTAATTGAAGAGCATTCTGAGAGCAGTATACATAGCCTCACATTGCTAAATATTGAAAAAGTGTGTACACATTTTCATACTCTAATCACTGTCAGTAGTGCAGTCTGAGCTTACAACATTTACTTAGAGTGCTCACCCTAATAATAAAGCCTTTGCATTAATGAACAATAAATGCAAGTTTGAACAGCATTAGCACATGGACACAAATATTACCTTTTTTGCCGACGATGCCTTTCCCTGATCCATAATGTGGTACTGTAAACTGGCAGCCAAAGGGTTTGTGCTGCAGGGGGTTGGGCCTACTTGTCCCAAGGATGAAATATGCATGAAAACTTGTTGCCCTTGACCTCAAAAAAATATGTCCTGGGAGTGGGGCTACGGGAATTCCACATCCCGGGGCACAGTTTGACAAACTATGAGTGTTTTTGATTACTAAAGGTGTTACTGTGACAGAGATTTTCATCTGTGTTTGCTGTTAGGTCAAGCTATAGTACAATGTTTTAATTCGTCTTTTGCTTTTGGAGCTAATGAATTTCTTTTTAAAGTCTTGTACAGGGATACCAATATAATTTTTGGGTTCTTGCCTTCATTTGGAGTTCCCTCCTTACCTCAGCTGGACAACACATGCAGCGTGCACCATTAATAGCTCAACTATTGCAAGGCCTGTTGCTTCCAGTTTCAATTGTAGAATGTGCTGCACACGCCTCCCCCAAGGACTGTGTATCAATTGGTAAAGAATTTATTGATGCAGATGTACAAAAAAGAATAGCATATGACACTAAATATATTATTAAAAGGGCTGGGTGGAAGAAAAGAAAGAAGGGAACAGGGGAGGATGTATGCAAACAGAAAAGGGATATGAATAGGCCCAAATGGAAAGAAATGTTTACCAACGATAATGCTTGCTCCCATGGCCCGTCTTTTTCATGGTTCATCACTTGTGTGACGTGATAGGAAGATTAGACTGTTTTCCTAAAGCTGTATTTCCACTGCCTCAGGCCACTTCATTTCCCCACATTAAATGGACTTTATCAACATACCCCCCTACTAAAACTACAAGTATGTGTTGGTTATTGTGTGCATGATCAGCAAATGGACTAAGGCATGCCAATTCAAGAACAGTAATGCACAAACTATTGCCAAATGCCTCCTGAAAGAGTTCATACCGCGCTTTTTAGTACCCATGCTTTTGGATTCTGAAAATGGACAGGCGTTCATCTCACATGTGATTGAGGGGTTGTGCAAGGGACAAGGAGCCACACAGAAACTACATGTGTTCCACGGAAACTACCAAGTGGGAATGGTATCCCAAGCTCATCCTGAAGGGTTGCACGTGCTACACAGAAGAGAAAGGACGAGTGTGTAAGTGGGCCCCAAGGATACATCACCTAAAGAACGTCTGGAAACATCGACGCCCCAACCTCTCAGTCTACAAGTTGTGACAACGAGACCTCTTTACCTTTTCTCCACTTTGTTTTCTTCATATCGAATGTGCCTAAGTAATAGAAGTACTTGCAAACCTCTCAAATTACTTGAAGACAGGCACCAACGATTACTTTTTCTTTTTACAGGTATCTCTGAGGCTCTACATTATTACTCAGCAGACTTTTTTAAATGAGTAAAAGTTCAGTAGAAGAGAAGACATTCTTCCAACTAGTAACACTAGCCACACTACCAACGATTGGAACAATGCCTCAAGACTTGCTCGAGACTTTCAGAACAATTAGAGAAAATGATCATGGGTGCTACTAGCTGCACTGACCCCCATTGCTACCATTATAAAGTCTAAGTTCCATATAGTGAATTGTGCTCACGGTGTTATACCCGAGATACTGCTTAAATGAAAAAGAGATATTGTACCAAAATGAATAACTAGCCATTGATAAAGACGGGACAGTGACAGAGCAGGTTGTTATGTTTGCACACACCGGCCTACCGACACAGAAAGCAGCATGTGTTACAATGTCATACCTGTTTGTCCTAATGTACAATGTGCTCTTCAGTAAGCACACCGAGTACATAGCGGTTGCACCTCCTGAGAAAAGCATAATTAGCAAAGGGAGAACAAGGATAGAACAGGGAATGTGAATAACTTAGCACTTATAGAAGTTGTAGAAGTAACAATAGGACTACACTAAATGCAGCCTGCTACCATTACCAAATACCTCAAAGACCTGAAAGGTATGCTGTAAGGATTTTGTTACAGAAAGAATGAACAAGAAGAGGGAATGAGAGAGGGTCTATTTTTTTCTCATAGGGTACCCCAGGCCCGTTCTGTCCACAGGGCCCATGCTCCATGCGGGAGGGTGGAACGCCATACTTCAGCAGGCGCCACAGAAACACGTAGCCCACCTGGAATTGGGGGGCGCCTTGAACCTGGTGCCATCACAGATTTCTCACGACAGAACCGCTCTCGCCCTATGATCCTGTGGCTTTAGAGTGGAGAGCTGCGAGGTGTGACGCAGAGCTGCCCCTATGCCACCCAAAAAAGTGCAGCCCAACAAGGTCTCCAGCTACTTCGGGGCATCCAAAGCAGGAGGGGTGCAGGAAGAGGAGGATGCCCAGGAGACGGGAAGAATAGCGCTCCCCCGGGAGGACCTCCTTGCAACCCTGAGAGACTTCAAAAGAGAGCTTAGAGAAGACAAAGGCGGACATAGGAGCTTCCTTTGAATCCTTAAAATCTGAAATGGGCACCAAAATTATTGCACTTCAGGCGGACGAGGACCCAGTTGGGGCGTGCACCCTCGACCTAGAAGCAAAATGCAAAGATTTGGAAGGTCGAATCCAAACGCTAGTGGGGGCGGCGGAATCTTACTGCCCATTTGAACTCAGTGCTTCTCAAGTGTGAGGACCTGGAGAACCGCTCCCGAAGCGAGAACATAAGGGTGCGGGGCCTGGAGGAGGAGAAAGACGGAACCGCCTTAAAAACGTATTTGGTGGGCCTATTCACCAGCATTTTAGGCGAGGGGGCACACGAAGTGCTGCTGGAACTTGTCCACAGGCTGTGCCCGGCTTTTCAGGGGAGAAATCAACTCCCGAGAGACATCCAAGCCAAATTCACCTCCATTAAGGTCAAGGAACTGGTGATCCGGAAGGCTCAAGACCGGGACTTGGTGGAATACCAAGGTGTGACCTGTGCACTATTCCAGTATGACGCCCAGACCACACTGATAAGGCACCAACAATTTTGACTGATCACATCTGCACTGAAGGAGCGCCACATTAGGTATAGGTGGACCTACTCCTTTGGTCAGGCATTCTCCTTCAATAACAAACACCAGCACTTCATGGAGGTGGAGGGGGCGGCAGCCCTACTCGGTCTGGGGAGACCTTCGCCACAAACAGAGACATCGCCGAAAGAAGCCCCCACCGACAGGCCCACAGGCCCGGGAGCTACGGGGACCTGGTAGACACCTAGGAAAGCAAACAAGAAGTTATCGTAATGAGATCCCATGGCCATCGCACTCTTTGCTCAATCTACAGAAGTGTCTGCCTGCCCGAGCAAGCGGAGGACAATGTAGAGCCCTCCCCGAGGTGTTTGGATCCCCCTATAAAGGGGACATGGCCGATGACGAGATCTCCTCCCCATTTGATTTTCCACCTGCTATTGGCACAAATTGGATCTCATTAGCCAACAAGTGCCGCATCGATGGCCGGATCTGAGAAATGACTATGCCAGGGATCAAGATCTTCCAGAGATCTCTCACGGGGCTCTGGGTGCGGAAGTGGTCTTGACCCAGTAGCTTTCCGAGGATACCGTTCATGTAGTTGTGTTGTTACATGTTTTACCCAGGGATCAGAACCTAAATGCGATGCGGGGGGTGTGGGGGGAGGAACGGTCTGGTTTGAACAGGGGGGGTCCCCCGCTACTGCTTAAGTCAGGACAAAGGGGCAGATGGGGGTTAAATTAATGTCATGGAATGCTAGGGGTCTTAACTCCCCTAACAAAAGGCAACACTTCTGGAAGTTTCTAGGAGATCAGGGTCCGCAAGTGGTGGCTGTGCAGGAGACTCATCTAAAAAAGGGTGAGGAAGCGCGGCTGAAGCATAGACATTATCCCCTGAAATTTCAGGCAGCTAATCCCAAAAAACAAAATGGAGTTGCCCTGTTCCATTCCTCAGCTCCCTTTCACCTAGAAGCCTCAAAAAGCGACAAGGAGGAGAGATTTATTATGGTTAGGGGCTTGCTGCTGGGCAGGCCCTGCACGATACTTGCAGTGTGCGTGCCTAATGTAAGACAGGCAGAGTTCCTCTCGGCCTTTCACCGGTCTCTAGCCGGATTTGCTGTGGGGGAAATTGTTCTCATGGGTGATTGTAATCTCATCTGGGACTCACAGATGGACACTACGCATCCACAGATAGCTGGGGGGGGGGGCTTTTGTTCAGCAAGGCACTGAAATTATCCATGCAACAACTGGGTCTTTTAGACATTTGGAGGACCCTTAATCCCAACGTGCGTGACTATTCCTACTTCTCACACGCCCACAGGTCGTACTTGAGGATAGACAACAATTTTATTAGTCAATCACTCGTTCATGCGTGTACGACCTCCCTCTTCCTCCCCATAGCTATCTCGGACCATGCTCCCGTGACCTGTGTAATAAAACTGGCCAGCCTCACGCTCTAAATTGACCAGATGGTATTTCCCAGAGGTGCTGTGCAGGGATACATTACACAGATGACATCCGTAAAGCTATTAGGGGTTTCTTTACTATTAACGGCCCCGCGGATACATCCGCCGCAAACAACTCGGATGCTTTTAAAGCGCATATACGGGGTCATTGCATTTCCCTGGTCACCTCCCTCAGGAAACTCCAGACGAAGGAACGGTTGGAGTTGGAACAAGAGTTGCTCAAGGTGGAAAGCACCCATAAGGATACACCCTCAGCTTCGGCCCTTAGAAGGGTCACAGCTCTCGGGGGAAGCTGAATGCCATCTAGACTAATAGAGCGGAAAAGAAGATATTGAGGCTCATAAGCCCATGGGTACGAGGGGAAAGTTAAGATAGGCTCTCATAACAAGGTATCAAAGGCTTAAACAGGAGAAAGACTATGTCAAGCAAATCATTGACAGGAACGGGGTCACACACAACAGTGAGGAGGGGAAAGCCAGAGCGTTCCACGATTTCTACGGCACACTATACCAGGCACAACCTCCCCGGTTGTCGGACCAGACGCAATACCTATATGCTTTGAAACTTCCTCAGGTCCCAGCATCCACCAACGAGCAGTTGGGTGTGCCATATCCCAGGAGGAAGTGCAGGTAGCCATTGACTCTCAAGCAACATAAAGCCCCAGGCCCCGATCGGTTTACGGAGCAGTTCTATTGAACCTTTGCTGCTGACTTAGCTCCTCAGCTCACTGTCCTATTCAATGATATTGCGGCAACCCAAGAGGTTTCACCCTCTATGGGGGAAGTCCTGATATCAATAATCCTGAAGGCGTGTAAAGACCCTCAACAATGTTCCTCCTACAGGCCTTTCGCTTTGATAGATCTAGATGCAAAACTTTACTCAAAAATCCTGGATACTAGACTAGAGAAAATTTTACCCACTCTTATCCGTCCCCCACCCCCCCCCCCCGACTAATCAGGGTTTATCAAAGGGCACCAGACCCACGACAATCTTCGCAGGGTATTTCACCTTATAGATAAGGCCCAGAAAAAACGGACTCCAGTGGCCCTTTTTTCGCTTGACGCAGAGAAGGCCTTTGACCGGGTCGACTGGGCTTTCCTACAGCTCTCTCTGCATCGATTTGGGATCTGTGAGTTTTTCTTGGGGATGGTAAGAGCTAACTTTAGTGCCCCGAGATCTAGGGTTTTGGTTAACGGAGTGGCCTCTGATATTTTTAACTTAGCTAGGGGTACCAGTCAGGGCTGCCCCCTCTCCCCGATGCTCTTCGCTCTCAGCATCGAGCCTTACGCAGCTAGGGTGAGAGCAAACCCACAGATTAGTGGAATTCGGTTTGGACAGATGACCACAAAATCTCGTTGTTTGCTGATGATATACTCTTGCCAATAAGTAACCCGGTAGCCTCCCTGACCGAAATACACCAGGAGCTATTGCAGTTCGAAAAGGTCTCAGGCTTCAAGGTAACCTCTCTAAATCCTTTGTACTAAACTGGACATTACCCAGAGGTGCAAAGAAAGGTGGTGGGGAGGACTTCCGTTCGATGAGCATGTAAGGCAATTGCATACCTTGGGGTTCAAATTACCCCCAAATTGAGCGATCTATATAGGGCTAATTTTCCCCCCGTTGCTTAGACAGCTTAAAAATGACTTTAAAAAATGGAGCGCAGCGCAGCCTATATTTCCTGGATAGGCCGAATCAACACGGTAAAGATGAACATGCTTTCACGCTGTTTCTGTCTTTTCCAGGGGCTCCCTATCCTGCCTGAAAAGGGGTTATTTCCAGAACTGAAACCCATGATTATTAATTTCATATGGCAGGGGCAAAGAGCGCGTCTTTCTCACCACCTCTTGATGAGCCCTGCCTCAAGGGGGGTCTTGCTCTCCCAGACTTTGTAATAGATTACAGAGCGGCCCAGCTGCAGGTCCTGGGTGAATGGTCACGGAGGGAGTCTGAGAAATTGTGGCTTCACATAGACAGGCAGGTGACGGGTAGAACCATTTGGGACTTGCCTTGGATGCAGAGCGCGGACAGATCAGCCAACGCTTATTTGAACATACCCACAGCAATGACCAACAAGGTATGGTAAAAGGTGACCAAAACCGTACCTGTGACTACGTTCCCTTTACTCCCATTCACTTTAGCACTGCCTTCCCCCCAGCACTTCATGAAGGGCCCTTTGATCATTGGAGGGAGGGAGGTTGCCTCATGATTTCCGGTCTATTCACTGGAGGGAAGATTTGCTCCTTCACAGACTGCGTAAACCATTTTCAGCTGCCACAAACTGAAGGCTTCCATTATGCACAGTTAGTACACTGGGTCCAGCAGCCGCAGATGCGACGGCAGCCACTAGGGACCTGCTCCCATTGGAAAAATGTGTTCAATCTGGCAACATAGGGAGGGGGTGCATCTCCTTTCTCTATACACTCATGCTTACACTGGGTTTGCAGCGATCACTGCGCCACAAAGCATTTTGGGAGGGCATTCTGTCAACTGCGCCATCAGAAAAGCAATGGGAACACCTGTATAAAGATATAGCGAAATACAATCGATCCATGTTTCTGAGTGAGGCCCACTCTAAAACGTTATACGACTGGTACCTCTACCCACAGAAACTACATTACATTTTTCCCAACATGACGATTGCTGCTGGCGAGGTTGTGGCCTCCTGGGGGACTTTAAACACATATGGTGGGATTGCCCGGCTATACAACACTTTTGGAAGGAAATACTCTCTCGGCTAATACTGGGGTACCCGATAGGCGACTCCATGGAACATATACTCTTGGGGGTTCGCAGTCCAAATCTCAAATATCAGACCCAGGGGGACCGGTCCATCATGTTGCTATATCGAGGTGCAGCCAAGATGGCTCTGGTGGCAGCCTGGAAGAAGTCGGAAGCTCCCTCACTCACACAATGGCACGCCCGCTTATAGAGCGCATTGGCCCTGGAACGAATGTCCAACATCGTTGATGACTCTTGTAAGGGCTTCGACTATGTTTGGAACCCGCTAGTAAGCTACTTATCGGAGGGACTCACTCTATTTGCATGCAGTCCCAGGCTAAGGGCATTACATCTCTTCCTGATTTAATAAGGAACTCCTTTCCACCGAGGTTGGGGCCCTGGGTGTCTCCCCCCCACATGTGAGCCCTCATGTGCTGGTCGCGAGAGTCTTACTTCTAGACCCCTCTCCACATATATACGCTATAAGCCTATGCGCTTCCCTGGATTTGGTTGGGTTTTTTCTCTTTCCATTACTTTATTTTCACTTAACCGCTGGTGTTTTATAGGAGGACGTTAAAATATTTTAGAGCTCAGCTTTTTGACCCTGTGTCTTAATTATATGGAGGTTAATATGTTCACATTCTGACTCAGCGCAGGGCTCTCCTCTCAGATTTGTTCACGGAAGCAATCTGAAATTAGTTACGAAACTGTGCCTATACTATAGCTATCTACTGCATGGATTATGCTCCTGTGAAAAAAGATTGGACGCACTATGGTTTTTACAAAATGTATGTAAACTTTGAATAAAATTCAATAAACAGATTTTGACAAAAACAGAGCAGAGCTCAGTGGAGACGTCCTCGTATGACATGCCGAAAAAATCTGAGGGACTGGAGCTTCTCTCAGGAGTGTTCTAGAGGGCAAAGCAGCCAGATTGGCTGAAGTATAAGCTATGTCTTTTTTAAATAGACTAAGCTGTAAAATTGAAAGGAAAAGGGCCTTGAAGCTCTATCTCTATCATTCTATAACTATTATATGGTACTGGGGACACCTATCTCGACGACAAGGAACAATTAAAGCATGTGAATCTATTAAAGTTCCAATCATGGAGTAATCTGTGATTATAAGTATTTATCAGAAACGTACAGTCTGCAGAAAGTTGAAGTTGTGGCTAATTGAAGTCCAAAGAATACGAAGTCACAGAAGTAAAAGTAACCAATCTAAGGTTAAACACAAGTAATAGCACTGCTCTTCTCAGGGACTCACACACACAATATGATTCCAAGCTATGGTGGACTCTAGGGCAAGTAGGACGGCTCAGCACATCCAGCTCATTGGCTGAATCTTGGGTTGTCTCGAATGAGGTCGATGTGCAGCCAAAATAAACATTGTTAAGGCCTTTTTAACACTGGTTAAAATAGGATGTCGTTGTTCTTAAGGTACAACTGTACAGTTAATAAAATAGGTTACCGTTTGAAGCTTGGCATGAATCAGACTCTGTGACGGCCTGGACAAAAGGCTTTCCACGCCTCCAATCTCTTTCCAGATCATCAATTTCCTTGTAGGGGGTGCAATATCCACATTGGTGATTGTGTCAAGGTAATCAGTCAGCTGCTTTTTCATTGTATTGCTACTAAGTTCTTTCACCGTATCAACAAGAAGCTTCCTCTTTCTCTTGTTTTTTTTCTTTTCTACTGGAACTAATCACATGAAGATTTAAAGGAATAAACATTACTTTGAATTTCAAATATTTGACATTTCATTTGAAATTTGAATTTAAAGACTATTCACATGCATTTAATGCTTAATAGCTTATCGTTAGATGTGGCAAGCAGGACTTTAAAATGTAATAAAATGGTTAAACTATGCCGAAAAATCTTCAAAATGCATGATAGCACAATGGAGAAACCTTTAGCTCTGTGTCCCTACATTATTCCTCCCTTCTGCAGGCGAGCCTAGGCATTCAGGAGGTAAACGTTTAATGATTGAAAGCCATATCAAGTGGGGCTGTTTCCCCCCCACAGTTCTTTATAGTGATTCTGCACCTGCAAAACATAGTGATTAAAACAGTACCAACAGTACTTTCTGGTAGTGGGAGATTTCGCAACTGTATTCTTCTCTAGGGCATATAAGGCCCTCGGACATCATGTTTACAGCTCCATTTTACATTTTTGGGTGACTTTGCATCTTTTGCAAATCAAGATCACCCAGTCACTTCGCTGGTAAAACTAAAAATCATACATTATTAGTTCTTAAACCTAATGACGGGAGGATAGGAGATGTTGCTGATGCCAAGAGAAAAAGAAAGGAGGCGGAAGTGTCCATGTAAACCATTCTTTTAAAAGTGCACCTTGATATGATGGTGCCAAAAGATTCCAGATGCAAAAGATGCCTGTGTTTCAGCTGAAGTAGCCAATTCCCTAATGGACACTTAGGTACTAGGCAATTTTCAGCCTAGCAGTTGTGCTTTCTTTAATCCCCCTCGAATCAACATCACAATCTGCCTTTCCCACGGTTTACCCCTTCCTACTACAAAATCATCTTTAACTATCACTTCAATTCACATTCCCTTCACGTCTGCCAATGCCATTGCTAACTTAGACTGCGCAACTGTGTATTAGAGATCTGCCTCTTCTGCCAGTCTCAATAAAAAATCCTGCTTCTGCTGTCCCTCACTTTGTGGGAAATGGACCAGGTTGCCATGAGCAAAGTGGGATTTTCAGAGGCACTAAATGCTAAGAATGGATAGACATTTAGCTTTAGACTTCTTCTAATCCAACAGCACCTGCTAGATGAAGTTGCAGCCCTGGAAGCAATGCAACCTATTGGAGCCCTCCTATTCTAGAAAGCGGGGCAGAGGCTGCCGTAAACCTGTACCTCAAAATGTTTGCACTGACACAGTGAGTTGCTGACCAGAGGGTTACAAGCAGCCATTATCAGGGTACTGTCACCTAACCTGTCAACATTCGAGAACTAGTGAAATTACTTGTATCTGTTCGATGTGGCAGCCTTAGGTTTGAAAGACCACGTTGACACAGGACTCATCATCATGGAGTTTTGAGAACATAACCTGGTTTGCCTTACTGCTTGAGTTATGGTAAAAGTCAAACAACTCTACACCCCATGCAGTAGACGTCGCAGTGGGGAATGCCTGGATGCCTGTTGTTGGACTTGGCCTTCTGCAGGGTCACCCCAAAACCTTTGCTTTCACATCTTGTTTTCTGAACCACTATATGTTGGCTTTTAGGATTTTGTGCACTATACCACTGCTAACCAGTGCTAAAGTGCTTGTGCTCTCTCTCCAACACATGATAAAATTAGCTCACACTCAAATGGCAAATTTAATTTACTTATAAGTCCCTCATAATGTGGTACTATACGGGTAAATTACTTACCTGTAATCCTAGTTCTCTTACAGGGGTATCCTCATTGTTAGAAATAGGGTTCTCTAGTTGGCACAGGTAGGTACCTTTGACCAAGTAGGGGCCCTTGCTTCTTTTCAGGGTAAGGGGGCTACACTCCTAAAATAACCCCTGCTCACCCCCTTGGTAGCTTGGCACTAGCAGGCAGGCTTATCTAAGAGGCAGTGTGTAAAGCATTTGTGAACACATACAGTAATACAGTGGAAACACTACACATGGACACCACACCAGTTTAGAAAAATAAGTAATCTTTATCTAGACTTAACACATGACCAAACGACAAAAATCCACAATACAGTAATAAAAATATGACTTAGATGGCAGGAATAGCTTATTTCAATGTAGATGGTAAAAGCAACACTTTACTCTCAAAGTACCTTGGATGCGTCACGCAAAACGAACAAAAGGGTTGCAGGGAAGGCGATGCGTCAGTTCCTTCCTTTGGGGTAGGCGGCGCACCTGTTCCTTACTGCAGCGCAGGGGAGACGATGCATCTATTCCTTACCGGAGAGGAGGCGAAGCGTCTGTTTCTTACTATGATCCGGTGTGATGCGACAAAATGGTGCCCCGATGCGATGATCTGGTGTGATGTGACAAAATGGAGCCTTTGATGCGACAACGTGGATGCGATGCGTGCACGTCCAATGGCCGTGCGGTGAAATCGATGGTTTCTTGAACCACGACAGGCCCTGTGACACGCTTCACCAGTGATGCGACAGCAATCTCTACGACAGCAACACGCTTCTTTGGTGATGCGACACACTTCTTCGGCGATGGGACGGCGAACAGCTGCGGCGGCGACATGCTTCCTTGGCGAAGTGACGGCAACTGCTGCGGTGGCGACACGCTTTTGCCTCGTTGCGTCGCGCTTCCAGCTTCCAACAAGCAGTCTCCAGAGGGCCCAAAACAACAGCAGGCACCTCTCTGCAGGTAGAATTCACAGCTGGAAATTCAGGGGGAGCTGGTGAAGTCTTTGTGTCCCTGAGAATTCAGAACAGGAGGCAAGCTCAACTTCAAGCCCGTGGAGATCTTCCTCAAGATAGTTAAAGTACACACAAAGTTCCTTTTCTCCTTTCTTTGGCAATAAGTAACCACTGAAGGCCAACCCCAAACAGCAAACAGTACAGGGGCAGTCTCCTCCTCCAGCTTCCTTGGTTTCTCTCCTTGGCAAAGGTTTGTCTTGATTCCAAGAAATTATCTAAAGTTCTGGGCCGCAATATTTATACTGCAACATCTTTTGTTCTCTGAAGGCAGAGTGCGTCTGTGCCCAGCCAAAACCAGTTCTGCCCTCCCTGATGCAGCTTCCTGGCAGGAGGTGGAGACAGCATTGTTGAAAGCACACCTGGTCCAGGTATTTGAAAGGAAATCTCCTCCCCCTACTCTCCATTCAATGCAGGTCCTATTCAGTCCAGCCCTGACCCATCTGACTGCTGGAGCCAAGGCCCTCCTCAGCCCCTGTCACTCACAAACCTGAGATGGAATACACAAACCTATCAAACAAAATCAATGTGGCACATACTTTTGTGTGCATTGGAATAGCACGTCAAGTAGACTGTGGTTTGATTCAATGTGCGCCAGATATCCGTGAGACCCATTGCTTGTGTGAAGTCAGCCAAGTGTGTGCTTCGTCGGGGAGATGGGTTCTGGGGGTGTCTGTCAAGCCTCTCATCCATTATCATATTGAAGTCTCCGCCTAGTATTAGAGTACCCGGGGGAAAATGGATTAGTTACTTACCTGTAATCCTAGTTCTCTTCCAGGGGTATCCTCATCAAAGTCATAAGCACTAGAATATTCCCGCCTTTGCGTGGGACCCCGGAAACACAATCATATATGTGATATATATATATATATATATATATATATATCTACTGGCGGTCGCCAGTAGATAGTTATAGTTAGGACCGTGTTTCCATAGGAAATCCGCAACATTCTATTTTGAATAACTTTGGCGCCGATTGACGAATCCTCGCGAAATTTTCAAAATAGGTGGGGCGCTCCGCTCCGCTCCTATCCTGAACGTCTCGGGGGGGATTCGTCAAGCAGGGGCTGAGAAAAAGGGGGGGTCCCAAAACGTGTTTTCCCCATGCATTTTTTTATAGGACCTTTAGTCCAAGCTACAGCCCGAACAGCTGAACAGAATTACTTGAAATTTGGCAGAGAGGTAGTCCTCAGGTCAGGGATGTGCCTTTTGCAGGTCTGGTGTAAATGTATTCAGTATTTGCTGAGAAAATAGCATTTAAATCAATATATATATCTATAAGCGCGCTCCGAGCGCGTACGGTAAGCTTACCGTACGCGCACGCTGCCGTGCACGAGCTTAATTCTGATTGGTGGTTACATGACTGTAAACATTCGAATCGGTCGAAATCAGGAAGTGTCGGCCGCCATTTTGTGTGTCTCACACTGATAAACAAAGGTGGAGAACGTGAAAAGGGGGCAACGAAGAGGGTTGCAGACCCCCTAGCGTTTGTCAGGGGGTCCAAGAAGGTCCCAAAAGTATGAAAAATACATTTAATTTTTATTTTTTTTAAGTCGCGGGGTGCGCGTACGGTAAGCTTACCGTATGCGCACGGCAGAAAAAAACAATAAAAAAATAGAAGTACAAATCAAATTTAAGTGTTTAGATATTAGGGGGCTCTAAAAAGAGCCGTTGTGTTTATGAAGTGTTTTTTTTGTGGTACCTACAAGTAAGTACCGATGCAGAGTCTAAAGTTCAAGAGGAAGACTCTGTTGCCTTCAGTGAAATGTACAGCGTCTCCTCTATAAATGCCTTGCATGTTGTAACGCAAGTTGTTGTGGTATATAGAACCCATACCATAGTCTCTGAGGAAAGCAGAAATAGATTTGTTGACGTGCTTTCTTGCTTTGTCAATCTGCGGACAAAATTCGTTGGACCAGTTCCACTTTTGCCTTTGGCATATGTTAGAATATACAAAGGCAGATTGAGGAAAAAGCGACATCAATTGCACAAAGGTGTCCTTAATAAGCATTTCCAGACCTACCCCAGTTAAAGTGCCTAGGTCATTTCCACCACAGTGCACAATAATAAGGTTAGGCTGTGGGAGATGTAGAAAGGTTTTCACCAAAGGCATTAATTGGTGCCACTTTAACCCTCTCTGACCAATCCATTTAATGTCTACATTTGGCAAAGCAAGGTCTCTCACCATACCTCTTTTTTCTGCATACTTTTCACTCCAGAAGACATAGCTGTGACCTACAATCCACACTGTGAACATCTTTCAAGGAGATCTGGATGCACTCAGGAGGTGTCTTTCAGTAGAATGGCAATATGAAATGAAAGACAGTTGTAAAATGGAGGCATACATATTTTTTTTAAATAAAAAGAACTCATTGGCTGATTCAAATCATTTTACAGTTAAAACTAGGCTGTATGTGTACATTTTTAGAAGCATGTTTTGTATTGGTTCAGAAAATTGTGTTCCCACAGAAGATTAATTTGGATTTGCTGTTAGGTTTGACAGGTGAAGCACTCTTGCTCTTTGGATTTGAAACATTGTGTGCTGAACTTCTGACCTCTCTGCTCACACCAGTGTTCCATGAGCTGTTGCTATGGTAGCAGGCAGAAGTCAAGTTGGGGGGAAGGGTTCATTTGGAAAAGGGTTGAAGTTTTCAACCAATAGAAATGTGTGATTTCATTTGAAAAAATGTGGGAAGCACTGAGATTTGTAATTAACATGTATATGTGTGAAAAAAGAGAGGGAAACATTGCAATTTACTGGTTCTGGTGAGAGGAGAGAGGTGTAGAGCTCTGATATTCTGACTATGATAATCTGCCGTTTGAGTGCCACATTTCTTTCTCAACTAACTAATTTTAAAGGTGAGATATGAGTTTGAGAGAGGATGTATGTGGTGCATTTTTTATATAAATATTGGAATTGTGATTCTTCTTTTGTATTCTAAAATGTATTATTAAATATTAATACTTTTTTCTTTTTTTTCAGATTGAGAAAGAAAATTTAGGAAAAAATAAACCTTTTTTCTAGCAATTTAAATAAACCATTTATTAATAAATAAGTTATTTTGTTGGTCAGGTAAGTGTGAAATTTCTGTATTTATCACACATTTAGTTTCATGCTCCCTTTTTTTCACTTCTCCTCTCTCTGCTTTTCTCATTTCCGTTGTACTCCCTCAAGGACCTTGTAGGGTAAAAAATAATAATTTTGTTTAAAAAAAAAAAAAAAAAGAAAAAAGCGCGCACGGTAAAAAAAGAAAAATTAAAAAAATTAATTACATTTTTTTTTAAAAAAGTTGTGAGGTAAGGTTGGCTCTTAAAAGAGCCGTTGTGTTAATACAGGGACAGAGGAAAGAAAGAATGGGAATATTAACAAGGACCACAGATGTGCTGGTCTATCTTATTGTTTATTAGGGAAACACTGGTCTCCCCATGAACAATTAGACCATAACATCTGGTGCACCTCATTTGTACCCTCTGAAATTGAGGGTTCGTTTCCAGAGGAGCAGAAGAGGGTGATGCTCCCACCGCAGAGGAAGGGCTCGGCTGAGCTACCGAAGATGTACTCGGCTGAGCTTCTGCGGGTGTGCTCGGGTGACTTACTGAAGGGTTTGCTTCAGATTGTCGAGCAAAAGTCCTGGGATGTACATCCCTAATGTGTCTCACCATAGTGTGATTACCAAAGGAATACTTCTTCCTTGGGTTACCTCTAGATAAGACACGCTCACAAAGTGAGCAGGTGACTAATGGAGCATTTACCTTTTTCTGCCCCTCTGGAAAAGTGAAATACTCCCAAACAAAAGAATTCTTTTGTTTCCTCCTTCTCTGTCTGATGATGCTGCTGCCCTGCTCACTCTCAGAAGAGGTCTGCTGCTCTGCCATTGTATCCCAAAGACAATTCAGCTCCTTCTCCTAGAGAATCACAAGCAGTAATGAGGGGAATGGGTGTGGTGTAGGAAGATTCTGGAACTGAAAGTAGTTTAAACCAATCAAAAGTGTTGTTTCTTGATCACATGACCAACCGTACGCGCACGTTAAGCTTACCGAGCGCGTACGGTAAAAGTACGCATGCGCGTACGAAAGACACGCGCACATGCGCATTACAGGCACGCTCGTACACTTCGCGTAACGTGCGTGCGTGTAAAGCATGCGCTTACGCGTCGCGTAGGAAGTACGGACGCGTACGCAAATTGCGTAAGCATGCGCACACGGAGTATAAATATTACGTACCTTCACCGTACATAAAGCGAAGCGTGCGCTTACGGTAAGCTTACCGTACGCGCTCGGTAAAAATTTTTTGTTTAAAAAGATAAAGGTTTGTTGAAGATATTAACTATGTTATACAACTATATCTAACCATTTATTTAAAAAAGGTGAATCTTTATAAATTGAAGAATGCATTAAAACCATGAATATATACATAGGTAGAATAGTGTTTAAAGGAAAAAAGAAAAAGAAAAAAAATGTAAAAAAACAAACAAATTCAATGAAAAAACCATAGGTTTCACACACATTATAGTTAGGAATTAGAATTCAAAAAACCATGCAAAAACACAGAAAAAAACATAGGTTTCACACACGTTATATTTAGAAATTAGCTTTTAAAAAACCTTGCAAATTCACTGAAAAAACCATAGGTTTCACACACGTTATAGTTGGGAATTAGCATTTAAAAAACCTTGCAAATTCACTGAAAAAAACATAGGTTTCACACATGTTATAGTTAGCTGGACATTTCTCTCGTAAAAAACCATTGAAATTCCCCCGTTATAGTTAGTTCAGCTAACTATAACTCTCGCACCCGCAATCCACTGCTGATGACGTCACATATTACATCACTCATGACATGGTCAGTGACATCACTCATGACATCACTGATGACATCTAAAATAACGTCAGATATTACATCACTGTATTTAGACACCCATTTACCCATGTCTTCTTCCATTAATCTTTAGCTATACATATATTACAAATATTTATTTTTCAGAAAGACACATATGTAATCAGTGATGTAATATCTGACATCATCAGCAGAGGATTGCGGTCGCGTGAGTTATAGTTGCCTGCACTAACTAAAACGGGGGAATTTCATTGGTTTTTTACGAGGGAAATGTCCAGCTAACTATAACATGTGTGAAACCTATGGTTTTTTAAGTGAATATATATATATATATATATATAATGAATAATATAAAAGTAGATGCAGCCTTTCATAACCAGAGCTGAATAATGCTGTAGGAACTATCCTGTATACCACAAATAAATTATGCAATATAAAAAACAGGAAAGAAAACAGCAGTAAAGCATGTTTGAAATCGGTTTAATGCTTAGTATTTAGCCCAAAACCTCAGATAGGACTGAAAGCATTAGGCTGCATTGTAGAAAATAACAGCCTAGAAAGGCTAGAAAGCTAACTCTTAGCAACACAGAAAAAACTGGCACCGTGCCTTTAAGGCAGCCATGACCCTCAGCCTCCCATCATGCCTCAGGGGTGACAGTTGGGTCAGTTGTTCTTTGCAGTGACACAAAGCCATAACACAAAGAGTTGACAATTCCTTTGGAAAATCAAGATCCTTTGCCTGGGGAGGTGGGAGGGTTGCTTATGACTGATGAGGATACCCCTGGAAGAGAACTAGGATTACAGGTAAGTAACTAATCCTTTTCTTCCTGGGGATCATCATCAATAGTCATAAGCACTAGAATAGAATAGCGAGCCTCACCTCATCCGCTGCGGGCAAAGGAAAAATAATTAACAATCAAGCTCAGACAACTAAACTTGATATATCAGACATTTCGGTTATCTGAACAGATTTCTCAAGGAGCCTGGCCTACTTGAGTATCTGCCCTGGAGTCTGATTCAAGACAATAATGCCTAGTGAACGTATGCACAGATCTCCAGGTTGCTGCCTTGCAAATTTCTGCCATTGGAACATCATACAAGAATGCTACTGTAGCTGCTTTTCCCCTAGTGGAGTGTGCTTTAGGTGACAACAATAGGGGCTTATTTGCCAGCTGGTAGGCCAATTTTATACAAGACACTATCCATCTGGAAATGGATCTCTTGGTAGCTGGAAAACCTGTTCTCTTGGAACCATAATTTGAAAACAATTGGTCTGATTTTCTGATGACCTTAGTTCCCTCTAGGTAGAATTTGAGTACCCTCCTAAGGTCTAATGAATGGAATGACCTCTCTGCAGGAGTTGCGGGATTGGGAAAAAAGGAGGGCAAAGAAATCGTTGGATTAATATAAAAATCAGATACCACTTTTGGCAGAAAAGCAGGGTGAGTCCTCAATACTACTCTGTTGTGGTGAAAGACAGTATAGGGCTCTTTGGAAAGATAACGCTTGGATTTCGCTTACTCTACGCGCGGATGTAATCGCGACTAAGAAAGGGGTCTTCCATGACAAAATGTTGCAGCGTGGCTTTATGGATGGGCTCGAAAGGAGGACCCATCAACTTAGAGAGGACAAGATTCAACTCCCAAGGAGGTCGAACAGGGGGATAAACCTTCTTCAACCCCTGTAGGAAGTCCTTGACCACCTGCAGTTGAACGAAGGAAGGCTGGCTTGGAGACTTTCTATAGGCCCTAATAGCCGCTAAATGCACTCTGATTGATGAATATTTCAAACCTGATTGAGTCAAGTACAGGAGGTAACGCAGAATAACCTCCTCCTGCCCTGTGGTTGGATTAAAGTTATTACGAGTGCACCACAGGTAGAATCGCTTCCACTTAAAGGAATACGAAGCCCTTGTAGAAGGTCTCGTTGCTTCCTTTAGTATGCGCATACAGTCCTGCGGCAAGTTCAAATGTCCATATTGCAGGACCTCAGGTGCCATGCTGCCAAGTTCAGTGAGGGAAGGTTGGGATGTAGGATCTTCCCGTCCAGCTTGGTTAGCAGATCCGACCTGCACGGCAGCCTCTTGTGGGGGTGCACCGACAGTTGCAACAGATCCGGGTACCACCACTGTCGAGGCCAGACCGGGGCTATCAGGATCATGGACATGTTGGACCGGATGAGCTTGGACACCACCTTCAGTGTCAGAGGCAGGGGAGGAAAGGCGTAAGCAAATATTCCGGACCAGTTTATCAAAAGAGCATTCCCCTTCATCCCCGGACGGTGGAATCTGGAGGCAAAGGCGTGGCATTTTTTGTTTAGATCGTCTGCGAACAGATCTATGGAAGGCTGGCTCCACTGACGGAAAATGTCTGTCACTACCTCGCCGTTTAGCACCCAGTCTGGCTGATCTTCGAAGTGCCGACTGAGTGCGTCCGCTCGCACGTTTCGCTCCCCTGGAAGGTGCACTGCTGTGACGGAGAGGCCTCGGGCTAGAAGCCAATGTCATATCTTTTGAGCTTCCAGGGAGAGAGGACGAGAGCACGTACCACCCTGTTGGTTGAGGTAATACATGGTGGTCGTGTTGTCTGTCTGGACGAGGACTGAGTTGGACATGATCGAAGGCTGAAAAACTTTCAGGGCTAGATGTACGGCCCGCAGCTCTAACATGTTTATGTGGTAGGATTGCTCCTTGACAGACCACCGACCTTGCATTTGCAGGCAATCCATGTGCGCCCCCCATTCTTGAAGCGATGCATCCGTTACCAAGGACTGGGTGGGAACAGGTTGGTGAAAAGGGACTCCCGACAGGAGGTTCCGTGGACGAGTCCACCACAGAACAGACGTCTTTGCGGTTTGTGTGAGAGCACAATCTGGTCTTCACAGAAACCGGTAGTCTGGTCCCACTTGTCCTCCAGATCTTGTTGTAGAGGCCTCATTCTCAGCCTGGCGTTGGGAATGAGGAATATGCAAGATGCCATTGATCCCAATAGGGACGCTACTTGCCGGTTCGTCGGGTGAGCGGTCTGGAGAAGAACTTCGCACTTCTGCCGAATTGATAAAAGTCTCTGCTCCGAAGGAAACGCTTTTCCCAGGTTTGTGTCTAGGATGGATCCCAGGTAATGGATCACTTGTGTCGGCTGGTAAACTGATTTTTCCATATTTACATGCAGGCCTAGCTTGCGAAGCAGAGCCAGGCATACTTGGAAGTCGCTCTTTACCTGTTGAGAAGATAGCCCTTTCAAGAGCCAATCGTCCAAGTATGGGTATACAAACAGCCCTCGCCTGTGTAGAGCTGCCGCTACCACCGCCATGCACTTGGTAAAGACTCGTGGGGCAGATTTTAGCCCAAAGGGCAACACTCTGAATTGGTAGTGATTGCTGCCGACCATGAATCGCAGGAATTTGCGATGACGAGGAGTCGCAGGAATGTGGAAGTACGCATCCTGGAGGTCCACCGAGCACATCCAGTCCCCTGCTTGCAGATGTGGACATATTTGTTGAAGCGCCAGCATGCAAAAATTTTCTTTTAAAATTAGCTTGTTTAGAGACCGCAGGTCCAGGATTGGTCTGAACTTGTGCTCCTGATCTCTTTTTGACACAAGGAATTACCTGGAGTATACTCCTTTCCCTCGCTGTGAGATGGGAACTTTTTCTATGGCCTTTTTTTGTAGAAGCGCCACCACTTTCTGACGTAGTAATTTTAGCTGGTGAGGACGAGATTTTTTTGGAGACACACGGAAACGTAATACGTATCCATTGCACAGTATATTGCACACCCAATGATCCTTCGTTATGTTGTACCACTCTCTCAGATGTTGCGAAACACTTCCTCCCACTGGAGTGGGCAACGGCGTCAGAGGAAGCTCTGGCTCATTGTTTTCCTGTTGGTCGAGTGGTGGAGGAGGATTGTTGTTGGCTACCCCCTCTACCCCTGGTAGACTTTCGACTCTGAAATTGGGATCGCCCTTGGTTCTTGCCTTGGGACCACTGAGGGGTTTGAACCCTCTGTTGGAATCCCTTGCGTTGGCTGGGCCTGTACCTTCTTCGGAACTCCTTTTTCTTTTCTAGCCCCACCGCCTTCAAAGTGTCCAGCTCGGCCTTCATCTGAGCCATTTCTTCATCCGTGTGGGAGCCAAATAATGAAGAACCCGAAAAAGGCAGGTTAAGGATCCTATGCTGAGCATCCGGTTTAAGGGCTGTAAGCCTGAGCCAGGACGACCTTCTCGCACAAATTCCATGTGCATACAAATGTGCTGATAGCGTGGCACCATCCGCTGCAGTGCTAATCATCTGATTAGCTACCAAGGAACCCTCCGTAACGATCTCTTCAAAGTCTTTCTGGTCTTCCTTTGGCAGCTTTTCTTTGAACCGATCCAAAGAGTCCCATAAGGATCGGTCGTATCGACCTAACAAGGCCGCTGCACTCGAGACCTTGAGAGAAGAGGCTGCCGAGCCACAAACTTTTCGCCCCCAAGATTCCTGCGACTTACTCTCCTTGTCCGGAGGTACCAACGCATGGGCAGACACTGTGTCTTACGTGCTGCTGCAACTATGACAGAATCTGCAGGTGGATCCGTCTTTAAGAACACAGGGTCTGTATCCGCCGGCTTGTATTTCTTCAGGATTCTGGCCGGTGCGGCCTTAATCGTTGAAGGGGTCAGAAAAATGTCCATTACTGGTTCCATAAGGCCAGGAACCAGAGGCAGCAACGGACGCGAAGCAGATCTTTGGTGCAGCGTCTCGAAGATCACTGTCGTTGTGACCTGGGGAGTGGACATTGCAATGTTCAGCTTCTGAGCCCCTCTCTGCAGCACATCCTGATAGGTGTTAATATCATCTATCGGGGATACTCGCGACTGAGGGCTGTCCGATAGAGTAGGCGAGTAGTCCCTTTTAGATGAATGGGTGGAGGAAGATGACCATGAGTTTAGTTTATTTATTATGCATGATTAATTAAAACCTTTACATATACAGAGGTAAAATTCCACTCATTTCGTACTAAAATCGCTATGTACAGTAAAAACATTTTTATCACAATCAATAAAATAATTAACACAATTTTGCGAAAGTTAGCTGTAGTTATAGCAACTATAGCTGGAGGTGATTTGGTCAGGATTTCATCTAAGCTTGGTCTTTCGGCAATTCAGTCCGGATTTCTTTTAGTCTCTTTGCGGTAATGTCAAGAATGTTGTTTAAAGACGGGTTTTAGTAGGGTACTCCTGATGTCTTTTAGCTTTTTACAAATGCATATAATGTGAATTGCGTCTTCTGTACCGCTACTATATAGCCGGCATTGATCGTTTTCGTCCTTTTTCTCCCAGGGAGGCAAGAATTGATTAAAAGGGCCTGCCCCCAATCTTAGTCTGAGGAATTTTTCCTTTACAAAAGTTTTCAAACCCACTTTCAAGTATGGTTGAGGTGTTAGGTTGTTGTAAGTGTGTAAGACCATCCAGCCATGCGATCTTTTAGCTAGGGTGTTTTTGTCTTCTAGTGCAGATAGGGTACGAGATACCTTTGTGACTGTTTTTTTAAAAATTTGATGATTGCTCTGGACTTCCCACAGTTCTGTTAGCCCCAGTTGTTTTATTGCTTCCTGAAGGTATACTTTTGCCGGGGTTTTCCTTGAGAGGGAGAGTTCTGTCCAGAGTAGCTCATTCAGGCTTCCCTTGACATCAAGTTTAATTTTATGCCAGCATTTCACGTAGGCTCCCATGCGTTCCAAGGTCTGTTTTTGGAGTCCGAATTCCAATCGAATTTGGGCGGGGGAGGCCGTTCTAGGGAGGTGGAAAATTGCGCGGTATGCCTTTGATATTATGTTTTCGAGGGTTGTGGCGTCTTTTCCCTTCAGCGTTTCACTCCCGTAGTAGATAGTTGGCTGGAGTTTTGCTTGTATGATTTTAAGCAGGGGGTCAAATGACAGATCCGGTAGGTGCTTCTTTAGGGGTTTAATTGTTAAGTATGTTGTTACCCCCTTTCTCCGCACAGCTTCTAGTTGTGGTTTTGCCGAGTTATTTTGGTCCAATATGACCCCTAGGTATTTGTAGTTAACACCTTGATCCAGGCGATGTCCTTCTAGGAACCAACTGTACTGTTTCCTCTTGTGGTAATTAACCGCCATGGTTTTTGTTTTGTTATAGTTTATTTTTAATGCGTTGTCCTGCGAGAATTTTAAAGTGGCGTTCAGTAGGTGTTGTAGGCCAACTGGAGTTCTGCTTATCAAAACCAGGTCGTCTGCATATAGCAGGCAAGGTAAGTGGACATTCCCAAGTTTTGGTGCGTGGCCTGCGCTGCTACTCAGTTTCTCTGGTAGATCTGCGAGAAATAAGTTGAATAGCATGGGCGCTAAAACACATCCCTGTTTAAGGCCTTTTGAGGTAGGAATTTTTCTCGATATTTTACCACCATCTGTAAGCTTTATCCTAACCCATGTGTTGGTGCGCAGGTTCCTTAGTTGGGAGAGTAAGTTGGAAGGAATTCCCCAATTATCAAGTTTTCGCCATAGTTTGGTACGGTCGACGTGGTCGAATGCGGCGGTGAAGTCTATAAAACATAGGAAAAGTGGGTATTTTCCCTGTTTAGCAGCATCCATGAGCAGGGTCAATGCCATTATATTGGTTATAGTTCCTTGACCTTTTCGAAAGCCAGTTTGTGTCAGGGGAATTATCTTATTATCTTCATCCCAAGTAGATAATTCTTTTAAGAGGAGCCCGGCAAAATATTTAGCCTCTATGTCAATCAGGGTAATTAAACGGTAATTTTTTGGGTCTGTCCTTGCCCCTTGCTTATAGATTGGGCTTATGATTGAGCCTTTCCATGAATCTGGAGTTGTGAAGTTTATTGCTGCGTATTGGAAGATGGGTTCCAGTGCCTTGCTCCAGAAGACCGGGTCGCTTTTAAACAATATTGGTGGGATGCCGTTAGGGCCCGGGGCTCCTGATGATCGGCCCTTTGCTATTTGATTCATTATCAGTTTGGTTTTTTGGGCCGTGTTCTCTCCGTTTGTTGGTAGTTCTGCAATGGATCTGTGGATAGCTCTATACTTTGGTTTGGCCCTGTCCCTTTAAGGTTATCAGATGGGTGCTGGCTGTAGGGGAATAATTGGTTTTTAATCTTGATGCAGCTCCCAGAAGCTTTAGGTTTAAGGTGGCTTGTTAATTCATCGTTTTTGTTGAAATGATTAAAAAGAAAGTTTGCCCAGGCCTCTTCGGAAATATTAGAATTAATTCCACAGTGTTGCGGTTGTTGCAGTTTATTTATTGATTGCCAAAATTTAGCGCTATTTTTTTGTTTGGCATCATGAATCAATTTGGCCCAAAAATCGTTGTTCTTTGTTGTGCGTCTTAGCCATCTTCTCTTTTTTAGGAGGGCTTTGGTTTCTCGTAGCGACTGTCGCAGATGTTGATTATCTGGTCGTCTCCGTAGTTGTCTTAATGTGGAGTTTATTGTTGTTTTAAGTTTTTTTGAGTTTGGACTGATGTTTTCCCAGTTAGGAGGGACATTTATATGTGTCCTTGGACTTTTGTTTACAGGGAATCTTTTTCCGAGTGAGACGGTGAAAGTCTCCCATATTTCCAATGGGTGGGCTAAGTTGTCTTGAGCTTCCTTCAGCACGTCTTTAGCCTGAACAGTTACATGTTCTATATTTGTTGGGTTGCACCTAATGCGGTGAAGGTTTGTCATTCCCACTGAGATGATTGATGTTTCGGCCTCCTGGTGCAATATTGCTGTAGAGTGAAGTACCATCTCTTGTGGCATATGGTCGCTGAAAGTGTTATTACCTATACTGAATGATACAATTTTATTGAACATGGCTAATGTAGTGAAGGTGAAGTCAATTGTCGTTGATGCTTTAGATGAATGATACGTTGGTGCTGGAGGGTTGTCTTCTTTAAATCGGCCGTTAACTGCCCTCAGATTTAAGTGTTCGAGTTCTGACAGGAAGAGTATTGAGCTCTTCGTAGATTTGTTTGCCGATGCTTGGCCTTGGTTAGGAACTCCCCAGATGCCAGTCAAGTCGAGGCAGAGATCGTCTTCCCGTGTTGTACCTAAGAGGTGCATGTTAAAGTCTCCTGCCAGAATGACTTTGTCGGTATTTTCCTCTTCCATTATTCTCGATAGTTCATTGACTACTTCCTTAGATGATTGTGTTTTGTTTTTTGGATGAAGGTAAACGTTTATCAGTATTACCTTTTGAATTTTCTGGTCAAGGGACATTTGGATTGCTGAGGCTTGTATACAACTTGGGGAAGTGATTTGCATTGTTAATGGGCGCGTCTCACCGAATTTCAATATAGAGGAGAAAAGGAGTAGGCCGCCCGAGCAGCGGCCGAATCTGGTGTTTTTTATTGCTGGTTTGAAGCATGAAATATATCCGGGGAGGTCAAAAGGTGTGTCCTCCCAGGTCTCCTGGAGTAGTATGATATCGAACTTTTTAAGGTAGTTCAGAAAGTCCGGGTCACATTGCTTGGAATTTAGGCCGTTGATGTTCCAGGTACTTATTTTGATTTCGTGAAGGTCCTTATAAGGGAACAATTTTGGCGATGTCTTTTGTCAGTTTGAATTTGTTAGCAATATTGTCCGTTGTAAACCTTGCCTATCGTTCATGGCCAGAGAATCCTTTGGGGTGAACTGATTGGCTGTTGGAGTACGGCTTCTTGCGCCCCTTAAGATTGACGTTGTTGTGCGTTGTGGGCTGTCTGGAGTTAAAAATGGGGTTGGGTATTGTGGTTTAGGCACTTTAGTTAGTGCTATCCCCCAGTTTTGAAATATTATTACTTCTTTGCTGATTCTAGATGCTATCTCCGGTGTTTTCCAAGTGGTTTTGGAGGCTTCCGAGTGTGTTAAGTTGTAATTTGGTAGGAATTCTACAAACAGTAGGTCGGAGCTGTGGATCGTTGTTAAGGATGGAATGGCTTGTAGGAGGCGTAGTATGTTCCCCCTATTTAGAGTATCTATCCGTCCTTGCGACTTATATCTGGGGACAAAAATGATTGTATCGGAGACCTCTACTTCGATGTGATCGTCGGTTTGATGTCTTCTTGGGGAGGTCACGCTTCTAACTTGGGGAGCTCTTGGGCTATCTTGTGCGAGATTACCCGGGCTACTTTTTTCATTTTCTTTTAATAATTTGATTTGGGGGTTCCAATCTTTGTCTTCTAGTCCTCTAAGAGGAGACAAATGTTGGAGGCTATCGTTTGCCTTATTTGATGTTAAAGCCTTTTTTTGCTTGTTCGAAGATTCCTTATTATCGTGGGGCTCCTGGATTGCAAGGATTAAGGAGGTGTCCGGTATGGAACATACGTTGATCTTGTCGCTGTCTGTTGTACTTGCCCGTGGGTGGTTTGTTTTCAAGCAAGTTTGTAAGTCAGTTTGCGTCGTTTTACCAATTGAAGTGGGGTTTCTTGTGGGGATTTTGACTGAGTGCAATGAGGCTGAGTTTCGGTTGTTTGTTGTTTTTGGTTTCATTGCTACATAGTCTTGTGACAGCCAAGTAAGCAAAGGTTGAGCATGGGCCGTGTTTTTCTTTTTTCTCCCCTTCCTTTTATTTCTGTGACCAGTGTTTTTCCCAGTGTTTTCCTTGCTAGGTGACAGTTGGTTTGTTGGAGCTTTCCCTAAGGGGGAATCTTCGGAGGGTTGCGGCGCCCTATGCTCGTCCATTCCGTTCGTCTTAGTCGGGGGTAGACTCTCGGTTAGGGGTGCGTTCTCCGGGTGTTGTGCTGCTGTATTTGTTGTCTCCTTTGTAGGTGAAGCTAGACTTTGTCTTGTTTGGGATGTGACAGCAGCTATAGACAATATGTCACTAAGGAGTGATGGTAACATGGAGAGTTTGTCTATTATTGGAGCACAGGTACAATCTTGCCGGAGAAGTTTGTCATTTAGAACAGCTTCCTGTCCTCTTCTAATTAATCCGTTTAGGTCCGCCAGCTTAGTGTCGATAGCGGATGTGAATTCTGCCAGGGTTTGGAGTACTGACAGTTGTAAGTCCATTTTATGTGACTGATATTTTAATGCTTCTGTTGAATATTGCATAGTGCTAAGAATGGTTTCCCAGAGGATTTCTTTAGATTGTTTACTTGTGTCGCTGGCTTTTGCCTTTATGCTGGTTTTGTTATTTTGAGACTTGTTGTTGTATGAGGCTACTAAGTCCTCCCATTCTTGGGAGGCTAGGAAGGACATGTCACAGTCAGAATTATAGGCAGTCGCCAGGTTGGACCTCGGTGAGGATTCTACGTCTCTTTCGCATTCCTCTTTCTCTGGGATTGTTGATTCCTTTCGACGCCAGTCGTTATTGGTTTGCGCATCTCTTTGCCGTAAGGCTTGGTCGTTTGTGTTTGGTCGTACTTCGCATGCGTAAGCTGTCAAATGTTGCGATTGGCTGTTGAGAAATTGCGGTTGGCTAGTCCCTTGAGGGTGGGAGTCAGCTGTTATTTGTACTTTGCATTCTTTGGTTGGTTGGCAATGTGAGGAGGTAGTGCTAGGGAATAGCAGAAAAGATTGTTCTGATGTTTGGTCAGAGCAATTCTTTGAGTTCTGCGTACTTGCCTGATTGGTACTTATGGCTGCGTTTTCCAGTTGTGATGGCGAGTTATTTTTAGGTCTTGTCTCCGGGGGTTGAGGATTATTTGATTTTTCAAGACACTCATAGGGACTAGTTATTAAAGGTTCTTGCTTTAGTGTTGGTGACTGGTCTTGTTTTTTATCTTTAGGTTGCAGCAAAGAACTGTAAGATTGTGGCTGTGTATGATTTTTGACATTTTTGGTGGTAAGAGTCCCCGCAACCACGTTTTTGAGAGGAGCGTAGGCTTCTATTGCATTTTCTAGTCCCAGACTTGGGGTTTTTGTCCTTTCTAAAATGTCAGCGTTTTTTGTGTCGCGTTCTTTTGTAAGCTGTGCATTATGTAGATGTTTATTTTCCGATTCAATTTGTTCAAGTTCTAATTGTAGGGTTAAGTTGGTTTTTTGTAGGTCCGTTACGTGGATTTGTGCCACTGTTTGCTTTAAGTTTGGTTTCGTTTCGACTTCGGAGGTAAAGTCGAAATTGAAGTTACTTGGGTCTAAAGGTGTTTGCAGGCCCTTAATGTTACTTGTCTTTGAAAATATTATGGATGCTGGGTCTTTCAAAAACGCAAATTTGGTAAAGATCTTGGGTTGGAAGGAATACGGGATCTTTTGTTTGAATGATCCCTCTGTGTTTATTAGACTCTTGTTTCCTGAGTCTAGACGTGAGTCTGCCGTATGAGTAGTTGTTTGATTGATTATTGAGTTCAGTTTCGACTTTGCGTTTAGTACTGATGTAGTCCGTTTTGAGTCGGTTTTGGAATGAGATTGACCTGAATCCCAGTTGACTAGCTCGTCATCCAGAGAGGTTGTTGTTCCGCTTGAGTTAGGATGCGTTGTAGGGTGTCCGTTAGTTTCAAGCTTAGCATTTTTTGCTTTCTGGGCGTCCGATTCAACATTAACAAAAGCTTCAAAACTGCGTTCGTGGTTTCCGCTGTCTAGCATTTTTTTCTTTTTTGTTAATTTCTTCGCTTTTTGTGCCTGTTTAGTGCTGGGTAGATCTTTTCTGGTCCTGCCTGATCTCATGATTTTTTCTGGTTGTATGCTTCGGGATAATAACCAAGTGCGCGCTGTATTTTACTGTTGTTATTATTGTTGTTATTGTTCTTGCGAAGATAACTGTGCTCACAAGGTTAGTTAATGGGTTGTTGTGTTCCAGTCGTTAGGTTTAACCCTGCTTCTCTTGTGTGCATATATAGTTTCAGGTTCAGTTATCCTATTATCCTATTGTCCAGTGAGGCGAACCGGAGCCCCCACTCAGCCCCCACGCAGCCACGACCCTACTCCCCTCTCCGCTGCCTACTAGTAAAGAAGGTAGGTGGCAGGACGAGCCTAGGGGTGTAGGGGTGTGGTGGAACTGGTCGGAACCTGAAGGGCTTCCTTACAGGTATCCTGATACACCTATTGCTTTAACCACATGCAGTTTTTTTTTTTTTCACAATGACAACAACATCAACAGCAGGGGGATCTCACCAAGTTGAAAGTTTGGAAAATGGAGATTTTGCCCGCTGTCCGCTCAGTGAACTTCCGTGGTCAGCGTCCTCCCCTCCGTCCTCCCCTCTGCTGACGGCTGGCGGCGTACCTCTGCTCAGCTCCGATCCGCTCCGCCGGTGAATCTGCTGGAGCTGTAATTAGAGGCCTGGTCGGACATGCAGAAGGGGGGAGGGGTTTTGCTGAAAAGGGGTGGCTTTTCTTGCTCTGGCTCTTGCTCTGGCCCCCCCTCGGGTCCGGTCCGATCAATTGGCCCAGCGGAATCTGCGGGGTCGGCGGGATCGGCGGGTTCGGTGGGTTCGGTGGGTTGACTCTAATTCTCAGCCACTCGCGCTCGCTGCCGTTCCGTGGCTCTCGCTGGCGCTGGTGCTCTCGTTTCTCGTTTCTCGTTTGAAAGCCTGGCGTTTCACACCATTGCCCTCAGCAGGGATCCTGCTCTCCAATGTCAACAGCAAGTCAGCAACGCCCTGCAGTGCAGCTACGTGCCTCAGACTCTCCAAGCCCTAGTATCAAATTAGATGACCATGAGGGAGACCTCCTTCTGTGGTGATGTGACGCAGGAGGCCTACGCTCCTTAGATCTACCTGCACGGTGGTGGCGTACCGGCGAAGGCGATCTCTCCACCTCCTGTATGTATGTATGTATTTTGTTCTTATAGAGCGCAACTGTCACCCAACGGGTATCCTGGCGCTTAGACTGAGATGGTAGAGAGACTTTTAACCAGCCAAGTAACCACAGACAAACCAAAGAGAAATGCAGAGGCCGGCCAGGAAGTGCAGAATTAGGAGATCAAGGGCTTCTCCCTAGGGAAAAGCCAGGTTTTCAGGCTGTGCCTAAAATCCATCAGAGAGTTAGCCTGTCTAATATTCAGAGGAAGATCATTCCAGCACCGCGATGTCACTGTACTAAAGGCCCTGCCCCCCATCCTGGCCTTCTTAACCCTGCCAGTAGTTAACAGAGAAGCATTTGAAGAGCGTAGAGTCCTTTGAGGCTTACACCAGGACAATTTCTCCTGCAGGGAGATTGGGCCGAGGCCGTGTGCCGCTCTGTAAACAATGCATAGGGCTTTAAACCTAACCCTTTCCCTTATAGGAAGCCAATGGAGCTCTTGTAACGCCAGCATGGTTGAAGATCCGCGTTTCTTATTCAGCGCCAATTTGGCTGCCATAGACTGGACCCTCTGCAAGCTCTGGAAGATGTAAAGAGGAGCTCCCAGGTACAGAGAATTGCAGTAGTCCAGCCTGCTCAGGATGATACTGCGTACCACCAGAGGTCTTTTCTCCTCTGGCAGAAGAGGTAGAATCTGTCGTAGGGCTTTCAGGAGAGCAAAGCAAACCCCCACTGTTTTTTTAGCTTGAGAGGCCATTTGAAGATTATCGTCAAACATAACCCCCAGATTCCACACTGTTTTCACAGGGACAATGGGTTCCGCCTCTGGGGCCAGTCTGAGGTCAAAAGGCATGTCACGTACTCCTGCAGAGGAACAGTAGAGCACCTCTGTCTTTCCTCCATTAAACTGCAGGGAGTTAGTCCTAAGCCAGTCCGAAGTCTGGCGCATACATATCTGGAAGTCATCCATAGTCAAAGCACCCTTCCCCTCCAATGAGAACACCAGTTGGGTGTTGTCTGCATAATTGACCAAGTCGACCCCATGCGACTTGATTATAGAGATTAATGGCTGCAGGTAAATATTAAAGAGGATGGGGCTGATGGCCGACCCGTGAGGGACCCCATGCTCCACCAAGGTCCTACTGGAGGTGAAGGGAGACAGGGTGACCACCTGTTGTCTCCCTGTAAGATAGGATTAAATCCACCTCATGGCACGTCCCTTAACTCCCAGAAGCTCCAATCTGTTCAACAGAATTCGATGGTTAACCGTGTCGAATGCTGCAGACATATCTAAGAGGACCAGTACTGATGAAAGGCCTCTGTCAGCCCGCATCCGCAGATTGTCTAGCACGGTGACCAGAGCGGTCTTCGTTCCATGACCTGGCCGGAAGCCAAACTGGCTCTTATCCAGGATATGGAACTCTTCAAGATACCCTGAGAGAGACCTATTCACTACATTTTCAAGAATTTTTATAGGAAAAGGCAGCAGGGAGATAGGTCTAAAACTAGTGGGATCTCCTGGGTCCAGAGATGGCTTCTTTAGTAAGGGAGTAACCACTGCCAGCTTCCATGCTTCAGGCACCATCCCTTCCTCCAAGGATTGGCAGCATATCTGCCACATCCGGGGAAGCAGTGCCTGTGCATGCTCTTTCCAGATCTTGTTAGGTAAGGGGTCTAGCGGAGACCCTGACCTCACATTCTGTGCACAGCTGTTAAACAGCTCGTCTGTAAGGGGTGTAAAGTGCTCCAAAGAGGTTACCACCCCTGGTTCTTCCGCAGGCCTATGATCATGAGTGTTTTGAGGGTGAAGCGTCACACAAAGAAAGCCCCCCTACAATTTTTGAAATTTTCTCCTCAAAATGGGAGGCAATTTTATCACATAGTGCCTGCGAGGCCACCACTTTATTTCCCAGACTAGTGGGGTTGGAGAGGTCTCTGACGATCTTAAAGAGAGCTCTGGCGCTATTCGATGATGACAGGATGGTATTGGTAAAAAAGCCTGCCTTGGCTTTAACAATCAGCTCCTTGTACTGAGCTAGCACCCCTTTGAAAGCCACTTTGTCATGCTCAGGGTAGTGCCTGCGCCATTTCCTCTCTGCCAACCGACAGGACCTGCGTGTAATACTCAGCTCTTCAGTAAACCACGGTGCGGAATGTTTAATTTTGGCCTTCAGGCGCTTCAGAGGCACATGCTGATCCAGTACTTCGTGGATGTAGACCCATAGGGGTCAAAAGGAGGCAGATTTTGAAAAAGCGGCTCCGTCTGACTTTTCATAAGTTTAGCCCAGTCTCTCCCCATGCGATATGTTACAGGAGGTAGCTTAGTTGCTTCTCCACCAGGTATTCGAATCCGAAACTGGATCAGCGAGTGGTCAGTCCAAGTCTGAGGTAGAATGTTAATCACCTCAGTTTCATTACAGTCTGCAAACAGAAGATCCAGAATGTGCCCCCCTTGATGGGTGGGTTGTTGGACCAACTGATGCAGGTTGCAACTCTCACAGGTTTCCCTGAGATCTCTTAAGTGGCCGTCTAAAATACCATTCTCCCACAAATTGAAATCACCCAGGAGCAGCATTCTGGAGTGTGTCAGTGACTGGGCCGCGATGACATCCAGGAGCGCCTGGTACGGAGTATTAGAGCTTGGGGGTCTGTATCCGACCATCCCAGTAAGGAGCCTCCCCCTCTGTTCTTGTAGGGTGAATCCTAATAGCTCAATACCCACCACCTCATCAACCTTAAACGGGGCAAAATCCCAGGTATCCTTGAACATCACCCCGACCCCTCTGCCTCTCCCCGTTGCTCTGGGCTTATGAAAAATCTTATAGCCCTCCGGGCAGGCGAGCCCCAGTTCCACCAGGGAATCTTTACTACACCATGTCTCCGTCAGAAATAACACATCCAGTTGCAGATCTTCCACCAGAATTGATACCTCCTGATGGTGTTTGGCCAGGGAGCCGCAGATGAGCAAGCCACACTCAAGGGCCGGGCTGGGCTGCAGCGCCCTAGTAACCTTCTCTCCCCCACTGACCTTGTTCCTAATGTCCAATAGTTGTTCCTTTGTATATTTAAAAGGACTTTGGTCGGGCAGCACAGCGTGGCTGGCGCTAGGAGCGGTTGAGGCACGGACGGGCGCACACGGGCTTGCCTCTGGCGCGCGCGCGCTTACATGGCCCCATCTAAATAGAGGCCCGGCTGTAGTGGTTCAACCACTAGAGCGTCAACCAAAATGGCGGCGCTCAGGTGTCGACCGGAAGTGAGGAGAAAGGCTTCTCGACTTCTCAGTGAGGAGGACCCAATGCTCTATCCCTCACAAAATGCAAGTGTGACTGAAGTTTTTTACAGTGCGGGTAAGTGCAATTTTTAAAACTATATATTTCAGTTCTCTAAAATTCCTTCCTTCGGCTCCCCCACTCCCCAGTACAATACAATACACACAGATAAAAATAGCAGAGCGCTCACGTGCCACCCCCAACAGTCAGTGACCCAGCGCTATACAGTTAAGGTTAAAAATCAGTCTTGGGCTAATCTTTGCAGAGGGGACCTGTGAACAGGACTTGTGTACTCCTCCTGCCTTCCTGCTGCTCCCGCCGGAGTCTTACTCCAGTGATGCACTGGTAAAAGCTATGTGGGAGACAGATGTATCGAAGGAGAGGTGTAATGCGACAGGGATCTCTGTCGTGACCTCCTCTGATGTTCCGGAGACGCAGATGGAGAGCGAGGGGGTCTCGAGGAATGAGAAGAGGAATGCCTTGACGCAGATTCCGTCACCAAGACTACCGAACCTTCCTTAGATCTATGTGAAGGTGCTCTCGACGTCGAGTGTATATCCCGCGGCGACGGAGGCCTCCTAGACGTCGAACGAGATCTTGTAGCCGTGGATGTTCGACCAGGTTCAGGGAGTGGTCTCAGCGTCAGCTGTGACTTCCTCAGCGTCGAATGAGTCGACGGCGAATGGCGCCTTGACGGCGGATGAATACTTCCTCGTCTCGACGTCGAGCAATGTGGCCTCAACGGCGACGAAGGGCTGACTCTCCTCGACGCCGATCGTCGATGGGAAGACGACGAAGGAGGGCTGGTAGCTCTTGACGCCGAACGACGTTGGAATGACGTCGGCGGAGGGCTTGACTTCGACGTCGAACATAGTCGGGATGACGTTGGAGGTCTCGATCTCGACGCCTATCGCCGCCTGGACTGTGATGGCGGAGAATTCGCTCTCCTCGACGTCGAACGTTGTCTATGTGACGGCGGCGGAGGGTTATCAGCTCTCGACGCCGAACGTCTGACTGACGTCGACGGAGGTCTGCTGGCTCTCGACGCCGATCGTTGCCTGGTTGACGTCGGCGGAGGGCTTTGGCTCTTGGAAGCCAATCGACGTCTTGAAGCAGGCGGTGAACTGGAACTCCTCGACGCCGATCATCGCCGGGTTGAAGACGGCAGAGATTGATGGACTCTTGACGTTGATGACATACCTTCACGTCTGCGCTCTTTCGACGGCGAGCCCGCCGTCAACGGTCTTTTCTTCGCTGCATGCCCCCCCGGTAGCTGTTTTCTCAGCGCCAAGCCCGATGCTGAGGGTCTAGAAGAGGATCTGGGCCTCTTGGAGCCTTTTGTTACCGGAGACCTGCCTCTGGAAGCCCTCTCCGCCAATCCATAGAGACTAATCCTCTCTCTATCTTTTAAAGTTCATTTAGAGACGGTCTGGCAATGAGGACAAGCCTTTGGGACATGATCCTTAGGTAGGCAAAGAATACAGACCGAATGAGAGTCTGACCTGGCCTTTTTACCACAAGAAGGGCAGGGATCAAAAAGGGATGGCATTTTGTGTGGTAAAAAATGCCAAAAATAATCAGAAAGAGACAACACCTTACTTGACTGGATGAAAGACGCCGAAGTAAGTTAAAAAGTTTCTGAAAAAGGTGGAAAATTTCTGAATAAAACCAGAAAAGAGTGGAGCTGTGTAACCAGGGTCCTGACTGAAGTAGCCGGAAAGGACAACTGACCCAGCTGTCACCCCTGAGGCATGATGGGAGGCTGGAGGTCATGGCTGCCTTAAAGGCACGGTGCCATTTTTTTCTGTGTTGCTAAGAGTTAGCTTTCAAGCCTGTGTTTTTTTTACAATGCAGCCTGTGAGCTGTTAATGCTTTCAGTCCTATCTGAGGTTTTGGGCTAAATACTAAGCATTAAACCGGTTTCAAACATGCTTTACTGCTGTTTTCTTTCCTGTTTTTTTGTGATATATTGTTTATATTGCATAATTTATTTGTGGTATACAGGATAGTTCTTACAGCATTATTCAGCTCTGGTTATGAAAGGCTGCATTTACTTTTATATTATTCAATATATATATATATATTCACTGAAAAAACCATAGGTTTCACACATGTTATAGTTAGCTGGACATTTTACTGATAAAAAACCAATGAAATTCCCCCGTTATAGTTACTGTAGGCAACTATAACTCACGCGACCGCAATCCTCTGCTGATGCTAATACTGTATTTAGACACTTATTTGCCCATGTCTTCTTCCATTAAATTTTAGCTATACATATATTACAAATATTTTTTTTTCATAAAGACACATATGTCATCAGCAGAGGATTACGGTCGCGTGAGTTATAGTTGCCTACAGTAACTATAACGGGGGAATTTCATTGGTTTTTTATCAGTAAAATGTCCAGCTAACTAGAACATGTGTGAAACCTATGGTTTTTTCAGTGAATTTGCAAGGTTTTTAAAATGCTAATTCCTAACTATAACGTGTGTGAAACCTATGGTTTTTTCAGTGAATTTGTACGGTTTTTTAAATGCTAAGTTACTTTACGCCATTTGTGGCGTGCGCGCCCACTTAACGCAGTTCGTTCCGTGCGCGCACGGTGCGCTTCGCGCACCGTGCGCACACAGTGAGCACGCGGTGCGCTTTGCGCACCGCGTGCCCACGTTACGCTACATGGGCCATGAACGCACGATGCGCTTCGCGCACCGTGCGCACATGGAGGACATATGATGAGCATCGCTGTGATAGGTAAAATATTTGTTAGGTTCACCTCTGTTAAGCCATATAGAAAAGGTGCCCTTCGGGCACCTTTTGCACACGGGGTGGGGAGAATGTGGATATTTTTAATTTTTGGGTTTTTTTTTTACCGTACGCGTACGGTAAGCGTAATCGGCGAAATTTTCGAAAAAATTAAAATTGCCTTTTTTGACTTGGGGGATCGTTGGGGACTCCCTGGACATGTCTAGGTGCTTGGGAGCTGTCTAAACAGCCCCTTTACATGTTTTGGGACTTTGTTTTTCAACCCCCTGTCAGAGTGCGAGAGAGAAAATGGCGGCCGCCGCTTCCTGGTTTCGACCGATTCGAATGTTTACTAAGATCTAAGGGCCAATCAGAGTCGCACTCGCGCACGTCACCGTACGCGTACGGTAAGCTTACGGTAAGCTTACGGTAAGCGCACGGTAAGCGCACCGTAAGCTGCCACAGATATATATATTGATTTAAAGGCTATTTTCTCAGAATCTACTGAACAGATTTACACCAAACCTACAAAAGGCACTTCCTTGACCTGAGGACTACCTCTCTGCCAAATTTCAAGTAATTCTGTTCAGCCGTTCGGGCTGTAGCTGTGTCTAAAGGTCCTATGGAAAAATGCATGGGAAAAACACGTTTTGGGACCCCCCTTTTATCTCAGCCCCCGCTTGACGAATCCCCCCGAGACTTTCAGGGTAGGAGCGGAGCGTAGCGCCCCACCTATTTTGAAAGATTCGCGAGGATTCGTCAACCGGCGCCAAAGTTATTCAAAATAGAATGTTGCGGATTTCCTATGGAAACGTAGTCCTAACTATAACTATCTACTGGCGACCGCCAGTAGATAATATATATATATATATATATATATATATATTCACTGAAAAAACCATAGGTTTCACACATGTTATAGTTAGCGGAAATTTTACTGATATAAAACCAATGAAATTCCCCCGTTATAGTTAGTGCAGGCAACTATAACTCACGCGACCGCAATCCTCTGCTGATGCTAATACTGTATTTAGACACTTATTTGCCCATGTCTTCTTCCATAAATTTTTAGCTATACATATATTACAAATATTTTTTTTTCATAAAGACACATATGTCATCAGCAGAAGATTGCGGTCGCGTGAGTTATAGTTGCCTGCACTAACTATAACGGGGGAATTTCATTGGTTTTATATCAGTAAAATTTCCGCTAACTATAACATGTGTGAAACCTATGGTTTTTTCAGTGAATTTGCAAGGTTTTTTAAATGCTAATTCCTAACTATAACGTGTGTGAAACCTATGGTTTTTTCAGTGAATTTGTACGGTTTTTTAAATGCTAAGTTACTTTACGCCATTCGTGGCGTGCGCGCCCACTTAACGCAGTTCGTTCCGTGCGCGCACGGTGCGCTTTGCGCACCGCGCGCCCACTTTACGCAGTTAGTGCCGTGCATGCACGGTGGGCACGCGGTGCGCTACGCGCACCGCGTGCCCACGTTACGCTAGATGGGCCATGTACGCACGATGCGCTTCGCGCACCGTGCGCACATGGAGGACATATGATGCACTTCGTTTTGAAAGGTAATATTTTAATTTTTCACACCTCTTATAAGCCATGCACGAATTGTGCCCTTCGGGCTCCATTTGCACACGGGGTGGGGAGAGTGTGGATAATTTTTTTTTTTTTATATTTTTTTACCTTACGCGTACGGTAAGCGTAATCGGCGAAATTAGCGAAAAAATAAAAATTCAGTTTTTGGCCTTGGGGGATCTTTGGGGACTCCCTCAACATGGCTAGGTGTTTTGGAGCTGTCCAAACAGCCCCTTTACATGTTTTTGTGCTTTGTATTTTAATCCACACTCTCAGTGCGAGAGAGAAAATGGCGGCTGCCGCTTCCTGGTTTCGGCCGATTCGAATGTTTACTAAGATCTAAGAGCCAATCAGAATCGCGCTCGCGCACGCCACCGTACGCGTACGGTAAGCGTACCGTAAGCGCACCGTAAGCTGGCTCAGATATATATATTGATTTAAAGGCTATTTTCTCAGAATCTACTGAACAGATTTACACCAAACCTACAAAAGGCACTTCCTTGACCTGAGGACTACCTCTCTGCCAAATTTCTAGTAATTCTGTTCAGCCGTTCGGGCTGTAGCTGTGTCTAAAGGTCCTATGGAAAAATGCATGGGAAAAATGCGTTTTGGGACCCCCCTTTTATCTCAGCCCCCGCTTGACGAATCCCCCCGAGACTTTCAGGGTAGGAGCGGAGCGTAGCGCCCCACCTATTTTGAAAAATTCGCGAGGATTCGTCGACCGGCGCCAAAGTTATTCAAAATAGAATGTTGCGGATTTCCTATGGAAACGTGGTCCTAACTATAACTACCTACTGGCGACCGCCAGTAGGTAATATATATATATATATATATATATATATATATATATATATATATATATATATATATTATCACATATATGATTGTGTTTCCGGGGTGCCGCGCAAAGGCGGGAATATTCTAGTGCTTATGACTATTGAGGAGGATCCCCTGGAAGCCTGGAAGAGAACTATTAGAAATTTGCCCAGGACTTGCAGTGCTAACCTACCCAGTGAGGGCGGAAGATATACCGATATTACGTTTAGTGGTTTGCCCTCCCACGACACCTCCAATACAGCAAATCTACCCTGTGGGTCAGTCCAGACATGGGTGGGTGTAAGGGCGAGACTTTTGCGTATAAGGATCTCCGTTCCTCTGGAGCCTGATGTGAACCCTGCATGGACTAAGAGCTTGTACCCCAATCTGTTACGAGCCTTGCAACAATTTCCCACCAAGTGTGTTTCTTGCAATAATACCAGGTCAGGTGATTGTAGGAAAATTCCTCTTTTTATCTTACTACCCAGGACATTAACATTCCACGTCATTATTGATAACTTGGTGTTTCTCGTGTCTGTCATGTCGGGTAGTGGTGAAGAACAGAGGGGGGAATACGATGCGATTGTTAGTACTGTGTCTATCATTCCCAATCTTGAAGAGCAATCTAGCATAACAGTAATGATAAAGCCTCTCCCATCCCGCCGATGTTTGCATTCTAGTACATGGACACGGTGAAGTTAATTCACTTGGATGCTCTGTGCAAGTACAACTGTAACATAGAAAACCCCAACTATCCCCCCTCCCCTATCCCTTACCACTCTCCCTGCCAGTGGAATTCCAACTTTCCACTCCTCAACAATGCAGAGTACCTGTCGCCCACCCAGTCATGTGTAGGGTGCCTGGCTAACCACCGGTACCCCCGCCTATGAAACATGATATGTTCATGGTATACTTAAGCTTTCAATTCTAGTCCGATTCTTTAGACATTTTTCCTTGCGCAAAGATGTTCATTTTCTGAGGCGTAAGCTCCATAGGAGAAGTACTGCCACACCGATACGTTTGGCAATCACCCAGGGAGTTATTTTGTGCAGGCCGCAAAGTCTATAATGGGGAGTACAGATGTGGCCTGGTGGTGTTTTTGGAAACATATAAAGTCCATCTGTCTAGTTCAGAGGTTCCCGCCTGGGTCCTCTTCTGAGCGGTGTTCTTTGGATACCGAAGGAGCACATTGGTTAGTGTTGAGTCCCTTGTTGTTGTGGATGTCCAACGGTTTTCCCACTCAACGCCAGCCCTCCAACCATACCCAGGCTTCCTCTGGGGACTGAAAAAAACATAATTTCCCCTCGGATTCCACTCAAAGTTTAGCTGGGAACATCATGGAGTATTTAATGTCTGTCGCGTAGTGCTTTAACTGCTATGAAGCTGCGTCTCTGTGCCTGAACTTGGACAGTAAAGTCCGGGAAGAAGGCGATATTCGCATTATCGATCTTCACCAGTGGTCCAGCCCGCGCCGTCCGTAGGATGACGTCCCTGTCTTGAAATTTAAACACTGTGAGAAGTTGGCCTGATGTATGATGTCACTAGTTCTAGTGTACACCTTATATCAGTCCAAACAACCCTTATGGTGATTGGTTGTAAAGTCAACCTTATAGACCAGCTATCCTAGTGGTAGCATGGACAAGAGCAGTCTTAGGCTAAACTCTGTATGGCATGTGAAGCCAGCTGTTATACCATTTGTAATCCCTTGAATACCAAATGAAAGGACACCACAACAGATATATATATAAAATAAAGTGTATTTATTCTAGTCAAACCCTAAGCACTCTTTATGAGATTCGAGGTAAGTACAACACAGTCTTATTCAAGCATACATTAAGTCACACAGGTAAGTAATACAGTTAGGCCCTAGGGGCCACGCAAACCATATACTAAAGAAGTGGTATAAGGACGACTGTCACGGAAATAGGATAGGCCTAGGCCATCGCTGGGGCTACACTACACTACCCAAAGTTAGGAAGTGGGAGGCCCACGGGATTCAGGTGCAGAGTGGAAACACTCGCGCGTAATGCGTGTAATCGATAGAAATAGTATAGTTCTGAAATAAGCAGTTTTAGGACACTTCTGGTATAGCTAGAAAGTCAAGACTCGGAAACTAGACCCTAGGATAGTCAATACCCTTGTGAGCACCGAAGTACCCAAGTTACCTAGCCCACGGGCTGCGGGTGCATAGGTGTGAACTTGCGTCGGGTTTCGTCGTGGACTTCTATGGATGCCTGAATGAAAGTTGCTGACAGGCAGTCAGTACAGAGTGTCCGGTGGATCTCAAGGCCGGGATCAAGGAAGGAAGGATACCTGCAAGCAGAAGGGACAGAGTCTGGGTCACTAGCCAGTGACCACGTGGAACCAGGAAGGAACCAGGCGATGTCGGGAGATTGCAGGCGAAGAGGTGAAGCTTGTCGCAGCAGCCACGGGTACCAGGAGACGTCGAGGACGACCAGGACCAGGAGGCGAGCTGTCCCACGAAGGCTCTTGCTGTCGGCGGCGTCGAAGTCGAACTAGGACTCACCAAGCCTTGGCAAGCGGAACCCACGAAGAATGGAGGACTTGCTTCTGGTGCAGACCAGGAAGGTCTGGGGTGCTTCTCTTTTGCAGAGGAGCAGGAGCCAGTCTGGAGGAGCCAAACCAGCAGTGGAAAATCAAAGGTGTGTCGTCGCAAAGGCCGCTAGCCAACGGGCAAGCAACCGGACAGACGCGGCAAGCAGGAAAATGCAGAAGGGCCCCACGCAGGACTCGTGGAGTGTGGGGGGCTGATCTTCGGTGCAGATGGTGCTTGGGTTTGGAGCTTCTCAATCCCCGGTGCACAACTTCGAGGGTGCCTCAGATGCTGCGCTGGAAGATACTCGCCACTTTTCCCAGGTAGCCGGTCCCACGTCTCTCGTCGCCTCCACGGATCTCAGCTCGGCTGTGGATGTGGATCAGGGTCGGAGAAGTCTGGAAGTCAGGGCTCTGCAGTCGGTCCCTCATAGAACTTCAGCAAAGCAAAGGGTAAGTCTCTTGATGGTGCCTGTTTGCACAGGGTAGCCACTCCTTGGACACAAGGGAGATTCTTCAGTCTTCTTCTTTCGTCGAAGGTCCAGAGTTTCTGTTCAAGTTGCAGGTTCAGGATAATCTAATCTCCTGGGGCCCAGCTACCACACTTATACTAATCTGGGGGGCTGGGTTGCCTGCTAGGTCTCGCCTTATGGGTGGGACCTGGGAGGGGGGTGGTTACACCCCCTTCCCTTTGCCCAGATTCGCGCCAGGACTGGGGCTGGAGTGCCCCAGCACCGGTTTGAACTGGACTATGCATGGGACACCTTGTGTGCCCCAGGCAGTGTCTCGTTTCTTTCATCCCTCCCTGCCCCAATACACTAAGGCCTGTCTGGGGTGGTACTCGCACCTCCCAAGGCAGGAAACCTATTGTCCAAGCCTCCCTTGCCGGGATCACTCCCAGCAGCAGGAGGTCAGACTTGTGTCGTGGCAGCAGCATCCATTTTGTGATGCTGGGGCTCTGGTTAACTTTAACCGGGTAAGTAGGTTTCAACATGTCCTCTCCCTCTAGAAGGGAGGGATAATATCCTCATCCCCAGAAATGGGATGGGGGTATTATTCCAAAGTGTTAGACACCTTACACGACATGTTTTGATAAAGCCAAACCATAGTTACCATAAACGTTTAAGATTATAAGGCACTTTAAGAGTATATGGTAGGCTATATCATAGAACAGCTATAAGGACATGGTTCCGAAAGCTGCAGACAGGCTCAGCTCATGCTAGAGCACCATCTCACATGTTACCAAGCACTCTGCCTCCAGGATTGTTAAGGCCTGCCATAGGAGTGGCTGATAGGTACATATGTGTCTATATATAAGGTAGGTATAGGAATACTGCACCTAAGCAAGGGGTGATTACACGACCTTGCCCCAGCTGAGTGATCAGCCTTTTGTGTCATAATGGAAGGCCAGGCCAGGGGTGGCATAATACATGCTGCAGCCCTTGGTAGGCCTAGGGTACCCCTATGCCCTAAGTACCCAAGGTACACTGTACAGGGGCCAATAAGGTGATCCTATCCAAATGGGATATGCACCTAAAGTACATAGTATTAATTTAGAGAGAGAACAGCAGGGCTGTGGGTCTGATTAGCAGGCCCACAGCCACATCTAAGTCGAAAACCAGTAAAGCAAAAAGTGGGGGTGAACATAGAAAGCAGACCCTACTCTCCTACACAACCCCCCCCAAACTTAGGGACATTAAACTAACCTTGACCAGTTGAGTCTTCATGTTCTAAGTGGAAATATCTGCGGTCAGTCCCAGGTCTATGTTCCCCTGTGAAGTCTATCCCCTGTAGGGAAATGGACCACCTAAGAAGTTTGGGATTTTCACCCTTCATCTGATTTAGCCACAAGAGGGGCTTATGGTCTGTCTGAATCTTGAAGTGAGTGCCAAACAAGTATGGCCTCAGCTTCTTCAGGGCCCAAACCACAGCAAAGGCCTCCCTCTCAATAGCTCACCAACGTTTCTCTCTAGGGGTCAGCCTTCTACTTATAAAAGCAATGGGCTGGTCTTGACCATCTACATTCAGTTGTGAAAGAACAGCTCCCACCCCTAACTCAGAAGCATCTGTCTGGACAATGAACTCTTTGGAGTAGTCTGGACTTTTCAGAATAGGTGCACTGCACATGGCCTGCTTCAGGTCATCAAATGCTTTTTGACAGCTTACTGTCCACTGAACTTTCTTTGGCATCTTCTTGGAGGTCAAGTCATTAAGTGGTGTCACTATGGACCCATAGTTCTTAACAAACTTTCTGTAGTACCCAGTCAGGCCCAAGAAAGCTCTGACCTGAGTCTGGGTAGTTGGAGGAGCCCAGTCCTTTATGGTCTGGATCTTGCTCTCCAGTGGTTGAACCTGACCCCCACCAACTAGGTGGCCCAGGTATACAACCTTGCTCTGCCCTATCTGGCACTTAGTGGCCTTGATAGTGAGGCCTGCCTTTTGCAGGGCCTCTAAAACATTCCTCAGGTGGACCAGGTGATCCTCCCAGGTGGAACTAAAGACAGCAATATCATCAAGATAAGCTGCACAATAATCATCCAACCCAGTAAGGACTTGATTCACCAACCTTTGGAAAGTGGCAGGTGCATTCTTCAAACCAAAGGGCATTACCACAAATTGATAATGTCCTCCTGGGGTCGAGAAAGCAGTTTTGGCCTTTGCATTCTCAGCTAGTCTGATCTGCCAGTAGCCTGTTGTCAGGTCAAATGTGCTCAAAAACGTAGCAGCTGCCAGTCAGTCAATGAGCTCATCTGCCCTAGGTATTGGGTGGGCATCTGTCCTAGTGACAGCATTGAGACCTCTGTAGTCCACGCAACACCTCATCTCTCTCTTACCATCTTGGGTGTGAGGTTTTGGCACAAGAACTACAGGACTAGCCCAAGGGCTCTCTGAAGGTTCAATGACTCCCAGCTCCAACATCTTTTGTACCTCAACTTTTATGCAGTCCCTGACATGGTCAGGTTGCCTGTAGATTTTACTCTTCACAGGCAGACTGTCACCAGTGTCCACCTCATGGGTGCACCAGTTTGTCTGACTTGGGGTCAGAGAGAACATATGTCTGTAGGATTGCAGAACTTGTCTGCAGTCCTGTTGCTGATGGACAGTGAGGCTGTCAGAAAAGACCACACCATCAACTGAGCCATCACCAGGGTTCTGAGTCAACAGGTCTGGGAGAGGGTCACTCTTCCTCCTGCCCCTCATCTGTAGCCATGAGTAAGCCCATGTCTGCTCTGTCAACATATGCCTTCAATCTGTTGACATGAAGCACCCTGTGGGGGCTTCTGGGAGTCCCAAGGTCCACCAAGTAGGTGACTTCTCCCTTTTTCTCAACAATAGTGTGGGGTCCAGACCATTTGTCTTGGAGTGCTGCTGGGGCCACTGGCTCCAACACCCACACTTTCTGCCCTGGCTGGTAAACAGACAGCACAGCCTTTTGGTCATGCCAAGCTTTTTGGAGTTCTTGGCTTGCCTCAAGGTTTTTTGAAGCCTTCTTCATATACTCTGCCATCCTGGAGCGGAGACCAAGTACATAATCCACTATATCAAGTTTGGGTTGTCTGAGAGGTCTCTCCCATCCTTCCCTTACTAAACATAGGGGTCCTCTTACAGGATGCCCAAACAAAAGCTCAAAAGGGCTGTAGCCAACCCCCTTTTGTGGGACCTCTCTGTAAGCAAACAGAAGGCAGGGTAAAAGGATGTCCCATCTTCGCCTAAGCTTGTCTGGTAAACCTTTTATCATTCCCTTTAGGGTCTTGTTGAATCTCTCAACAAGCCCATTGCACTGTGGGTGATAGGGTGTGGTGAACTTTTAGTTCACACCACACTCCTTCCACATTGCAGTCAAATATCTTGACATTAAGTTGGCACCTCTGTCAGAAATGACCTCCTTTGGAAAGCCCACGCTGGAGAATACTCCAAGCAGGGCCCTTGCCACAACAGGAGCTATTGTGGTCCTCAGGGGAATAGCTTCTGGATACCTGGTGGCATGGTCCACTATCACCAGTATGAATCTGTGCCCAGATGCGGTTTGTGGGTCCATTGGTCCTACAATATCTATGCCCACTCTTTCAAAGGGAACCCCCACCACAGGTAGTGGTATGAGGGGGGCCTTTGTGGTGCCACCTGATTTGCCACTGGCTTGGCAGGTGACACAGGAGTGACAAAACTCCTTGGTATCTTCTGACATATGAGGCCAGTGAAAGTGAGGGACAAGCCTGTCCCAAGTCTTGTTCTGGCCTTAGTGTCCTGCAAGGGGAATATCATGGGCCAAGGTAAGAAGGAAGCCTCTGAACTTCAGTGGTATGACCAACCTCCTGGATGCACCAGGCTTGGGGTCTCTAGCCTCTGAATACAGTAGCCCTTCATCCCAATACACTCTATGGGTACCTTGAGCATTCACTGCAGCATCAGCAGCAGCCTGCTGTCTGAGGGGTTCAAGAGAGGGGCAGTCTAATTGTGCCTGCCTCAGATCTGCCCTTGAAGGTCCCCCTGTCCCAAGAAACTCAACCTGATCAGGTTCAAGTTCTTCTAGGACAGTTCCTTCAGGGCTCTCAGAATCATCCTCCTGTGAGGGCTGACCCACTACCTGAGGCAGGGGGGGAAGGCACAGCCTTTACCCTACTGCTCTTTCTCTTGGTTTGTGACTGGTCCATAGTTCCAGTATCCAGCACTTGTTCAGTGGTGCACTTTTTGGCCTGTGACCTGGTCACAGCAAGGACATGTGCATCTATCCCCAGCATTTCTGCATGGGTCCTATACTCCACTTCAGACCAAACTGAAGTTTCAAGATCATTGCCCAGTAAGCACTCTACAGGAAAGTCTGAACTAACAACAACTTTCTTGAGGCCAGTTACCCCTCCCCAGGAGAAGTTAACAATTGCCACACTATGGGAGGTAGTGGCATTGCTAGCGTTGGTCACTAGGTAGTTCTCACCTAGTATGATCTGTCCAGGGTCCACAAAGGCAGGTGTCACCATTGTGACACTAGCCCCAGTGTCCCTGTAGGCCTGAGCCATTTTCTCATTGATAAAAGGAGTCTGTCTGTACTTGCCCAGGTTACTGGGGCCTATAGTAGAGGACAAAGCTATGTCCCCATCACAGATCAGAACAGCCTGAGTAGGTATCCTGACTAGGCCAGAATCCTCCTCAGTTCCCAGGGTTAACCCTACTACACCCTTTTGCTGGGAACCACCACTTACAGCTGAACTAGGGGGTACAGTTGCCTTAGGGGCAATGGTGGCTGGGGGCTTATCCTTTTTGGTGCACTCACTAAACCAATGTGAGTTGGACTTACAATAGTTGCACCATGGTTTCTTTTGGCCATCTTTCTTTTTATCCTTTTTGGGACCACCCTCCCCCTGAGCCTTTTGGGGGCCTGGTGAAGACTTCTGGTCTTTTTTGTTTCTGATCATTACCCTTCTGGTCTGCCTTTTTCTGATCACCGCCCTGGTTCTGGTTTTTCTGCTTAACTCTAGTCCTGACCCATCTATCTGCCTTCTTTCCCAATTCTTGGGGAGAAGTCAGATCAGAATCAATCAGGTGATGATGCAGTAGCTGGTTTTGACAGCTATTAAGGATTTGTTCTCTCATGATCAAATTATGCAATCCTGTATAGTCCTTAACCTTCCTTCCCACTAGCCAGCCTTCCAGAGCCTTAGTGGCACAATCTACAAAGTCAGTCCAGTCCTGAGTCTGTCTTCTGGGTATCCCTGAACAACAACCTGTATTGTTCAGTGGTTAGGCCAAACCCATCAATTAGAGCATTCTTCAGGACAGTGTAATTATCTGCATCCTCATCACTAACTGTGAGGAGCTTGTCTCTACCTTTCTCAGAGAAGGAGAGTCACAAGATAGCTGCCCACTGACTTTGGGGTACCTGCTGTACTTTGCAAGCTCTCTCCAAAGCAGTTATCCATTTGTGGATGTCATCCCCACACTTGTAGGGAGGGACAATCTTGCTCATATTTCTATTATCATAGGTCCTGTCTCTATTCTTAGGGATACTGCTGCCACCAGTGCAGTAGTAATAACTTTATTCGATTGTAATCTTTACAATCATAAAAGCACAATTAATAAACATACATTCAGTAAACAAATTTCATAAACAATTTAAAAACAAGCTAGCCAGTTCATTTGTGAGACAGGCAGATTATGTAAACATTATAAACAAGAGAACAGGCAGGATAAACAAGTTAAGAATATAAATAATTATACAAAGTTAAAAAGATTAAAAAGTACAACGATAATAGCAGCATAGTTATCCCTCCATACTTTTCCTGAAGATGATAGCTAATTTCAAAAAACTGCATACATATAGAGTGCAGTCACAATTCAGGAGTTGAAGGAAATAAAGTGCTGGTTTAATCTGTGTGAATTTTAGTTTTTTTAAGCAAGGCTTTAAATATAGCCTCCGAGGTACTGAGTAATAAGGACAAATGAATAAAAAGGGCGCCAAATCTTGCTGCCACCAGTGGGTTCTAACCCACTTAACTTTTGCTCTCTAGCCAGAGCAAGCTTCTCCTTGGCAAGGGCAAGTTCTTCCCTCTCAATCCTTAGATTAGCTTCCCTCATTCTGGCTTCATGCTCCTTTCTCTGGGGGGAAGTCATTCCCCTGTGAGAAGAGGCATTAGAGATGCTAGAGACATGGGAGTGGATGGATTCCCTTGAAGGGGATCTGTCTCTCCTGCTTCTCTGGTTAAGCCCACTTGGGGGTGGTCTGTATGGGGGGACCCCATGCAGACTCCCTTGTAAGCTTAAGTTAGCCTGGCTAAGTCTTCTAACTCTGACCTGGCTGTCTACCTCCTCATCTGAAGTCCCATCTGACTCATCTGTAGCGGGTAGACCCTCCCCTGTACCTAGGGTACCTGCCTGGGAGGCCCTAAGAGCATCATACTCCTCTAGGATCTCTACTAGCTGAAGGAGGGTAGGGTTTGCACCCTGTTTTAACTTTCTGGAGGTACACAATTGTCTCATCTCCTGAAAAGTTAGGGTATCATATCTAGAGGGGATCTTTCTAAGACCTGCCCCTCCTGAGAGAGAATCTACTAGATCTCCTCCCAGAGACATGATCTAGTGAGGGTGTGGTGTGTGCACCTACCTACACTAGTTGTATCTACTAAACCTCTCTAGTAGTTGTAGTCAGGGTGTGCTAGGCCCTTCAACCTACAACAACTAAGTCCCGTAGGACTTATGTATTTATAATCTATGTTATATGTACCTAAACAATATCTGTGTGATCTTTCAATTTAGTATCTCAAGATTACAATGGTATTACAACAGCAAGCTCAGATCCCAACCGTAGTTCTAGTGTACACCTTATATCAGTCCAAACAACCCTTATGGTGATTGGTTGTAAAGTCAACCTTATAGACCAGCTATCCTAGTGGTAGCATGGACAAGAGCAGTCTTAGGCTAAACTCTGTATGGCATGTGAAGAGAGCGGTTATACCATTTGTAATCCCTTGAATACCAAATGAAAGGACACCACAACAGATATATATATATAAAATAAAGTGTATTTATTCTAGTCAAACCCTCAGCACTCTTTATGAGATTCGAGGTAAGTACAACACAGTCTTATTCAAGCATACATTAAGTCAGACAGGTAAGTAATACAGTTAGGCCCTAGGGGCCACGCAAACCATATACTAAAGAAGTGGTATAAGGACCACTGTCACGGAAATAGGATAGGCCTAGGCCTAGGGAATCGCTGGGGCTACACTACACTACCCAAGGTTAGGAAGTGGGAGGCCCACGGGATTCAGGTGCAGAGTGGAAACACTCACGCGTAATGCGTATAATCGATAGAAATAGTATAGTTCTGAAATAAGCAGTTTTAGGACACTTCTGGTATAGCTAGAAAGTCGAGATTCGGAAACTAGACCCTAGGATAGTCAATACCCTTGTGAGCACCGAAGTACCCAAGTTACCTAGCCCACGAGCTGCGGGTGCATAGGTGTGAACTTGCGTCGGGTTTCGTCGTGGACTTCTATGGATGCCTGAAGGAAAGTTGCTGACAGGCAGTCAGTGAAGAGTGTCCAGTGGATCCCAAGGCCGGGATCAAGAAGGAAGGATACCTGCAAGCAGAAGGGACAGAGTCTGGGTCACTAGCCAGTGACCACGTGGAACCAGGAAGGAACCAGGCGATGTCGGGAGATTGCAGGCGAAGAGGTGAAGCTTGTCGCAGCAGCCACGGGTACCAGGAGACGTCGAGGACGACCAGGAGGCGAGCTGTCCCACGAAGGCTCTTGCTGTCGGCAGCGTCGAAGTCGAACTAGGACTCACCAAGCCTTGGCAAGCGGAACCCAGGAAGAATGGAGGACTTGCTTCTGGTGCAGACCAGGAAGGTCTGGGGTGCTTCTCTTTTGCAGAGGAGCAGGAGCCAGTCTGGAGGAGCCAAACCAGCAGCGGAAAATCAAAGGTGTGTCGTCGCAAAGGCCGCTAGCCAACGGGCAAGCAACCGGACAGACGCGGCAAGCAGGAAAATGCAGAAGGGCCCCACGCATGACTCGTGGAGTGTGGGGGGCTGATCTTCGGTGCAGATGGTGCTTGGTGTTGGAGCTTCTCAATCCCCGGTGCACAACTTCGAGGGTGCCTCAGAAGCTGCGCTGGAAGATACTCGCCACTTTTCCCAGATAGCCGGTCCCACGTCTCTCGTCGCCTCCACGGATCTCAGCTCGGCTGTGGATGTGGATCAGGGTCGGAGAAGTCTGGAAGTCAGGGCTCTGGTCAGGCTCTGCAGTCGGTCCCACGTAGAACTTCAGCAAAACAAAGGGTAAGTCTCCTGATGGTGCCTGTTTGCACAGGGTAGCCACTCCTTGGCCACAAGGGAGATTCTTCAGTCTTCTTCTTTCGTAGAATTTCGAAGGTCCAGAGTTTCTGTTCAAGTTGCAGGTTCAGGATAATCTAAACTCCTGGGGCCCAGCTACCACACTTATACTAATCTGGGGCACAGGGTTACCTGCTAGGTCACGCCTTATGGGTGGGACCTGGCAGGGGGGTGGTTACACCCCCTTCCCTTTGCCCAGATTCGCGCCAGGACTGGGGCTGGAGTGCCCCAGCACCGGTTTGAACTGGACTATGCATGGGACACCTTGTGTGCCCCAGGCAGTGTCGTTTCTTTCATCCCTCCCTGCCCCAATTCACTAAGGCCTGTCTGGGGTGGTGCTCGCACCTCCCAAGGCAGGAAACCTATTGTCCAAACCTCCCTTGCCGGGATCACTCCCAGCAGCAGGAGGTCAGACTTGTGTCGTGGCAGCAGCATCCATTTTGTGATGCTGGGGCTCTGGTTAACTTTAACCGGGTAAGTAGGTTTCAACATGTCCTCTCCCTCTAGAAGGGAGGGATAATATCCTCATCACCAGAAATGGGATGGGGGTATTATTCCAAATTGTTAGACACCTTACACGACATGTTTTGATAAAGCCAAACCATAGTTACCATAAACGTTTAAGATTATAAGGCACTTTAAGAGTATATGGTAGGCTATATCATAGAACAGCTATAAGGACATGGTTCCGAAAGCTGCAGACAGGCTCAGCTCATGCTAGAGCACCATCTCACATGTTACCAAGCACTCTGCCTCCAAGATTGTTAAGGCCTGCCATAGGAGTGGCTGATAGGTACACATGTGTCTATATATAAGGTAGGTATAGGAATACTACACCTAAGCAATGGGTGATTACACGACCTTGCCCCAGCTGAGTGATCAGCCAGTTGTGTCATAATGGAAGGCCAGGCCAGGGGTGGCATAATACATGCTGCAGCCCTTGGTAGACCTAGGGTACACCTATGCCCTGGGTACCTAAGGTACACTGTACAGGGGCCAATAAGGTGATCCTATCCAAATGGGTTATGCACCTAAAGTACATAGTATTAATTTAGAGAGAGAACAGCAGGGCGGTGGGTCAGATTAGCAGGCCCACAGCCAAATCCAAGTCGAAAACCAGTAAAGCAAAAGCAAAAAGTGGGGGTGAACATAGAAAGCAGACCCTACTCTCCTACAAACAGTCTAGCAATTATGGGCCTTGGACGCCCTCCAGGGACCCTGTAGGCCCTCTCAATGGAAAAATAGCTAGAGAGGCGCTTAGGTTGGAGTTTTATGATCACCAGGTCCTCCACAAAAAGATCCACGGTTTGCCCCTCTGATCTTTCAGGAACTCCCAGGATACGGATGTTGTTCCGCCTTGCCCTCCCTTCATAATCATCCAGGAGCTCCTCCATTCTTTTCAGCTGACCCTGGAGCTGGGTTACTTGTTGTTGTAGAGTAGGTGTCTAACACAAGGGCTTTCATTGTAGTTTCTACGTCTGACTCTAGAGTCCATTTTCTTTAGATCCGCCCTCAAGAGAGTCAACTCTATGTTCACAGAGTTGATTTGAGTCTACAGAGAGGTTCGAACACCTGCTATAGCATCCATGACGTCTTCGAGAGTGAGGGTCTTGGTTTAAGGGCGAGGCTGTGACATTTTGGGGTCTTCTCCTGTCGTTACATCGGCATCATCTCCGTGCTTGGACAAGGCAAACTTCGCCAGCTGTTTCTGGGATTTAAGACCTTTGTTGGTGGCCATCTTTGGTGTGCAGGAGACATGGGAGGACACGGATGTGGAGGGACTCACCTGTAGTTGCCACCGCCTTCGCGGAGGAAGAGGGCTGTCCTTCGCTGGCCTTTCGGCATTCCAGGTGAGTCTGCTAGATTAAGGAGGAGAGTGATCGACCCCCGGCAGCAGGATGAGTCCGTCTCACTCGGAGCTCTCTGTATGTGGCCTGTAAGCAGTGGTGGGAGGTTTTGTACTTGGCAAGCAAGATGTAGGGCACTTCAGGGGTCAGTCGTGTAGGAGGAGGCCTCCTTATTCCCACTCAGTGTGTGCTGAAGTCTGGCAATTTACGGCATACTACAGTCCTCCCTCGGTGGTGCCAGATCCAGGGGATCTTGAGTGGGTCAAAAGTTGCCTTGGGCCTGTGTGGTAAGGTGTAGCTGCAGCCACAGTCTAGAGGGGGGGGGGAGAGGCTAGTGGTCCGTTGCCAAGCGTATTACCCGAATCGGCCTTGGTTCGGGGATGTCCACCCAGCCTGTGGTGTATCCGTCGGTAGGCCTCAGAGCAGAGGCCTCAATTTCTAGGGCCGCTCGATGCCCGCGCACTCCCCCGCAGGCATCGTGTTATGGAGCTTTCAAATAGAGCGTGCAGTGCGGTGGGCTCAATGTCAGCAGCACTCGGTGCGGTGGCCCTGCTCTGTCCACAACCACCCCACTGATCCAAAAAGCAGGGAGGAGCGGTCAGCCCACAGCGGCCCCCCGAGCAGACCCCAAAGCCGGGGCCTCAATTTTCACCTGGCCGCTCGGCTCTCCTCAGTCCTCACAGGAAACTGTGCTCGGATTTCACTGCCTCTCCAAAACCGCCCAGAGGTCTCAAGCTGGTACCGCAGCTTGAATCTACAGCTACCGTTTCCTCCAGGGCAGCTCTGCTGGGGTTTACTGTCGCCGTCTGCAACGTTTTCTTCTCAGGCTGCCATTTTGGAGTGTTCCGGGCGTCCAGAGTCAGCCGCTCTCTTTGGCCTCAGTGTAGGCGCTGCTCGATCTTTGAGCAGCGCGCGTTTGCTGGATCGGATTAGGAGGAGATTCCTGACATAGGAGGGGAATCATACCTCGTAGCAGACGGAGAAATTTGCGGATAATACGGCGAGGGCTGCTGAGCCACCTCAAAGAGCGTCCATTCCCGGCGGTTGCTAGCCACGCCCCTCAAGGAATGCATTTCTGATAGAACCTGTCAACACCAGTAAATAAATAATCTCACTTGACAGTAAGAAGTTAAAGATGTAGAGATGAAAAACAGTAAATCCAAAGTGAAACTTCACTGAAAAAACAGAGGTGTGAAACCACTCGTGTTTAGGGATCCTTCTCTCCAAAAGTAAAAAAAGAACTGACTTTGGGAGACAACAGACAGTACAATGCTTCATCGGCTGTGACAAGTCACAGGTGTCTTAAAGAGATAGGAATCTATTTCACAGCTTTTCCATGTAAATCCCATAGGTCTGCACTTATCCCTCAATGGCAAAAATGTTTAACATTTTGCATGTGAATTGTCATTTATAGGGTTTTGAAGGGCACTGCTCATCATATTGACAATACCCCCATTTGTACATATATGGTCAAATATTTAAAGAGTTGCAGGGTTCTAACACAACAGGGAATTACTCTAACGTTTATGACTTCAATGAAGATCCTACTATGTAGAAGTTACTCAGACATAAAAAAGGCAACGAAGGAACAAAGAAAGACATTTCTTTTCACGATTATATGTTTGTGACACGTGGTGGGACTAGGGTGGATTTCAATCTTCCAATCTTGGTGCATGCATTTAATTTAATTGGTTAAGTGGCAAAACTAATCCATCCTCGAAACCCGTATCAGACAGAATATACAAGAAAGGACAACAAATTAGCACCAAATGTTCTATCTGTGCAGACAGAGCTTTCACTTTCTGAAGGGCTTGTTGCGTAAACTATGACTCTGGAGTAGTTCTACAGGATTTGCTTTTCCACCCACGGATGACAAGAAAACTAATTTCAATGAACCAACGCTGAATATGAACGACAGCTTACTGTAGCCAGCAGAACCCTATCCAATACACTGTGGAAATACATTTATTGCTTTTGGTTTACTAACAATCCCTATAAAGGGATCAGGGGCACTTGGTAACAAACCTATTTCATTGTTCACAATATCACACACAGCACTAAGAAGAATAGTGCCATTATATAAAAGCATTTATTATGACAGGAATAACCGGTTTCTCAATACTTCTAAAACAACTACACAGCAAAGAAGGCACATTGTGAACAATGAAAATTAAATGAACATTTCTAACAGTTAAAATGTCATCTAAAACTTAACACCCTAAAACCTACTTCTGTGCACCACACACTATGTATGAAAAGCAGAGCAGTCTAAAGTTTTCTTAGGGAGAGTTAGACGCACTGCATACCTTATTGACAGCAAAGGCTGTTATCAGTGGAGATATTTAAGCAGTGTTTCCTGCGAAGGGCATAAACGTGCTGCGGTAGAAGCCTTCCTCCAGGACTTGCCTTTATCAGCACTGAGCATGATGTAGTTGCACTTGAAGTGCGCCGGAAGTAGGCGAGACCGTTTTCTGGCAGAACCTCAGTCGATAATATGGGTGAAAGAACTCTCAATTAAGTGGTTAAGTGGCAGTCCTTATACACTAAATTTCAGACATTGGAATTTCTGGCATACAATTCAGACTACACTAGTTTGACTATATGTCTGTACTTGTTCTTATCTGACCTGGACATGGTGATAAGTAGACACTTGACCCAGACTGACGTATCAGGTGTTACACCTATGTCATCAGTCTCACATCCTGACACTTTCACATTTCTTTGAATTCAGAAAGATACGGTCAGATGACATCTGCGTCAAATGGCAAACATGACAATGATTCTGCCAAAATTGAGAAAGATGCATACCTTCATGATCTAAAATGGCGACCTCCATGATCTACAATGGTGACGGGGCCTACCTAAAATAGTCATATTAGTCAGACCTTAGGGGCTTTACGTCAGACAGTCCTCTAGTTAGCCCTCAACCCCAGTCCCCACTGGGCCTACATAGCTCCATAGCTTCCCATTCAAAGCAACAGGCTTCTGGTACGAAGAGTCACACATCTGCCAGCACTGCTTATGTCAGTGGAAGACACTGCCCCCTCTGCTGTGTGCCATCAGCTCTCAGGCTTATAGAATGCACCAATACTCTTTACTCCATGCACCACAAAAGTCTAGCTAACAAGAAGGCTGGAACCTTCCATGCCTCATCTCTGCTGTTCCTGTTTCTCCAGCTCCTGCATTCCTTGCTTCCTAAGCCCTGTCTCCAGACCCCAATGCTCAATATGAAGTAATAGATGGCCATTGGAGGCCGAATTAAAACAATCTTCATGCAAAACACATTGAAGGATGAATCTAAATGAATCATTCCACATCAATGCACCGCAACCAACAAATGACAGAAAAAATCACATGCTCAACTGGTAAAGTCATGTAAGTGAGCACTACATTATCCCTTATTGCAAGGGATCTAAAATTGGCTACAGGTGTAGCCCTAGCGCAGGAATATTCAAGAATAAGAATGATGCCCATTAATCAAACCCACCTTCGACCAGCTCCCCCTAAGAGAGGTGACAAGAACTTAAGCCAGCTTTGACGCACTGGACAACTTTCCATGGAGCAGTTGTAAATGACAGAAAAATGTTGAAACACTTTTCTAATGCCCAAATGGCTTTTCAGTCACAGGTTATTACTTTGCTAAGTTTTAAGTACAAAGCAGTAAGTAACAAACTTGAAACTACTGTTTTGTGTGGGACCCAATTACTAAAATATAATTTGCTGCCTGACACATTTGAAAGGACTTGGTAGTTAAAACAGACAATTGAATCACTAGCGGTTAGGATGCCCTGGATATTTTTTTTTATTTTAACAAATGCCTTTTCCAAGGGTAAGAATGTAAGGAAGCCAGAGAATGAAATATACGGTGGGTGCTTCATTAGTAGTAAGGTATGATACTGAATCTCTGGGGGTATAAATGCAGTGTGTCACTAACATATCTAAACTTACCAGTAGTATTAATAGGCTCAAGTGCAAATCCATCTTCTTCATTTGGAAGCAGAGTTGTTTCGTTTAACATTGTTGTTTTTTCTGCTGAAGCAGCAGGTGCAAGGACTTCTGATTCTGCATTCAAACACCAGATCAAAATTAACAAAGGTAAAATTTTATTCCCACCACATATATAAATGTCCAAACATAAAACATGATAAATGAGGCAGATTTTACATTACACTTGTGAATGAGGAGATTAGCACACAGGGATTTAAATTCCGGGCATATTTGTCGTACAACCATCTTTAATCAGTCATCTAGCATAAGTGACACATGTATGCAGGCACTCAACTAGCAAAACTCCTAAACAGAGACTTTTAGCTATTCATTTTAACTTTTGATGTAAAAAGGTAAAGTTACAATTGTGGTGAGTTATCTGTTCTTAGACTTAGGCTATTTGCCATTGCCAACCAACACCCTGCTTTATGTAGGACACGACCATCCCTTCTAACCTCTGAATCCAGACAGTATTGTTTGGCAAAGGTGTGAAGGGAGGTTCTTGTCACCACCAGACAGATCTCAGCCATGGGTATACCCCTTGACATAACTTTGGTGGAATACTTCGCCCTGGTGGAATGGGCTAAGATCCCCCCCTGGCAGTTGCTTCTTCGTATGGGCATAGCATTTCCTGATGCACAAGACTTTCCAGCAGGTCAATGTTGTTTTTGGACAGTCTTGCCATTCTTTCTGCCCATGAACTCCACAGAACTCTAGTCATCAGACCAGACTTCTTTCCTAAGATCAATGTAAAAACTGCACTCCCTTCTGTGTCCAGCCAGTGTAGTCTCGCCTACTCTTTGGTGTTGATACAGTAGAGGGTAAAAAGTGGGAAGGATAATATCTTGCCCTATACAGAAAAGGTTAACACCTTTAGTTCATACAATAAACGTGTACGGGAAGGACAAAAGTGGGGTACTGAGACTTGGGCATGTTAATGCAATAGCCCAGTCTGAACAGCAGGAATGCTGTTGCCCGCAGGTGATGCAATACTCTGCGACAAACCAGCTTTGAGCAGCCAGTCATCCAGATAAGATAATATACATCCCCAAATCTACGGAGATGGGCCACGATCACTGCCACAACCGATTTGATTATTCAAAGAGCCGATGTCAAACCCAATGGGAAAGAGCACAAACCTGTAGTCAACAAACTGAATCATGAAAAGCAGATGCCTCTTGTGCGACTGCGGGACAGGCATGTGCAAATATATACCTTGCAAGAAGAGGTAACCCATCCAGTCTCCTGCTTCCAGCACCAAAAGAACCAGAGCCTTGAACTTAGACTGTTGATCAAGGTACACGAGGATACGATCTAGGATTGGAGAAATAGCACTGTTCTTAGGAGCCACTAGTACTGAGTAGCACCCCTCTTCAATTTTGTGCAATGGCACCATTTCTACCACAAGTTTCTAATGAAGAGCTGCCACTTCCTGCTGCTAGATCGGATGGTGGTCCTCCAACTGAAGGTACTGCTGTGGGGGAGGAGAGTTGGGCGACAGAGGGGGTGCTTAAGTGGAAGAGTACGGCATAGGGGTGCTTTAGTGGAAGAGTATGGCATACCCCTATCTACAATTTGAATGACGCATTGGTCTAATGTAACAGCCTTACAGGCATGTTGAAACAAGAAGACCTGTCCTCCCACAGGTTGCCCATGCTGCTGCGGGGACAAACTAAATTGGCATTCTGGGTAGCGCGTGACAAGAGGAAGTGGAGGGATCTTCGGTCTGATGACCCTTACCCTTGCCCCTATATTTTCGCAAGAGCTGGTTCTGTTATGGGAAGGCTATAAGGGCTGATGCTGGTGAAAATTAAACTCCCCAAAATTAATAGTAATTCTTTACTTGAGATTTTATGCTAACAGATCGAACTGTGACTCTGCCTCCCTTTAAGTGTTCAAAAACAGAATCAGTTTTGTCCCTAAAACCCCAGCCTCCAAATGCCATGTCTCTCAAGGTGAACTATCTCTGGAGAAGCCAGTTGACTGTAATCATGTAGGTCTCCTCAGAGCTACAGAAAACACCCTGGCCATGGGAACAGAAGTAAAAGTTACTTACCTTTGGTAACGTAATATCAGGTAGAGACACAGTCTAGCCACAGATTCATTAACTTTTGAATTCTGCCCAAGTGCGAGTCTGGATCTGGAAGTGTTTCAGTAGTATCTCTGCGTGCCGGGGGTCGGCGTCGTACGGCTCTGTGAGGACGTTGACTCCGGTCATGACGTCAGTGGAGCCATATAAGTCACCTCCAGCGCGCAGAAGTCAGTTTATTTCCTGAAACCTTCTGCACCAGAACGCAGAGCCACTATAGCAATTGGTTGTGGAAACAGTGCGCCAAAAAGATCAAAACTCTTTGAAACATTAATAAAGACGAAACAACAAATGGTGTGTTAATCCCAAACTAACACTTTCAAAGGAAGAACAAATAAATCAATATTGCCTACTGGTGCTAATCCAGTGTGAAAGAGAAAACACCCCTCACCCTACCGACCACACACATTTAGAAGTGGATGGCATGGCAACCTCTAGACCAGTGATACTCAAAGTACAGCTCGGGGCCTCTTGCGGCCTCTTGACCTATACATGCAGCCCCCCTAGTGAACAGCAGTACCAGCTGCTGTTTAGTTGCTGAGCACTAATGTTAAGAACAAATTGTTAAATAAACGGGCAAGCATTGATTAACTGGCAAATTAATGCTTGTCCATTTATGTAACATTTTTAGACCTCCTAACACAATCCCTGACCCAATGCCGCCACCCTACTGGAATCAGGGCGGCCCTCGGTCACCACAGACTGTACTTTGTGGCCCCATGGCAAATATTTGTGAGTACCCATGATCTAGACAAAACCTATATGGCCAGGCCAAGTGGTCTGTTCAGTCCCAACATAAGTTGAGATAGTGATCGCCGGTATATAAAACTAGTACTGATAAAGGGTATAACCCTTACCTCATAGGTTGTTCGCAGAGTGGGGAGGATAGGCAAAGAGTAAATTAATCTGCGGCTAGACTGTGTCTCTTATTACGTTACAAAAGGTAAGTAACTTTTACATCTGACAGAGACATCTAGCCGCAGATTCCTTAACTTTTGAATTAAATACCATAGCTATATCCCCCTGGAGGAAGGTCTGCAAACTAATCCTTCTGAAGTTCTCAAAAAGAACCAGCCGGTCATATCTAACAACCGACCAAATGAACGTAGTAGGAATAGCAGAACAAGAGCTTAGCTCTTAAATAAAACCCTAATCACTGTCAAAGAACATATAAACAATAAACCTACAGATACGAAAAGAAAGAAGAAAAGAAAATCGGGCCTTCAGGATAAAAGATGGGGTGGGGGAACCCCTAAACAACCATATGAAAGTTATCAGACATTGTCCCCTATCCCCAAAAGGGAAAGAAAATTTGATGATCATAAAGGACCAAATGCATGCCAAAAGCCATGCAATCCGCATTCTTCATGACAAAGAAAATCAGAGAAAGAACTGTCCTGATAAAATCCCAAAGAAGGACTCTAGGAATCTATTTCCCACAAGGAAAGACTAACAAAAACACCTCCTTTGTATAAAATATTTCGTTTGGACAAAATGAGCATTCATATTCATCAAATACGCCAATTGTATAACATCTTGCCACAAAGATATATATATATATTGACATAAATAAATATACAAACATAAATGTGTCACCAGAAACTCCGATTGGCCTGGAAATCCACAGAATTTCACTGTCCAATAACTACTGCCATACCGCATGAACGTACAAAGCTTGTCCTCATACTATAAAGTAAATAAAATCCTCCTATTATAAAAGTGCCTCCCAAGACTTTTATAGATGATTGGCTGTTTCGTCGGAGACCAAAACAGTCTGACATCCTAGAACATATTGTCGGAGGACAAGGAAAACAAGCCATCAAATTTGCATTGGTCTTGGGACAAGCTGGCCCAACAGGTGCATCACCAACCTTTGGCTGACAATTCACAGCACCACAATATGAAGCAGGGATAGGAATTGCCTGCAGTTGAGGCAAAATATATGCCTTCACTAAACACTGTTCCTTTGCCCTAAAGGAAGAACTTGCAAGCATATAGCACTCAAATAATGCATGCCTATACTCTGAGCCAGAGCAACGCTTAAACTTGCTGAAGCAACCAATTACTCCAAGAGTAGAACCAAAAAGTCACTATACATCAGCCTACAACTGGCATAAACATACATCTCTAAAAGAACACTGAAGAAAGCCATGCAACTTGCATACTAAACTGATTCGAAGAAGCATGCAACAGATCCGCTTCCATACAGGAAGTCACCTCTCTTAATGATAGCCTCTTGAGTAGAAAGCTCATCCTCAGAGGCCAGGGAACAAAGGGAACCACCTTCAGTCATTTAAATCAATACACAAACAAAAAAGAAAATGGTACAGAGGATATAACCACTGCTCCTCAACGGAGTACACGTGGTAGAACTGAAACGGAAACTGGACATATACAACATTCTAATAAGGCTACTCCTTGACCAACAAAAGCATACATCTCAGGCCTAGGGACAAGCAAAGCAATACAGTGACAGAAATTATAGGACTACGACTCATCAGTTCTCCTTCTCCCATGGAAGCATCTTAATGCCGCATCTGCCTGATCACCAAAGCCGGGCACCATCAAATGGTATGTCGGCCAAAGCCGACTGGACAACTTCCGAAAAGCCTGAAGATGCCAACCAAGCCAGATGCCTTAGTGCCACTGGCGATGCCATGGCCCGGCCCACAAAATCAGTTTTGTCCATGTCACACCTCATGGTAAGCCTAGCCGCCTACTGACCATCTGTAATCAAGTTGCCTATCTCAGCACGGAGGTTATCAGGAAAAAATGGGAGCATGTTCTGTAAAGAATCCCATAAAGCATAGGAAAAACGCCCCAGCTCACAAGACGTGTTGGTCGCTCTCAATGTTGAGCTGGTAATATGTGCTTACTACAAGCATCACGACCCCTAGAATCCTTACCCACCGGAGTCTTAGGAGTAGAATCTACATGCTCAGAAGGCGTTGCAGCCTGAGTCACTAGGCCACGAGTGGAAGGATGTCTATGCAAACAAAATGGGTACCTAGGTGCAGACAAATACCTACGTGCAATATCACGGTCCGAGACCCCCCCCCGACTATGGCTTGGCCCAAGCACCTAACAAAATGCCAAGAGGGCCTCACTATACGGAAGAACAGGCTCTTATCCTGCCTGTCACTGGCAAACGATTTCGAACAAAGGGTCTGTAGACCTCTGCATTGTGGACAGTGACATGCTGAGGAAACTGGCTTCAATTTTAGACTTGTCTGCAAAGGAGGAACTAGCCTCGGTGACAAGACTAGGGGGAGAAATGAACCCAGAGGCGGCAAAGAATCCACCCCACTAGCTTCACCAAGAGCTGTAAACCAGCTCTCCACCTGAAACGCATTGGTGTCAGAATTGGGCTGAAGTCCTGTCCCAGTCGACATTGGTGAACCTCCCAACGCCTCTTCCTGAAAAGGGGCCATAAACTGTACAATCCCCTCAGGTTGCTTGGCCGACTCCCCATCTGATGCCGTATGACACTGAAGCCGCACCATCACAATGCCGACTGAGGCAGGAGAGGCGCCTTCGATCGGCACCACCGACGTCAATGTTGAAGTCGGTTGGTCAATGATCCCAAAGGACCGTTAGCCTGCGCCAAAGCGACATCAGCCTATGTCGACCGGCACCGATGGTCCAAATGTCACAGAGGACAAATACTCCAACAGCAACCCACTCACTTCCTTGGGGCCTAGAGGCACTCTGGAGGGAGATGGAGTCCCAAAGATAATGTGTAAGGAATCATCATAATCCCTCATCTGAGCCATCAACGCCCTGGAAACACGATAAGACACGGTGCGGAGTTGTGAATGGCTTCCTCAGCTGTCAAGAGGGAGGAGCCATGGGAGACCGAGTCCCCACGCGGTGAAGTCAGAGAATGCCATAACTTCAACCGTCCCTTACCTTTCAACTTCTCTGGAGAACGGTGTTCTCCAGCCGCTTTGGCTCCTAGATCAACCCCGCAAATGCTCTTCCCAGGACGGCAAATACCGAGGCTGGGAAGCCTCCGAGGACTACAATACAGGCGCTGCCATCAACTTCAAACACAGCTCCTTCAACAAATTTGGTTTTAGTTTCTGGCAGGAACCAGAATCCTCTGTGTTGTGGTGCTCACCTAAACACAACATACAAATTGTATGCAGGTCCGTCACCGACATATGTCGGCTACAAGACCCACAAGGCTTGAAAACTGTCGATATTATACAAGGGCACACTGCTCTACCAACACCAGGTGTCTAAGTACGTCAAGAAAAAAAGACCCGAGGACCTCTTCTCAGGATCCGCGTTACAGCGCGGAAAAGAAGAAACTGACGTCTGCATGTCTGAGGGGACTTATATGGCTCCACTGACGTCATGACTGGAGTCATCGCAGAGCAATACAACGCCGTCCCCCTGGCGCGCAGAGGTACTACTGAAAAATTTCTGGATCCAGACTGGCACCTGAGGAGAATTCAAAAGTTAAGGAATCTGCGGCTAGATGTCTATCAGCCTAGCTCAAATGACCTGCCTAGAGGCATCCTGGCAATCAAAACCCACCTGCAGCACAGTGGCCCTGAAGATGAGCAGGTAAGCTAGTGACCACCATTCGACCCATGTCTCACAAGGCTGGGAGTAACTTTCCAGGAAACAGGCAGCACATAGAGAGCACAAGGTGCGGTGCATGTTGAAAAGACCTTATTACTCAGGCCCTTCATTTGCTTCAGCTACCAATCTGAGGGGGCTACAGAAAAACCGATTCTGGAGTCTGCTTAGTGCACGAGAAGGCCTGGAAAACTAAACTTTCTTGGGAAAGGTGAGACAAAATAAAAACCTGTTGCCCTGGTGCTGGCCAGATTCATTTCACGATCAGTCTATAGAAACAGTTGTAGGCTTCCACTTTGCTACTAAAACTTGGTCAGTAAAGACTTTTACCAAGATGTTGCCCATTGTTCTCGACAGTAGGCAAGGGAAGTTCGAGGACATTGGCTGCTTTTCTTAGTACCACATTAAACAACACAACCTCGGGGAAACATGGTTCTGAGGAGAAGAAAACAAGTTACTTACCTGTAACTTTAGTTATCCAGTATTGGTATCTTTCATAGATTCACATGCTTAGAATCATCCCCGCCGACGAGGTGGGAGTCTCGCGGTAAAATAAAACATATACATAATAGTCATAAAAACATTATACAATAGGCTACTATGGACAGCAAGGTCACTACATTAGCCTATCTTAGTCCTTTTGTAAAAAGAACCAAATTTGGTACCCAGTCAATCAGGCCGCAGCACCCTCTTAGAACCCTCCACAGAGAGGCAAACCCTCAGATTTTTGTAGCACAAGTGACAATAATATGAACAGGTAATAAGGTAAGCCTCTCCGGGGAGGAGGGTGGGTCGCATGTGAATCTATGAAAGATACCAATACTGGATAACTAAAGTTACAGGTAAGTAACTCATTTTCTTATCCAGTATTGGGGTATAGTGGATGGTGGGTATCATAAGAAAAAACTATAGATACCTTGTTGCACCAATACAGCGATGCAATACAACATTCTAACCCAAAATATGTAGAGAAGTATATATATATATATATATATATATATATATATATAAATATACATACGTAGCGAGTATGAAAGAAACAGAATAAATAATACTCCATGCATATCTGAACATGTAATGAAATATTCACCTCCTTATAGAGGTTTACCTTATTTGAAAAGTTTTCGCAACACTGCTTGACCCACAGCTGATTCAGCCTCTGTCGCCAGATCCAGACAGTAATGCCGTGTAAAAGTGTGCACCATTTTCCAGGTTGCAGCACGGCAAATCTTCTCTATAGACACTCCGGCAAAAAGAGCAGTAGATTAGGACACTGCCCTTGTGGAATGAGCCTTGGGTTTTGCAAAAAAAGTATGTCCAGCTTTATCATGGCAGAATTGGATAGTAGATGCAATCCACCTTGCAATAGTGGATTTCGTAACTGCTGTTCCAGGCTTTTGACCACCATAAGAAATAAACAATTGATCCGACTTTCTGATGGACACAGTACGTGAAATGTAAAATTTCAGACATCTTTTAACATCCAAGGTATGCAAAGTCTTTTCAGCAGAGGAAGGAGGATTGGGAAAGAAAGAACGCAGTATAACCAGGTCATTAAGATGGAAGTAGAGGAAACCTTCAGAGTTAACGTTGGATTAGTTCTGAGGAGGACATAATCATTGGTGAATTTCAAATAAGGTTGTTTGATAGTGAAAGCCTGGATCTCGCTGACCCTCCTAGCAGAGGTGAGAGCCACTAAAAGTGCAGTCTTCCAGGAGAGGTATTTGAGATCAGCCTTGTGAACAGGCTCAAAAGGATGTTTCATGAGTTGTTGTAACACCTGATTAAGCCTACATTCTGGAGGAGGGGCTTTGAGGGGTGGAAAAGTTCGGAATAACCCTTTTAGAAATTGTTTGATCAAGCGATTAGAGCAAAGGGATACAGCTCCTGCAGAACGTCTGTAGGTCGAGATGGCTCCTAAATGCAACTTGACAGAAGTAAACATAAGACCAGACTTAGATAATGAAAGGAGTTGAGGCAGAACTTTATCTGGAGAACATCGTACAGGATGTAAATCTCTGTCAGCACACCAGGCACAGAATGGTTTCCATTTCAAAGCATAAATCTTTAAGGTAGAAGGAGCTCTCGTCCTAGCAAGAATATCTTTACAATCTTGAGGTAGATCTAGCTCCTTGAATTCTGTGAATCCAGAAACCATGCATGAAGATGCAATTGGACTGGATGAAGTATCTGGCCCTTGCTCATCGAAAACAAGGTCGGAACTGCAGGAAGACGGTATGGTCTGCGTTTGGACAGTAGGAGTAGCTCCGTAAACCAATGCTGACGAGGCCACCCCGGAGCAATGAGAATCATGCAACATGGTTCCATCTTGAGCTTGCGTAGAAGTCTTGGGATCAACGGAAAGGGGGGTAATGCGTACGCAAAGATCCCTGTCCATCTCATCATGAAGGCGTTGCCCCACGAGCCCTTCTCCGGTTCCCAACTGGCAAAGAATGGCCACTTCCGATTGTTCTTGGAGACAAAGAGATCCAGATTTGGTTTGCCCCACATCTGAAATATGTGTTCCACGACTGATTGATCCAACTCCCATTCGTGACAGGACTTCGAGGTCCTGCTCAGAGTGTCCGCTAAAGTGTTGTGAACTCCCGGCAAATGCTCCACTTTGATCGTGATATTGTGAGAAAGCAGCCATTCCCAAATGCTTTGAGCTTCTTAAGATAGAATGTGAGAACGGGTACCTCCTTGCTTGTTTAAGTAGTGCATGCAAGTGGTGTTGTCGGTTCTGATAAGAACTGTTGACCCTTGAAGCCTTGGGAGAAAGGACTGCAACGCCAGGAAAGTGGCTTGAAGTTCTAGGAAATTGATATGTATCCGTGCCATCGCAGCGGACCACCTTCCTCTTATACAAAGATCCTGAAGGTGTGCACCCCACCCTTCTAGGGAGGCATCTGTAGTGAGGATGAAGTCCGGTACTGAAGGTAGAAAAGTGAGCCCGATTGAGACATTGTTCGAACGCAGCTACCAGGAAAGCGCTTCTCGCATAACTGGAGTAATTTCCACTAGGTCGTCGAATGACCCCGAGATCTGCAGCCTCTGACTGTCTAGTTCCTCTTGAATCGGCCTCATTCTTAGACGGGTGTGAGTTACTAACAGAATTGCTGATGATAGTATTCCCAGGAATGATTTGATGAGTCTCACAGAAGCGAACCTTCTTTTTAGGAGTTCTGATGCCAAAGAAATGAGACGTGATTGCCTTTCTTTGGACAAGAATGCATTGTCACGGGTAGTATCCAACACTGCCCCTAGAAATTGAATTCTTTGAGACGGGCAAAGAACTGATTTTTGAATGTTCAGGGACAGCCTCAGGGATTGAAATAGCTGTAGGCATGAGGACGTTGCTCGAGAAGCCTGCCGAAAGGAAGGAGCCTTTATTAGCCAATCATCCAGATAAGGGAATAATTGTATGCCTTGAAGTCTGAGGTGAGCTGCCACCGGAGCCAGGAATTTCGTGAAAACTCTCGGGGCTGAGCGCAGGCCGAAGGGAAGGACTTGAATTGGAAATGGGCACCTTCCACAGTAAAACGAAGGAATTTCTGATGCTTGGGGTGAATGGGGATGTGGAAATATGCCTCCTGGAGATCCAATGTTGTCATGAAATCTGCATGGTCCAGAAGCTGAAGGATTTCTTGCAAGGTGACCATGCGAAAGGATTTCTTCTGAAGATATTTGTTCAGCTTTCTTAAATCCAGGATAGATCTCCATTCCCCTGACTTTTTCTTCATTAGAAAAAAGCAGGAATAAAACCCTTTCCCCACTTGAGAGCGAGGCACTCTCTCTATCGCTCCTTTCGAGAGCATGGTTTTTGCTTCCTTCCTGAGAAGAGCAAGATGTGGAGGATGTTTCTTTAAAGGTGGATGAGGAGGGGGGGAATGACAAATTCCAGGGTATGCCCACATTTTAGAATATCCAGGACCCACTAGTCTGTGGTTAGTCTTTTCCAATTGTTGAGATGTCGGGATACATTCGGAATCCTGTAAATAAGGTGTGGCAGATCTGCTGCAGTTGCTAAGAAGTCGTCACTGTTTTCTAGCAGAATCCCTGCCTTGAGGTTGACGTCTTCTATTCTGCTGTCTATAAGCGGCAGTTGGAGGGATTCTGTAGGACTGCTGCTGTTGATAATTATATCTTCCCTGAATGCCTTGGTTTTGGAATCTTTGATAGCCATCACGAAAGGAATACGATCCTCTGCCCCTAGATCCCCGAAAAGGAGTCTTCCTATATTGCAAGGGGCAAGGGCTCTGGCAGTGTCAGTATCTTTTTTGATCTCTTGCAAAGCCTCATCTATGTGTTTTCCAAATAACATATCCCCATCGAATGGCAGGTCCAAAATCTTTGTTTGGACCTCAGGGCGAAAGGTGGTAGATTTCAACCATCCATGACGTCTAAGGACTGCTGCTCCGGCAAGTTGACGAAAGCCCAAGGAGGCTAAATTCATCGAAATATCAATAATTTCCGATGCAGCCCTTTCTCCTTCAAGAAGAATTTTCCTTGCCTCCTGCTTCTTGTCATCAGGTAGGAAATCAAGGTATGGAGAAATGTCTGACCATAGTTGGCGGTCATATCTCCCTAGAATCGCCAAAGAGTTAGTAGCACAAACTGAAGCACCCGCCATGGTGGTGAAACACTTACCAATGTTATCGAGGCGCCTCCCATCCTTATCAGGTGGTGCTGTCACAGGAATGGATGGATTCCGAGACTTACGCTGAGCCGCCTGTGAAATAACGGAATCTGGTCTAGGATGTCCAGACAGGCAAACAGGAGCATCATCCGGTGTTTTGTACTTTTTATCGATTCTAGGGAGAATCGCAGGCACTGAAAATGGAGCTTCAATTATTTTAGTCCCTTCTTCCCAGATATGATCGATTATAGGGATAGAACGCACAGACTTCCTACTTTGGTCCTTAAAATCGCAAAGGAAACAATCCGTTTGCTTCACAGATACAGGAAGATGAAACCTGGTTGCTGCCCTTTCCATAATTGCGTGAAAACCTCTGATATCTTCAGGAGGGGAATCTACTGCCTGAGGAACTGGTGAGGATGGCGTAGGAATCAAATATTCATTCCATTCATCCACAGTCGTGGGTGAGTTCAGTAATTCCCCATCTTTAGCCACAGTATCGCCATCATAATCTTGGACTAAATGTTGCGCAGGTACAACCTCCTGAGGTACATTGAAAGGGGTAGCAGGACTTGCAATCTGCAAAGCCGCAGGCGTAGTGGGTGAGTTGAAACAGGCGCTGTTGGTGGAAAGCGTGTATGATAATCACTCAACATAGCAGTCAGATCCTGCATCAAGGCTATAGGCATCTGCACCATAGGCTCTTGCAGAAATGAAGCCTCTTGAGGACCTCGCAGAGACTCACAAGGCTCATAGTACTCTTCCTCATCGTCATCATCCTGATACTTGATCCGGAGTTGAGAAGGGTTACGTGCTGGGCTAAAAAGTCCATCGTCATCTGACTCCTCCAGATAGTGACTAGGAGGCAAGGGTGAAATATGAGAAACGTCCTGGTAATAGTTTCTTGAAGATGAGAACAACAACAATTTTGATGTTAAAACTGGCGTAATCTGTAAAGATGCAGGCCTTTTACGCCTCAGCGTCGACGAGATATACACAGACGGTGAATCAGTATCAGCAGAGATAGCCATAACAGAAGCTACCGTCGACGTTGTTGGAAAAGCCATCGTTGACGATGTTGTCGTCGAAGTTGCTGCTGTAGTCGACGGCGGACCCGTCAACGGGTGTTGAATCGTCGTCGACGGGGAAGCAGCATCGTCGTCGACCGTCGACGAGAGTTGTAACATCGTCGAAAGCATCGACGGCATGTGTCCTCTCGACGGCGATGATATAATCGTCAACAGTACTGTCGTCGATGAAGCGATCGTCGGCGACGGGATTTTCTTCTTCGACGTTGAGAAATCACTCAACAGCTGAGGAGATTTCATTGTCGACGATGCTTTTTTCGATGTCGACGGGATCTCAGAAAGTGATTTCTGCTATTTTGAGGCAGTTTTCACTGAAATCTTCATCTTTTCAGCAGATTTCACCTCAGAAGAGAATGAAAGCTTCTCTTTTTTAGAGTCACTCAGGGGGGGATCACCAGATCTATCCCTCTTTTTGGCCAGAGGGGTGGACGCCTAAGCACTCACACTGCCATCATCTCCTGAAAAAACATCAGATGTAGCCTTCAACTTCTCCAACCAAACCAGCAATCTTCCCTCTCTGTTTTTCAAAGTCTTGGCAGGGAAGGTTCTACAAATCCTGCAGTCTTTAACCTTGTGTGCTGGGTAAAGAAAAATACATTCCTTGTGGGGATCCTCAAAATGTAGTCTCTTCTTCCCACATGATGAACAAGGCAAAAACAAGCTTTTCTTTGATGAATCAGACATATCTACTCACAATAATCAGCTAAAGATGAAGAAAAACTGAGCAGAGCTCAGGGAGACTCCCTGTTACACGACGTGCGGTAGACAATCTGAGGGTTTGCCTCTCTGTGGAGGGTTCTAAGAGGGTGCTGCGGCCCGATTGGCTGGGTTCCAAATTTGGTTCTTTTTACAAAAGGACTAAGATAGGCTAATGTAGCAACCTTGTTGTCCATAGTAGCCTATTGTATAATGTTTTTATGACTATTATGTATATGTTTTATTGTACCGCGAGTCTTCCACCTCGACGGCAGGGATGATTCTAAGCATGTGAATCTATGAAGATAGCCCAATGCTGGATAAGTGCATTTCTACCTATACAGAAGTTATCCATCCCAGTAAACTGCTACAGGGCCAAGTAGTCCGCTGAGTCAGAAAATGGAAATGACAGAAGCATTGTGATAACAGTCTTTTGATTTAAGCTGAAAAAATGAGCGGCACCAAGCCGCTCTGTAATGGGCCATCACTATAATCTTTTGCTATTTATATCCTAGCTAGGAGAAGGTGTCAAAAGGGAAGGGATTCCAAATATTCTTCAAAACTCCCACCCCCACTACCAATAGTCACAATGTGGATACGTGTATGTGTTAGTAAGGCCTGCCTAACCAGAATAGTATGTTTGGCAATCATGTATTTGATTGCATTTTAAAACACTAACAGAACATAACTGCAATGTTTAAATATGCACAGACATATTTAAACATTGTCAATTTATTAAAATAATTGTGAAAACTTCTGAGGTGGCCTGATGACTTTTTTTTGTCCCCACGGGCTGGGGGGTGGTATTAAAACGTTTGAAGACCACTGCTCTAGAGAAAAAATTCTGTTCATTTGTAAAACAAGTGATCAACCTCAGTCTACCTGCAAGGTCCCGTTCATGAATATTTTTTCACTTTCATGCTCCCCCCGTGGGACACCGATCTTGCACCAAGGAAGGCAGGGGAAGCCCTTCCCCTGCCCCCGTCATCAAGGACGTCAGTGCACGAGGCGCGCTGATGTCATTGAGGGATTCCCTTTGTTTCCCAACGCATTGGAAGCCATTTGCTTCCAGCGCGTCGGGAAACTAAGAGGTGAGTTTCTCGCCGTGGAGGGTATTTAGGTATCGCCTGGCGAACGCAGTGCGAAGCGCTGTCGCCAGCGAGATCTATTGTTGCTGACTTGCCTCGGAAGTGGGACAGGAGATGGGCACGCGCAGGGCTTTTGCCGAATGTAGTCTGTGGACGCGCTTGTGGAGACGCGCTTGCAATGATGTGTACAGCCACGCGGCGTGCACATCTCCTGTCCCCCTTCCGTCCTCAGCAGCCTCATGCACTTTCACTTTCCATTCCCCCCGTCGGGGAGATGTTGGTCAAGGAACTTGTGGATGATGGCGCTTAAGTTCCAGACAACAGAACCCCACTTAATCTTCCCTCGCCAACCAAAAATGTATGTGTCCTTGTGTAATGAAAATGGTGCCCATGTAAAGTGCTCCAATACCTGCGGGTCCAGTTCGCAATAAATAAAACTACAAGGCTCACCTCATGCGGCCCGTACACCACGGCCAGCGCCTTGGTGTTGCCCTGCTCGATGTAGGCGGATCCGTCGGCCTGCGCGAAGACCCCCATGCGAGCCTGGATCTTGCCCAGCTTCCGCCCGTCCACGTGGTAGCCCTGGTCAGACTGCAGCTCCATTCCCGTCATGTCAGCGGCCGGCGAGGATGCACGGACAGACTACAAACCATGCACTAGCTTGGGCAAAGAGAGACCAAAATACTATCTCTCCCACCATGCCGCTTGGCATGACACCACTTCCGCCTGAGCCGGGCTCTGCGGGCCGTGATTCCCTTTGAACTCAGGTAGCACTGAGGGCATAGCTCTCAAGAACTAAGACGCAGAGTTACACATAACGTGATTACGGCGCAACTTGAACTCAGATTAGCGCAGAGGGTATACCTTTAAAAGTCAATGACGTGTAGGTAAGACTCAAGTTCTCATGAAGTCAGACTGTAAGGGTTGACAGTAAGGGTTGACGTCTCACGCAGACACGGGTGAGTCTGTCCACTTACATCGGCACAGTAACGGGAAGTTTATGTTACAAACGGGAGTCGAACCGGAGGTCTTTTTATTCCAGATATCATATGTAAACTTTCAAACTTCTAAGGTAAGACTTATTACTAGGCGGTTGACTATGGGCCCACAATGCACACTTGTTCTTATAGACCAGAGAATTCTGGAGGATTAATAATCAATACTCTTTCAGACTAAGATCAGCTTGTTTGTCGCGATAGGTAAGATTTTCACTTTTATGAATGGGTACGTTAGAGGCAGATACAAAGCTTGGACATAGTTTAAGTGTACGCTTTTCATTTCTGCACAGACACGCCTTTCATACTCACCTTTAGAAGCCCGGAGGTGAATATTCAAGCACGACCTTAGGTTACACTTGCATTTTTTACTTATTACGTGCATATCTTTTACCATACCGAGACCGGCTGCCTGACGGGCCCAAATTGTGCTCCTCGCGTTTAGCACCTCACGCGACCAGCACCTCGGGGGGGTCATTACTTTTCTCAGAGACCACTGTAATGCACGTATAGGGAAATTCGCACATTCAATGCATGAATTATTTTTTAGGTGGCACATCTATGTTTTCAGATTTTTTTTTAAAAACAACAAATGAATATTTTTTTGCAATCACATTTGTGTATAAAGTTTTTTGATCATTTGAGATAAATGATTTATTTGTTCACGTTAAAAACATAAACCTTGGGGACTCTCTCGCAGTGCGCTGTGTGTCAGGAACAGAGGTCTCTGTTGCCTTCTTTAAAACAGTTATTAACACCACCACCAATACCACCACCAACACCATCACCTCCACCAATAATAACCACCAATACCACCACCACCACCACCACCACCAGTAACCCCACGTCAGCGTCTCTCGCTCAGTAATAGCAGCGGCAATGTACGAGGCCAGAGCTGCAGCAGAGACCATCCCTCCCTCCTTCCCTTCCTCCCTCCATGCCTGCCATAAAGCACAGCCCGCCCCCTGCACCAGGAGGTGAAGCCAGGGCCCTCTACAGCTGCAGTGTTTTTTATTAGGCCAAAGATAGCAATGACATTACGCATTACCACACTGCACACTCAAATCACAGAGAGGGCAGGAACTACCTCTCACTCTTCCTTCTGAGCCACGACAGTTTATCACAGTCTGAACGGTGTTGGAGTGCTTTGTTAGTGTTTATAGCTTAGATCATATGTAAATCTCCCTTCACACTTTGTGTCTGTGTAGTTTACAACACTAACACATATTCTTCACTGCACTATTTATCACTGCTTTGAAGACGTCGCAGGCCGGTCTCTTCCTCTGATATTTACAATCTAGCAAGTGGTCAGAAAGGCCCTTTATTTCAATGCAATAGGTCTCGCATTCGCAAGAGTTTAGTCTATTAGTAAATGGCAATGCCTTTCATTTATGTTTTGAAACCCAAAACATAAATAAAAGGCATTGTCATTTACAATGCCAATTGCTCAAACTCGCGTGAACGTGAGACCCATTGCATTGCAAAGGCTTGTTTTAAAAAGGCATCGGAGGAAAGGAAAGGGTTTTCCTTTCCTCCGATGTCTTTTTGCTTGTTTTTTTAAAGCCCAATTGTGTCGAGGAGCGGCCCCTTGGGCTTGAAGGGGGGCAGAAGCCGTTAGACACCAGGGATTGTTTTAGTGTTGTTGGGGAGCGGCTCCTTGGGCAAGGGTGCTCCCCTTGGGGGAGCAATATGTTTTGGGAGAGCGGCCCCTTCGGCAAGGGCCGCTCCGCTTTGGGGAGCATTTATTTGGGCCGTCTCTGACCCCTTGGAAGGGCAGATCGACCCAAATAAACAATTAATTTTATGGTATGCCCACTAGGCCACCAGGGATTGTTTTTGTGGTGTCGCTCCCCTTTATCGGGTATTTATTGTGGTCGTTTCTGCCCATTTAGGGGCAGATAAGCCATATGTTTTCAGGCCCATCTGTCCCCTAGGAGGTCAGAAGCAAGTAGACACCAGGGCTTTTTAAATGTTGGTGTTGGGGAGTGACCCATTGGGCAAGGGTCGTTCCCCCCTATATGAGGGTGAATTTTTTGGCTGTTTCTGCTCCCTGTGGGGGCAGATCGGCCTTATTCTTTTAGGCCCACCTACCACCTTTGCTTGGCTGGTGGATAGTGTGTGCATTATTTGCATATGTGATTGTAATTTGGCTGCAAGGTTTCCTACTCGAAGTGCTGGACTCTTGGTTGAGCCAAACATGGTGCAGCCGGCGTTGCCTGCCTTTAGTGTAGATGCAGGGTGTAGAGTGGATTGCAAATTTCTTTTGCCTATACAGTTCTTTCAGTTGTTTATGGATGATGTATTTTTGGCTGAGATTGTTGAGCAGACTAATTTGTATGCTGAACAGTTTTTGAGGGACCACAGTGCCACACTTAAGCCCCACTCTAGAGCTATCCGGTGGACTCCCACAAATCTGGATGAGATGAAGTTTTTGGGTTTGACTTTTTCATGGGCTTGATAAGGAAGCCGTCAATGGCTTCATATTGGTCTACCAGTCCCTTGATGGCAACGGCCATATTTCCTGCGATTTTGTTGATAATACTTTGGCGTTGCCACAAGATCACCTTGACTGTGACCGTCTTTATAAGATTCGGCCTGTTCTTGATCACTGTGCAGATCGATTTTCAGAGCTCTATACTCCAGGGAAAGAAATATCTATTGATGAGTCTTTGGTCCTGTTCAAGGGCAGTTTGTTTTTTAGGGAGTACATCCCTAGCAAGAGGGCACATTATGGAATTAAGCTGTATATGTTGTCTGAGAGTAGGACAGGATATGTTTTTAATTTCCGTGTGTACACTGGTAGGGATTCCACTATTGACCCCCCTGGTTGTCTGTCCACTTTTGCAGTTTCATAGAAAATGGTGTGGGATCTTGCTAGAGGACTGTTTAACAGAGGCCACCATTTGTACCTTGATAACTTCTACACTGCTTTGCAATTGTTTAAGGAATTGTTCAAAGTGGACACTTTTGCTTGTGGCACAATCCGCTCTAACTGTAAAGGTTATCCAAAAGAGCTTGTTTCCAAAAAACTTCAGAAGGGACAGTGCAGTTCCTTGCGTAGTGATGAACTACTAGCTGTGAAATTTGTAGACAGGAGGGATCTGTACATGCTGACTACCATCCATGATGAGAGTACTGCACCTGTGGCTGTTTGGGGTCAGTTTGCTGAAGTACGCAAACCTGTGTGCATTTTAGACTACAATAAGCACATGGGTGGTGTTGATAGAATAGATCAGAGGTTGGAACCTTACACTGCTATTCGTAAGGCGTACATTTGGTACAAAAAGTTGGCCATCCATCTCTTCAATTTAGCAACTTTCAATGCTTTTGTTGTGTACAAGGAGTGTTCTCCCGAGTCAAAGTTGACTTTTGTTCAGTTTCAGCAGTCTGTGATAGGAAGCCTTGTTGTGCAACAGGCAAGTGTACCTAGAGTTGGAGTGGTGGAGGATGTGGCTAGATTGAAAGATCGCCACTTTCCTGATTTAATTCCTCCCACGCCCAAAAAAACACAAACCCTGTAAGATATGTAGAGTCTGCTTGCGAAGAGGTGTGCGGAAGGAGAGTCGAATGCACTGTGCCAATTGTCCTTCTAATCCTGGGCTGTGTGTGCCCTCATGTTTCAGACTGTATCACACTAAAAAGAGTTTTTGGGAGCAACCGTGAGTCTAATAGTGTACTGCCTGGTATGTATGGTTTGATATAGTTGTTCAGTTTCACATTTGGCAATAAAATGATGTCTTTAGTTACTGCTGTTTTTGTAGTTATAGTTTGGTATCTAGTTGCACTTGGTTTGTGTTTTCTTTCTTGTTTAAAAAACATTTATGAGGGTGTGCGTGGACTGGTGGTTGGCTGGTGGTGTGTGTGGACTGGCGGTTGGATGGTGGTGTGCGTGGACTGGCGCTTGGCTGGCGGTGTGTGTGGACTGGTGCTTGGCTGGCGGTGAGTGGACTGGCGCTTGGTTGGCGGTGTGCGTGGACTGGCGCTTGGCTGGCGGTGGGCGTGGACTGGCGCTTGGCTGGCGGTGGGCGTGGACTGGCGCTTGGCTGGCAGTGTGCTTGGACGGGCGCTCGGCTGGCAGTGTACGTGGACTGGCGCTTGGCTGGCGGTGTGTGAGTAGTGACACACTGCTAGCCAAGCGCCACTCCACGCAATCCGTGAGCTGGTGTGGTTGCTGTGTCAGGAATGTGGGCGTGTGAAAGGGATGGGCCCTTGAATGGCGCTGTCTGCTGGTGTGAGTGTTGTAATGTGCTGGGCCCACGGCTGGCGGTGTGAATGGTTTTGTATGTGTCACACGTATGAAAGGTGTTTGAATGTCCCGTAAAGAGGTTGGTGCCTTGTTGGGGCTTTACAGCTCTGGAGCTGTGAGTCAATGGTTCAGTTTCTCGCACTTTCAATTATTAACAGTGCATTTCTTTTTGTGAAATCTCTGGTTAATATAACTATATTTACTGAACCATCGCTCACCCTCGGACATTTGTACCGGAACAGTGATTCCACACAAAAATATGTGGTAAATTTGTTTTTTTCAGCTAAATTTGAGGTTTGCATGGCATTCTGGTTAGGAAAACATTGGGGGATCCACGCAAGCCATACCTCATTGGACTCCCCCGGGTGTCTAGTTTTCAGAAATGTTTGGGTTTGGTACTTTCTCAAGATGACCGCCAATCCAGGGGCCAAAATCTCAGGTGCCCCTCCCCCCCTAAAACCAGGTAGTTTTCTTATAAGTAATTTTGAAGTCTCCACAGTATGATTTGGCCCATTTCCTGTTGCAGCGACTATGCCTACCCACACAAGTGAGGTACCATTTTTATCAGGGGAGCGCTGGGTGGGAGGAAATTTGTGGATCCACGCAGATTCCAGAACTTTCCACCACAGAAATGTGGGGAAAATGAGTTTTTTTCAGCAAAATTTGAGGTTTGCAGGGGATTCTTGGTAGGAGAATGTTGGGGGACCCACGCAAGCCATATCTTGCTTGACTCCGCCGGGTGTCTAGTTTTCAGAAATGTGTAGGTTTGGTAGGTTTCCCTAGATGGCCACCAACCCCAGGGCCAAAAACTCATGCCCCCCACCCCTTGCAAAACCAGGTTGGTTTGTGATAGGTAATTTTGATGTCGCCTCAATAGGTTTTGGGCCCTTGCCTGTCGCGGGTCCTTGACCCACCCACCCAAGTGAGGTGCCATTTTTATCGGGAGACCTGGGGGAACGCTGGGTGGAAGGAAATTTGTGGATCCACGCAGATTCCAGAACTTTCCACCACAGAAATGTGGGGAAAATGTGTTATTTGGACAATGTTTTAGGTTTGCAAGGGATTCTGGGCAACAGAACCTCGTGAGAGGCAGTCAAGTCATCCAATCCTGGATTCCCCTGGGTGTCTACTTTTCCAAAATGTATAGGTTTGCTAGGTTTCCCTAGGTGCCGGCAGAGCTAGGGTTCAAAAACTACAGCTAGGCACTTTGCCAAAAAAGGGTAATTTTTCAATGTGAAATTGGGGGGTGTCCACGATGCATTTTGCGCCATTTCCTGTCGCGGGCACTAGGCCTACCCACGCAAGTGAGGTACAATTTTTCTTGGAAGACTTCGGGGAACGCGGGGTGGGTGGAAATTAGGGGATCCAGGCTAATTCCAGAACTTTCCACCACAGAAATGTGAGGAAAATGTGTTTTTTTTGGACAAAATATTAGGTTTGCAAGGGATTCTGGGTAACAGAATCTGGTGGGAGGCACTCAAGTCACCCCATCCTGGATTCCCATGGGTGTCTAGTTTCAAAAAATGTATAGGTTTGCTATGTTTCCCTAGGTACCGACAGAGCTAGGGTTCAAAAACTACAGCTAGGCACTTTGCAAAAAAAGGGTAATTTTTCATTGTGAAAATGTGGTGTGTTCACGTTGGGTTTTGAGCCGTTTCCTGTCGTGGGCACTATGCCTACCCACACAAGTGAGGTACCATTTTTATCGGGAGACTTAGGGTAATTCAGATTTGTAAAGCAACTGGTATTACCTACTGACTTTCGATGAATTTCTGCCTTCCAAATGAAAGACATTGTGTAAAAAAAGTCATTTTGAAAAATGACCGATAAATCTCATGCTAGTATGAGTACTCCCAAGTTCGGAAATGTGCAAATATCTACTGTTTCTAAACTCTATATTTTGTTCCCATTTCAGAAATACATAGGCGTCTATCATACCGATTTTTCCATGTATACATTTTCCCACAATAATTGCTATATACCCGGTAGATAATAAAAAGCCATTGCAAATTGCTGCTCAGTTTTTGACTCTGGGTTCGTCGGGATCTTGGTGAACATACAGGTCCTATATATCCCCACAACCAGTAAAGTCCAGCGGATGTAACGGTATATTGCTTTCAAATAGCTGTCATAATTAGAAGAAGTTACAGGTGAAACCGTTGACACAAAAAGCTGGTTTTTTCAACTAATTTGCAATTTTTCCTATATTTAACTGTTAGTTTCTATAAAGAAACCTTGATGGATCTACACAAATGACTCCTTGCTGAATTCAGAATTTTGTCTATTTTTCTAAAAAGTATAGCTTTCCAGAAACCATTATTGCTTTCATACCCATTTCTACCATTAACTGGAAGGAGGTTGAAAGCACAAAAAATAGGCCATGTCCCAGAAAAATGCCAACATTGTGTAAAAAATAATGGTTTTCTGACAAAAGTCTGTCATTCCCTAAAAGCTGGGAAAATTGTGATTTCAGCCCCACAAACCCTTATTTGATACCATTTGCAGGGAAAAAACCAGACACTTTCATTTGTTTCCCATTTGTCCCCAAAAAAACAAAATTTAGCTGTATTTTGGCGAATTTCTGGGACCTCTCCAGGGGAATCCACAAACCCTGGGTACCTTTAGAATCCCCATGATGTTGGAAGAAAAGGACGCAAACTTGGCGTGGATACCTTATGTGGTCAAAACGTTACAGGGGCCTAAGCGTGCACTACTCCAAATACCCAAAAAAGGCTTAGCACGGGGGGTAGGCCTAGCAGCGAAGGGGTTAACATGCCTTTTAACATAGGCAAGGTGTGGGTGAATTTCTGTGAGGGTGCGAATGTTTCCACTAAGAAGTCCTCTTCTAGGGGATCAGTGTGTAGTTTTACCCCATGGTAGTGAGCAGCCCTATTAATAAGTTGTGCAAAACTAATGTTATCAGGTGGTGATGGCCTGGAGGAATACAGATTAGGGTTGTTGTGTAGATCTGGATCTTGATCATAGTCATCCCATGGGTCTGGGTCCTGTGGTATGTTATGGTTGTCATCATCCCCTAGTGTATCCCCATCATCAGCATCCTGTGGCACAGGTGAGTGTGTAGGTGGTGGTGAGTTTGCTGGTGAGATAAGTAAGGATAAGAAGAAGGAGGAGAGGGAGGTATATAAGGGGGAGAAGGGTTAGTACCCATGTCCTTGCGTTTAAGAGGTATGGGAGGATCCTCTGGAAGGTCTAGTTTCCGTTTCTTAGGGGGTTTGGGGAGAAGTTTGCCAGTTTCGGGGCCAATATGCAGTGTTTTTTGCTTTGGATCCGAAGATTCTAGAAAAGAAAGGTCTTCGAGTGGTGTTTTGGCGCCGGAAGCTTGGTTAGAGTGTTCAGTTTTGTAGGTGTTTTGGACTCCAAAATCTTTGGTGAGGGAGTTTTCGGATACGAGATTTTTTCGACTCTGAAGCTTTCGGTTTGTCCTGTTTAGGCTCCGAAGCTTTGTCCTTTGGTAGCTTCGGTGTCGGGGTTTTCGGCGTTGAAGGTGTCTTCGGTGCCGGCAATGAAGTGTGGGGTACTTGTTTGGTTTTAAGTTTCGGTGCCGAAGGTGTATGTTCAGTCCCGGAATGGGGTCGACTCGAGCCCGAAGGCTTTTGTTTTGGTTTCCTAGCCGGGCCTGAGGGCGGGGCATCTGAAATATGTTCACAGTGTTGACCTGAGCCCGAGGGCGAAGGTGTTACCAGAGCCTTAGTTTTGGGTTTGGTGGTAGGCTGGGTGGTATTACTCACTGTCCGCTGAGCCGGGGTGACGGTTTGCTCCTTTTCCTTGGAGTAGTCTGCTTTGTAGACGGAGATATCCTCTTCTGCAGGTTGGAGTTCTGGATGGACGTTCAAACCTGCCCAGAAGATGTCTGGAATCAAGCTGCTGCCGCTGGACTTTGTGTCATCGAGCCCGACTATCACGGATGGTTTTCTTCGACCGGAACGATGTGCAGGCCTCACAGTGCCTTTCCTCATGCTCGGGGGAGCTGCAGAGGTCACACACTTCATGTAAGTCTGTGCGTGGGAATTTAGCACCACACCTGGGGCATTTTTTTTTAACAGGGTCAGTTCAATCGATGGCCGTCGTGGTCAGCACGGGTAGGCCCAACAGCCCGAGTCAAAGCTGTTGGTCGAAGATTATTTAAAGTTCTAGGATGCGCGTCGAAAGGGGAACACGATCGAGAATAATACAGTTGAGCGGTGAAGGATTGCGTGTCGAAGGGGGTTCGAAGACGATACCAACCCGGAGCGCAGCAAATCACATCCGAACCCAATGGAGGAAAAAAACAATCTGGGGATGGAGTCGATGCCCATGCGCACTATCATCATAAGGAGGAGTCACCTATCTTGTGACTACAGAGACTTCTTTTAACAAAAACAAACTGCAAACATCCGAGCCCAACACCAGATGACGATCTATGCACAGTATATGATCTACAACTCATATGCCTTGAACACCTATTTATTGACCAGATTTTTGTCATTTTTCCATGTGGTGGTCCATTTTTCCTAGTCTTTGTGCTTTCAACCTACTGTCAGTTTGTGATAGAAACAAGGGTGAAACCCATGAGTGACCCGGGAAAGCTATCAATTTTAAAAAAAAAGTAGACAATATTCTAAATTCAGCAAGGGGTGATCTGTGTAGATCCCTCAAAGAACTCGTTAATTAACCAATTCATTTACTGGCAGTCATGTAATCTGGTTGCTAAGATGGTCTCTGTGAGCGCAGAACGGAGAATCAATTGCAGAAATGCATGGGTAGGGCGTGGCTCGAGACACTAGCTGCAAGCTGACATGGTCCTATCCTGCTGAGCCCCTGGCTTAAGAAAGTCCACACACTGACGAATCGTAACACTGCAACGCCACAACAGGGGGAAAAACTGTGGCAGAGGTACAGACGCAGCAGCGGCAGGCAACGGATGTGGCGAGAGGCCATGAGACAAGTGGTTGCATGAGATGGAGGCCGTGAGAGCTTTGAGCAGACACTGCATCACTCCTGCCTCTTGCTGTATGCTGTCCAACTAAGTTACCCTTTTCGTACATTCCAATGGTGTGACCACCCCTCGTCGGTCTTTAGCAGTTTTTATAAAGACAGCCTGGGCCAGTTTAATCTTTTGGTGCCACTGATTGCAGCAATACTGAGCGTGGCTGCCTTATAATCCTATGGGCAGTACAGGACAAGAGAATGCGGCAAAGAGCAAGAGTACAAGAGCATGTAGCAGTATCCAAGGTCTGAACATTGCACATCTGGGCATTGGTCATCTAGGCTGTGGTAAGTCCTAAGGAAGGGGTTCTTAAGGGAAGAGGAGTACGTTGGGGGGCGCCGTTGGCAGAGTTACAGGTTCGCAGAAGCAGCCCAGCTAGGTTTGGGTGTGACTTGTGGGCTGGGTTAGTCACTATCCTTCCTGTTTTCCACAATCTTGCTAATCAGCTAATAATCTACTACCCCACCACAACGCTATTCCTAAAGTTGAAAGCTGGAGGGTAGTGGCGAGGGCCCTACCTGGACGTCCACCTTGCCTACCACATCTCTCCACGGACTTCATTCTACATTTTTACATCTGGGCTCCATGAAATTGTTGGTCCTGTGTGCGGTCTTTGTGGTTAAGGCTGGTTTAAGGCCAAGGAGGGAAAGGGGCAGAAGGAGGGGTGCAACAGGAGCTGCTCCTCCCCAAAGTTTTTGGTCTACTCCTGGTACTGACTAATCCATGCAAACTAAGTGCTGCAACAGCCTGCAATCTGCAAAACTCTGAGGGTATCTCCAAACATACTCGTGCCCCTTCTCTGTAGTGTCACTGTGGGGGTCATCTACTAGGGAAGGCGTGGTTGCGCAGACCCTCCAGACTCTGGTTGGAAGGTGACAGAGGAGTGTTTTTAATCCAGTGTTAAGCTGACCATAGAGACCTGGGGGTGCTTGAGGTGCTGTAGCACTAGGGGCACTAGTGGTTCCAGCTGAAAGGCAGAGCTTATCTCTGCAGTAGCAGCACATCTAGGATTGGGTGCAGCTTGCAGGTTTTGGGCCTCCTCAACATTAAAACCTTTCCTAGGCACCACCTCTTTTGCCTTTTCCATCTAATTGCTTGTTCGCTCTTAATGCCTTGGTTAGAATTATGATGGCAAAAAAACTCCCATCTAGTAGAGGTATTTTCCCCAAATTGTACCAAGAAACTAAATCTCACCCACTAAGAAATAAAGTGCCACATTTGGGAGTTTTAAAAGAGAGTGGTATAATACTGACGTATTTTCAAAAACTATTTGAAGAAATTTCCATCTCCAGTTCAGAGGCAGCACCGATAACTATGAATGAAAAGCGAATGTTGATGAGAGCCGGCGGACTGCATCCATTGAGGTCTTGTGGGAGCCTCATATTTCTAACCAATCACAAGGTCAATTGAATGAATTAATTCAGCATTTCTATAGCACACGGCTACTCAAAAAGTGTCCCGGCGCTGTTCAGTTTGCCACAGGTAAGTAAACAGGAGATTGATGCCTTTCCTCTTTGCTAACATCTGAATAGAAATGTCTTCAGCTCCTTTTTAAATGTTGCTTCTTCGGGTATCCGTCTAAGGTAATCCAGGACTTTATTCCACAGATTCTCTGCTATGGCCGTAAAGGAAGCACCTCCCCGCCAATGTTCCAGAAAACGCAGACACACGATAAGACCAGCTGAGCTCAAAAGCAGCAGTGTCCCCGTCCAGTAAGCCTTGATACGATCATTTAGGTACCTAGGTCCCTTATTGTGGTAGGCTTGATACGTTAGGGTGAAATCTTTATACCTAATTTGCTGACTAACTGGCAGCCAGTGAAGTTTGCCTCGAAACAATGAGACAAAAGTGAATTTCAGAATTTTATAAAATAAAAGGACTGCCATGTTCTGCATGACCTGTAAGCGCTGGATCACATATTCCCCGGGACCAAGATACAGGATATTAGCATAGTCCAACCTGGATAGAATCCGTGATCTACCCATTGTGATTCGGGCCTCATGAGCAAGTAAATAAAGAAATTTCCTCAACATGCGGAAAATCCAAAAACAGGATTTTACCACTGCTGACACCTGTGCTCCAAATGAAAGCTGGGTATCGAACAGCACACCCAGATTTCTTGCCACCGCTGTTCGAGGTGGCGGCGGGGGAACACTTTAATGGCCTGGCCCCAACCCATCAGGGAAAGGGGTCCCTTCTAAATAATAAGACTTCTGTCTTATCATGGTTGCACTGCAATCGATTGGCCCTCAGCCAGTCTAACAGTGCCACCAGACAGTTGGCAAAGGCTAACTTTGCCCTCTCAGGCTCCCCATCATACGCAAGCAGGAGTTGTGCATCATCCACATGAGAGATGATCTTGATACTATAGGATTCCACCAAACGAGCGAAGAGACGTGTAAATGTTAAAGAGTGTGAGACTAAGAGAGGACCCTTGTGGCACCCCCCATTTCAACTCTTTACCTCCTGAGGCGTATGGTTTCATCCGACCACCTCTGCTCGCGGCCTTCAGGGAAAGATACCAACCAGCTCAGCAAATATCCCGCTACTCCCAGATGTTTTAACTTGTACAGCAGGATGTTATGATCTACCCTATCAAAAGCTGCTGAATGGTCCAACAGCACCAGAGCCACATTGCAGCCCGAGCCCAGATTGAACTTGGATTCTGGGACCTCCAACATTGAGTTCTCGGTGCTGTGGCCGGCTCGGAACCCTGATTGTGAGGAGTGGAGCAAACTATTTTCCGTCACAGGTGGTGAGTTGCCGGTTTACCGAGTTCTCCAACATCTTTGATGCTACTGGCAGCAGTGAGACAGCCCTGAAATTTGCTAAGCATTCAGGATCAGCATTGGCCTTTTTACTAGCAGAATCACCCTGGCTTTTTTCCAGTTGTCAGGTATTAGGCCTGTGTCAAGGAAGCTAGCAAATAGATTCTGATACACCGGAGCAATAATATCCAAGATTGACTTCAATATGTGAGAGGGTATCAAATCCATTGGGGTCCCTAACCTGCAGTTCCAGAAAGCGGCTGTTACATCCTCTACGGATGGCACCAATAAAAGTAACCAGTGAGGAATTCTGTAACTGCTCCACTGGTTCTTTTGGTTCTGGTCCTACCAGAATGTTGTTCTCCTCTGACGAATTAGCCTGGATTCTGAGGATTTTTTCCCTCAAAAAAGTCACGCAGTTGGGAGCATAGGTACTGGCTGGGTTCCAACAGGGGGGATGTAGCTTTAGAATCCGTAACATAACAATTTTAAAAATCTCCCTCCCATCATTATCGGCCTCCTTAATTCAGTGGGAGTAGAAAGCAAACATGGGAGTATCGGGGAGCATATATGCTGGGGTCCCAGAAAAGGGGTTGGGGGAAAGCTATTTGGCTTCTTCAGTAAGTGGTATTGAATCTATCATAAAAGGCTGGAAAAGGTCTAGGTCCCAAGGCCCTCATGGTCTTTCTTCTGACCTGATCAAACTCAACCCTAGTTTGTGGGCTCAAGCCCTGGGTACGGTGTTTGGTTAAATCAGTGGACTTGACATACCAAAAACCTGGAAAGGTAGTATCAGGGTTCCGCTGTATATATAAGGACAAAGGGACCTACCATTGAGCAACCGTATGATTATACTGTTGGACATCGTAAGATCTATGGGAAACATCTGCTGGGGTTATTAAAGACTGGGTGAGCAGTGCAAATTTTTTACCGAAGGTCTAAATTGGTTTTCGTAAAGGCTATTCAACAAAGGATGGCTGTTTATGCTTAGTCTCTTGGCCGAAAAATATGCCCTTAAAACGAAACAGCCCCTTTATATGCCATATATCGATTTGTCAACAGCGTTTGACACTATTAATAGTGCACTACTCTGGAAGAGATGTGTAAATGAAGTGCCCTCTCCGTGTATTAAAGCTGACAATCCAACTGCATCAAGGCTCATGGACAAGGGTTGAACTGGGGGGTAACTGCGCTGTCCAGAAAAATTGCCACTCCCAAGTGAGACAGGGGTATATATTGGCTCTGCTCCTGAAAAAAAAAAATATATATGTGAAACAATGGCCTTGATGCTTGGGAGAGCACTCGCCGGTGTTTGTTTGTCATGCAGTCTACCTTCACAGTCCACACAGTATTTGTATGCCAACGCGTTTCAAGGTAAAAACCTCTTCTTCTTGGGCAGCAAATATCATATCTGAAGCTCGTATTGCTTTTATAGCATTTCCGGTTTTATTTATTCATCTAACCACCCTCCAGTGGGCGTGTGCAAAGTGCAATTCTTTATGATGTATGACGGGACACCAGGTCCTTAATGCGAGAGTTAGTACTCATTTTAGTAAATTCAAATGTTCATTTGCTCTATTAAAGTTCATTATTTTATTAGTAGGTCGTGGTTTGCTTCAGACAGACTTATTTAGCATATAGAGCGTCGTGCCACGCAAGCCAAGACAGTGCAAACCTGCAGCCTCACTCAGCTGGTTGAACCTTTCTCCTCCAGCGGACGATGGTGCCTCTCCCCACGGCCAGGCTGTCGTGTGAAATTCTGTGAGACAATGGCCTTGATGCTTGGGAGAGCACTCGAAGGCGCTAGTTTGTAATGCAGTCTACCTTCACACTCCACACAGTATTTTGTATGCCAACACGTTTCAAGGTAAAAACCTCTTCTTCTTGGGAAGCAAACATCACATCTGAAGCTCGAATTGCTTTTATAGCATTTCCAGTTTTATTTATTTATCTAACTGCCCTCCAGTGGGCGTGTGCAAAGTGCTATTCTTTATGATGTATGCTGGGACACCAGGTCTTTAATGCGAGAGTTAGCATTCATTTTGGTAAATTCAAATGTTCATTTGTTCTATTAAAGTACATTATTTCCTTAGTAGGTCGTGGTTTGCTTCAGACAGACTTATTTAGCATATAGAGCGTTGTGCCACGCATGCTCAGACAGTATATATATATATATATATATATATATATATATATATATATATATATATATATATCAGCTCAGATTGCACCTTTCAAACTCGGGAATTCACTCGCAGGTGGGTGCCCTGACTGTGGCGATGCAATCCACAAATAATCAACGCTCCAAATCCCTCTTGTCGCAAAGGAAACAAGCACTCACAGGAGACGCTCGGAAGGGATTTTATTCCGATATAACAAACAGACGCGTTTCTGCGAAATGCCTTCCTCGGTGTTTGCTCGCCCACCGGGAGGTCGCCATTTTAAATGCATGCATTAGCTGTCACAGCAATAAGTTAACCTAGAAAGGGGACTTGCACGTTCATCATATATCGTCCGCCATTATTAAATTTGCAATTGTAACTCATTCAGGTGGAACCTTGTTTGATATCATCCCAAATACAAGGCAAATCACAATTTCATCATCCGTATTACTGATCTGAATTATAGAACAGAGCAGGAAACAAGTTACATTCTATGTACACAATTGCACGCATTGTGGCTATTTAACAAAGTTTGTGCCATGTATTGGCTACGGCATCCAGATAACAACACTCAAAGCGCACTAATACTCGGAAAATCCGCCATTTGTAAACCCGCAGTTGTGAATCATTACTTAGACCATGTTTATATTGCATGACAGTACCTCTCAACTTGAATGTTATGGGTCTAAATTCCATACGGATAATAACCACACGGGCCACCCACGCATTGTATCTAATGTGTAGCTTGTAATTGTACATCTAAATCTAGCCATGTATTGGCTTACGATATTGCCCAATCGTATCTACAATAAATCAGTGTGTGATAGACCCAATTTCTATCAAATTGTCCTTATCTTCATCCCGCCGTGTATCGGCTTTTTTGTACCATCCTGAGAGGTACTGTCATGCAATATAAACATGGTCTAAGTAATGATTCACAACTGCGGGTTTACAAATGGCGGATTTTCCGAGCAATGTATTAGTCCGCTTTGAGTGTTGTTATCTGGATGCCGTAGCCAATACATGGCACAAACTTTGTTAAATAGCCACAATGCGTGCAATTGTGTACATAGAATGTAACTTGTTTCCTGCTCTGTTCTATAATTCAGATCAGTAATACGGATGATGAAATTGTGATTTGCCTTGTATTTGGGATGATATCAAACAAGGTTCCATCTGAATGAGTTACAATTGCAAATTTAATAATGGCGGACGATATATGATGAACGTGCAAGTCCCCTTTCTATGTTAACTTATTGCTGTGACAGCTAATGCATGCATTTAAAATGGCGACCTCCCGGTGGGCGAGCAAACACCGAGGAAGGCATTTCGCCGAAACGCGTCTGTTTGTTATATCGGAATAAAATCCCTTCCGAGCGTCTCCCGTGAGTGCTCATTTCCTTTGCGACAAGAGGGATTTGGAGCGTTGATATATATATATATTCACTTAAAAAACCATAGGTTTCACACACGTTATAGTTAGGAATTAGCATTTAAAAAACCTTGCAAATTCGCTTAAAAAACCATAGGTTTCACACATGTTATAGTTAGCTGGACATTTCACTTTTAAAAAACCATTGAAATCCCCCGTTATAGTTAGTTCAGATAACTATAACTCGCGCGCCCGCAATCCACTGCTCATGACGTCACATATTACATCACTCATGACATGGTCAGTGGCATCACTCATGACATCACTGATGACATCATCCTTGTGATAGAGTGACGGTCGCGCGAGTTATAGTTATCTGAACTAACTATAACGGGGGAATTTCAATGGTTTTTTACGAGTGAAATGTCCAGCTAACTATAACGTGTGAAACCTATGGTTTTTTAAGTGAATTTGCAAGGTTTTTTAAATGCTAATTCCTAACTATAACGTGTGTTAAACCTATGGTTATTTAAGTGAATTTGCAAGGTTTTTTAAATGCTAATTTCTAAGTGTGAAACCTATATCTTCCATAAACTTATAAAAAAAATTTTTTTTAAGTTTTTCACGGTGCGCGCACGGTCTCCGTGTGTGCATGCGTGCGTGCTCCGTGCGCACATGCGTGCGTGCTCCGTGTGCACATGCGTGCGTGCTCCGTACACGCATGCGCGTGTGCTCCGTACGCGCATGCGTACGTGCTCCGTACGCGCATGCGTACGTGCTCCGTGTGCGCATGCGTGCGTGCTCCATGCGTGCTCCGTGCGCGCGTGCTCCGTACGCGCATGCGTGCGTGCTCCGTGCGCGCACGGCAAGTCATGTGATTACGAAACACTTTATTAGTTCAAAGTAGTTTCAGTTCCAGAATCTTCCAACACCACACCCACTCCCCTCATTAATACTTCTTATTTCCTGGGAGAAGGAGCTGAACTGCTTTTCCTGCACCTGAAAATGGCAGAACAGGAGACTTCTTCAGGGAGTGAGGACCTTTGTGCCCCCAAGGCAGAGGAAACAAAAGGACTCATTTATTTGGCAATGTTTTACTTTTCCAGAGGGTCAGAAGAAGGTGAATGCTCCTAAAGTCACCTGCACTGTTTGTGGAGTGGTCTTATCTAGAGGAGACCCTAAAAAAAAAATACTCCTTTAGTATTTACTCCATGATAAGGCACTTTAAAGCAATGCATCCTGTGGCTTATGCTCGCGCTGCAAGAGACTACCCACCAGCAGCTCAGCCGAGCACATCATCTGCAGCCGCAGCTCAGCCAAGCACATCATCTGCAGCCGCAGCTTCACCTGCTTCCAGACCTCTGGATATGCACCCTCTGTTTGAGAAGGTGCATATACGGTGCAATGTGTGCAATGCTGTTCTCTGTTATGGTGAGAGCAGCATTAACCTAATAGAGAACAAGATACAGCAGCACACATGCTCCACCCCTAATTGTTTTCCTTTTTTTTTTGTTTTGTTCCTGGTGAACACTTTTTTTTTTTTTGCTGCATTTTTTTTGGGCTGCTCGACAAAAAACAGTTCTTTTCAGAACTCACTTCACTTCTCCAAGAAGAGCTATATTCCTAATATACGGTGTTGTAATTTTTTTAATGAATTTTTTGCCACCGTGCGCGCACCGTGTGCGCACCCCGCGATTTTTTGAAAAAAAAAATGTTTTTTTCACCCTTCGGGGTCCTTCAGGGACCCCTGACAAAGGCTAGGGGGTCAGGAACTCTCTACCCTGCCCCCTTTTCACGTTCTCCACCTTTCTTTTTCACTGTCACACACAAAATGGCGGCCGACACTTCCTGATTTCGACCGATTCGAATGTTGACTGACATGTAACCACCAATCAGAATTACGCTCGCGCACGTTATGGTGCGCGAACCTGCGCGCCTATAGATATTTATGTACTTTTGACTGCAATTTTCTCAGGAACTACTGAACAGATTGACCCCATATATACAAAAGGCACATGCCTGACCTGAGGACTACCTCTTTGCCAAATTTCAAGTAATTCTGTTCAGCCGTTCGGGCTGTACCTTCGACTAAAGGTCCTATGGGAAAATGCAAGGGGAAAACACGTTTTGGGACGCCCCTTTTTTCTCGGCCCCCGCTTGACGAATCACCCCGAGACTTTCAGGGTAGGAGCTGAGCGGAGCGCCCCATTAGTTTTGAAAATTTCGCGAGGATTCGTCAACCGGCGCCAAAGTTATTCAAAATAGAATTTTCAGATTTCCTATGGAAACTCGGTCCCAACTATAACTATCTACTGGCGACTGCCAGTAGATAATATATATATATATGTCTATATATGTATATGAATGTATATATATGTTACCATGGTAGGATTAAACCAGGTTTCGTCTTGTCCACCAAAATTAGGACCCAAGGCTATTTCAGTAATGTTTTACACCATAGATACTGTGTTGTTGGACCTTGCGCCGGTCGGCCTTCAGTGGCTAAGTGGTGTTCCAGTGGAGGTGGCTAATGACTACAGATATTTAGGCATTCTTCTTAGATGTAACTTACATGTTAGATCCCATATACATCTCTTTCCAAGGCTATTGCAGGTGCTTTAAATAGGTTGGACCTATTGGGCCACAAGTATGGAGTTTTAAGAGAGACCTATAATGCTTAAAGTGTCAATTCATTATTGTATGGCTGTGAGGCCATGCCAGCAAAATTCTAAAGGGGTTGCAGACTTTTGAAATGAACACCTGAAAAAAATAGCTTAGCTTGCCCACAGGATCTGTAAATAGCGTCCTGAGATAGAAAATGGCCTCACTAGCACTATTTAAATATAAACCGTGGATCCTTAACTATTGGTCTTGTCTTCTTAAGTCTGATGAGGGCTCCTTAAGGCAAATAACAAAATGTTACCTGCAGGAGAAGTACGATTGCCAATGGGCTGTTAATCTACTTGATATCACGGCCTCTCTAGTTATTCGAGCAGGGTATGAATCGCAAAATATGTCTGGAGTCCAGCAGAAACAGATACAACACTTGATAAATGAGTCCTTTAGGAAGGCCGACAGAGGACGTGTGCAATAGAGAATCTGTATCGCTTAATGGAGTCATACTATGGTGGGCATACCCAGCCTTACCTGAAGGACATAAAAAAAAGTGGTTATATTAGGAAGTTGGCCCTGATGGTGAGGCTGGGGCAGGTACCAGCCTTTATAAAGTGGAAATTGGTTATACAGGTTGGGGCGGTAAGTTGTATGTGTCCCTTACACTAAAACGCTCCACTGCACTTTCTGCACATAATTGCATCTTGCACATGCTTTGTGCAAAGTAGAAGAAGTTTGCTGCTACCAGTTTTTAGAATGGTACAGGTCTGTAATTTTTGTGATCTAATGACAGTAATTTTAAGTTGTATTACTATAACACCGTGCTATGCTGTAGGGACATTTTCGTCTGGAGATGAACAGTTAGCAGAGCTGAGCAGTCCACCGTACTAAGGGCCTCATGTAGGTAAATAAATTTTACCGGTTCTTAAATACCGAGCCGTACCGAATCGGTAAATTAGAATCGGTAAGTTATATGTAGGTAAAAATTCGGTAACAGTTACCGATTCGGTAACATTCGGTAAATACGAATCGGAATTCACCGAATCGGAAAATACCGAGGTGATAATTACCGAATCGGAAAATACCGAGGTGGTATCTACCGATTCGGAAAAGACCGAGGTGGTATCCACCGAATCGGAAAATACCGAATCGGTATGTACGGATTAGGTAAATAACATCACATGACTTGACGAAACAGCTAATCCTGTGCAACGACAGCCCACCCAACCAGGAACTGCCCACACCCAGGCAGGTGTACACAATTAGCCGACGTGGCCACACCCAGGCAGGTGTACATAATTAGCCGACCCTGGAGAGGCTTGGAGTGCAGAGGAGAGGCAGGGAGCAGTTGCATGTGCGAGCGGGAAACGAACAGCATGTCCAGCCAGAGAACACAGAAAGACGGAGGGGAAAGGAGGAGGAAGCTCAAATTCAGCCCCAAGGAACTCCAGGTGCTGGTGGAGGAGGTGGTGAAGCAGCACCAGAAGCTGTTTGGGAGGCAATCCCTGCAAGTGCCTGAGGCCGAAAAGCGCAACATATGGCTGGCCATCCAGGCGCAGGTCAATGCTGTGGGAGTGACCCACAGGGACATTGAGGTCCTCAAAAAGCGCTGGTATGACCTGAGGATTGTGACCAAGAGGAAGATGGGCGACATCCAGAAGGAGGCCAGCCAGACCGGAGGTGGAACCAACAGGGCACCTGCCCTCACCGAACTGGAGGAGCTGGTGGCGGCCACAATCGAGCAAGAGAGCGTCGTGGGTCTTGGGGACGCCGACAGCTCTGCCAGAGCCGCAACACACCAAGGTAAGACGAAAGCACAGCAATGTAGCCCCCCCTACCCCTATCCCACATCCCCCATTGTGAAACGAGAATCACACTGCAGTCCACACGTGTCAGTGCAGACAGGCAATGCATTCCGGGAGATGCAGTCAGGGCAACACTAACCATGACGTAAATGTCACAGGGCAACAGGGCATGTCACGCACTCGAGGCACAAGGAGACAGAGGACAGATTGGAATGTGAAATGATTTATTGTGACGCTTGCAATGCAGCTCTTCGGGGACACTGAGCCAATGTTGTTTTTCTGTCCACAGATGTGACATCATGCAGTACAGGGCATGCTGCAGGGGAGACGGCACACCTGCCACAAAAATCACCTCTAGCCAGCACGAGTTCAGACCAGGGAGCAGGCCCACTGGCAGCCGCACCACCAACACAGCCAGCCTCGCCGCACACAGAGCCAGCATCACCTCACCGAGAGCCAGCATCACCACAACCACAGCCAGCATCGCCACTCATGTTCGAATCACCGGCCACATCTCCGCTTGCAGGTGTGAGAATGAGGAGGCGTCCAGCAGCCAGGCTACGAGCCTTCGACACCTCGTCAGACGACAGCATGGGCCCAGAAGACCGCACCGGGCACCAGGAAGGGAGCCATCCCACTGTGCCCCACACCTCACAGGCAGCACAGACGGAAGCAAGAGGGCGCCGCAGGTCGCGTGTCCAGAGTCCACCAGCACCCACTGACGGCCATGGTGTCTTCTTGGGGCTCGAGGGCCAAATGTTGAAGCAACAGCGCCTGCAATCAAAGGCAGTTATGTCAGTCCAGAGGCACATGCGGGTGATGAAGACAAGCTTAGTCAACATGGACACAAACATTGGCGGCATGGCTGCGGGCATTCGGGACATGTCCCAGTCAATCCAGCAGTTGTGCAGCAAATTAGATGCTGACATCGAAGCACGGCGCCGGGAACGCCAGAGAAGGGACACTACCAGCAGGGCACTCAACCGTCTGGCAACTGCGACTTCCCTACTTTGCCGGCGCTCTGTGACGATGCAGGAGGGCCTAACACAGTGCTGCAGCGACCTGTCTCGGGGGATGGTGCAGGTGACAAGTGCACTAGGGGTGCTATTGACTAGTCAGGCGTCGACAACTGCTGCAGGGGATGCTGCGGAGCGCATCGACACCAGCAGCAGCATCACACCCCCCGTCCCAGAAGCACGCAGGAGCAGCAGGCGGCTTGGGGTTGGCTCTAGTGAGGATGCACAGGCCGTGCAATCCACCACTGCAGCGCGTATGCGCAAACATTGATGTGGCCCTGCTTAGCCACTTCCCATTGGGTGACGTAACCCTGGACATACTCCTTGTATAGATGGTATATTGCCAGATTGGCCTGTTCATGTGTTCATGGCGTGGTGCCACATTAAACTACGTCATGACTTCTCACAACTCGCTGTGTCCCCTCACTTACTCAGAAATAGTTGCATGTGATCTCTGCCCGTCTCTCTCTCCCATCGATTGCAGTTGGCACTCTAGCTGCGCTGCCCTCTGGCTGGCCTGACTCATCCTCGTTGTCCTCAAAATATGTTAGTTCCACATCTGTACCTTTTTTCGTGGCAAGGTTGTGCAGCATTGCACAAGTGGCAATAATCTTGCAGCAGGTGATGGGTTTGTACTGGCGTGCGCCTCCGCTCTTGTGGAGGCAGCGGAACCTGCTCTTCAGTAGTCCAAACGTGCGCTCCACCACATTGCGTGTTGTTTTGTGGGCCACGTTGTATCGTCTCTCACTCTGGGTTGCTGGGTGTAGGTAGGGAGTGAGGATGAATGAACGGCATGCATATGCACTGTCGCCTGGATGAGTAAGAGGGAACCATCAGTTACATGCCTCTATACACTCTGATTTGCAGGTTTCAAGGGGCGTCACTGTTACTTACCCAGCAGGTATCCCTCTCCGAATTCGCCGGCACTCAGTCGTGTGTAGATCCCACTATTCTGGAAGATGTAAGAGTCGTGGGTGCTCCCAGGAAACTTTGCAACAATATCTGTGATGATGTTCCCTGCATCACAGATCACCTGCACATTGATGGAGTGGGTGGACTTCCTGTTCCTGTAGATGTGCTCTGTATCAGCTGGTGGACAGATTGGGATGTGTGTACCATCAATACAGCCGATGACATGGGGGAACTGTGCCATGTGATAAAAGTCTGTTTTTGTTTTCTGCAGTGCAGCCTGTGTGTTTGGGAAGCTTATGTAGTGGTGCATTCTCTGCATCATGGCATCCAGGAACTTCCTGAAGAAACGGGACAGGCAACTCTGGGATACACCACCCACCGCAGCTATCACCACCTGATAACTGCCGGATGCCAGTAGATGTAGGCTGCAGAGCACCTGCACATGTGGTGGTATGGCGTGCGCCCTTCTTGTTGGCTGGTCCAGGAGTGGGTGCAGGTCCCTTATCAGGTCCATGATGGTTTCGGGGTGTAGCCTGTACCTCTCATATATCTCTGCATCAGTCAGCTGTAATAGTGTGATGCGCTGTCTGTAGATTTGTTCCTCCCGTCGCCACACCCTCAGTCCTGCTGCCTGTAGACGTAGGCGCCTTGCAATGACGTACATGGCGGCCATGTTGTCCACGCTGTTGCATTTTGGGATTGCTTATGTGCATTGTTGATGGTTACCACCTGCTTTCAATCCGTGTTAATTACCGACTCTTATTTACCGATTTTCCTGGATTTCTTAATTACCGCCTGCTCCTACATGTCATTTTAAATTTTTACCACTTCATATTTACCACTTCATATTTACCGATTCGTTAATTATGTATTCGGTAAACATGAATCGGTATTTTGGAATTCGGTAACTATGAATCGGTATTTACCGCCTCATATTTACCGAAAAGTGGTTTTTGGACTCCTACATCTCACTTGTCTGAATACCGGTCGGTAACGGCATATTTACCGAAAATCGGCCGTTACCGACCGGTATTTCGCTACCTACATGAGGCCCTAGATGTACAGTAATGGAACACTGAGGTCTGACCACCAATGTATGTTCCAAGGTTCCTGTGAAACTGGCTTTAACGACTAGTGTCCTAGCTTGAATCAGGAACATGATGGTCCCTCACTGTATTCACCCCAAATCATAATATTTGGTTTATGCCTTTTGAAAATGAGAAATTACGTTTGCTTTCTCATCTGCTATAATTGGATTCCGCTATATTATTTAATTGTTTTTTGCACATTTAGTACTGTTGTGGTTTCATTTTGCACAAAATGAATTGTATTTTGTGCACAGATAATTATATTTTTCATAAATATTACTGTTGTAGCACTTTCTGCACAAAACGAACAGTATTTTGCAAATTGCTCTATATATAGGTAATTTGCATGTGTGGCTTCTTGGAATAAATTCCCTAATGACCCCAGGCATCGCCTTCCGTTGCATTTCTCCTATATAATCATATCTACTCAATACCCTGTAAAAAGATAGATATCCGCCTTTTGTTCTGTCATAAATGTATCTATATACTAATAACAATACTTTGCATAAGTAACTAAGGGGAGGGCGAGTAGCATATTTGCATATGATGAAATATATTTTCGCGTAAAAATAGAAGGAAATCGGTTACGCTGCATGCAAATCTTAGCCCTGGGTTTTTAGAATATTTTAATTTTATGACGAGTGGGTGGTTTTGTGTGTAACTAAATTTTGGTGAAAAATACGTATAGAAGATGAATGAGGATTTTAAGAAGTATGTTGTATTTTAAGGTTCTATATTTGCGTAAAATGTTTGTATTGCCTTATTGACATGAAATCAAGCCTTTGTTCCTCATCCCCTTTGCCTTCATGACACGAAAACGGTCAAAATCTGTCATCTTGGCTTTCTTCTCCCTGGCATCTTTTTTCTTTGCCCATTTTGTTTGAGCGCGTTTTTCATTGACATTTTCTTACTCCCTGACAAGTCTTATACACTTCTGACGAGGGCTGTGGGGGAACTGGAGCACAATGTCAGTAAGCTGAATGCACTTGAAGGGCATAGCTTACGTTCTGACGCCACTGCAAGGGCCATCCACCAGTGCCCTATTTTGATCAATTATGTCAACAATTGAAACCAGCTTCCCGGCATGCAGATCAAAGGAAATTTAGGCAACCCAGCCAATCTGTACATAAGGCTTGAAAACCATGGTAGCGATCCCGGAGCAGAACGGTATGTTCTTCAAGGTTTTCCCAAATAAACTAACCATTGAAATAACAAAATACTGAAAAAAGTAGGAAACAATTACCACTTGGGACGTTTTCATTTGAAACTTCTTGTCACGATGGCAGATTTACAAAAGCAATATACCATTACATCCGCAAGACCCTTGTGGATGCAGTGATATATAGGGTTTGTAGGTTCACAAAGAACCAGTGGTATCAAGAGCCAACAACTGAACTGCACCTTACAATGTTTCTTTAGGTCTCGCCCGCGTTGCAGTGCATGCGCTGCACGCTTGCGAGATCTATTGTCATTGGTTTAATGTCCGGCTTATTTGGAAGTGGGGTTGGTGCACGCCCTGTCTCCCTTAGGCCCCGCCCACCCATCTTTTGCTGGTCATGCGTGCGTTGTGTCCTTGCCTCACGCTCGAGACCCCCTTTTCTGAGAGGCTTCCATCGTGTCCCACCACCGCAAACCGGTGCTTGTTTTTTCATTCACGCTTTCACTTTAACAATAGCTGCCGCCCTACCACGCAAGTGCTGTGTGAGGCGCAATGGCACAGCTTTTTTTTTCTTCCGAGGAGTTAGCCTGTGTGCTTTTGGTTTCATGTTTCATCATCGTGCAGCGGAAAAAACCCAAAACATTCTGTATCAACTTCTCTTTACTGCAATCGTTAAATACGAGCGGCCGGACCTTATCATTGATCGCGCAGGGATTATCTAGGCTACAGAGCATCCACTCCCAGGCAGATACTTAATGCTTGAGATAATAGTTTGTGTCTGGCACGCTTGAAGCCATATACCAACAGTGAAGGTTTATGCTTCTAACGTAGATCACAAGAAAGTGGTGGAGCGCGAGGCTTGCAAAAAGAAAAAGAAACGCATTATGTCTCTTCGTATCAAAACAACTTTCTTTTCCAGTGATAAAGGGGGAGATCAGCACCATTACACAGTGTAACACTGGAATTGAATCATGCGAGGCACAATATCTGAAATTAGTTTGATTTTGCTCATGCTGCAGTGATTCCTGCAATCAGGAGCTCAGCTCCCGCAACGCCGACACAGCCGGGCCCAGGCAGGGCGGCGGGCCCGATCACGGGAGGATGCTGAAACACATAATCACTGCGTCCGCCGGCAGAGAGGTGGTCCATCGTTCGTGGCTCTAGAGACCAGAGGGCTGCAGCTTGCAGCTGAGCGAGCCTCACTGGCACAGATGTGACCCAAACTGCCTGCCAGCCCGAGTCCACAGCTGCTTTCGCTGGCCGCCCTCCCCCTGCTGCAAAATTAAGTCGGCCTAAGCGCATACTGTATGTGCGCTGCAGTTAATGGGTGAAAGCTTCCATGGTATAATTGGGATATGTTAACTATTGTTTGCTGTTTGCACACTTCGGCACACAGCAAAGGTGCATCTGACACCACCCCGTTTCCTAAACGTTAACGACAATCATATAAACTAACTTTGCCCATCACGATTTAAGGTGTCAGGAATCTCTCAGGCTGCCAGACGTATCTACAGACATTTCTCACTTACTATTTAGTTCATGGCTATGTCATTATGGTAAAGCCTCATGTTAGGGACAATTACGTACCTTGACGGGCAGGGAATGATCACGTAGTGTGCAGAGAATCTTCTTGGGTAGGAAATAACAGTCTGCTATAGAATAGTGCGGTTGACATGGAGCATCAGTATTTGTGCACCAATACTAACAGTGTGCAGCCGAGGCCAAGCGATGCATATCAATTACCCACTTCTCCCTTTCTTACACTTGGATTCAGAGACATGTGCCCATAACCTAATAAATGAACTATATACTATATCTCCATGGCCTCACTGAGTGCCCTCCCTGGTGAGTATATATGCGCACAGACGAGCTGGTTCCAAGAAAGAAAAAGACACACTTGATGGACGGAATGCAGAACAAATCAAAACATTCATCCCCAGTCAAAAGATCTGGGTTAAATCCATCATTCTTTTGCTCACCATGCCACCCCAGTTTAGACCTGGCCATATGCAAATCAGTCTTGACCCTGTGCCTCATGGGAACAGTCCAGCCCGAACTGCCAAGAAAGGGCCAGAAAGCATATACAATGTCACTGTGGTTACACCTACGGTGACTTCATGTGGGCACAGCAATGCAAAAAATGTTTCCTTTACACACGCGTGTAAAGCTTTGCTTTCCAAAGCCAACATGTCTCTGGACACTGACCCTACCAAGTCTGAGGCCACACCATTTACGCCCTTCCTTTCATCAAAGCTTCCAGCACCCTCCCGCAGCCAGAGGTGATCACACAATTCTCCCATTCTGCTACCAACAAACATGTCTACATTTCTGTCACGTCCAACTCCAGAAACTATCAAAATTAAGAGACATCAAGATGCAACACAAAAATACTTTGTCAATGTCTTAGTTGCGCAACACTCTCAGTCATAGTGGCAACCTGGAGGGATTCACATGTGATATCTTTGATTATAAAGGCAAACAAAAATATTAACAAACAGAATACTATATGAGAAAAAAAAGCATTAAAAAATACACAAACAGGAAATGTATTATTATAGGTGTGTTGTGTGTCGATTTAGATACCGTATATAGGTTTCCCGATTTATGTCCTTATATAGGCACAATTCGCACTGCCCATATTTAGGCATAGAAATCCTACCCTTAGTTAGGCATTCTCCATGCTAACCAAATACAGGCATGGCCACCTACATCCGTTCATCTACGTCACGAGTTCTTGGAAAACCAGACTCTTAAGCCTTTAGGACTTCCCCTTGCTTGGATATTGATTTCTCCAAGAACTCATTTATTATGCATGAACATCTATTCCTCAGGGGTTCATTCATGACGTTCCTCTGCCTGACTTTTATGTCCATACTGGCATTCCAAACACCTTCAAGGTATAAATATACCTTCTCTTACCATGGCTAACCACGGTTTGGCTATCTATTGCACGACGGAGCTTGCCACGGCAAGTTCAGAAGGAAGTCAAGTCCCTGCCTGACACACGGACCAGACGCTGTGATACTCCTCGTAGAGAATCCAGCTCCAGTGTTGGACTCCCCTTGCGGGGTGTTAAAGATCGAGACTCGGAAAGAGATTCCAACCTCACTCATTCCAAAGGTATGGAGCGGAGTAGAACCTAGAGGGATTTTTGGCAAATCTTGGCAACTATAGCTAAACTAGACTATAGACAAACAGCACCTACTTCTTACCTCGTACTACACTTAGGTTGGGTACACTGGGGTAGAACTAGCTAGAAGCATCAGATGAGTATTAACATTTTAGCCTGTGTTATTTATGTATCTATTTTTATGAATATCTGTCATAGCAATAAACCATGCTATTGCAGTATTATTTTATCTTACTGCTAACGCTGTACATATTATACTTTGCATTCTGTCTTACGATTGTAGCAGTTCATATCTCTTGCACGAGAAATAAGACTGTCCAATAAAGCCTTTTTATTGAAACGCCCGTCTATCTATTTCTGTGTAACTGTAGAAACGAAGCATGCACGATTGGCTGAGTGAAACTTATCTATTGTTTCCACGATTCTGAGATTGTTCCGATTCTAAGGGAAACAAAGTTGTCATGTTTATGCGGTGGTCAGAAACTAATTCCTTCTTGTTTATTCGAGAAGTTTCTAGTGACCTCTGATTTAGCTGGCACACACAAGTAATTAAGTTTAATGTACTCGATAGACACATACTGACCTCAGTCCTATGTCAAAGCTATAGTGTATATTATTCCAATGCGCAGGGCCTATCAGGAATATAGGAACTACACTATATGGCGCCCAACGGTTTGGTAAGGCACTAATTTAACGCTAGATACTGAAGTAACTCAGTCGTGCTTTTCTCAGAGACCCCTACTCATAATACTCCATAAGACGTCTGGAGTGGGTAAGGATAATATCCGCCATAGCGGAGTAGGACGAAAAACCCTATGTATTAGCTGTTTGGTTTGTTCAACGTTGAAGGATACAGTGTTCCAAAATACTGTGCACCTTATCTTTGTTCCCTTGAAACTTGCTCTGCAATTTTCATTAAACAATGTCCCAAAACGAGGATAATAACACCGGAACCGGTGGAGCTATACCCGATGAAATCGCAGCAGCTTTTGATTTTACCGGTCTGGATGAAACCAATGAAAATGAGAAAATCAACGCTCCAAATTTAAGGAAAGCCATCATTCTAAAACTTATAAAACATGGCCTAACACCAAGAGGTGGTAGAGCAGTTTTTGTGATAGAGGCACATGAATCTCACCAGACAGAGGTATTCTATTCATGGATAGTATTCCCAGAATCAAATCCAGTAACTAAAACGTTTCACTTCTACAAAGAAGATGAACCACCTGAAGAATATATTTCCTTCCAGGATACTGAAATTCCACTCACATACCAGGAGCATGATCTCTGGTTTAAAGGCACCCCTAAAACATTACAATCACATTACCAGGCTCGGTCAACTAGGTAGACCAGGAGCAACATGGACGATTTTAGGCGGCTACACACCTCATCCGGACATTGAAGAAATGTCCCACGTAGAATTACTTGCTCAACTCAAGGAGTTGATCAAAATATATAGACAATTGGTTCAATATGTCATGCGGTCTTTCACAGTCCAACCAACAATAGCCATTCCAAGACAAACCTCTCACCAGGGGAATGCGCTAAAAATCACACCACAGACTTTATATGCAGTCATGGGTAAAATGCCCACAAAACGTGAACAAATTCCGTTCTGGATAGATCAAAAAATTATTCAAATCGAAGCAGTATTTCTTAATACCAGCCCTTATGAGAAACATAGGATTTTAACAATCTGTTTACCAATGGGGATAACACCACATCTGGAAGACTGCACCACTTGGGGCACAGTCTTTGCTGCTATCTACACTAAAACACATGGTGTTCAGTCTATGGCGGCAATACCTGATGTCCTGAAACAAATTCAAAACGAATACGGGGCAGAGCCTGCTCTGAATTTAGGTATGAAGTTACAGAAAAATTTAGACCAGGTCTCAACAATAATATTATCTAATAATAAAGGAGAGGCAGCATCAGTGTTAATCCGCCAGAAATTAAGGGAATTTGATGTAACATAACAACCAAAAGAACTAGCCAGAATAATTGAAAAATCCAATGAAGAATTAGGCCGAGACAGTTTGGGAGGGAAACCAGTTAAACCACAACTGTCTGAAAGTCCTGAAAAGGCCTTTACTAAAAACAATCCTACCTCTTCTAAAAAAAAAAAAAGTGGGACAATAATAAACAACATTCAAAAGAGAAATATTCTCAATCCCGAGGTAGGTCTACTCAAAAGGAGCCCTCTGAAAGGAGGTATAACCTCAGGAATAGGGATAATTTGAGAAAACCTGACAGGTATCAAGATACTGATACACGTTCCTCTCGTACCTTTCAGATATCGTCACGGACATCCGAAAGAAAAGGACGGTCAGACCACAAAGAAGAACGCGTGAAGTCCAAAGACGATCAACACGTTCAGAAAAACAAACCAAAATCACAATTCTCCAAGTAAAAAGTATCAGGTCTGAAGATAAGACATGCCGAGGATTCTGAGAACACAACTCAAGAACGGAGAATGGGCTCAGACAATGTTGGATAGCCCAGCAGAAGTAACAATAGCTCGCCAGAACCTGAAGGGACTTCTGGAGACAGTGGACGTGAATGAGGACATTCAAGTTGAGACTGTAGACACCAGGGTTAGCTCTCCACATAGGTTATATGAAATAACACTCCGGATGGAGGGAGACATACCTAGAAAAGTGAAAGCACTCTTTTGGGAGCATCTTTCAAGGGGTTATGACATACTTCTAGCAGAACGGGACTGGCCACCAGAATTTGTCAGAGTGCCCACATGGCGAAGACATCATTAGGACAGCCTTCTCTAACCATGTTCCAGTACATTTAAAATATACTTATGCCAGGAAATGGGCAGTGGCCCAAGCCCCAGCATTATACAAAAATCATGTAGGATGGGATGAGGATTCACCTCACCATAAGATCCAGTTAAAAAATGAACCAACTGCACAAAGGCAGTATCCAATTAAGCAAGAAGCTGAAAAACAGGTCAGGGAGATATTAGATCAACTTGAATACCAAGGGGTGATTGAAACATGCACCTCATCAATGAACAATCCTTTGTTTCCTGTTTCCAAACCAGACAATACATATCGTCTAGTTTTGGATTACAGACACCTAAACTCTTGTTGTACAATGTTTGCAGTGCAAAATGCACATAGTACAGCATTAATGAATAACATTGTGTGTAAAAAATTTAAAACCACATTAGATATTTCTAACAGTTTCTTTTGTCAAAACATAGCACCTGAAAGTAGGTATTTGACAGCTTTCTCAACAATGGGGACCCAGCATCACTTCTGTCGTCTCAATCAAGGATCCAAGAATAGTCCAGGGTTATTCTCAGCAAGGGTAACAGAGTTACTACAAATTTATGATGACAAGGCATTGTCATATGTCGATGATATCTATCTGAAAGACGATGACCTGAACAAGCACTTTAACAGGGTAAATACCATTATACTGGGCTTCACCTCTGAAGGTTATAAAATCAAGAATTGCTCATCTCAACGTCCTTTTCCTAGGATATGAACTATTAAGTGAAGGCAAAAGCCTGGCAGCCAACTTTCTAGAAAAGTGTGCGCTGCTTCAACCTCCAAAAACAATGAAAAACTTGCACTCTATTCTAGGTTTCCTAAATTTTGGAAGAACATACATTATAAACTACGCAGACTGGGTTAACCCTCTCTAGGAATTAATCAAACCGGATTTTAAAATCACACATTGGACATGGGAACACAGATATCCTGCGTTCACTTCAAGCTGACATGTTAGCAACAAGACACTTACAAACACGCTTAAACATACACAACTTAAGTGATCCGAATCATTCTGGGTCAATGCGGATTCACCTACTTAACTTTTAACGAAGGTGAAAAAGTACCAATTGCATACAAATCACATCTGTATATGCAAGCAGAAATGAAATTCACATCGACAAACAATTCTGACAGCAGTTCAAACCGCTGCAGCAAAAGAAAGAGCCCTAGCACAGGGAAAACGCATTATGGTCGTAACCCCTGTACCAGCCTAAGAGGCAGTTACAAAAGCGGGTATTCCAAATGCAAAAGCTTTACATCCAAGATGGATACAGTGGCTTAATTCTCTTGCTGCAACTGATGTTGAATAGGTTTTTGATCCTTATTTGAAAACACAAGCATTCCTGCAATACGAACACGAAATTCCTCTGCCTACTGACATTCTCCCTCTTGACCAGTACGAAATTTATAATTTATACTGACAGATCTGCACAACCCACTACGGAGGGTAAGCAAGCTTATAGTGCAGCATGCGCGATCGTTAAAGGTTGTATGCGCGATGGCAAATTCAGATGAATGGTCACAAAAACGCAATCTCTAGGAGATTGTACAGCTCAGCGAGCTGAACTACAAGCATTTAAAATGGCACTTGAAGAACAAGTTACTTACCTTCGGTAACGATGTATCTGTAAGAAACATTAGTTAGTTAGATTCCTCACCTTAGAATATCCCCAGGCGTCAGACTGGATCCGGAAGATTTTTCGTCAGCAATACCCCTTGCGCGTCGCTAGGCGTCGTCCGCGGCTCCGCGTCCGTCGGCGTCGTGCGCCGGAATGACGTCGTCGGAGTACTTAGACGCCGCCCTCGCGCGCTGACGTCAGTTCTTGTACATAGCTTTCCGCGCCAGGAACGCAGAGCCATGCAAAGACCGACACTGGTGCCAAAAATAAAATCTAGGGGCCTGAAAAGGATAACCTTAACCCTAGATGTCAGTTCGCAGAACGGGGAGGATGGGTGGGTCGGTGAGGAATCTAACTAACTAATGTTTCTTACAGATACATCGTTACCGAAGGTAAGTAACTTGTTCATCTGAAAGAAACACGTTAGTTAGATTCCTCACCTTAGAATAGATACCCAAGCAATACCATCCCCGGTGGTGGGTCTGCGAACCAAGATCACACCAGAAAGTCCTGGAGGACAGAACGGCCAAAGAAGCCATCCCTCCGGACTTGGCTGTCAAGGCAATAATGCCTGGCAAACGTGTGTAACGAAGCCCACGTCGCCGCCTGACAGATGTCCTGCAAAGGGACTCCCCGTCCCAAAGCAGTAGTAGCCGCTGTGGCCCGAGTAGAATGGGCGTGCAGCCCAACAGGAGGGTCCTTTTTTGCCAAAGAATAGCAAATTTTGATACACAAGACGACCCACCGAGAGATGGTCCGTTTGTGCACAGCTTTCCCCTTCTTAGCGCCCACGTACCCAACAAAAAGCTGGTCGTCCACCCGGAACTGTTTAGTGCGGTCCAGATAAAAGGAGAGCGCACGTTTTGGGTCCAGACGGTGGAGCCTCTCTTCCTCTTTGGAAGGATGCGGAGGCGGAAAGAAGGTGGGCAAGGTGACAGACTGCCCAAGATGAAATGGAGTCACCACTTTCGGAAGAAAGGAGGGACGAGGTCGAAGGACAACCTTGTCCGGATGAACAGACAGAAAAGGAGGCTTTGAAGATAAAGCCTGGAGCTCACTCACCCGTCTAGCCGAGGTGATGGCTACCAGAAAAGCAGTCTTAAGAGTCAGAAGACGAAGAGGACAATTGTGAAGAGGCTCGAAGGGAGCGCACATCAGGAATGTCAAGACCAGATTCAAGTCCCACTGAGGCATTACAAAAGGGACAGGAGGGAACGTGTGAGTAATGCCTTTCAGAAAGCGTGTAACCACAGGGGACTTGAAAAGAGAAGGCTGATCAGGAAGCCGCAAGAAGGCGGAGATGGCAGCAAGATAACCTTTCAGGGTGCCCAGGGCAGAGCCCTGCCGGGCCAGACAAAGAAGAAAGAGAAGAACCTCAGAAAGAGGGGCGGAAAGGGGATCCACAGCCTTTGCTGTGCACCATGCCACAAATTTGTTCCACCGGCAGGCGTATACCGTCTTTGTGGAGGGACGCCTGGCTGCCAGAATGATATCACAGACTTCAGGAGGCAAGTCAAATGGCATCAACTGCCGCCGCTCAATCTCCACGCATGGAGGTGGAGGCTGGACAGGTTCGGGTGGAGGACCGTCCCCTGCTGCTGCGACAGAAGATCCTCCCGAAGGGGCAGACGTATCGGGGGATCGGTCAACATACTGAGTAGCTCGGGATACCAGTATCTTCGTGCCCAATCCGGAGCCACCAAGATGACTTGGGCCCGGTCGTGCCTGATCTTCTTCAGCACTCTGGGCAGAAGTGGTATAGGCGGAAAGGCGTACAACAGACCGCAACTCCACTCGTGACGAAAAGCGTCGCCGAGCGAGTGCCGCCTTGGAAATTCCAACGCGCAGAACTGCTGACATTGCGCGTTCTCTTCGGTGGCGAATAGATCTAACCAAGGCTCTCCCCACTGCAGAAAGAGACCTTGCGCCACTTCGGAGTTCAGACGCCATTCGTGATCCATCATGCACCGGCGGCTGAGTTCGTCCGCTCTGGCGTTCAGAGAGCCCGCCAGATGTTGAACCACTAGGGTGACGCCCTGGTGTTCCAGCCACGTCCAGAGGCGCAGAGCCTCCTGACAAAGGGTCCACGACCCCACCCCGCCCTGTTTGTTGCAATACCACATGGCGGTGGTGTTGTCCGTGAACACCTGCACGACACTGCCCCTGACAGAGGGAAGGAAGGCTTTCAGTGCAAGTCGGATCGCTCTCAACTCCAACAGGTTGATGTGGAGACGAGACTCCGCCGGAGACCAGAGGCCTCTGATCTCCGCCTCTCCCAAATGGCCACCCCAGCCCAGGAGGGACGCATCCGTCACTACGACATGCTCCGGTTGGGGAAGGGAGAGGCTCCTGCCCATGACCCAATCGCGGTCCGTGAGCCACCACTGCAACTGTTGTGCAGTGCCCTCCGAGATCAAGACATGGTCGGACAGGTTGCCGTGATGCTGGGCCCACTGAAACTTCAGGTCCCACTTTAGAGCCCGCATGCGCCGCCTGGCGTGATGCACTAGTAGGATGCAGGAGGCCATCAGCCCCAGAAGCCGCAACACTAGCCTGACCGAAACCCAGGATAGAGGCCGAAAGATGGGAATCAGGGCCTGTATATCCCGGACCCGCTGTTCCGGTGGATAGACCCGGAACTGCGCCGAATCGAGAACTGCTCCGATGAAGAGGAGCTGTTGAGAGGGACTCAGGTGTGACTTCGGCACGTTGATGGAAAATCCCAGCAAATGCAGGAGATCCGCCGTAGTCTGGAGGTGGGAGACGACTGCCTGGGGCGAGCCCGCCTTCAACAACCAGTCGTCGAGATAGGTGAAGACTGGAACCCCTGATCTGCGCAGATGAGCTGCGACCACCGCCATCACTTTCGTGAACACCCGAGGGGCACTGGTGAGGCCGAAGGGGAGCACGGTAAACTGAAAATGCTCGTGGCCCACCGTGAACCGCAGGTAACGCCGGTGGGCCGGCAGGACGGGGATATGGAAATATGCGTCCTGCAAGTCCAACGCTACCATCCAGTCTCCGGGGTCTAGGGCAGCTAGAACCTGAGCCAAGGTTAACATCTTGAACCTTTCCTTTCGGAGGAAGGCATTGACGTTCCGGAGGTCCAAGATAGGGCGTAGGCCCCCTTTGCCCTTCTTGGGAACCAGAAAGTAGTGGGAATAGCAACCACGACCTACTTCTGGACTCGGAACGCGCTCGACGGCCCCCTTGGCCAAGAGGGCCGAAACTTCCTCGCGGAGAAGATTCAAATGATCCCCCGAGATACGGTGGAGCTGCGGTGGCATGGCTGGAGGGGTCGTCTCGAAGGGGAGGGAGTAGCCCCTTCGGACGATTTGCAGCACCCACCTGTCCGATGTAATGGACCGCCAGTGGAGCAGGTGATGGCGAACTCTGCCACCCACTGGCGTGGAATGGGCCTGAAAGCTCGGACTAGGAAGGCTTTGAGGCGGATGCTGCCGGGGTGGATGTGGGCTGACCACGTCGTCCTCCAGATCCGCCACGGCGGAAACCACGTCCGCGCGCAGGTTGGTTCTGCGGCTGGTGGCTGGGCGGACGTGAGGAGGCGCCCCTTCCTTGGCCACGAAAGGGGCGAAAAGCGGAGGTGTGCGCTCGCGGAGCCGAGAGGCCCAAGGACTTGGCCGTAGCCCGGGAGTCCTTAAAGCGGTTCAGCGCACTGTCCGCCTTCTCACCAAACAGGCGAGTGCCATCAAAGGGCATGTCCATGAGGGTGTTCTGGACATCCCCGGAAAATGACGTGGACCGCATCCAGGCGTGGCGACGGAGTGCCACCGTGGTGGAAATCGCCCGACCGAGCGAGTCCGTGGTGTCAAGCCCACATCGTATGGCGTGCCGCGCTGCATCCCTCCCATCGGCCAAAGCCTGGTTAAGACGTGTCCGGACCTCCTCCGGACACAGGGGCAGCACGTCCTCCACCGTATCCCACAGAGAATGGGAATAACGGTCCAAGAGACAGGCGGTGTTTAAAGACCGCAGGCCCAAACTAAGGGACGAGAACAGTTTCTTGCCAAACTGCTCGAGTCTCTTGGAATCCCGGTCCGGCGGAGCGGTCGGGAAGGAGGATTGGGAGGTAGAGGCCTGGATAACCAGACTCTCGGGGGTGGGGTGTTGGGACAGGAAACTGGGGTCGCCCGGAGCAGGGCGGTGGCGCCTGGCGACGTTCCTATCCACAGGAGGAACTGTGGAGGGCTTGGACCAGGTGCCCTGCAGAACGTCAGTGAGGGCCTCATTGAACGGCAGCAGAGGCTCAGTGGAGCTTGCTGCGGTTTGAAGCACCTCAGTGAGGATGTTAGTCCTCACAGCCACGGCAGGCAGCTCGAGCCCAAGGGCTGCGGCCGCCTTGCGCAGCACCACAGAAAATGCTGCACCCTCCTCCGAAGCCACAGTCGGAGGAGAAGTGAATCCAGTGTCTGGCGATGTATCAAGACCACTGGCCTCCCCCAGTTCATCTGCCCAGTCCTGTGAAAGCTGCGACTGAACAGCCAGAGGGTCCTCAAACCCCTCCCAGTCGCCCCCGTCGTCCGATTCCTGATAAACAGGAGGAATGATCGGAGCCGGACTGTAGAGATGAAGGGTCTCAAGCGGCGCCGGACGCGGCGTCGGTCGACGCCGGTGCGGCGCCGGGTCCGGAATAGGGCTAAACTGGGGTTGGACGCCGTCCGGCGTCGGCAGCAACGGCGACGGCGGCACCGGAGGTGTAGGCGGCGGCGCCGGCGGCGCCGGTGACGGTGGTTCATGCGCCGGCGCCGGTGGAGGAGTGGTTAGGTCAACCGGCGTCGACGGGGGCCCAGGGATGGGCCCCGCGGGGACCTGCGGCGTCGAGACCGGAGTCGTCGACGGCGCCGGGGCCGAAGCCGCCGGCAGGCAGGGTCGCCCAGTCGAGCCCGCGGGGCCCGAAGGCGCGCCAGCGGGCGTCGACGGCGGGGCCAGGCCCCTCATGGCCGAGAGGAAGGCACTGACCTCCGCCGGCGTCGCGTTAGTCCCAGGGACCGGAGGGTATGGGGACGGGCGCGGCGCCTGCGGCTCCGCCGGAGCCGCGGGGGTGGAACCACTGGGACCCTCGGCCGAGTCGCGCGAGGGGAGTCCGAAGAGCGATGTCGCCGCTTGGACTTCTTAGAGCGTTTGGACTTACCCGACGACTTGGAGCCCGACGATCGATGGTGGCGTCGGCTAGGGCTCCGCGAGCGATCCTTGGACCTCCTCCTGGACCGGGATCGCGCACGACGCGGAGCCGAGTGGCGAAGCTCGAGAAGCTTGCGGGACCGCTCCCGCCGAGCCTTCGAAGTCAGGGCCTAGCAATCGGAACACGACTCCGCGTCGTGGTCGGGGCCTAAACAGTAGAGGCACCGGCGGTGGTGGTCGGTCACCGACATCAGTCGATGGCAATCCTCGCAAGCCTTGAACCCAGGCATCCTACCGGCACCAGATGTCGACAGACAAGGATCAAAAGTGATCAAAAAAGATTTAGTCAAAAAAGACTAAAAGGGGTAGCTCTCCCGGATCTGCGCTTACTGGCGCGGAAAAAAGAAGAACTGACGTCAGCGCGCGAGGGCGGCGTCTAAGTACTCCGACGACGTCATTCCGGCGCACGACGCCGACGACGGACGCGGAGCCGCGGACGACGCCTAGCAACGCGCAAGGGGTATTGCTGACGAAAAATCTTCCGGATCCAGTCTGACGCCTGGGGATATTCTAAGGTGAGGAATCTAACTAACGTGTTTCTTTCAGATAATACGGATCACGAATTCCCCACACTCATAGTGTGAGATTTTTTATTGTGTTCAATCATACAATATATATTTACAGAACTGGCTTCAAAATGGTTTCAAAGATGCAAAAGGTGGCACAATAAAGCATAAAACGCTTTGGGAACAAGTAGTTCAATTGCGAAACGGACTACAAAACACTCACGTGATACACACGCTGAGTCATCAACGTGATGGCGTTCACATTGAAGGGAATTCATTGGCTGATGAAGCCGCGAAAGGGGCTGTGCAAACGGCTTCCGTAGCTGCAATCACTCGTTCAAAAACGAAAATAGACAGTGAAATAATACTGGCTGTCAATGCTACTAGCAAAGGCAGCGGTGCAGCGTTACCTAAAAAAGTTTCCACTCAAATACTCATATAATTGATGCAAACAGCGTTCCGTTTGCTCGAATCCCTGGAGTGGGGGAAATGGTAATACCAAACATGGAACAAAGATCAGCTTTGATTTACAAAGCACATCTGGGAGAGGGTCTGACACATCTAGGGATCTCTAAAACAATTTTAAAACTAAAAGAGATGTACTGGCGGCCAGGAATGAATACACGGATTCAAACTTTTATCAATGAATGCATTGACTGCAATAGAGATAGCAGTACAGAACGCCACCAGGCACCTGTATACAACGTAGCCAGCCCAGTTCAGACACCATTGTTAGACAACATTAGACTATCTACATGCAGCCATCCCGGTGGATGAATGCAGTCCCACACACACTAAATCAAGGTTCCTTTGGATGTGGCCTCAGCGCTCGGCTGACGCTCAAAATGTTATAAAAGTTTTTCGAATCTTTATCGGCACATACGCAATTGGCACACTACATTCTGACCAGGGTCCTGCGTTTAGCTCTCGAGCTTACAAAGAAGCCATGGCCAGTTTGGGCATAGCATTGCAGTATTCTTCTCCATTCCATCCAGAGGGACATTCTGTTGTGGAAAGAAAAAACCGGGACATAAAGCAGTCTATAACAGCTAGGGTATTAGGTTCGGGTGATGGGTGGGCTAAACATCTTTATGGGGTCCAATCCTCATTAAACAATTTGCCAAGAAGTTCTCTAGGGGGTGTCACTCCATATTAAGTCCTATTTGGAACTAGAATGTTGATTCCGGACCTTGACATGAAAGGCACAGTGGTGGAAAATAAAAAATTTGATATCAAAGATAGTTTGGCTGTTTTACAGGACTTATATGAACTAAGATTGAAACAGAGCAACACTTTCCTGAAGCCAACCACCACTGGGGAAAAACAAACTGTTCCAGCAAGGCCTGTCTGGATCCCAAAGCTCGATGATCTAGCCAGAGAAAAGATTGCGGACAAGAAGGAATTTGGGCCTTCTTACAGACAACCAGTACCTGTCCTAGCAATCCACGGATCAAGACCAGTGCTACTGCCGCCCCTTGCTGGTAAAAAGGAGAAAAGATTTGTGTCCATCGACCTGATCAAACCACACTATGTGGCCGATACTAAGCAGTAGGAAAAGCGGACTCTGACAATGTAGCAGACGCACTCCGCTGGCTACAATCGAAGAGGTTCAAACGGAGAGACTCATCACCTTTAAAGATTCTACAGTGAGATATAAAGGACTAAGCAACAAAGTTATGGAACTCGTCCCTCTTGAGACCCAAATAACAGTTCGTCCTGATACATATGTCTACACACGAAGTAACAAGTGATCAACTGGTTCCAGCAATTTCAACGAATCCGGATGCAATTCCAACCATTGACAGAACTGCCTCTGGCTATTTCATGAACTTTGATACGTTTTCTGAGGATCCCAGCGAACCTGAAACGACGCAGCACAAACAACTTTCAAAGAACAAGCAACAGACTTTTTTCATCTCCTAAAAAAGACTTATCTGGTTTCACCATGTATTGAACTATGGATTGTTTTGGGAATATTCTTCTTTCTACTTTCGTTAGCTCTGGTAATAACTCTGGGTATGCTGATAAATGGAAGATATATTCAAATGTACACAGCAAGTAAAAGAGTGAACTTACTTCTCCAGCCACACAAATCATCCCATCGTGAAGCAAGAGACTTGTCAGCAGTGAACATCACAGCAGTTCCTATACCAGAGGGTATAGTTTGGGACAGAACTGAATATGAAATTTTTAGCCCGTCGGAACATTTGAAGATTCCACACTTATTTAAAATTTCATTGAGTGACTTCATTACCTCTAGTACCTTTTCTAATGATCGGGACTTCGAGACTATTAATAACATGATATCTGCCGTATTCACAATTCATGAATATTTAGTGGGTTCATCAGACTATGAACAAATGTATTGGTATAACCACTATAGTCATCATTTCTTGCATAAAACTGCATCACCTATAAATGTATTTATGTATAACCAATGGAAACAAGGTCCTATACCTCCGAGGGGTAGCTCAAAAACTTTTGCAATTAAATTTCCATATTTTTCAAGGGTTCAACCAATCAAATCAAGAAAGGTTTTATTTTAAGAATGTAAAGAAGACAGGAACGAAAAATATGTTAACCAATACGAAACAGATTTATTCTGCAGCCTTTATTGCCCAACTGTCTAGAGAGGGTTTCGACTTTGAGACAACATTGAGACAAAATCTGTCGGGGGTACAAAAGATTGGCAAGTGCTGGGGTAGAAGCATTGTTTAGAGCCTGTATCATCCCTGAGTAAATTATGTTTTTGAATGACACTGTCCAACAAACGTCTTGCCTTGGATTAGCTAAAATCAAAGACATGAACACACTGAGCATACCTGTACCTGCAAGTAATAGCACTAGATGAGGGGGTGGGGGGGGGGGGTTTGCTCTGGCCCACAGACACAAACAACTGTCAAGGGTTTCACTATCAATAGGCCAGACCCACGCTATGTTCAAAGACAGCATCCAGGGGTAGTAACAACATACAGTGTAGGGAAACTCTGCCTTGACTGGCTACAGAATGCTACACTGCAGGATGTAAAACAACACTTATCTTTACTTAAAGAAGGCGCAGACCTTAGGGAATTCTTGCTAGGACCGAGAAAACCGCGTCAAAAACGTTTCATATATGCTGGTATCTATGCTGCTTATAATGAAATATGGACGATTACCCAAGCAGAGACTGCAGAACGAATACGAGAAATTGATTGTATTAATTTAGAGAAACCTCTCTCTGTAGTAGACAATGGGTTAATGACTGTCATCCAGGATATATTCCTTGGACAGCATTGTGTCTTCTGCCATAGACATCATGGAACAAGACTTGGTCATGTTGCAACATGGTCAGTTTCAATTAAGTTCTATAATGCTATTAGGCTGGACGCTTCAAAACTTGCGTTCAGGCTATGTGCCTTGGCGTTTAATCAACACTACGTCACTGTTTTCAGAATTCAATCACACTGATAAACAGAGCAGACTGGTACAAAGGGGAGCAGACTATATGGTGCTGAGCATTGAAAAACTGGAAAAATTACCATTCACGGTGGCAGAAAAAAACAGCTACTGAGTGGATCATACATGGTAAAATTACTCTGCCTGTTACAACTTTCCATTTTCAATATTGCCTAAAACAAACCAGCAGGCAAATATGAAAGGTTGGTTAAAGAATACATCAAGACATCTTGGGATTTACCTTACACACATAGATGTTGGAGTGGGGGGCGTGAAGTGTTTCTTAGCGGTACTAACTGTGAAAACGCACTAAGCGGTTGACTCCTTTGTCAGGGTATTAATATACACGGGCCTGCGATGGTTCCGGGGCCTGCAATGGTTCTACTACAAACTTATCCTGTCCCCTGCAAGGCTGACCAGCTGCAGTGATTAATCCAATTTTTGGATTACTTTCAAATAGAAGTTTCCTCATTTTGAATGATCACAGCTGCTGTGGTATGTTGCCAGGTATCCCATATCTAGTAATGGTTACATTCAGGGTCACTTGCTGTTTGCAAGTCTTGTTCCCACAAATACAGACAGTCAGGGAGTCGCCTCTATGGTCTTCACTGAACATCTCTTCTATACGAATTGATACTTTAAGCAGAATGAAAGCCATTCTTTTACAACAAACTGTGCCACTGACCTCGGCCAAAGAAACCTATAATCTACAAGTCGCAAGGACTTCTGCCGAGATACATGCCCCTTTGAATACAAACTGCCCTATACATTTCTCAGAAATGTTGTAACATATCTTAAACATGTCTGATACGAGCAGTATTGTATATGTATTTAAGACCGTGTGTTCAGGACTGTTAGCACCTTTTCAAGCAGTCCTCGGAATAATTCCCAACTTCGTGCACTCTGTGTTTGGCGGACTGCCACTACTTTTTGGAGTCGTTGCAAGGATCCTATTTTTGCTCCTACTGCTCCGATATGGCAAGCCAAATCACCGACGTGACTCCAAGCAGCATAGAGAGAGCTCTATTGGAGATAAGGTGTCGTGAGCGCATCGTCCAAATTTTGGGTTTACCTAGTCTACGAGAATTAAATACCATATGGTTTCTGTCATTCAGACCAATCTGGCAAGACTGCATCTTACCTGTTCTACTCTGCCTGCTTTGCGGTGAAGAATGCGTACTAGACATCTGTCTAACACTCCCATCAGTCATGCCTACGGATAGCGATACTCTGCTGGACCCAGTAACGGCCCATGCTGTGGGTTGTCCCCAGCGGCTACCAATCCTGATGACCGCATTCACTGAGATCTCACAGACGCAAATTGCTACTGCTGAGGTACGAGAGGAAATAACAGGCACGCAGGTAACATCCGATACGAACATTGTTGATGCGACCAATGCTGAAGGCGATGCTTCTCATCTATGTGCAGTTAGTCTTCTAAAGGAGGTAATCCAACTTTCACCTACAACGGTAGACGACTTTTTGACTACAGGATTAGACGATTTCATGTTTTCTCCACCCTCCTACACTGACTTAATTCGGCACACTGTGTACCAGGATGACTCTGAAATGGCCCTTCGTTTTTTCAAAACACTGACTAAACTTGGAACTTGTTTCTATGATTATTTTTCATTTTCTCCAAATTTTAATTTTTCTTTTTGGGCACAGTAATCTGCTTCTACTAGAACTATTCATAGAGAACAGACTTCTTTGATATACTTTCAGAGACAATACGTCACCTTGTCAAACAAAATGGATTTATGTAACTTGACATGAAATTGTTTCGGCTTTTTTTCTTCTGTATTTACGTGCCATTTCATAATGTATATATATGTTCATTCATTTAGCATTCAATGTAAATATATGCTTCGGATGAAACATTGCTTTGATATGTACAGCACCAGTGCATTTTATACATGGCAACAGTTTTATGCATTTTTGCAAATGTATTTTTAGACATGTTCTTAGCCATCCATATGTAGCTATGTTTTAGATATGTTTAGCATATTTAGGATTTAGTAAATGTCTATCATACGAAAGTGGAGTGTGTGTTGTGTGTCAAATTAGATACCGTATATAGGTTTCCCGATTTATGTCCTTATATAGGCACAATTCTCATTGCCCATATTTAGGCATAGAAATCCTACCCTTATTTAGGCATTCTCCATGCAAACCAAATATAGGCATTGCCACCTACATCCGTTCATCTGCGTCACAACGAGTTCTTGGAAAACCAGACTCTTAAGCCTTTAGGACTTCCCCTTGCTTGGATATTGATTTCTCCAAGAACTCATTTATTATGCATGAACATCTATTCCTTAGGGGTTCATTCATGATGTTCCTCTACCCGACTTTTACGTCAATACTGGCATTTCTAAACACCTTCAAGGTATAAATATACCTTCTCTTACCATGGCAAACCACGGTTCGGCTATCTACTTGCATGCCACGGCAAGTTCGGAAGGAAGTCAAGTCCCTGTCTGACGCACTGACCAGACGCCATCATCTTCCCCGCAGAGAATGCAGCTCTAGTGTTTCTGACTCCCCTTGCGCGGTGTTAATAGATCGAGACTCGGAAAGAGATTCCAACCTCACTCATTCGAACGGTATGGAGCTGGGTAGAAACTAGAGTGATTTTTGGTCAAATCTTGGCAACTATAGCTAAACAAGACTATAGACAAACAGCACCTACTTCTTACCTCGTACTACACTTAGGTTAGGTACACTGGGGTAGAACTAGCTAGAAGCATCAGATGAGTATTATCATTTTAGCCTGTGCTATTTATATATCTATTTTTATGAATATCTGTCATAGCTAAAAACCATGCTATTGCAGTATTATTTTATCTTACTGCTAACGCTGTACATATTATACTTTGCATTTTGTCTTACGATTGTAGCAGTTCATATCGCTTGCACGAGAAATAAGACTGTTCAATAAACCCTTTTTATTGAAACGCCCGTCTATCTATTTCTGTGCAACTCTGTAGAAACGAAGCATGCACGATTGGCTGAGTGAAACTTATCAATTGTTTCCACGATTCTGAGATTGTTCCGATTCTAAGGGAAACAAAGTTGTCATGTTTATGCGGTGGTCAGAAACTAATTCCTTCTTGTTTATTCGAGAAGTTTCTAGTGACCTCTGAGTTAGCTGGCACACACAAGTAATTAAGTTTAATGTACTCGATAGACACATACTGACCTCAGTCCTATGTCAAAGCTATAGTGTATATTATTCCAATGCGCAGGGCCTATCAGGAATATAGGAACTACACTACAGGTGGTCCGTCTTTTAATAGTTTACCATACTGACTGGTAATTGCGTTCCGCTGGTAAAACACATGTTCACATTTTTACAGAAGGAAGCGCATAAACTTTTATAGAAGTCTCCGTGACATACGTTTGAACATCTTTCGCTGGACAGCGTTACTCGCCGAGACTGCTTAAAAAACACAATTAAACAAGCATTTCCAATGCAATAAATCTCACATTTACGCATTGTAAATGACAATGCCTTTTATTTTTGTTTTCGTTTAAAAAACATAAATAAAAGGTACTGTCATTTACAATGCCAATAGCTTAAACTTGCGTTAATGCAAGACCTATTGCAATGCAAATGCTTGTTTAATTGTGTACCAGACATAGCAATTCATATGGTAAAATATTTAGAGTGAAAAGTGGGTATCAAAGAAACCTATGTATTTCTGAAATAGACACCAGCTATCAGAGTTTATGAGCAGTGGTTATTTATGGATCTCTGAATTTCAGAGTATCTATACTACTGTGTGATTCAGACCGCATTTATTGAAATATCTTCTTTCTTATAAACTGCCTTACATTTGGAAGGCTCAAATGCAGAGAAATACAATTGGTAATAACAAATGTTCTAGTATGTAATCCCACATCTCCCAATAAAAATGGTACTTCACTTGTGTGGGTAGGCTTAGTGCCTGCGACAGGAAAGTGCCCTAAACACAACTTGGCACATCGCGTTTTTTACACTGACAACTAACCTTGCTTTTCGCAAAATGGTAACTGTAGCCTTTGGGTCCTAGTTCAGCCGGCAGCTAGGGAAACCTAGCAAACCTGAATATTTTTGTAAACTACACTCCCGGGGAATCAAGAATTGAGTGACTTGCCCGCAAGTTGTCATTTCCTAAAGGGCAGGAGTATATAGGTGAGCTGCTGGATGAGGAGTTCAATGCATGTCACTCCACTGCTGAAATAAGTGGCTTGTTTGAGGACTTCCATACCAAACTTTATGGAGCTAAGCAAGGGTCCAGGCCCGAAGAAATCAATTGGTATTTGGAGGAAGTCGCTCTGGCTTTCACAAGGTCAGCGCGGATACTTGACTCAGCCCTTCCATGTGGAGGATGTCAAGGAAGCTATCATGGAGCTCCGGACGTTCAAGGAGGCTGGGATGGACAGCCTGCCTAGCGAATTCTATAAGGCATATTGTGAAGCTTTAGCCCCGCAACTACTTAAGGTATTTACCAAAGCCTATGAAACTGGCGTTTTGCCTCCCACTCTCAGGGAAGCCCTGATTGTCACGCTTTTAAAGCCTGACAAATCAGCAAATAAGAGTGAATCTTATAGACCACTTTCCCTTAGAAATATCGACACAAAAATCTTAGCGAAAGTTACTGCCACCCAACTTCAACCTCCGATTCCAAATCTGATTTTACCTGACCAGGATTTGTCCCTAACAGATCAACCACACATAATCCGGACACTATTTTCGCTGTGTTACATTATTTGGATCCCACGCTGCCAGTGGTAGATGTGGTATTCGACGCAGTGAAAGCCTTTGATTCTCTACACTACGCATGTTTGTTGTTCTGCAAAGGATGGGAATGCCACCATTTTTCCTGTAATGGGTGTGTCTGCTGTATACAAACCCGGTCGCTAGGCTGTGGGTAAACGGATGGGTCTCAGATGGTTTTCCGATATGCAGAGGAACCAGCCAGGGCTGCCCGCTTTCTCCTATGTTATTTTCTATGCCACTAGAGACGCTGGCCTGTGAGCTGCGACAAAAACATTCGGGTGGCCTTGAGGTTCCAACAAAGGCCACTGGTGGTCACGCTTTACGCAGACGAAATGATGTTGTACGTGTGTGAACCGGATATACATCTAGAGCCCATACTGCGGGAATCTGTGCAGTTCGAAAGGTATTCGGAGCTAGGGATAAACTGGGAAAAATCCACGGTGTTCCCTTTGACAGACTGCACACAGGAGATGGATCTTGGATATCAACTTGCCTGGTCAGCTGACCCTGTGAAATATCTTGGGATATGGATCCATAGGTACTTGGAGACTGTTGTGAGCATGAACTATGGCCGTGCTATCACCAAAATCACGGATCAAATAGCACGCTGGACCCGGTTACAGCTATCTTTGGCAGACAGAGTGGCAGTGGTCAAAATTAGTATTTTACCTAAGCTGCTATATTTATTCGTGGATATCCCAATACAATTGAATGCCACTTTATTCAAGATGCTGCAGTCTTGTTTGTTGTCCTTGGTGTAGGCTGGCAAACAGCCTAGATGTAGCCGGCACACTCTAACACTGCCATTTGAGTTGGGTGGTTTTGAGGCACCTGATATATGGTTATATTTCCTCTGTGCACAAGCACAATTTGCGTATCATTGGTCTTTTTCCTCAGACATTTTTGCCACACTTAGTGGTAGAGGCAGACGCTGCGCACCCTGTACCACTGACGACTAGGATACTCTATAAAGGTGAAGGTTGCTCCAGAAAGGAAATTCACCCAGTTAACTGTACCGCCTGGGCGTGGTGCACGCTCGCCGCTCGTGCCGGACAGGAATGTATGTATGCGCCAGGTATGCCAATTGATGTGCACCCTGACATCTCTGCAGCGCGAGAGAGCAGGGCATTGGGTATTTTGCGAGATGCGGGCATTACCAATCTGGGAGACGCACAAAAATGCGGCATTCCTCTATCTGCTGGATTTCCAGGTGGGACAAACATATAAGGCAATGCATAGTTTCACTTACACTAGACTTCGTCTTGCAGTGCGCATCTTGAGCTCGGATTTCCCACAGGTGCCGCGTGCATGGGGGGCGCTACGGGTGATTCTAACTGGGAAGGAAAGCAGGGGTTTGATCACTAGGTTGTACAGGGCCTCCCAACTGGAGAATGAATGGCTGAATTCCCCTTCATTTGACAAATGGAACAATGTGCTAGAGGCACCTATGACATGCGAAAACTGGGAGCCCTGTTGTTCATTGACTGGGCGGCTGACAGCCAACTGTAACCTTCGCATTATACATTTCAAATATCTACATCAAGTGTGCTATACGCCAGCCAAATTGTTAAAGTTTGGATTGCAGGGGGATGCGATGTGGGCAGGACAATGCGGATTTTATTCACCAGGAATGGGGAATGTGATTTGTTTTTTAAAGTTTGGCAGAAGGTGGTAACAACACTTACGGATATTGTACAAGATAGCATTGCATGCAAACCAGAACTCTGTTTGTTAGGACTACTGAAGTCAGTCAAACCATGTAATAGACAAATTGTTGCTGTGTCAACATTTTTTGCTAAACGGGCAGTTGCAATGACCTGGTGTGCAAAAACAGTACCTTCGCTGGGGAAATGGCTTTGGGACCTTGTACATTACAAAAAGCAACTTGAGGTATATGCTGAAGCGTCTAGACCTAAATATTTCTTAGCCCCGTTAACTGCATACCTCCTGGAAAACCCAGACTTGATATAAACCAACTAAAAATACTCAGACGAGTGAACTATCAGAGACAAATACGAATCAAATGCTGCGCTACCTTTGAATTACAACTCAAATGTAATGCAATACTTACATATCTGCCTAAGTTGGGTTGTATGGTTTTGTTTTTTATTAGTTAGTGGGACATTTTCAGAATATATTTGCTGGAAAAAGAATGATAATTACCGTAGTTATGTGTATACTGTGCCACCAACTATTGCAAGTGGGATACTTGCTGCTGTATTCACTATGCAATTTAACGGAATAAAACCCAAAAACATTTTATAATAAATTGTTTAAAAATGGAATGAATTGTGTGGTTCCCACTAGGTTTTCCTACTCAGAAACCTATGCAAGTCTTAGATTTGACTAAAAACACTAATTGTCCTCACATTTGTGAGAGAAAACTTCTGTAATCTGTGGGGAGCCACACAATTCCTCCCACCCAGCATTCTCCCAAGACCCCCAGTAAAACTGGTACCAGACTTGAGTGGGTAGGGCTAGTGCCCGCAATTGGAAAGGCCCCAAAACGCAAAATGAACACATCACATTTTTCCACTGAAAACGGACCTTTTTTGCAATATGGCTAGCAGTGGATTCTGGGTCCTCGCTCAGCCGGCACCTAGGGGCACTTAGCAAACCTGTACATTTCTGAAACCTAGACACCTAGGGAAATACAGGGTGTGGAGACTTGTGTGGCTCCCCAGGAGGTCTTCTACCCAGAAATCCATGCGCAACTCAACGTTTGACCAACAAAAAAAAACACCTTTTCCTACCATTTCTGTGATGGAAAGTTCTGGAATCTGCAGGGAGCCACACATTTCCTACCACATATCAGTCCCCCAATTCTCTTAAAAAGAGGTACCTCACTTGTGTGGGCAGGCTTACATCCTGCAACAGGAAAACCCCAAAAAATACAATGGGGAGACCTCAACCTCAACATTTCTTTTCATAAAAATGATCTGCTGCTGATCATTTGAGGGGTGGGGCTAGGTACAATGCCAGAATGGTCCACCCCACCCATTTCTCCACTGGTGTCTAGTGGGCTTTTAGACCTGGGGTAAGGTGGAAGCATTAGCCCAGTACCAGGGGCAGCTTCCCTCTCCCTACATTGCCTAGTGGGCTTGCAGATTGGAGGAAGACCCCCTCCTACCTTCCCCCACCAGAGGCAGAAAAACTGCTGGAGCTTAAGTAAGTTGGTGGGGGCTAGGTCCGATGCTGGTAGAGCCACCCCACACATTTTGCACAAAAAACAATTACTGGTATCTAGTGGGCCTTCTGCCCAACCTACAATCTGGAACCCCCTCCCTCTCCTCAAGAACATTTCTTGGTGGTCTAGTGAGCTATTTGACTCCCCTCCAGGGGCAAATTGGAGGAAAACATCTATCGGCTCCCGTCAGGGGGCAGAAAGACTGCTGGAGGTTATTTGGGGAGAAGTTAGGCCTGATCCCTGAGAAGGTGGCCTCCACCCATTTTGCACACAAAAAACAATCACCGGTGTCCAGTGGACTGTTTGTCCCCGGGGGCATAAACACTTTAGGGCCTGTGCGGGCACTAGCCCATTGCGAGGGGGCCTCTCCCCACTTCAGAAAAGTAGTTCCTGGTGTCTGGTGATTTACTAGGGAAATGTACCATTGGAGTGGTGAGGGTGGGGGGTGGAATGGGGGGGGGGCGGTCAGGGGGAGTAGGCTGAGAAAGTAGTCCAAACAACCCAGTATGAAAGAAGCGTGTACGGAAAGAGGTATAGACGGGGTGGTGGCCCAAGGAGGTGCTACTGAGGATATTGGGGGAAAAAAATTGCCAATGAATGACCGGCCAATGATCCGTATCGCGTCTATTAACATTTGCGTCCTAAATGACCCTAAGAAAAGAGCCAGGACTGCCTTGGGTTTAAAACTCCTGAGGGCGGACATTGTCTTGCTCCAGGAGACACATGTTCGCACTTCACAAAGAGAAATTCTTAACTCACTGGGCTATAGATTGGTAACCGGTACCTCACACGGTGTGCGTACAGCTGGTGTGGCTGTTTTAGCCCGAGGAAGTTTGATGAAGTTCTCTCAATTAGGGTATGATCCTAGGGGGAGATGGGTAGCAGTAGTCTGTCACTCACCCTGTGGAGGCAAGTTCACGCTGTGTTCAGTTTATGGCAACGTGCTCGATAATCCCTCCACTTTAATTCAGGTATCTAAGGAGTTACCGTACCGTCCCCTACCTGTGGTTATGTGTGGGGATTTTAATCTTAACCTCCCAGAGAGTTTTGATATAGGTGGACAGTTACTGTACACCGGGAGAAAGCCTAAAGTGTATCAGACCCTCAAAGTGGTATGTAAGGATCATGGCTTGGTTGATGTGTGGCATAAAAGAACCAGATGGTTACACATTTTTCAGCTCCACATGCCCGCCTCGATTATTTTTGTGTGCCCAAAAAGCTGACCACGATGTGTCAGATTGAACGATACCCCCTGTTCCTTTCAGACCATAAACCTTTAGTCTTGGTGCTACAGGCAATAGGTGAGAAGCAGGTTAACTCATGGGGCTTTGAACGAGCACTTCTAACCAACAAGGAGTACTGTGAGTATATCAGTAGGTGGATCCCAACTTTGTTTGAGGAGAATAATGGCAGTGCCTCTGTAAGTATGGTGTGTGTGATACCTTTAAGGCCTGCCTAAGGGGGGAGACCCTAAAATTCTCACTGAATAAAGGAAAGCAAGATAGGCTGGTGATTCAAGCTAAACAAGATAATTTAGCAGTAGCCGAGGAGAATCTAGTGAAGGCTATACAGCATGTGGGGGATATAAGTGAAGCACAAACTAAGGTAGTACTGGCAAGGTCAGACCTGGATGTAATTTTTGCAGACAGGGGGGCAGCTAAGTTTATTGCCTGGAAGGAAAGATCTTATGAGTGCAGTGATCAGGTAGGGCACCATCTGGCAGTAAGAGCAAGGCAGAGGTGTACTGACAGCGAGATCAGAGAAATACAAAATCCTACTTTTGGGGTGGTTACCAACACTAATGAAATCAGAGAGGCATTTTGAGGGTTTTATCAAAACATGTACACAGAGGGAAATTGGTTTTCTCCTGAACAAATTAATCAGTTTTTGGAAGCAGTACCTTTTAACAAATTATCCATAGAAGAGCGTGAAAGTCTAGTAGAAGAGCTAACATGGGATGAGATATTGCTAGCTATCACTTGCCTCCCAACGGGCAAAGCGGGTGGTGTGGACGCAATCCCTTCAGAATTTTATAAAATCTCAGCCCCCCCAGCTGAAAGATCAGATGGTACCACTTTTTAATCATATATTTAATGGATTTACACCTCCTGATTCTTGGTGGGCGGCAAAAATAGTTATCTTTATGAAGAAGGATACACCAGTGGCCGAGTTTGGCTCTTACAGGCCAATTATGTTAATAAATGGTGATTCAAAGATCTACTCCAAAGTTCTGGCAGTACGATTAGCCCAGGTCATCAAAAGACTGGTGATTCAGCAACAACATGGTTTCATCACAGGCAGGGACACCGCTGACCATATTCGACGAGTGATTTCACTTTTTGACGCAGCGGAAGTGTCAGGAGACACTATGGCTCTGATTCTGTTAGATGCCGAAAAATCATTCAATAGGGTCTCCTGGAAGTTGCTTTGGCAGGCAATGTATGCAAGGGACTTCGACCCAGGTTTTGTGTGAGGAATTAAAGCCTTGCATCACAACTCCACGGCTAAGGTAGGCATATCGGGTGGCCTGACAGGAGTCAACAGGAGTGCCCATGCTCTCCACTCTTGTTTGCGTTGTATACTGATCTTTTTTTAAGAAAAATAGCGCAAAACACTTATTCTACCGATAATTATGCATGGCCATGAGACTAAGATCTTGGCTTATGCAGACGACGTGGCAGTCTTAACGTCTAACCCGGAGGTTACTATTAAGGCAATAGAATCAGAAGCTGCTGTGTTTGGGGGTATGTCTGGTTTCTCGCTAAACAAAGATAACACACATTTATAATAATAAAAAGATTGCACTAGTGGATAATGGAGTGGTGGAGAAAGCATTATATTTGGGTGTTTATATCTCCTCGAAATTTGAATCTATCATCAATATTAATTTATATCCTTTGGCAGATAGATATAAGAAAGGTTTGGCAAGATTAAATAATTTACACTATAATAGGCCGTTGCAATCTGATTTCCCTAAAATGTTGTACTTTTTTAAAGCAATCTCATTAGAATTCCCCAGGGAATGTTTTAAAATCTTCGATGCAGTATTTACTAGATTTTTATGGGCCTATTCTAAACCAAGGAGAGCGCTGAGGTATCTCTCACTTCCAAGAGAAAGGGGTGGTGGGGGGGGGGGGGGCTCTCCCAAACCTCAGATTGTACTACTGAGCTTCACTTCTGCAATATAGTGGGATATTACTGAGGGAATCACCACAAGCGGGAGTGCCCAATAGTACACCTTCCATATACAAACTATTGCTTGGGGAAGAGGCATGGGGATGTTTGCTAAGACAAGTCAAATATAGCTACCATAAAAAAGTTACGTTCAAGTGCCTTTTGGGCACGGCCTAGGCCTGGATCACAATACAGAAGATGCCGGGTTTGGGGAGACTGAATTTTTATACCCCGATTTTAAATAATCCAAACTTACCTGGAATTTTCAATGGCGGCTATATGCAGGTATGGTTTGGGGCAGGTATAGATAAATTGGGTGCTTTTTTCTCCCTGGCTGGTCTGATCTCATTTGACGAGTTAAAACAAAATTCGGCATAAACAATAGAGTTTTTTTAAGTACCTGCAAGTAAGAGATTACCTTCAGCGGAAAGTGGGTGGCCCAAGCGGCTTTGATAAGAATGCTTTGGTGGATCGGCTAACAGCTGAGGGCACACTCCGCATCAAGTCAATCTATCAGATGTTGAATTGTGAAATGTAAGATGATCTCGACAAACAGTGCATGAAATGACAGGAAAAGTTGCTGATTACTGATAATGAATTTCGAAAGCCCTCAACTTATCCCAAACAGGGGTAATGTCTGCCAATTTGCAAGTGCAGTTTTTTAAAACTTGTTTTATGCTTTATTATACACCTGCAAGAATTGCGAAGTGGAGCTCGGGGCAAGGTACTAAGTGCCCACATTGCTCCACGTTATATGCATGATGTCGGCACTAGTTTGCAACATGTCCATCTTTGAATTATTTTAAAAATTAAATACAAACCTTCTTTCATATCAAACTAGATATCAATGTTGTATTGAGTCCAAAGGTAATTTTACTAGGCGTAATGGATGAAAAGTCAACCCTAGAGCTAGATTATTTTATTGCGGTCGCTATGGCAATTTTTAGATTGGTATTAGCTTCAGCATGGCTAGATCCATAACCCCCTCAGTTCCAACACTGGCTTGCCCGCTTATTAGCTATTTCCAGTTTGGAGAAAGCAATTTACGCCAGAAAGGGTGTTAAAACAAAGAAAAAAGGACTGCTAATATGGGTGCCTTTATCCAGATTAGAAAATTGAGGGGGTTTGAATATATAGGAGGGATTGCCGTGGCTCTCCTTTCTGTATCCGCACCTTGCACTTTAAATAACAGACTGATGTTAATTTTCACATTCCCCTAAGGTAGGGGCAGCGGCATACGACAGGCACATGATCTCCAAAAGCTTGCGCTGCCAGCTCCAGCAGTGATCCGAGGTGCTCTGGCGCTTCTTCCTCCAAGGGAAGTTCAGTACTTCCCAGTCAAGGGGGGGGGGGGGGGGGGGAACAGGGTGTCATCCTGGCGCTATAGATATGGTCCCACCAAGGTCAATGCGCTCACAGCGTCGTCCTCTGTAAACGGGACAGTTCGGGGACAATTTCCTCAAGCCTTGATCTCGACCCGAGTTGCACTCCAGTTCACGGGCAGCAGCCCGAATTTTGAAACTTTATTAGTACAGACATCCACCCTTGACATATGGGGTTGCCGCGGTACCTCACACAAGGCCTCGGCCCTTCCTGCATGGCAGTCCACAACACATTGGCCCATCTTAACATACGTTGTCACTGCTTTGCTCAGCAACGATCTTGGCAATTGTTGACAGGGTTCACTTCCACGACAGCCCCTGTGTCTGCAAAAGGGAAACATGTTAGGGGCCGCAGCCGTCTCATTGCACCCGGAGTACTCTCTGCGTGGCTTCCACTGGACCTTACTCCCTCCACCGCTTTCTTCTCCCTCACAGGGCACACTGGTTTTGGCAGGCAGGCAGTGGTGCACCAGGCTCCAGAGCAGGTGGTCTTGGTTTCCCTGGGTAATGTTACCTCACATGCAAAAGAAACAATTGATGGACGGAATGCCGGACAATGCAAATATTCACCCCCAGTCACAAGGATCTGGGTTTAATCCATCATTCTTTTGCTCACCACACCACCCCAGTTTGGACCCAGCCATATGCAAATCAGTCTTGACCCTGTTCCTTATGGGAACAGTCCAGCCCGAACTGCAAAGCCAGGTCCTCCCTGGACCAGAAACAAGCATCCTGGGACCGGTTCCAGGGCATCACCCTTCATCAGCCAGGCTAGCTTGAATCCAGTGGTGCAGTGAGCACGGGACCAAAGTCTGGGCATACCCTTCCCACTTAGGGCAACAAATGCAAAAGAAACAATTGATGGACGGAATACTGGACAATGCATTCTGTCCATCAATTGTTCTTTTTGCATAATGTTACCTCACCACAGCAGGAATACTAGCAGGCATTGCCCCATTTCGTGGTCACAGGCAGTAGTCTTGCACAGCTTCCCCTCCTCATAAAGTCCATCTAGCTGCTTGGAGGTGGACAATCTTTAGGGTCTCAACTTGCCCTTCTTATAGTCTATTTTGAGACATCAAACATTATTTAGGATATGGGTCTTTTACATTTTATGATGGGGTTCTGTTTCTTTTGAAAAGCTTTCCTTTCTCTCCCTTCCTCTTGAAAGGCTGTCACAGCAGGAGAGACCACAAAGTGGATAGTTCCACAACACAGGCCATGGGAGTGACACAAGGATGTCAGTCACACTGATATGTGCATCAACAGGTTAATCCTGAGCACCTAGCCCTACTCTTCAGGATTCCCTCATCAACCTCATACACTTGCAGAGGTGTCCAGGCACCTTCCTTGTGATCTTTCACTGAATCAAGGAGCAATCTTTAAGATGTAAGAAAATAAGTTACTTACCTGTAACTTCAGTTCTCCAGCATTGGTATCTGTCATGGATTCTCATGCTTGAATCATTCCTTGTCATCTAAGTGGGAGAACCACTGTACCATAGTAAAGCAGTATGAGATAGTGCCATCACTTATAATGGCAATGCAAAGGCACTTTAACCCCTTCAGCGCTGGGCGAATTCCGCCGCGGTGCTGAAGGGTTCGAGCGCGGGCGGGCTCATGACGGAACGGTTCCGTCATGAGCACAGCCCAACCGTGGCTCATGACGGAACCGTTCCGTCATGAGCATGGAAGGGGTTAATAGCCAATCTATGTCCTTTTTAAGAGAGAACCAAACTGGAACTATAACCAATCAGGCAATAACACTCCAAACAGAGGCAGAGTCCCTCAGAATTTAAACCACAAGTCGGAATAGACAAATCCCGCTCTATGAGGGGAGGCTCTTTGGGGAGGAGGGTTGCATGTGAATCTATGAAAGATACCAATACTGAAGAAATGCAGTTACAGGTAACTAATTTTCGTCTCTAGTATTGGATCTTTTATAGATTCACATGCTTGAATCAGATTAGAAAGCAGTTTTTGATGGTCCATATATAAGCAATAGAATTCCCCCCTGAGGATGGAGGGACACACTCTAACACATCTATATACACACACACACACATATATTAATTATCAAAACAGTGCTCCTTCCGTCTCCCCTCGCCCATGGCAGAGGATCGCTACAGCTGGCGGAGCACGCCGGACATCGTATCTGTAAATATTTAGATAAAGCGATCACTCAGTCTAAGTGCCAGAAGATGGTTTATTCAGTAACTCGTTTCGCTTGTCAAACAAACTTGTTCACACACTGTACTGAAGGCTGAGGCTGCCATACAAAGTGGTTAACAAAAAGAGAAAAGGGACATGTCTGGATTACACATTACATTCGAAAATTGCATCCATCTTGGAATGGTTAATGGTTGATCAATATTACTTTCATATTGATAATATTCTAGATCTACTCATTCTAATATTCATATGAACCCTCAATGGTGTAAATTAATGCACATATGATATCCATCTTATAGAGTAATGCAACAATGGCTAAATTCGTCCTTACATGGTTTTTCATTCCATGATATAATATATATAATATATCTTCCAAAAATCGCTCCAGCAATTGATGCTGCACTCCATTGGAGGTAAGAGACATCTTTATTAACTAAAACAGTCAGCTCCCCCCCGTGAGCAAGTAACCCACCGGAGGGCGCAATTCGTGCATAAATTAAAACTACACTGCCCAGTATGCAACAGTAATGGTTACAATCAGCACACTGGAGGCCAATTAAAGATATTTAAATGAGCATGCAGGGGCGGCGGGTTACGTACGATAATCTACCTGCTCACGACGGCCTCTGAAGAAGATGGGAGAATCCATTGAAACGCGTCAGGCCAAAGGACACTAATACGGGAGGGGAAGCTGACTGGTTTAGTTAATAAAGATGTCTCTTACCTCCAATGGAGTGCGGCATCAATTGCTGAAGCGATTTTTGGAAGATATATATATATATATATATATATATATATATATATATATGTACACACACACATATATACACACACACACATATATAAATATATATAACCATGTTGTGCATTAATTTGCGTACATAGTCTGTATAGGAAAAGACAATTATGCAGTACAATTAGTAAAGCTACTCACATCACCCATCTTTACAGAGGCTCACCTCATTGGAACACGAGGCGAAACCTCCTGTCCGACGGCTGCATCACTTATCTGCACCAACTCTACGCAGTAGTGCTGCATGAAAGTGTGGGTGCTCTTCCACACTGCAGCATGGTGTATCTTCTCCAGAGGGATGCCTGCAAAGAGGGCAGATGAGGCAGACCCTGCCCTTGTAGAGTGAGCCTTCGCTGTTGCTGAGTGGTTTACCAGCTTTATTTATTTTTATTTATTTATATATATGAAGTTTTATATAGCGCGAACATGACCTCCGAGGGTATCAGAGCGCTTTACGGATTATGCAGCAAGGAGGGGTATAGGCAAACATACAGAGTCAGCAAAGTGAAAAGTACAAAATTAAAAAAATGCCCAGCAATCACGCCAGCAAAGCCTCTGGGCTACAAACAGCGGGTATAGACGCCAGGTCAAGTGGGGAAGGCGGACTGAGGCAGATATTTCTTCATCAAGAGTCCTTTAACTTCCATTTTGAAGCGAACAGTGGAAGGGATAACCCTGACTTCAGGGGGGAGAGAGTTCCAGATCCTCAGCGCCATGCCTGAGAAGGCTCGATTGTAAGTCTTTTTATTCTTGAATTTTTGTGGTTTGAGCAAAAGAGTGCTGGCACTTCTGGAGGTTCTTGTACCACATGAGAGCTCCAGTTTCTGAGTGAGGTACAGCGGGATCTTGAAGTGGATGGCTATGTGTGCCATGCATGCAATTTTCAACTGTATCCAAGCTTCATATGGGAGCCACTTCAGGGCCAGCAGGTCCAGAGGGTAGTGGTTTTATTTTTTAGTCCCCGTTAAATGTCTAGCAGCAGAATTGAGGGACACCTTAAGAGGAGCCGTTTTCCCTCTGGGCAAGCCACACAGTGTTGCGCTGCCATAGTCCAGCTTTGCGATCACTAATGCTTGCACTGCAACCTTTAGGTCATGAGCAGGGAGAAAGGGTTTGAGCTTCCTTAAGATGCTGAGTTGGAAGGATGTTCTCGCAGAGAGCAGTCAGATCTTGCGGATTGATGTTCCGTAGGCATCTTTTCAGCTATTTTGGGTTCTTAGGCTGGGCTTTACATGCTCTTACCGAATCAAGAATGCGGAAGGAAATGCAATAATGGTCTGTCCAATCACAAGGGAGGATCAAGTCCAGGAGGATGGAGTTGGGCTTACCAATAATAGGATCTAAGGTAGCTCCTTTGATATGAGTGGGGCTGTCACATATTTGGGTTAGGTTGAGGTCAAGAAGGAAGGATTTAAGGCTATTGACCACCACATCGTTTACCTCGTTCCAGTGGAGGTTGAAATCTCACAGGAAGATATGAGTGTCATGGAAGTCTGCATTGGCCAAGATGATGTCCATGATCAGTTCTGAGAAGGGAAGGTTGTCGCGAGGGGGGTGGTAAAATGTGTGCAGTTTGCAGGAGTGATTATTGCCACCAGACACTTCAATGCATAGGTATTCACAAGACGGCAGGGGGTCAGTCTGTAGTACTTTCACTGTAAGACTGGTACGATGTCGACCAATGGATCTGCCCGACCTCATGAGATCATAATTGGGAGGTATTAAAAATTCCAGGATGGGGGCAGCTGAGTCATTTAGCCAGGTTTCCGTTAGCATTACAAGGTCAAGATCCTGCGCCGGGGTGAGGTCAGCAATATCTGCAGCGTGCTTAGTCGCCAATCTACAATTTAGGAGCACGCATTTCTGACTTATGTTGGTGTCTGTTAGTGCCGGAAGAGTGGTGGTGACTCTCGGGAGGTTTTTCTTGTTTAAGGTTCTGGTGTTTGACCTAGGTTCCCTGAAGGGGTCATTGGGGATGGATTACATTTGTTGCACGTTTGCTATGGTGGGGGGGATGTGCTGGAGCATAGGAATGTAGGAGAGAATGAGTATTCGTATCAGACAGGGAGGCTCTACATTTGGAGGGGCAAGCAGGGTCGTTAGGGAGCAGAACGGTGGATCCCCCAGGAGGTGTGTGGGTGACGTGAGAAGGTGACCGCCGAGTATAGTGGGCGGAGGGGGGCCTGGTACACACGCAATCTGGGAGCGAGCGAAGATGGTGATTTTTCTTGGCGGAGCAGCTTAGTCTGGAGTTAGACGACAAATCCTCCTTGATATGTAGTAGACTGTGAACCTCTGTCTTAAGTTGTTGTAGGCAGAGTGCTATCTCGCCCTCCAGTGAGGTGCGAGGATGGGATAGGGAGGCTAGGTCCCAGGGACCATGGAGCTGGTGAGAGCAAGGGAGGTCCGGGGAAAGTGCGGCGGGTGGCAACTGAATGTGCCCCGAGGGAAGAGATTCTGGGAAATGGAGCTGCACACTTGGAAGGATGGGTAGGATAGGGGAGGAGCTAGTAATGTCGGGGGAAGATAGGGCAGATGACTGAATGTGCCCCGAGGATAGAGGAGGGGACTGACATATAGAGACCCCTGGAGGCCGGTGGGAGCCTGATGGGGTTATGTGTTGGACTGGAGGAAGGTGTCTTGGGGAGAATCGGGGTGGTGCTGTAAACAATGGCATTAGTGGAGTTAGGGCTTGCTAATAATGCGGGGAGGGAACAGGAAGATTAGAGTGATGAGTGTGCGGTCGCTGTTCACACATTGCATGTAGGGCAGGTGAGTTATTAAGAGTTAGGGTAGTTAGAAGGGGGCCCTTCAACGCAGATGTGGGATCAGAGGATGGAGGTGGAGAGGTAGGCGAGATATTGAGAGGGCTGGGGGTGGAGAGGTGGAGAAGTAGGAGAGGTCAGGGATAGAGATTGCGAGGGCTGGGGGACCACTAGAGGTCCCGCCCTTCCGAGGGAGGCAGAATTGGCGTTAGCCACTGTATTCATGATGGGGAGAAAAAGTTTATCAAACAACGCTAGATTATATGGTTGAAGTCTCTGGGTCACAGAGCTTCGCTGGATGTGTCTTTGACGAATAAAATTTGTTTACAAAAAAAAAAACACTAGATTGCGGTCTGAGGCTTATATAAGGATGGTTCCGCTTTTGTGGAGGGAGATGGTGGCTTCAGCTCTGCAATCCAAAGAAGGCACAACTATCAATCAAAAGCCATGTGGTGTTTTCAGGGAAGTGAAGATTTTGAGCAGAGAGTAGAAGGCCTTCTGCTATTGAGCATGACGTTTAGTGTAGAGGATGAGGTTGTTTATGGTAACACTCTTTCTGATAAAGAAGTAGAGGTCTGAGATAAGGGTTTCCGGATGTGTTTTAAGTAGTCTATGTTTGCTTGACAATTGTATGGCGGCAGAGATCCATCATTCAATGGTGGCTTTTGTAACTGCTGTACCTTTATGAGGGTACGTAAGAGACTAACAGCTGATCAGATTTTCTGAATTGTTTGGTACGATAGATAAAAAAATAAATCCCAAAAAAATCCCAAAAAAATAAATCAGACAACCGCCTAATTTCCAAGATGTGGAGAGACCTTTCAGCTGGAGCTTGTGGATTTGGAAAAAAAAGTGCGCAGAACAATAGATTAATTGAGATGAAATTGCGATGGAACCTAGGGGTAGAACTTTGGGTTTGTTCTGAGAAGCACAGTAGCCAGTGAAGCACAAGCAAGGTTCCTGAATTGTAAAAGCCTGAGTTTAACTGACTCTTCTAGACATGAGAGCCAACAATAGAGCTACCTTCCAGGTGACAAATATTTTGATCTGTCCTGTGAATGGGCTTGAATGGCAGCTTCATAAGCTGAGAGAGAACGACAATGAGATGCTATTCTGGTGGAGGAGCCGTTTTTATAGGGAAAGCTCTGAGCATCCCATTCGTGAATTGTTTGACTATCCTAGTTTTTACACAGAGCGAGGGAGAATGAGCAGACCGCCTGAATCTTGTAATTGCAGATAGGTGAACTTTTACAGATGCATGCACCATTCCTGATCTAGCTAGAGAGTCGGTATGGCAGAATTTGTCCAGGTGATGCTTCAAACGGATGGAGATTGGATTGCTGACACCATAAGCAAAATCTTTTCCATTTCAATCTGTATGTCTTGTTTGTTGATTCAGCCCTTGCTTTGGCCAGAATATCTACAGTTTTGGGAGAGACACACATCCCGGAAATCATTGAATTCAGGAGCCATGCATGTAATTGAAGAGCAGACGATTTCGGGTGTAGGATGTGGCCGTTGTTACTCGTCAGGAGGGTCTGGATCCTGGGTAGGCAGATGGGATTGGTCTCCAAGAGCAGCAGGGGCTCTGTAAACCAATGCTGTCTGGGCCATTTGGGAGCTCTTAGAATGAGGCAACAGGTCTCAATCTTCATCTTGGTGAGGATCCTTGGTATGAGAGGGAAGGGGGAAAAAGCATATGCATGAATCTTGGACCATCTCATTGAAAGGGCATTCCCCCACGACCCTGGGAGCGGGTACAGACTGAAGATGAAACTGGCATTTGGCAATCCCGCTTGTCGCAAAAAGAGCCAGTGCTGGTTTACCCCAGAGTGAGAAGACCCTGTCCAACACTAGCTGATCCAGTTCCCACTCGTGACAACTGTCTGCGGTTCTGCTCAGTGTCTGCTAACATGTTGTTTACTCCAGACACGTGCCTGGCTTTTAAAGTTATGTCGTGGGCTGCCAGCCAATTACAAAGGTCTTGAGCCTCTTGAGAGAGATAGGGACCTTTTCCCCTCCTTTCTTGTTGATGTAATACATGTTTGGTCATATTGTCTGTATGGACAAGCACGGTGGCTCCTGCCATATGCGGAATAAAGGCTTGAAGAGTGAGAAAAATAGATATGAGCTCTAGAGGATTGATGTGCATCAATTTCTGGAGTGCTGATCATTTTTCTTGGATTTGCAGAGCCTGCAAGTGGATGTCCGAGCCTTCCATGGAGGGGTTGGTGGTGATGACGTAATCTGGCATGGAAGTCAGGAATGTGAGGCCTTTCGGGAGATTAGATTCTTGAGACCACCACACTAGCGTCTCCTGCATCTTTGAGGGAATGTTGATCAAATCTTCGAAGTAGCCTGTGGATTGGACCCATTGCAACTGGAGCTCTGCCTGCAATGGTCTGATTTTCAGCTGTGCTAGCGGGACCAAGTTTAGGTTTAATGCAGAGGAGATCATGCAGAGGAGCAACTTGCACATCTGCCCTGTAGTAGACCTTCTTTTGGAGATCTTTATGGTCAGTCTCGATAATGTCTGTTGTCTGTGCAGTGACAGATAAGCCTGGTTTCTGATGGTATCAAGGTTGGCACCCAAAAAATATCCTTGTTTGACTTGGGATGGTCGAGGATTTTGGGCAATTACAGTGAGGCCTAGCCTGTGAAATGGTGAAAGGCAGGCCAAGGTGGCTCTGGGGGCTTGTGGTGTTGAGGCTTTTAGCAGGCAGTCGTCTAAGTAAGGGACTACCTGATGAACTTGCTTGCGAAGTATGGCTGCTACCGGGGCGAGACATTTTGTGAAAATCCAAGGAGCTGGCTTGAGTCCATAAGGAAGGACACTGAGCTGGTAATGGGTACCAGGGTACGGTAAAACGGAGATACTTGAGAAGCTTCAGCTGTATGGGAATGTAGAAGTATCTTGCAAATCCAAGTTGGTCATGTAGTCTCCTCTATTTAATAGGTGGAGAAGGTCAGAAAGGGAAATCATACGGCAAGATTGTTAGCGCAGAAATTAGTTCAGTTTCCAGAGGTCCAGGATGGGTCTCCACTCTCCTGATCTCTTGAGGATAAGAGGAAAAAAAGGAGCAGCATCCCCAAGCAATTCTAAGCACAAGCAACCCTTTCTATGGCTCCCTTACCCAGCATTATTAGAGCTTCTTTCTCTGAATGTGACAATGAGGTGGGTGCGCTCTTTTTGGAGCCCTGTTTGGTGGTATGTGCACCTAGGCAGAACAATCATTTATGTGATGTTATCTCCTTCCATTAGGAAAGGCAGTTGGAGATATTCCCGCCTACATGGGTGGAAAGAATGGGTGTAGCCAGTACCTGGTCCAGGTCCCTGGTCCAGCTGGTATCGCAAGCCTTGGGGGGCTGCTTTCAGCATGCGCCTTGCTTGTTGTAGGCCGCTGAGGGTGGTTGGTGGTACACCTGATGGTAGGTAGGCCTATACTGGGATTGAGGCTGGTAATGTTTAGATCACACCAAGAGATCTGGCGGTATCGTCTGTGTCTTGATGGCTAATAAGGCGTCATTGACATGTTTCCCAACCAAAGACTCTGTCACAGGCAATTCCAGTATCTTTGATTGGAGCTCGGTTCTAAAAGAGGCAGACTGGAGCCATCCTTGGCACCTTAAGACCGCTGCTCCAGCCAACTGACGAAAGCCTGTGAAGGTGATGTCAAGAGCACAGTCTATAATTTCTGAGGAAGTGGGTCCCCCATTCTGTAAAATTTTATTTGCCTCCATCTTCCTGTCTACAGGGATCAAATCAAGCAGACCGCTGACATCTGACCAAATCTGACAGTCACAGAACCCCAGGATCTCTAGTGAGTCTGCTGCTCAAAAGGTGATGGGAGAATCTCTTCCCTATATTCTCCAAGCGTCTGCCCTCCTTGTCTGGTGACGCAGAGATGGGCGCAGAAGGATTTTAGGAGCATCTTTGTGCTACTTGAGAGGTGACAGTCAGGCTTGGGTGACTGACAAGGGAAGCAGAGGAATCATCAGTGGCCTCTCATTTCTTGTTGAGGCGAGGTGATACTGGGACTACCGTAGCAATATTTTTTATGGCATTTATCCCCTCATCCCAGATATAATCTATGATGGGGATGGCTCCTACAGACTTTCTGGCTTGCTCTTTAAAATCATGAAGAAAGCAATCCGACTGCTTGACAGAAGTTGTTAGATGGAATTGGTCCAGATGGAGTTGTTAGATGGAGTTGGTCCATCAGCTTAAGAAAAACCTGATGTCCTCTGAAGGAGAATCTGCAGAACGAGGTGGCAGAGACAACAGAGTAGGGACCAGGTATTCATCCCATTCTGCTCGTGGTTGAGGATCATGGATCTCTCCTAGTCTGAGGATGAGTGGTCCTCGTCTGGAGGTGGTGTAGTATTGGAAACAGGTGTTATCCTGGGTGTTACTGGTGGAGGGATATTTCTTGGTGTGGTAGGAGAAGCAGACTGGGGTGGCACTGGTTGCTGCTCCTATGAAGGATCCAGAAATTCTCTTGTAATGCTGCAGCATGGCTAGTAGATGTTGCACTAGAGAAATGGACATGCGCATTTAATCAGGTCTAGGCTGGGGATGTGGGTGATATTCGTAAGGTTCATAATGCTTCTTAGGAGGGCCATAATTTGACTGGTAGTATTGTTCTTCATCCTCATCATCTGAATCTTCCTCCTGGTAATTTAGCTGGACCTCTGAAGGACTGTGTTCATTCCCAAAATGCCTGTAATCATTCGACTTATACGTCCAGTAAATGGCTAAGAAGTAAAGATGAGACCTTGCTTGGAGAGGTCACTTCAGGTCTTAAGGCAGTCTTGGTTATCTTGGTCAGTCAGTCATAAAAGCTTTATTCGACAATGTGTCATAAAAGCACAATCCAATACACGATAAATGACCAATATTATAAAATTGATGAAACAGGACATTTTTCCTCAATTAAAAGAGACCATAAAACAGATAGAAAAACAACAAAAATAAGGTTCATGAGCTCGTCTCCAGACTATATAACAATGTGCAAATAGTAGCAAACAATTTACATTCGGAGGCAGGGTAACATGCATGGGTTAAAGTGCCGCCATCGCTTTTGATCTTATTATCCATGCCCAACCTAGAAATTTGGCTATAGCTATGAGAAGTGGTAGCCAAGTTTCGGTGCGAATCAATCTGAGGGGAACCTCACATTTTCGAGTACCCAAAACACGGCAAATAGGAGCCAGCCATATGCGCCGTGGAATAGTATAAGCAGGGCACACAAATAGTAAATGAGCCAAACACTCCATAGATACATGACAGAGGGGGCAAGACGTATCAACTGTGGTCCCCCAGCTTGCTGAACAAGACTTGACAGGTAGTGTACCAACTCTTAATTGGAACAGGAGCTTTCTATCAAGAGGCTTTGTAATAGTGTCCCAATAGGCTTCTAGCCTTTGAGTTGGTTTAGCCATAAGGAATTGGCCTGTCAGCGTCGATGGGTCACTATTCCTGAAAGTGTTGGCTTCCACCCATCCCCAATATCTTTCCTTCAATTGCACTTTCAATCGGAACTGCTTTTTTTCTGGATTCTCACAAAGTTCAGCCATACCAATATTTCCTAGCATCGATCTTAGATTCTGCGCCCATTTAATTTTCTTGAATTGGTCAACTCTTATTAGGTCTTTAAAACCCTCAGCATACGAGGACAATTCTGGGGTTGACCAAATTCTTCGCCAGTATAATAGAGGTCGCAGTTTAGCACTGTCGGCCAATGCCTTCCTTACTAGATCGCTAAGTAAAGGCAGCACTGGTGTACTTTGCGGGAGGTTAGTGATTTTTCGTAGAAAACTATTTTCAGCAACAGTCAATTTAGAATTTGTAGCCCCATAACTCTGCCCCATAAAGAACTGCACTAATGACTTTCATGTTATAACTAGTCAGGACTGGGCTAACTGGTTTTGTAAAAGATGCATTAAACTCAGCTAATAAAGTTCCAGCTAGCTGTCGATGTTTCAATGTAGCCATATCCAGTTGTTTGCCCCATTTCATATCCCTCTGTATGACAACCCCAAGATATGTATATTCTTTTACCTGCTCCAGCGGACGTTTATTTAGCAGCAATGTTCCACCAAACGATCTATGGGCGTTAAATGTCATATTTTGTTTTAGAGACATTTATTTCTAATCCCCGAAGTTGGCAAAATTCCTCAAAGAGAGATAAAGCACGCCGTAAGCCGCTCGGTGTTTTTGCTAATAACAACGTATCATCGGCGAACATAAGAATTGGAATTCTTACACCCGCCAATTTCGGAGCGTCCGTTGGAGTATCTTCCAAGAATTTTACTACCCCATTAATAAAGATTGAAAAGAAGGTTGGGGCCATCACACAGCCTTGTCTCACCCCGCTTTCCACTCCAAATGGGGGGGGGGGGTAACCTGGCCCTGGCATCCCCACCTAATTTTTGCATATGTGTCCTGATGGAGTCTAGCAATGCAAGATAATAATGTATGGGGCATCCTCAAATCTTGTAAAACTCTCCATAATCTATTACGGGAGACAAGGTCGAAAGCTGACTTTAAATCTACAAAGGCAGCGTACAAGCTGCCTTTTTCCAAAACCACCGTCTTCCAGTAGAGTAATGTAAAACGAAAGGTTTGATCGATAGTACTTATACATGCCCGGAATCCAGCCTGGAAGGGAGATAAAATATCTTCTGCACTAATCCATTCCTGAATTTTATTTAACACCAAACGTCCCATAATCTTCTGTGATGAATCAATTAAACTTATGGGTCTATAATTCCCAGCTAATGACTTATCACCCTTTTTATAAATCTTGGTAGTTTTGATCTTCCGTCGACTATGAGAAAGTAAAGGGGGGTGTCTATGGGAAGGAATCCTTTGTTTACTATATTTGTTTTTATTTTTTTGTAAAGTTTTATATAGCGCTGGCTAGACCCAAAGGTATCAGAGCGCTTTACATGAGGATCAGCGAGTTACAGGTTACTTAGTTACATTAGTTAAATCAAAGAATCGCAGAGGGAGGAGGAGGGGGGAGGGAAAGAAACCCAAATGGGGAGATGCTGAAAACCATGTCACATGACTGGCTGGGTAGGTGAGGGCCAAGGGGGTGAACCAGAGCCAGCCTCCTCTATAGCTGCATAGGACAGCTCCACCGGTAATTGGATGCTCGGGCTCCGCGGTAGGTACAAACAGTTTTGGTATCCGCCCAGGGGGCATCGTCATAGTTCCATCGAAAGCATTCGGTGTTACTGGGAAGCGCCGTCCGCCTCGTCATCCCTCTCACCCCCAGGGCAAGAGTAGCAAGAGGAGAGGTGGAAAAACAGTTCCCAAGTCTGCAGATTGAGTGACAACACATCGATCTTGCCTTCAACCCTCTTTGGCGGGTGTGAGACTGAAGAGGAGTTATGCATAGAAACCTGAACCTCATCACGGCACTCACTTGTTTGGGCGCTTGTTTCTTCGCTGCGGGTGAGGGGTAGATTTATACCTTGGCTGTGGACTTTTTGGTGGCATATGTGCGGTCTCAACCCTCTACCAGAGGTACCCTGACTCCTCTGCACGTCGGGGTTGCCCAGCCCAGGTTTCCTTTCCCTGACGAGCTTCCCTATAAATGTCTCCGGAGTACGTCTGTGGGTCATCTCATCAGTGTGAGAGTTGTAGATCATCGTGGTAAAAGACCACTGTGGCGGCCATCTTGGGGTTAGGCAATAGAAATTCTGCCCCTGTTGTTCCATTTGGCCGGTACGCCAGTCACAGTATTGCTAAACTCGCGAGAGGGCAATGTGATCACTCAGCCCAAGGATCGCGCCAATAATTGTCATTGTCATTAGATTTCGCCCTCTTTCTCAGTATGATGCAGGGACTCTAAACAAAAGCTCAGGGTCTTCACTGTCTCAGTAATGCTTTCCAGATGCCATCTTGGGGTCAGGCAAAGTGTTCTCTACTAGGTTACTGCATCGCCGCCCTTACTTGCATTTTTGCAGGATAGGGTTTCTGCTGGTCTCCCTCAAAAACCCAGTCACATCGACGTGCTGCTGTGCAGCCTCTCTGAGCCCATCTTTGCAATTAAGTCCATCATACGGACTCCATCTTAGGGTCAGGCAGACTTCCTTAACTCCCTCATGGGCACCGTTGAATAAAACTCCGGTGTCAGCAATTCTAATGGTGTGTGGGGTGGGGGCAGAGAGGTCAACCAAGCTTAATTGGGGCTCAATCCTCCACCCCTCGCCACTCTCAAGTGACTCAGGAGGAACAGACAGGATTTGTCATGGCCTGTGGGTCCTCCGGAGCACTCGGAGTTCCCGCTGTCTCTTATGCGCAGTATCGCCGGGTAGCACCCCCCGCCAGGCTCACCTCCAGTGCTGTGTCTGGTCTCCCCAGGGCACTTCAGTGCTTGGCCGTTCCTCCAGCCGTGCCAGTGGGCCCTCCATAACACTCCTGCAACAGACTTTACAGTTACGTCCTTGCCGGCGCCATCTCGACTCCGCGTCAGGCTCCAGTCCGCAACCTGTTTCACAGCAATTCTCACTGCTGCGGCATCCCCTCAGCAGCGCCAATGACTCCACTGTCTCCCTCACTGGCTCTGGATTAATGCAGGTATTTTGTAGGTCGCGAGCGCTATGGGACCGCTCTCCGTTCGGTATGGGTCTCCGGAGCGATTTACGTCCACACCGGCCATCTTGGCCACGCCAAGGCTATACCATAGTTGAAGGCACTTTGGTCTACGGTGTTGTCGCCAACTGTGTTGTCGCCAACTGTGTTGAAGGTGGCGCTATTGTCTGTGTAATGGTCGACAGCATTGCTGTCGACTGCGTTCCTGTCGACAGCGACTTCTTCAATGTTGGACCAGTCGAAGTCAACTGATGTTGACTCAGAGGAGGAGATCACCTTGGTCGACAAGATGGGAGCATTAAAAGCTGCCGTAATTGAAGTTTGACTATGATTGCTTTGCCAACAAGACTGTGGTGACGGTCGTTGATACCAGCGTCGACAGTGGTGTCGTTGACGGGGTTCTGAGAGGATTTTTGTCCTCGATGATTCTGAGGAGGGAGAACGTTTTCGCTTCTGTTTTTCGCAGATGGAGTAGAAGGTTGGGAGGAGGCTGTCCCTGTGGAGATAGGCTAACATTTCTCTTTTCTCATGGGGTCTTTATGCTGTATCTTCAAGGCCTTTCTACTCCCCACAAAAGCACCTTGGTCAGAGGATATTGACCTTGTGGGGTCTGTCAGATGAATTGCTCTACTCAGAAGAGCTAGATTTTGGGATTTAGTCAGAGAAGTAGCCTTCCCCCTCTGCCTCAATGTTTTAGAAGAAAAAGTGTGACACATCTTGCACTCCTTTACCTGATGTTGAGGGTAGAGGCAAGAGATCATCCACATGCAGCCTTTTCTTTCCACAGGATTTGCAGAGGCCTTTCTTAGAAGAGTTAGACATTGTAGATGCAGAAAAGTTGAGATATATAGGAAAAACTGATGAGAGCTCAGGGAGACTCCCTTCACATGACGTGCAGTAGAAATTCAGAGGAACTCAGCCTTTGTTTGGAGTGTTCTGGAGAGTGCCATCGTCTGATTGGTTATAGTTCAAGTTTGGAAATAGATAGGCTTTGCATTGCCATTATAGCATACAATACCATTACATACTGTTATACTATGATACCGTGGGACTCCCACTTCGGCGATGGGGAATAATTCAAGCATGTGAATCTATGAAAGATCCAATACTGGAGAACACGGAGAGTAGCTCTCTACCTTCAAGTGTGTCCCACCTAGCTAAATGGAGTGGAGAAATACGTATATGTACTCTTCTACTCCAGGAAGGCCTGAGCTTCCCAGAATGGAACCCAGGGTCCTGCTTCCACAACTGTAAATGATACTCCTTTCTGGGTGGATGATTCAGTGTTTTTGTACAAACTGTGGTGTGTTCCAAATGTACAATCTGCAGTATCCAGTGATCCAATGTTATGGATACCAAAGTGGGGGAGGGGGCTCAGGAAAGTCAAGCTCTCATGCGGTTGCTTTGGGTGCTTGGCTGGGATACACTCCTCTTCCAAGAGTTTCTGCCATAGCTTTGCTTTTGACCACTGCCAGCTGTTTACCCCTAGTTGTATTCCCACCGCAAATCTTGCAGGGATCGGGTAGTGTCCATATTCGCTTCTATATTTTATAAGGTGTCATCCACTCATTTTATGAATAATGTTGGTCTGTCGAAGAGGCATATCCAAAGTTTTGGATTGGACCCCCAATTGAAATGCTGTACAGCATTACCATCCCTGCCTTCAATACTCCTGCTCATACAAGCTGGGAGAAACTTGCATCCATGGATGCATCCATGGATACATCTAAGATGGCTGGCAGTACCTTTTCTCCTACAGAGTTTATAGTCTTGGCTTCTTCCCTCCTGCCTTCTGGATTCCAATTAGATGCACGTTGATATGTCACAACTGATAATTGTAACAACCAAGGATTGCCAAGTCCTTTGCCGCTTTTAAAGAATATGGGGAAATATGAAACGGGGGCACGTAGAAGCATGGCCAATAAACAAAAGGCACAATGGCTCTAGGTGGGAAAAAATGATTGTGTGACCATAATGCAAAATAATTTATGTTGACATCGAAACAATCACAGTAAAACAATGACATCGGCCATCAATGGTTATTCTCCTATGTATACATATCCATGATATTCAAATACATTAGTGTATACATATAACCTGTGCTCAGTGCTCAAGTGACCACACAGTGAAGAAACTGTAGGGATACAAAGGTATAATACAAGAAGGCAGCAATGGAACAGCAGAAAACACTGTGTTGCTGAGTGTTCATTGAAAGTCCTTTGTATAAATCCAGCAAAAGAAATTTGTTGTAAAAATAGGACCCACAAACAGAGGGTCATCATCAGGACAGAAAGATTCAAGAGTACAGCCTTCAGAAACCGAAAGTATAAATGGGTCCGATGATGGTATATGTAAAAGTAAAGTGTTGCTAACTCATATGGAGGGGCATTATATACTCACATTTAACGGCTAGAATCTAAAAGAGAAAGAATGTTTAATTGAGTTTGTACTCTATTGATGATCCTTGTATGAACTGTCACCATAAATAAAATATGCCTACTTGTTTTGAATACTTGGTGGTCTCTTTTTGTAAGCTATGAAGTTCTTGGAGTACCAAGGTATTTAGAAATATATAAAAATATACTGGATTTATACAGATGGCTTTCAAAGAATACTAAGCAATCCAGTATCACTACTGTTTTACTGACAACTTCTTGTTTTATACACACCTTTATGTTTTCCTATATGCTCTTTACTGTGTTATCACGAGCACTAGGCGCAGGTTACATGTTTATACACCATGAATGTATGTATAGCTATGAATACATAGGAGAAATATTCACAGCTAATGTTATAATTCAACTGGGATTGTATTCATGACAGAATACATTAATTTGCATTGTTGTCACACAATTGTTTTCCCACTATGAATTATTGTGTTTAAAGAAGAAGCATTCACTGATTGGACCCGAAGCTCAGGCTGTCCATCTGTGAGAAGGTGGCCTGATATATGCTGTCCACAGGTTCTAGTGGGCACCTTGTCTCAGTCCAAACAACTCCTTATGGTGATAGGTTAAAGACAACCTTTATTAAAAGCTATCCTAGTGGTAGCTATGGAGAGCAGCCTTCAGGCTAAGTCTTGAAGGAATGTAAAGCAGCTTGTTTTACCAGTCTATAATCTCTTGAATGATCAAATGTAAAGACAACCACACCAGGTATATATTTAAAATATATGTATTTAGGTTAACACACCCCCCTCTAGTCTCTTTATGAGACTGGAGTTCGAAGTACTTAAGTTACAAGATAGCAATCATTAGTACTAGCACAAATACACGTTTGGGCCCTAGGGGCGTACCAAACCATATACCAAAACAGTGGTATAAGAACCACGACTGAACTAGACACAAGGCCTAGAGCCAGTATGATCGCTGGGACCCCCAAGGAACCACCCAAGGTAGTGACACCGGGGACCCACGGGGACTGTATGCAGTGTGTAAACACAACCGCGGGTTCCCGTTATCTTCTACGGGCAATGTTGCGGTTGGAAATTTAACGATTAGGGACACTTCTAATCGAGTCAGGACCAAACCCTTTTGGACTTAAGAAGTTCTAGGGCTAGCACCCACGAGAGCACCGGAGTACTCGAGTTACCTCACCCAGGGAAGCCGGGTGCATAGGTGTCTGTTGGTGTCTGGACGCGTCGTCGATTTCAATGGAAGCCTGCAAAGAACTGCTGCTGCTGTGAAGAGGAGAAATGTCCGAAGAGATCCAAGCCTGGATCTAGGATGGAAGGAACCTAAAAGTAGAGGGAACAGAGTCTAGGTCACTAGCCAGTGACCGAGGGCAGGATGGACCAATGGCCACAGATGTCGGGTGCTTCAGGTGAGTTGATGGGTGTCTTGACTCTTCAGCCACGAGGTCCAGGAGGCATCGAAGCCCACGAGCCGGATTCGAGCTGTCCCACGAAGTCTGTCGAGTGCTGCGGTGTCAGCGACCAGAATGGACCCAACAAGCCTTGGCAACGGCAAGTCATTGGAATTCAGAGAAAGGACTGCGGTGCAGACGAGCAAGGTCTGAGGGACACACCCAGCGAGGGTAAGTCGGGGCACGTCTGGAGCAACCAGGAAAGCCCAACCAGAAAAGGAGTTGCCTTCGTGGGGACCTGCTAGCCAACAGGCTAGTGATCGCGAAGGAGCCTCGAGCGGTCGCACTTAAAACTGGCCCACGGGTCACTCGTGGAGTGGAGGCCAGCAAGCTTTGGTGCAGGAGGTGCTTAAGGCTGGGGCTACTCGGAAACGAAAGCACAACTTCGAGGAGGACCAGGAAGATGCTGTTGCTTCAAAAGATCACGGTGTCCAGGAGTCACGGTCACCCAAGATCGCCACGGGCCTCAGCTTTGCTGTGGACTCAGGGTAGTCTCGGGGAAGTCTGGAAATTCACCTCTGGTGATGCAAAGACTTCGGTGTCCGGCGGGAGCTTCAGCGATGCAGACCGGTCAGTTGCTTCTTTGGTGCCTGCCAAGCAGGGGAGTCACTCCTTGACCCCAAGGGAGATTTCTTCAGTCTTCTAGTTAAAGTAAAACGTCGAAGGTCCAAGATATATGTTGCAGAGTATCGTCCAGGGTAATCTAAAGTCCTAGGGACTGGATTCCTATACTTATAGTAAGTTTAGGGGATGGACTAACTCTAAGGCCCCACCTATGGGTGGGCTTGGAAAGAGGGGTGGTTACACACATTTCCTTTGTCCAGTTTCACGCCAGAGCAGGGGCAGGTAGTCCCTGCAACCGGTTTGAACTGGACTATGCACAGGGACACCAAGTGTGCCCCCAGTGCAGGACTTCAAAGCACCAGAGAGTGCTCCCGTCCAGCCCCAATACACATCTGCCTGTCTGGGGAGGTGGTTACACCTCTTACCGACAGGAAACCTATTGTCCAGGCCTCCCCTGCTGGAGTTTCGGTCAGCAGCAGGAGGCCAGACCAGTGTCTGTGGCAGAGGCATCCATTTTGTGATGCCAGGGCTCAGGAAAGTCCTACCGGGTTTAGCCAGGACGAACATATCTCCCCCTCTAGAAGGGTGGAATGCTACCCCCGCCACCAGAATTGGGCGGGGGGGGGTGTAGTATTCCAAAGCGTTTGACACCAAACACGACATGTTTTGATGCAGCCATTCCAAAGTTAGCATTTAGCGCGAGGTTATAATGCACTTAAGCGTATATGGTACGGCTGTATCACAGAACAGCTATAAGGAAGGATTTCCAAAAGCTACAGAGGAGCTCAGCTCATGCTTGGGCACCCTCTCACACAAAACCAGGCACTCTGCCTTCAGGATTGTCAAGGCCTGCCATAGGAGTAACATAGGTTTATATGTGTCTGTATACATATGTGGATATAGGTAGCCTATACCACGATAAGGGGTGCAAGCACACCCTTACCCGGGCTGCAGTAGCAGACCTGTGGTGCCATTTTGGAGTGCTTCTCAGGGGTGGAATAATACATGCTTCAGCCCCTGGTAGGCCTCTGAGGTACCTATACCCTAGGTACATAGCATACCATATACTAGGGGCTTCTAAGGCACTCCAGAACCCAATTAGATATGTACCTAATGTACATGCAAACCATTTTAGAGAGGAAGCAGCTAGGCTGTGGTCCTGATTAGCAGGGCCACAGCCAGACTAAGGTCGAAAAACAGTGAAACACCAGCAAAAAGTGGGGGTACCCATGTGAACCAGATCAGACGTCTCTGCCCAGTGGTACAGAAGCCGATGAGAACAGATTTTTTGAGTGCCTTTTGTGCTCCTGCTACTACAATGGAGTCCTGCTTTTGGTTGAATCATTAAATAGGCTGGGGTAGATTCTGGAGCCCTGTACTTTTTTTCCCCAAGTGGGGCACAACCACTAGTACAGTAACACTTATCATTAACTTATGGCCTTCTTACGAGAAGTCGTTTAGAATATAAAGATTTCGCTGCCTTACAGGACTGTACCTGCACCTTAGCAGCTCATTCTAGCAACACATGAGCTAGGTCTTCTAAAGGGGAAGAAGGTTGAATAGGAGAGTTGGCTCTTTGCCTTAGTAACAAGTAGTATTCCCATTCCAGTTTGTAGTCCTCCTGCTTTTTCTCCATCTCCAGCAACTGTTCGGAGTTAGGCGTGTCCTGCTTTCCCATATCCCTAGGAGCTGGTGGGATCAGAGATGCAGGCACTGGAGAAGAGTGCTGATGCCTCCATCCCCAGAGGTTGCAGATGACGTGGAGGCAGTGAAGGAAACATGGAGGTGGTGGTGGCATGGTTAACCAAGAATGACGGTCGGCACACTGTAGAGTTATTAGTGTTCGAAAGTGCCTCTTGTCTGCTGTATTGTCACCATACATGCCTCAAGTATTTGCATCAATGTAGCAGAATTGAGAACTATGATGAGATTATTTTTCAACACAAAATTCTGAGACTGGCAATTTCTCTTTTTTGGCCTTCCTCCTCCTCTTGTAGACCTCTTCATCAAATTTGGGAACATATCAAACATCCAACTGCATAGAACTGTACACAGCTTCAAAGGAATGACTGTGGATGTCAGTTTCAACATATTTTAGGATCTGGATTGGTGGGTGCACCATCACTTTTAATGGTGGACGTGACTAGAAATGGCATATCTGATGTGGAGAGGGTAGATGACAAGATGCTGTCGCTTGGTCTATAGTTTAAAGTGACGCCTGTATTGCCATCAATAAGATCACTATCGGGCTAATTGACAATGGGGTCATCAACAGTGGGATTACAGTCATTATTTGTGCCATTGTCGACTATACTCTTGATCGACATAGAAGAGGCTTCATACTAAAAGCTTTAATGGAGTTGCTGTCAGAGGTGTAGTCCAGAACAAGGAGGCCTTCATCAACATTGGCTTTGTTGCGGATGGTAAGAATGGCAGTTGTGAGAGCACTTTTCAAATATGTTTTTGCATTGAATAATCTTCGCCCTTCTTGAAAGGCTTTCCTGTAGGTGGATTCAAGTGTCTGGACAAAGCAGGTTTCCTTTGTTTTGCTCCGCCTTTGCAGAAGCACTTGGTGGAGAACTTTTACTGAATCATACCCAGAGGAGAGGGCATCCACTCTGGTAAAGAGATGTTTCTTTCTTTCCAGTAAATATAGTGTCAATCTCCTTTCACGATCATTTAAAGGTTTGGATGGGTTGGTTTTACAAATATCACGGCAAAGTGCTTTGTGCGTTGGATGAAGACAGTAAATGTATTGATTGGAGGGTGGGCAGTGTAGATATTTTTCCACCCACAGTGAGAACAGGATTTGAAAAGAGATTCTTTCCCTTCTCAGTCATTGTGGTAGTTGGTGAAAGAGAAAGGGTCCCCATGCCCAGAAGATGGATTCTCCACAGAAAAACAACCAAGAGTACACTGAAAGCTGAAGTAAAAACTGGTTGAAGTCCACAGAAGACCAGAAAAAAAGAACAGGTTGAAGCCAGATAAGGCCACACAGAGGTTAGAGAAGAGTTCTTCTCTTGGACTCCATGTACACAAAGTGCTTAAGATATCAGACAATGGTGGCCTCTGGGTTAGAAAAGCCCTGTGCTTCCACCTCATTGGCGTAAGTTTGGGTTTTTCCAAACGAGATTAAACAAATATTTATTTTGTGCAAAAGACATTTTAACACTGCTTGAGGCTATTAAAAATTGCCAGAGACCCCCCCCCCGCATGAAGAAAAATCATTTATGCATGTTAATATATAAAAGATCCAATACTTGTTGAGCATCAGTTTGTCATCAGCAATGGTACTCTATGAATGCTGAACTGAGAAGGTCTGCAGCTCACTGGCACAAAGCACAAAACTGATGGGAATGAGGATCATAGTCTTCAGAGTTAAGAGTTTCAAAGAGCAAATAGGACAATGCTCAAAAGAGTACACGTCAAGCACTTTCGAACCAAACTGAAGTCCCATTAAGGCACAATGAAGGAGGTTAACAAAAGTGAAATCCCTTTTAAAAAACTTGTGATTTTAACAGTGATGGCTGCACTGGGTGAATATACTGCATGTAACCTGCGGAGCAGCCATTACTAATTATCAAGAAGATAACTTTCTGAGCTCAAGTGCACAAAATCTCACTTCGACCTACTTGTTTGAATACCACTTGATAATCATGTTGTCAGTCAGTAACTGGATTGACCTGCCCCTGATGAAAGGCAGAAAGCCTTATAGGAGCAACCTGTAATGAAGACAATCCGCATTTGAAGAAGTTAAGTGGTTTATTAGAATTATTCAACTCCAACACAGAGTACAGGCCAGGGTGAGGGAAAACCGGGAGAAACGTCCGGTCACAATGATCATCAGCTGTCATCTGGCCAACATTCCAGAACGCTCAGCTGATGACTGGGTGAAAGGGAGGATGAGTGGCGAGAGTGGACAAAAGAGGGAGATATAAAAACGCAACACATCTTCCTCTTTACAGAAGCAATAAAAAAAAAGAATGCAGTTAATCACATACAAAATCATTGAGTTTTCTAAGAGGAACAACAATTCGTCCTAATCTGGTTCTTTCAGTCTCACCATTGCCACTGATAGGTAACCGCCCGTTATGGCACATTGAGGCAGAACGCTCGGTACCATGTGAAACTTCCCAATCAATATAATCCTCCCAGAAATCACACATTCCTCCCTTTGTGGTTCTGTGAGCAAGGTTATTATGGTTGTCAATGATTTTTGTCTGTCAAGGTAACTATGTTTGCCAGGAGCCAACCTTGAGAAATGCCATACTCTATCATCACTCAATAAAGCAGAGTTCCAAAATACCTTTTTGACCATGAGGTGTTTGGCAAACCTCTTCTGACCTTTGGCTATGAACCACTAATTTTCACGTGAACCACATCACCCACACAAACCTGTAAAGATTTGCAGCTATGTTTCATGTCGTAGTGGGCTTTGCAGTCTCTTTGAAATTTTTCCAAAGAGCGTTTTACCATGTCAGGTGACCACTCCGCTCTTTTGGTTGCAGATAGCCAGCCCACATTGTCTTTGGACATGGGAGTCCTGCTCCTCATGAGTTCGAAAGGGCTGTGACCTGTGCTGTTGCATGGTGTAATGCGGTATGCCCATAAAGTTTTGCCTACTTCATTTCTCCATGCTAAATTGTTGTTTGTGGCTAGCTGTATAATGCCCTTAATGACCCTGTTGAATCTCTCAACAGCGCCATTGCCAGCAGGATGGTATACCGATGTGGTTTTGTGGGAAATTTTGTTTCTTTTTAATTAGTTGACAAATATCTTGGATGTAAACTGGGGGCGATTGTCACTGACAATACACTTGGGTAACCCCTCCTTAATGAATACCTCCTCAAGAAATTGCAGAATGCTCTGAGCATCTGTTTTGTTTACAAATCCCACTTTGAGAAGTGATCAATCAGTACTATGGCGAAAACCTGTTCCCCATGATATGCGACAGGTCCCATGATGTCAATGCCTATCCTTTCCCATGGCATGTTGGGGGACGGAATGGGATGAAGATGGGGCCTGAATGTCACCTGGGACTTGTCAGAATTGCAGCTTTGTATGCAATTCCTTACAATTCTCTATGTGGCAAGATCAACCCCTAGCCACCAATATAGATTTCCGATTCTACTTTTAGTTTGACCTATTTCCAGGTGTCCTTCATGGTATATATTGAGAATGGAGTGTCTGAGTTTGACTGGGGGAATAACTTTGCCACTTCTTAAAAGGAACCCTTCTTCCAGTGAGAGGTCATCTTTCACTTCCCAGTAGCGTAACAACTCTTTATCCACATCTTTTTTCTTGGGCCAACCATTGACTATCATACTGCATACTGTGCTTAGGACAGTGTCTTTACTTTGTTCATTCAACCATTCCTCAAGTGATATGCCGTGCGTCTCCTCATGTATACTTGCAACGCAAAATTTCTCGTCTGCCTAACTATTAGAATCTTGCACCGAAACAGGCATGCGGCTCAAGAAATCTGCCTCCACATTCTTGGTACCAGGTACATATTGTACTTCATAGTTGTAATCGAATAATCTCACAGACATCCTCGCTAGTCTGGGCGAAGCTGCATATAGTCCTTTTGTGGTAAACACTTTAGTGAAGGGTTTGTGGTCACATCTTAAAATCGCCTTGTTGCCCCATACAAATTGTCTTAAGTGTTACAATCCTCAAATGCACGCCAAGGCCTCTTGCTCAATGACGGAGTACTTTTCTTCTGTCGGTGTCAGGGAGCGAGAGGCAAATGCGATGGTGCATTCTACACCTTTGGAATCTCTTTGGGTGAGCACCGCTCCTAAACCTCTCCCACTTGCATCAGTTGTTACAATGTTTGTTAATGATGGATCGAACCCTTGTAGGGGTGGAGCAGCACACGTCATTTTTTAACAAGCCAAATGATTTACGACATTCGTCAGACCACACAAATTTGTTTTTATGGAGTTGTCTTAAATCATATGTCTTAGTTGAAAACTTCTCAATAAATTTTTAATAGAACTTGATGAGACCCAGGAAAGAGTGCAGCTCATTTTTGTTTTTGGGTTCTGGGGCATTCAGAATGGCATTGAGAAGCTCTTTTTTGGGTTTGACTCCCTCAACTGTTATAGCATGCCCTAGGTATGCGACGTCTGAACGTGCGAATTTGCACTTACTATGTTCAGCAGTGAGACCCTTTGTTTCAAGAATCTCCAGCACCTGCACCAATTGTTCGCCATGTTTTTTTTTGTTCTCTCCATAATCAATATGTCATCCTGGAATAGGAGAATACCAGCTACATCTTTAAATGTTTCCTGCATCAGCACCTGGAACATGGCAGCGGCAGATGCCAAACCAAAGGGGATTCTTTTGAAGCAGAAACACCCAAAGGGAGTCATGAAAGTGGTCAAACTTCAGCTTTCAGGATGCAAAGGGACCTGATGGTAAGTCGCTTTTAGATCTATGGTTGAAAAGTATTTCACTCCCTTGGTGCATGCCAACATCTCGTTGATGCGTGGAAGGGGAAACTGTTCACAAGAATATTTTCATTGAGATCGCGGAGATCTATGCATAATCTCAACTGCCCGTTGGGGTGTTTAACTACAACCAAGGGGGAAACCCATTCTGAAGATTCAACACTTTCAATTATGTCATCCTTAAGTAATTTTTCCAAATGGTCTTTTACTCCTTCTCTAATAGAAAATGGAAAGTTCCTGACCTTGTGTAATTTGGGAATGGCGCCCTTCTTGACACAAATCTTATGTTCAAACCCCTGAAAGTGGCCAATGGAATTTGAAAAAACTTTTGGGAATTTTTGTAAGACTTCATTGCAAAGCTCTTCCTCAGTTTGGACAATGAGAACAGGCTCCTCACTGTTGGGATTGAGGACAATTTCCAGTTCTCCTTGATCTAACCACCCTAAAACTGAGGGGCCAGATTTAGATACATAGAGTTTGCACAGCGCTTCCCTCCCCATGAACATGAATTAAATTTTCCTGTACCCTTTTAAATCAGTGGGGTCCCCCGTGAATGTTTTCATGGAGATGTCTGGCGGTTCCAACTGTTCACCAAGATTGGGTAAAAACTTTTCTTTCCAAACTTGGAGATTTACAATTGTGTACGGCAAACCAGAGTCCGCGACAATAGATACATCCACACCTCCAATACACATTTCAAAAACTGGTTTTGTCCTGACCATGCCTTCCTTGTTGTCGTCAATATCTAAAATACAATCATCATCAATATTCAGTACAGACATGTTCATGTCATCCTCATCTGAAAAATTGGAATCTTCCCCATCGTGGTTATCAATATACTTTACAGATTTTGAAGACTTTTTATGGCACACTTTCTGAAAATGACCCATGACCCCACAAAAGGAACATTTATACTTCTTGGCTGGGCAATTTCAATCATTAGATAAGTGTTTTAAGCTGCCACAGCTATAACATCGTCTATTTGTGTTGTTGGATTTTTCAAAGTTCCTATCACTTTTGGGTTTGCTGCTGTAATTGATTCATCCTTGTTTGGGTTTCCTGTCGCCCCCTTTTTCTCCTTACTTTCAGCAATGAAAGCTTTATCACATCTGCCAGTAAGTTCCGCTCTTCTAGCTATGTCAATAACAGTTTGCAAGGGACTCTCCCCTTTTGCCCACAGATTGTTTTTAATATTTGTGTTTGATCCTTGCATTACTATTTGATCACGTATAAATTCTTCATGAAGCCCACCGAAACGGCATGTTATGGCTACGTTTTTTAATGCTGCCACAGTCATCGATGGATTCATCATGTCCTTGCTTTCTATGGAAGAACTTCTACCTGTCCACCCCCACGCAAAGAGTGGGCTTGTAATAAGTATTAAATTCATCAATTGCGTTTTCGAAGATGTCACCTTCATCTTCATTCCTTACTTTTTTGTTAATTCTTTTGTACATTTTTATTCCACCTCCCCCCAAACAGTGCATTAATATTTTGTACTTCTTTTCCTGCGTGAACTCTTCCTCATCCTCCAACATATAAATGAAATTTGTGAAATATTCTCTCCACTCCTCCCACTTGATAAGAGGTTCACCTCCCCCAGCTAGAAACGATTGTGGGGGTGTCAAATTCAACAAGTATCCTGTAGCCATTTTTGATGTAGATAAAGGCTATGCTAGATGTGAATGGTAAGCAGAAGTGGAATGGCTGGAATATACAGTGTGCTTAATATCGTGTTGAATAAGATCGTAGATGTATGGCCAGTTGCACATAAACAGTGCCCGTGAAAAAAAAGAAATTATACTAGAGCCTAGCAGTGCTGTGCCAATCAGCTAAGAGAGGCACTCGTGCTGTTGAATTCAAATCACTTACTTCTTGTCACGCTTCTAGCAGTCTCCTGGATGTATTTAATTTCGATGTGCAGAAGGGGTTGCGTTGTAGCCTGAAGCCCCGCTGAGGAGAATTGCAATAAAAAGGGTGTCGGGTACGTAGCGTGCGTCACCACGTCATTGATGTTGGAGGAGTAGTGTGGCCTTGAATAACAGCAAAGAATACATTCAAGATGGCCTCCTTGCGTAGGTGACGTGCTACGTCATGGTTGCCAAGAGATGGTTGGCGTTTGTTGCACAGAAGCAGTTGACAGAGGACTGTTCACAGATGGCAGATGTGAGTTGACAACACTCTGCTTTACGGACACGCTGTGAAGGCAGCGAACGTCAGAATTCGCCCCCGGGAATACAATGAAATGCGCATATTATCAAGAACACTTTAGAATTGGTTGGTGAAGCAAAATTTGTTGCGCCTTTTTTAAATTTATTGGGATCCTGAGGTGCCAGTGTAAATATTGCTGGATGATTCCAGTTTTAGAATCAATAGCTACGCTATCCCCGGTAGTCACTGACCTGAAGCAAATCTGCTCGAGTCCTTCGTAGGAGTGTAGTAAATACTCACATTCATGTATCCTTAATTCTCTGGAGAGATGTAGTCTCTTCAGCTTGCATGCTGGTTCGGCTGTGTTGGAGCTCTTCGCCAGTTTGTAATGAAGACAATCCGCATTTGAAGTAGTTAAGTGGTTTGTTAGACTTATTCAACTCCAACACAGAGTACAGGCCAGGGAGGGGGAAAACCGGGAGAAGTGTCCGGTCACGATGATCATCAGCTGTCTGGCCAACATTTCAGAACGCTCAGCTGATGACGGGGGAAAGGGAGGCGGGGTGGCAAGAGGGGACAAAAGAGGGAGACAGAAAAACAACACAGCCAGATGGCTTGCAGCTCCAGACTATTTGTGTGGTAGTGCCGCTCTGTTTTATGACCAGAGAACTCTGATCTTCACCTCACGGAGGGGGCCTTACCAGCCCAGAGTTGATGCTTCTATTACTAATGTGAGATATAGGGGGAAAAGGAAAACAACATGCTGCACATCAGATTGGCATCGGTCATCTACCACTGCACTTCTTGAGCCACCTCAACAGAATTGCACATTCTGGCCAAAAGGCGCCACCAGTACTGGGCCCATTGCAGCTGCAGATTCCATTGAAGAGCCTGCATATGGCAACACAATAGGCATGAGGCATCAGCAGGATTCGGAGAGCCTAAGCAGTTCAGAACAATCAAGGCCGGAACAGAAGCTCTTGACCAAATCATTGGGATCATAGCTTGAACATCATGGGCTCGATTTAAGGGACAATTCAGGGCAACAGTGTCCAGAATGGCCCTAAATATCTGCACTGTCTGAAGATTAGATTTGTACCCATTGATGGAGAACCCCAGGGTGGGCAGCAATGACACCATTGTCTGTACATGGTCTGAAATTGTTGCGAGCCCCCTTCTGAAGACAGTCAGGAATACAGGAATACAAGTTACAGGAATACATGCATATCAACCTGCAAATATATGCCACATCCACTGACATGAAGTCAGTAAAGACTCAATAAGCTAAAGTAAGACCAAAGTATAGTACAGTAAGGTAGAAGAGGTCTTATCCCACACAAAAGCAAAGGTACTTTCTGAAGGGCTGCAGTTCTGGTACATGGACGTATGCCTCCTGTAGGTCCAAGAATACAATTCAGACCATGGTATCCAAGGCCTAGAGAAACTGAGCAAACGTCTTCTTGAATGTCTTCCTCTTGATAAAGGAGCTCAAGAGTCTGATGTCAAGAATCTGACCTGGTCCCTTGCTCTTCTTGGGGAACAGAAAATAACACTACAGTTCATTCAGTCTCTGGTAACGGTTCGATTGAAGAAGTGGTATAACTTCTGACAGAATCAGTGCGTGATCAACAGACGTCAGAGTAACTGAGGCAATACAGGAAGGTGCATCCAGAAATATTAGCAAAAGACATACAATTGATGGACGGAATGCAGAACAAATCAAAACATTCACCCCCAGTCAAGAGATCTGGGTTAAATCCATCATTCTTTTGCTCACCATGGCACCCCAGTTTAGACCTGGCCATAAGCAAATCAGTCTTGACCCTGTGTCTCATGGGAACAGTCCAGCCCGAACTGCCAAGCCAGGTCCTCCCTGGACCGGAAACAAGCATCCTAGGACCGGTTTCTGGCTATCAGCCGTCATCAGCCAGGATAGCTTGACTCCAGTGGCGCAGTGAGCACGGGTCCCACGTCTGGGAATACCCATCCCACTTAGGGCGAAAAGCGTTACAACAAACAAATGATGGACGGAATGCTGACAATGCAGACATTCTCCCCCAGTCAAGAGATCTGGGTTAAATCCATCGTTCTTTTGCCCACTATGCCACCCCAGTTTAGACATGGCCATATGCAAATCAGTCTTGACCCTGTGCCTCATGGGAACAGTCCAGCTCGCCACCCTCTCTATTAGTTGCCTCATTGGTTGGCAGGGGGTTCTTACTCTTTTTCAGTCAGTCATTTTGATTGTGTCGATGAGAAGAGGAGGTCAGCGTTCTAGCGCTGACTTCATGTGCCCGATTGCACATAAAAAGCAGGCTGAAGTGCGACACACCACTCGCACGACAAAGACGCATCTAAGGCAAGCCAGTCTGCATCAGTCCGCACCTGGACAGTGCCAGGGATGCTGCCTGTGTGACACCTGGGGGTATGCGACTGCACTATTCCCGAGAGGACTTCATAAGCTGGCTTCCCAAATGGGGTAAATGGGTGTGCGATATCTCTAACCCTACTAACACCCTGGCACATAAACGTTCGCATTGCAAATGCACCCAAAGCTAGCTTTGGACTCGGGAACACCTTCCCACTATTACAAGAGAATATATAAGGATAAAGGAGGCCTAACTCTGGATAAGCTTCTTTGTACCCAGCTGAATGCACAATCAATGGTTAAACACAGCACTGAAATACATGAATTGATTGTTAACTTTGAACTGAACTGCTTATTCGTGTTTGAATCTTGGGCTAAGGACGAGTCGGACCAGAATTAGTAGAACCTATTCCGCAAGGATATTCTATTGTCAGACTAGATCGTGCCTCCCGTGTAAAGGGGAGGGAGGGGTAGTAACTCACTCTAGAAATTGTCTGAACTACACCTTGTAATCTATTTGCGCTGACACAAGATATTTGCGAGCCAGTGCAGTTTAGATTTAAAGCTAATAAGCTTTTTATTTCCGGACTTTTGGTGTATCGTCCTCCTGGCGCTAGTACGCAGTATATTGATTCCGAAGATCAAACTCTTGAACCCTTCTTTGCCAGCCATACTTTTATCATTTTAGGCGCTTTTAATCTTCATTAGGAAGATCAGAAAAGTAAAGATATCAGTACATTTTTAGAACTGATGAATAACTGGGTTCTCTCAACTGGTCAGTCTTCCCACTCACGAGGCTGGACATACTATCAATGGAATTTTTGTGAATCACTTGATTTTGGAGACTGGAAAGACCCTTCCGACCAACTAAGTGGAACACTTAGCTATTACTTTTACCCTTAAATTGCAGATGGAAGAAGCGAGGGTATAGGGCAAGCATTTATCCTTTAGAAGTTGGAGTAAAACCTCCTATATAGATTTGGAAGGGACCTTAATTGGAAATATGATGGCAAAGAACACTGCTCATGCTACCTTGCCAAAGGCTTTCAATGCTTGGGTATCTGCGGCTATTGAAAAAGTGGCCCCACTAAAATCCAAGGTGGCCACGAGAGCTAAGGCATCTGCTCCATGGTTCTCGGATGATTTAAAGGAGCTTAGACAATGCCGTAGGCAAGAACGCAGGTGGAGGATTGCGCCCAGTGCAAAAGAGAAAATTAAGCACAAAGAGCTAAAGGTGATATATAAACGTGCCATCTTTGATGCCAAATTAAATTTAACTAGGAAAATAAATGCTGCTAGCAACACCCCCAATTAACTAAGTTGCGAAGGAGCTCCTAACCCCTAACCCCCACAACTCTGACAATTTGCAAAGCTTTTGTAACAACGTTACCGATTATTTTAAAGAAATATTTTGTTATATTCTCTGATTTTCAGGAAGATGAGGAAATGTTTTCCTTTGGAGAGGACACAGAGGTTCCCATGGCCAAGGAACCCATGGCTCCTCGGTCTACTGTTCCTCCCATATCACGAACCAAGATGGCCGACCGGTGAGGCGCTCCGGCTGGGAGCTCCCTGGCTAGGGATTGCCTTTAACCCCTGGATTCTACCCTCCCTGGACCCTCTACACCCCTGGGGATCTATGGACGGTGGTCCCCTTATTCTCCAATTCCCTCGATCTAATTTGAACGCCGACTTCAAAAATTTCTGAGGAACCGTGAAAATCTTTCGACTGTGGAGCCCTAGCAACATGGCCGATACCTGGTGGAGCTTGCGAGGTAGCTGTAGAGGAGATTGGCTATGGATTACCCCCTCCGCCGTCACCTACCCTCTGGACATGGGTACTGTTTCTCGCCTCCCCACTTCGTCTCCTTTCTTCCCTCGCCTTCCGATGATCATCAAAAATTTCCCGATTGTGGATCCATTCCAATATGGCCGATGCCCGGCTGAGCTGCCTAGGTAGCTGTGAGGAGATGGTCTGGGGATCACTGCTCCGGCCGTCACCTACCTTCCGGCTTGACCACAGTTGCATGGTATATGGCTATGCCTTCCGGGATGGCGACTGGGACGCACAAAGTCTTGCTCCACGACAAAGCAGCAAAGAGAATGCCGTGACGATGCTGCCCTGTGCCAACAAGCTTGTTTTTCCTTTCGTTTGAGCGCGGCTTCCTGACCCCACAGCTGCCTCCCTCTTCCGGGGCTGCTGCCTGGGCGCCCGAGCTGACTTCCCCAGACAATTTCAGCATGTTTAATTGAGCCACTGCTGCCCATGTAGCCCCGAGTGTTTGTTTGTGTCGACCCAAGGGAGTTCGGTGTTCTTCAGCCATCCTCCTGCCTGATCCCGTGGCCGCCTCCCCCATCCAGCCCTGCTTAATGGGACGGTTTACTTGTGGCCCTTAGATTGTATTTTTGTATATTTGTAATCCCGCCATTCTGTTAAATCTGTTATAGGGGACCATGACCTGGGTCTTCCATCTTTGCGGCTACGACTGCTTCTCTGATCGATGCATGCCGCTGGTCCGAGTCATACTGACCATTGCCCTAAGTCGACCCCTCTCATCTTCTATGGTCACTGTGAGGCACCCTTTTTGCCCCCTCCTTCGGACCCGTTCCATATCCAAGATGATCCGACGCAGTGAGTCCGGTACTGGATGTTAGGATTACTTGACCCTAACCGGTTTGTTGACTCGTTTACTCTGACTTTTTGATGTTCCCCTAAAGTACTATCTCCCTGGCCGGTCTGCCTGACCCGATCTGTATTCCAACCCCTTTACTATTCCCCCACTACCTTCTATACTCCATAGGACTTGTTTTTATGCTATGCTATGCTCCATTAACTGATGTAGTTATGCAACACTTTTTTTTCTATGTTATGCTATGCTCTAGTAACTGATGTTATGAAGTAACACTGTTTTTTTCGAATGCTAATCTCGTGTAAAGCGCTCTGATACCTCCGGGTCCAGCCAGCACTATATAAAATTCTTTAATTAAATACATAATAAATAAATATCCTGCATGCAAACTGAAGCCCTACTTATGCATTTGAAATCAGATTCCCCAGAGGATACTTGCTCGCCTAGAGTAATTCAACTGGTCCCCGACTTGATTACTATTTTTTTGGGAAAGGTCTATAACCAGATAATTGGCTTAGGAGTTTAGCCTCAAATTTGGAAAGAGGCTATTGTCATTCCCATTAAAAAGAAGCAGAATGGGGAGCCAGATAAAAAAATTATACTTTCGATTTTGCTTCTGTTCACACAGAACCTGCTGGACCCCTCACAGAATGGTTTCCATAGAGATCACATCACTGAATTGGCTTTAGTAGCTGCAGCAGATAACATTAGTTGTCAGTTGCACCAGGGTGACAGCCATCCTGGTCATGCTGGATGTGTCTGCAGCTTTTGAAACAGTGTGCCCCTCTCGCTTGGTGCAATGATTGCACCGTGCCAGGGTGAGGGGCACTGCACTGGCTTTAGTGAGGGTCCTTTCTAACTAACAGAGCTCAGACTGTCAGCTGTAGTGACTTCATGGTGGAACCCTTTTGTCTCCCTAGTGGGGTGCCGCAGGGGCCTTTGCTCAGTCCCACTTTGTTTAATCTGTATGTAGCTCCTCTGGCAACCCTGGTGTGGGCATTTGACTTCCAGGTCTCGTCTTACATGGATGACACCTATGATGATATGATATCTTTGGTCAAGTATTTCAAACTTTGCATGGTGAACATTGGGATTTGGATAAAGGAGTAGTGGCTGAAACTGAATATGGAGAAGACAGATTCTGGTCTTTTGAGGCTCAGCATTGATAGTGGTCTGAGCTGTGGAAGCCAGAGAATTGAGGCCCCCTAACTGCGCCTGTTGCCTCTGTCAAAAAAACTAGGAGTAATTTGAGAACGCTCACTTTTGATACTTAGGTCAATAAGACAACAAGTTCTTGTTTTTTCATTATTATATTTTTATGATTATACAATTTTGAAAATGATTCTTCCTTTTATCCGTGTGGAGCATAGAACTGCAGTGGTCACTGCATGATCACCTCTCATCTTGACTAATGCAATGCTCTCTACTTTAATATCAATAAATCCTTACTCAAACTCCAGGTTGTTCTATACGCGGCTGCCCATTTGATATTAAATATTCCCAAATGCCAGTCAATGACGGAGTGCTTGCGTTTTCTACACTAGCTACCTGTGAGGAAGGGTAAGTTACTTACCTGTAATCCTAGTTCTCTTCCAGGGGTATCCTCATCAAAGTCATAAGCACTGAATATTCCCGCCCATGTGCGGGGACCCCGGAAATAATAAAATTATATATGTAAAAAACATACATATATACAGCTCTGTATATGTATAAACATATATCATTTTTTCCAAGCAAATGCAGCTCCCATAAAAGGCTAGGCAATGTAAATATACACACCCAATAACACACATATATATATATATATATATATAAAGGTATAACAATACACCTAAATCTCTTTTTTTTTTTTTTTTTTTTTTTTTTTTTAATGAGGTAAACACTCATGAGAAAGCAAAAAATAAAGAGAACAAACTGTGGAAAAACACAGATGTACAACACATTGCCAGCCTGCAGGCTGCATTGCAATACAATACCATAGAGACTAAAAAGCCCTGTACAGGTAAAAACTGGCACCGTGCCTTTAAGGCAGCCCTGACTTCCATATCCCATCATGCCTCAGGGGTGACAGTTAGGTCAGTTGTTCTTTGCGGGACCGTAGTCCTAAACACAAAGATATATCCTTTCCATAATGAATAATACACCTCTTCTCATTTGCCTGGGGAGGTGGGTGGGTTGCTTATGACTTTGATGAGGATACCCCTGGAAGAGAACTAGGATTACAGGTAAGTAACTTACCCTTCTCTTCCAGGGGATCCTCATCAATAGTCATAAGCACTGAATAGAGTAGCAAGCTCCCCTTCCACCAGCAGGCAAATGAAACTAAGGTTGTATCACCCATGGAGAAAAAGAATCATGAAAATGATTATGTTTGGAACAGATTCCTCAAGGAGGCTTGTCCTACTTGAGTGTCTGCTCTGGAGTCCGAATCCAGACAATAATGCCTGGTAAAAGTGTGGACAGATCTCCAAGTGGCTGCCTTGCAGATCTCGGAGAGTGGGACATTATTGAGAAAAGCCGCGGTAGCCGCTTTTCCTCTTGTCGAATGCGCTTTAGGGCGCGCCCCCAATGGTTTCTGAGCCAGTTGGTAGGCCAAAGTAATACTAGAAACAATCCACCTAGCAATGGAACGTTTGGATGCAGCAAAGCCCATACGGACAATCCCCTAGTTCACAAACAATTGGTCAGATTTCCTGATATTCTTAGTCCTATCTAGGTAGAATTTTAGGACCCTTCTGACATCTAGTGAATGCAACGCCCTCTCTGCCGGAGAGGAGGGGTTGGGAAAAAAGGTTGGTAAGGAGATGGCTTGGTTTACATGAAACTCCGATACCACCTTGGGTAGGAACGAAGGGTGAGTTCTCATCACCACCCTATTTAGATGAAAAAACAGTGTAGGGTTCTTTAGAACAGAGGGCCTGTATCTCACTGACCCTCCGTGCTGAAGTGATGGCTATTAAAAATGCTGTGAGGTGCTGTAGGGTAGCCTTATGAATAGGCTCAAAAGGCGAACCCATGAGCTTCGACAGAACCAAGTTTAGCTCCCAGGAAGGAGAGGGAGGTCTAACAGGGGGATAGACTTTCTTGAGCCCTTGCAAGAAATCCTTCACTACCTGCACTTTAAAAAATGACTGCTGTGAAGGCGAACGCCTGTATGCTGTTATGGCTGCTAGGTGAACCTTTATGGAAGAAAATTTCAACCCTGCCCTTGCTAAATGTAGAAGATAGGGCAAAATTACATCCTCCTGGCATTTAGTGGGATCATAATGATGCTGAGCACACCATATATAAAATCTTTTCCACTTACAGAAGTAGGAGTGTCTTGTCGAAGGCCTCCTGGCTTCCTTCAGTATGGACATACACTCTTGAGGGAGGTTCAGATGGCCATACTGGAGGACTTCAGGAGCCATGCTGTTAAGCTCAGCGAGGGAAGGCTGGGATGGTAAATCTTCCCCTGCATCTTGGATAACAAGTCCGGCCTGCACGGCAGCCGCTTGTGGGGGCGGATCGACATGTGTAGGAGATCCGTGTACCACCACTGCCTCGGCCAGTCCGGTGCTATGAGTATCATCTTGGCAGATGAATTCTGTAGCTTGGTCACCACCTTGGGAATTAGTGGGAGAGGCGGAAAAGCGTACACAAATGTCATTGACCAATTGATCAAAAGGGCATTCCCTAGGGATCCTGGTCGATGGTATCTTGAGGCGAAGCCTCGGCATTTTGTGTTTAGCTCGTCCGCGAAGAGGTCCACTTGCGGGCGCCCCCATTCCCCGAAGATGTCTTCTAACACTTCGTCGTTGATTACCCAGTCCTCTGGCTCTTGAAAATGCCGACTGAGCAAGTCTGCTTGCACGTTGAGTTCTCCTGGTAGGTGCACCGCTTTCAATGAGATGTTCCTTGCTAGGATCCAGTGCCACAGGGACTGAGCTTCCAGCGAGAGCGTTCTGGATCGAGTACCCCCCTGCTTGTTCAGGTAGTACATTGTGGTGGTATTGTCCGTCTGTACTAGAATGGTACTCGTCGTTATCGCAGGTAGGAACGCTTTGAGGGCTAGGTGGACCGCCCTGAGCTCCAGCATGTTGATGTGGTACAACTGCTCGCTGCTGGACCACCGACCTTGAGTTTGCAGAGTCCCAAAATGCGCACCCCATCCCTGAAGGGATGCGTCGGTGATTAAGGTCTGAGTTGGGGGCTCTTGATGGAAGGGAATCCCCACTTGCAGATTCCTTGGCTTCAGCCACCACTTGATTGACTGTTTGGCTGCAGAGGAGAGGCAAACCTTTTCTTCCCACAGGGAGTTCCTTTGATCCCATTTGTCCTCGAGATCTTGCTGGAGAGGACGCATCCTTAGCCTGGCATTGGGCACTAGGAAGATGCAGGATGCCATGGCCCCTAGCAGAGATGAGATTTGCCTTGCCGACGACAGATTGCTGGTCATAATCTGTCTGCCTTTTAGCATAATGGATGACTGTCTTTCCTCCGAAGGAAACACTTTTCCTACTACGGAGTCTATAGTTGCACCCAGGTAGTGGATCCTCTGCGTTGGTGAAAAATTGGACTTTTTGACATTCACTCTGAGACCCAACCTGCGACATAAGTTCAGGCATAGCGACAGCTGTGTCCGCACATTCTGTGGTGATGAGCCCTTTATTAGCCAGTCGTCTAGGTAGGGATAGACGAAGACTCCTGCGCGCCTCAGAGCAGCCGCTACTACTGCCACGCATTTTGTGAATACTCGAGGAGCTGACTTCAGGCCAAATGGGAGGACTTTGAACTGATAGTGAGCGTTGCCTACCACAAACCTGAGAAATTTTCGATGATTCCTTAGGATGGGAATATGGAAATATGCATCCTGAAGGTCCAGTGAACACATCCAATCGCCCATCCGGAGAAGAGGATATATTTGGTGGAGCGCCAGCATGCGAAATTTTTCCTTTCTTATGTGCTTGTTCAGTATCCGTAGGTCTAAAATGGGTCTGAACTCCACCTTCACACTCCTCTTTTGGATGAGAAAATATCTGGAGTAAACTCCCTTTCCTCTCTGGTTTATGGGCACTTTCTCTATTGCAGATTTGAGTAGTAGCGTCGCTACCTCTTCTCTGAGCTGCTTTAGATGCTGGGATGACTTGACAGGAGGAATAGATGGGGGGTGACTTCTGAAACGAAGCGAGTACCCATGACGCAGTATATTGAGTACCCACTTGTCCTTTGTGATTGTCTGCCACTCTGGAAGATGATGCGCAACACTTCCTCCCACCGGAGCGGTGGACAGCATCGGAGGAAGCGGTTTCTCATTGCTTCCCCGGTGCTTTGTTTCCAGCATTAGACTGCCTGTTGTTACCTCGTCCCCTGGATGGCTTGCGGGACTGGTATTGCTGTTTCTTTTGACCTTGCTGGTCCTGGTTCTTTTGCCAATGAGGGGTTTGAACCCTCTGTTGGTAATTGCGCCTGTCATTTCCCTTGCGGCGTCGAAACTCTTTCCTCTTTTCAAGCCCGACTGCTTTCATGGTCTCCAGCTCTGCTTTCATACGGGCCATTTCCTCGTCTGCATGGGACCCAAAAAGAGAACTACCGGAGAAAGGCAGATTTAAAATTCTTGCCTGCGCTTCCGGTTTCAAGGCCGTCAATCTAAGCCAGGATGTTCTTCTGGCTGTGACTCCATGTGCATATTCATGCGCTGCCAGTGTTGCCCCATCCGCCGCTGCACTTATGATCTGGTTAGAAACCAGACTCCCCTCATGCAAAATCTCTTCAAAGTCCCGTCTGTCCTCTGATGGAACTTTTTCAATGAACCTCTGAAGAGAGTCCCATAGTGACCTATCATAGCGCCCCAGAAGCGCCGAGGCACTTGCCACCTTCAAGCTTGAGGATGCTGAGCCGCAAACTTTCCTCCCCCAGGAGTCTTGCGTTTTACTGTCCTTATCTGGTGGCACCGTTGAAGATCCAGCTACTGCATGCGTCTTTCTGGCAGCGGCGGTGATGACAGAGTCCGGTGGAGGATCTGTTTTAAGGAATAGCGGATCCTCCGGAGCTGGACGGTACTTTTTTAGAATTCTCGCCGGCGCCGTTTTGGTGGTTGCTGGCGTGAGAAAGATATCCATTACCGGTTGTAGCAAACCGGGGACTAGTGGCAATAACGGGCGTGTCACCGTGCGTTCATGAAGAGTTTCAAAAATTATGGATGCGGTGGTCTCCTGAACCGGCATAGGGATATTTAATTTTGTAGCTCCTCTACACAACACTTCTTGAAATGTAGAAATATCATCTACCGGAGATACCCGAGAGGGTGGCGTCTCCGAGAGTGTCGGTGAATAATCCCTTTTGGATGATCTGGAAGAAGGGGAGGTAGAAGGGGTCCTACGGCGCCTTCTCTCTGATCTGGTCGACTCTCTTCTGAGGGAGGCAGACCTGGATCGCCTTCTTGGTGCTCGAGAGTGACTTCGGGATTCTCTTTCTCGAGATCTTGGTCTGATCGGTGTCGCTGGGAATACCACGCCCCTTATTCTTGTTAGCGATGCCTTTATTGCGTCTGGTACAGCAGGGTTCTGAGGCATCTCCCTTACGGGACTCTGAGGTACAGCATTGTCCTCCTCCTGCGAACTTTCTCTTGCAGGTACTGGAGATTGATGCACAAGCTCTGGTGATTCTGATCTTGAACCTGAGCCCTCTGATCCTGAAGGCGAGATAGATATGAGACGCGGTGACTCAGGAGTCGTATATATCAGTCTATGAGGAGATTTTCGCCTTGAGACTGGTCGAATCGTGAGGCGAATATGCGACACCTCCTGCGTACCCTCAACAGAGGGCTGCCTCGACAGTGATAGGCCTATCACCGGAGATCTTTGACTCGAATCTTCGAGGCTCCGAGCTTCTTGTCTCGACGTCGAGATTATCTTCGACGGAGGCTTCATGTACCTCACCAAAGCTTTGGAGACCTGTGAGGACGGAGGCACCTGCCTCGACGTCGACTCCGACGGAGGCACCTGCCTCGACGTCGACTCCGACGGAGGCACCTGCCTCGACGTCGACTCCGACGGAGGCCTCTGCCTCGACGTCGACTCCGACGGAGGCCTCTGCCTCGACGTCGACTCCGACGGAGGCTCCTGCCTCGACGTCGGCCCTGACGGAGGCGTCTGCCCCGACGTCACTCCTGACGGAGACTTTTGTCTCGACGTCGAATGCTCAGACGACGTCGAAAGCCTCTTCGCCGTCGAACGATGTTTCCTCGACGGCGATCTTGATCTTGACGGCGATCTTGGTCTCGACGTCGACTGTGGAGATCGCCTACGTACTTCTCGCGACGTCGAATGATGTCTCGCCGACCTCGACGTCGAACGATGTCTTTCCTTCGACGACGAACGATATCTCTGTGCAGACGTCGATCGATCTTCTCTTGACGTCGACAGATGCTTTTTCGACGTTGAACTGTGGCGCCGAGACCTCGACGCCGAGCTTTTAGATGCCGTCGACGTCGAACGCATCCGCTTCGACGCTGAATCTAAAGTCGACGACGATTTTCTCTTTGCAGCATGACTTCCCCTTGACTCCTCACCTCTCCGCGACGATCCCGCCGCTGGAGTCTTCGACGCCGAGCCCGACGTCGATGGGGAGCAAACAGGGACCAACTGCCTCGACGTCGACCGTTCTGCTAGGCCATACAGCCTAATCCTCTCCCTCTCCTTTAAAGTCCTTTTGGAAAGGTCTTCACAATGACGACATGTTGCTGGAGAGTGAGAGTCCGGCAGACAGATGATACACACCTCATGTGTGTCTGACGCAGCCTTCTTTTTTCCACAAGATGGGCATGGAACAAATAAAGAAGGCATTTTTCTGACAAAACGGCTGAAAAATCAGTCAGAAAAACACAGGATACTGACTTCCTCACAGAAGTTGTAAGAAGAAGTCCAAAAAAAATCTTAAAGTTGTAATAATTCTTGACTAAAGAGTCAAAAAAGAAGAGAGCTGAATTCCAGGGTCCTGACTGAAGGAGCCGGAAAGAACAACTGACCTAACTGTCACCCCTGAGGCATGATGGGATATGGAAGTCAGGGCTGCCTTAAAGGCACGGTGCCAGTTTTTACCTGTACAGGGCTTTTTAGTCTCTATGGTATTGTATTGCAATGCAGCCTGCAGGCTGGCAATGTGTTGTACATCTGTGTTTTTCCACAGTTTGTTCTCTTTATTTTTTGCTTTCTCATGAGTGTTTACCTCATTAAAAAAAAAAAAAAAAAAAAAAAAAAAGAGATTTAGGTGTATTGTTATACCTTTATATATATATATATATATATGTGTGTTATTGGATGTGTATATTTACATTGCCTAGCCTTTTATGGGAGCTGCATTTGCTTGGAAAAAATGATATATGTTTATACATATACAGAGCTGTATATATGTATGTTTTTTACATATATAATTTTATTATTTCCGGGGTCCCCGCACATGGGCGGGAATATTCAGTGCTTATGACTATTGATGAGGATCCCCTGGAAGAGAAGCAGGTGATTTTCAAAGCATTGTGCATGGTCCATTGGGCATTGCACCATCACGGACTGCTTCCTCTCAAGTTAGCATTCCAATGGTATATGCCTAAAAGGCAGCCAACATCTTTGAGGAAGGTGATTGCACCAGAGGTTTTGAAAAGTGAGATGGGTTGGCCGCACCTTTTAGGTGGCGGCTACCAAATTGTGAAATACACTGCCAATCCACATTGCCAGTCTAACCCCTCACATAGCCTTCTATAAGAATTTGAAGACGTGGTTATTTTCTCTTCCATAAGTGTTACTTCTGTGGATAGCTTCTTTCTGTTGGTAGCACATTGACGCTTTAGGGCATAGTGCGCTTTATAAATAAAAAATAAAAACATTTAGTGGGGAATTCATGTTAGGAAGAAAATTAGGATTTGTTCTTAAGACCGCTCTATCCTGTGTACCTGAAAGAAAGGTTCATCTACTGTTGGCACTTGCAACTCACTGACACTTTTTTTTTTAAGTAAGTGATTTCCAAATGAAAATTTACTTTCCATGAATACTGTAGAGCAAGAATGAATCAACTCAAAAGCAGGCTAGGCTAAGCACAATACAGATCTCGTGTGGGAAATGGTCACATTCTTGGAAGAGACCGATGGCACCACCTATGGGCGTGCAAGAGCATTATCTATGAAGAGTTACAGATCCAGTCCGGCGCCGGGGGTAATTCAGAAGGCGAGGGATCTACGCTTAGAAAAATCCAAAAGCTTAGTTTCTTCATTGAACTTGTTGAAGAACACTGAGAATACAGACTTTTTTTTCTCAAAGTCAAGCTGGGGGTTGGAAAGGAATTTTAAACTATCTGAATATTTATTGTGGGGTCTCTTAAAGACTATGGTTATTGTATTAGAATCCATCTGTCTGCTCATGCTACGTACATATGTAAAAATCATAATGTATTTGAGTTTTAGTATTTATTTGAGTTGGTAAGATAAGAATTGCAAAGTATTTCTATGCTGTGATCCAAGACTCAAATAAGAACAATAACTCCTCTTCTACAAAAGAATACATTATTACGACGAAGCAGATATAGTTCTTATACTCACAGTGACCATTGTGAGGGAATACATATTTAAGATATTCATCTCTTGTTATTTTAGAAACTTAACATGCCAGTTCCACAAACATTTACAGAGTTGATTAAAGAGATATTGCGAAGGTAAATAAACTCACTTTTACAGTAAAGTGCAGAACCTCCATGGCAAGTTAGTAAAGATATTCTGCCTTTAGACACACATCAGCAGACATAAGTATTTAGAGCAGCAGTGTCCTGTATCTGTTTTTTATATTATACAATTTCCCTTTCTAGCACTGTCCCTCATTCTTGTATATGTGGTCACTGGTAGAGGCGGTAAGAGATGGAAGATTGCCTCTCTCCATTTGCATCCAGAGCGGATGGTTAGCACATTCTGACAAGGGCAGAAGTCCAACTAGAGGCAGAAAGGACTCCATGGGGCTGGTAGGTACACCACAGGGAACCAGAATAAACTTAAATAGGTGTAGAATGGCCTCCTTGAAAGCTAGAACCTGCTGAAGATTCATAAAAGGCACTTGGAACTCAGGCACGTAAGCTCAAATATGGGTATTGGTTTGGTATTGGCCACTGTGGTCCAAGTCGATGTCAATACCACAAACGGTCCAACCTCCCACTGGACCAGGAGCAGCTGAATATCAAGGAAGATCAGTCATGTTTCTGGTTTCTTTCTCTAGTTGTCCTTACACTTGTCTTTTAATTGCATATTGGAGCTACAAGACACCAGTGATTTTAAAGGCGACTGATCTTAATTCTTGCGTTCGAAGACATGGAGCTTGGCGTCACTCGTTCTGGATGGCTTTTGGGCTCATCAAGGAATCATTGTTGTGAGACCTGGAGTTATTCTTGCTCCTGAGGCACCATAAGCAGACATTGTGAGGTTCCGTCACCAAAGTCTGCTTTCTACCTTCACAGCAAGGATCGAAACTGGTCATCTATAGGAGCGACATCCCTCCACACTGTCGCTAGCATCAGCACGCATGGGCTCCTTTATGTGGCTCCACGTCATCAAGTCCAGAAGAGAAATCGAGTTGCAACAGTGGTCGATGGTGGCAGATCCAGATCCATTCTTGAGCCTGGAGATATCCATATGATGAAGATCTTGGTGTATGATTTATCCATCAGAATGAGCATCTAATAGACATTCAATTTCTAATGCTCTGCTGATACCCCATGAAATTTCTTACATCACCTCAAGAGGTGGACTCAAAAGAATCCCATTTAGTAGCTAGGTAAGGTAAACTAGAGTCTGTATATTTCAACAGACCGAAAAAACGCACTCCCCTCTGGCCCACACCGGAGTGAGTGGCAGGATGTGGGGCATGTTTGGAGGGAGAGGACAGTTCCCATATTGTAATGGTGTTCTTCACCAAGGCTCACAACTCTGAAAAAGAGGAAGGATGTAAGATGTTAGTCGGGCACCTTGTTCCAAACCTCTGGTGTCAGAAATACTCTATGTTCAAACTTTACAGGATGCAACATTTCTCTCCAATTGTTTTTTAAAATGCAAGACTCATTTCACTTTGAAGTCAACATGATGTGAGTCTGTATTTGAAGTCATCCTTAAGTTGGTTTCCTCTTCTGCAGTGGGCCTGTTAGCACTGGTGTTAACACTACAGATGAGAACTATCGCTCATTTATTTCCAAAAGTTTGCTTTTGTTTTAATTCAAGTAAAATCTGTGAGATTGCTCCTCCATGTAAACTGCTGATTAAACATGGACACCTCCCATGTAGGCAGACATTTTGTGTTATTAGTCTTTCTTTTCCATAGTAGTTCTTTGAGTTTTTAAAGTAAATACATGCACATTCAGGTGAGTAGTTGGGGTTCCCAGTGTAGCAATAAAAGTTATACAGTACATGTGTAGCGCCCAAAGTCCTCCGAGTTCCCTTACATCTCTAGTTCCCAGATATGTTCAGTCTTTCCTGGGGCACAAGGCCTACATACTCGCTAGGCTATTGGGTCAGAAGATCTACAACAGCTTTTCCTAATAACCAAAAAAATTTGGCAGCGCCTGAACGGGGCATAACCAATAGTAGAATTGCATGCCAATGCTATGCGGCATCTTAACAGGATACATGCCAGATATACAAACTTTGTGGCATATTTGTTTTTGTATGTATGGCACGTCAGCACCAGCAAACAGTGTAGGAGGGCCTACTTGTAGGAGTAGTCCCACAATGTTCGCTAAAGTCTTCACGAAGCGATAGAGCAACCTAGGAAGTACCAGCATTTTTGCTATTGCAAGCAACTCTACCCATCGGAGAGAGCGGTAAAGACTTACAGAATGTCAAGAAACAACACAATGCCCATCACTACCCCCAGGTTACCTGTGCTAGGCTGTCATCTGAATGTTGACCCCCAAGTGTCAGAAAGAGTAGTATTGCCATACTAACCCCATGTGGTGGAACACTTAATGCTCGGTCTCTGGGAGTCTACAAGGAGGGAAAAGTCAGGATTTGACCCAGCTCAATTTTAAGCCAGAGAATGTTCTGAACTTTTCCAGCACTTGGGGTAGGTCTCTACATGCATCTATGAGATATACTAGGGCATCATCTGCGTATAGCGAGATTGTTTCCCAGGTCTCCACTCTGTATCCCCCACTGTGTGCCCTGCAATCGAAAAAAGCCTGTAAGGGGTTCCAGTGGCAGGGAAAAATAAATCGGTGAAAGTAAACAACCCTACCTTGTGCTCATGCCCACCTGAAAAGGTGCGGAGATTTCTCTGCCCGTGCATACCCTGGCAACCTGATCAGTATACAGGAGACCGATGTACTTTAGTATCTCAGGTACCAGGGCCATTCTGAGCAGCACTGCCTGTAGATCGGGCCAGCCCAGCTTATCACGGCTTTTTCGATATCTATGGAGAGGGCTACATGCAGAGGCGACACGGGGGGGGGGTTATGGGGGGGTTGCCTGGAATACAATTGTTTTGGTGTGGCAGTGTGGTGAGGCATGGCAGCAGTTGATTCGCGATTATCTTTGAGAAGAGAAAGTAGTCCATAGGAGCACACCTCCAACTGGTCGCTGGCTGGTTTGAGGAGGACTATGATCAGCGCCTCCTTTGAGGACGTTGGTATAGGGCTCATATGTTTGACAAGTTGAAACATTTAGCGTAACCATGGCAAAAAGACCATCCTATAAGTTGAACAGGGAACCCATCTGTCCCTGGTGTTTTGTTGTGTGCCATCCGATCAATCATGAGCCAGACGTCATCGACCGACAACAGTTCAAGAGTGGTGCTCTATGGGGTCTAGGCATCTTATCAGTAAGTGTTCCTGGTAATCCTGAGATGGAAGCCTCTCATGATACAAGGAGCTGGAATAATCAAAGACAACTGCATTTAGGTCCACTTGTGCATTGAAGACGTATTCCAGTCTAAGTTCTTACAGCACTCAATTGGGTCTGTCCACATTCGCAGCAGTCAAGCTAGAATACGCCCTGCTCTGCCTTCCTCCGCATGTTTTGCTACGTATTTCGCATAATTCAGTTTGCCAAGCCTGTCCACTAGAACTCTGATCTGCTATAAGAATGGGGAGCTCATCTGCTTGTCCTGCGCCCTCTACAGTCCACACCTCCTCCTCGCGTATAGCATTCTCGATCTACAATCTTGTGTCGAAGAGTGCACTTCACCTTATATTCAGTCTTAATTCAGACAACCCACTTAACCACCTTGAAGTCATCCCACTCAACCACTCGTCAGCTGCGGTTTCATAATTTCTCTCCACATATTGAATGACGTGTGTGCCTAGGGTCTCACAGAATGCATCACGTAGGGCCAGTGGGTGTAACCTCCAAGTGGGTGTCTGGGCTAGCTGCCTACTCCAAATTGTCATCTTGAAGGGGCTGTGGTTGGAACAGCATCACCAGTGCCACCCACAGAAGCATCCAGCTAGCATATGGCCAATAGGAGGTGCCAATAATCTGGCCTCTCAAGAGGCAGTTGAGCTTAAGAAGCTCTATGACAATCATGTGAATTACTTTATATGCTATATGTGTTTGCCTGTGTCGCACATAAGAGTACACCTGAAGGCAGCACCTGGGCATGGCCATCCCCCGTACATTCCAGATCATAATGTCATATGTTGAACAAGGAGCAATCTGGCGTGTGGTCATGATTGGCATAATGTCCTCCTCCGCCTTCTCAGGTCACCAGGTCTATATAAAGTCCCTGCACCCCCTCTCTAACGGCACCATTCTGTCATTTCACACAAGAAAAAAAGGCTAAAACAAACCCCAAGTCCGATACCCAGGTCAGAACGGAAACAAGCCATACACTGTACAACATTACAAAAGTAACATATTCCATCAGGATCTGGGGGGGGGGGGGGGTGGAATGTCCTTGTGTGGTATGGTAATGCGACCATGCCTCGCCTGTGATGCAGTTAGAGTGAGGCACCCCCACCGTACATACAAACAGCCCTATTATGCAGAACAGAAAGGAAAATGCTACTTACCAGTATGCATCTGTTCTTGGTATGTAGAGCTGCAAAGAGTCACACTTTGTGCATAGATCGCCATCTGGTGTTGGGCTCGGATGCTTGCACCTTGTTGCTGTCTTGGAAGAAGTATTTTGTAGTCATGAGATAGGTGACTCCTCCCTTGGACGATAGTGCGCATGGACTCCATCCTCAGATTGTTTTTCGCCATGATGGGAAATGATGGAGTTTGTAGAAACTCCAAATATGTCCATGTGAATGTATCTAAGTAAGATCAGACTGAAACAGATACAGGTTCCAGGGAGGTGGGTGTGTGTGTGAATCTCTGTAGCTCTGCATGCCAAGAACAGATGCATACTGGTAAGTAGCATTTTCCGTTTGAGGCTTATGAGCTGCAGAATTCACACTTTGTGCACAGACTGTACAGCAGTGTCTCCCCTAGCGGTGGTCACCTGTATCGGTTACAGTGGTTTGAAAAATTGTCTTAAGAACAGCCTGGCCTACAGAAGCTTGTTGCTTTGCCTGCATATCTACACAATAGTGTTTGGTGAAAGTGTGTTGTGTAGACCATGTCGCTGCCTTACAAATGTCTTCTAGGGGTATGTTCCCTAAGAATGCCATGGACACCCCTAGTTTGCGTATTGAATGCGCTCCAGGGGGAATTGTTAATGTGTGTTTTGCTTTCTGGTAGCATATTTGAATGCATTTGACTATCCACCTGGCAATTCCAGCTTTGGAGATGGGGTTGCCTTTATGAGGTGGAGAGGAAGCTACAAACAGTTGTTTTGTCTTTCTAAAGGCTTTAGTCCTGTCTAAGTAATAAAGTAAAGCTCTTTTGACGTTGAGCGTGAGAAGAGCTCTTTCTGCTACCGAATCAGGGTTTTGGGAAAACACTGGTAACTCTACTGATTGATTAAGATAGAAAGCAGAGATTACTTTGGGAAGGAATTTTGGATTTGTCCTAAGAACCACTTTGTTACGATGTATTAAGAATGGTTCTTGTATGGTTAAAGCCTGGATCTCACTTACTCTCCTGAAAGAGGTGATTGCGACAAGGAAAGCTACTTTCCATGTAAGGAATTGTAATTCGAATTTGTGTAAAGGCTCAAATGGGTGACCCATGAGTCTAGTAAGAACAATGTTTAGGTTCCACACTGGAGAGGGTGGCAGTCTGGGTGGAATTTTCCTGTTAAGGCCTTCCATAAAAGCTTTGATAGCAGGTACTCTAAACAATGACAAATGTTGTCTGTTTTGTAGGTAGGCGGCAAGGGCAGCCAGATGTGATCTTATAAAGGAGTATGCCAGATTGCATCTTTGTAGATGTAGCAAATAGCAAATAATGTTTTTAACTGAAGCATCTAATGGGTCAATTTTGTTGTTATTGCAGTAAATGACAAATCTTTTCCATGTCGCTGCATAGCAAGCTCTAGTAGTAGGTCGTCTGGCTTCTTTAATAATGTTCATACAGTCGGGTGGGAGGTTGAGGTAACCGAACTTGTGGATTTCATGAGCCAGATCGCTAGATTCAGTTGCGCTGGATCTGGGTGACTTATCTCTCCATGGTTCTGCATGAGCAGCTGTGGGGAGAGACGTAGTTTTTGATGTGGAACTACTAAGAGTTCGAGTAGTGTTGTGAACCACGGTTGCCGTGCCCATGTGGGAGCAACTAGGATCATCTTGAGAGACTGTTTGAGCTTGCGCACTACTGTGGAATGCGCGGGAGTGGCGGAAAAGCGTACGCAAATCTGCCTGACCAGTTCATCCATATCGCATTGCCTTTGGGCACAGGGTGTAGGAACCTGGGGGCGAAGATTGGGCATTTTGTGTTTGCGTGTGTGGTGAACAGATCTATGTCCGGATGGCCCCACATTTGGAAAAAGGGTTGAAGAACTTGCGGATGAAGTTCCCATTTGTGTATGTGTTGAGTCTGACGACTTAACAGATCCGCAATCTGATTGTTCACTCCTGGCAGATGTTCCGCCAGAAGATACATGTTTTGTGGAATGGCCCATCTCCATATGCTTTGCGCTGGTTGAGACAATTACAAAGAGTGTGTTTCTCCTTATTTCTGTATGTAATACATTGCTGTCATATTGTCCGAGCGGACTAGGACAGTTTTGTTGAGGAGATGTGTTTGGAATTACTTTAACGCTAGAAATATTGCCAGTAATTCTTGTTGACTGTTGTGGAGCGCTTTTTGTTGGGTGTCCACCTGCCCTGAATTGTGTGATTTAGGAGATGGGTTTCCCAGCCGGTGAGTGATGCGTCTGCTATTAGCACTATCTGTGGAACTGGCTCTAGGAACGGCAGCCCTATGGAAAGATTTTGTTTGTTCCACCACTGCAGAGAGCAGTGTGTGCGGCTGTCTACCAACACCAGATCTGTAAGATGACCTTGAGCCTCATTCCACTGACGTGCTGAGCATTCTTGTAAAGGGCGCATCTGAAGTCTCGCATGAGGTACAATGAAAATACAAGAGGCCATCATCCCTATGAGCTGCAGAAACACTCGTGCTGGAAGAGTGTGTTGGGGTTGAAACTTGGTGATGAGGGTTTGCATACTGGATATCCTGGCTGGATTGGGGTATGCTAGGGCTTTGGAAGTGTCTATTGTGGCTCCTAGATTCTGATGTAGGTAGGAGGACTGAAGGAGTGAATTGGTATAGTTTACTGTAAACCTCAAGTTGTGTAACAGCTGAATGGTTTGATAAGTGTGGTGAACACACTGGTTGTATGACTTGGCTTTTATCAGCCAGTCGTCCAGGTATGGAAATACATGGATTTGCTGCCTTCGCAAGTGCGCTGCTACTACCGCAAGGCACTTTGTGAATACCATGGGTGCTGTGGTCACCCCAAATGGGAGAACTTTGAACTGATAGTGTTGATCGTCCACTGTGAACCATAGGTATTTCCTGTGAGCCCGGTGTACGGGAATATGAAGTAGGCGTCCTTGAGATCTAGTGTGGCAAGGAAGTTGCCTTGTTGAAGCAGTGGAAGGACCTGTTGAAGAGTGATCATGTGAAAATGATCTGATTGTATGTAGAGATTGAGAGGTCTGAGGTCCAATATTGGCCGTAGATTACCGTCCTTTTTGGAGATGAGGAAATGCAGGGAGCATACTCCTGTACCTTGATGCTGTATGGGGACTGGTTCTATGACATGCTTTTGAAGCAGTGAGAGAACTTCCTGTTTGAGGAGTGTCAGATCTTCCGTGGACATTGGACGCTGCTTGGGTGATTTGTTGTGGGGGGGGGGGGGGGGGGGGGGGTGAGGGGGAGGAAAGTCACTGTTTATTAGTGGGAGAGGCGTGAGTGTTTTTGTTACCTTGGCCACTTCCTTTGTTGTTATTTCCCCTGTACCCACCTCTAAATATCCCTTGTTGGGGGATGTTTGTGTGGTGTTTTTATAGGAGGAAGAAGCAGTGTCTGTACTGATGTTTTTAGATGCTACTCTATAGAAGGAGCGTCGAAAGGAACCTCGTGTGGATGGAGACTGTAATGCTCCCATTGATTTAGCAGTCTGTGTCCTTTTTCATTTTTTCTAAAGCTGTATCTACAGCTGCACCAAAAAGTTGTTCCTGATTGAACGGCTGATTGAGGAGAGTTGTTTGAAACCAGAAATGCGCAGCCAGGCATGTCTTCTTAGTAACACACTAGTGTTGATGGATCGAGATGCGGTGTCTGCTGCATCGAGGGCACACTTAATTGATGCATTTGTTATTAATTTGCCCTCCTGAATCAAGTCATTGGCTTTGGCCTTATACTGATCAGGCAAATGCTGCATTAGGGATTCAAGCTTGTCGTAATGAGCCCTATCGTACCTGGCAAGTAATGCCTGTGCATTGGCTATCCTCCAGTGATTAGCTACCAGGACAGCAACTTGCTTTCCCGAAGCGTCTAATAATTTAGACTCTGTCTGGAGGTGGAGCATCACCGGAGGTCTGAGAGTAGGCACGCTTTCTGGCGTTGGTCACTACTAGAGAATCTAAGGGAAGTTGACCTTTATTGTAGGTGGGATCATTTGGGGCGGGTTTATATTTTTGATCAATTCTAGGATTCAGAATTCTAGTCCTTACAGGGTCTTTGAATATCTCTGGGGCATGTTTAATGACTCCTTTTAACATGGGTAAGGAATATGCTACTTACCAGTATGCATCTGTTCTTGGCATGTAGAGCTGCAGATCTATACACTGTGCATAGATCGCCATCTGGTGTTGGGCCCGGATGTTTGCAGTTTGTTTTTCCTCTTGGAAAGTCTTTGGGAGTCACGAGGTCGGTGACTCCTCCTCTGGTTAGTATTGCGCATGGGCTTCGGCTCCATCCTCAGATTGTTTTTCGCCAGTAGGGAAAGATGGAGCGTAGTGGTAACAGTAAAGAAACCCATGTGTATTGTATCTAAATAAGATAAGACTGGAACGGATACAGGTAGCCGGGGAGGTGGGTGGGCGTGTATAGATCTGCAGCTCTACATGCCAAGAACAGATGCATACTGGTAAGTAGCATATTCCGTTCAAGGCATATGAGCTGCAGATTATACACTGTGCATAGATTATATAGCAGTACCCAACCCTAGCGGCGACCACCGGCATCCGTTGCAGTTGTCTGAAACAGTGTTTTTAGTACAGCTTGGCCCACACCAGCTTGTTGCTTGGTTTGCACATCTACACAATAATGTTTTGTGAAGGTGTGTGGTGTTGACCATGTCGCTGCTTTGCAGATGTCATCTAGTGGTATGTTCCCTAGGAAAGCCATAGAAGCCCCTATCTTCCTTGTAGAGTGGGCTTTAGGGGGAACCAATAGCGTTCGTTTTGCCTTGTGGTAGCAAATCTGTATGCATTTTACAATCCACCTAGCTATCCCTGATTTGCAAATAAGGTTGCCTTTGTGTGGTGGGGAGAAGGAAACAAATAGCTGTTTGGTTTTCCTGAAAGGTTGTGTTCTCTGGATGTAGTAAAGTAAAGCCCTTTTAACATCCAGTGTGTGTAAGGCTCTTTCCGCAACTGTTTGGGGTTGCAAGAAAAAGACTGGTAATTCTACCGACTGGTTTAGATGGAATGGAGAAATGACTTTGGGTAGAAATTTGGGATTGGTGCGGAGTACAACCTTGTTGTGATGCATCTGAAGAAAAGGTTCCTGTATAGCGAGTGCTTGTATTTCACTAACTCTTCTGAGGGAAGTGATGGCCACTAGGAAAGCTGTCTTCCATGTGAGGAATTGCAGCTCGCACTTATGTAATGGTTCGAAAGGGGGTCCCATTAACCGTGTGAGGACTATATTCAAGTTCCAAACAGGTGAGGGTGGCACTCTGGGTGGAATTACTCTTTTGAGGCCTTCCATAAAGGCTTTGATGGCAGGCACTTTGAAAAGTGAGAGGTGCTGCCTGTTTTGTAAATAGACAGCAATTGCAGCAAGGTGTAACTGAATGGAGGTATATGCTAGGTTACACCTTTGTAAATGGAGTAAATAACATATAATGTGTTGTATGGATACATTTAAGGGATTGATTGCGTTGTTGTGGCAGTAAACAACAAATCTTTTCCACTTTGCTGCATAGCACGCCCTAGTAGTAGGGCGTCTAGCTTCACTGATAATGTTCATGCAATCAGGGGGAAGGTTAAGGTATCCAAATTCTAGGACCTCAGGAGCCAGATAGCAAGGTTGAGTTGAACTGGGTCCGCATGCCTGATCTCTCCATGGTTCTGGGTTAGGAGGCATGGTGAGAGGCGTAGCTTTTGGTGTGGTACTACTGAGAGTTGCAGCAATGTGGTGTACCACGGTTGTCTGGCCCATGTTGGAGCTACTAGGATCAGAGTTAAGGAATGCTGCTGTAGCTTCCGCACCACTAATGGAATTAGTGGGAGAGGTGGAAAAGCGTATGCAAATTTGTTTGACCAGTTCATCTATATCGCATTGCCTTCGGACAATGGGCGTGGATATCTGGCGGCGAAGCTTGGGCAATTTTTGTTTTCGTGGGTGGCGAATAGGTCTATGTGTGGATGCCCCCACTTCTGAAAGAACGGGTGAAGAACCTGTGGGTGAAGTTCCCACTCGTGGATTTGCTGTGTCTGTCTGCTCAGCAGATCTGCCACGGTGTTTTGGACTCCTGGGACGTGCTGGGCTAGGAGAAAAATCTTTTGTGGAATCGCCCATCTCCATATGCTCTGTGCTAACTGAGAGAGCTGTGGAGAGTGTGTGCCCCCGTTTTTGAATGTAGTACATGGCAGTCATGTTGTCTGTGCGAATGAGGACTGCCTTGCCTGAAATCTGCGCCTGGAAGGATTTTAGGGCGAGGAAGATCGCCAGTAACTCCAGATGGTTTATGTGGAGTAACTTCTGTTGCGGCGTCTATGTGCCCTGTGCTGTGAGATGTAACAGATGAGCTCCCCAGCCGGAGAGCGATGCATCTGCCGTTAGGATTATTTGTGGGACCGGGTCCAGGAACGGTCGACCTCTGGAAAGGTTTGTGGTGTTCCACCACTGCAGAGAGCGATGGGTGCGACCGCCTACCAACACCAGATCTGTCAGTTGTCCCTGGGCCTGGTTCCACTGGCACGCCAAGCACTCTTGGAGTGGGCGCATTTGGAGTCTTGAATGGGGTACTATAAAGATGCAAGAGGCCATCATCCCTATGAGCTGCATAAACACTCTTGCTGGGAGAGAGTGTTGGGATAGGAATTTTTGACGCAGTGCTTGTATTTTTGCAATCCTGGCAGGGTTGGGATAGGCTATGGCCTTTGAGGTGTCTATGGTGGCACCGAGATATTGTTTTGTGTGTGATGGTACCAGGTGGGATTTTTGATGGTTCACCGTGAAGCCTAGCTGGCGAAGTAGTTGGACTGTAGCGGCGGTATGTTGCACACATTGTTGGTAGGACGTGGCTTTTATCAGCCAATCGTCCAGATAGGTGAAGACGTGAATGTGCTGTCTTCTGAAGTGTGCAGCCACTACTGCCAGGCACTTGGTGAACACCCTTGGTGCTGTTGTTACCCCGAACGGGAGCACCTTGAACTGGTAGTGTTGTCCGTCTACCACAAACCTGAGGTACTTTCTGTGAGATTGGTGTACTGGGATGTGAAAGTACGCGTCTCAAGTCCAGAGTGGTGAGAAAGTCGTTCTGGGAGAGAAGTGGAAGAACCTGTTGGAGGGTTACCATGTGAAAATAGTCCGAATGAATGCAAGTGTTTAGAGGTCTGAGATCTAAGATAGGTCGTAGGGTCTCGTCTGTCTTTGGAATTAGAAAATACAGGGAGTAGACCCCTAAATTTTGTTGATTTATGGGGACCTGCTCTATTGCTCCTTTTTGCAGGAGAGAGCTCACCTCTTGTGTTAGTAGCGCAGTATGTTCTTGCGACATAGGGTGGTGCCTGGGTGGAATGTTGGGGGGTGTAGATGTTAATTCTAGGCAATACCCTGACTTTGTATTTCTTTTCTATCCGAGGGTTTAGGACCCTGGCCCTGACTGGGTCTTTAAAAACCTCAGGGGCATGTTTAATTACGCCCTTTAACATAGGTAGAATGGCAGTGAACCTATGTGTATCCTCAAAAGTGTCTAGGAGGAAGTCCTCCTCCACTGGGTCGGTATGTAACTCCACCCCGTGGTAGTGTGCCGCCCGTTGTAACAAGTGGTGAAAACCCAAGGAATCTTCAGGAGGGGATGGCCTAGATGGATAAAGGTCATCCTGTGGGACATCTGGGATGTCCGGATTGTTATAATCATCCCATGGGTCTGGAGATCCAGTAGGGGTGGGATCTTGTGGCACATCTGCTGGATCATAGTAAGGGTCCCCCAAATCGTCTGGGACAGGAGACAAGGTGGGGGAACGATGAGGTGGAAGGGGTGGAGGTGGAGAGGGTGGAGGAGGTAGAGGAGGTGGGGAAGGCACCCTGAAAGGAGAGGTAGCAATGTCCTTTCTCTTTGGAGGTGGAGGTGGAGCCGGCTTTTCCAAATGTCTCTTTTTTTAAGACAATGTCAAGTGTCCAGTCTTTGGATCCTTGGTGAGGGTTTTTTGCAAAGGATCCGGTGTGAAGAGCTCCTGTGACACTGGTTGTTCGGTCGGCACCGAAGGTTTCGGGGGCGGCGGCTTTTTAGGTTTGTTGAAGCCGTGCTTCCTGGGAACCTCTGTTTTTTTGGTCGGTGCCGAAGAAGGTTTCGGCACGGGAGTGTCGGTGCCGAGGGACTTGTGATGTTTGGTCGGTGCCGGAGGAGCCGGTTTAGGCACCGAAGACTTCGGTGCCGGGTTCGGTGTGGAGGCCGATTTTTTCTTCGGTGCCAAAGGGTGTTTGTCGGCGCCGGTGGCCGGCTGGCTCGAGCCCGAGCTGCCGGAAGGCTTAGAAGGCTTCTTTACCGGGCCCGAAGGTGGGGTGTGAGAAGCAGTGTCCTTGGTCTTGCCTAGACCCGGAGGCGAAGGTGTGACCGAAGCCTTTTTCGGTATCGGCGTGGGAGGGGGAATTGTACTCACGACCCGCTGCGCTGGGGTGATGTCCTCCACATCTGAGTCGTCGGCCTCGGAAGCGCTGACGAGGTAGTCGTCCTCCTGTTCGATGTCCTGCTGTCCCGTAGCTTCGACGTCGTCTCCGAAGATGTCGACTGGAGCGGAGGTCGAGGAGTGCGCCATGTTGCGACTAGCCCGTCGATCTCGAATGGTCTTTTTTGAGCGAAAAGACTTGCAGGCGGGACAGTCTCGGGCCTCGTGTTCTGGGGAGAGGCAGAGGTTGCACACCTCATGGAGATCGGTGTGGGGAAACTTGGACCCACATCGAGGGCACTTCTTGAAGGGAGTTCTTTCCATCAGCCGAGACCGGAACCGGAATAGGCCCGAAGGCCGCCGTCGACCACCGGAATCGAAGAAGTGCCGAAGAGAAGATGATTAATGTCTTTGAAGAAGCTTTACATCCGAGCCCGATGGCGGAAAAAAACAATCTGAGGATGGAGCCGAAGCCCATGTGCAATACTAACCAGAGGAGGAGTCACCGACCTCGTGACTCCCAAACACTTTCCAAGAGGAAAAACAAACTGCAAACATCCGGGCCCAACACCAGATGGCGATCTATGCACAGTGTATAATCTGCAGCTCATATGCCTCGAACAGTTTGTACTGTCTTTTGTGACTGTGCAAAAGTGCCTATTAGGAGGTCTTCCTCTGTGGGGTCTGAATGCATTTGAACACCATGGTACTGGGCTGCCCTATCAATGAGCTGACTAAAGCCAATATTGTCATCTGGGGGAGATGGCTTTGCTGGGTATGCATCAGGATCAGGAAGATCTGGAGGATCTACTGGGTCATCCTAGTTATCCCATGGGTCCTGTGGTACGTCTGTGTCATCATCAGGGCCAGTGAAAGGGTCATTGTTCCCTCCCCCACCCCCTAAATCATCATCATCCTGTGGTGATGGTGGTGAGTATGGAGGAAGTAAGGGAGACTTTGGAGGAGAGAAAGGCTTAGTAGGAAGAACAGGAGAAGAGGGTCTTGAAGGTGAAGTGGCAGAGTACCTTTTCTTTACAGTCACAGCAGTGATGTGTAGGGTGTCCAACTTCCTCTTCTTGTGTGGAACATTGACAACATGGCCTGTCTTGGAGTCCACAGAGTTTTTTGTTTCGGATCGATGGGATCCGGTCGAAAAAGCTCTTCCTCTTTGGTAATCGCTTTGGGTGCAGTTTTTTTCAGTTCCCAGTGGGGTTTAGATTTCTGCTCTGGAGCCTTTGAAGGGGTTTTTGGATCCAAGGACTTTGGTGTCGAGTCGGAAATCTTTTTTGGTTCTGAATGTTTTGGTTTCGAATCTGAGGCCTTTTCCTTTGGTGCTGAGGTGTTCGGTGCCGATGGCTTTTTTGCGTGAGTAGGATGAGCTCCCGGCTTCGGTGCAGACGGTGTCTGTGGGGCACGGATATGCGGCTTGCTCGGTCCCAAGCCGCCGGAAGGCTTTTCCCTTGTCTTCGGTGCCGAGCCCGAGGGCGGGGCTTCTGAAGCTTTGTTTTGCTCGCGACTGGGGCCTGCAGGCGAAGTCTTGACTGGTGCCTTCTTTTTCTCAGGGAGGGTCCGGGCAGGGGCACTCGTACTCACTCGTTGACCTGGAGTGATGTGGCCGTCGGAGTCGTCTGCCCCCGAAACGATGTCCAGATCCTCCGAGTTCTCTGCCTCCGGAACATCTGGGCCTTCATCGAAGAGGTCTTCGGGCACCGGTGCAGCCTGCTGCACCATAACGTGTCATCGGGCCAGACGATCACGGATAGTCTTCTTGGAGCGGAAGGAGGCACATGCTTGGCAATTTTTCTCCTCGTGCTCAGGCGAGAGACAGAGGTTGCAGACCTTGTGTTGGTCGCTGTGTGGGAATTTAGCTCCACACTGGGGGCATTTTTTGAATGGAGTCCTTTCCATTAGCCGTAGGCCCGAATGGCGTCGATCGGCCCAGCGGCCCGCGTCGACGACCGGAATCGAGTATTGAGTAGCGCGTCTAAAGTACGCGATCGAAAACAATACCATCGAGTTTGAGATGGTTTGCGCGTCGAAAAGGATTGGATAATACGGTACCGAACCGGAGTGCTGAAGTTACATCCGAACCCGATGGCGGAAAAAAATCTGAGGATGGAGTCGATGCCCATGCGCACTATCATTCAAGGGAGGAGTCACCTATCTCGTGACTACAAAAGACTTCTTTAAAGACAACAACAAGGTGCAAGCATCCGAGCCCATCAGATGGCGATATATGCACAAAGTGTGAATTCTGCAGCTCATATGGAGAAGTGTGGCTCAATGGTTAGAGCGGCAGACCCTGATGCAGAGGTCTGGCCCGGGACCAGGGTTCTATTCCCGCCTCGGCGGCTCTTGGATTCAATTTCCCCGGACCTGATAATTCTCGCCTCGGTGCCTATTCTAATCATGGGTCCCACTGTGCAACTCTGGGCAATAGCTTGCTTAATCTCCACAACGGCCCCCACAGCGCTAGGATGCCTGGCTTCACCTCGGGGAGTGCCCAGGAGTGGACATCTCACAGGAAAACCAGGAAGGGTTCCACAGCGGTATGAATACAGTGCTACGAGACCCCTGGGTAGAAGTGCACTATATAAGTACAAATACATTTACATATGCCTCGAACAAAAAGATTACTACACCTCGGTTCAGATCAGATCACTTGGTTCGCTGTCATGGGAGTGAGAGCAGGGCCCGACCGAAGTTCCAGAGGGATATCTTCCAAAGCAAACGCCAACTCCCTCTCCAGAGACTGTGGGGCGCTCAGACTATGACGAAACTCCGGTTCACCTATCGCCAGTGAAAACTCCTGTGCTGCCTGCTCCTCCGTAGGCCTGCCTTTGGTATTCCCGTGTTGCTTGAGACTTCAGTCACTGGGCACTAGAGGGTCACATAGTGGCAGGGAGACCCCTTTGGACTCCACTCACTCACAGGCCTTGGTATGTGTCAAAGAAAAACATATGACTAAAGTCTATGACTCGTAAGTTTGCTGGGAATCATGAGTGAATATCACAGACCCATCTGGCAAAGTTTCTGCTTGATCGGCATGAAAGAGCCCTGCTTGCTCTGCACATCTGCCAGGTCATCTGGGTAAATGTTCACCAGGCCGTTATCAACCTGCTAGGGGCATTTCGTATGAGCATCTTGTAAAATATGAATGTGGACTGGCCTTGGCGGAGCCCCCGGGGGAGGTGCCCTGCCAGGGAGACAATGAGCATGCTGAGGGAGGCAGTGAATCTTTTTCCTCCCAGCACAGTGTTAAGCAGCCAGCCATCAAGAAATAGGTCCATGTTGGGGCTCTCTTTTCCCTCCAGGAGCCCCACCACACTAACATTATTGGGGCATGATTGGCCCTCCGCAACGTCTGCTCTGGTGTGTAACAATGTCACTTCAGCCTGAAGGGTCTTTAATAGGGACTGCATATCCACCATTGTCTCGTGTCGCCCAGAGCAGATGTTAGATTCCACTCTTTCCACAGTTTGGCTTGTTCATCACGCAGGAGGCCCATTTCGATCAGGGCATCTAACTTAAGGTTCAGTGTGGTCTTGACATCTTTTTTTAGGCTGTAGAGTTCATGAAATCTTTCTTCCTGAGTGGGCATAGAGCAGGCAGCAGCGCCATCCATTTGCCCTGCAGAGGCTGAGGCAGCAGGCAGGCGGAGTGCCCCAACCACACAGTCTGAACAAATGGTTACACTGCTTAATCATGGCTGTGGGGTCACCAATGATGAAGGGGCTTTAGTGCTCTCTGTGTGTACCCAACAAAGTTCTGGCACAAGAGCCCCATAGTCAGTTGAGATTTGCAAGGCCTTGCTTAAACTGTGGGATTACATTGGAATTACCAGGAAAGTCGTGGCTCCCTGCTCAGTGGGTGACGGGCCAGACAATGTTCCACCTATTCTATGTCTTTTACCTGGGAGTAGGATTCTTCCTGCAGTTGTAATGAATTGCAAAGGTAAAGCAGGCTTCAACCCCAAGGGAAACCCTTCACTTCCCACAGCAATTTGAAGAAAGAACAAAAATAAAACGTGGAGGGGAGTAATCCAGCGAAAAGATCGATGTCCGGTACGCCCCACAACCGGAAGATCTCTTGAGCGACGTCTTCGTTGAGCACCCAGTCGTGCGCTTCGGCGAAGTCTCTGCTGAGGCCGTCTGCCTGCACGTTCAGGGTCCCTGGCAGGTGAACAGCGACGATCGCCAGGTTTCTCGCCAGAAGCCATCTCCAGATGGACTGGGCTTCCGGAGACAGGACCCGCGATCTGGTGCCTCCTTGTTCGTTCAGATAGAACATAGTTGTGGTGTTGTCTGTCTGAACCTGAACATAGTTGGTCTGCAGGGATGGATACAGGGACTTGAGAGCTAGGTGGACTGCTCGTAGCTCCAAGAAGTTGATGTGATAGGTCTGTTCGACAGCGGACCAGAGACCTTGTACTTGCAGCTGGCCCATATGAGCACCCCAGCCCTGCATTGAGGCATCTGTGACCACTGTCTGTGTCGGAGGCGCCTGATGGAAAGGGACGTCGTGAAGCAGATGGGAGCGCTTCATCCACCACCGGATGGAGTCTTTGGCGGCTTGATGAAGGGTGATGGGTGTAGGAAGGTGGATATCGGACTATGGTTACCCCCAACTTTTTGCCTAGTGTCTAGCTGGTTTTTCGACTTAGTTGGCCTGAGATCCTGCCATTCAGGGTCTCAGGCTGTCTGCTCTCTCTTTAAAATGGACTCCATGTACCCTAGGTACATTCCCAATTGGTAAGGATCACCTTATTGGACCCTGTACAGTGTACCCTAGGTACCCAGGGCATAGGTGCACCCTAGGCCTCCCAGGGGCTGCAGCATGTATTATGCCACCCCTGGTCTGGCCTTCCAATCAGACACAACTGGCTGATCACTCAGCTGGGGCAAGGTCGTGTAATCACCCCTTGCTTAGATATAGTATACCTATATCTACCCTTAAAATAGACACATGTGTACCTATCAGCCACTCCTATGGCAGGCCTTAACAATCCTGGAGGCAGAGTGCTTGGTAACATGTGAGATGGTGCTCTAGCATGAGCTGAGCCTGTCTGCAGCTTTCGGAACCATGTCCTTATAGCTGTTCTATGATATAGCCTACCATATACTCTTAAAGTGCCTTATAATCTTAAACGGTTATGGTAACTATGGTTTGGCTTTATCAAAACATGTCGTGTAAGGTGTCTAACACTTTGGAATAATACCCCCATACCATTTCTGGTGATGAGGATATTATTCCTACCTTCTAGAGGGAGAGACATGTTAAAATCCTACTTTGCTGTTTAACTCTAACCAAAGCCTCAGCATCACAAAATGGATGCTGCTGCCACAGACACGAGTCTGACCTCCTGCTGCTGGGAGTGATCCTGGCAAGGGAGGCTTGGACAATAGGTTTCCTGCTTGGGGAGGTGCTAGCACCTCCCCAGACAGACTTTAGTGTATTGGGGCAGGAAGGGCTGAAAGGAATGAGACATGCCTGGGGCACACAAGGTGTCCCATGCATAGTCCAGTTCAAACCGGTGCTGGGGCACTCCAGCCCCAGTCCTGGCGCGAAACTGGACAAAGGGAAGGGGGTGTAACCACCCCCCTCCCAGGTCCCACCCATAAGGCGTGACCTAGCAGGCAACCCAGCCCCCCAGATTTGGATAAGAGTGGTAGCTGGGCCCCAGGAGATTAGATTATCCTGAACCTGCAACTTGAACAGAAACTCTGGACCTTCGACATTCGACGAAAGAAGAAGACTGAAGAATCTCCCTTGTGGCCAAGGAGTGGCTACCCTGTGCAAACAGGCACCATCAAGAGACTACCCTTTGCTTTGCTGAAGTTCTACGAGGGACCGACTGCAGAGCCCGACCGGAGCCTTGACTTCCAGACTTCTCCGACCCTGATCCACATCCACAGCCGAGCTGAGATCCGTGGAGGCGACGAGAGACGTGGGACCGGCTACCTGGGAAAAGTGGCTAGTATCTTCCAGCGCAGCTTCTGAGGCACCCTCGAAGTTGTGCACCGGGGATTGAGAAGCCCCAACCCCAAGCACCATCTGCACCGAAGATCAGCCCCCCACACTCCACGAGTCCTGCGTGGGGCCCTTCTGCACTTTCCTGCTTGCTGCGTCTGTCCGGTTGCTTGCCCGTTGGCTAGTGGCCTTTGTGACGACGCTCCCTGAAATCTTCACTGCTGGTTTGGCTCCTCCAGACTGGCTCCCGCTTCTTTGCACACGAGAAGCACCCCAGACCTTCCTGGTCTGCACCAGAAGCAAGTCCTCCGTTCTTCGTGGGTTCCGCTTGCCAAGGCTTGGTGAGTCCTAGTTCGACTTCGACGCCGCCAACAGCAAGAGCCTTCGTGGGACAGCTCGCCTCCTGGTCCTGGTCGTCCTCAACGTCTCCTGGTACCCGTGGCTGCAGCGACAAGCTTCACCTTCACCTGCAATCTTCACGACATCGCCTGGTTCCTTCCTGGTTCCACGTGGTCACTGGCTAGTGACCTTGACTCTGTCCCTTCTGCTTGCAGGTATCCTCTCTTCTTGATCCCAGCCTTGGGATCCACCGGACACTCTTCACTGACTGCCTGTCAGCAACTTTCCTTCAGGCATCCATAGAAGTCCACGACGAAACCCGACGCAAGTTCACACCTATGCACCCGCAGCCCGTGGGCTAGGTAACTTGGGTACTTCGGTGCTCACAAGGGTAGGGTCTAGTTTCCGAGTCTCAACTCTCTAGCTGCTTCAGAAGTGTCCTTAAACTGTTAATTTCTAACTGCTAGTAATTCTATCGACTTTTACGCATTACGCGTGAGTGTTTCCAGTCTGCACCTGAATCCCGTGGGCCTCCCACTTCCTAACTGTTTCTAGTGTAGTGTAGCCCCAGCGATTCCCTAGGCCTAGGCCTATCCTATTTCCGTGACAGTGGTCCTTATACCACTTCTTTAGTATATGGTTTGCGTGGCCCCTAGGGCCTAACTGTATTACATACCTGTGTGACTTAATGTATGCTTGAATAAGACTGTGTTGTACTTACCTCTAATCTCATAGAGTGTGCTGAGGGGTTGACTAGAATAAATACACTTTATTTTATATAAATATCTGTTGTGGTGTCCTTTCATTTGGTATTCAAGGGATTATATATGGTATCACAGCTGGCTTCACATGCCATTCAGAGTTTAGCCTAAGACTGCTCTTGTCCATGCTACCACTAGGATAGCTGGTCTATAAGGTTGGCTTTACAACCAATCACCATAAGGGTTGTTTGGACTGATATAAGGTGTACACTAGAACTAGTGACATCATACATCAGGCCAACTTCTCACAATGGGGTCTTCCCAGCGGCCGGACCTCTGAGACCACTGATCCTCTAGGTCTTGTTGCAGAGGACGCATGTGCAGACGTGCATTGGGCACAATGTAAATGCACGAAGCCATCGACCCCAGGAGAGATGACACTTGTCTGGCTGTGGGAAACGCCGTGCTGAGAAGCATGCGGCCTTTCTGAAGCATGGAGGATAACCTCTCCTCCGAAGGAAACACGCTTGCGGAGTCTAGAGAGGCGCCCAGGTAGTGGATCCGCTGAGTGGGATTGAGGACCGACTTCTTGTAGTTGACCTGGAGGCCCAGCGAGTGCAGAAGGTTGAGGCAAAACGAAAGATGACTCTGGAGTCGAGCATGAGTGGAACTCTTCAAGAGCCAGTCGTCGAGATAGGGGTAGACTAATATCTTCCGCTTGCGGAGAAAAGCAGCTACCACCGCCATGCACTTTGAGAAAGTTCATGGTGCGGATTTGAGGCCGAATGGCAGAACCCTGTATTGATAATGCCGGCGAGAGATCTGAAATCTGAGAAACTTTCGATGTTTCGCTGAGACAGGAATGTGGAAGTATGCATCCTGTAAGTCGATGGCACACATCCAGTCCCCCTGGTGGAGATGTGGGAAGATCTGGTGCACTGCCAGCATTCTGAATTTCTCTCTTTTGACAAATCCGTTGAGTAGGCGGAGATCGAGGATGGGTCTGTACTCTCTGACCGCTCCTAGTTTCTGAACAAGAAAATACCGGGAGTACACTCCTAGATTTCTTTGCCTGGTTGGAACCTCCTCTATGGCGTTCTTGGAGAGGAGAGTGGCAACTTCGTTTTGGATGGGAGGGAGTGGCTGCCTCCGTGGAGGTACCTGCGGAGGGGGAGATTTGAACCTCAGCAAGTAGCCATGCTCTACAATATTCAACATCCATCTGTCATTTGTAATGGCTTTCCACTCTGTCAGGTGAACGGTGATACTTCCTCCCACCGGAGTGGCGAACGAGAGCGGAGGAAGTAAGATTTCACTGTTTCGCGGGCTGTTTGGTAGAGGACTGTTGTTGCTTCGCATTTCCTCTTCCTCTGCCCCGACCCCTTTGCTGAAACTGGGACCTCTGTTGATTCTGGGAGGACCATTGGGGCGTTTGAACGCGCTGGTGAAAGGCACGTTTGTCGCCCTGGCGAAAACGCTTTCGGAATTCTTTGCGTTTTTCCAGCCCCACAGCCTTCACGGTGTCCAACTCTGCCTTCATCTTGCTCATTTGGTCATCCGCATGAGCACCAAATAATGATGATCCGTTAAAGGGCAGATTGAGAATTCTCTTTTGTGCGTCAGGCTTGAGGCCCGTTAGTCTCAGCCAGGCCGAACGCCGAGAGCAGACGCCCTGTGAGTAGCCATGCGCGGCAAGGTCCGAGGCATCAGCCGCTGCGCTGATGATTTGATTGGCCACCAGTCCGCCTTCTTGTAGGATCTCTGTGAAGTCCCGCCTGTCTTCTCTAGGCAGCTTCTCCGCGAATCTGGCGAGGGAATCCCACAGGGAACGATCATACCGCCCCAGCAGAGCTGAAGCGCTAGCCACCTTCATGTGCGAGGCAGAAGTGTTGCACATTTCCCTGCCGTAGGAATCCATCAGCTTGCTGTCCTTCTCAGGGGGGACAGAAGAAGACACTGAGGTCGAGTGGGACTTCATAGCTGCTGCCACGATCAACGAGTCCGCAGGCGGGTCCGCCCTCAAGAACAAAGGATCCTCGACGGAAGCCTTATACTTCTTGGCTATTCTTGACGGAACCGAGCCCGCCGTAGCCGGAGTGAGGAACGTGGCCATAGCTGGGTCCAACAATCCTGGCACCAAAGGGAGCAGAGGTCTGGGAGCCGACCGATGATGCAAAGTGTCAAAGATCACTGAAGTGGGTGCCTGAGGGATGTGCAGCGCTATGTTCAATTTCTGCGCCCCTCTACCCAGGACGTCTGAGAAGGTAGCGATATCATCCACCGGGGACACTCGCGATGGAGGTGTAGAGGAAAAAGTAGGAGAGTAGTCCCGGACTGAGGACCTTGTGAATGAAGTCCCAGTGGGCGACCTGGTGCGTCTCCTCTTGTGAGAGCGTCGCTATGGTGAGCCCTAGACCTTGAGCTGCGCTTTGACGGAGATCTTGGACGTCTGTGCGCGGAGCGGCGGTCCCTGGAACGAGACCGACGGGGAGTAGGTGGCCTTGGATCCCTTGGAGGAGACTTACTCCTGCGCGGTGGAGAATACCTGCGGGAGTAGTCCGATCCAGGACTTCGACATGTGCCAGCGCCCACATCCCGCAACCAGCGAGGTGACAGTCTGAACCTCTCTGGAGACTTGGGTGAGCCTTCCGGAGATATTTGCACGATGTGCAGTCCCGGAGATGATGACTGCTCTCCTGGAGATCGAGACCTCTCCGCGGGAGCTCCAGCTGTACCCTTCGACGTCGAATTCCTCGACCATCGGCAAGCGTGCGGTATGGCGTTCTGGCCTCGACGGCGGTCTCGACGCCGATCGCGGAGACCTCGACGTCGGTATCCTCTTCTCCGGCACCTGACGTCGACTGGATGACCTTGACGTCGGCCTTGCACGCCGTCGACTGGGTGACTTCGACGGCAACCTCTCTCAACATCGACTCTTCGACGTCGACCTCTCACGCCATCGAATTGTGGATCTCGACGTCGACCTTCTATGTCCCCACTCGCGGCGGAACGTACGTCGCCGCATCTCTCGACGCCGACCCCCTCGAGGGTGGCGGAGAGTGTCTCGACGTCGACGGAAGCCTCAACGTCGACAGTCCAGACCTCCCCGGACTAGCAGCCTTCGAGCCCGAAGGGCTGCGCCTCGACGCCGACTTACTTTTGCGCGGCGGAGATCGATGGGGAGATGAATCCCTTGACGCCGAAGTTGTCTTCTGCCTTTTCGGCGGCCTCTTCGACGTCGACGACGAATCCCTAGGACTCTTGGTCTTTCTGGAGCCAGGAGAGCTGGTGTGTCGCCGTTTTTGCGATTGTGTAGCTGAAGAAGGTGGTCTTGATGAAGAAGGATCGCCTTCATGACGGCTTCTGCCCTTCTCCAGCTGTGCGTGTAGTCTAATGCGCTCTCTATCCCTCAGAGTGCGCTTGGAGAACTTCTGGCAGTGAGGACACCGGTCAGGATCGTGTTTAGATGGTAAACACGCAATACAGACCGAGTGTGGATCTGCCAGTGCCATCTTGTTGCCACAAGAAGGGCATTTTCCACAGAAGGAGCCGGAAAAAAGAACTGGCCCAACTGCCACCTGTAATGCATCATGGGAGCAGGGGTCTCATGCAGGTCTTAAAGGCACGGTCCGGTCCCCCTACTCTAATGCCTTAAAGGCAAGGTGTCAGTTTTCTTTGTTTCTTGATACTCTGCTGCAGCCTACTGGCGAATGCTTACAATTACAAGTTGCTTTATGACAATAAAGCAGTGCTTTGTTATAATTTGCCTGATGCTTCCTTTTTTCCTTACGGGTTAGGGGGCACTACTATGCAAACATATGTAATTTACAGCATTGCCATGTTTTGAACATTTTTAGGCTGCATGTATAGGTTTTCACATATGTATATATATATTTTATAACAATGGGGTTAAATGCCGGATCGCACAGCAGCGGGTGCGAGCGTTGGGCCAAACCCAGGCCAAATTCAATTTTGTAGCAAAATACGCCGCACTCTGGAACCAGTTATTTCCAAAACTTTATTCAGACACAGACCAGTCTGTCGTACCGACGCGTTTCGGCCATGACGGCCTTTCTCACGGTAGGTGACAATGCTATCAGCTGGTTTATATTACATTTCCTGTTAAACCAATATTCCCATTGAATTCTGGGAGTTGAAGTTCAGTTTATTAACAGATCACCAAATGACAGAATTAAACGATGTGTACCTTGTTGCTGCCGTTCTCATGTACACCAATACATTCGTGATTATGTGCTATTAGCACGAGTTGGTCATACAATTAAAAAAGTGATATACAGCATATAATTTATAAAGGATACTGCCATAAATTGTATAGTACCAATTGTTGGCTGTGAGCTGGTGTGTGAGCATCAAAGTGTAAGTACGTATTAACCTATAAGTAGGTAAACAAAATCATCGTGCAGTACGTACGTATTTATGGTTATAAGGTAATTTAAACCAATTAACATATGCTGTATACGTGTTATAAGTGTATGTATGACTACATGTGTATCGTAAATTAGTAAGGAAGCACAGGTGATGGTCTAGTACATGTAGCTTTGTATAGTGGAAGTGCAAAGTGAATTTAGGCACTATGGTTACAGATAACAGTGATGGTCCATATTTACAAATGTACATAAAATTCCTCATCTATGTTCATTCCTTTAGGACTTTTTGTGCGTAGTCTAATAATGTATTTAGACTCTAGCCGTCGAAGCGTCTTTTTTCGATCTCCCAGGCGTTCGCTTTCTTCTACTGAGTCTATGGCAAAGAAATTTATGTTTTGCCACTCTCCATTCTGACATGAAAGAAGGTGTATGGCAGTTGCATATGTTAAGTCTCGATTTCTTACAGCTCTTATATGTTCGAGAATCCTCTTTTTCAACATGCAAATCGTACTACCGATGTATCTCATCCCGCAATTGCATTCAATGCAGTATACTACAAACTTGGTGGTACATGTAATTCTCTGTGTAATCTCGATCTTCCTACCATCTGGGTCTCTAATGATTTTCTTGTTGGTTCCAATTTTGCATGCTTTGCAATTATTACATTTCCTAAACCCAACTTACTGTTGTGTAAGCCATGTAGTGGTTATATTCTTAGATTGGAAATGACTTTGGACTATTGTGTCCTTGATTGAAGGTGCCTTGCGGAAGGTGATCATGGGTCTAGGTCCAATGATTTGGGCCAGATCTCGATCCTGTTGGAGTAGTGTATATATATATGTATATATATGTATTTTCTATATGATCCGGGATCCTGCACATGGGCGGGGATTATTCATAGATTATGACTATTGATGAGTATCCCCTGGATGAGAAGAAGAATTACACGAAGCTGCAGCCCGCCTCAATCGTGCACCTTGGCCTGCCGTTGAGGCCACACAGCTACTACAAGCTGCATTAGGTCAGCTTAGAGTACTATCTGAAGGGCCTGCACTTGGAGTGCAGTTCCTATATTACCATACAGGACCTGCGCGTTTGGATAACAAACTGTAGGATTGGGGGCAGACTAACTCTGAGCAGCCCCACTGAGAATGTTAGCCTGTTTGTATTAGCTATCTCACAGTGCCACTAGAATCTCCTCTTATTGGGGAGAGAATAGTTTCTGGCAACCTTAGAACATGACAACCCTGATCCCCCAGGATCATGGAAACAATGTACTACCTTTCGCTCAGTCACTCGTGCTCACTTAGTTTCTCTCAGAGAGTTACACAGAAGAAACAGTCGGTGTGTTTACAATAAGTATTTATTGCACAGATCTTCTAGTGTAAAATATATGTGTTACGGCAACCGTTAGACAGTAGCAGAGATATATGAACCGCAGTACAGTGAATATAAAAGGAAAGTACAGTTCTACCATTTTGCAATAGTCCTGAACACATATATGGATATAAAATGCTTGATAAAAGAATGCACGCGGACTCCTACAATCCCTATCTGGATGTACCCAAGTGTACCTAGCATGTGAGTAGGTGTGAAGCCAACAATCCCCCTAGGTTTAGTCTGACCCCATTACCTGATGCAAGATTGTGTGGGACCCGGTCCTGGTCTCAAGTTGGACACTCCGCAAGGGATGTTTGGACCGCTGTCAGCTGGAGCGTCTGCATGCAGGAGCCTCAGCGTCTCTGGTCAGTGTGTCGGCCTGGAAGTCTCGGTTCCCTCTAATACTAGCAAGGGGTGCTGTATTTATACAGAAAAGTATATAGGGTTCCTTTGTCCCTGGTTTCTTGTATTAGCCATTATTGGGTTTGAGGATGACGTATGGGATGAACCTTGTATGTAGATATTATGCAGGTGGATGTAGCCCCAGCCTGGTTTCCAAGAACCCGTATGAATATCCATTCATACTGTGTCAGTCGAAAGATGAAGACAGAGCGCTATTGTTCAGGGAAACCCTCCTTCAGCGCCCAGGACTAGAACTAGGTTAAGGTTCAATCCTAAAAGGCTCGTTAGTGTGTAGTGTAGGAAAGATGATGTAGGTGAAAGGGTATGATGTTACCCGGGCCTATATTAGGGTACCTATAGGAAACATAACACTCCTTCTGGAAAGGGGTCGTTGTTCGGCAGGATGATGTCAGGCATTCAGCCAAGAGCTCTTCACAGCACGTCCGTCACGGTCCCCATTTTGCTTACTCCCCGGTGTTACAGTTCTTATTTTCACAATGGCGGTCCCCATTGTAGTCTGCGTGTACTTACTAACACACATAATTATGCACCTGCCATCATGGCAGCCCCTTATGAATGTTCAAGGCAAAACTGGCAATGTCCTTTAATGTAAATATGTGGATTTAAATGTACAAAATAGTTAAGGCTAAGGAGCTAAAGTCTCAAACCCGGATTTAATTTTGAAACACTAATGGCCAAATTCCTATAAAAGCTAGAATTTTTGGCATGTGGTTAGGAGATGCCTTTGTCCGAAAGATCACTGCCAGAGGTCATGCCGATTCCCAATCCAGACTTTGCTGTCAGGGAGATAGATCAGAAGAGCTAGCTGTGGAAGGGAGAAGTACCTGTACTGGGACTTCCGTCCTTGGCTGAAGCACAAGTCTTTTCTTCTGTGGCAGAATTCTGATAATCAGTCAGACTTGCTGTTTCAAAAGTTATGCTGTGCAATCCATTTCAAAAACTCGACAGGCAAGAATAATATGCAATGTTTTAGCCTACTAAATTAGTTCAGGGTTTAGAAATAGCATTAGGGGTTAGGATTCCAGTTAGAATAGAAAAATGTTTGAAATGTTTTTATTGTTCTAAGTAATAATTTTAACCAAAATTTAATTAACATTCTGTTTTTTTCCATTCACTTTATCTGCGGAAGATGAAGGCTTTTAAAATAAACTTTAAATAAAAGCAAGTCCCTATTTCTTGGTGCAAAGTTTGAGTGTGTTGTCTGCAAGATGACCAAATGGTTTTGATTTCCACTGTGCCCCTGAACTTATTTAAGGAGACTGCTGATAAGTAACCTGAAAGCACTATCTAATCAAAGAACAACTTGGTGGGTTGGAGTTAGGGCTGCAGTCCACTGGGCCTCTCTAACTCTTCACTGAATTGAGACCCCACCGCTCTAGTTCTGGAGTTAATTTCCAGAATTCTTATCTCTGGCCTACAATGAGTTTGAAGCTTTCCTGCCATGTGAGTTGCCCAAATAGGTGTCTCTCCTTTAAGTCCAACTGGACTTGTTACTAGTGTCTGATGCAGTTTCCACCATAGGAGGTTGATGCTCAACTGCCGTTGGAGCCTCCGGCGCATGTGGTGGTCTTGATGTAATGACCTTGTGACACTGAGGATCTCTCAAAGTAGAGCAAGTCAAAAATCTCTGTAGTACTATCTGAAAGATTTAGAGGGGGTGAACAATTGTTACTTACCTGTAAACAGGTGGTTCTCCAGTATTGGTGTCTTTCATAGATTCACATGCTTGAATATTCCCCGTCGTCGGAGTGGGAGTCCCACGGTAAATAATATAGCAATATATACAGTCATAATATATATATATATATATATATATATATATACACATAAGTAATCATATAAAAACAGAGATATAAGTAAGTGATAAACATCAAGAATGTCCCTATATGAAATCTCCATAGAGATACATGGAAAGAGAAAAAAGACATTCGCAGTCTATCTCTGTCATTATGTTAGTCCAAACTACGGCCAATCAGGCGCCAGCTCCTCTCTAGAACCTTCTCCTCAGAGCTCCTCACCTCAGATTTTCGTAGCACCAAAGTGACTTTAGAGTGTATGAGGAGAAGAGAGCCTCTGAAGGGAGGAGGGAGGGTCGCATGTGAATCTATGAAAGACACCAATACTGGAGAACCACCTGTTTACAGGTAAGTAACAATTGTTCTTCTCCAGTATTGGGGTGTCTTTCATAGATTCACATGCTTGAATATAGAATAGCCAGCAGTAACAATTATCATTGTTTCCATAGTCATAACAGCACTAAACAATTGTAATGCCAATCAATATCCTTATATATATATATATGATATTACTGAATATCTATATAAATGTAAAAACCATTATTTCAACGGTACATGGAAACAATATGGAGGAGGGAAGGAAGAGGCTCACCTTATTTAAAAAGATTGCGAAGCACTGCCTGCCCAACTGCAGCATCCTCCTCGTTTAAAGTTGCCAAGCAGTAATGTCTTGTAAACGTATGTCTGCTTGACCACGTAGCTGCTCTGCAGATCTCATGTAAAGGCACTCCAGCAAATAATGCGGTTGAAGAAGACATCGCTCTAGTGGAGTGAGCCCTTACTGGTGATTGCAATGGCTTGTTTGCCTTTTGATGGCAGAAGACGATGGCTGCTGAAACCCAACGTGCAATAGTTGGTTTTGTAACTGGACGTCCCTTGTGACAGCGTCCATAAGCTATGAAGAGTTGATCAGTCTTTCGTAAAGAAGCTGTTCTGCTGATGTAGAACTTTAAACATCGTTTCACATCCAGGGAATGTAATCTTTGCTCCGCAGGAGTTTGAGGATTAGCAAAGAAGGTTTTCAAAATCACTGGTTCGTTAATATGAAAGTCTGAAGGCACCTTCGGCAAGAAAGTTGGATTTGTACGCAACACTACAGAATCTGGTTTGAACTGTAGGAAAGGTGGATTTATGGTAAATGCATGAATGTCACTGACGCGACGTGAAGACGTTAGTGCCAGAAGAAGAGCCACCTTCCAAGTTAGATACTTCAACTCGACCTTGTGAATAGGTTCAAACGGTGGCCTCATTAGTTGTGCCAATACGATGTTTAGATGCCACAATGGAGGTGGGCGTCTAACAGGAGGAAATTTGCAAAATAACCCTTTGAAGAATTGATGGATAACCCTTGAAGAACAAAGGGACGTCGAACCATCCTGACGGAAATGGGAAATTGCCGCCAGAAAAACTCTCAAGGTTGCATGAGACAATCCGGAGTTAGCTAAATGCAAGAAGAAAGGTAACAATTGTTGTGGCATGGAGTGCAACGGTTGAACCCCATTAGCTGCACACCAGTGGCAGAATCTTTTCCACTTTAATTTGTACGTTTTTACCGTAGAAGGAGCCCTCGCCTGAGCCAAGATGTCTCTACAGTCCTGTGGAATGTCTAAATGGGCAAATTCACATTGCTCAGGTTCCAAGCTGATAAGCTCAGTGAGGAGGGATTCGGATGACAATTTTTCCCCTTGCTCATTGTAAGTAGATCTGTACGAGGATGTAGAAGGATTGGTTCGCATTGAGACAGTAGGAGTAACTCTGAGAACCATGCCTGCCGAGGCCAACGGGGGGCTATTAGAAGTAGATGGCAAGGTTGCCTCCGCATCTTCCACAGGACACGAGGTATGAGTGGGATTGGAGGAAAAGCGTAGGCAAACAGATTGTACCAGTTCATCAAAAGGGCATTGCCCCGTGATCCTTGGTGGGGATGCCAGCTTGCATAATCTCGGCATTTCCGGTTCTCTGGTGTGGCAAAGAGATCCAATTGTGTGCGACCCCACCGTTGAAATATTTTCTCCAGAGTTGGCTGATGTAACTCCCATTCGTGGGTCGATGAGGAGGACCTGCTCAGGGAATCCGCTAGAATATTGGATACCCCCGGTAGATGAACTGCTGCAATCGTGATGTGATGGTCGAGAGACCAATCCCAGATCGACTGAGCTAGTCGAGACAGTTTCGGAGATTTTGTTCCGCCCTGCTTGTTGATGTAGTGCATGCAGGTTGTGTTGTCTGTCTGTATTAGGACTGATTCTCCTTGGATTAAAGGGAGAAAGGATTTGAGAGCCAGAAATATAGCCATGAGCTCCAACCTGTTGATGTGCCATATGGCATATTGTCCATTTTCCCTTGATTGATAGATCCTCCAAATGAGCACCCCATCCTTCTAGAGAGGCGTCTGTTGTTATTGTCATGTCTGGTACTATTGACAGAAATGAAATGCCTTCCATTAGATTTAACGGTTGTGTCCACCACTTCAGCGCCGACTTCATCCGATCTGTGACAGTTACAAGATCGTTGAAAGAACCCGTAACCTGACGCCATTGAACATCCAGTTCTTCTTGGATGGGGCGTGTCCGTAATCTGCAATGAGGGATCAATGCAATGCATGATGACGCCATTCCCAGAAATGACTAACAGTCTTACAGAAACGGATCTTTTTGATCTGATAAGGGTTACCAGACGGAGAATCCTTTGAAGACGGTCTTGGGAGAGAAGTGCCCTTGCTGACACTGTCTCCAAAGTTGCTCCCAGAAAATCCTTGTGATGAGAAGGCTGTAGATGGGACTTCGTGGTATTTATGAAGAGCCCTAAGGCGCGAAACACCTCCTTGCAAAGACGTGTGTGCTGTCGAAGTTGCACTTCTGATTGTGATTTTAGGAGACAGTCGTCCAGATATGGGAAGATCTGGACACCCTGGAGACGTAGGAACGCTACCACAGGGGCTAGCACCTTTGTAAACACTCGAGGGGCCGAGCGTAGCCCGAATGGTAGTACCTTGATCTGGAAATCGTTCCGACCCACTCGAAAACGAAGAAATTTCCGATGTGGTCGTAGTATGGGGATATGAAAATATGCATCTTGGAGATCGATTGTTGCCATGAAATCTCCTTGTGAGAGTAATCGCAAAATCTCTACAAGCGTTAACATGCGAAAGGATTGTTTCTTTAGAAACCTGTTGAGAGCCCTCAGATCTAGAATGGGTCTCCATTCCCCGTTCTTTTTGGTGATAAGAGAAAAAACAGGAATAAAATCCTTTTCCTCTTTGAGATCTTGGTACTACCTCTATAGCTCCTTTGTTTATTAGAAGTTGAACTTGATGTAACAGTTCCTTGATATGAGTTGGTGGTGGTCCGGTAGGTGGTGTGGGTGGAGGGAATTCGATTAACTCTAAAGAGTGACCTCTTTCTACAATGTCCAAAACCCAACGGTCCCTTGTTATGGAGGACCATTGAGAAGAGTACAGAGAGATTCGACCTCCAATTTTCTGGGACTGATACAAGTCATTGTCTCTTAGGGGTAGGACCCCTATAAGAGGATTTTCCTCTGTAAGTCTTGGAAGACTGCTGTCAAGAGGTTTGCTGTTTATAGGAATAACGGTTGGAACCCTGGTTATATGGTCGATACTGGTTGTTTCCTCTTCGAAAATTAGAGGAGGTGCCGCGTCCGCGTGCACCCCGAAAGGACTGTTTCCGAAATTGTAATGTGCCCAGAGAGCGAGCAGTCTCCGTATCCTTCTTTATCGATTGGAGAGCTTCATCCACATGATCTCCGAATAAAGCCTCTCCGTCATAAGCCATGTCCAATATTCTTGCCTGTACTTCCTGACGAAAGGATGTTGAGCGCAACCAACCTTGCCTGCGCAATACCGCTGCTCTAGCAAGTTGACGGAATCCCATACAGGCGATATCAACTGCACAGTCTATCATCTCTGCAGATGTACTCTCTCCCTCCTGGAGTAGCTTTAGGGCTTCACTCTTCGACGGTTCCGGCAGTTGTTCAACTAGCGTTGATATATCCGCCCATACTTGACGGTCGTAACGGCCTAAGATGGCTAAAGAAGCATTAGCCGCTCTCACAGTGGTGGAAGCCATTGAAGAATATTTTCGCCCTATGGCGTCCAAACGACGTCCATCACGATCAGGTGGTGCAGTGATCGTTGACGCAGGATTTCTAGCCCGACGTTGCGCTGCCTGTGTGACCACAGAATCTGGCTTTGTTTGACCAGTGAGACACGCTGGCGCTCCTAACGGTGACTTGTACTTTTTTTCCAATATGGGCACCTGTGCCGGAAGGCTATTTGGGGTCTTCATAATCTTTTTGCCTTCCTCCCAAATAAATTCGATTATAGGGATTGTATGTGTTTGTTTAAAAGGTTGATTTTTGAAATCGTAAAGGAAACAATCCTCTTCCTTATGTTCCGTTGTCAATTTGAATCTTTGTGCTGCCCTATCCATTAACTGGTGAAAACTTGCAATATCCACTGGTGGTGAGTCACCAGGTATCACTGGAGAGGGAGATGGTGTTTGAGCATGATAATCATCCCACTCCGCCATACCATCATCCTCATCATCGCCACCATAATCAAGAATCTCACCATCCTCCCGGTCTTGAGGAATTTCTTCTTCTTCTTCAGTAGCATGAGAAGGTACTGTCCGAGTTGAAGAATGTCGCAGCGGTAGTGAAGGTGTTACCACAGATGGAATTGGAGCCGGCACCGGTTCCGATATAGTTGTTGGCACCACTGGAGGAGGCGGAACCACAGATTCTTGTGGCGATAAAGGAAACCGCCGATTATAATCGTCCAACATGAGTTGAAGATTTGTTATCAGGGACAGTGGTAGCGTCCCTGATAAAATTGTTCCTCATCTTCACTACTATCCTCTTGGCATTTTATTATTAAATCTGAGGGACTGCGTGCCGTCCCAAACGATTCAGGTAAACCTTCTTCTGAATCTTGATCTGAATCAGTAGCAAACAATGGAGAAGGAAGGTGGGAATCCTCCAACGATATAACTTCACCGGACATATCTGGTCGAGAACTCGGTGGCAATGGTAACAAAGGAACAGCGGCAAAAGACGAAGTAGGTGCTGTAGACGTGGAAGAAATTTGATCTTTTAATGACCTCTGAGCAGAAGTCGTCCTTTTAATCTTTATTTTCACGGAAGAGGCTGCAGTCGACGGGATCGGAGACATAGAAGGTACTGAGGACATCTGTGTAGACGGACTTGTCAACGGAACCATCGTCGACGGGACTATCGTCGACGGAACCATAGTCGACGGAACCATAGTCGACGGGACTATCGTCGACGGAACCATAGTCGATGGAATTGGCGTCGGCGGAACCATCGTGGACGGGACCTTCGTCGACGGGACCTTCGTCGATGGGTTAATCGACGACGTAATCGTCGACGAGGACGATTTTACAACCTTCGACGACGACGATGTCAATGTCGACGAGATCTTTTCCTTCTTCGTCGACGACGATGCAATAGGTAATATAGATGATACAGTCTTTATGGTACTGATGATCATCGTCGACGCCGACAGCGTCGACTGAACCGTCGTCGACGATTTTGATGCTGACGTCGTCGTCAGAGTCACCGTCGACTAGCAGGAAATTGCGGATTTCGTCGTCGGAAGCTTCGTCGACGATGAAGCCAGTTTTTTTCCTGAAAACTGGGAAGTGGAAGCCTCAGCAGCCTGAGAACTATGTCTCGTGGGCGACAAAGCAGTAGTCAAAGAAGAAGAAGTGGCAGATGTCATAATCAAAGACATTTTCTTCTTTTTCAGAAAAGGAGAAGGTAAATCTTGTATACTACTGCGCTTTGAGGCTGTGTGGGAACGGCCAGAAGTAAGGCTTTCTACTTCAGAAACCACTTCATCTTTATCTTTAAGTCTCTGGAGCCACAGCAAGAAACTGCCTTCCCTGTCTTTCAGAGTTCTTGTAGAAAAAGTTCTACAGAACTTACATTTAGCCACTTCATGGTCTGGGTAAAGACAGTAAATACACTTACTGTGTGGATCTTCTGAGAATAAACGTAGCTTTCCACAAGAAGAACAAGGTCTAAACAAAGACTTCTTACTTGAAGACATGCTGAAGAGAACAAAACTGAGCAGAGCTCAGGGAGACTCCCTTTCACACGACGTGCGGTAGAAAATCTGAGGTGAGGAGCTCTGAGGAGAAGGTTCTAGAGAGGAGCTGGCGCCTGATTGGCCATAGTTTGGACTAACATAATGACAGAGATAGACTGCGAATGTCTTTTTTCTCTTTCCATGTATCTCTATGGAGATTTCATATAGGGACATTCTTGATGTTTATCACTTACTTATATCTCTGTTTTTATATGATTACTTATGTATATATATATATATATATTATGACTGTATATATTGCTATATTATTTACCGTGGGACTCCCACTCCGACGACGGGGAATATTCAAGCATGTGAATCTATGAAAGACACCCCAATACTGGAGAATTAGCAGTTTCATAGGTCAGGGCTGGTCCCTCAAAGGAACATTTAGTGTATCAGGTTGAGTCCATGAACACAACTTTTGCAGGGACCTGATCATAAGAAAGGTATTTCACAAAGCAAGCAAGATATTCACTGGGTGACGTTACTGTAAAAAATATACCCTTTACAAACATTGTTACATTGTCAAAATCTTGACAAACATCTCTTGTGGCTCTTTGAAGGAGTTCAGGGGAAAATGGAGTAGAACCTGCAGTCAGAAAACAGATTTAATATGAAGATCAAGAAATGAAATTTAAAGCGGAAAGAAATAAGCAGGAGATACATGTTTGTAGTAAAAGTAGCTTAAGGGCCACCTGCAAAGAAGGGTGATGTGGAACCAGAACTCCACAGGAGACCAGAGCTCTCAGATCTCCACCTCTCCCAGGTGGTTACCCCATACCAGAAGTGATGCATCAGTCACCATTGTCAGATTTGTGTGGGAAACCAAGAGGGATCAACCACTGACACAATCGCAGTTCAGCAACTACCAATGCAGATCTTTCCCAGTCTCAACCAGATTGGAGACTTCAGATCCTATTGCAGAGCCCACATGTGCCAACTGGCATGCTATACCAGTAGTGTGCAGGAGCCCATCAGACCCAGCAGCCTCTGACTCCGTCTCACTGGGATCCAGGTCTGAGGCTCAAACATGATCATAGCCCAAATGTCCTGGATTCGCAGCTGCAGAGGGTAAGCATGGAACAGCACAGTGTCCAGAATGGCTCCAATGAAGGATAGCATCTGAGAAGGAGTCAAGTATGACACAAGGGTAGGGTGGGCCTTCATCAATTGATCTGAGGATGTTGCAAAGGTGGCGGGGTTCCCAGGAATGGGAGGGCATAACCCGGTTTGACATTTTGGAGCACCCACTTGTCGGAGATTATAGTTTGCCATTAGGGCAGGTGGTGCCTGTTACTGCCACTAACAGGATAATTGTGCTGCGTTGAGGGAACTCTAAAGGGGTTTTAAGACTGTGCCAGCCGGTGGCATGGAGAACTGGTCGGTTTGCTGGCTTTGGGCCCCACGGCCTTTGTAGGAGCCACACCCATGGCCACGAAAAGGCTGGGGAGCTTGGTGGCCTTGGGAGTATGGTTGGTATTGCAACTGTAACTGAGAACCCCTACCATAGCTGCAGAAGAGATGAAAGGAGAAATATGGTTGGTGTGGAGCCAGGGAAAGGCCCAACAACCTGGTGGTGGCCAGACTCTCCTTCAATCGCTCAGGTGCTGCACTGGCCTTGGTGCCAAACAGGAAGGCGCTATCAATGGCATGTCCAATTAGAGCAGACTGGACATTCCATGAGAATCCAGTTGATCATAGCTAAACACGGCAGCGGAGTGCCACCGTGGAGGCAATAGCCCTGTCAGTTGTGTCCAGTCCACACCGAATGGTGAACTTAACTGTGTCCTGGTCATCCAGCATCATCTGGGTCAGTATGGCCCCAGTCTTTTTCAGGACCATGTGCAGCACTTGTGCGACAAAGTCCCAAAACATGTGGTTGTACCAGCCCAAGAGGCATGTGGTGTTCACTGACTGCAATGCAAGACTGGAGGAAGAAAAAATCCTCTTCCCAAAATTGTCCAGGGTCTTAGATTCCCTGTCGGGTGGAGTGGTAGGGAAAACACGCGGGTTGACTTTGGCAGCAGACGACTGCACCAGCTGGCTCTTGGGGGTAAGGTGCTGGGTGAGAAGGGCTGAGTACCCAGCTGTGGTGCGGCGGTAGTGGGCAATCATCCTGTACACGGGCACCCCTGTGAAGGGTTTGGTCCTGGCCCAAAGGAGAAGGTCTTCATTTAAAGGAAGTAGAGGCTCCACAAAGCTTAGTCTGAGTTGAAGAACCTCACTTACAATGTTCATCTTGACCTCCATGGAGGAAGCTGCAGACAGAGGACCGACCCTCCTTACCACCATGGTGATGGATGCACCTTCCTCCGTCGCAAGGCCTGGGTGAGAGACTAAGCCAGAGTCTGGAGAAATGTCCAGTCCACTCACTTCTCCCAGCTCCCTTGCCAGCTGTCCTCATGATATGCGTGGGCCAGTTTATCAGCTGTGTCCAAATACCCATAGTCACTGTCATCACCCACTCCAAAGCTGGGTCTGTCAAAGGACAGATGCTGCATGTCCAAACTAGATGGTTAGCTAGGCCCATTCAGTGCCGGTGACAATGATGAAATACATTGTGTCAGCGCAAAGTCAGACATGGTGAGGGGTTCCGTTGTTGGTGATGTCAGGAGTTGCGTTGGGGAAACTGCCTCTGGCTGAGTGTGTCCAAATCCAGGAATAGATCTAAAGGACCCAGCTGGCGTCGGGAGCAGACCCACCGATGGTAACCCAGCCAGGCCTCCTCTTGGCTCGGAGTCCCAAAGGCATGCCAGAGAGAGTCCATGGCACAAAAATTCCATATCTGCATAAACCTCCCTAAGTTGGGCAGGGATACCTCTGGCTTCGGGAATCCGGGAAAGCGCAGAGCAGATTAGACCATCTGCTCCAAAGGTGAGGTGCAGGAGCAGGGCCTAGAAGTACTGGGTACACAGAAGAACACTTCAACTTCTTCTCATGCTTCTTCCGTTTACCCGACTGACAGCTTGGACTTAAAATACTACAGTCCGCATAACCAGTTCCGCGACCAAGCCTGTGATCTCATCCGGGGATGACAACAACTTGGAGCCTTCTTACGTTGTGCCACAAAGAGCTTCTTCACTCACTCCGGGTCACCTTTGGGTGCATCAACAAAATCAGCATAGGCAATAGCTGAATGATCCGACCCCATGCACCAAAGACAGACTAAGTAGGCACCAGACACTGAAATCTACCCGTGACATTCCCCACAAGGTTTAAAAAAAAAAATGTAGGTTTGTTAGTGGACATGTCCTTAGCACGCGGGGAGCAATTGTTCTGAAAAGGCTGCCAAGTGTCAAAAAAGTTGGTAAAAAAAATGACCCTGGTAGTTCTCTGGATCCAGGTTATTATCACGGAAAGAAAGGATTTGCTGTCATCATGCCAGAGTGACGCCTATATAGAGACTGCACACATCACATTAGAAGAAAACGTCAACAGTGAGCAGCTGACACGATCTAATGACACGCAGAGGTACTGCTCAACTTTTACTGGATCCAGTCTGACACCTAGGGAATACTCTAAGGTGAAGAATCTACGGTTATACGTCTGTCAGAAAAGTTATTTACCTAAGGTAACACTCTTTCTGATGGATACTTTATCTAACAGCAGATTCTTCAAATTGGGAGTATCCAAGTGCCAGATTGGAACCAGAAACTCAAAAGTAGCGCTCCTGCGCAGATAGGTGGTGCCACGTGAGATAGCGTCTATGCCAATCCGCTCTGGAAGTGACAACCTGAGCTGGCTATGTCCTCAGACTTGGAGCCCATTGACGAATCAAAAAAGCAAGGGTGCAGATTTCTAAACTGGGATCTTTTTCGATGGAAGAGACCAGTTTGCAGAGCAGGCGGTGAGGAATCCATGCAAGTCCGAGCAGGCAAAAGGGTCCGATCTAAGGCCCTGGCTTTCAGGGCACTAGTATTTTGTGAATATGTGCACTCATGCTCATGTAGATGATTGACAGATATCCTGGACAGGCAATGCATGTGCCACCGCAATGGTAGCAGTCTTTACTCTGCTGGAGTGAGTCCCAAGACTTTCTGGAGGCTGCTTCTTATCCAATGCATGGATTTGAATGCAGAGGACTAGCGATCTAAAGATGATCTGTTTCTCCACACTCCTACTCCTCACCCCGACAACCCCAGAAAGAGATTACCGTCCAACTGATGGCCTGTTGGGCAATCAATGTAAAAGCAGAGTGCCCACTTTAGGTCTTCCTCTCTTCCTTTTTTAAGGTCTGAGCAGAACAAAAAAAGGTCAGGGGTGTGATAGCTTGTCCCACATAAAAGGTGTTGCCACCTTCAGCAGGAACGCAGCTCAAGACCAACACCAGTTTATCCACAAAAAAGGTAGAAGAAAGAGGCCGGAAGCAAAGGGCCTGAAGTTCACTCATACAGTGTGCAGATGTTATCGCAACCAGTAAGACCGTTTTTAGGGTGAGTAGAAGCAATGGACATCAGCTCATTAGTTAAAAAGAGGTACATATTAGAAAAGCGAGAACTAGATTTAAGTCCTACTGTAGCATCACAAAGGGTTTTGGCGGAAACATATGATGAAAACCTTTCAAGAAAAAAGGATAGTTGATCCAGTAAACATACAAAGGCTGAGTGGGCACACAGATCACCTTTAAATGGGCCCTGAGCCAACAGTTGCTGGGTCAAAAACAAAGCTAGCACCACCAAATCCAACAGTTTTGCTTGCTATAGTCCCACCTGACATATTCTGCATCAAGCCACATACTTGTGCGCCCTGCATGCACAGATTTTATGGAAGGTTACATGACGACCAGGACGACATTAACAACCACGGGATGAATATCAAAGGAGATCAAGTGTAGTAGATCAAATTCCGTACATGCAGGGTGTGCAGACTCTGGTGCAAGACCCGGTCCTGCTGCTGTGACAGAAGGTCCTTCTGAAGTGACAGCCTAATTTGAGAACAGATGCTCAAACCCAGAATGTCCGGGTACCACACTCTCCTAGCCCAATCCCAGAGCCACTAGGTTGCTTTGGGCCTAGTCGTTCCTGATTATCAGCACACTGGGCTTGAGAGTTAGCGGAGAGAAGGCATAAACGAGTCCCATGCGCCATTCCAGGCAAAACGCTTCTAAGAGCCTTTTTAGAAACTCCAGCAAAAGATCCGACATTGCGCAATCTCAGTGGTAGCAATGAGATCAATCCAGGGATGTGAAAATAAGTGTACTTGAGACCCAGTGAGCATTCCAAATTTGTCCTTGCACAGGAAGGTGTTGAGAGGAAAACGATCTACACAAGGCTTTGGCACAAAGGTAGCAGGAAGCTGCCACTTCTGAGGCTGGTACCCGCTCAATGGCTCCTTTGGCCAAAAGAGCCTGCACTTCATGGCATAAAATTGATATTTAGTCTTCTGAGAAGTGATCCGATGGAGGTGGCATGTGCATTGGGATGAAAAGGAATAGGAACAGGCCACACCTGTTGGACAATGTGCAGTACTCGTTTGTCAGATGTAATATGTGGCCAATGTTGTAAAAAGTGGCTGTTCTTGCCTCCATATGGATGGCTGAGTGCAAACTAAAGGGTGTTTGAGGTATTTGCTGGAAGGGCAGAGGACTGGGGTGTGCATTGCCCTGGATGGCCAGGTTGTTTTCTGTTGGGGCCATGGCCGCAACCTCAAATGTTATGGGAGGAATACCGAGCGACCAATGGAGACGGAGGCTGTTGACAGCCAAGTCCATGGCATATCCTCAAAAAGGGCAAAATTGTTGAAGGAATTACCGAAGCTGAAAAGCCAAAAGCGCATGCTATGGCTTAGTTTTCCTCAAAACCTTCAAGGGCTGAGCCTGACTTATCATACAGTCAGGAGCTGTCAATAGGATAGTCCCTTATGGACACCAAGTAGTAGCCAGTGGCTTACATCTATGCATGGCGGCGGAGCCCCAAGCTCGTTCCACGCCCTTACAAGACAAATCAGGGTGTCTAGCCCCAAAAAGATGACAAATTTGCACGCATCCAAACTATCCTGAATGGTTTGAGCTAAGGAGGCCAAGTAAGTCAAGTAAGTCAACTGGGACCGGCAGTAACCAATTACCAACCAGGTCTCAGTGTGTGGGTGTAGCAAGAGAGTAGCCAGCTTGCATTAACCAGCCTCAAAGTAATGTTGGCCGACGTTAACTTTAGTTTACCTAAGGTAGCCCAACGTTTAACACCCAGCCAGTTGGAGTGGTCAGGAAGGTGTTGGGCAATATACTGGTTGGGTTGGGTTCCAGAGCTTGGTTTTGCCCATGTGTCCAACTGGGTGTCAGTTAGGGACTCAAAAAAGGGCAAGACAAGTTGGGTCAGAGTGGCCAGGCTGCAGGACCCATGTCAGCACATTCCTTTTTACTTCTATAGTGTGGAAGTGAAGGACAAGGACCTCGACAGCCCTCTCTCAAATATGAGTTGTGTCTTCTCCTCCGGCACCAGTGCTGGTGCACAAACTGTACCGAGGTGAAGCTCGCCAGGATTAACCAGGCTTGAGAGCCTTGTCGATCCTTGGGCCCGGAAGGCGCGCCAGAAGGAGCGGGAAGCATGTGCAGCATGGCCTCACAAAAGGCTTTGATTTGCTGTGACAACGCTGAAGAACAGGGGAACTCAAGAGTGCCTCATAACCAAGGATTAAGTAAGCTCCTCGGTATATAGGAAGTGAGACTTAGAGCCTGCCATACCCTTGCAACTTCTCTGGAGAGCGAGAGCGGCAGGAAGGGGCTCAGCCCCACTTACTGCTTAGGTATCTTCTTTGACTTACCCAAAGACTTTGAATTCAATGTCGGTCTGACACTGGAACAACTTCGGGAATGGGAGGAAGTCTGCACTCTCGACTGACTTGGAGCATGACCAGCATGTGGCTTTCCAGTATTTCCAACTTTGGATGGCTTTCAGAGTCATCTGCGCGCAGTTGTAGCAGGTCTCCGAGTCATGTGGTGAGCCCAGCCACAAGAGTCACACCAGGTAGGGCTGTCACAAACGTGTTTGCAACAGTCCTTCCAAAGTGTAAACCTTGTCATTTTAATGGGGTGACAGGTTTCTTGCACACTGGAAAATCTGAAAGAAAATCTTTTTGGGAGTGAAGAAAGAAGGAGCAGAGCTTAGGATCCACTTGTGAAGGCGCACAAAGAAAGGGACAGATGCCAGAGCGTATAGGTGGTGCTTATATGCGGCTCTGATTGTAACTTCCGGAATAAAACTGAGTCGAAGCAGTCACATGGCACCTCCTACTGGCACATTCAATCAATCAGAACATTTCTAAAGCGCACTACACACCCGTAGGGGTCTCAAGGCGTTGGGGGGGGGGGGATGAGGGAATGCTGCTACTGCTCGAATAGCCAGTTCTTGGGAAGTCTTCTGAAGGTTAGAAGGTCCTGGGTCTGCCGTAGGAGGATGGGGAGGGTGTTCCAGGTCTTGGCTGCCAGGTGGGAGAACGATCTGCCGCCGGAGGTTGCTCTTCGGATGCGGGGGACGGTGGCGAGGTCGGCGGTGCGGAGCTGGCGTTTGGGGGTGTAGAAAGTGAGTAGTCTGTTGAGGTATGCTGGTCCGGTGTTGTGGAATGCCTTGTGTGCGTGGGTGAGGAGCTTGAAGGCGATCCTCTTGTTGACGGGGAGCCAGTGCAGGTTTCTCAGGTGAGGTGTGATGTGGCTGCGGCAAGGGATGTCGAGGATCAGGCGAGCAGAGGCGTTCTGAATGCGTGGTAGTCGTTTCAGGAGTTTGGACGAGGCTCCTGCGTGGTGGGCGTTTCCGTAGTCCAGCCTGCTGCTGACGAGGGCCTGGGTGACCGTTCTTGTTTCGGTGGGGATCCACCTGTTGATCTTGTGGAGCATGCAGAGGATGTTGACGCAGGAGGATGAGACAGCGTTAACCTGTTTTGTTATGGAGAGAGTAGAGTCTAGGATGGAGCAATGCTCTTGAGTTTCCGGATCCAGTCTGGCATCTGGGGATTGTCATAAGGTGAGGAATCTATAATTAGAAGCATCTATCAGAAAGGCGGGTTTCACCTCACCTTACACATCAAGAGACTAACAGACAGATTCCAGTGATCCATTTCAAAATGCAATACTCAACGCCTGTCTTCGCTCTTGTGTGGTCTCTCCAGTTTATAACATCTACATACATCAGAAGAATCACTGTTTCGCCTTGGGTGCCCTTTATTCCAAGGTTTTTGTTCTCAACTTTGGACTCAAGGCAACTCCATGAGTTTCATTTAGACTTTATTGGACAACTGTAAAAGATTTATGCTCTAATATGAAGATTGAGCAAAGTGACAATCTGCACACGCTCAAACCTATGGACTGACATTAATAAAGAATCTTTTATGACAAGTCCACTCTAAGTGCTAAAACATCAGAGCAACATAATGAACCAATGCAGCTGTGATCTTCATGTTGGAAGCCTGGATACAGTCACTAAGGGATCTAATTTCTATGCTGTTCAAAGGTAAGAAGAGCAATTTTGCTAGTGACTGGGTTTGTAATATATAACGGGACTATTGACACACACTGCGTACTTGAGCCACCGATGCAACATTCACTTCCTTTATGTGATCCAGAATCTAGATATTTGAACCAAAACTCTTCATTTAATGATATCCTTAACCGCCATTATCATTATTACCACAATTTGAAGAAGGGTGAACTTCAGACTCGGCCATGGCATCCAACGCCCAAGGGTTTTAATTCAATGATCAAACAGGAGAAAGCGAACATCAGTTTGGTAGGGTCTGCTGGCTTTTGAACTGTACATTTTTGGTGAGCCGATGGTAATCTATAAAAAAGATGTACGTATATTGAAGGGGGCGCAACATCATGCCAGAAAAATGTAATTTTGGCACAAGGTTAAAGTGGTTTCTTTCGTGGCAGACACAACAAAAGATATAGAACACGGCAGCAGATTAACTTCAATTGTTTCCATCATAGCAACATTTGTGGGCTACTGAGCCAGTATTCGGAGCTATTTACAGTCATTGTGGACTAAATTTTTCACCTAGTTGTGTCCAGGGGATCAGGATGAGTTAAGGAATTACCAGATCTTTTATCATGAAAGGTTTGGTACCCAGAAGACTTCTTGACCCGAGATAACTCCATACCATTCTGCTCCTTTCAAGGTGCTTGAATAATTGAGGATGAAGGTGGAAATCATGATGATGTTGTCTGATTGGAGGCCGAGGTCTTGATACCTGCAGTTCAGTTCCGTAGTCATTGCTCCAGATGGGTTACAGAACCTACATCAATGAACTTCACTTTTCTCTCAGCTATAGCAGATGGTCTTTGGCAGTCCGATTAGAAATTGAAGGACAAAGGTTAGACAGGTTAGCAGAGCTCAGCAAGAAAGCCTAGGCCCTACAGCAGACCAGCACCACTCCAGCTAAATAAGCTTTTACACATCATTGGTGACAATCAGACAGCTTATAGGGTAGGGGCGATCTACTTTTTTCCCCTTTGTGGATTCTACATTTTTTACTGAAAGTAAAACAAAAGTCCAGGCATTGGTATGCTGATAAAACAGTGGGCTTTTACCACAATGTAGAGAGCGAGGGACAACATAACCAGTTCCATTTTTCAAAGTCAATATCACATATAAAAATAACTGGAATATTCAAACGAATTAGGGGGAGAAGGGAATTGGACCCTGTTAAAAGGAATGAGGCCCCCTCCTCAAACCGCTTGGATATCCAAAGATATTGGAATAGACACCTCACTTACTTATCATGACATGCTTTATCTTCGGTGCCTACCGGCCCATCTCTCTCCTCCCGTTCACGGCCAAAGTCACTGAGAAACACCCAGCTGACCACCTTCATAGAAGAGAACTCCATCCTGGACGCCTCCCAATCTGGATTCCGCAGCAACCACAGCACCGAAACCGCCCTCCTCGCCGCCACCGACAACATCCGCATGCTAGAGGATCAAGGACACACCGCGGCCCTCATACTTCTAGACCTCTCCAAAGCCTTCGACACCGTCCCACATCACACGCTTGCAACCAGACTACATGACGCAGGAATACACAGAGCCACCCTTGACTGGATCCAATCCTTCCTCTCCGACAGAACCCAGAGGATCCGACTCCCTCCCTTCCTCTCCAAACCCATGGAAATCAGCTGCGGAGTACCCTAGGGATCATCACTCAGCCCCACGCTCTTCAATGTCTACATGGCCCCCCTCGCCGCCATCGTCAGACAGCATGGGCTAAACATCGTGTCCTACGCCAATGACACTCAGCTCATCCTCTCGCTCACGAAGAATCCCGAAGACACCAGACTCTGCTTCCGGGAAGGAATGAAGAACTTGGCAGCCTGGATGAAGGACAGCTGCCTGAAGCTCAACTCAGAGAAAACCGAGGTCCTCATCCTCGGACCCTGCACCACCGCCTGGGACAACACCTGGTGGCCTTCCGCCCTCGGGAGCCCACCCACCCCTACAGACCACGCTTGGAACCTCGGCATCATCCTGGACTCCTCCCTCTGCATGAACCGCCAGATCAACGCCGTCGCCCCAACCAGTTTCAACTGCCTTTGCATCCTCCATAAGACCTGCAAATGGATCCCCCCCCCCCCCCGACTGCCGTCACCCACGCACTCATCACCAGTAGACTGGACTATGGCATCGCCCTCTACGCCGGAATCAACAAAACTCTTCTACACAAACTCCAAACCATCCAGAACGCTGCAGCCAGACTCGTCCTCAGGACACCGCGCCACGAGCACATGACCCAACACCTACGAGGCCTCCACTGGCTCCCTGTCGAAAAGAGGGTCACCTTCAAACTCCTCAGCCACGCCTACAAATCCCTCAACAACATCGGACCCAAATACCTCAACGAGAAACTATCCTTCCACGTACCCACGACTAACCTCCGCTCCGCCGACCTCGCCCTGGCAGAGGTCCCCCCGCATCTGCAGAAACAGAACCAACGGGAGGGCTTTCTCCTAAATCGCTCCCCGACTCTGCACATGTTCAGGAAGAACCTTAAGACCTGGCTCTTCGACTGACCCGGAGCCGCTGCCCCCGCCTCCCCCAGCGCCTTGAGACCCTCACGGGTGAGTAGCTCGCTTTATAAACCCCTGGTTAAAACACGCAAAGAAACACTTGTTTTTACACCAGTATTTTCGAAAGTGGTTGGAAACATATTGTATGAATATACATTTAAAGGATTCACAAGTATTCCACAAGCCATTCTTAGAAAGCTCTTGCCAGAGGCCGTACCTAATATCGGTCTAAAATCGTATGTTCATTGGCAAGGTTGTTGAAAAATCAAACATAGTATATGCATGTATAGAGAATATGTTTGCTTGTATTCTCATGATATTTTAGCTGTACTTTTTAAAGCTCCCGCCAAAGCCCTCCCTTGTGAAATTGTCGCCCTTATGCTATTCAGTTAATCTGTTTCTTGTCATTTGTTCGTATTGTCATCGCCAAGTGGTCCTAAATACAGCCTTATTGCATATGCTACGAAAAAATAAGAAGTCCAATCTTCAAGTGTTGTACACATTCTCCAACGGTTGCGAGTTGCTTTATTCAGGGATCTGTCAATCCAACTTTAGCCAACACGTGTTTCATCACATTCAAGGCTTCATCAGGGCTACAAGCACCAATATAATAACACATTTACTTATCCGATTCGTATAGGCATATGCAGTACATGTTATCACCCAGTGACTTCCAAGGGGACATCCTAGCTAAGCCTGTATGCAGTGATAGTTGTGTATGAGTTATTATTCCCAGACTAAACATTCAAACAGTTCACCATTTAAATGTCAATACTTTTCAAGGAAAACTGTTGATTAAGTTAACATTGTTAAAAACAGGCTCTCTGGGTGCTAGACATAAACCAGCAATTAGGATTAGACTTTAATTTGAGTAATTAGTATTATCTTTTAGAATGACAAAGAATATATCAACCAAATAGGTGTTTAAAAGAGGATGTCAATACAGATATGCAGGTAATCGCATGTAAAGTTACCCCCATGCACACGCGGTGACTTAGTGTTTCTTTTCCGTGGTATTTCATCCTGTTTTATCTCGGTTTCTTTCCCGTTTCACCTGGTTCGGTGTACCATCACGTCTAAGTGGGTGTGTTCACGGTATTTCTTCAGTTCTAAACTAACTAATGATCACTGTTCTATGAAGCAAATAGGCTTAGGTTACTAATTGCTCCTATGACTTCATGCTGTCTGCTATAAAGATCAGGAGGTGAACATTTTTAACAATGCTAACTTACAGTGTTCCTTGAAAACTATTGACATTTGAATGTTAAATGGTCTGAATGTTTAGTCTGGGAATAAAAACTCATTTACAATGCTCACTGCATAAAGGCATAGCTAGGATGTCACCTTGAAAGTCACTGGGTGATAACATTTACTGCATATATCTATGCGAATCGGATAAGTAAATTAATTATTATTTTGGTACTTTTGCCTGATGAAGTTGTGAATGCGACGAAACATGTGTTGGCTAAAGTTGGATTGACAACGAATAAAGGAAACCTTTGGGTAGTAGGTATTTTTAACTGTATCTCATCTGGATCCCTGCCTATACAGCTTGATTTAATTTAAAATGATTAAGCATGTCACGATAAGTGAGTGAGGCGTCTATTCCAATATCTTTCGATATCCAAGAGGTTTGCGGAGGGACCCCCTTCCTTAGAACAGGGTCCAATTCCCTTCTCCCCCTGATTTGTTTGAAGATTCCAGTTGTTTTTGTGTGTGTATAAAACAGTGAGCCACAGTTTGACGCAGACTAACCTTGGTGTTGGCTTCAGATGTTGATTTTAATATATTGAGAATCGTGTTACTTAATCCTCCAAAACAAATGTTTCCTCTGTGGGATGTTCAGTTAGTATGGACAATGTTGTAAGACGCTCTTCCTAAAACACATCTTTGATTATGGTGGATTTCCTCATAGATAAGGTTACACTTGAGGGAGAGATTTTAATTTGGGGTCTAGTGAGTCTTTTCACTGGAATATTCAGATTCTCATCACTGTGCCTTGCTTGATGTGATGTTTTTGAAGGCTGGCTTTTTGTGTGTTTTTTTTATAAACAAAACTTCTTTCAACCTTTAAACTTGGTTTTAAGCTGTGCACGAGAGGCTGTACTGATGCTCTCTGCAGTTATGGGGCTTACATACAGAGTTGTCTGTGTGTACACTGCCTGGACAGCAGAACAATGTTCACTTAAGTCTTTTGTAGACTAGCCTGGAAAGGCCATACATCGAAATTGATCCCAAGTAGATAGAGGAAGGTTTCAATTACCGTGCTGTAGTCACCAGTGGGGGCTCAGATGTATCAGCTCATGTATGGTTGTTAAACTCTGATAACGGCTGAACTTGAGTGGTAGCACAAGGCATGTCATTATAGGACAGTTGTATAGCAGCAATCTAGTTGCCCCAGTGTGCATTTGCTAAACAATAGGCTGCAGTTGGAGACCCACTAGTGGTTGAAGCAAGCAGAACTGAGATGCATTCTTTGGAAGTAGGTGTTGGGAGGCACATCATGCTTCAATCACTGTTATTTCTCTTTGTGATGTAATAATTTGGCCATGGACAGCTGTAGTATGCACTGAAAATGTAAAGAATGTGACAATGCTTTGCAACCCTTTACACTCAAGTTTCTCCTTTCCATCATGTTTGTAACAACCCTGCCTGATGATAGACCGTGTGAAATTACAATACATTGGCTTCTACACATTAGGAGCAGCCTAGACTATGGATTTTCGCTTATGGCAATGGCCAGAACAAAGAAAAAGAAAACCTTGCAAGAGCGAACTTACTTAGGGCAATGTCATGCCTGTTGAACAGTAATGTAGTCAAAAACTACAAAATGGGATAAGAGAGCAAGCTAATGGAGATTACTGGTAGGTAGTGAAGGCATTATTTTAATTTTTGTCACGAAGCACACTAAAAAAAAGTAGGGAACATCGAAATATTTCCTAATTACCCATGGCATTGTTGTCATCCTCAATAGGTACAGGTGGTAAAGGAATCTCTTTGCTCATATCCATAACGCCTTCCATAAGTGTATCTTGTTCAGCATTCAGCAATTTATCTTAAACAGAAAAAAAGTTATGAAAAAATGATTAAATATAAAGGTGTCAAAATGATTTACATTTACAAACTCGTTTAACCCTTTTAGTATAAAGTTATCTGTCTGGTGACTCTCTAAACCTCGGTTCCTCATTGTGCCCCACTATAAGCTCCTGGAAGCAATTCAATTGAAATTATGCACTAGACTACAGTAATATGCTGCCTGAAAAAAAGTAACAACATACTGGAAAAAAGCAAACACTCATGGGGAATACAACTTAAAGCTTTTACACTCATTATTCAGAAATCAATAAGCGTTTTTGCTTGAAAAGCTAACATGAAAAGAAAAGTAGCGCTTCACTGGCAAACTCTGTAAGGTGGCACTAATGTGTTTGAGTGTAAATAAACCAATCTGGCCACTTTGCGACTACTCTGTCTTGCTTTATTTAGTTATGTATTGTTTGTATTTTAAAACCTTTTTTCTCTCCTCCTGAGGCTGCATTTTGGAGTAGAAAAATGTCTGACAGACATTTGCAGCAAAAGTGTTTCTTCTTTTTTTGGATCCATTTCACAGAGGAACAAATGACGGAGAGGAATGCAAAGAACAATCACGGTTTCTACAAGTGAGGAGGAGCGCAACATAAAGAGAGAGAAGAAGAGGAAGAAAGAGTGGGGGCAGCAGAAGGTTCTCTACGAGTGAGAAGGAGTGCAACAGAAAGAGAGAGAAGAACAGGAAGAAAGAGTGGGGGCAGCAGAAAGTTCTCTACGAGTGAGAAGGAGTGCAACAGAAAGAGAGAGAAGAAGAGGAAGAAAGAGTGGGGGCAGCAGAAGTGGAAACTCTCCTTGACCTTGTCTGGGGGAAAAAGGAAGAGACCGCCACTGTGTAATTGAGCACTTTGAAGTGGCTTTGAATCCTATCTGTGAGTGACCCGCTAATGCTAGACACAAAACGCTAGAGTGGGTACCTTAACCGACTGAACTATCTCTCTGAGATGCGTTATTGCTGGCATTAGCTATGGAAGGCCCTGTAATAGACGAGTGAGGCTACTGTTCGTACCCACAGTGGGGAGGGCACAGACCGAGGCACAGGCAGGTGTTATGTTAATACTTTTACTCAGACACACTCACTGATGGCCCATGGCCTGTGGCGAGCTGCTGCCCTCCTCCTCCTCCGTTATGCAACCTCCAAGGGCACAGTAGGGACCGTCCCCTGCTTGTCTCTGGCACCAGCGACCTTTCCACCCTAACCTGTTGGGCTACTGCTACCTGCACAACTAACGCGCTCTTCAGATAACAGAGGCTGCAAGTGCCCCCTCAGTGCCAGACCGTGTTTAATTTAATAGGCTTTGCCGCCCCACGGGGTGCTGGCATTCGATTCCTGCCTTTGACGCCCCGAAAACTGCATATGCCACTGACTCCAGCCCCCACGCCCTTCCCCGAGGGCACCTACTTTTCTTTTGAAATGGCTGCATATGCTGCACTTAGGCAGGTCTGGGGTCAGACAGTCAGCCTCTTGGCCACTCTGGGCGGCTTCTTTCTATTATTGGAGGAGTGAAAGAACAACAAAGCCTCATTAACAAGTAAAAGGTCTTTCAAAGACCTGTGAAGTACTCAGGTGCGGCTGTGTGTGTGCCCGGGGAAGGCTGACACCTCTTAACCCTCTAAGGAGGGTTAGACACCAGATGGTTGGGGGTGTGATTCTATTGATGCCAATGAAGACCTCACTTGAGGGGTGGAGCGGAGCCCCCAGAAATGGCTGGGGCATCAATAAAAGCATTTTATGTTACTGTAGGCAGCGCGGCAAAACGTACTAGTATTTTCCCGTTTTTATATATAAATACAGATAAAGGAAAACTTGTTTTCCGTCTGTATTTATATGTAAAAATCCGTTTAAACTGAAAACCGGGAGCCCTAATTATAAGGCAGCAAAGACTAGGCTAAGAAGTTGCAAAGAACCCAATGGCAAACTTTGCTCGAGTCTTCCTCACACAGCGGTGTGGAATTTAATCAAATATCTAATTGTCCATGGGGCAGGTTGCTTCATAAATCCACTTGCCCGGTAACAAAATCTACTTGTGCCTTTGGTGCATGTATTGTGGCGACAAATTACGAAAGCAATCTCATTATACAAGAGCTCTGATATAGCCTCTCTGATTATGCCAGGGCTCATACCATAGTAGCGTTTGAAAACTTACAATCCCCTTACGTTGCCGTGCTTCCGCAGATCTACATACTGGGGCTGAAGGTAGTGGTAAGCAATAGTTTCAGCGTTAGAATGCCCTTTTGAGTCTGAGCAAATATACTAACTTGCATGTTTTAAGGGTTTTCAACAACTCTTCTCTAAACATTTTCCCATACTGAGAAATGTTGGAAATTTACTCCGGACAATGGCAGACAAACCGTCTTCCAAAGCTGGGGAAAAAAAGTGGTTGGAGGGAAAGTGAACTTGCAAGCACTCGGATTTTCACATGAGCAAATCTACACATGCATATTTTCTCATGCTAAAATGCAGTTCACACATTTTCTAGGAGTACTATTTCTTGTCCTACTTATGTAAATTCTAGGGAATTCACGAAAGCCGTATAGCTGCACTTAATGCAAGGACATTTACCATCGATGCACTTTTGAGACTTTCTTTAATAATTTGGTCCCTAATTTGGTCTGACGTTGACCATGACCTTTTGTGTTTATTAAAATTCTGTCCCTCTCTCTGTATCGTTTGGCATCACTGTCACTGAAGGCATTCTGCTCTTTCACAAGGAGCATATCGGCACTCAAAGTAGTTTTGTCCAGTGCCAGTAACCACTGTGGCAGTGTGTACTTTTTGAGACCACATTTTTTTGCGCTTTTGCCAATGTTTGTTATAATGGTGGAGGTCCAGCGGCTCCCACACCAATAAGGTTTTACAAAAACCATGCCAAAACAAGTCACACATTAACAAAACTAAAAAGCTGACAACCAATTTCAGACCCACTGACTTTGCCAATGCTTGTTTATTTTTGTTTCCCACTGGTAACACTGATTTTTCATTATGAATATTTTGGGAAATACTAGCATGCATCAACACGTTAATAAATGATCCTGCATAGAAATGGTACCTGAAATTTTTCATTAGTTTAGCGAAATGTTTTTTTCCAGCTTTCATTTTGTTTATTAACATTTTGAAAGCAAAGAATCATCAATCTTGTTTTCAAGCTTCTGCAAATATTTGCATCAAATCGGAGCATTCTGGGAGCATTATACATAGCATCATATTGCTAAACTTTGAAAACATGTGTACACATTTTTATACTGGAACCACTGTCAGTAGTGCAGTCAGAGCTTATAACATTTACTTAGAGCGCTCACCCTAATAATAAAGGCTTTCAATTAAGGAACCATAAATACAAGTTTGAACAGCATTAACATATGGGTAAAAACATTACCTTAACTGCAGACAGTGCCCTTCCCTGATCAATAATGTGGTACTGCAAACTGGAAGTCAAAAGGTTTATGCTGCAGAGGTTGGGCCTGCTTGTCCCAAGGACAAAATACACATGAAAACTTGTTGCCCTTGACCCCAAAAAATATTTCATGGGCGTCGGGCTATAGGAATTCCACATTCCTGCTCACACAATGCTGAAAGTGGACAACAAGAATGATTTTAGATAACCGGCATAACCATTTAGCATATGCCTCAGAACCAGCTCCCTGACATCGAATGGTAGATGGGCTCTATGCAGAGCATAGCTATGGGTGACACGTTTTTATCCATCCGTGCTGATCTAGAATTACAGAAAACCTATGTATTTCTTATACAAGTGTTTTCCTTGGGCAGATTTGATGTAGCACAAACCTCTTCAATTCCTCTTTTCATACATCTGTTCATAATTGTAGATGCAGCATAGGTTTGAATTCTTATTTTAGCCCTTTCTTCTTATCTTATAAGCAGATGCCTTTGTTCTACTGGGATTTTGGGACACTCTTGACCTTAATCTCTTAACTAAGACTGGAATCGCCAAGATTAGCCAGTCCAAAAGAAAAGGCCTAGATATCTTTAATGAACGTTGGGTGGAAAAGAAAAAACTCTCTTTTAAGAGTAATTCTCCAGCGTTGCTATCTTTCATAGCTTCACATGCTTGAATCATTCCCCGCCAAAGTTGAAGTCACTCTGTAACTGTAAGATAGCAGTAAATGGAATTGCCTGCGTGGCAAGGGCCAAACAGTGCTTCTTAACGCATTCAACTCACTGCAAAAGGCCCAAACTACAGCCAAAGAGGCAAGAGTACTACTTGTCTCACTCCTTCCAGAGGTAATCGCCCCTCAGATTTCTTAGCTCAGGAGTGCAGTATTAAAACAAATGAAATGCTTGAGGTAAGCATCTATTTGGGAAAGCGGGAGGGACACACGTGAATCTATGAAAGATAACACTAGAGAACAGTTACTGGAAAGTAACTTTTTTAGTCTCCAGCATTGGATCATTCATATGAATCAGAATAGCACGCACTATTACCAATTTAAATATAAAACCAAGAAATGAGTGGGATAATATACACCTAACTGAAAATAATTCATAGAAAGAAGCAATTGTCCCACCACCAAGTCCTTGTCTACTAACTCTTCAAATCTTTAGTACTTTGTAAAGGTGTGCTTTTTTCTCCTTATTGCTGCATTTTCTGACATCAGGAAAACTAACACTCTTTGGAGAGTTGAAGAGCTTTGAAATAAATCTTTCAGGACAACAAAGGTCTCAATATGGAAGAAGACTTTCACACACATTTATAAAGCTACTTTGACTCTACTCCCTTTGCCTGAAATAATTTTTTAGAATTTTTAAGAAATTGTAATTTCTTTAAAGTTTTGAGGTATTATTATTATTTGTACACATTCACATTTCAACAGACTTGGCTATGGCAGTAGACTGCATGTATAATGGGCAAAGTTGGGGGCTCAAAACTATGCCATTTGCCCACTTGGGCGGAATTATGTACAAACTTGGGTCCGTTAGTACTGCTATTGTAATTATTATAGGACTACTGTGTATGGTGATTAGCCCACTGGGGCACAACGTGTGTTTATGAGCGGCGCTTATACTCACCCAAGTCTAATTATCTTTCCCTTTCATACTACAATTTGCATTATGTGCAAAGATTATCAACAATTTTTATTTTAGAAATTGTAATTGACTTCAAAGACAAGGGCAGACTGATTGTATCAATATGAGATGAATTCATGATTATTTAGTTTTGAGTTGCCTAGCAGTCCATGTTAAGTTGGAACTACGAGTCTGTTGTCACTTTTCATTGTTTAGTAGTTTTACACGTATTACGTACGCACTAAGCACTTAAAATGGCGGAAAAACTTTATGTAAATTGTTAGTTAACAAGCTTGCGGGACAAGCGAAACGCGTCTAACGTTTTAGCTGACTGAATAAAGAAAACTCTGCGCATAAGACACGGCGTCGGCTTTTCTAGTTAGGACCGAGTTCCCATAGGAAATCTGTAAAATTCTATCTTGAATAACTTTGGCCCCAAGGTAGTTATAGTTAGGACCACGTTTCCATAGGAAATCCGCAACATTCTATTTTGAATAACTTTGGCGCCGGTCGACGAATCCTCGCGAATTTTTCAAAATAGGTGGGGCGTTATCTGAACTAACTATAACGGGGGAATTTCATTGTTTTTTTACGAGTGAAATGTCCACCTAACTATAACATGTGTGAAACCTATGGTTTTTTTAAGTGAATATATATATATATATATATATATATATATATATATATATATATATATATATATAAAATTCCATGTCTGTGGTCCCATCATGACCACGAAATATTGCAGGAACTTTAATTTTATCTTTTTATTGCCAACAATCTAGAAATTTCAATGTCAGTCTGGCTCTAGTTCATTGAACTTTTTAAAGAAACAAAGAAAGGGGGCAGTTCACTGGTTCAATCATGCAGCGAAACCGCCAAAGGTCAAATCATTAGAAAATGGTGGCCCCCGGGACCATGGAATTACCCCATTCCCCCACACCATCAACAGATGGCACAATTCCAACCACCCCCACTACATTTTTACAATTCCTCTTTGTTAGAGCAAGGTCGAGGACGATCCAGAGGCAGAAGAAGACAACAATACCAGGTCCACTAGAGCCCTCCCTCTCTCTCTCTCCGCACAACACACGGAGCAACAGCAAAACCACTCCCCAAACAGGGACAAGTGGGGAAACAACTTGATTGTTAACTTGAGTCAGGGAATCCTCACAACCAATTAATCAAAACTGCTGAACAAGTAATTAGGGTTTATACCGACTTACCAAGGAGACTTGTTCCAGATAAACCAGGAACTTGCACAATTTTTTTTTATTTTTTTTTAACCACCTTAGATTTTTCTTTTCTGAAAAAGAAACAACGACCAACACCAACTTATGAAGGAGATCCATGTTTATGCCTCCTCCACATTCAATACCTCCAGTGGTGGCCACCTTATGAAAGATGTCAACTTAAGTCTGACAACGAGACAATCATCGTTTCAGAATCTCTCAAGGGGTGAACAAAAGGCACTCCAGAGTCTGAGAACAGACTGATCCATAACTATTAAGCCAGCTGACAAAGGTGGAGCAATCATTATCATGGATACCACCTCTTACAGAGATCAATGACTGAGACCACTCTCAGTAAGGAATGCTTATCGCCCCTTAAAAATAGACCCCACAAAGAGAATCCTGGAACTCATCACAACACTAGTTGGCAATGCCAAGGATCAGGGCGGGATCACCCCCAAGGAAGCCGATTTTTTTATTAACATGGTGCCTGTCACTCCCTACTTTTACATGCTTCCAAAAATACATACAAATCTCAGACCCCCTCTAGGTCAACCTATCATCTCAGAAATAGGATCTCTGCTTGAGCCACTTTCTCAGTTCGTAGATTTCTTTCTGAGACCCTTGGTCCAAGACATGCCCAACTATCTACAGGACACCAAACATGTTCTTGGTGTCCTTACTGAGGTGAAAATCAATACAGAGACAGACCTCTTGGTATCTTTTGATGTGGAATCCCTATATACCTCAAGACCAGACCTGAACCACGATTGAAACCTTAAGGTAAAAAGATCTAGATACCATAACACCTGTTTCATTCATTATGCAATGTGCAACCATTACGATGAAAGAAAATGTATTTCGTTTTAAGGCTACCCTGTATTTACAGATCTCAGGGACTTCTATGGGCAGCGCCTTCGCCCCAAGTCTGGTGAATCTGTATGTGAATTCGGTAGAGACTGAAATTATCCATACTGCCAACAACCCTTTTTGATTCAATATCCTCCTTTGGAAACATTACATTGATTACATTTTGGTCATTTGGCACGGCACCACAGAATAAATAACACTTTTTCATCAATGGTTTAATGAATGCAATACTTTCCTGAAATGTACTTTTGAGTCCCGCCGAGTAGCCTTTCATTCCTAGATCTCCGAATCTATGCCTCTCAAGGCACACAACATACTATGAACTTTTAAGAACATTCAATTAATGGGAACAGATGATAAATCTTCTCTGCTTTACAAAACAAGATTCATACAAGTATGATTGTAGCTCATAACTCAATATCGAGGTGTAATGATTAGGGGTGTTTTCGGCTGGCACACTTCCCATTTTTGTTGAACCCTCCTTTTCGCTTTGTTAAGCAGACAATCAATGCGATGCTTGATGGAATAATATATGTGTGGGCCATGGCCCTTTCTATCACTAAGGCCATTATTAATTATGTCACCCAAAAATAATTTTCACCTGAATGTCTAAAATCTTCATATGATCCCTGCATAACCATTCTAATGCAGAAACTACAACTCCCATAATTCCCTATACGTGGTTTTCAAAACTACCAGCCATTTGGTCTCTGAGACTACGAGTCTGTCTTCTATGTTTGCCACCTAACTCGTGAGTCATGGGTGGGCGGAGCCGGCTTCAGAAACCAGGAAGAGAAAAGCTGGTATTCTTCCACTCACAATCACCCTTCCTATGCACGAACTTTGTGCCTACAGCATCTGTCCACAACAGTTCTGTTTATACTAGTTTCCTAATACCTGTTTTACTAACTTCTAGTTACACTTTCAAAAAAATATTGTGTGTCCCACATAGACATGAGAAACGAGAGCTCGTATAACATGCTATAATATTAGTTATGATGAAACTCGAGGTTGCGAAACTTCGCTGTACCATAACTTGCCAAAAATGAATACCATAGAAGGATTAGTTATTTACCTGTAATCCTAGTTCTCTTCCAGGGGTATCCTCATCAACGTCATAAGCACTAGAATATTCCCGCCCATGCGCGGGACCCCGGAAACACAATCATATATGTGACAAACATATATGTATCTCCACATATATATACATATATATATAAAATCAAAAAGCAAATGCAGCCTTTCATAACCAGAGCTGAATAATGCTGTAAGGACCCCCCTGTATATTATAAATAATATATTAAAAACCAGGGAAAAACAACAGCAAAGCATGTTTGAAAACTGTTTTAATGCTTAGCATTTAGCACAAACCCTCAGATGGGACTGAAAGCATTGACAGCTCACAGGCTGCATTGCAGAAACCATAGCCTAGAAAGGCTGAAAAGCTAACTCATAGCAACATAGAAATAAACTGGCACCGTGCCTTTAAGGCAGCCATGACCCCTAGGTTCCCATCATGCCTCAGGGGTGACAGTTAGGTCAGTTCTTTGCGGTGACTCAAAAGCCATGACACAAAGAGTTGACAATTCCTTAAAAATAAGGTTTCTTTGCCCGGGGAGGCGGGAGGGTTGCTTATGACTGATGAGGATACCCCTGGAAGAGAACTAGGATTACAGGTAAGTAACTAATCCTTCTCTTCCAGGGGATCCTCATCAATAGTCATAAGCACTAGAATAGAATAGCGAGCCTCACCTCTTCCAACTGCGGGCAAAGGAAAAAACTATTAATAATCAAGCTCAGATAACTAAACTTGAAAACTCAGATATCTTATTATCTGAACAGATTCCTCAAGAAGACTTGGCCTACTTGAGTATCCGCCCTGGAATCAGATTCAAGACAATAATGCCTTGTGAAAGTGTGTACCGATCTCCAGGTTGCTGCCGTGCAAATCTCTGCCATCCGAACGTCATGCAAGAAAGCTATTGTAGCTGCTTTCCCCCTAGTGGAGGGTGCTTTAGGTGACAACAATAGGGGTTTAATTGCCAACTGGTAGGCCAACTTTATACAGGACACTATCCATCTCGAAATTGACTTTTTGGAAGCTGGGAAGCCTGTCCTCATGGAACCATAATTTAAAAACAATTGCTCTGATTTCCTTATGTCCTTCGTTGCCTCCAAATAGAACTTGAGCACTCTCTTATGGTCTAAGGAGTGGAGAGACCTCTCCGCAGGAGTAGCGGGATTGGGAAAAAAGGACGGTAGGGAAATTGACTGATTAACATGAAAATCAGAGACAACTTTTGGCAAAAAAGCAGGGTGAGTCCTTAACACTACCCTGTTGTGGTGAAAGATAGTATATGGCTATTTGGAAGACAGCGCTTGGATTTCACTTACTCTGCGCGCTGTTATCGCGACCAAGAAAGCGGTCTTCCATGTCAAAAGCTGTAACGTGGCTTTATGGATGGGTTCAAAAGGAGGACCCATCAGTCTAGAGAGGACTAGATTCAACTCCCAAGGAGGAGAAGGAGACCGAACGGGGGGATACACTTTCTTCAACCCCTGTAGGTAATCCTTGACCACCTGTAGTTGAAAAAAGGAAGGCTGGTTTGGAGACTTTCTGTAGACCGTAATGGCCGCTAAGTGTACTCTGATCGAGGAATACTTTAAACCTGATTTGGCCAAGTACAGAAGGTAAGGGAGAATTACTTCCTCCTGCCCTGTGGTAGGATTAAAATGATTACGAGTGCACCATAAATAGACTCTTTTCCACTTAAAGGAGTAGGACGCCCTTGTGGAAGGTCTCTTTGCCTCCTTTAGTATATGCATACAGTCCTGCGGTAAATTCAAATGTCCATATTGCAGGAACTCAGGTGCCATGCTGCTAAGTTCAGTGAGGGAAGGTTGGGATGTACAATCTTCCCGTCCATCTTGGTCAGTAGGTCCCATCTGTAAGGAAGCCTCCTGTGGGGGAGCACCGACAGCTGTAATAGGTCCGGGTACCACCACTGACTAGGCCAGTCCGGAGCTATCAGGATCATTGACATGTTGAATCGGATGAGTTTGGATACCACCTTCGGAGGCAGGGGAGGAAAGGCGTATGCAAATATTCCGGACCAATCCGTCAAAAGAGCATTCCCCTTCGTCCCTGGACGGTGGAACCTGGATGCAAAGGCGTGGCATTTTTTGTTTTGATCGTCTGCAAACAAATCTATGGATGGTTGCCCCCACTGATGGAAAATTTCTGCCACTACCTCGTCGTTTAGCACCCAGTCTGGCTGATCTTCGAAGTGCCGACTGAGTGCGTCCGCTCGCACGTTTCGCTCCCCTGGCAGATGCACCGCTGTGATGGAAAGGTCTCTGGCTAGAAGCCAGTGCCATATCGCTTGAGCTTCCAAGGATAGAGGGCGGGAGCGCGTACCACCCTGTTTGTTGAGGTAATACATGGTGGTCGTGTTGTCTGTTTAGACCAGGATCGAGTTGGATGTGATTGAGGGCTGAAAAGTTTTCAGATCTAGGTGGACTGCCTGCAGTTCCAGCAAGTTTATATGGAAGGATTGTTCCTTGATGGACCATCGTCCCTGCATCTGTAGGCAACCCATGTGCGCTCCGCATCCTCGCAGGGATGCATCCGTTACCAAGGACTGTGTTGGCACTGGCTGATGAAATGAGACTCCCACTACGAGGTTGTTTGGTCGAGTCCACCATCGTATGGATGACTTTGTCGCTTGCGAAAGCACAATTCGATCTTCCCAGTGACCCGATGTTTGGTCCCACTTGTCCTCTAGGTCCTGTTGCAAGGGCCTCATTCTCAGCCTGGCGTTGGGAATGAGAAATATGCACAAAGCCATCGATCCTAGCAGAGACGCCACTTGCCGGATGGTTGGACGAGTTGTCTGGAGAAGTGTTTTGCACTTCTGTTGTATTGATAAAAGTCTCTGCTCAGAAGGAAACGCTCTTCCTAGGCTTGTTTCCAGAGTGGAGCCCAAATAATGGATCACCTGAGTAGGCCGGTGAACCGATTTCTCCATATTCACGTGCAGACCTAGCCTGCGGAATAGAGATACATATTTGGAAATCGCTCTTTACTTGCTGAGGGGATGGCCTTTTCAGGAGCCAATCGTCCAAGTACGGATCCACACATCCAATCTCCTGCTTGCAGATGTGGACATATCTGATGAAGCGCCAACATGCGAAATTTCTCCTTCAAGATGACCAGCGATCGAAGGTCCAGGATAGGTCTGAATTTGTGCTCTTGATATCTTTTTGGCACAAGAAAGTACCTGGAATACACTCCCTTCCCCCGCTGAGAGGGAGGAACCTTCTCTATAGCCTTTTTTTGCAGAAGGGTCACCACTTCTTGTCGTAGTAACTTTAGCTGGTGAGGACGAGATCTTTTTGGAGGGATGTCCTTTGGAGACACACAAAAACGTAGTGCGTATCCATTACGCAGTATACTGAGCACCCAACGATCTTTTGTTATGTTGAACCACTCTTTCAGATGATGTGAAACACTTCCTCCCACTGGAGTGGGCAACGGCGCCAGAGGAAGCTCTTGCTCATTGCTTCCCTGCTGATCTAGCCGTGGTAGAGGACTGCTGCTGATGACCTCCTCTCCCTCTGTTTGACTTACGGCTTTGGAACTGCGACCTTCCTTGATTTTTGTTTTGTGACCACTGAGGGGTTTGAACCCTCTGTTGGTAGCCCTTGCGCTGGTTGGGTCTGTATCTCCGCCTCAATTCTTTTTTCTTCTCTAATCCCACCGCCTTCAGAGTGTCTAATTCGGCTTTCATTCTAGCCATCTCCTCATCTGTATGGGTGCCAAACAATGAGGAGCCAGAAAAAGGCAGGTTAAGGATCCTCTGTTGAGCATCTGGTTTGAGAGCTGTTAGCCTTAACCAGGAAGACCTCCTAGCGCAAATCCCATGCGCATAAGAATGCGCCGACAGTGTGGCACCATCCGCTGCCGTGCTAATCATTGGGTTAGCTACAAGGGATCCTTCCGTGAGGACCTCCTCAAAGTCCTTTTGATCCTCCTTTGGCAGGTTTTCTTTGAAACGATCCAAGGAGTCCCATAAGGCTCTGTCGTAGCGTCCTAATAAGGCTGCTGCGCTGGAGACTTTTAGTGATGACGCTGCAGACCCACAGACCTTCCGTCCCCAAGAGTCCTGGGACTTACTCTCTTTGTCCGGGGGGACCAACGAATGTGCAGAGACTGCGTGCGTTTTTCATGCCGCCGCGACGATAACTGAATCTGCTGGCGGAGCGGTTTTAAAAAAGAAAAACGGGTCTCAGCCGGTTTGTATTTTTTCTGAATTCTCGCAGGTGCAGCCTTAATAGCAGATGGGGCTAGGAAAATGTCCATCACTGGTTCCAGAAGCCCAGGAACCAGAGGCAGCAACGGACGAGATGCAGATCTCTGATGCAGCGTCTCAAAGATCACCGTTGTTGCGACCTGAGGAGTGGACATCTTAATGTTCAGCTTCTGAGCCCCTCTTTGTAGCACCTCATGATACGTGTTAATAACATCTATCGGAGGCACTCTCGACAGAGGGCTGTCCGATAGAGTAGGTGAATAGTCTCTTTTAGATGAGCGGGTGGAGGAAGGTGACCATGTAGGAGACCTTCTTTGGTGATGGGAAGTAGAAGGCCTGCGCTCTCGCGATCTTCCCGTACGACGTTGACGTGCAGGTGAAGGCGATATATCCACCTCTTGTACTAATCTTTGTAGAGGAGATCTGTGGATCGGACTAGTACATTCTTCCTCCCTTCTTGATGCTCCTACCGGATCCTTACTCCAGTGATGGATTGGTAAAATCCATCTTGGAGATAAGTGAACAGAAAGGGAAGCCCTTCAGTGATGTGACAGATCTTTGTCGTGACCATCTCGAAGGTCGTTCTGGGGACGCAGATGGTGAATGCGTTGAAGGACGCCTCGAGGAATGAGAGGATGAGTGCCATGACGCTGACTGTCACCAAAACCACTGAACCTTCTCCAGATCTCACTGATGTGGGTCTCGACGTCGAGCGTATAACCTGCTCACATGGAGCCCTTCTCGACGTTCATCTAGACCTTCTTCTAGACGTCGAAATTCGACCAGGTGTTGGGATCGATTTCGGCGTCGACTCAGTGTGTTTCGATGGCGAATTTCTCGAAGTCGAATGTCTCGTCGATGACACCAGGATACTTCTGCGCCTCGATGTCTAGCGTCGCTGGATCGACGACCCCCAAGAACTTCTGCGCCTCGATGGCGATCGTCGGTGGGATGACGACGGCGGAGGGCTTCTGGTCCTTGACGCCGATTGTCGCCTGGTTGTCGTCGGCGGAGGACTCTCGCCCCTCGACGCCGAAATGACGACGGCGGAGGGCTGCTGATCCTCGACGCCGACCGTCGCCGGGTTGACGATGGCGGTGGACTTTTGCTCTTCGACGCCGATCGTTGCCGAGTTGACGTCGGTGGTGGACTTGAGCTCCTCGATGCCGATCGCCGCCGGGTTGACGATGGCGGAGGCTCACGATTCTTCGACGTCGGATGTAGTGACGTACCTGTATGTCTGCGTTCTCTTGACGGCGAGCCCGCCGTCGAAGGTCTTTTATTGGACGTATATCCCACCGGTGGCTGTTTTCTCAGTGCCGAGCCCGATGCTGATGGATTCCTGCTTCTAGAAGAGGATCTGGGCCTCTTAGAGCCCTTTCTCACCGGTGACCTGCCTCTGGAAGCCTTTTCTGCCAGCCCATAAAGACGTATACGCTCTCTGTCTTTTAAAGTTCTTTTAGAGAGAGACTGGCAATGAGGACAAGTCTTGGGAACATGATCCTTAGGCAGACAGAATACAGACTGCATGAGAGTCTGACCTGGCCTTTTCTCCACAAGAAGGGCAGGGATCAAAAAGGGATGGCATTTTGAGTGGTAAAAAATGCCAAAATCAGTCAGAAAAAGTGAGCACCTTACTTGACAAGATGTAAAACGTCGAAGTAAGATAACTTTTTCCTGAAAATGGATGATTATTTTTGAGTAAAATCAGAAAAAAGTGGAGCTGTGTAACCAGGGTCCTGTCTGAAGGAGCCAGAAAGAACAACTGACCTAACTGTCACCCCTGAGGCATGATGGGAAGCTAGGGGTCATGGCTGCCTTAAAGGCACAGTGCCAGTTTATTTCTATGTTGCTATGAGTTAGCTTTTCAGCCTCTCAAGGCTATGGTTTCTGCAATGCAGCCTGTGAGCTATCAATGCTTTCAGTCCTATCTGAAGGTTTGTGCTAAATGCTAAGCATTAAAACAGTTTTCAAACATGCTTTGCTGTTGTTTTTCCCTGGTTTTTAATATATTATTTATAATATACAGGGGGGTCCTTCCAGCATTATTCAGCTCTGGTTATGAAAGGCTGCATTTGCTATATGTATATATATGTGGAGATACATATATGTTTGTCACATATATGATTGTGTTTCCGGGGTCCCGCGCATGGGCCGGAATATTCTAGTGCATATGACTATTGATGAGGATATCTCGAAAACGAGTAGGGGTCCAAGGGATAAAGTTTAAAGACTCTAATAGTTGTAAAATCCCCAAATCAACAATATAATACACATAAACAACTATGAGTCTAATACCATTGAGAACCTTGACACAATAGTAAAGGTGATGCTAAAGGTATTGAAGATGCGAATTCATGTATGCATATATATGTGTATATACAAAAGTGTAAGATTCCCATCATCCACCCGAAGTGGTTTGCTTCATCATCTGGGAACCAGGGACTTATTTGAGAACCATATTCTACTTGGCAAATTGTAGATATTGGTCTCTTTAATGTCCCAAACTATTCACTGGTATAGTGTAGTTGTTAGATGATGGTAGGGTGTGATGGCTGCAGTGCTTGTGAAGGGTGCTAGTGTGTAAGTGCTGTTTAAAAGTTGTCTAACAAGGCACTAAGAACACTTTATTAAATCGCTACCTTGTTGACAAAATCTAAAAACAGTGCTATAACAGTTTAAAAAATATAATAACTGTGTTGAAAAAAGGTCTACATGTTTCTGCTATCGGATGGAATTCATCCAAGCTTTCGCCAGGACCAATAAAGCTACTGCGAAGATAAATAGTGCCCAAGTAACCCATAAAGTGGTGTATACAACCTGGACCCAAATGGAGGGCCAAGAAGCTCCGTGAGAGGTAGTTTCACTTCACTGACCTGCACGGGTGGAGAGAGAAAACACAACATAGCAAAACCGTAACATAGTGTTATTTTCAAGGTCAACATTTAGCATCCAGAAAAAATGTCCAGTATGCGAATACTCATAAATGTATTGAGACCTCACTTATTATGTTGCATTCGAACGACAGACTGTATGTTTTGGCGGTTCTTAATACAGCGCGGAGTGGCCCTCAGCGGTTTTAAATTACCCAACATATGGGTTTTAATATTGTCGAACCCTCTGATTTTTTTCCAGAGCGGTACCTCCTTAAACCTGAGCAGTTGCCAGGTGAGGTGAGGTGCACACCCATCACTAATTGGGTAAGTGCCAAATAGTTTCTTTACCTTACTAAATTACACAGACTTACTATAGTCTCAATACATTTATGAGTATTCGCATACTGGACATTTTTTCTGGATGCTAAATGTTGACCTTGAAAATAACACTATGTTACGGTTTTGCTATGTTGTGTATTTTTTTTAAAAGTTTTTTCACCGTGCGCGTACCGTACGCGCTCGGTGCGCTTCGCGCACCAAGCGCCCACGATGCGTAGGTCATGCCGTGCGTGTACAGTGCGCGCACCCCGCGATTTTTCGCAAAAATTTTTTTTTACCCTTGGGGGTCCTTCAGTGACCCCCTGACAAAGGCTAGGGGGTCAGGACCTGTCCATCCTGCCCCCTTCTCACGTTTTCCCCCTTTGTTTTTAATTGCCTCAGACTGCGAGAGACAAAATGGCGGCCGACACTTCCTGATTTCGACCGATTCGAATGTTTACTGACATCTAACAACCAATCAGAATTGCGCTCGCGCACGTCACCGTGCGCGTACGGTATGCTTACCGTACGCGCACGGTGCGCGCTTATAGATATATATATGCTTTTAACTGCAATTTTCTCAGGAACTAATGAACAGATTTACACCAGACCTGCAAAAGGCACATCCCTGAACTGAGGACTACCTCTCTGCCAAATTTCAAGTAATTCTGTTCAGCCGTTCGGGCTGTAGCTTGGAATAAAGGTCCTATGGAAAAATGCATGGGGAAAACACGTTTTGGGACCCCCTCTTTTTCTCAGCCCCCGCTTGACGAATCCCCCCCCGAGACTTTCAGGGAAGGAGCGGAGCGCCCCACCTATTTTGAAAATTTCTTGAGGATTCGTCAATCGGCGCCAAAGTTATTCCAAATAGAACGTTGCGGATTTCCTATGGAAACACGGTCCTAACTATAACTATCTACTGGCGACCGCCAGTAGATAAGATATATATATATATATATATATATATATATATATATATACACACACACACACACACACACACGCGCACACACATACACCATGCCTTATTAACAACAAACACGTTATATATTATTTTCCCCAGCAAGGATTGCACCAATGTTTGGATGCATCCATTTTACAGACTGACCTTAGTTTTACTCAGTAAAAGTACCGACCGATTGTTTATATGTTATGTGAGAAGTTGGCCTGATATATGGTGTCACTAGTTCTAGTGTACACCCTGTATCAGTCCAAACAACCCTTATGGTGATTGGTTGTAAAGTCAACCTTATAGACCAGATATCCTAGTGGTAGCATAGACAAGAGCAGTCTTAGGCTAAACTCTGTATGGCATGTGAAACCAGCTGTTATACCATTTGCAACCCCTTGAATACCAAATGAAAGGACACCACAACAGATATATTATAAATATAGAATGTATTTATTCTAGTCAAAACACCCTCCGCACTCTTTATGAGATTCGAGGTAAGTACAACACAGTCTTATTTAAGCATACATAAGTCACACAGGTATGTAATACAGTTAGGCCCTAGGGGCCACGCAAACCATATACTAAGTAAGTGGTATAAGACCCACTGTCACAAACACAGGATAGGCCTAGGCCTCGGGAATCGCTGGGGCTACACTATCCTATCAGTTGCTAGGCAGTGGGAGGCCCACGGGATTCAGGTGCAGAGTGGAAACACTCACGCGTAATGCGTTAAAGTCGATTGAAATAGTAGTATTTAGAAATTAAGAGTTTTAGGACACTTCGGAAGGAACTAGGAGTTAGAGACTTGACTATCCAAGTGTCTAGTTTCCAATACCCTTGTGAGCACCGGAGTACTCAAGTTACATAGCCCACGGGCTGCATGTGCATAGGTGTGAACTTGCGTCGGGTTTCGTCGTCGACTCCTATGGATGCCTGGAGAAAGTTGCTGACAGGCAGTCAGTGAAGAGTGTCCGGTGGATTCCAAGGATGGAATCAGGAAGGAGGATACCTACAAGCAGAGGGGACAGAGTCTAGGTTACCAGCCAGGAGCCGGGAAGGAACCAGGAAGGAACCAGGTGATGTCGTGAAGATGCAGGTGAAGAGGTGAAGCTTGTCGCAGCAGCCACGGGTACCAGGAGGCATCGAGGACGACCAGAACCAGGAGGCGAGCTGTCCCACGAAGGCTCTTGCTGTCGGCGGCGTCGAAGTCGAGTTAGGACCCAACAAGCCTTGGCAAGCGCAACCCACGCAGGATGGAGGACTTGCTTCTGTCGCAGACCAGGAAGGTCTGGGGTGCTTCCCTTTCACAGGGGAGCGAGTGCCAGTCTGGAGGAGCCGGACCAGCAAGGCAAAATTGAAGGTTCATCGTCACAGAGGTCGCTAGCCAACAGGCCAGCAACCGGACAACACGTCGAGCAACTCAGGTGCAGAAGGGCCCCACGCAGAACACGTGAAGTGTGGGGAGCTGATCTTCTTTGCAGATGGTGCTCGGGATTGGGGCTTCTCAATTCCCCAAGCACAGCCTCGAGGAAGCCTCAGAAGTCGCGCTAGTCAGTTACTAGCCGCTTTTCCCAAGTCGCCGGTCCCACGTCCCTCGTTGCCTCCACGGGTCTCAGCTTTGCTGTAGATGTGGATCTGGTTCAGAGGTGTCTGGAAGTCATGGCGCTGATCAGTCTCTGCAGTCGTCCCTCGTAGGATCAGTCGCAAAGCAAGCAGCGGTCGCTGGATGGTGCCTGGTTGCCCAGGGTGGTCACTCCTTGGCCACAAGGGAGATTCTTCAGTCTTCTTCCGTAGTAGAATGTCGAAGGTCCAGAGTTTCTGTTCAAGATGCAGGTTCAGGATAATCTAAAGTCCTAGGGACTCAGCTCCCACTCTTATACTAATCTGGGGGGCTGGGTTACCTGCTAAGTCCCTGCTTTGGGTGGGACCAGGGAGGGGGGTGGTTACACCCCCTTCCCTTTGTCCAGTTTCGCGCCAGGACTGGGGCTGGAGTGCCCCAGCACCGGTTTGAACTGGACTATGCATGGGACACCTTGTGTGCCCCAGGCAGTGTCTCGTTTCATTCATCCCTCCCTGCCCCAATACACTAAGGCCTGTCTAGGGTGGTGCTAGTACCTCCCAAGGCAGGAAACCTATTGTCCAAGCCTCCCTCGCTGGAAGGTCTCCCAGCAGCAGGAGGTCAGACTCGTGTCTGTGGCAGCAGCGTCCATTTTGTGACGCTGGGGCTCTGGTTAACTTTAACTGGGTAGTAGGTCTTCAACATGTCTTCTCCCTCTAGAAGGGAGGAATACTATCCTCACCACCAGAAATGGTGTGGGGGTAGTATTGCAAAGTGTTAGACACCTTACACGACATGTTTTGATAAAGCCAAACCATAGTTACCATAACCGCGAGGATTATAAGGCACTTTAAAAGTATATGGTAGGCGATATCGTAAAACAGCTATAAGGACATGGTTCCGAAAGCTGCAGACAGGCTCAGCTCATGCTAGAGCACCATCTCACATGTTACCAAGCACTCTGCCTTCAGGATTGTCAAGGCCTGCCATAGGAGTGACTGATAGGTTACCCATGTGTCTATATATAAGGTAGGTATAGGAATACTACACCTAAGCAAGGGGTGATTACACAACCTTGCCCCAGCTGAGTGATCAGCCAGTTGTGTCATAATGGAAGGCCAGCCAGGGGTGGCATAATACATGCTGCAGTCCCTGGTAGGCCTAGGGTACACCTATGCCCTGGGTACCTAAGGTACACTGTACAGGGTCCAAAAAGGTGATCCTTACTGAAGTAACTCGAGTGGACACTTAGTGGGTTCCAAGATGAATTTATTCCATACAGAGAAGACAGCTTACACAACCACACAAGTCAATTCCCAGCAGCTAATCACCAACGACTCACCATGGAACCTAGAACCCAGAAAGACCAATAACATTCCATACTACTACGTGACCATAGATAGTATGAACACTACACTTACCAATTGGGTTATGCACCTAAAGTGCATAGTGAATTTAGAGAGAGAACAGCTGGGCTGTGGGTCTGATTAGCAGGCCCACAGCCACATCTAAGTCGAAAACCAGTGAAGCAAAAGCAAAAAGTGGGGGTGAACATAGAAAGCAGACCCTACTCTCCTACATGTTACACTAAGGGAACCATGAATTTTGACACACTATTCTGCCCAGCTAGTACTACAGAATAGTTTGTTCTTGATTGAGTTTTTTCCTGATTGCGTTTCCAATTCTACATGGTTGATCTACATGTAGATACACTTGATTTAATATGTTTTGAGTCAACTGCTTATACTTTGTGCATCATTCAAGTCAGCATCCAAATGATTTGATGATTAAATGTTTTTATGCACTTCCTAAGCAGGAATTGGATGCCACCTCAAGTACTCATGCCGAGGTTAAGGTGTCGCCTAGCTACCCAGAGAAACTGGTGAGCCTTTTTTTCACAGCCAATTTATTTAAGCACTGTTGAACATTTGATAACAAAGGGGCGTTAGAGGGTTCACTAACGTCGTTTTCGAAGGATACACTTTAGTGATATTGATAATTGCAGAGTGCGGTTTTACTATATGCTATAACTTAACACATTATCTCTTCACAGGCAATACAGCCACCAGGGTTCTTACGCTTGAGTAACTATAACTCCAACCACTGGTTTTGTATATCTTATTTCATTTTGTGTTTTGGAGTATTGACTCCAAAATCACCTTTTCACACTTTGGTCCTGATAAAAGCCGCCACATCTCTGCAGAGGGTTTTAGGCTGAAACATGTCGACCCTCACCGGTCTATGACACGTTGAGTAATCCCCTGCCATAGCTTTCCTTTTTAAACCTAACCTCAGGATGCCCCAATAAAGCTAAATCAGCATATCTGAGAGTTTTTAGCTCACATCATTTTTTCTTTCTACCCCCCACACACCATGCTCATCTAAAGGTTTAAGGATACCTCTATTGACAAAGAAAACATTTCTGAGCTCGTCCCTCTTAGAGAGGGGGTTGCAGCCCGCACTGTGACTAGGTTTGCAGTGCGAGGAGGTTAGCCTATGATGAAGCATGACACCTTTGGGTGGGTGAGGGAAACCGTCCTGTAAAAGGTATACTCCAGCACTCTTCTCCTTCTAAACTGAGAACCATGGAACCTTTTTGTACATTTATAGTTGTGATAGAGGGGAGTCGTCCCCTGCTGGTCTTTAAATCTCCTCAGGTACTACTTGTGTGTTTTAAAGTTCAGGTATGACTATGTTTCTCATCTCCATATCATCCCGAGGGAAACGTGGTAGTGGAGAGGAAAAAACATGAAAAAGCAGTCTTTAACAGTGAGGGTCCTGGGCGCAGTTAGGTCCATCACATATATGGGGTCCAGAGGGCTTTAAACAATATAGTTACAACAAAATGGTCGCACACTGCTGACCTACCTGCGTGTTACCCCAAAGAACTGTGGTCCCTGTAGTTAGCGTCGGCGGATACACCTATGCTCGTGTCGTGAGTGCAAGTGTGAGTAGCGTTAGCCATCCCTGGACACGTGTTTCGAGGTAGTTGCCTCTCGTCAGCAGGGAGTAGGAAAGAGTGTAGGGTTGCAATGTAAGCTGCTAAAATCATTATCAGGTCTAGTACCTCTCGTAGCAACGCAGGTGCGTAACCTGAGTCCGTCGACTCCCCGGCTCAGAGAGCCACTAAATAGTTACAACAAAATGGTCGCACACTGCTGACCTACCTGCGTGTTACCCCAAAGAACTGTGGTCCCTGTAGTTAGCGTCGGCGGATACACCTATGCTCGTGTCGTGAGTACAAAATGGTCGCACACTGCTGACCTACCTGCGTGTTACCCCGAAGAATTGTGGTCCCTGTAGTCAGCGTCGGCGGGTACGCCTATGCTCAGTGGTGCGTGCAAGTCAGAGTAGCGTTAGCCATCCCTGGACACGTGTTTCGCGGTATGCAAACTATACTTCTGCCATCGAGAGAAACGGTTTGTCTCCATCGATCTGATCAAACCACACTATGTGGCCGCTTCTCAACAGTAAGCCTTGTGGGCTCCTGGGTAGCTACCAGTGTCCGCTCCCTACCATACAGGAGGTTCAGATGGAAGCTTTAATTACAAATGACGCCTGCGCTCTTCAACAAGACAAAAACACAGCGAAGTATGTTGTCTACCAGTTGCCAAAACTACAACTCTACAGTCAACAAGTACAGAAACACAAATTTAAATTCAAGATTCTAAAAAGAATGAGGTCTACGTCAATGTACCACAGATCAAGTCTTCATCAAGTTCAACCAAATATTCAGAGCTGCAAAAGATAGAGTGGACGGCTTCTGAATACTTCGTCGATCCCGAGGACTTCTCCTCCGACACATCGCGACACCTTCACCCCCACCGCCCTGCTTTTTGAGCTAAAGGTGCGCGTCTTCCATCTGTGGCTGAAAAGAACAGTTTGTTGCTCCATGGTTACACCTTTGGATTACAATTGCATTACTTTTCCTGGTCCTTTGGATTGGTTTTGTGAAGGTGTTCTTTATGCTTCTGAATGGATATTTTATCCCAGAACGCTTTGCAGTACAGATGGTAAACTTGGGTCTGAAACCGCACGCATCATCATCATACCATGAACAGAGAGACGTGTTCCTCGTGAACATTTCTGCCGTTTCTGTTCCGGATGGTATTGTATGGGATAAGGCTTCATTTGATGTATATGGCCCATTAAACTTTTACATATTCCACATTTGTTTAAAATTGCCTTAAATGACATTCACACCTAGTACTGTTTCTAATGATTGGGACATTGACACAATGTATGAAATGTTAGAAGATATTAGAAAACAAGTTACTTACCTGTAACTACAGTTATCCAGTATTGGTATCTTTCATAGATTCACATGCCTGAATCATTCCCCGTCGCCAAGGCGGGAGTCCCCGGTAAATAAAAAGTAGTGCCAAAATGTTAGTAGTAGTAGTAGGCCCAAAGAAAAGGCCTAAAGCCTATATCTTAGCAGCCTATCTACCTCATTATGCAAAAGAACCGAGAATTTGGTAACAACCAATCAGACACCAGCACCCTTCTAGAACCCTCTCAGCAGAGCCAGTTCTCCTCAGACTTTCGTAGCACAAGTGGGAAGTAAACGTCCCAAAATATAGAGAACTGACTCTACGGGGAGCATGTGAATCTATGTAAGATACCCCAATACTGGATAACTGGTAAGTAACTTGTTTTCTTATCCAGTATTGGGGTATCTTTCATAGATTCACATGCCTGAATCAGAATAGCGAGCAGTATACCAAGTATACAGTTGTTTGCGGATGGTGGGAGACTAGTGCTGATACTCCCTAGTTGAATCACAGCTTGTTAACAAGAGGTATAAGAAAAAGAATCTTAAAATTCGAAACATGCAATCTATAAAGAGAAAACAGCATGTAATGCAATAACATTGAAAATGAAAGCAAATCATTATTGTAAAACATTGCATTGTCATACCAAAAGATATCAACATATTACATGTTAAAAGTATGAAAAAGGTACCTGAAAATATCTCAAAGAAACAGATGTCGCAGGACAGCTTGTCCAACTGCTGCATCGTCTCGATGCGTAGATTGGAGGCAGTAATGTCTCGTAAAAGTGTGGACATTTTCCATGTCGCAGCACGGCAGATATTTTCTAGAGTCACACCAGCAAACAATGCTGTAGACGCTGCTACTGTTCTCGTGGAACGGGCCTTGGGTTTTCGTAACAATGGCCTGTGAGCTTTGTCATGGCAGAAAAGGATTGTTGATGCTATCCATCTGGCAATGGTGGATTTTGTCACCGCCCTTCCCAGGGTAGTTTGGCCATAAGCCACGAACAATTGGTCGGACTTTCTAAGGTTCTTTGTTTTTTGAAGATAGAATTTAAGACATCTCTTGATATCGAGATAATGTATGGCTCGTTCCACTGGAGTAGATGGGTTAGGAAAGAAAGTTTTTAACCTCACCGGTTCATTAAGATGAAACTGTGACGGCACCTTAGGGATAAATGTTGGATTAGTTCGGAGGTGCACGTAGTCTTGAGTGAAGTGTAGAAAAGGTTCCTTTACAGCAAACGCCTGAATTTCACTCACTCGTCGAGCAAGGAATTTGAGGTCAGCCTTGTGGATAGGCTTGAATGGATGCTTCATTAATTGCATTAAGACTGTGTTGAGTTCCCATTCCGGTGGCGGAAGTCTGACCAGAGGAAACTCCTGGAAAAGTCCTTTCATAAACTGCTTAATTAAAGAGGATGAACAAAGAGAAGGGCCATGAGCACCCTTTCTGAATCTGGAAAGTGCAGCTAATTGGACTTTGACTGAAGGGAAAGAAAGTCCAGATCTTGCCAGGTGTAACAAATAAGGGAGGATCTGTTCTGCAGGAGCGTCCACCGGGTGCACCTGGTTTGCTTCACACCAACAGCAAAACCGTTTCCATTTTAGACGGTAAGTTTTATCGTGCTGTGGGCTCGTGATTTCGTTAATATATCCCTACAGTCTTGAGGGATATCTAGGTCCTTAAATTCTAAGAAGCCAGGAGCCATGCGTGTAAATGTAGGGACTGAGGGTCTGGGTGGAGAACCTGACCTCTGTTCCTTGACAGCATTGTGGGCGTCTGGAAAAGACGGATCGGCTGGTCCTTGGATAGTAATAGAAGCTCCTGAAACCAGTATTGGCGTGGCCATCTGGGTGCAATCAAGAGGAGACGACAGCCCTCCAACTTCATTTTGCATATGGCCCTCGGTATTAGAGGTATCGGGGGAAAAGCGTAAGCACAAATCCCTGACCATCGCATGGACAGGGCATTCCCCCTTGACCCCTGTTGAGGGTAACTGCTGGCATAAAAGCGGCATTTCTTGTTCTCTTTTGTGGCGAACAAATCCAGTGGCGGTGTTTCCCAAGCTCTGAATACTCTGAGCACTTGAGCTTGCTCTAGCTCCCATTCGTGGCAATCTGATTGGGATCTGCTGAGCGTGTCCGCTAATTTATTGCAGAGACCTCTGACATGTTCTGCTCTGAGGGTTATGTTGTGGAGTGTGACCCATTCCCACAACTCCTGAGCCTCTGTGGACAGAGTTGCTGATCTTGTCCCTCCTTGCTTGTTCATGTAAAACATGCTGGTGGTATTGTCGGTCCGAACCAGAACCGAAGAACCTGCAATCCTTGGAAGGAAAGCTTGCAGAGACAGGAAAATTGCTCGCAATTCCAGACTGTTGATGTGTTTGTTCTTGTACTCTGGAGACCATTTCCCCTGTATCTGTAAGTCTTGGAGATGACCTCCCCATCCTTCCATGGAAGCATCCGTAGTGAGCACAAAGTATGGAATCTTCTGTATGAAAGTGAGCCCTTCTGCTAAGTTGGGTATGTGGGACCACCAACGTAGAATGCTCTTCATGCCTGAAGTGACTCTGAGGATGTCGTCGAAGGAACCCATCGCCTGCTGCCACTGAAGGTGTAACTCCTCCTGCAAGGGTCGCATCCGGAGCCGTGCCAAAGGGACGAGGTGTATTGCAGAGGAGCACATCCCTAGGAGCGACGCGAACATCCGGACAGAAACTGACCTTCTTTTGGAAATCAGGATTGCTAACTTTTGAAGACGAACCTGCCGTTCGTGAGATAAGAATGCCTTGCAGCGGACGGTATCTAGCAGAGCTCCCAGAAAAGGAAGGATCTGCCTTGGGTGTAATTGAGATTTGCTCCTGTTGACCGTCAGCCCCAGAGAGTGGAACAGACGAAGAGATGTTGTCACGGCAGTCTTGACTGAGCTTTCCGAAGGACCTTTTATCAACCAGTCATCTAAATACGGGAAGACTTGGATTCCTTGGGATCGTAACGCTGCTGCCACTGGAGCTAGGCACTTCGTAAATATCCTTGGGGCAGATTTTAACCCAAACGGGAGCACTTTGAACTGGTAATGGGCGCCAGCCACTGTGAAGCGAAGATACTTGTGATGCTTCGGATGTATTGGGATGTGAAAGTAAGCATCTTCCATATCCAAAGAAGCTACAAAATCTCCCTCGTTGAGGCAACTTAGAATTTCTGCCAGAGTGACCATGCGTATTCCCTGCTTCTTGAGGAATCTGTTCAGATTGCGAAGGTCTAAGATTGGACGCCACTCCCCTGATTTCTTCTTGATGAGAAAAAAGTGGGAATAGAAACCCGTCCCCTTTTGAAGTGCAGGAACCTTCTCGATTGCGGTCTTGAGGAGCATCATTAAAGCTTCTTTAAATAGTAAGTGAAGACGAGGGGGAGGGGGTCCCTTGGGTGGTGTGTTGGTTGGCTTGGTGACAAACTCTAAGGTATGACCGTTGTGAACCAGGTCCAGAACCCACTGGTCCAACCTAATTTCTTGCCACTTGCTCACAAAAGTTGAAATTTTCGCACCTACAGGGAGGGGAAAAGGAGTGGAAGGTGACCTGCAGAAATCATTGCTTCCTTGTGGTGTCTCTTCGCAGAATCAGGGATCTTTTTCGTCCGCCTTGACGAGAGAAACCAGACGTGTTGGGTTGTCTGTAGGAAGATTGATAGGATTGTCGATACGGAGGCTGGTACCTATTCTGTTGGGTGTGATAACCTCCTCTTGATGAAAATCCACGGCCTCTTGCTCCTCTGAAGGTACCTCGTTTGTACTGCAAGGAGCCCAATGATCTTGCGGTATCAGTCTTTATTGCTTGGAGTGCGTCATCTATATGCTTTCCAAACAACGACTCGCCATCATAGGCAATTATCCAATATTTTTCTTTGGACTTCTGGTCTGAACGTGGTGGCCTTAAGCCAACTCTGACGTCTGAGAACAGCTGCCCCAGCCAACTGGCGAAAATTTGTATTTACAAAATCCAGAGCGCAGTCGATAGTCTCTGATGCTGCACGCTCACACTCCAACAAAATCTTCCGAGCGTCTTGTCTGTTGTCCTCTGGGATGAGGTCAATAAAGCTTGCCATTTCTGACCACATTTGGCGGTCATAACGCCCTATTATCGCCAACGAGTTGGTTGCCCTGATGGATGCAGCTGCCATCGCTGAAAATGTTTTGCCAATTAAATCCAGGCGTCGTCCTTCCCTATCCGGTGGTGTAGTGATAGATGCTGCCGGATTCTTACATTTTTGTTGGGCTGCCTGTGAGATAACCGAGTCTGGCCGAGGATGGCCAATGAGACAGGAAGGACTGTTGGCAGGAGCACGGTATTTGTCAATCCGTGGAAGCACCGCTGGCACGGATGCTGGGTTTTTCATAATTTTTACTCCTTCCTTCCAAATGTAGTCAATGATAGGGATAGCTCTTGTAACCTTTCTTGACTCCTCTTTAAAATCATGAAGAAAACAGTCAGTCAGACTGTTCAATGGTAACCGGCAAGTGGAACCTGGTCGCAGCGCGCTGCATAAGGTTATGGAACCACCCTATATATTCTGGGGGCGAATCAGATGGTAGAGGGGTGGGTGGCGAAGGCATAGGGATTATATAAGAATCCCAAGGGTCTGCTGGGTCTGGTAGCTCACCCTCTTCGAATTCCTCCTCAGAGGTTGAATCTTGACCTTGATGCGGGTCCTGTGGAGGATCAGGCAGTTGAGGCGTTGGGGCTGGATCTTCAGGCAAAGGCAATGGGTCCGGCTGCGGCGCAGTCCGCGGAACCTGTGGAATGACTGGCTGCGGTGGAAAACGCTGTTTATAATCTGCAAGCATGGCTTGCAGGTCTTGAATTAGAGTCGGAGGCAGATGTGACATCTCGCTCTGACGAGGTTGTCTGTAGCAAGGTCTATGATGCGGAACGACAATGTCTTACTGATAGTAATGCCCCTGATAATTGTCCTCATCATCATCGTCATCTTGACACTTGATGTGCAGTTCAGAAGGATGGCGAGCGATCCCAAAGGGTCCTTCGTCCTCCTCATAATTATCATCCTCACCCTGCACATCTGTTTCTAGTAGATGTGAGGGAGTAAGTGGTGGTATATCGCTACATTCCTGCCTTTGAAAAGTCTTTAGTTGGAAACTCCTGGTGGAAATAGGAGCGGAATGAGCGGGCGCCATTGCAAATGTCGGAGACTGAACAGATAAATCTCCAGGCATTGTAGTAGAAATGGATTCCTTTGATGTTAATAGGCTTTTAATGTCCATCGTCGACGAGGTCAGCGTCAACGGGGCTATCGTTGACGGACTTGTCGACGGGATCGTCGTCGTCGAGATCTTCGTCGACGCTTCTCTTTTCGACGATGAAAGCTTCGTTAATGGTATCGTCGATGCAGGCTTAGTCGACGAGGACTTAGTCGACGACACCTCGACGACGGGCTTTTTTGAGAGGATAGTAATCCTCATTAACAGACTAGGAGAGGTAATGGCCGTCGTCGAGATGGTTTCTGTCAATGAAGGAGCAGACGAGGTGACAGAAATCGTAGATGGAGAGAAAGCCAGAGATTTTGAAAGGCTTTTACTCACAGTTTGTGTCCTAGCCTTGACTGCAGAATCCTGAGGAGAGTGCGCTGATTCAGAGGAAATGATGGGACTCCTCTGAACAGAATCAGAAGTAGAATGGTGAGATTTCTGTTGCTTCTTCCCCTCACTGGAAGAGCTGTCCTGCGATCTAGCTCTATTGCTAGAAGTAGAGGCTCTGTCATCCTCCTCAGCCGAAGAGGATTTAAGCCACAAAAGCACTCTCGCCTCCCTATCCCTAAGAGTTTTGGTAGGGAAGGTGCGGCAAATCTTGCAATCTCTTGCCTCATGTTTAGGGTAGAGGCAGTAGATGCAGTCCAAATGTTGATTTGCGGTGCGTGCGGTGAAAATCTGAGGAGAACTGGCTCTGCTGAGAGGGTTCTAGAAGGGTGCTGGTGTCTGATTGGTTGTTACCAAATTCTTGGTTCTTTTGCATAATGAGGTAGATAGGCTGATAAGATATTGGCTTTAGGCCTTTTCTTTGGGCCTACTACTAAAATTTTGGCACTACTTTTTATTTACCGGTGACTCCCGCCTCGGCGACGGGGAATAATTCAGGCATGTGAATCTATGAAAGATACCCCAATACTGGACAGCTTTCTTCTGAGTTATATGATGGTACAGCTAACTGATGAGATGTCCAATTTTGAAAACAAGACATCATTTCTACACAAAGCTAGTATTCCTCATGACGTTTTTTACATTACAGAATGGGAACACTGCCCTATACCACCAAGGGGTAGTTCAAAAGCATTCGCACAGAAGCTTGAATATTTTTCTGGGTATGAAATATCTAACCCGGCCTCTTTTTATTATAGGCTAGCACAGTCACCTGCAAAGAAAAATATTTTAACTGACACTACGCTGATATACTCCGCTTCTTTCCTTTCCCAACTCTCTGAACAAGGTTTTGACTTTTGGAGGGATACCATAGATGTGAAGTCTATCTGGGGACTAGAGATTGGCAGGCTCGGGTAACTGAGGCTTTATTTAGGGCCTGTTTAATACCACAGCAAATGATTTTCCTGAACAAAATTGTGCAACAGAGGTGTCTTGGCTTTGCCAAGATAAAAGATTTTAACACACCATGGTTTCTCACTCTTACACGATTTGAGAACTGGCAGCAGTTAACACCATACAATGAGCCTACTACAGACAGTATGCTGTGTAAGAGTAAGCATAACGCATCAGATCTCAACTTGAAGGGGTGTTTAGTTTGGTCAATAGACACAAACAAATGTCCGGCTTGTTTCCTAGGTATTATCAAGGGATTTACAGCAAATAGGCCCAACATGCGATATACGCAGTATGAACAGTCAGGGGTTGTAACACTTTACAGTGTGGGGAAGTTGTGCCTTGATTGGCTAAAGACCTCAGCACTGTCTCCGGTAAAGCAGCACTTGTCCCTTTTATCTGATGACCTGGAACTACAGGACTTTTTAATGGTGCCTCGAAAACCACGTCAAAAACGCTTTTTAATACCTCTGTAATGAGAGATGGAAAATATCTCAACAGACTGTGCAAGATTGATAGGGCAAATTTAGAACACACTCTAGCAAAAGTGGACAACGGTAGGACTACCTTCTCATCCAGAATATATTCCTTGGGTAACATTGTATCATCCACAATAGATGTCACACTGCAAGACATTTCTGCATTACTACATGGACAGTCCCAACTTAGGTCAATTCTATTGTTGAGCTGCACACTACAGACACTACGTTCTGGCCATGTGTAGTGGTGACACATTAACATCACAAATCTGTTTTCACCATACCACCTTTCAGAACAGCAGATGACTATGGCACAAAAGGATGTAAAATGCACTATGTTGCTGATTGAAAGACTGGAGAAATGACCTTTCACCGTTGCTGAGGTAGCATCCTCAGATTGGTAGTGCAATGTACCCATGGATTATCCAATCTCAACTTTCAGTACGGTCTACAATACCATCAAGTGGGCAGATATGAAGGGTTGGGTGAATGGTACACATCTCTTCAAATTCCAGTGACGGAATAAGGATACTGAAGTTTCTCAGCGGTTCTGACTGTGAGAATACTTCAAGGAGGTCCCTAGTATGCTAAGATGTTTCTTTACACTGAGCATGTAATGCCTCTGTGGCGAACTTGTCTTGCTACTTGAAAGGGTCTCCAGCAGCCATGATATGTCCGACTTTCGGATTACTCTTGATTGGGAGTTCACTGATGTTGAACAGACAGGTTGCTGTGAGATGAAACCAGGGGTTGCCTGTGTGGTGAACGTGTCTTCCATTGTTACTTTTGCAAAAGTCCCGTTTCCACCTGCCCGTACAGTTAGGGAGGATACGCTATTGCCTTCAATTAATCTTATCAATGTGTGTTTTGATGCCCTGAGCAAACTGAAAGACTTATTGAAAAAAGATGTGGCCTTAACTTCAGCCAAGGAAACACATGATGTCAGGTGGCGTGTTCGTCTTTGGAGATACAGGCACTACCCCTCACCACCTTCCCACGACACTTTGGGGAACTGGTCCATCGTATTTTTAACATGTCTAGTATGAATGGAATAGTGGGGTTTTCAGAAACCTAGGTCACGGGTTGGTCAGAAGATTCCAGACTGTGTTCGGTGTTATTCCATCTTTTATCCACTCCGTCCTCGGAAGCATCTTTGGAGGCATTCTGCTGGCCCAGGTCCTAATTTAAAGGACATTACTTTTGATATTTTTGCGACCAATAAAAGATCAAATGGAGCTGGCCCTGCCTCACATCCTGTTGTACCTTGAACACATGGTGCAGTGCTTCGGCGCACCTTTGCTTCGGGAACTGGGTGAGCATTGGTTCTCGTCATTCCAACCTGTATGAATTCATTGTGTGCAGCCTGTGTTCCGCTGTCTCTTGTGTACTTATGAGTGTACACGAGTGCCCGATTTTAAGCGGTTTTATTCTTTTTACGTACAATTTTTTTCATACGCTGTTGCATTTCTAGTGGTAGGATATATTTGCTTAAAATAGCTTCTTAGCTGACTTATGTACAAGGAGTGGATGTCATGTGTACCAGTTAGGCCTAGTACGAAACATTGCATTTTTTACATGCATACAGATCTTTCCTAAAGTTGTCGACTTTTGACACACATTTGCATTTGTGACACACTGGTTAGTTTGATGGGTTGCCGACAGTTTACACAATTATACTTCAAGAGAACACCATCATTTTGACTTGGCATTGTGTACAAGGCCTACATGTAAGTTCTGCAAATGTTTGCTATGTACGTCCATATGGAGACACAGCTATCGTACGAGTTACTTACCTTCGGTAACGATGTATCTGGTAGAGACGATTCTAGCCGCAGATTCCTAACATATAGAATTATCCCCTGGCGTGAGACTGGACCCGGAAATCGTTCTGGTCCAGCATCCCTGCTCGCTGGGGGGACGGCATCACGCGACTCCGCCCAGGCGTAGTCCGCGTACGTGACGTCAGTGAGGTCACATAAGTCCCACCCTGGCACGCCTACGTCAGTTTTCTTCGGAGAACTTTCCCGCGCCGCAAAGCGGAGCCAGAAGACAAAACTGTGAGAGTATAGGAACAGTGTGCGAAAAAGCATAAAAAGGAATGGTGAGGAACACCACCATAACAGCAGTGCCTGGCACTGTAGTATCCAAAAGCAGGGAAAGAATAAAGAACAGAGCAGCAACCCTCCCAGTACAGAGACAGCAACCCCCCCCCCCCCCCCCCCCCCCCGGAGACAAGGGACAGATGTAAAAATGTCACGATAACATGCAACAGGACTACAACCCCAACCAAAGACAAGGAAGGGGAACCAGTCGGCGACACTAAGGGAACGACAAAACTCCAAGATATCCCCATCACAGAGTATGACAACCCCAATCAGGAACAAGGGCAGAGGCACAGCCAAAAGACCCCAACCTCAAGGATCGCAAAGAGCCAGAAGTACCAACAAACCTATCCTGCCATGTGACAACGGGGAGGAAAAAGGGACAGCCTGACAGAAAGATGGAAAGAATGTACTCATAGAAGACACAGCCACTGACAGGGAAGTGAGTGCAAAAGACCAAATCACAAGCCCTCGCAGAACGGGGAGGAAGGGCGGGCCATGAAGGAATCTGCGGCTGGCTAGAAACGTCTCTACCAGATACATCGTTACCGAAGGTAAGTAACTCGTACATCTGATAGAGACTACTAGCCGCAGATTCCTTCACGTAGAATAGATACCCTAGCCATACCCAAAGGGAAGGAGGGTCTGCGAGAGGACCCCACCCACCGAGGCACAACAGAGGGCCACACAGGGGCCGCGTCTGAAAACAGGACGAGGAGCCCCGTCCCCCAGGCAAAGGGAAACCCCCGCCAGCAGGAGGCCACCAACCCCAAGGGGGGGGGGGGGGGGGGGGGGGGGGGGAATGGGGGGTGCTTGGAAAAGAAGAGAAGATAGCCTGTCCTCACTCAGCAGAGGAAACAAGATAAGGTGCAAAGAGGCCAAACACCACAGGCCCATGTGAAGCAACAAAACCTCCGCCTAAGGCCAAGGCAAGGAAAGGAGCACCGAAGGAGAAGAGCAACCTAGAGACCAAGGAGAAGAGGCAGAGCAGGCGGAAGCCGAAAAGGGGAACTCAAGGTCACCCAGGAAAAATCTTCCAACGCCTCGCAGGGACAAGCTGCGCCCGCAAGTGAATCCAGAAGTCAGGGACCATGCCCCCCCCACAGGGAGAAGAGGTAGAACTGAGTGCAAGTCCCACTGGAAGCAGCGGAGAAGGCAGGATGACAGTCCCACCAAAGCCCCAAGAAGGCACAATGGTGCAGGAAGAACAAGAGGGCGGCACTGGCAAGCACCGCCAGAAGCCAGGGACACCAAAGAACGAAACACTCAAAGCAAAAAGGCAAAGAAGGTAGTTGCATCCGCAACATACCATAACGCCACAAAGAGCAGAAGCCCACAGGTGACCAAAACTCCCCAGCACATACCAGGGCTATTTAACAGCCAACCCTGCCCCACATAGGGAATGTCACATCCCAAGACATGGGAACCTCTTAGGAAGAAACTACCGCAGCAGAGGGCAACAAAAAAAGACCTGCGGCAAAAAACCCCGCAGGAGGCCCATCAAGCAGCCAGAGGTGAAATGCAGAAGGCCCAATCTCAGGCCCAGCATGGTGTAAAAAACCCAAAGGAAAAACACACAGTCAAAAAGGACTGGCCAGCAGCCAACAGAACCACAGCAAGGAGAACTCGAGTGGCCATGAAGGCACACAGAACAGACAACCGGGGCAACCCGCCCCAACGGAAGAACAGCTCCAAGAACCAGATCAACACGCAGGTCACTGAGAAGGAGGGGGAGGGGGAGGAGGAGGAGCAGGACGAAGCCTAGCCAAGAACCTCTGGAGGGCGGAGTCCGCAGGGGCATGGAACAAAAGAGCACCATCGAAGGGAAGGTCCACCAGCCGTTCTCGAACATTCTCCGGGAACACACTGTTCCGAAGCTAGGTATGGCGAAGAAGGGCAACCGAAGAAGCCATGGCACGACCTAGCACCTCCGAGATGTCCGGAGCGAAGGATAAACGCCGCCAGCTCCCGACCATCTAAGACATGGTGTCAAAAGTCCACACAGGCACCCTTCTGAGAAGCGGCAGACATAAGGGACTCCGCCGAGTTCCACAAGTAAGTAATGGCCCGATGCCAAAACACACAGTGTGTTAAGGGCCCTTAGAGGCGCACTAGTTGAGGCAAACATATTGCGCCCCCAGGAGTCCAGCCAGCGGGCCTCCGGTGACGGGTAAGACAACAGCAGCGGCAAAGCAGGAAAGGCAGACTGCAAAAGGGGGCCTCTGGTCGAAGGGTGAAGAGAAAGGCACACCGAATCACGCGGTGCCGGACGGTCGCGGTGCAGAAGGTGCTGGGGCACCGGGTACCCCGTGGCGGGACGGCCACAAATCCCCAAGAGAGAAGAGTGGAGTGAACCCTAGAAGGGAAGCAACAGTTCCCTACCACCAGAGCCCTGATGGAGAACCTCCAGAAGATGATCTGCGGAGAAATGGGTAGCTGGATCACCCATGCGCAAAATTCCCACAGCCGTGGAAACAGCATGGGCGAAAGCCGCACCCACCTCCGTAGGGCCCAGCGGAGGGGAAAGCAGCTCCTCGTTAGGTGACGGTTGCAAGCTAAGGTGGCCATCCACCAAGCAAACCGGAGGAAGGCAGGGCCAAGGCCGGAAGGAAGGAAGAGGGACCGAGGAGTGGGGGACCTGCGGATCCTCCGGCGAAGACCGCAGTCGTTGAGACGGCGAGGAGCCGCCTTTAGACGACGTCGGGGGAAAAAGCCATGACATGGCGGCCCGTCTCCAGCGAGGATGACACCAGCAACCGCCGAACCTCTGGAGAAGAGGAGACGTCCGAAGACGAGTCAACGACCCGACTTTGGCCCGGCACCGTATTATTATTATTAACGAATTTTGTACCGCGCACGGTTACCCAGAGGCATCCCAGCGCTTATAGAGAATCAGAGCAAGCTGCCTGTGTGAAGCAGAACAGATTTAGAATTATTCTGGAAATAGATAAGTTTTCAAATGTTTCCTGAACCTGAGCAGGTTTGGTTCAGAGCGTAGTGAGAGTGGGAGGGAGTTCCAGGCGTGTGCAGTATGGATGGAAAAGCTCCTGCCACCTGAACGGGCTCTCCTAATTCTCTTTATCTGAAGGAGGTGTTTATTATCGGAGCGTAAGGCTCTGGTGGGCTTATAGGGCCGAATCATGTCCTTCAGAATAGCAGGTCCTTTCCCCTGAATGCTCTTGTGAGCAATACAGAGGGCTTTGAAGGTCACTCTCTCTTTGACCGGGAGCCAATGGAGTGCCTTTAGAGCGGGCCTGGCTGATTGCCTGGCCGGAACGTTCCGCAGCAGCCTGGCTGCCGCGTTCTGCACTTGTTGCAGGATTTTGAACGTTGATTCCGGTGCTCCGAGAAAGAGTGCATTACTGTAGTCCAGGCGTGAGATGATTAGACCTTGGACTAACAGCTTCCGGGAGAGTTCCGGTAAGAGGGGGAGAACCTTACGGGCCGAGCGGAGCAGTCCATAACACACGCCAGCGATCTTCTTGGCGTGTGTCCTAAAGGACAGATCAGGCTCCAGCCAGACCCCCAGGCTCTTAATTTCCTTCTTTGGGTCAGGCGGAGTGCCCATACAGTTGGGCCAGCTGCTCGGCGAGAGGGCGAAGTTTGAGTGGCCCAAGATCATCAGCTCAGTTTTTGAGCCGTTCAATTTGAGCGATGACCTGGTCATCCAGTCAAACACCTCTCTTAAGCATGAATGGAGCGTTTCAGGCTGCTTCTCCAGCTGTGTCAGACCCACCACTAGCTGAGTGTCATCCGCATAGCTTATGGTCTTAAAGCCAAACGGAGACACCACACCCTCAAGGGGTGCCATATACACGTTAAATAACGTGGGGCTTAGGGATGAGCCCTGAGGCACCCCACAGTGAAGTGGAAAGGGAGGAGATTTTGCGTTGCCTTCCCAAACCTCGAAGGTACGCCCCTCCAGAAAAGAGGCCAGCCATTCCAGGGCCGCTCCTGTGACTCCTGTCTCTGCTAGGCGTTGTGTCAACACTCCATGGTTGACAGTATCGAAGGCCGCACTTAGGTCCAGGAGGATCACTGCCACTGACCCCCCTGTATCCAAAGTGCTTCTGGCCTCCTCTACAACTGCTAGCAGGGCCGTGTCGGTTCCATGACCCGGTCGGAATCCCGTCTGGGAGTCTCTCAACCGACCATTCTCCTCGAGAAAGTTGGACAGTTGGCGGTTAACCAGTTTCTCGGCAACCTTACTAATCCCTGGTAGCAAGGAGATGGGCCTGAAATTGGCTAAGTTCTGTGGATCTAAGCCAGGCTTCTTCAGAAGCGCTTTAACGACTGCGCTCTTCCAGTCTGGCGGTACCGTGCCATGAGCGAAGGAGAGATTGACCAAATCGGTCAAAGGCTCTCCTATCGATGGGGCAGCCTGCTTTAAATACCGCATTGGGACTGGGTCTTGAGGCGAGCCACTCTTCAAGCTCCCGAGGACCTTCAGTACTTCGCCTGAGGTTACGGGGCCAAAAGACGTCAATAAATTTTCCGACATGCTTAAGTCTTCAGACGAAGTCGGGGTTCCCATCACCGGAGGGAGAGAACTAATAATGGTGTCAATTTTATTTTTGAAGTAAGTGGCCAATTCCAGACATTTTTCCTGTGGTCTGTCGTGGACAAGAATGGGATCCTGTGGTTTAAGAAGCTCCTTCATCACTAGAAAGGCTTCCCTGGATGAGGACGCAGCATGACTCACTCTCTCCCCAAAAAAGGAGGCCTTTGCTGCGCGTATAGCAAGTTTATACGTCCTTAATTCCCTACGGTATTTTTCCCTGCTCTCTGTCTCTGGGTTCTTCCTCCATAGTCTCTCCACCCGTTTACAGTTCTTTCTCAGGGTTCTAAGCTCTGGGGAGTACCATGGGGCAGACCCCACTCTCTTATCCCTAATAAGCATCTTCTTGAGTGGAAGCACATGGTCCACTGCGTTGGTCAGCCAGTTCCTCATCATAGCGTCTGCAGTCACTGGATCCTGACCTTTCTCAGGCTGGGAGCCCTCCAACCGGGCATTCCAGGCCTCTACCGGGAGCCTTGACCATGCCCTGTCTATTCTAAATTTCCTGGACGGGAGGGTATCATCTTCCTTTACCTCCCAGTTTGCCATGATCAGTGAATGGTCAGACCAGGGAAGAACGAGAGGGGGCATAGCTAATAAACCCCTCATGTTCGTAAAAAAGGGGTCCAAAAGGTGCCCTTTAACATGTGTGGGCCCGGTGTTTATCAAATTCATCTCCAGGGCGGTCAGCTCGCTCATTAAATTAGTTGCCATTGGGTCAGTTGCCTCATCAAAATGGCAGTTGAGATCTCCCAACAGAATAAAGTTGGACGAAGCTGAGGCCAGGAGAGTGGTAGTTTCCATAAGCGAAGATGTAAACTCCCCCACACTCCCAGGTGGACGATAAACTAGGAGGCCTGTCAACGTGCAGGTAGGGGAGAATTTAAGGGAAAATTGGCAGCTCTCACAATCTTTCACCCCTGCCTCCCATGCTTTGCAGCCCAGTGATTCCCTATAGATAATGGCCAAGCCTCCCCCCCTCCCTGCGCCTCTGTCAAGATGGTAGATCAAATATCCCGGCGCTAGCGCTGTAACCACATCCGGACCCGAGGCGTCAGATAGCCAAGTCTCAGTGAGAAACAAGGCTTCAACCTTGTGGTCCAGGAGAAGGGAATTAATCTCCGTAGCGTGGCAGGGAAGGGATCTGCAATTCAGCAGGGCAAGACGACGCAGGGTAGTGGGGATAGTTACTCCTAAATCCGGTTGGCAGACTCTGCATCCCCTGAAACGTTTTCCCCCTTTAGCGGTATAGCAGCATGTGACATGCTTTGGTGTTCTATAAGATAAAAGCTCTTCCTTCGTGTATCTGACCGAAGAGGCTAGATGGGGGCTCGAGTCGGGCATAACCAATGGCCCTGGTCCCGTCTGGGCCCGGACGGGCACAGACGGGCTTGACTCTGGCGAAACTCCGGCGCGCCCCCTGCGCGCGTCCGCTGCGCGGAGCCATAACGGGCTATTTTTATAGGGCAACTAGACCGGTCGTCCAATGTGACCCCACCTAAGATGGCCGCCAAAATGGGATCGAGCCCTGGACCTGGTCTAAACAAGCACCCAGGGATCAGGGACCAAGAGAAATGAATTCACAGCCCAAACGAGGGTAGGAGCGTTCAGTAGGATAATTCTAAAGATGATTTTAAAATAATTCCGTTTTTTTGAAGATTCCTAAAATGATTCTAAAAATGTGGTTCAGGTGCAGGGGGGGATCGGACACAAGGGAAAAATCAAATGCAGCTAAAATAAGCACTGAGCGCTCGACTAGCAGCCTCTCAAGAATGCTCTATCTCCGGTCTGGTAGCTAAGCCCTCCTTTTATAGGGCAACTAGACCGGTCGTCCAATGTGACCCCACCTAAGATGGCCGCCAAAATGGGATCGAGCCCTGGACCTGGTCTAAACAAGCACCCAGGGATCAGGGACCAAGAGAAATGAATTCACAGCCCAAACGAGGGTAGGAGCGTTCAGTAGGATAATTCTAAAGAATTCAGGTCTACTACCGTAGACCTGAGGCAGGACACTGTCGCCGACCGACGCCGGAGGAGACGGCCTCCGACACAGCACAAGGCGCAGGAGACCGGAGCTGGGCAAGAGCCGGGGTGGCAAAGAGGCGGCGCCGACCTGACCTCCGACGAGACAGCCGCCTGCGTGGAGGGACGAGAAGGGCCCGGGGAGGGACGAGGAGACCACCGCCAGCCGCGACTCGTGACAGGGCAAGATGGGCCCTCCGCCGACCTCTGTGGCGCCGCCAGGGGCAGCAGCCGCCGGCACCGTAGCGGCGTCACCGGGGCCAAGGCCGTCGCCTGTCCTGAGGACCAAGAGGGGCTCGGGGTGCGACCTGAGCCCCGGCGACCTCCCGCAACACCACAGGGACTCCGGCTGGAGTTTGCAGCGAAGCAGAGGCGCTGTGGTCCAAAGGAGGGACCTCCGAAGGGCCGCACCCCAACAGCACCACATCCTCCGAGCCTGGATCCGAACCAGTCTCCACCGGAGCCGCCAGCGACGCCGCGGAGGGCCCCCCACACTGCAAGGGATCCGCTGACGTCCTAGGAAGAGGAGGAGAAGCCAGCGAGGCCTGCAAAGCCGCCGCATATGTCTCCATCTGGGCTCTGATCGCACCCACGCCGGAAAACGGAGGATAAGGGGACGACATGTGGGGCCGCACCACCTGCGGAGAGCCCACTCCTCCGACAGGCCAGAACTCGACCCTCGAGGCCAAACTACGACACCTACCAATAGGTGAGTGGCGCTCCTGCGACATGGGAGAAGATCGAAGTCGGCAAGGGAGGCCACGGGTCCGAGAACCCTCCGCAGGGGCCGGGCGAGCTGACGATGCCGACCTAGACACACGAGCCGAAAGAAGTTTCATCCGGCGCTCCCACTGGGACTTCGGCTTCATCTGCTGGCACGCCTCACAATCAGTGGAGTCGTGGTGCTCCCCCAAATACCTCATACAGATGAGGTGAGGATCCGTCGCCGACATGAGGCGGCCACACGACGAGCAAGTTTTAAAGCCCGAAGGCATTCGCACACTGTTCCCACACACGCAGCAATAGCGTAAGGGAAAGGCCTAAACAGGCCCAGAGCACAAACCAGATCCGCATTGCACGCAGAAAAGGAAAAAACGGACGTAGGCGCGCTGGGGTGGGACTTATGTAATCTCGCTGACGTCACGTACGCGGATGACGCCCGGGCGGAGTTGCGTGATGCCCCATCCCACCCCCGAAGCACAGGGATGCTGGGCAAGAAAGTTTTCCGTTTCTCACGCCTGGGGATAATTCTACGTGAGGGAATCGGCGGCTAGTAGTCTCTATCAGATTGTAAAATGCAAACAATGGCAGCCTGATTACAATCTCGGCCCAAGGATGCCTTTTTCTATATATAAACATCTGTTTCTGAGTATAGTCCAAGGAGGCACTTCTACTGACTTCGAGAGGTCCCTAAATGCTGACGCTTTCGCCCACTAGCTGACTAACATCTCAGGGAGGGGTGTCCAGTTTGTGACCAAAGAGGGGTCCTACATTCTTACCCACCACATATTGGGGTTGGATTATCCAGTAGGGGAGTTTCTTGGAAGAACATACATATACACCCAAAACACATAGGTTAGGGTTTTGCATTGCAGGAGTACGCCAGATTGTTATATTATTTCATATGCTTGCATATATACGTTGTTTCAGCACAATGGTGGAACTTTGCGTTCTGTTCGCTGTCCCAACACGTATTATAACTCTCATCTGCTTCTGTCTATTGCTCATTACAGCACATTTTCTATACAAGAATCACTTTGGTTGAATAAACATTGAAAAAGTCCCTTGGTGTATTCTTTGCATATTTCTCAGAGCAAACGAGAGCATGAGCATATGAGCAAAAGGTTCTAGGTCTGCCATCATGGTTCCTTAGGTATCAGGGTTGTCATGTTTAGTGGCTGCCGGAAATATTCGCTGCCTGTCTAGATTAGGGGGGCTTATGGTGGCACTGTGAGCTAGCTGGTCTAAGAGACACATACTCTGCAGGGGTACACTGAATCAGTCTGGCACCACCGTAGATGTTGTCATCTACAATCATGCAGTTTCTACTGATTAGTGGAAACTACACGCCACAGGGGAATGCTATGGTTATATAGGATAATGTTCACGGCTTTTGCTTCCATTATAACACCAACAACCTGAAGGGGAAAAATTGAGAATTATTGGTGCTAAAATTATATGCTCTTTAAACCAACTGCCAGTTGATGGGATTGTTGTTACTTGGGTGCCAACCACCTCCCTCTGTTCATGTGTGCTGGAACACTAGCACAGGGAGATTTATCTCATTATTACTGTCTGTCACATAGTACTCTTTGTAGATTTGTAAAAGAATACATATATGTTTAAACGTTGCAATGAAACAGAATAGGAGCAGGGGACACTGTAAATACTTATGAATGTACAAAAATGTTTATTATTTAAACTCATCTAGACATAAATCTGCTCATGATACGTGTGTATCTCTAAGATTAATAACAGTTAACCTTCCACAAATATTATCCAATTTATAATTGATCGCAGTTTTTTCTTCAGAAATGCAAATTCACCTACATTGTGCCCTCACAGGCTAAAATATAATTCACACTGTTAAAAAACTTCAATAAATAAATATACCAAGCATGTCGACAGCTACCCCTTCATCTCCAAATCCATCCAGATTAAATACTTCTCTGTCATTATCCGTAACTTCTTTATCGCCTGCAAGGCTTGCAGAACTGTTCTCAGGAAAAAGACTAGCTGCACTCATGCTTAGGCTGTCATCAAATATATTGTTGTGTCTCAATATTTCCGTCTCGTCACCTGTAAAATAAAAAGTACAATTATTCTTCCTAGTACTTTAAAAAAATAAAATGCATATTCCGTCGTGCAAAAACATGTTTTTGGTCATTAAGAATTAAACTTGCCTGGATATCACAGATAGGTGGGCGAGATTAAATAAGGGGAAGTCAGCTAAAGTTGAAACCTAGTTTGAGGCAGAAGTAATTTGACTTACACTAAAGAAAGACCCTTGAACTTTTCACCTGTTTAACAGTAGGGTGTCTTGAAGTGGGTGGGCTAAAAGCGGTCTTGCTTTAAGGCATAAACCCAGTGCCTCATGTTTGTGCTGTATCGAATTCACTTTAGGTTGGTTTAACTCTATTTGAAGAAGCAGATGTATGTGAACCGTAAATATTATTTTCTACAACGGGTGTCGCTCTCACATTCCTAACCTCTGGAAACATTCATTTTTGGGGAAGCTGTTAAATCCATTTTTAAAGAATACAGTGATAGAAAGTTCAAGAATACATTTATATATTATATATATATTACATAATTAAAAAAATTGAAGGATGGGCTTGGCTCTTCCACCCATAATCTAGAACTACTGCTACACGTAATGTTTTCTTCTCCACTATGGGAGCTCTTCCATTATTTATGATATGGCCTTAGAGTGACCCTCCACCAAGCATCATAGATGTAACTTGATGGAGGAGGGTGTTTGAAAAAGATTCGTCAACCAATGAGAAGCAGTCTTTCACAGAAGCAAAACAACTGCAAGTTAGCATAAAAACATGCAACTTTTAACAAAATACATTATAATTATGCACCACTCTACAGACATCTAACTGTATAGTATCTATATTACTGCCAAAGCAGTCTACCCCGAATTAAGGGAGTAACTGCATTACCAAAAATTGGGAAGTTTGAGGAGACCTGGTGAATAATTGCTTCTATTACTCACAATATAGGTTGCTTACGTACCACTTCAGAATTGTATTATCTTTAATTGTATACATACTGAAGACTTACTTTAGTTCCATAAAATGTGAACACTATATAAATCCACCTATTAGGACAAGAACTTATCCTGCACGGTCTACAGTTGTGTTCCCCTGCCCTAAGTTCTAACTACGTGCATCTGGCATTCTGATTTTTGGCATAAGCTTCATATTTATCAACTGTGTACGCAGATGCCTAGGCCTGTTACTTGACATGCATGAGGTCCTGGACTTATCCTGTGACCTGGAGGGGCACACTAAGTGTGCCCTCATTGTACACACAGTGGACTATTATCTCTGTCATAGGTTTAGCACAAGTAGTGGTGATGGCAGCATACTGTGTATTGTAAATCCGTAGTTGCGGCTAAATCCTCTTAATCTGAGTCAGTAGAGTGGAAGACTACTGGTCCACTCGCGTTCATTTGCACTTTGCACGCTACATACATAATGTGTGCGAGCCTGAGTAATACATTTGCAGCTGTAAAGGCGCAGCTCTGCTCCATGGGTCTGTCCTGCAAGTTGCTTTCACACGCACGGCTCCTAGCGGTAGATGTGACCCAGATTTTCCCCATGCCACAGGAAGCCTTAACATGGTTGAGATCAGTGGTCGAAGTGGGGGGAAAAAAAGTAGGGGGAACTGTGGGCAGAGAATCAGAGGGCGGGAATAAACCAAAGATTGGATCAGTGGGCAGAGTCAGAGGTGTGGCCAGAATGTGCAAAACAACCCAATATTCAACATTTGTTTGACATTTCACTACCCAGTTACAGCTTATTAGGTTATTTAATTCAACCAATGGATCCACATGATTATTCAAGGTTTAATATGAGTAATTGACATTAAAATACATTCACAAAGTGGGATATGTTTACAATCACAGAATGTCTCAAATACGCTTAAAAGTGGAAGCATAAGCCATTTGTCTCCGAGCAATGGAGTTTGTCATCAGCACTTCGCCCTTTTTCCACAATAGCAGTTCAAACATGAATGGCAAAATATTCTAGTTTGCAAATGTTTTCTACATAAATATGCCTCAGCCATATTTGCCACATAATACAAGATCTGCTGCATAATCGGATAATTTTAACTAATAAATTGTTTGTTTCTCAGACAGATCAAAAGTTACTGAAAAACGTGACTTGTGTTGCTGGGAAGTTTATAGCCATTTGCCAAGGTTGACTGATCACCTTTCTCACTGCTGCATTTGTAATTTACACTGGTACTAATAATGTTAAATCTTTCCCGAGACTTTTAGCATGTGTACAAATGTCAAAATAATAAAATATCAGAAAATCTACTACATTACGCTGCAGACTTTTTTTGCTGCATAATTTAGTCAACACTGCAGTATAGTTTCGTCCTTCTTTGCTGCATAAATCCAGTGCCCCTAAAGCAGGCAACACATGTTAAAAGTGCTTGAGCATGAAGCATGAGAGACTGTGAAGTTTGCGAACTTAGTTTGGTGTGCATGCAAATCCTGCATTGCTGATCCCTGGTGAGTTGCAGCTACTACTGCTGAAACAAAGCCAATGGAGGCACCAATGGGTGAGGTGGACTGGCCTCAATGGCAGGGCCGGCTTTAGCGCTGCTGGCGCACTGTGCAACAATGTTTGTTAGTGCCCCCCAATGACCACCTCCACCAGGATTCCCTCACTACCACCCTTTCACAGTCACCCTCAAGTCTCCATAACAACACTCTCTCTGCATTTAATCGGATTTACTGCACCACTCATATCAGTGTAGGGTGTAAGAGCACTTTACATCACACACATTACACAGAGACAATTATACGTGTGTAAATTACTTTATAGAAAATGTTACATAAGACTAAGGACTAAAAGGTGTGGGAGTCACATGACAACCATACTAGTAGGCCAAATAGTTTAATAGTGATTGACCTCGAGAGATACAAACTCAGAATTTTAAACGTAATACCATGGTTGGGGGTTCTCTTTAATAATCAGAATTGATTTCTATCCAAAAGAACACTTTTTGCAACATTAGGATTATCAAAGACTGGGGGAAAAAACAAATCTCTAATTTATACCTTGCACTTTGTATGCAGCTCTCATAGATGACAGTTAATAGCTCATTGTTCTATGACATGATTTTAACTTATAAACTGCAAGTAACAAAAAGATCTCTCTGACAAAAGCAGTAACCCACTGACCTATTTACACTATGTGCATTTTGTGAGCTGCATGGTACATGTTCTTTGCAGCAGGCAAAACTTTCTCTAGACAAAACTCTGATCTCTCTAGAAAGAGCTGGAGTCCAGAAAAGCAGGCAGCAACCGCTTTAAAACCCTAATATACTTGCAAGCACGTTGCCCCCACCCAAAGTCAGCGGCCATTGCGGTCACACCGTTAGCACGGCCCTACAGCTGGCCCTTCTCAAGGGTCCTATGACCTCAATGACAGAGTCACTGTTGCTCTAGGGTGTGCTGCTTCATAGGCCTGCCCGCACGACTGGTGGTGAACTTCAGTATGTATTGCGGTGGGCAAGCCTTGAAGGTTAACCCACACTTGTCACCGCTGGGTCCACCTGCTGGTGGTAAGACACCAGAGCTTTTAAGGTCTTGCGGGCCTTCTAAGGTCTAGCATTGGAATGTGAGTGGTCTGGTCATGAAGGCTGAACCTGGTTTTCCAGTTCCAAATTCGGCGGCTCTGACCATAGTGCCACATAAGTCTTCCCCACTGAACACCGTACTGCCCCACTGAGAGAAACTCGCACTGCCTTGAACTACAAGCCGATTGTGCCTCGCTATAAACACCTGAAAGCGGCTCAATTTAAATTACGCACTAGACAAGACCAATATGTTCCCTACAAAAAAAAGTAACATGTAAAAAAGCAAACACTCCTAGGGAATGCAAAATTAAGTGAAGGATGTGAAATGTAAACAGGAACAACATGGTTACCTTAACGCTTTTACACTCATTATTTGGAAATCACTGAGTGCTTTTGCCTGAAAAATTAAGGACACGACTACAGGACCCGAAATGGACCTATTTCAATGTCCATTGCTTATTTCCTTACAAAACGTAAGCATTATGGTAAAAAGACCACATCCCTGAACATAGAGCCGCAGTACACACTGTTTTTCAATCCACGCATTGCAGTACCTCCAGGATTGATGCTCTAGTTCCCCGCCTGGGGAAAACAATGCTGTTCAAAGAAAGACAAGTAAACAAAAGTAGCACTTCACTGGCAAACTCTGTAAAGTGACGCTAATGTGTTTGGTTGTGAATAAAATCAATCCGTCCACTTTAGTACCACTATGTCTTGCTTTATTTTTCATATTTTTAACCTTTTATTCTCGAGGCTGCACTTTGTTCTGACATTTTTCTATTCCAAAGACGAGATTTCTAGCAAGTGTTTTTCTCTTTTGGATCCATTTCATAGGGGAACAAACAAAATTAGGAAAGAGGATGAGAACCGTTTCTTGAAGTCATGGTTTTCAGTAAGTGAGAGGAGCTACACAAAGAGAGGGAATAACAGTAAGAAAGAAAGAGGGGGACAGCTGAAGTGGCAGAGCAGAAGTGGACACTGTGGTTGTATTCTCTGGGCAAGAATGAAAAGACAGATTCCTTTTCCTTCTCTGTCCGTCCCTACCGAGCCTGATCTATAGGCCTCGCCTATTTCTGCTGTCCTGGGACGCTTGTTCAAATTAAACCAGCATTGGCATAGCCAATAGGTCTCGCTTTTGGGACGTTATAAGTATTTAGTGATGCAGCACAATATCCTTATTGCAACACCACCAACTGTTGCATGGCTAAACACTTATAAGGTCCCAAAGGCGAGACCTATTGGCTATGCCAATGCTTGTTTACTAACGCAAAAAGAACTGTTGATGGACAGAATGCAGAACAATGTCATACATTCACCCCAGTACAGAGATCTGGGCCTAAATCCATCGTTTTATTCCTCACCATGCCATTCCAGTTTGGACCCAGCCATATGCAAATCAGTCTTGACCCTGTGCCCCATGGGAACAGTCCAGCCCGAACTGCCAGGCCAGGTCCTCTCTGGACTGGAAACAAGCATCCTAGGACCGGTTTCGGGGTTTCACCACTCTTCAGCCAGGATAGCTTGATTCCAGTGGCATGGAGAGCACGGGACGCGCGGAGGGAGCAGAGAAGCAACCAAGAGCTCTCTATCACAGCTAAGCAGCACAACCCCATCTGTAGCCTGCAAACACCACCTCCAATAGAAAGCAGAGCCAACAAAACAATTGGCAATAAAACAAACATTGGTGCTCGGAACAAAAAGTCCATAAGACAGGCAGAGATCATAAAAAGTAAAAGAAGCACAAATGACAAAAAGTGGCATTAAAGCTTAAATACAGTGAGGCAAAGAAGCACATGCAGTAGCAGAAAGAGAAACAAGAGTGCTAAAAAGAAGGGAAACAAGAGGGAGCTGGGTAAAGAGAAAGACAAGCGCACGCGCTGAAAGTTTAAAACAAGCTGCGAGACGCGCTCTGTGGTGGAGGAGGGGCATTGAAGCGAGACGCGCGCGCTTGGCCGAGTGAGAGGAAAGCCAGATGGCGCCTCTGCTTGTGCCTATGCGCTTAACCGCACACTGTATGCCACACAAAGCTGTGGTCGGACTTTGAAAACTCCACTCCTAAATGTCTCACCAGAGCAGCGCATGCGCTGGCTCAGGCGAGACCTAAAAAGTAGGTAAACGTAATCTATGGAGTTAAAAGTAGGGGCACTACGTGCCTTGCCGATCCCGCCCACTTCGACCGCTGGTTGGGATCCAAGGGGATGGAGGATTCATCTTGAGTGCAGGCCCACGATCTGTTGGGCTGTTCCAAAAGGAGGCCATGAGGCCCCACCACCCCCTCTCCCAGGGAGGGGAGGGTGGCTCCTTGCTTTAACTGATTGGGGGGTTGGGTTGGCCCCCAGATGATGCTGGGAGAAAGGGACTTTCCTCACCGGATCATAATTCTGACACAGGCTAGGAGAAGCCAGCATGGTAACTTTGTTGAAGAGTTTTTCTTGGCTCGCTCTAGAAAGGACTGTCACAAGGACACTGCACTGGGTCACGGAGTAGCTAGCTGACACACGGTGCAGGGGATTGTGGGACGATGCATGTTTGTGTTCAACCCACGGGTGTGGGAGTTATTGGTTTGTTGAAGTTTAATGTTTGTGTTCTAATGGGGAGGAGCGACACTGGGAGAAGGTGGAGAGATAAGGGTGGGGAGGGGGAATCAAAGGCTTGAGTACAGGTGCTTTACCCAAAGATTACCAAGGTATGTTATGGATGCGAACTACAATGTGCTGACTTGGAGTATCAGGGGCATAGTGAGGCGCCATAGAGTATATGCATATCTCCAACACAGGCATATACATATTACATGTATCCAAGAGTCTCATCTCACGCGGGAGGAACTGGAGAAGGTGGTCAAGGGATGGAGTGGACAAGTGTTAGGGAATGGGTACTCTGCATATGCAAGAAGGGTCCTAATCTGGACAGACCTGGGGGTGCCCTTCATGCACAATTGAGTGGTGGTGAATGCAGAGTATGTGTTGCTGGAGGGGGTGCCAGATGGCCGACCAGTACATGTGTTGTCGCTTTATGCACCTAATGGCCTGGGGGGGGGGGCGTTAAGCTCAGGGACCCTCAGGCACTGGGGATCTGCTGGGGTGATTTTAATTGCATACACAGCATGGAAACTGATCGCTTGGTGCTCCACCTCACAGGGACACAGGGCATTTGTGCAACAAGACATTTTAGGTGCTGGACGGCAGAGGTGCAGCTGCATGACGTGTGGCAGCTAGGACACCTGGGGAGCCGAAGTACTCTTATTATGCTCAGAGACATCAGATACACACCAGACGGGACTATATTTTTGGTAATGTCGTGCTCTGGCGCATGGTGGGCTCACAATATCTAGGATGGACCTTATCTGACCACAATCCCCTCAGGGTTACGCTACATTTAAGGGGGGGGGGGGCGTTCTGATTCAGACATGTAGGCTCCAGTTGGAAGCCCTCCTCTACACGGCCTTTTGGAAAACCATCAGAACAAACTTATTACACTAGTTTGGGACAATTAGGGGTTGGTAGGGACAAGGGGGATGGGATGTGATGAAGGTGGTTCTGAGAGGGCACTGAATAAAAATCACTTGAGGGGACGCCATCATCCCTACTCTGCAGTCTTGACGCTGGGGGTTCGGATACGGGTGGCGGTGAGGGCAGTGCAGACCTAAGACTCTATAAAGTGGGACCCACTTGTTACAGTTTTAAGTTTGTTATGACCAAGGAAAGGAGTTCCCACTAAAATACTGAGATGATGGCTGTACAAACAACGTTGGTGTCTACCGGACAGCCAGCTACACGGTGTTGTAGGGACATCATCTGAATCTACCTCATGCTGCAACAGCAGATTACCTCTCCTGGAAGCCAGACGTCCACCTTAGTGAGGGAAGGAGCCTGCCAACTCAACAAGAGGAGTGTCATTCCAAGAGGAGCTACATGTATCAAGGCCCCTATGCAGTGGATCTGCAGAAGCTGAGGATGACAGGACATTCTAAGTGCCCTCGTAAGGTGGGCCCCAGGCTCTCCCTTGAGAAACCAGTCTGAAAGTGTGAACTAAGACGTGACCTGTGGTGCTAGGCCAAAGACTTGAGCCTGCAGCGTGTCCTGAACTGTTATTCCCAAAGAGTGAAGCTGCAGCGTGACCACAGCTGCCTTACCAGACTTGTGAAGCCGTAGTGTGACTGAAGCCACCACCTGACTTGAAACATTAGTGAGATCTGAGCAGTGCCCCAGCCAACTGGTGATGCCTTCTTTAGGCCTTACCTACTGTGAGAACCTGGCATGTAGGTGGCTGCCCAGGCGGTGCTGCACTGCGCCCTGCCGGACCAGCCATAAACCAGCCCTTCCTCAAGCTGCTGTCGACAATAGGAGCAGCCGTATCCTTGCAGCTGTGACCAAGGAGGCTTACAGTCGTATCCAAAAAGTAGAGGAGTAGTGCGGCCACTGAGACGACAGCCTGATGCACGGACTTACAGAATTGTTCAGGTGAAAAACTATAACTAAAAAACACTGAGCACTACTGCAAGAGTATTAGAGGTAGTATGCACCAGAGACTAATCTCGCTATGTACTGCAAAAGGAAGGAATATGCCTGGACCTTAAGGAAGAGAGGTATGAGAATACTCTAGCGCCAGGACACTAAACCTAGGACTTGGGAGTGTTTATCCACAGACAATGCTGCAGCATTTCCAATTGGACAGAAGCCAAGAATCTAGCAACTGAGTTGTGAATAAAAAGAAGGTACTGGGCAAGGGCCTTACCATTCAATAGCTAATCAATGTTTCTTGTGGAGGTTTTGCATTAAAAAGTATAGGTTTGTGCAACAATAATCACCGCAACTTGAACTATTGAGAATTTTGTAGATTGCAATGTCTCAAGAACCATCGAAGACTCTTGTTGAGGGACAGAGTCAAACTGAAGCTTAATCAGGACACTATTGCAGCTGATCTGACAATTTGTTTTGTGTATCCCTAAAATATGTGACAAGCATCAACCTATTTCTTTTGTCATGGGCGACCTTTCAATATATCTATTGCAATTTTTGTTCAAATCCAAGGTTTAACTGGAATAAATGTACAGAGCTGAATCTTCAGATGTGTGTCCAATGTGTGCTTCCACAATATATAACCCACCATCAGAACCTTTGAAATTGAATCTCTATGTGACCCAGATGTCAAAAGATCTCGGAACACAGCCAGACTTTGATATCAGAAACACCATCTTTGAAACTCAACATCGAACAAGAGCACCAATCCTTATTCCGTCTAGTATGCAATCTCACTTCTAAAACTAAAAAAGTGTAGGTAAAACTTTTAACCTTAAACCCTAACAATGTATACGTTCTGACCACCAAAAACAATTTAAATACACCATCTAGGCAGGTACTCTGCAGTAACTGTTGGTTACAAAGGCTGCCATGACCTCTAAACAGGCTCCAAATTCGTAGCCTGAATACAATAAACATTCAAATGTTAAAGTTAATCTCATTAATGTGAGAATTATTGCACATATTTATATAAGGCATTTGTCGCAATGCAATTCAAAGTTGGAACTTTTCATTACAGAATCTCTCTTGAAATTTCAAAATACCCGTAGATAACTCATAAGACTAAAGACTATGCAACTTTCATACTCAAACTAACTTGTTAATTTAGGCCCATGGAGTTGCAACTCTTAAATATCAATGTCATACTAACTAATTTACAAGAGTAACTATTTAACTGATGTCAACAGAACAGTCTAAACTCTCGGTGCCTCGTTATACAGAGAGCTTACATTTATGCAAGCCCTCTTCCTGAGAAACACTATGCGTCTCACGTTTTGGAGTCTTGGTGTCAATAACATGCAGTTTTCATTGTGCCTTTTAATACTAAAGTGTAGGACTCCTCTTCTAGCTCCTTTATTTGATGGTGTCTTGCTTACACATGCACAATAGTCCCTGGAGTGTCTCGGTTCAGAACTTAAAGGTACTGGATTCAGAACAGTTCTAGGGGGCCTTGAAAAATGCATGCCTTTGAGACTTTGCAATTCTTATGAATACATAAAGGGGGATTCAAAGTAGACAGAGTAGGCTACCAGGAAGTCAGATTGTATAGACTGCAGGTCTACTTTTACCAGGCTCTTCTCAATCAGAAAAGCCACAGTTCTCAAATATGAATTGCAAACACGTTATCATAGAAACATCAAACGCATAATCACGAACTTTAAGGAGAACATACAACGATGGAAACTCCTCCCACTCACGATACTGGGTAGAGCGTCCATGTTTAAGATGATCACACTACCACAATTTTTATATGCCCTACAGAACACATTTTCCCCTACCGCAAGCACTATTCCGGGAGATAGCAGCAGAAGTATGTTCTTTTCTGTGGTTGGTGAAACAGCCCAGAATTGCGCTCCATACCCTACAGCGCAATCAGCACAACGGGGTAATTTCACTGCCCGACATAGAAGCTTATTGGGTGGAGCACCCAACCCCAATCAATGAGTGGGCACACGCACCAGGGGCACACCCCACCTATAGGTTAGAGGGGGCCACCGTGAGTGGGCGTACATTTTTGCACTATTTATATGGTGGTAGAGGCAAGGGGAAGCTTCTCCCGGCCACTCATGTCACGGTGGACTTCTGGGGGAAGGGCCACGAAAGCGATTGGGTGGGAATGCAAACTGACCAAGGAGACACCCTTGTGGCACTGCACTTGGCTTAAGGAACTGCATAAATTGAAGGGCTTCGGCGGCTGGGATGCTATAGGTATCTCTAAGTTAGGTGATATCATCTATAATGGGAGGTTGAAAAAGCTTTGATACTCTCAAGGCTGAATACTTGTTACACCCATCTCAGTTCCTGAAATTCGCACAGCTTAGGGTCACCTGGCTAGCGGGAAAAAGGGACAACTCCCCGCTGCCGGAATATGCTCCATTAGCGGGGAGATTGCTCCAGGAACTTATTACGACTAAAGCCGTCTTCTTAACATACAAGACCCTGGGCAAGCTGTGGTCAAAGTGGGAAGGTAAAATGTAGACTGGGTGCAGCTCTAATGCACCCCAGGGAGGTGGCGTTCAAATCATGACTTCGCCTCATACAATATAAAGTACTGCATAAAATATATTATGATCGAGTTCGGTTGCATAACATGGGGGGTGCCAGAGGACCCCAGGTGCCAGAGGTGTGGACACGGAGAAGGCAACTTTTACTATATCATCTGGGAGTGTGTAAGGATACAGACCTATTGGGAAAAGATAACGAGGGAGCTAACTAAAATACTAGACACCACAGTGCCCCTAGACCCCAGACTTATACTATACGGTATTTCATATGTCGTCGAACTGGGCAGACCTCAATTGATCTTCCTTGCACTAGCGCTGGTAGTAGCTAAAAGACGGGGCAAGAAAATGGGAGCTGTAGAGATACTGCTACTGCGAGAATGGAGGGCAGGGATGGATATGTATATGGCGGCCGAAAGAGTCACCTATAAGGCTAGGGGCTGTCCCAAAAAATTTCGAAAGGTATGGAGCAAATGGAGGAGGTACTATCGTTTTGACGCAACACTGGGGGATACCCATTCGGACCCTACGGGACAAGCCCCACCAGATACCCTAAGAGCCCAAGACACCCCGAACACGTAGGGGAGGGAGTGGTACCCAGGGAATTGTTTTTAATTGGTAGTCGCTGCATGACTGGCCCGCAAAGTATCTGTAAGATTGATGAAGATCCACTGCTCTGTATACTGACTAATTACATCAAAAGCTGGCTGACTGTAATTAACATTATTCATGTTAGGTTTGGTTTTGAAAATGACAACAAAAATACTCATTAAAATATATATATATATATATATTCACTGAAAAAACTATAGGTTTCAGGGGTGTTCTAGTTAGCTGGACTTTTCACTTGTACAAAACCATTGAAATTCCCCCGTTATAGTTAGTTCAGCTAACTATAACTCGCGCGCCCGCAATGCACTGCTGATGACGTCACATATTACATCACTCATGACATGGTCAGTGACATCACTGATGACATCTCAAATGACATCACTGATGACATCACTGATTACATCACTGATGACATCATCCAGTGAATGTGTGCTTTTCTGAAAATTAAATATGTTTTATATATCTATATCTCAAGGTCGATGGAAGAATAAATGGGTATATAAGTGTCTAAATGGATGATTTGTTTTTGAAAAATTGATTGTGCAACTGACTGATTAAGTGTATCATAGTGAATACATGGCTTAGTGAGTAATGTTTAAATATGTAAATATCTGTATCAGTCTCTCACTTTGTGTATAAGTGGCTGCATGGGTTGGTGAGTAGCTACACGGGTGTCTATATAGGTTATTAGTTGGTTTTTTGAGTATCAGTCTGAGTGTCTGCATGGTTCGGTGGGGGGTATTACGTAGTGCATAGTTGCATGAATGAGTGACTCACTGTTTGTATGTGTTGAAGACAGCATGTGTGCAGGACTGTATGGGTGGATGAGTGTGTGTATGGGTGTGTTAGTGAGTGAATGACTGTCTCAATAGTGTCTTTATGAGTAACTACATATGTTTTAAACTAGTATTGGTGTATATAAGTGAGTATATGTGAGAGTGAGAGATTGAAAGAGTTCCTGTATGAATAAGTATGTGTTTCTATAAGTGATTGTTTAAAAGACTAAGTATGTGTAAGTTTCCGTAGAAGTAAGTGTGGTGGTGTGTGTATAACTGTATATGCAAGTAAATGTATGTTTGATTCTTTATTAGCATGAGTGACTGTGTGTGTGAGTAACTCTATGGATGAGTGGCATTGTGTAACAGGATGTATAGGTGTATGAGTACATATCATGAGTGAGTACATGTATGAGTGACTGTATAGGACTGTTGGTGAATGAGTGGATGTGTATGTGGATCTTAGAATTACTGAAGAGGTTGTTGTAACTGGTATTGGTATGTCCATTGTTTTGAAAATTGTAGTCTCTATTTTTGAATGTGTGTATCAAAGGTTATATTAGGGTGAGAGGAGGTCTGCCACTCTATCACAAGGATGATGTCATCAGTGATGTCATTTGAGATGTCATCAGTGATGTCAGGAGTGATGTCACTGACCAGGTCATGAGTGATGTAATATGTGACGTCATCAGCAGTGCATTGCGGGCGCGCGAGTTATAGTTAGCTGAACTAACTATAACGGGGGAATTTCAATGGTTTTGTACAAGTGAAAAGTCCAGCTAACTATAACACCCCTGAAACCTATAGTTTTTTCAGTGAATTTCTGAGGTTTTTTAAATGCTAATTCCTAACTATAACGTGCCTGAAACCTATGGTTTTTTCTGTGAATTTCAAAGGTTTTTTAAATGCTAATTTCTAACTATGCCTACAGAGATAGGACATGTGAAGAAAGAAGAGAAAATGCACAGAAAGAAAAAAAAGAAGTGCAGAAAGAAGCAACAGAAGTCCTCAAAGACGAAGAAAAGTGCAGGAAGAAGGATAACGTGCAGAAAGAACAAAAAGAAGAGCAGAAAGAAGCCTTGTTGCAAAATCATCCTGTAACCTCAACTTTTTCAGACGGATACTGGTGGTAACTGAGTCTGACTAACCAGTCCTAGAGCCAGTGCTATGTTAAAAGACACTTAGAATACAGTGAGAACACCTACATACACTAGGGAACATTATGCGTTGGGGTTCCCCTGTGATTAGCATGACCTCCTCTGTAAGCCCCTAGTATATAATAGGGCAGGGGGATTAAAACTACCTCTTAAAACAGGCCACAGGGCGCTTTTGCACACGTTAACTCAGGCCCCGTCCCCTCCCCTCACCACTGTGTAAACACGCCCTGTGTCCGTTTTTAGTTGGGAGATTAAGTTCATTTGAATCCTGAGGGTCCCCAGGGTCCAACTAGCCCACTAGGTACCTCCAGTAAGTGCCACAGAGCTGCGTTGCAGAGAGGTGTAAAAAGTGGCACGGCCTGGACCACCTCTCTGCAATGCAGCTCAGTGGCGCTTACTGGAAGCACTTGGTGGGCTAGGTAGCCCCCAGGGGCCCACAGTATTGAAGGGAAATCATATCCCCAATTTAAAACGTGCCATAGTGCGTGTTTGCACACGTCACCTAAGGCCCCGTCCCCTCCCTTCACCACTGTGTAAACGCGCCCTGTGGCTGTTCTAAGTTGAGAGATTAAGTCCCCTTGAATCCTAAGGGTCCCTAGGGTCAGGAGATTCTAATCTGCTTAGACTTTGCAGCCTCTGGTGAAGCGACCCTAAGCTCCTTTATTTCTATTGCCCAGTTGATTGCTGGTTTGTTAATGGTGCCCGTGGTTGGCCCTGCCCCTGATGACCCTAGATGGTTTGAAGATGAATGTTATCAGGTTCTTCGCCTCCTAAAGAAAGCCCCGATACAATCCCCTTGAGACAGAGCATGGGTGGCAAACTGTCGTTGTAATTACAAGGGTGTATTGAGAGAATGGAGGCGTTTGTTACAAAGACAGGAATGGAATAAGCTAATCCAAGCGAGTGAGCAACGAGCTAGCTCACTTTTCTGGCAGGTCATAAATAGACCCTGCTTTTCAGAGCCATCCAGGCCCGCACTATGCCATCATATCACCCCAGAAGAATTGATTGATCGTTCCAGAGGAGTGAATAACATTGGATATAGCGATGGATCCTCCCCAATGAGATAAAACCCGGACAGGGATATATCCCAGTTACTGTCTCCTTGGAGGAAGTATGTCTGGGCATTAAGGGATTGCCCCGGAATAAGTCGCCAGGACCCGACAGGATACCATCTGATCTTTTCCAAGACAACAGACATGTGAGCTCCGGTTTTGACCACAGTGCTAAATGCAGCAGCAAGGGAAGGGATGCCGCCTTCTTGGTCAACTGCTACCATCGTTCCAGTTTTCAAGAAGGGGGCGAAGGATAATCCACACTGGTACCGCCCCATTTCCCTCATTGACTCCACAGTTAATGTTCTGTGTCTGCTTTTATTTACGGAATGTCTTCTTTTATCTTTAATAGTTGTGGTTACTTCTGGAAAATTCAATATTATTAGAAAAGCATTTAAAGTTACTCACAGTAAAATTAAAGGAAAAAAATAAACCATGATGCAAAAGCAGAAATTAAAGCAATAATTGGCTTACGAGGTCTGAAATTGAAGATAAGAAACGCGTTACTTACCTGTAACAGCAGTTATCCTGTATTGGTGTCTTTCATAGATTCACATGCCCGAATCATTCCCCGTCGTCGAGACGGGAGCCTCCGGTACATAGAAAAGTAATGTCCTATAGACATACATAGAGAAAAATAGGCCTAAGGGCCTCCCCTTAGTAGCCTACCCTTGTCCTTATGTAAAAAGGACCAAACTCTTAGAGCCAGCCAATCAGCTATCACCTCCCTCTAGAACCTTCCTGACAGGAGCCTCAGTCCCTCAGATTTTCGTACGCACCAAGCTAGGTAGGCGTAACACAGTTAGAGAGAGACGCGAGTCCTTCCAGGGGAGGCGGGAGGGTTGCATGTGAATCTATGAAAGACACCAATACTGGATAACTGCTGTTACAGGTAAGTAACGCGTTTCTTATCCAGTATTAGGGGTGTCTTTCATAGATTCACATGCCTGAATCAGAGTAGTTAGCAGTACATTATGCACATTTCCGATGTAATCATGCCATATAGTCATTTTAGATAATACACATATTACCATGCGACTTTGAAACATTGGCATACATCAATATATCATAGCAGCAAGAGATGTGCATACCAGGATGGCGGGATGTTGGAAGGCTCACCTCACTGGAATAGATGGCGAAGCACCGCCTGGCCCACTGCTGCATCCTTCATAAGTTCAGCATCCAGGCAGTAGTGTCTGGAGAAGGTGTGCGGTGACTTCCACGTCGCCGCTCTACATATGTCCAAAATCGGCACTCCAGCGAACAGCGCTGCTGATGTGGACATCGCTCTGGTGTAATGCGCTTCAACCTTAGCTCTCAAAGGCCGTCCGGCCCCGTCATGGCAGAATGCTATCGCTGAGGAGATCCACCTTGAGATGCTCTGTTTCGTTAGAGGCATACCCATCCTTGGCCTACTGTAGGCCACAAATAGCTGTGATGACTTCCTGAAGCTCTTTGTTTTGTCTATGTAAAACTTTAGACACCTTTTGAGGTCCAAGGAGTGTAGCGTCCTTTCTGCTGCGGTGGTAGGGTTTGCAAAGAAGGAACGTAGAACCATCGGTTCATTAAGGTGAAAGTCTGAAGGCACCTTCGGTATGAACTTGGGATTTGTCCTCAGCACCACCCTGTCGTGTTTGAACTGCATGAAGGGTTCCTCAATGGATAGAGCCTGTAGCTCGCTGACTCTCCTGGCAGATGTTAGGGCGAGCAGCAGAGCCGTTTTCCATGAGATGTACTTGATGGATGCTCGATGAATGGGCTCAAAAGGGTGCTTCATGAGTTGGTGAAGGACTAAATTAAGGTGCCATGTCGGTGGGACCCCTCTAGGTCTTGGGAAGGATCTATATAGTCCCTTTAGGAACTGCTTGATAAGCCTATTGGACCAGAGAGACGGTCCTTTGTAAGTCCTGGTGAATCGTGAAATGGCCGCCAGATGCACCTTTATGGATGCGTGCGCCAATCCTGACTGTGCCAAGTGTAGTAGATATGGCAATATCTGTTCGGGTGTGATATGGAGTGGTCTCAGGCCTTTCTCTAAACACCATGTGCAGAATCGTTTCCATTTTAGAGAGTACGTTTTGTTGGTACTGTCCGCTCTTGCTTTTGCCAGCACGTCCCTGCATTCCTGCGGGATGTTTAGATGACAGGACTCTCTGTGCTCAGGAGCCAGGCCGATAACCTGAGCGATTGCAGGTTCGGGTATTGCACCTGCCCGTTGGACATTGTCAGCAGGTACGGGTGCTGCTTCAGACGAATCGGTGTCCTGATGGAGAGGCGATGAAGATCCGAGAACCCGTGCTGCCTCGGCCAGAACGGGGCTATTAGGATCAGGGTACAGGGCTCCGCCTTCATCTTCCTGAGAACCCTGGAAATCATCGGAAACGGTGGAAAAGCGTACGCAAATACGCTGAACCAACCTATGGAAAAAGCATTTCCGAGTGACCTTGGTTGGGGACGCCAGCTTGCGTAGTTTGGGCATTTGGCGTTCTCCTTGGTGGCAAACAGGTCGATTCCTGGGACTCCCCATTCTGAGAATATGTGATCCAGCGTACTCTTGTCGAGCTCCCATTCGTGGGAGAGGGATTTCTGTCTGCTTAGGGCGTCCGCAATGGTGTTGTCCTTGCCCGGGACATAGTCCACCCTGAGCGTGATCCCATGGAGTACAAGCCAGTTCCAGACCTTTTGCGATTCGCGTGATAGAGTGAGCGAACGCGTTCCTCCCTGTTTGTTGAGATAGTGCATCGTCGTGGTGTTGTCCGTTCTGACGAGCACCTGGGAGTTCTGGATGCGTGGTAAAAAGGCTTGTAGCGCCAGATACACAGCCCTCAGTTCCAGAAGATTGATATGGAGTTGCTTCTCCTGATTTGTCCATTTGCCGCTTACTTGGAGGTCCTGTAGGACGGCTCCCCAGCCTTCCAGGGATGCATCGGTGGTGATCACCAGAGGTGCTGCTGGAAGTAGGAATGGCAGTCCTATAGACAAATTCTTGTGATTTCTCCACCATTCCAGGCTCTTGGATATTTGCGGTGTTATCTTCACAATGTCTTCGAAAGAACCTGTACTCTGTGTCCATTGGTTCGTGTGGGCTTCTTGCAATGGACGCATCCTGAGTCTGCAGTGAGGGATGAGGAGTATACAAGAAGACATCATTCCTAGGAGTGATTTGTAGGTTCGAACTCTTAGGGACTTCTTTGATGCCACAGCCGTGGCCAGAGATATTATTTTGTTTTTCCTTTCCTTTGAAGGAAATGCCCTTGCGCATTCCGTGTTCAAGGTCGCCCCGAGAAAGGTGATGTTTCTTGTTGGGGACATGCAGGATTTCTCGTGATTGAGAGTCAATCCTAGTTGTTGAAAAAGATTCGTGCAGGCGTTGGAGGATTCGGTCGCGCCTGCAGCTGAAGGTGCCTTTACCAGCCAGTCGTCGAGGTAGGGGAAGACTTGGTGACCCATTTGACGCAGGGAAGCTGCCACAGGTGAAAGGCACTTGGTGAAAATCCGCGGTGCGGATTTGAGGCCAAACGGTAGGACTTTGAATTGGTAGTGCTGTCCTGCCACCTCGAATCTCAGGAATTTTCTGTGCCCCTTGAGTATCGGGATGTGGTAGTAGGCATCCTGGAGATCCAAAGATGTCATAAAATCTCCTTTTTCTAGAATGCCTAGTATTTCTTGGATCGTCACCATCCTGAACGACTGACTCTTCAGGAAAGAGTTGAGTGCCCTGAGGTCTAGTATGGGCCTCCACTTTTTCTCCTTCTTGCGTATAAGAAAGAAGCGGGAATAGAATCCTTTCCCTCTTTGAGACGATGGAACTCGCTCGATCGCTCCTTTCTTCAACATCGCAGATATTTCTTGGAGCAGCAGTCGTAGATGTTTGTGCGGAAGCCTGCGGGGAGGGGTTGTAGGTGGGATGGTGGTGAATTCCAGGGAATGGCCGAATCTTATTAATTGGGGTACCCACCAATCTGTGGTGATGAGATGCCAATTTTCTAGGAAATGGGTCAATTTTCCTCCAATCTTTAATGAGGGATATAGTTGCTGGACTGGCTGGAGTAATTGGTCACTGGCATCCGCCAGTGCCCCTCTTCTGGTTTTTGCCCCTGAAGTTTGATCTCCCATAAGAAGTATGACGACCTTGTTGCTGCTTCTGTTGGTACTGGGATTTATTCTGGTAGGAATACGAGGACCTATTTTGATAGGATCCCCTGTAGGAGGACTGGCCCCTGGATTTGTTGCCTCGAAAGGACTGATTCCTTGCCTGCAAAGTACCAAGTGCTCTAGCAGTATCAGTGGCTTTCTTGATCGCTTGGAGCGCCTCGTCAATCTTGTCCCCGAAAAGGTGTTGGCCGTCGAAGGGCATGTCCAGCACCTTCGTCTGCACCTCTTGCCTGAATGATGTTGCCTTAAGCCATCCCTGACGGCGCAGGACTGCTGCCCCAGCTAGTTGTCGAAAGCCCGTCATGGCTACATCTATGGCACAATCAATGATCTCAGCTGCCGAGGTTTGACCCTCCGTAAGCAGTGCCTTGACCTCCTCCTGAACTGTGTCTGGCAGTTCCGCTATATATGGGGCTATATCTTCCCAAAGCTGGCGGTTATAACGCCCTAACAGGGCTATGGAGTTGGCCACCTTGATGGTCATGGCCGATGTCGTAGTAAACCTTTTACCGATTGTGTCCAACTTCCTGCCTTCCCTGTCCGGTGGGGCTGACAGAGGAGAGGAAGGGTTGGGAGAATTCTTTTGGCCCGCCTGGGTTACGACCGAATCCGGTTTCGGGTGCCCATTAAGGCAAGCTGGCGCTGTGGTTGGAGCCTTGTATTTTTTATCCAGGCGTGGAACAACCGCAGGTACAGAGGCCGGCGTCAGCATCAGTTTCTTCCCCTGGTCCCAGAGAAATTCTATTATTGGGATCGACTTCGTTGTCTTCTTTGTTTGCTCTTTGAAGTCATGTAAGAAGCACTCTGTCTCAGTCGATTCCATCACCATATGAAATCGCGTCGCTGCTCTTTCCACTATTCTATGGAAACCGCCAATATCCACTGGCGGTGAATCTGCTTGGCGCGGTTGGGGTGAAGCTGGGGAAGATGCCACATACTCTTCCTCCTCATCGTGATCCGTGTGGTCTTCATGGACTTCCCCCTCTTCCATTTCTTCAGCCTCCTCATCTGATGATTCTATCACCTGAGGTGGCACTTTCTCTTGGCGGACCTGAGTAGTTGGCAGTGTCTGTTTTGGGGCTGCCGCTGGTGTATTTGTAGTAGGCGTCGGGCCCCCTGTCTCAGTTGCCGGTGATTCCGGGAAACGCTGTTTGTAGTCCTGGATAAGGTATTTAAGGTCATTTACAGTTGAAACGGGAAGGCATACTATCGGGGTGACCTCCGTGCGAACCTGAGCTCGAAAAGAGTGTTCCTGGTAGCTCATCTCCTCCTGTTCTTCGTCCGTGCCCTGACATTTCACGTGAAGGTCTGAAGGGGAAGTAGCCTGATCCAGGAGTTCTCCTTCAGATTCCTCACTCTGGAGAATCTCCGTAGGCAAATGAGTTTGCACCTTACTTGGTGACGTTGTTTCTGGTGTAATCTGCTTCTTGGTCAGTTTGCCAGACACAGAACCTTTTGCAGGATCCCCTGCCGTAGTCATTGGTGTTGTCGACGGTGGTAGGGTCATAGACGACGTTTCTAGCAGCTTGGATTTCTTCCATGGCTCAGTAATGACCAATGTCGACGACTATTCCTCCGTCGACGGCACCCTCGTCGACGGCATGACCTTCGTCGACGGCGCCTCCGTAAACGATATTTTCTTCGTCGACGATGCTTTCGTCGACGATGCGCTCGTCAACGATTCATTCCTCGTCGACGTCTTCGTCGTCTACGTTTTCGTCGTCAACACTCCCGTCGACGGGCGGCTCTTCCTCGATGATGTCGTCGTCGACGGGGCAATCTTCGTCGTCGAGCTTTTGGGCGTCGACGACGGCTTCAGCAGTATTATAGATGGAATAGGTTTATCTGCTGACGATGATGGAGTGGTCGTCGTCGACGAGAAGACAGACGACGCTGTCGTCGTTGACACAGTCGTCGTCGCTGTGGAGACAAACTGGCGCCACAACTCTTTTTTGCGCTGAGGAGAATGTCGCAAGTTTGCTGGACGACTGGGTAGGCTTCTTAAAAGCCTGAGAATCCTTTTCAGACACTGAAGATTTTGTCGATCTCGCCTCTGAAGACTTCTTTTGTGCCTTCATAGGAGGAGTGTCTGAGGGGCCAGGGGACGCCACTCTTGGCCTCTTCAGGGAGACTTCAGAGGTCCTTGAAAAGCTTCCCTCTGAGGATTCCACGTTTTCCTTCTCCTTAAGCCTGTCCAGCCAGATGAGCAGGCGACCCTCTCTGTCCCTCAAGGTCTTGTGAGGGAAAGACCTACATATCTTACAGTCTTTAGGTATGTGGTCCGGATAAAGGCAATATAGGCAGAGGTCATGCTTGTCATCCACATGTAGCCTTTTCTTCCCACATGAAGAGCAGGCCCTGAAAAGGGCTTTCTTCTGGGATTCAGACATGCCAGAATTTTGAAGAAATAAATCACTTACTGCAGTGATAAGTGGCTTGAAGTAATCCTGTTCAAGATTTTGAAGAAAGAACTCACTTTTAAAAGTGAACAAGTTGGTTTTGAAGAGATCCTGAGGAGAACGCAGGCTGGAGACTCCCTAGCACAACGTGCGGTAGAAAATCTGAGGGACTGAGGCTCCTGTCAGGAAGGTTCTAGAGGGAGGTGATAGCTGATTGGCTGGCTCTAAGAGGTTTGGTCCTTTTTACATAAGGACAAGGGTAGGCTACTAAGGGGAGGCCCTTAGTCCTATTTTTCTCTATGTATGTCTATAGGACATTACTTTTCTATGTACCGGAGGCTCCCGTCTCGACGACGGGGAATGATTCAGGCATGTGAATCTATGAAAGACACCCCTAATACTGGATAACTACTTTTTAAGCGAACATGCCCATATGCATAAGCAAAATGCCGTCACTCACAGTCAAGAGAGCCACTGACTGAAGTGGGATGACCGACCTCCCAGTACTGTATGGTGTGGTGAGCAGAAGCAAACTGAATGACACCTGAATAGAACAATAGATGAATAGGGCTCATGCAGAGTGTTTCGCTAATGGAAAACAAAGATTAAAGTCCCTTTTCCCCACCAAACCTTTTTTATTCAAAAAGGTAAAAGCATACATGAAATAAACTGCCAAAAATACATTGGGTCAAAATTCAAATACTTCTTAAGAAAAAAGGCAAAGGATGGGTTTCAGAAATACTTGCTCAGCTTGTGATAAGGAGAGGGTGCTAAATTTTAACGCTTACATTCTAGCAGACTGTTGCAGTCCAGCTGCATGAAGGGTCAGTCTGTTCTGGGCAGTGGCTATAACGGTGTTTTAGACATAACCCTAGATCGCTCCTTTGCCCTCCTCCCTGGTGCGCCCACAATAGCTGCCATGAGGGCACTAAATGGATGGGTTTCGCAGCGGGACCTAGTAGATGCGTGGAGACACAGGAATCTGGATGATAGGATATATTCATTCTACTCTGGGCCCATAGATTACATGTCCGGCTTGATCGGATATTAGTGCCAGAAGATCTCTTACCAGTCATCGCAGATCCCCAATTTTTGGGGAGGACACATTCTGACTATAATCCGCACACACTGCAATTAGATTGGAACATAGACAAGTCACCAATCCCAAGAGGGAGGTTACAACCCGATACATTAATGGATGCAACATACCGAGAGTCTGTGGGTGAAGCGGTAGAACAAAATTTTGAGGTTAACGCGGGCTCTGCCTCGTCACCATTGATAGTATGGGACACTATCAAAACAGTTATTAGAAGACACTGCATAGGGGTGCAAGCGGGCATGTGCAAGCAATTGGAAAAATAACTTACTACCTTAGAGAAGACACTGGTGGTGTGCGAAAATGATGCGATTGCAGGATCAAATAAGCACTTAGCTGACCGTACGGAAGGCCACGCCCGACTGTTGGAAAGGATCCGCCGCCTGAACTATGCAGCGCATTCTGGGCGCACACAATACAAGAGAAAAGGCAGGCAGGCTCCTTGAATGGCTGATCCGAACAGAAGACACCGCTTCACCGGTCACCTCATTCCGCTCAGTACTAGGCACCACACTGTATTCACAAAGGGACATACATAGGGAATTCACGACTCATTACACTACACTTTATAAGGAACGCGTTACTTACCTGTAACTGCGGTTATCCAGTATTGGTATCTTTCATAGATTCACATGCCTGAATCATTCCCCGTCGTCGGGGTGGGAGTCACCGGTAAATAACAAAGCAATGTCTCAGTAGACATATATAGTAACAGGCCCCAAAAGGCCTTAGCTTAGTAAGCTATCCACGTCCTTATGTAAAATAGGACCAAATTTTGGCCAGTAGCCAATCAGCTAGCACCACCTGTAGGAGAGTAGGGTCTGCTTTCTATGTTCACCCCCACTTTTTGCTTTTGCTTTACTGGTTTTCGACTTGGATGTGGCTGTGGGCCTGCTAATCAGACCCACAGCCCTGCTGTTCTCTCTCTAAATTAATACTATGCACTTTAGGTGCATAACCCATTTGGATAGGATCACCTTATTGGCCCCTGTACAGTGTACCTTAGGTACCCAGGGCATAGCTGTACCCTAGGCCTACCAGGGGCTGCAGCATGTATTATGCCGCCCCTGGCCTGGCCTTCCATTATGACACAACTGGCTGATCACTAAGCTGGGGCAAGGTCGTGTAATCACCCCTTGCTTAGGTGTAGTATTCCTATACCTACCTTGTATATAGACACATGTAGGCCTTAACAATCCTGGAGGCAGAGTGCGTGGTAACATGTGAGATGGTGCTCTAGCATGAGCTGAGCCTGTCTGCAGCTTTCGGAACCATATCCTTATAGCTGTTCTATGATATAGCCTACCATATACTGTTAAAGTGCCTTATAATCTTAAACGGTTATGGTAACTATGGTTTGGCTTTATCGAAACATGTTGTGTAAGGTGTCTAACACTTTGGAATAATACCCCCATACCATTTCTGGGGATGAGGATATTATCCCTCCGTTCTAGAGGGAGAAGACATGCTGAAACCTACTTACCCGGTTAAAGTTAACCAGAGCCCCAGCATCACAAAATGGATGCTGCTGCCACGACACAAGTCTGACCTCCTGCCGCTGGGAGTGATCCCGGCACGGGAGGCTTGGACAATAGGTTTCCTGCCTTGGGAGGTGCGAGCACCACCCCAGACAGGCCTTAGTGTATTGGGGCAGGGAGGGATGAAAGAAACGAGACACTGCCTGGGGCACACAAGGTGCCCCATGCATAGTCCAGTTCAAACCGGTGCTGGGGCACTCCAGCCCCAGTCCTGGCGCAAAACTAGACAAAGGGAAGGGGGTGTAACCACCCCCCTCCCATGTCCCACACAAGGCGTGACCTAGCAGGCAACCCAGCCCCCCAGATTAGTATAAGAGTGGTAGCTGGGCCTCAGGAGATTAGATTATCCTGAACCTGCAACCTGAACAGAAACTCTGGACCTTCGACATTCGACGAAAGAAGAAGACTGAAGAATCTCCCTTGTGGCCAAGGAGTGGCTACCCTGTGCAAATAGGCACCATCAAGAGACTTACCCTTTGCTTTGCTGAAGTTCTACGAGGGACCAACTGCAGAGCCCGACCAGAGCCTTGACTTCCAGACTTCTCCGACCCTGATCCACATCCACAGCCGAGCTGAGATCCGTGGAGGCGACGAGAGACGTGGGACCGGCTACCTGGGAAAAGTGGCGAGTATCTTCCAGCGCAGCTTCTGAGGTACCCTCGAAGTTGTGCACCGGGGATTGAGAAGCCCCAACCCCAAGCACCATCTGCACCGAAGATCAGCCCCCCCACACTCCACGAGTCCTGCGTGGGGCCCTTCTGCATTTCCCGGCTTGCTGCGTCTGTCCGGTCGCTTGCCCGTTGGCTAGCAGCCTTTGCGACGACACACCTTTGAACTTCCACTGCTGGTTTGGCTCCTCCAGACTGGCTCCTGCTCCTCTGCAAAAGAGAAACACCCCAGACCTTCCTGGTCTGCACCAGAAGCAAGTCCTCCATTCTTCGTGGGTTCCGCTTGCCAAGGCTTGGTGAGTCCTAGTTAGACTTCGACGCCGCCGACAGCAAGAGCCTTCGTGGGACAGCTCGCCTCCTGGTCCTGGTCGTCCTCGACGTCTCCTGGTACCTGTGGCTGCTGCGACAAGCTTCACCTCTTCACCTGCAGTCTTCACTACATCGCCTGGTTCCTTCCTGGTTCCACGTGGTCACTGGCTAGTGACCTTGACTCTGTCCCTTCTGCTTGCAGGTACCCTTCCTTCTTGATCCCGGCCTTGGGATCCACCGGACACTCTTCACTGACTGCCTGTCAGCAACTTTCCTTCAGACATCCATAGAAGTCCACGACGAAACCCGACGCAAGTTCACACCTATGCACCCGCAGCCCGTGGGCTAGGTAACTTGGGTTCTTCGGTGCTCACAAGGGTAGTGACTATCCTAGGGTCTAGTTTCCGAGTCTCGACTTTCTAGCTATACCAGAAGTGTCCTAAAACTGCTTATTTCAGAACTGTACTATTTCTATCGATTATACGCATTACGCGCAAGTGTTTCCACTCTGCACCTGAATCCCGTGGGCCTCCCACTTCCTAACTGTTGGTAGTGTAGTGTAGCCCCAGCGATGGCCTAGGCCTATTCCATTTCCGTGACAGTGGTCCTTATACCACTTCTTTAGTATATGGTTTGCGTGGCCCCTAGGGCCTAACTGTATTACTTACCTGTGTGACTTAATGTATGCTTGAATAAGACTGTGTTGTACTTACCTCGAATCTCATAAAGAGTGCTGAGGGTTTGACTAGAATAAATACACTTTATTTTATATATATATATATATATATATCTGTTGTGGTGTCCTTTCATTTGGTATTCAAGGGATTATATATGGTATCACAGCTGGCTTCACATACCATTCAGAGTTTAGCCTAAGACTGCTCTTGTCCATGCTACCACTAGGATAGCTGGTCTATAAGGTTGACTTTACAACCAATCACCATAAGGGTTGTTTGGACTGATATAAGGTGTACACTAGAACTAGTGACATCATACATAAGGCCAACTTCTCACACCACCCTCTAGAACCTTCCTGGAAGGAGCTCTAGTCCCTCAGATTTTCGTGAGCACAGTGCTAAGTAGTTGTATCACTGAGAGATCCAAGAGAGCCCTTCCAGGGGAGGCGGGTGGGTTGCATGTGAATCTATGAAAGAGACCAATACTGGATAACCGCAGTTACAGGTAAGCAACGCGTTCCTTATCCAGTATTAGGGTATCTTTCATAGATTCACATGCCTGAATCAGAGTAGTAAGCAATGATAAGCACATTTCGAAAGGTATATCACATATCCAGCCACTAGATAATAACATATCCATGTGAAAAACAAGAAGCACTAGAAAACAAAGACTCAGCCAATGTATACATTACAGTGCGAAATAGGCGTAAAAAAGGCAAGGATGGTGGAATGAAAGAAAGGGCTCACCTCTACTGAAATAGATGGCGGAGTACCGCTTGACCCACTGACGCATCCTTCATGATCTCCATGTCCAGGCAGTAATGCTTGGTGAATGTATGCGGCGTCTTCCATGTGGCCGCTCTACAAATGTCTACAATGGGCACCCCTGCAAACAGTGCCATGGAAGTAGACACGGCCCTTGTGGAATGGGCACGAACTGTTGATCGCAGCGGACGTCCCGCCTGTTGATGACAGAAGGTGATGGCTGAAGAAATCCAGCGGGTTTGGTGAGCGGTAGCCCTTTTCGAGGTCTACTGTACGCTACAAAGAGTTGATTAGACTTACGAAATGATTTCGTTCTATCAATGTAAAACTTTAGGCAGCGCTTAATGTCCAAGGAATGTAGAGTTTTCTCCGCCACTGTTTGTGGATTCGGGAAGAATGAACGCAGCACAATAGGTTCGTTAAGTTGGAACTGAGATGGAACTTTAGGAATAAACGTTGGATTTGTGAGGAGAAGGACCCTATCCTGTTTGAACTGAAGGAACGGGTCTTGGATTGAGAACGCTTGGAGCTCCCCCACTCGCCTTGCCGAGGTAAGGGCCAACAGGAGCGCAACCTTCCAGGAGACATACTTAAGGTCTGCTCTATGTATTGGCTCAAATGGGTGTTTCATTAGTTGAGCTAAAACTGTGTTGAGATGCCAAGCCAGTGGAACAGGCTTTACTGGAGGAAATGTTCGAAACAGCCCTTTAAGGAATTGCTTAATGAGTCTATGAGACCATAATGATGGACCTGTAGAGGATCTCCTGAAGCGTGATATTGCTGCTAGGTGGACCTTAATGGAGGCATGAGCAAGACCAGATTTTGCCAGATGCAGGAGGTACAGCAAGACTTGCTCCGGGGTGGAAGAAAGAGGGTGTAACCTGTTTGTTTTACACCAGATACAGAATCTCTTCCATTTGAGTGAATACGTTTTGTTGATACTATCTGCTCGAGCTAGAATTTGTCTGCAGTCCGGAGGAATGTCTAAGCCCTGAAACTCTCTGAACTCAGGAGCCATGCTGATAACCTGAGAGATGCCGGATCCGGATGTTGAACCTGCTGATTGTGGAGCGTTAGAAGAGATGGAAACGGCTTCAATTTGATTGGAGGTTCCAGGGAAAGGAGGTGAAGTTCCGTGAACCAGTGTTGGCGTGGCCAAGCTGGAGCTATCAATATTAGAGTGCAGGTCTCCGCTTTCATCTTCCTTAGTACCCTGGGAATCAGGGGAAACGGCGGAAAGGCGTACGCAAAGACGTTGCACCATGCAATCGAAAAGGCATTCCCCAGGGACCCTGGTTGGGGATGCCAGCTTGCAAAGTGTTGGCATTTGGTGTTTTGCTGGGTGGCGAAGAGGTCCAGAAGAGGGGTGCCCCATTGAGAAAATATGTTGCTGAGGACTAGTTGATCCAGCTCCCACTCGTGGCATGCTGCCTGTCTCCTGCTCAGATAATCTGCCAACACGTTGTGTGCAACTGGAACATAATCTGCTCGGAGAGAGATGTTGTGACGGAGCAGCCAGTTCCAAATTTTTGCGACTCGCGCGAAAGTGTCAGTGAGCGAGTTCCTCCCTGTTTGTTCAAACAGTGCATTGTCGTGGTGTTGTCTGTTCGGACAAGCACTATGGAGTTTTTGATTCTTGGAAGGAAGGCCACCAGAGCTAGATAGACTGCGCGTAGTTCTAGAAGATTGATATGAAGTATCTTCTCTGAAGGGGACCACTTTCCGCTTATCTGCAGTTCTTGAAGGAAAGCCCTCCCAGCCCTCTAAGGAGGTGTCCGTGGTGATTATATGAGGAGCAGCAGGAAGCAAGAAAGGCAAGCCTTGAGAAAGGCTCTGGGGGCAAACCCACCATCGTAGAGCCTGTTTGATCCCAGGAGTCACGTGGATGATGTCGTCGAAGGACCCTGCACACTGGACCCACTGTGCTTCCTGAAGGGGTCGCATCCGAAGACGGCAATGTGGGACTAATAGGATGCAAGAAGACATCATCCCGAGTAGGAATTTGAAGAGACGCACTGACAGCGTCTCTCTGGACATTATCCGGAGCGCTAAAGACCGAAGTTTGTCCTTGCGTTCCTGTGATGGGAATGCTTTTCGCCGTATGGTGTCTAGTGTAGCTCCCAGAAATTGCATGCGCTGAGACGGCTGCAAGACAGACTTGCCCTGGTTGAGAGTTAGTCCCATCGAAATCGAATCGAATCGAAAAGCCTCAGACAAGCGTTGGAAGACCTTGTCGCGCCTTCTAGAGATGGAGACTTGATAAGCCAGTCGTCTAGATATCGGAAGACCTGGTGATGGCGTAGGTTTGCAGCCACTGGAGCTAGACATTTGGTGAAAATGCGTGGCGCCGATTTGAGCCCAAATGGCAGAACCCAAAACTGGTAATGTCTGCCCGCCATCATGAATCGTAGGAATTTTTTGTGGTTGCGGTGTATTGGTATATGAAAGTAGGCATCTTGTAGGTCTAGCGACACCATGTAGTCGTTCGCATTGAGTAGATGTAATACCTCCTGAATGGTGATCATACGAAACAACTGCTTCTTTAAAAACTTGTTCAGGTTCCTCAAGTCCAATATAGGTCTCCATTTTTTCTCCTTTTTCCGGATGAGGAAGAAGCGGGAGTAAAACCCTTTTCCCCGTTGGCTTGGGGGAACTCTCTCTATAGCTCCCTTTTGGAGCATAATCTTCACTTCTAAAAGTAAAGGACGTAGATTTTTGTGAAGCATTTGGCGGGGAGGGGTTTGAGGAGGGATCTGTATGAATTCTAGAGAATGGCCGAATAGTACTAATTGTAGGACCCAACGGTCCGTAGTTATTTTTTGCCAATTTGGGAGAAATTGGGATATTTTTCCGCCAATCTTGGAGGGTGGAGAGAAGTTTGAAGCCGGCTGTAGTTGACAGTCATTGCCGCCGAGCGGCGCCCTTTTGTCTTCCTCCTTTGCCACGAAAGGAAGATTTTGGGTATGAGGATTGCTGTCGCTGCTGGTATTGCGGATGGTATTGCTGGGAGGAAGAGAAGGAAGAACGTTGTTGAAATTCTCCCCTAGTGGAAGTGTGACCTCTTCCTCTTGAACCACGAAAGGAAGGGTTCCGAAATTGTAAAGTACCCAAAGCACTGGCGGTATCAGTATCTTTTTTAATACCCTGCAATGCCTCATCAATATGAGCGCCGAAGAGAAGTTGGCCATCATATGGCATATCCAGCACTTTAGTTTGGACCTCCGGCCTGAAGGAGGTTGCCTTGAGCCAACCCTGGCGTCGAAGGACTGCTGCGCCGGCTAGTTGTCTAAATCCGGTCGAAGCAATATCCATTGCGCAGTCTATAAGCTCAGAGGCAGATCTTTCCCCCTCTAGCAGGATCTTCCTTGCCTCTTCTTTTGACTCCTCTGGCAGGTCTGCCAAGTATGGCGCAATGTCCGCCCACATCTGACGATTGTAACGTCCCAACAGTGCAAGGGCGTTGGAGACATTGAGGAAAAACGTTTGCCTATGTTTTCCAGTCCTCTACCCTCCTTATCTGGTGGAGCTGTCAACAGAGCAGCTGGGTTGTTTAACTTCCTCTGTGCAGCCTGAGTAATGACAGAGTCCAGCTTTGGATGGCCTGTGAGACAAGCCGGAGCGGTGTCTGAAGCTTTATATTTTTTATCCAGCCGTGGTAGTACAGGAGGGACCGATGAAGGGTTTTGCACAATCTTTATGCCTTGTTCCCAAATGTATTCTATTATTGGAATCGCCCGGACAGACTTCTTAAAAGGATCCTTAAATCATAAAGGAAACAGTCTTGTTGGTGCGAGGGCATTGGAATCTGGAAGCGCTGGGCCGCTCTTTCTATGATGTTATGAAAACCGCCAATGTCTTCTGGCGGCGAGTCGGCCGCGGTACGAGCAGGGGACACCGGACAGGGAAGGATGTAGTCATCGCATTCATCCTGGTGAGACTGAATTTCCTGAAGCTCTCCTTCAGGCTCCCCCTCATCTTCGTCGTCCGTGGTGGGACGAAGTGGCGATGTGACAGGCTCTGACTGCAAAACCAATGGAGGCGGTCGTGGCCATGGTGTTGGAGGCCCAGCTGGCATCGGGGAAGGTGCCGGCGTCGGAAACAGTTGATTATAATCCGAAATCAGGAATTGGAGATCCGTGACCAGATGGGGGCTGCACGTATTCCTGAGGTGAAACCTCCTGATATTCCTGTTTAATGTCCTCATAGTCCGAGACATCTTGATATTTTACGTGTAGTTGCGATGGACTTGTCGCCGCAGGAAAGACACTGGCGTCATCCGAGTCTTCATCGTCAAAAAGGTGAGTCGGAGGCAAGGTTGGGACCTTACTGGGTGAAGTGAGGGCCGGAGTCAGTGCACGTTTAGTTATTTTTAGGTGCACATAAGTACTTTGCATATCAGAATCCATAACCGTCGACGGGCCCGTCGACGGTAGAGTTGTAGATGGTGAAACAGGTATCATTTGCATTTGAGACGTTGTCGACGAGGTAGTCGCCGACGGTGTCGTCGTCAGCGGCAAAGATAGTGATGATGATGGCCCCCTCGTCGACGACGATGTCGACGACGATGGTTTCGTAGACTGTGCTTTCGTCGTCGACGGCGCTCTCGTCGTCGACTGTGCTCTCGTCGATGATGGCTTCGTCGACGGTGTCCCCTGGTATCCGATGATGTAGACGAGGAAGCTTTCGTTGGTGTCGTCGTCAACGCTCCCGTCGGCAGTTTAATCGACGACGATGATTTTTTAATGGCCAATGTCGACGAGATAGCTTTACCTGCCGTCGACGATGGAGTGGTCGTCGAAGACAGAGTGGGATGTAACCGCAGACAGTGTCGCCGTCGACGAGGTAACAGATTGCTGTCGACGGAGATCTTCTCGTCGTCGAAGCCACCGTTGACGAGGTCGTCGTCGACTGGGTGGAGACTGGTTTCTTAAAGGTATGTGGTACAGCCTTAGGAGAAACAATCCCTGGCGGAGACAAGGCCAGGACCTCTGAAGACTTTTTGTGCGTCTTCTTTTGAGGTGGCTGCGACGAAGGGTCCGGAGATGACACCCTTGGTCTTTTATGTGAGGAGTGAGAAGAGATAGAAGAACCCTCACTTTCCTCAGAGGACACAACAGTTTCCTTGTCCTTCAGCCTTTGCAGCCAGATTAAAAGGCGCCCTTCTCGGTTTTTCAGGGTCTTAGATGAAAAGGTACGACATACCTTACAGTTTTTCGAATTGTGGCTAGGATAAAGGCAATAAAGACAGTCCTTATGCTGGTCGTCCACGTGAAGCCTCTTCTTCCCACATGAAGTACAGGATCTGAACAGTCCCTTCTTTGGGGTATCAGCCATGACGAAATCAAGGAAGTTTGTTAGCAAGAAACACTGGAAATCCAGAAGAAATGAGCAGAGCTCAGTGGAGACTCCCTTAGCACGACGTGCGGTAGAAAATCTGAGGGACTAGAGCTCCTTCCAGGAAGGTTCTAGAGGGTGGTGCTAGCTGATTGGCTACTGGCCAAAATTTGGTCCTTTTTTACATAAGGACGTGGATAGCTAACTAAGCTAAGGCAATTTGGGGCCTGTTACTATACATGTCTACTGAGATATTGCTTTGTTATTTACCGGTGACTCCCACCCCGACGACGGGGAATGATTCAGGCATGTGAATCTATGAAAGATACCCTAATACTGGATAAGTACGCGACACTAGCTATGCCCGAAGATATTCAAGGGTACCTAGTAGACATTCAGCTGCCACAGATCACACCTGAACAAAGGCTGGAACTAGGTGACCCCATTCTCCTAGATAAAATAAGAGCAAGTATAAGTGCTCTAGCAACAGGTAAAACACCTGGTCCGGATGACTTACCGGCAGAAGTTTATAAGGTACATTGGCACCTCAGCTTAAGAAAATCTGACACCTCGTTAACTGATACTATGCTCTCAGCCACACCAAATGAAGCGCTGCTGATCTCTCGTCCTAAGCCAGGCAGAGACCCATTATTGCTAGGGTCGTACAGGCCACTGGCGCTACTAAACACGGAATATAAGATCCTGGCGTTTAGGATAGCTGCAAGGCTGGCACCGCTGGTACAAACTTTGGTGCATACGGACCAAAATGGGTTTGTCCCCACTAGAAGCACAGCGCTTAATATCTGCAGGCTCTTCAGGGTACAGAAATATGCTGCAGACACCTGGCCTCGCTCAGGCTGTTTGGTGTTGGATTTAGAAAAGGCCTTCGATTCTCTGGAATGGTCGTATTTATTGGAGGTACTACGAGGATATGATTTTGGGGACTTATTCCTCCATATGATCAGACTGCTTTACATGCAACCCTCCGTCAGAGTCCAGATAGGACAGCTAACATCGGAAAATGTAAAGATCAATAGAGTTACTAATCAGGGCTGCCCTCTGTCGCCACTCCTTTTCTCGCTTGCAATAGAGCCATTGGCAACACGGCTCCGCAGAGAGGGTGAGGACTGGAGTATCTGGCTGGGGGATGGTCTGCACGCTGTCTTTTTTTTTGCAGACGATCTATTAATATACCTGAAAGCCCTACATAATGTACCTCCCTCCCTAGCAGACACTCATGGAAATTTTGAGAAGGTATCAGGACTTAACGTGAACTGATCAAAATCATCTCTATACGCCTTCCGAGACGAGACCACAGACCCGAACCTCTACATTAATAACTCGCTCCTCCACTGGCAGCCAAATTCTTTCCAGTTCCTGGGTATATTCATATACCGGGATCCCACTGACATACTGGAAGGGGATCTGGTCAGGGCAGTAGCTGCTATACGAGCACAGATCAAGTTCTGGAAGGTGCTCCCACTTAATGTGATGGGTAGAGTACCTTTGTGCAAGATGGTAGTACTACCCAAACAATTATATTATTTCTCCAATCTACTGGTTTATGTCCCAGCCAAGATATTTCGTGAACTTGAGCAGATGACCCGAGGACTTATTTGGAGCTCGGGCCGTCCAAGGATAGCATTATGCAAACTCTACGCTCCTACTGACAGGGGAGGTCTGGTAGTGTCCAACTTGGAACAATATTATCTGGCAGCACAACTGCAGCGGGTGACAAAGTGGTTCGGTGGACATGGTCTGGAAGACACAGCCTCGATGCTGCCATCATGGTCCCAAACTCAGATACACCACCTGTTTCACCCGATTACCCGCCTTGCCAGCCCCTCGCAGGCTTGTCTGGAATTGGCCCATCGGTGCTATAGGAGAAGCCTATATCTTACCAAAAATACGGTGCCTTATGCCCCGTTACCACTTTTGGGGACCCACAGAGAAAAAGTAGGCACCTACACCGGGGCGCTTACATATTGACTTGCAGCTGAGTTACATACACTGGGAGATCTATACGTTGATGGAGAACTGATACCATTTGAGACCTTCGCAGAGGAAAACGACTTACCAGCAGGACAATTCCTATTGCACAACTCAATAAAGAGATCGCTCTCAGCGGCGTGGGGAGACATAACTGTAGAGCCAAAGATGCATCTCTTGATACAATATTTCCATATGATGGGCAATGGGTCGCACATAGTACACTGGCTGGTGGAGGCACTAGGATTTAGGCCTTTTCTTTGGGCCTACTTGTGAGAAGTTGGCCTGATGTATGATGTCACTAGTTCTAGTGTACACCTTATATCAGTCCAAACAACCCTTATGGTGATTGGTTGTAAAGTCAACCTTATAGACCAGCTATCCTAGTGGTAGCATGGACAAGAGCAGTCTTAGGCTAAACTCTGAATGGCATGTGAAGCCAGCTGTGATACCATATATAATCCCTTGAATACCAAATGAAAGGACACCACAACCGATATATATATATAAAATAAAGTGTATTTATTCTAGTCAAACCCTCAGCACTCTTTATGAGATTCGAGGTAAGTACAACACAGTCTTATTCAAGCATACATTAAGTCACACAGGTAAGTAATACAGTTAGGCCCTAGGGGCCACGCAAACCATATACTAAAGAAGTGGTATAAGGACCACTGTCACGGAAATAGAATAGGCCTAGGCAATCGCTGGGGCTACACTACACTACCAACAGTTAGGAAGTGGGAGGCCCACGGGATTCAGGTGCAGAGTGGAAACACTCACGCGTAATGCGTATAGTCGATAGAAATAGTACAGTTCTGAAATAAGCAGTTTTAGGACACTTCTGAAGCAACTAGGAAGTCGAGACTCGGAAACTAGACCCTAGGATAGTCACTACCCTTGTGAGCACCAAAGTACCCAAGTTACCTAACCCACAGGCTGCGGGTGCATAGGTGTGAAGTTGCGTCGGGTTTCGTCGTGGACTTCTATGGATGCCTGAAGGAAAGTTGCTGACAGGCAGTCAGTGCAGAGTGTCCGGTGGATCCCAAGGCCGGGATCAAGAAGGAAGGGTACCTGCAAGCAGAAGGGACAGAGTCAAGGTCACTAGCCAGTGACCACGTGGAACCAGGCGATGTCGTGAAGATTGCAGGTGAAGGGTGAAGCTTGTCGCTGCAGCCACGGGTACCAGGAGACGTCGAGGACGACCAGGACCAGGAGGCGAGCTGTCCCACGAAGGCTCTTGCTGTCGGCGGCGTCGAAGTCGAACTAGGACTCACCAAGCCTTGGCAAGCGGAACCCACGAAGAACGGAGGACTTGCTTCTGGTGCCGACCAGGAAGGTCTGGGGTGCTTCTCTTTTACAAGGAAGCGGGAGCCAGTCTGGAGGAGCCAAACCAGCAGTGAAGATTTCAAGGTGTGTCGTCACAAAGGCCGCTAGCCAACGGGCAAGCAACCGGATAGACGCGGCAAGCAGGAAAATGCAGAAGGGCCCCACGCAGGACTCGTGGAGTGTGGGGGGCTGATGTTCGGTGCAGATGGTGCTTGGGGTTGGGGCTTCTCAATCCCCGGTGCACAACTTCGAGGGTACCTCAGAAGCTGCGCTGGAAGATACTCGCCACTTTTCCCAGGTAGCCGGTCCCACGTCTCTCGTCGCCTCCACGGATCTCAGCTCGGCTGTGGATGTGGATCAGGGTCGGAGAAATCTGGAAGTCAAGGCTCTGGTCGGGCTCTGCAGTCGGTCCCTCATAGAACTTCAGCAAAGCAAAGGGTAGTCTCTTGATGGTGCCTGTTTGCACAGGGTAGCCACTCCTTGGCCACAAGGGAGATTCTTCAGTCTTCTTCTTTCGTCGAACGTCGAAGGTCCAGAGTTTCTGTTCAAGTTGCAGGTTCAGGATAATCTAATCTCCTGGGGCCCAGCTACCACTCTTATACTAATCTGGGGGGCTGGGTTGCCTGCTAGGTCACGCCTTATGGGTGGGACCCGGGAGGGGGGTGGTTACACCCCCTTCCCTTTGTCCAGTTTCGCGCCAGGACTGGGGCTGGTGTGCCCCAGCACCGGTTTGAACTAGACTATGCATGGGACACCTTGTGTGCCCCAGGCAGTGTCTCGTTTCATTCATCCCTCCCTGCCCCAATACACTAAGGCCTGTCTGGGGTGGTGCTCACACCTCCCAAGGCAGGAAACCTATTGTCCAAGCCTCCCTTGCCGGGATCACTCCCAGCAGCAGGAGGTCAGACTTGTGTCGTGGCAGAAGCATCCATTTTGTGATGCTGGGGCTCTGGTTAACTTTAACCGGGTAAGTAGGTTACAACATGTCTTCTCCCTCTAGAAGGGAGGGATAATATCCTCATCCCCAGAAATGGGATGGGGGTATTATTCCAAAGTGTTAGACACCTTACACGACATGTTTTGATAAAGCCAAACCATAGTTACCATAACCGTCTAAGATTATAAGGCACTTTAAGAGTATATGGTAGGCTATATCATAGAACAGCTATAAGGACATGGTTCCGAAAGCTGCAGACAGGCTCAGCTCATGCTAGAGCACCATCTCACATGTTACCAAGCACTCTGCCTCCAGGATTGTTAAGGCCTGCCATAGGAGTGACTGATAGGTACACATGTGCCTATATGTAAGTTAGGTATAGGAATACTACACCTAAGCAAGGGGTGATTACACGACCTTGCCCCAGCTGAGTGATCAGCCAGTTGTGTCAGAATGGAAGGCCAGGCCAGGGGTGGCATAATACATGCTGCAGCCCCTAGTAGGCCTAGGGTACACCTATGCCCTGGGTACCTAGGGTACACTGTACAGGGGCCAATAAGGTGATCCTATCCAAATGGGTTATGCACCTAAAGTACATAGTATTAATTTAGAGAGAGAACAGCAGGGCTGTGGGTCTGATTAGCAGGCCCACAGCCACATCTAAGTCGAAAACCAGTAAAGCAAAAGCAAAAAGTGGGGGTGAACATAGAAAGCAGACCCTACTCTCCTACATCTACCCCGTCCCGAGTGCCCGTGGGCTCCTGCAAAGCATTTCCTCACGAGGCATCTTCGCGATCCCTTGCCCGTTGGCTGTGGGTCCCCTGAAGACTTTCTGATAGAACCAAAGGGCTCCCCTGGTTGCTCAAGGCCTGCCCTCACTTACCCTCGCTGGGTGAGTCCCTCAGACCTTGCTGGTCTGCTCCATTGACTAAATTCACTTTTCACGAGATTTGCTGTTGCCAAGGCTTGTTGGCTCCAATCCGGTTGCTGACACCGCAGTCAGCTGCAGACGTCATGGGACACTCCGAATGCAGCTGCTGGTCATCGTCGATCCCTCCTGGACCTCGTGAGCGAAGAATCAAAACATCCATGATCACCTGAAACCCCTCGACATCCGTGGGCATCCATCTTCCTGGCCCCGGGTCACTGGCAAGTGACTGTGAACACTGTCCCTTCTGCTTTCAGGTCATCTTCATCCTGAATCCAGCCTTGGATTCCACCGGACACGTCTCCAGTCTTCGCAAGCAGCAAATCTTCTTTGGCTTCCATTGAAAACAGCAACGCGACCCGACACCAAAAGACACCTATGCACCCGGCTTCCCTGGGTGAGGTAACTCATGCACTCCGGTGCCCTAGTGTGTGTTGGTCCTCGAATTACTTACCTTGCAAGTAGCTTGCTTGACTTCCTCAAAGTACCCTAAAAGTTTAAAAATCCAACCGCGACTTGCTCCACTGAAATCAATAGGGAACCCGCGGCTGTGTTCTCACACTGCACGCGTCTCCCGTGGGTCTTTTACTTACCTGCCTTGGGTGGATTAGTGAAGCCCCAGCGATTCTACAGGCCCTAGGCCTTGTCCCCTTGCAATTCGACTTTCCTAAACCTCTTTTTTAGTATATGGTCTGGTACGCCCCTAGGGCCCCAGCCATATTTGTGCTTAACATTGTGAAACGTTGATATTTGAATGTGTTCCTGACTTCTCTTTATGAGATTAGATTAGTAGAGTGTGTCTAGAAATAAATACATATATATATTGGATATATATACCTGTGTGGTGTCCTTTCATTTGGTAATTCAAGAGATTATAAGGTAAAACAAGCTGCTTTAAATTCTTCTGAAACTTAGCCTGAAGGCTGCTCTCCACAGCTACCACTAGGATAGCTTTCTTTAAAGGGTTGTCTTAAACCTATCTACCATAAGAGTCGAATTGGACTGGTGCAAGGTGGCCACTATAACTAGTGACCAGCATATGCCAGGCCAACTTCTCACACAATCATAGTAAGATTATCTTGACTTCTCATATTTACAGCCTGTAGTGTCTTGCGAGTTAATGATGGAATCCTTTTGGCTCCTGATGAACTCCGTAGAGCTATGGCGTAATGGATAGAGTGTATTGTAGGGAAGGTTACTTTAGAATGTGGAGTTTGCAGTTACACGTGGATGAATAAAGACGTATGATAACAAGCTCAGTGTGTGGCATAGTCATTTACGGGTAACCCAACTGGGAAGAAGCTACAAATGGTGACGAGAAAGGAGATAAGTAACCCAACGATCGACAGTGCTCTGAGAGGTTGCTGTGGTCCAGGCAAGCTGCTTATGCGTGCCATGTGTGTCAAAGTACAGAATCAATGCTGAGTACATGTGGAGTCAAAGTGCAGTTCCAGCAGCTGTGTCGCAGTTTAACCCCTTCGATGCGCGTGACGGAGTGGTTCCGTCACGTGCGTCGGTCGCGCTGTGCGGATGACGGAACCACTCCGTCACGGCCCCGCCCGCGCAAGAACCCTTCAGCACAGCGCGGTAATCCGCGCCGCGCTGAAGGGTTTAAAACAAAAACATTTACAGAGAATCTACATGTCGTTGGACGAGACCCTGTTGGTCAGGCAATATATAAAAGTACCGCTTTACTACGCAACATAGAGCCATACCTAATACAGAGAGATAATTCTGCAATTACAAGTGCTGCCAAGGAGAGATCAACCTGGTGTGGAAAAGTACAAAGCGACAGTCAAACGTAAGAACGCTGCGCCTATAAGTGCTGCGAGGCAGTGATCAACCAGGTGTAAGCAAGTGTACCCAGACAACAGAGCAAAGTGGCCTAGATGCAAAAAATGGTGGTCTGCTTGCCAGAAGTAATCGAAGAGAGAATTCATACTGCAGCACAGAGCAAAGCAGCCCAAGTAGAAGTGCCTGGGGCTGTGCTTACGGAACCGTCCATAACTGAATAGATAAGCCACCAAAGCCATGGAGTGGGGCTCAGAACAACTCTACATGTCTCAAGAGTGAAGTCAGTGAGGGTTTCCACTTAATGGCAGGTTGTTCTGATGGAGACCAAGAGGAAAATTGCGTTTCCAGTTATCAATGTTGATACGGAGGCCAGTACGTAACAAGGTGTCAAGAGAATGAGCTAGGAACAGTGGCCAAAAGGCTGCTACGTCCCGCCTCATTAAGTTCCACACTGGTCTATCTTTCCTGAAACCACCATCATTCAGTTTACCATAAAGCAAAATATTGGTGAATGATAGACTACTTATCTTGGAGAGTTAAGCAACTTGTTTTAACAGATTTAATCATGTAGTGTAGGTTAAAAGAAAATGAATCACCATGTATACATAAAAATATGTCTATTTATTACAGAACGCTCACTAACACATTGGTATATCTCCTGCCCAGAGATATAAACACAAATACACAATACTTCAATTGTAATCAGTTAAGTAAGCACAAACTACAGTGGAATGCATATGCAATCCAAGATGGGACTTTAACCAGGAGATTCAGAGGAGCAAGGAACAACCCAAGGTAAGTACCCAGGAACCACACGGAGGCTGTGTGCATAGTGGAAACACAGCCGCGTGTCCAACAGAAGTCAACAGGAAAGTCGCAGTTGTGGTTATGAAGAAAAATAACTCTTCCCATTGGACCCTGAAGAAACCCTATGAAAAACAAAAGGTGGCGAGTCACCCCACCCGTGGATACCCCAGGAACCAGGATACCTGCACCAGGAAAGCAGGGTGCATAGGTATGAAGTGATGGCAGAAACCGCTGCAGACCACAATGGAGAACTTCAGGAAAGATGTCGCTGGAGAAGACTGTGCAAGAGTTCGTTGAAATCCAAGGGTAGATTCTTGAAGTGAAGAACCTGCAAGCAGAGGGGACAGAGTCTATGCCACTCGGAGGTGACCAGGAGGCATGGAAGGGCAAAGCCCACCGATGTTGGATGGTTCAGGAGAGTTGACAGTGACCTTGTCGCTACAGCTGTGGGGACAAGGCGATGCTGAGGAAGACCAGGATCCGTGCATGAGCTGTCCCACGTCAGAAGTCGAGAACCAGAGAGTCGGGTTCCGGCGGGAGCACCAACAAGCCTTGCCAGCTGCAACAGGTGTGGAAAGCAAAGAAAGAGCACCGCTGGGACCAGCAAGGTCCAAGGAACACACTACAAGCAGGGGAGCCCACTGGCGCAGAAGACCCTCGAGAGGACACACAGGCCGAAGGCACAGGAGTCACAAGAGGACCTTGAGCAGGTCACTAAAGATGAAGGCCCCCAGTGCAAAGGATGCAGTGAGGACCCTGTACTTGGCAGGAAGAGATTCTGGAGCTTCTTGTAGCTTGAAGGTCTCTGGAGTGCAGAGCCAACAAGCCTTGGCAATGGCAACCCGACACAGTGCACAGAGGTTTGGTGCCAGCAGTTCTGACGAGGGATACAGACCACAAAATTGCAGAGAGGACAGGTCAGGCCTAGAGGGAGTTGCAGAACCACCACTTGTGTGGCTGAGCCTTTCGAAGTCCATGGGACGTCAGGAGCAGCAGACCGGTCAGCTTCTTTGCGATGCCTGGAGATGCAGGGGAGTGACATAGTTAGCCATTGTGTAGTGACGGATCGCCACTATATGTATCAAAATGGCTGGCCACACTTACAAAGCCTGGAGGATGTAGGGGCACCCTCACACTTACAGTCAAGCACCCTGCCTTCGTGACCGAAAGGCCTGGCATAGGGGTGACTAACAGGTTTTAAATGTAGCGACCTCAGATAAGAAAACTATCTGTCGTGAGAGGTGCAAGCACCAACTCACACAAGCTGCAATGGCAGCCCTGTACTCACAGTTTGAGTGGTCTCTTATGGGTGTCACAATACATGCTGCAGCCCATGGGAGCCCCTGGTGTACCTATGCCCTGGGTAACTTAGACACATATACTAGGTACTTACAAGGGTACACCAGTAGCCATTTGTGGAGGTACAGAAGTACTCACCATAGTCAAATTTAGGGAGAAAACACAGTGACTGTGGTCCCGATTAGCAGGATCCTAGTCAGACTAGTCAAAAACATCCGACACCAGGCAAAAAGTAGGGGTAACCATGCTAGAAAGATCCTGCCTTCCTACAACTTGCACACTCAAATACTGCAAGTTCAATGATGAAGTTGTACATCTCAGGGTCACTGATGAATGCTTCTCAGATTAATTCAGACAGCAAATACTGAGAGAAACTGAGTCTGGAACAAGTGTTAATGGCTACTAGAGCTGAAGAGCGTGCCGATGGACAAGCTAACATGGAGGCTGGAGGTGCCCAGAATAAATCAATCATGTGTGAAAAGCAAGTCAAAGCAAAAGACAAAGGCACAAGGTGATGTCTACACGTAAAACCTGATATTTTAGACGATTTTTGTTTCAACACGACAACAAATGTCCCGGCATTGAACAGATATGTAAGAGCTGTGAGAAGGAGAACCTTTTTGCAATGGTGTGCAAAGTAAAGGAAAAAACAAGTGCACAATGGCGCAAAGACAAAATGGCCACCGGAACGTTTCAGGAGCAACATTCGACACACCCACAAGGTCCAGCAGAGACATCAGGTATGACAAGATGACACTGAACGAAGTCGATTGTCATCTAAATCATGGTCAAGCAGTTCCTCCATGACAGTATCAAGAGAAAGTAAAGATGGTTGTGACGCGTCGCTATTTATTTCAGAAGTGCGTGCACATGTTGGACTGGCTGTATGTGAAGAACAATGTCAGAACAGTCTACACATGACTAATCACCAAAGTCATTTTAACAATTTTTCGAAAATTACACGGAAAGTAAATGGTTGTTCGATACTTATCATCAATAGTGGTGCGTCGATAAACATTAATCCAGAGGAGAAATAGAACTAACTGCTTCACTTACAACAGCTTATGCCATTAAACATCAAAGTATATACATCAGCTGCATCAACACCCTTAAAAAGTCACGGTTTACTTGCAGCGGCAATGAAACAAGAAAACAAAGGTGCAAGCACCCATCCAAGCGCTTCAAGGGACAGCGTCAAGTGCCTGTTCATTCAGCTTCAGCATAGCTGTTGATATGGTACTGATTTCCGTGAACTACAACATGAATGCTCACCATGAAATAGTAAGTCAGTTCCCTTCATTGCTTCATGGTTTGGGAAATCTTAAGACTATGAAAGTTAAGTTGCATATTAATGAGTACGTCCGTCCTATTACTCAAAGACATAGAAGAATTGCTTTTTATTTACAAGATGCTTTTGAAAAGGAACTTTAATTGTTACTTAAGCATGATATCATTGAGTGATCTACTGGTCCAACACTATGGGATTCTCTCATCGTGGTAGTGCCAAAAAGGACAGCTAAGGAGCAGTACGCATATGCGTTGACATGTGTGAGGCAAACCAGGCAACTGAACGAGAACGACATTCAGATCCACACATTGCTGATATAACCAAATAAAATGGTGCAAAGATTTTCTCTCGCCTTGATTTTAATAACGGAACTCAAAGAAAACTGCAGGTACATGACAACCTCTTTTACACATGTTGGTCTGTTTTGATACAAAAAGCTAAGCTTTGGTGTGTCATCAGCACCAGAAATTTTTCAAGATGTAATTCGACGTATCCTACACCCTGTCATTAATGCACTCAATTATAGTGATGACATATTGGTTTTCCATGCTAGTATGTCATTTAAAGGCTGATGCATTTTGACTTTCAATGAAGATAAATGTGAGTTCCATAAGACCAAGTTAAAAAATATTTGATCATATCGTTTCTGATGGGGGTATGACACCTGATCCTACTAAGTAAAAGCGCTGTCAAATGCTGATCCCCCCCACAAGAAGTTTCAATGGTACGTTAATTTTTTTGACATGGCCACCTACTTTTCTCAATATATACGAGACTTTCCACTGTAAGTACTCCGTTGAGAGAGTTGATGAAAAAGAATGTTTAACTTCAGTGATCACATGAATGTGAGAACAGTTAAGAAAATCAAAAAGCCATTGAGAATGCTACTGAAATGGCTTATTTAAATCCGAAACTTCACAAGGAGGTTGTTGTTGACGCTAGCCCAGTTAGGTTAGGTGCTATCCTTCCACAGCAGACACCCAAATGTTTGATGGCATATTCAAATAGGAGTTACGCATATGTCACAACGTGCTTACTCAACCTGAAAAAGAAAGTTAAGCCGCGGTAAGGGAGTGTGAACACTCATGTATTCCTGTACAGAAAGTCTTTTATGCTGGTAACTGATCATCAAGCTTTACTAACAATAGTTGGCAATCCAAAGGTCAAGATGCTTTCTCTCTCTGAACCTTGGGACTATGGCTACAAGAGTGCAATTATAACATTGTGTGTTGTCCATTGTCCAGGAAAGGATCAGAACCCTGCTGACTAATTTTCACGAGTGTCCATTCAAGATCATGGCACTCCACCCAAATCAGCTGATGCGTATATCAACTTTATCGTAAAATCAAACACACCAGCTGCCATTCGTTAGCCCAGATTATCACTGCCACGATCGTGACATGCCAAAGTTAAAAATGCACTTATACATAATTCGTGGAACCAGCACACTCAACCTCTCACCATTGAGGGTGAAATATAAGAAATACAGAAATGTCAAAGATAAACTGCCTGCAACTCAACAGGAAGTTGTATTGCAAGGGTCGAGAATCATGATTCCAGAGAGTCTGCTGCAGAAAATGATTGAAATGGCCCATGAAGGACATAGGGGAATCACTGCAACAAAACGAGCTCTCAGAAACCAAGTCTGGATTCCATAACTCAACGAGTGAGTTGAGAAGCACTTAAAGGCCTGTTATCTATGCAACTGCCCATCTACAAAATTTACTCAATGCACCCTAAACATGCAACAACTCCTGGAGCATGCCTGGGAGAGAAAAGCCACTGACTTTTTAGGTACACACGACAACAGACATTACCGATGGTGATTGTGGACGGAAAATCATGATTTACATTAATTAAGGATCTCTCATCCACCACTTAAGACTGGTTCGTTGAGAGACTGGGTGGCATCTTTCCAAAATGGGTTGTTCTAGTCATACTAAAATCTGACAATGGCTTGCCTTTTAACAGTCAGGAGTTCAAAGACTTCTTACAGCATCTTAGTATAAAGCATCAAAAGAGCACTCCTCTGTGGCCGCAGGCCAACAAACTGGTTGAGAGATTTAGGAGAACGCTAAAGAGCCACGCAGCATGCTACAATAGAGAAGCTCAATCTACAAACAGTTAAACGCCACATTGAGAGCTTACCATTCAACACCTCACTCAGCTACTAGTGAAAGTCCAGCAACATTGATGTTCAGGAGAGCAATGACAACCAAAATACCTCAGTGGACAAATCAGAGAGAAATATGCTGACTGAAGCTGAAATGCCAAAAACAGTCTTCTAGAGAGAAGAGTGCTCGCACGTCAGATGTAAAAATGAAAATCTGATGCTCCCTTTGATGTAAAACCTGTTTCGACCATGTGTCCTTTGGTGTCGACCAAAGAACGCATGGTGACTGTCCAGTACGCTCAGAAGTCTATTACCAGAGACTCTTCTCACTTTTGGTGATTCATCGTTCACCAGATCTCCATGGTGAAGAAGGGATTGATTCTGAAGGACCAGTGACTGCTGCTTCATTTTCTCCATCACAGCAGATCTTGGATCATCATGATGGCAGGTCTCAACTTCACACGACACATTCAGGTTGAACAATTACAGCGCCAAAGAGGTTAATTGAAGAAATGCAAATGTATATATTTTGTAAAATTGGTATGTTTTCATTTAAGGGGAGGGGGGGGGGGGGAGATGTAGTGTCTGGCGAGTTAATGACGGAACCCTTTTGGCTCCTCATTAACTACGTAGAGCTATGACGTAATGAATGGTGTGTATTGCAAAGAAGGTTGCTTCAGAATGTAGAGCTCGCATTTACACACAGGCGATCAAAGACATGTGATAACAAGCTCCGTGTGTGGCATAGTCATTTACAGGTACAGCGGGTGGGAAGACGCTACACAACCGGTAAAGAGCCCAAGTATGGACCGCTAATTTGGGCACCATGATGGTGAGCTAAGAGTTTTGGCCACCCTATTAGATTTACCTGTCATATGGATAACCCTGTGGCTCTGCTGAATATGGGAAAACAACTGTTCTCACCAGCCCAGCCTACGAAGATTGATAAGTGTTAAAACCAACTCCCCCCCCCCCCCCCCACTTCCCATGACTCTCCAGGGTAATTTATACATTTATTCATGGAAAACGTTAAAGTCATGGTTGGCTTTACTTATAAGACCTTAACGTATGTTTAAGAAACCTCTGAATATCATTACAGAGTGTGGCTGAGGATACAGATCAAAACCTAAATAACACTGAACTTCACTAGTTATGGCTACGTAAACTTACCAAAACGTTTGACACATTCATTGCAATCCTTGCTAACAGACAGCTCAGTTGCAAAGTTAGTGTACAGTTTTTTACCATACATTTCTTTTATGAAAAAAAGAAAACTTATCCTACAAGCTTCTGGACACGAACAGCATAGGAGAAATTCAAAATGAGGAACTTAAGACATAGAAAATGTTCACATTAAGGAATGCCGATCACCACCAGAATCCAGTGAGAGAACTTTTTCATTATTACACTGGGTGTAAAACGAATTCTATGTCAGGACAAAGAGGCAGGGATAATGCCACCTTTTCTTCGTTTATTTCAATAGCAGACATGTTCAGTAACTATACAAACTACATTTCCCATCATTCATGGCATATAAATAAACAACAGTAATGAATAGTCCAATAAAGGATCGACATTACCTTTTTGAGCCCCCATCCACCTATGCTTGTCCTCTTACTCGTGGTGGTCCCCTCTGTTTGTATCATGTGTTTTCCGCCTTTGCGTTTCGTTGCCGTACTTGGGTAAATAATATAGCCTTGTAGCCCGCCGTAGCGGGCTATACCGGCTATTAAAGGCCCGCTGCATCGTTAAAGGCCCGAGCCGAAGGCGAGGGACTTTAACAAAGCAGGGGGGCTTTAAAAGCCGGTATAGCCCTGCTACGAAGGTCTATAAGGCTATTAGAACATTCTGCCACTAGAGGGCAGAATGTTCTAACAAAACGAAGCCTTCAGGGAGCGTGAGGGGATTCAAATCCCCTCAGGCTCCCTGAAGCCTTTGTTCACAGCCAGAGCTGTGAACAAAGAAGCATTGGAATGTCGGAGCCCCGGGCTTATACCAGCCATTATAAGCCCGGAGCACTCCATTGTTTTCAATGGAGCTTCCAACATTCCAATGTTCTAATAAAATTGAACAGTATTGTTTCAGCTGTCCAGCGGCCACGGGAACGCTCCATCGCTCCTTCATTTCCTATTCGACTCTGCAGAGCCGCGGGGGCGGACGCGTGTCTTCGCGTGGCATGCGAGATACATGAGCGCTTCTCTCCTCTGATGCATTATCGGACACCGCTTTCAGCGATATCATAGCAAGGGCAGCCAAGCGTTTCACCGATGGCAGGTGCTCAGTCAGGGTGCATCCACACGGCCTGGTGTCTGCAGTGCTGCTGCTTGAAAATGATCACAGACCTAACCTTTGGTGATGGACTGGTTTATACCAAAGTTGTACTGGTGTCCTTTGGAGACTATTGCCACTGTTAAAATTGTAGCTTGGCTATCCGCTTGTGTTTCCCCAGACCAACAAACTGCCCTCTGTGTCTACACTTCCCTAGCAAATTACTTACCTTCATTATCTGGGTAATATGGAGCGGCAGAACGACTCCTATGCTAAGGAAGAGGAGATGACATATTTTGCGCAGCGATGGATGCCTACTTGCAAGGCGGTCTCAGACGCGGTAGCCCCTCTGAAGAAGAAATTATTGGAATACGCAAAAGTGTGCCTACAACCCCTCCCTTCAAGGGAAGAACTACTGTTGGCACCCTCTACCTCCTAGGCTGCCCGCGAATCCTGAGAACCTGTGCAAGAGACAACAGGCCCCGGGGATAGATCTGGACACCTTTGCCAAACTTGAGACGGCCTTCCAGGGCCTTACTATACCCCCGAACCCTAATCCGGCAGGGAACCCCCAGGTATCTTGTGACACAACCTCATTCTACCCCCTCCCCCCCTTCTGAACGGACCGCCGGTGGGATCAGATAAAGACTCTAATCAGGAACAGTCCTGGAGGCCGCAGAGCACACCTTTGGGGCAGAACCTCCCGCGAGCACTCCTGATAATGCAGAGTCCAACATGATGGTCCCAGAGGCACTCATGCACCCCCATTCCGCGGAGTGGTTTCCAGCCGGGAAGGGCACCACATGTGACAGGGAAGCTTTGTAAGCCTTTGGATCAGGAAGTCCGTTCCTACAGTTCCAATGGGGTTCCCAGACCTTTCAATTCAATTCCCTGCCTTTCGGCTTCTCCTCCGCTCCGTGGTGCTTCACCAAGGTGCCCAAGAAAGTCATCAAATATCTAACTTCCTGGTTGGGGAACACGTCTCACTATAAAGAATTGGATGCCTGCATAAATATATTATAGGGACACATTGGATTCCACTACTAGTGACTATGAATGTGAGGCTGCTGGGGCAAGTGAGGCGTGGCCTTTGTTTGCACTTTGAGGCATTTGCTTATTATAACATCTGCATTTTTTTCCCCTTCTAGATTGAATCTATGTTGTGGTCACTTGGTTTTCCTCCTGCCAGTCTTTGTTTTTAATGGTTACTGATTCATAGACTTTCAGTAGGTGCCCTGAAGAAGGTGGGTGGTCGGTTCATCAACACCAAAACGCGTGTCCGAGCCATTGAGACAACAGGAAAAGATTATATAACATATGCTAAGGACAATAGAATAAATAGGCGTATGAGAAATTATTGTGAATTGCCTATTTAGCATAAACAAGTTTTCCAGACCATTTGTACACATACTGAATAGGATATCCTATTCTGTGGCTTTGTATATTAGATGTTTTTACAATATGTAAGAGATTGTAATTTTTTGGTATAGATGGCGTGTATCATAGGAGTGGTGTGATTTATGCATTTTGATGGGTAGGAGGTCGAAAAAGTGATTTATTACATGTTGACATACTGAAGAGATATGTGGTAAGAAAGAAATAGAAAAGATATTCAAAATCTAAGTAAACCATATTTGAGAAGGTCTTAATTGTTCTGAAAGCTCTTTTTGTGGCCTATACATTCTATTGACTCCTTTGTAGAGCATACTTTAGAGGTGGGTTTTCTTTCTTGCTTGCGCTTTGTTTATTTTCCTGTCCTGCTCCAATATTATCATTTCTTTTTGCGTAACCCCGTCAAGACATTTCGAATATCTAAGAGCTCCCGGGATCAGCATGATCATATACTTGGATGATATATTCTTCATGGACCAATGCCCTAAAGCTCTGAATTTGCATCCGCGGAGCGCAGTGGATCTCCTCCAGTCCCTTGGATTTATCATAAATTGAGAGAAGTCTGTCCTGATCCCATCCCAATCTCTTATCTTCCTGGGTTTTGGGATCAACTCTGCAGAATCGACTTGAAGTCTCCCGTCATGGAAAATAGCCAAAACACAACAGAAGGAGCGCAGAACTCTGGCAAAACCCTCTACTCTCCAACACATCGCTAGATCAGTCTGCCTTTTGTCCTTCATTCAGACTATTTTTCTGGGTCCTCTTCACTTCCGGGTCCTGCAACGTCTGAAAGTGTCACACCTGCACCGTGGCATCGCATACTAACATGTTCCTCGCCGGGAGGCCAAAGACGAGCTGCAGTGCTGACTAACACATATGGAGGCCTGGAATGGGCCCGCCATATTTGGTTTACAGCCGGACATAGTGATAGAGCTCGATGCCGGTGACTCAAGCTGAGGGGCAGGTTGTGGGGAGTTCACCACTGGAGGCGGATGGTCAGCCTCAGAGCAGGCCTTGCACATCAATTGCCTGTTGACAGCGGGCTCCTTCGCAGTGAAATCTTGGACAAGAAAACACACCCAACGCGGCGTGTTTCTGAAAATGAACAATGCTGTGGCAGACCGCTACATCAACTACCTGGTAGGCACGCGCTCCACGGCTCTATCAGATCTTGTGAAGAGTTTCTGGGAGTACATCCTCGATCACCACGTGTCAGTGGTGGCGGACCATCTCCTGGTCTCTGCCAACCAAGCGGAGGATTGGCAATCTCACCATCTGAAGGACATGAGCCTGTGGAAATTGTTTCTGGAATTGTTTCAGGCCTTATCTGGCCAAGGGGTCCTTAGATCAACCTCTTTGCGTCCCAGCTGGACCATCAACTTACCCGATCCTTCAGTTGGAGACCAGATCCCGTCGCAACAGTGACCAATGCCTTTCTTCAAAACTGGTCCAAGGAGACCGGTTATGCTTGACCTCCGTTCAGGATAATGAGACTCATGGTGCAGACACGCCAGCAGCAGGAGGACCTAGTGGTAGTAACACCGATTTGTAAGTTGCAAGTCTAGTTTCGGGTTCTTCTGGAACTTTCTTAGGACTTTCCAATCTCTCTACCCCAAGAAGAGAAGAAGTTACTTACCTATAACTGTTTCCCCAGTATTGGTATATTTCATAGATTCACCTGCTTGAATCATTCCCCAAAGTGAGAGTCCCACGGTACATTAAAAGCAGTAAGTAATGACTAACATTGAAGTTAATGGAGAATAAACTTTCATTAAAAAAAATAATTACAATGTACTTAACAATGGTCAACAGGAAAATATAATAGTCAGTATAATATGATTCCAATATTACAAATACTTTTTATGTTCTGAGAAAAAATGTTACCCAAAATTAATCATAGATCTAATAAAATACCAAGTTTTCCTTAACCAATTAGAATATATAAAGTGCATTTAGGATTCAAAATACATAACAGAGATAATAAAACAGAACATGCATACATATCTCATTTTTAATAGTAACGGGCATAAGGATAAATTACTTACCTGTAATCCTAGTTCTCTTCTAGGGGTATACTCAAAGTCATAAGCACTGAATAATCCCCGCGCATATAGAAATATACATATATATGTTCGGGCCCACAAGGGTATAACACTTCCGAAACACTATATATATATATATCTACTGGCGGTTGCCAGTAGATAGTTATAGTTAGGACCTATTTTCCATAGGAAATCCGCAACATTCTATTTGGAATAACATTGGCGCCGGTTGATGAATCCTCGCGCAATTTTCCAAACTTTTGGCCAGCTCCGCTCCTACCCTGAAAGTTTTGCGATGATCCGTCAAGCGGGGGCCGAGAAAATAGGGGGGTCCCAAAACGCGTTTTCCCCATTCAATTTCCCATAGGATCTGTTGTCGCAGCAACAGCCCGAACCGCTGAACGGAATGACACCAAATTTGGCAAAGAGGTAGTCCTCAGTTCGGACTCGTGCCTTTTGCATATATGGTGTGAAACCGTTCAGTAGTTCCTGAGAAAATTAGGGTAAAAAAGTTAGTAATATCTATGGCCGCGGAGGATCCGCGGACTGTACCCGCACCATAAGCGCACCCACCCCGAACCGAGCGCGCACCCTCCCGATCGCGCGCTGAATGCTAATTGGCTGTCGAGTGTCTCTCTACATTCGAAACCAGGAACTGTTGGCGGCCATTTTCTGCCTCGGTAGAAGCGAGGCTGAAGAAGCAAGGGGAATAAGTGTGTAAAACATATAAAGGGGGCAGAGTGGAAATACTCTGACCCTCTAGAGGTGCTTAGGGGGTCCCAAAAGGACCCCCTGGGGCCCCCCTTTTTATAAAAAAAAAAAAACGGCTTTATGCACGCACGGTGCGTGCATCCTATCGCGTTGGATGCACGGATCCTCCCGCAGTGGCTTCGCGGAACCAAGGGAAAAAAAAAAAATTGTTGGGAGATAAAGATTAAGCTTAAGTGTTTTGTTCTTGAGTGGCTCTAAAAAGAGCAGTTGTGTTCATTGAGAGTTTTTGGTACTTATAAGTACCTATACAGAGTCTAAAGTTGTTGAGGAAGACTCGGTTTCCTTCATCAGTAAAGTGTACTCCATCTCTCCTATACATCTCTTGGATATGAAAGCGCAGATTGTTATTGTAAATGGACCCCATTCTGTAGTCTCGGAGAAAAGCAGAAACAGATTTATTCACATGTTTCCTAGCTTTCTCAATCTGTGGACAAAAATTATCGGACCAGTTCCATTTCTGCCTTTGGCATATGTTAGAGTACACAAAGGCAGTTTTAGGGAAAAGTGAAATCAGTTCTGCAAAGGTGTCCTTCATTAGCATTTCCAGACCTACCCCAGTCAAAGTGCCTAGGTCATTGCCACCACAGTTCACTATTATGAGGTCAGGGTGTTGGATTTGCATGAAGGATTTCACCAATGGCATCAATTGGTGCCACTTTAACCCTCTCTGTCCAATCCATTTAATGTCTACATTTGGCAAACCTAGGTCTTTGTGAATGCCTTTGTTTTCTGCATACCTTTGGCTCCAGAAAATGTAGCTGTGTCCCACACTCCACACTGTAAGCATCTTGTAAGGAGGTCTGGATGCACTCAGATGGTCTCTGTAAATCAAATGGCAGTTTGGAAAGTAAGATGTTTCTAAAATGGTGGCTAAGATGCAATTTTGAAAAAAGACTAGAAATCATTGGATGTTTAACAATCTTTTACACTGAAAGGTAGGGTGCATATTTCTGTTTTTTAAACGCATTATTCTTATTGGTTAACAAAAACTGATTGTAAGGAACATTATATATGATAAGCTGATATGTTGAGAAGTCAAGCACACTTGCTGTTTTGATTAGCAACATTGCGTGTGCTGAACTTGTGACCTGTGTCCTCAGTACAGTGTTCCATGACCTGTTTCTATGGTAACGGGCAGAAGGCAGATTGGGGGAAGGGTTGAAGTTTATGTCATTTGGAAAGGGTTGAAATGTTTAACCAATAGAAATGTGTGTTTGCTTTTGAATTTATGTGGGAAGGAATGTGATTTGATGTTTACATGTATATGTGTGGAAAATGAGAGGGAAACTTTGCCATTCTTTGGTTCTGCTGACAGGTGCACAGTGCAGAGATTCTGTATAAGAAAATCTGGTGTGTGACTGATATCTGGTGTGTGACTGATATACTTCTTAATCTACAAAAAATCTTGAAAGGGGAGTTATTTAATTGTGAGGGGATGTATGTAGACTATTTTTATTTTAATCAGACTAATGTATTTCTTCTGCTAAAGTGTAGGGAGTACTTTTTTTTCTCTACAATCTTATTGACAGTGTGTGTGCATGTAGAAACCATTTTGTGATAAGGATTTGTTTTTTTCATGTGTTTGTAGACAGATAACTGTGAGAAGTTGGCCTGATATATGATGTCACTAATTCTAGTGTACACCTTGTATCAGTCCAAACAACCCCTATGGTTGTAAAGTCAACCTTATAGACCAGCTATCCTAGTGGTAGCATGGACAAGAGCAGTCTTAGGCTAAACTCTGTATGGCATGTGAAGCCAGCTGTTATACCATATGTAATCCCTTGAATACTAAATGAAAGGACACCACAACAGATATATATAAAAATAGAATGTATTTATTCTAGTCAAACCCTCAGCACTCTTTATGAGATTCGAGGTAAGTACAACACAGTCTTATTTAAGCATACATTAAGTCACACAGGTAAGTAATACAGTTAGGCCCTAGGGGCCACGCAAACCATATACTAAGCAAGTGGTATAAGAACCACTGTCACGAACACAGGATAGGCCTAGGGAATCGCTGGGGCTACACTATACTACCAAAGGTTAGGAAGTGGGAGGCCCACGGGATTCAGGTGCAGAGTGGAAACACTCACGCGTAATGCGTAAAAGTCGATAGAAATAGTAGTTGTTAGAATTTAACAGTTTTAGGACACTTCTGGAATAGCTAGGAAGTCGAGACTTGGAAACTAGATACAAGGATAGTCAATACCCTAGTGAGCACCGGAGTACTCAAGTTATCTAGCCCACGGGCTGCGGGTGCATAGGTGTGAACTTACGTCGGGTTTCGTCGTGGACTCCTATGGATGCCTGAAGGAAAGTTGCTGACAGGCAGTCAGTGAAGAGTGTCCGGTGGATCCCAAGGATGGAATCAAGAAGGAAGGATACCTGCAAGCAGAAGGGACAGAGTCTAGGTCACCAGCCAGGAGCCGGGAAGGAACCAGGAAGGAACCAGGCGATGCCGTGAAGATGCAGGTGAAGAGGTGAAGCTTGTCGCAACAGTCACGGGTACCAGGAGTCGTCGAGGACGACCAGGACCAGGAGGTGAGCTGTCCCACGAAGGCTCTTGCTGTCGGCGGCGTCGAAGTCGAGTTAGGACCCAACAAGCCTTGGCAAGCGGAACCCACGCAGAATGGAGGGCTTGCTTCTGGTGCAGACCAGGAAGGTCTGGGGTGCTTCTCTTTCACAGAGGAGCGGGTGCCAGTCTGGAGGAGCCGGACCAGCAAGATGAAAACAAAGGTTCGTCGTCGCAGAGGTCACTAGCCAACGGGCCAGCAACCGGACAACACGTCGAGCAACTCAGGTGCGGAAGGGCCCCACGCAGAACACGTGAAGTGTGGGGAGCTGATCTTCTTTGCAGATGGTGCTCGGGATGGGGGCTTCTCAATTCCCCAAGCACAGCCTCGAGGAAGCCTCAGAAGTCGCGCTAGTCAGTTATTAGCCACTTTTCCCAAGTCGCCGGTCCCACGTCCCTCGTCGCCTCTACGGGCCTCAGCTTCGCTGCAGATGTGGATCTGGGTCAGAGGTGTCTGGAAGTCTCGGCGCTGGTCAGTCTCTGCAGTCGTCCCTTGTAGGATCAGTCGCAAAGCAAGCAGCGGTCGCTGGATGGTGCCTGGTTGCCCAGGGTGGTCATTCCTTGGCCACAAGGGAGATTTCTTCAGTCTTCTTCCTGAGGTCGAATGTCGAAGGTCCAGAGTTTCTGTTCAAGTTGCAGATTCAGGTTAATCTAATTTAGCAGGGCTCAGCTACCTACTGATATACTGGGCTAGTGGGCTGGGCTACCTGCAAGGTCCCTCCTATGGGTGGGACCAGGAAGGGGAGTGGTTACACCCCTTTTTCTTTGTCCAGTTTCTCGCCAGAGCTGGGGCTGGAGCGCCCCAGCGCCGGTTTGAACTGGACTATGCATGGGACACCTTGTGTTCCCCAGGCATGTCTCATTCCTTTCAGCCCTCCCTGCCCCAATACACTAAAGTCTGTCTGGGGAGGTGCTAGCACCTCCCCAAGCAGGAAACCTATTGTCCAGGCCTCCCTGGCTGGGAGGGCTCCCAGCTGCAGGAGGTCAGACTCGGGTCTGTGGCAGCAGCATCCATTTTGTGATGCTGAGGCTTTGGTCAGAGTTAAACAGCAAAGTAGGATTTTAACATGTCTCTCCCTCTAGAAGGGGGGATAAATATCCTCATCACCAGAAATGGTATGGGGGTATTATTCCAAAGTGTTAGACACCTTACACGACATGTTTTGATAAAGCCAAACCATAGTTACCATAACCGTTTAAGATTATAAGGTACTTTAAGAGTTTATGGTAGGCTATATCATAGAACGGCTATAAGGACATGGTTCTGAAAGCTGCAGACAGACTCAGCTCATGCTAGAGCACCATCTCACATGTTACCAAGCACTCTGCCTCCAGGATTGTTAAGGCCTGCCATAGGAGTGGCTGATAGGTACACACGTGTCTATTTTAAGGGTAGATATAGGTATACTATATCTAAGCAAGGGGTGATTACACGACCTTGCCCCAGCTGAGTGATCAGCCAGTTGTGTCTGATTGGAAGGCCAGACCAGGGGTGGCATAATACATGCTGCAGCCCCTGGGAGGCCTAGGGTACACCTATGCCCTGGGTACCTAAGGTACACTGTACAGGGTCCAATAAGGTGATCCTTACCAATTGGGTATGTACCTAGGGTACATGGAGTCCATTTTAAAGAGAGAGCAGACAGCCTGAGATTCTGAATGGCAGGATCTCAGGCCAACTAAGTCGAAAAACCAGCTAGACACTAGGCAAAAAGTTGGGGGTAACCATAGTCAGATATCCACCTTCCTACAATAACTATGCAGTTTTTATATTTTGGTAGAATTAGAAACCAGTCATTGTTTATGAATTTGTGAAATGAGTTATGTTTCTGCAATAAAATGTAGTACTCCTTGTAGATGAAGAAATGTGTTTTGGTATAGTGCAAGGGATAGTGTTGTTCGTCTAGAATCACACAGAGAGCCTGTGTGCATTTGGGAACCACTGCGAGAGAAGCATTTAGTAACATCTTGTATTTGCTGACAGATAACTCTTTTAAAACCTGTCATGTTGTCAAGTTTTAGTAGCATTAGAAGCCAGTCTTTGCTTATGCGTTGATTAAATGAGTCAGGCATTTACACTAAAGTGCAGTCGAGAAATATGTAGATTGTGTGCAGTTCCCTTACCACTTCCACTGTAGTGAATGAGTTTTGGTAATCTGCTAGGGATAATGTTGATTGTCTAGAATCACACTGAGTCTGTGTGCATTTGGGAACCACTGTGAGAGAAGCGTTTGGTAACATCGTGTATTTGCTGACAGATAACTGTTTTAAAACATGTCATGTTGTGAAGTTTTAGTAGCATTAGAAAACAGTTATGGCTTATGCTTTCATTAAATGAGTTGGGTATTGACAGTAAAGTGTAGTCGTGAAATATGTAGATTGTGTGCAGTTCCCTTACCACTTCCAGTGTAGTGAATGATTTTTGCTAAACTCCTAGGGATAGTGGTGCTTGTCTAGAATCACACTGCGAGTCTGTGTGCATTTGGGAACCACTGTGAGAGAAGCGTTTATTAACATCGTGTATTTGCTGATAGATAACAGTTTTAAAATCGGTCATGTTCTCAAGTTTTAGTAGCATTAGAAGCCAGTCTTTGCCTATGCGTTGATTAAATGATTCATGCTTTGACACCAATGTGCTGTACTTAAATATGTAGATTGTGTGCAGTACCATTACCTCTTCAAGACTAGTGAATGAGTTTTGGTAACCTCCTAGGATAGTGTTGCTTGTCTAAAATCACACTGAGTCTGTGTGCATTTGGGTAAGGATTGTGAGAGAAGCATTTGGTAACATTGTGTATTTGCTGACAGATAACTGTTTTAAAACCGGTCATGTTGTCAAGTTTTAGTAGCTTTAGAAGCCAGTCTTTGCTTATGCTTTGATTAAATGAGTCAGGCTTTGACACAAAAGTGCAGTCCTGAAATATGAAGATTGTGTGCAGTTCCCTTACCACTTCCACAGTAGTGAATGATTTTTGGTAAGCTGTTAGGGATAGTTTTGTTTGTCTAGAATCACACTGCGAGTCTGTGTGCATTTGGGAACCACTGTGAGAGAAGCATTTGGTAACATCATGTATTTGCTGACAGACAACTGTTTTAAAACCTGTCATGTTGTCAAGTTTTACCCAGGCACTCTCCTAGCAAGCAGTAGTCTAATGATTTAGTCAGTTTCTAAGTACTTATGTTGTGAACCATTCATTACCAAATAGACCGCTTCAAATGTCTATGCAGTATGCATGTAGTGTTCTAACATACTATACACTTGTCTTTTACACCTTCAATTCCCTAGACAGTATCCATACACTTCCAGGAAACATCCTGTCACTCCCTTTGCACTCTTCTAGTGACCCATTCAGTACCAAGTACTAATCCATTCACTGTGCCAAAACCCAAACACTTATAAATTCACCAAGACACTCTCTTTCCAGTACTCTAATGATTCAGTCACTGTATAAGTATTCATGCACTGAGCCAGGTCTTAGCACGTGGACTGCTTCAAACCCCTATGCACTATGCATGCAGTCTTCTAACCACCTAGAGACTTGTCTTTTACACTTTTAATTCCCTAGTCAGTATCCATATAGTCCAGCAAACATCCTGTCACTCCCTTTGCACTCTTCTAGTGACCCATTCAGTACCAAGTACTAATCCATTCCCTGTGCGAAAAGCCTACCACTTATAAATCCATCCAGGCAGTCTCCTTGCTGTAGTCTAATCATTCAGTCAGTACCCAAGTACTCATGCAGTGAGCCAGGCCTTAGCACATGGACTGCTTTAAATGCCTATCCAGTATGCATTCAGTTCTCTTATCAGCTACACAGTTGTCTTTCGCACCTTCAATTCCCCAGTTAGTATTCATACACTTCTAGGAAACACCCTGTTACTCACCCAGTGTGTCTCCTTTTAGTACTGTAATCATTCAGTCAGTTAGCATGTAGTCTTTTAGTGAGGTAGGCGTTAGGGCAAGAACTGCTTCAAAGTAGTATGCACTATGTATGTAGTGTTTTAATCATCGTCACACTTGTGGTTCAGGGCTATAGTTTCTTAGTCAGTTTTTAAATAACATGTGTTTGTACAGTAATGGAATACTGTAAATTTGAAAGTTATTAATATTATTAATATACATTTATTTGTGATTCTTTTTTGCAGATACTGTTTTTCAACGTTAAAATCGAGAAATTATGCCAGAAAAAAAAAGAAAAAGAAAAGAACAGAGACAGGAGGATTATTTGAAGAAACGTCAACCACAAGTATTGAATGTACAAGATAATGTGGCTAAAAGGAAAAAATCTTCTGGTAAGATCACGAAGCAATTTATTAAAAAAATGTTGTAGGAGCAAACAGAATGTAGAGAATGCTGCAACTTCAGAGAATTTTTTAAGTAAGAAAAAAAATCAAAATAAGAGGAAAAGTAAAGAAGCAAATGTTCAGTCAAAGGAGTTAAAGTATGGTAAAAGAAGACCAAATCGGTATAAGGAATTACGCAAAAAAATATTTTACAAGAGAGTAGTGCATAATTTGCTGAAAGATGTGAAGAAATATAAAAAGAGCTTTATTTTATAAAAAGAAGAAGCATATTGAAAGCATTGTGGAAAAGGCTTTTGAAGTAAAAAGGAAACTGTTTATTTTAGTGTTAAACAGAATTCGATCACTAGATAAACCAATATATGCAATGAAGGCCAAAAGTAGGAGGAAAAGAGTTATTAATAAAAAAAAACAATTGTGATTTTTTTGGGGAGAATGGAAACACAGTTCTAGTTCAGAGCCTTTTTATAATGGAGAGTTATTCACTAAGTGAAAAATTATTGTATGCAGTTGACACTAGTGGTAGAGGTTATGAAGTTAGTGGTGGTTGTCCAATGGAGAAAGAGAAAATGGTTGAAAGAAATGCAGAAGTAGTGATAGTTTTAGGGAGACGTGCTAAAAACCCTGTGTACACTTGGGATTGCAGTAGTGTTTGCAGTGTACGACAGGAATCTATTGAAAAATTATGTAGTTTTTTACGAGCCTATACTAAAAAAAGTGTAAAACAAAAGATTAAGCTGCTGCAAGGACTAGACCCTTGCAGAGTGAGAAAACATACTGGTTTGAAAGGTCATTCTCTGGCTTGTCTTTCTAGGAAAGTTTGTGAAAGTGTTTTTCACCATTTCAGAATGCTGGCAGTACATCATACTCAAATGCGGAAGTTAGTGAGAAGGTTGTATTATGCAAAAAGTCCAGCACTAAAGTTAAGTGAGTTGAACAGTGCTCTTTTACGTGGGTCCGTTTCAGATGTGAAGCAGGTCTGTGAGGATATTCAGTTTTGTTACTTTGGGCCTCAGCAAGAGAGTGAAGAAACTGACACATTAGTAGAACAAAATGTTGAAGACAATGTAGAACCTGTAATTACAGAAAAATTTGAGGATGAAATCACAAAGTTTAAGGTAATTTCAGGTGAAAGACCAAATGTTTCTTGTATTTGTTGTCGGCGAAGTCACTATAAAAATCAGACTAGGGGTGTCAATCTGTATTTAAAAAGTGAAATAGAAGCTAATGATAAGTGGATGGAATTTGCAACTTATTTGTTGGTAGAGGATTGTTTTGATTTGGGATGTGAGCAGCGTATTTGCAAATATTGTTATAATAAATTAGATGAAAATAAAATGCCTGCTAGAGCTGTTCATAATAATCTAGAGATGGTTGCTATTCCTCCAGAGCTGATAGATTTAAATACGTATGAGTCTATTCTGATACAATGTGTTCCCCCGTTTCAGGCTATTGTTCGTATGGAGCCCAAAACAAGTAAATTACCTCCATCAGAGTTGCAAAGAGAATTGAAGGGAATAGTTGTGTATTTACCATTAGATTTAAGGAAAAATGTTGAAACTATTGGTGTAGATCATGCAGAAAATGAGCCACTAGTCATTCTAGTTAATGGTGTTCCTACTAAGAATAAGAAAATCTGGCAAGTTAGTGGATGTTAGAAAAGTGCAAAAGGCATCATTGTATCTGTTAAAAAATAATGAGTACTATAGAAATATGTTTGTTGGAGAAGAAGAAATAGATTTAGCAGAAGATAGTGAAACATTAAGTGGACAAATTGAAAAAGTGGACATGTCCAGATGTGAAGAGATCTATGAACATTACAGTGTACATCCACTTCATTCCAAAGAGGTGATGGGGAATACAATTGATTTGTTTCAAATGAAAAAAGCAACTGGAAGTCCCATGAGTGTATGGGAAGAGAGCTTGGAAGCTCGTTGTTTCCCGCAGTTGTTTCCAACAGGAAAAGGTGGACGATATGATGAACGTCCTGTGCAGATTCCTGCATCTGAATATCGGACAAGATTATATGCAGAAGATCCAAGATTTCGACAATGTATCCCTTATATGTTTCATCTTCTGTTTGAAAGTGACTTGTCTGGACTTTCATATGCAGTAAATCACATTCTAAAAACTGGAATGCATCTTCAAAATGTAAGTGCAAAGGATTTTATGGATAAAGTGCATCAGAGAGATGATCATTTAGAATCTCCGTTAATCTGATGGCATGTCAGCGTGGGTCTAATGAATATTGGTACCGTCGACATGGAGAACTGAAATGCATGCTACGGAACTTGGGAACTCCTACATGGTTCGTTACACTAAGCTGTGCTGAGTATGCTTGGGATGATTTACTTGAATTTCTTCGAAAGGCAAATTCCAATATAAAAATATTGAATACAAGACACCTGGAGAATTGTGCTCTTTGGATCCTGTCAATGTATGCAGATATTTCAATCATAGATTTGAAGCTATGATGTCTTTCATCTGCAATAAAAAGAATCCTCCTCTTGGAGAAGTTGTGGATTTCTTCTGGAGAAAGGAGTATCAAGCAAGATGTGCTTCTCACATACATATGTTGTTATGGGTCAAGGACGCCCCCAAATTTGGAACACATTCAGATGAAACTGTTTTGTCTTTCGTTGAAAATTATGCTACATGTGCTCTTCCAAATAGTAGAGAAGAGAAAAACTTAAAACAACAAGTCTTACGATTTCAAAGCCATAGGTGTGGAAAATACTGTTGACGAAAGTACAAGTCAAAGGATAAGTTCTATACCAAATGTCGTTTTGGATTTCCACGTCCTGTATTAGCCAAAGGAAGAGTGAACAGTTTTATGTCAGCTGTACGACATACCATCACAAGAAAGTCTCAGAAAAACACCTACAACTTAAGAAGAAGCGAAGAATCAAAATACATAAATGACTACAATCCAGTTATTTTATCCATGTGGAACGCTAACATGGATATTCAGTAGGTTGCGGACAATTCCATTGCTGTTGCTCGATATGTAACGTCTTACATTACTAAATCAGAAAAGACTGAATTGAAAGAAATGTGGTAAGAGATTTCTCACAAGAAGACTCCAAGTAAGAAATTATACAGTTTCAGTTGAAGATGTTATCGCATCGTGAAATTGGACCATATGAATGTTCAGATCGGTTATCATCTGCAAGTCTATATTCCAAAAGTAGAAGAATCATTTGGGTGAGACTAGGCCTTGCAGGAATGCGAAATCGGGTACTGAAATCTGTTCAAGAAATTGAATATTTAGCAGAAAATGACCCTGAAAGTACAGATATTTTGAAAACCAATATGTTGGACACATACTATCCATAGAGAAGTCATCATCTTGAGAACATGTGTCTCTATGAAGTGCTGCAAAACTACACTTTTAAACGGAATATTACAGAGAACATCAACGATGGAAAATATGGAGTGATTGGTTCCGAAGGATGTCTGGTGAAACATAGGAAAGGAAATTTAATTAATCACAGAAAACTGAGTTGTGACACTGCTGACAAAAGGGAATTTTACTATTTAGCCCTTTTGCAAATGTTCAAACCATGGCGTTCTGAACTGGAATTTTATATGAGATTTTCCCAACTATGAAGATTCATTTAATGCTTGTAAAGATAGCATACAATGCAGTGCTTTCGCAAATTATGTGAAAATGTTGAATGATGAAATTGATCAAGAAGCTAAAATTGCAGCTGAGATTGCTAGAGACAATTCTCAAGTCAAAGTTCTGCTGCACTGAGTCAAGATCCACTAGGACAACCAATTGTTGAAAATGAAGCAGCGATTGCAATGAATGAGGTGGAAACAGCAATGTATCAAGCACAAGAAGATACAATACAGTTAGGAAACTTGGAAGAGCAACTAAATGTTGAACAGAAACAAATATATCAGCAAGTGAAAGAGCAGATTGACCATGGATTACTTCATGAAAAGAGAGTGTGCTCATGTACATCATTTCAACCTATCCGAATGTATGTTAGTGGTCAAGCTGGAACAGGAAAGAGTTTCTTAATTAAAGTAATTACAAGTTATCTGCAAAAAAAACGGAGTCGCATTTGTCTTGTGTTATCACTGCTCCAACTGGGTTGGCAGCACATAACATCAAAGGAATTACTTTACATCGTTTACTAATGCTGCCAGTAGAGCATGAGAACAAATTGGAATACCACAAGCTATCTGGAGAAGCTTGTTATGAAGTTCAAGAGTCCTGGAGAAAATGAAACTTCTCATTATTGATAAGGTGAGCATGGTCTCAAACTTGATGCTTGCCTTTGTGCATTTAAGAATGCAGCAAATTCTTAAAACAGAGTATGACGTGTTATTTGGAGGAAAACACGTCATAGTTTTTGGAGATCTACTGCAACTGACACCGGTAAAAGGACAACCGGTATTTAAAACACTTGCCCATGAAGATACCAGAAAGTCTCTTGGCAGTGTTGGTAATGTGAACATTTGGAGTAATTTTGAATACAAAGAACTGACAACAAATATGCGACAGACAAATGATGCTGAATATGGAAGTATTCTTCAAGATATAAGAATTGGAATTCTTTCAAAAAAAAGGAAAGAAGCTTTGGAGAGTCGATTACTTTGCAATGTCTTTCCAAATGAAAATGCAATTGCTGCAAAAGTGTACGTGGAATTTGCTAAAAATAAGTCAGTGATTTGCTTAATGCCGACACTGTGTGAGTGTTCAATATGCAACGAAGAATTATTAAAATTGGAAAATGAAGAAATTGTAAAAATGGAAGCCATCGATAAAATACTACATGAAGGAATCACTATTATTTTGAAGGGTAAGTTGAGATCAAAACTAGATTGTTTAAAAAAAAAAAATATCTAAAACTGCTGGTTTGGAAAAGACACTGTGTAAACTGTCGGGTAATTTTAAGGCGTAATTTGGATGTAGAGAAAGGTTTAGGTAATGGTGCAATGGGTAAAGTGGTTGATTTTGTGAATTATCAGCAAAAAAAAAAGGAATTGAATTTTTAAAAATTAAATTTGATCAGATTGATGAAGTTAATGAAATTGGTCGTTGTTCAGTTAGTTTTTTGCTTGTTAAAGATTTATATGTCCGTAGGAAACAATTTCCATTTTCTCTGGCATATGCAGTGACTATTCATACATCTCAAGGATTAAGTGTAGACAGTGCATTGGTGAACATTGGATCTACTGTATTTAAAGAGGGTATGGCATACGTTGCTTTGTCGCGAGTCGCCACATTATCTGGTTTGTTTTTGATTGATTTTGATGAGACAAAGGTTACTGCAGATGCAAACTGTGTAAAAGAGTATAATAGGTTAAGAAGGGTGTATGCTCCAAATTTAGGTCAATATCCTGTATTTGGAAAGCGTATGGTTGGTCGGAAAAGAAGGTTAGAGAATATCTGTTCTGAAGGTATCAAGAAAAGAAAAGAAGAAGATAATGTTGTGATTGCAGGTAAAAAGAAATTGGACACTGTTGAAGAGATTGTTGGTTATCAGTTTGAAAATAGTTCTGGTGTCAACTGCTATGCTAATGTAGTGGTCAATGTTTTTTATCTGGAAGGTTTGCAAGCACAAATTATGCAGAATCGGGAAAAAAGATTTTGTTCTCTGTTGCATTCTGTTTATGAAAAATTGACAACAGATAGAAGTAAAATACAATCTGTTTCAGATGTTCGTAATCTTTTGGATGTGTGTTCTGGTTCTACACAATTTACACAAAATATCCAACAAGATGCTCAGGAATTTTTAATGTATATGCTTACAATTTTTGAAAATGAAGGTGTAGAAATAGAAAATATTTTTGGCCTTTCTTACAAATGGGAACATTATTGTGAAAATTGCATGTATACATGTTGCACCAATGTAGACACAGAGATTTCTGTATTTAACATTACCAGACTGTAAATCAGTGTCTTTCAATAAATTAGTGAAAGGTGCAATTCAAAACATGGAGTGTAGCCAATGTAAATCAGAAATGTTATCCACATTATTAACAAAATATGGAAAATACATCATTTTAATGATGCAACGTTGTACAGCTGACGGAAGAAAATTGGATACTTTAATAAAACAATTTGTAGCAGCACAAATATCAATATCAGGAAGGACTTTTGTAGCAATTGCAATAATTTTCCATGATGGTCCTTCCACCACATCTGGACATTACACTGCCCATCTAAAATGTGACAAAGGCTGGACACTTTGTAATGATGCCCAGTTGGTTTTCACACAACATTTGCCTAGGGAATTACAAAATTCCTACCTAATATTTTTAAAGCCAAAGTTTTAGGAAGATAATTCACTCTGAGGAATTTATTATTATCATTTAATAGGACTACCATTGGACAATTTACATAAAGAAAAAGTGCAAAAATACCATTTGGCCTCAAGGAAGGTATATTTTTGAATTATGGACTTTTTGGTGGTCATTTATTTGGTGATTATTTAAATGCGGCAACATTTACAGTTTTTATAAGTTAGAGTTATAACATTTTGTAATCTGTAAGCATTTCATATATGTATGATTTGTATTTTCTGGTATTTTACTGAGAATAGTATGTTTTTTTTTTTTTTTTAACAATCTTTCTGATTGTTTTTTTTTTGCCCGCTGTTAAGTGATGAGTACCATTGAAATCACTATTTCTAGTGAAATTCAATATATTCTGAGAACAGCAAAAAAGGCAAACAAATTACTTTGTGGAAATTATGTTGTGTTGTAAAAACTGTATTATTATATGTTATAATTTTTTTTTTCTTTTCTTTCACAGATCCAAATTTTAAAATAAGCAATTTTTAACTATTTATATTTGAATGAAAAACAGCAAAAAAGGAATACCATTTTTTATTCCTATTACTGTGAAGGTAAGTTTAACTAAGTCTCAATATGCAGAATGAAGAGGCCTGCAAGAACCTACGAAGTTGAAACACGTTATTAAAAAAACTGTATGTATTTTTGAAATCTGACCATAATCAGATATCATGTGACCTGCAAAAAAAGAGATTTGAGGGGTTCATAATATTTCACCTTTTTACCTGTTGAAGCACTGCAATCATTTCAATCATTCTTCTTTGAACATCTTTGCAGACAAAACTCTGCTTACTTTTATCATTCGCAAGGAATTTTAAAAACGGAAATATTTCACTTTTTGTAACATAGTTATTGTGTAAGATACTGTTTCATATTTAGAAAGAGAGGAAAAGGCACTCTGTGCACTTTTTATACTCCATGTAAATACAACCTCATCATGCAGACCACTTTGTGTTGATAGGGTGTTCTATAAGTGTTGTTGTGCATGATTGCACTGAATACTCAAGACATGTCTAGATTTATCAGAAATCATAAATCTCGATATGTGTGTGAATGCTGTACCATTCTAAAATTGGTGTAGGAAAGCACAACAAGGAGAATTATTTTCATTTCTCCACATTTTTATATCTTCAATGCATGCTGAAATGTTCAGCATACATTGAAGGATAAAAATAAATTCTCATTGTTTTTGTGCAGGAAGGTGTGTCTTCCTGCAGAAAAACAAACAGCACATGACACAGATATCCTTGCACTATGGTGCAAGGGTGCCTGTGTCACCACATGGCTGCAGTTGAAGCAGACGTGCAGAGAGAAGCATAGATTTGCAACATATTTATGTACATATGTTGCATCCCTGTGCTTCGGAAGTACTACAGCACACTGCAGTTAAAGAGGTTACTGTGTGATGCTGCAGCACTTCCTCATAGTTCTGCACTTATACATTCACCATACGCTACTAATGCATTCATTCAGTCAATTACGTACTACACATACATCTAAACTTTCACACACTAACAAAGAAATTTAGCTCTTTTTTTAAACCAGGAAAGTTAGTTCTTACAAGAACTTTTTTTTTCTTCCTTCTTTTATAATTTTTTGGGGGTTTTCTAAACAATTAAAAAAAAAATTGGGTATTTCTACAAAAGAAAAAAAAAAAAAATAAACTGGATAAACCAAACAATGAACTTCAGGGAACAATAAAAAAAACAAAAAAAAAAACTAGCAAATGTGACTTTCTTGGCAGCGGCAGATAAGATCGATCGACTGCTCACCATAGCACAAAGTCGCATTGCACTTAGTGCAGAGCACTTTTAAAAATTGAAATTGAGGACGGATGTCCAAGGTTTGGGCTGATGGATGGATGCACTCCTGATGTGGAGCGATGAGGTGGATGGCGCAGGAGCGTTTCTCATCCGTCGGCACTCTTCTCGTGCAAGATTGTTTGGATGAAGGGCCCTCATGTGCTTCATCATACTTGCCGTGCCGCAAGAGTATTTCTTGTTAGGATCTCCTCTCGATGGGACTCTTTTGCAAATTTTGCACGTGACCAAGGTGGCATTGGTCTTATTCTGCCCCTCGGGAAAAGTAAAAAATGTCCACACCACTGAAGAAAAACGTTTTTTCAGTGGTGCCTCCGGCAAAAATTCATCCTCAGAATTATGAGGTGATGCATGTGATGCCTGCTGCCCTGAAGCCATTTTTGGTTGAAAAAAGTTAGAGCCAAGTGTAAACTTAGTCTAAAAAATCTTCTTCTCTCCAAAGAGATGGTTCTCCAAAGAAGCTCAAAGAAGAATGATTGAAATGGGTGGGGTCTTTCAGTAGTTAGAACAGGAAGTGTTATGAACCAATCAAATCTCTTTTTTTGCAGGTCACATGGGATCCGCGCACCCTGCGCTTACGCAGCACGCACCCAGCGCGCATCCGCGAAATTTACTTAAAAAAAATTATAGGATTAGATGTAAAAATATATTAGTTTTAAGACTAGTTTAGAGTTTGTCTTCAATTAATATTCACATGAAATACATATTTGTGTTTTTTTAAATGTTAAATACTTCGCGGGATCCGCGCACCTACCGCGTCATAGACGCAGATGACGTGACGTGGAAGCGTGTAAACGTCGCGTTACGTACATCGAACGTGTCGCGTATAGGCTGGGAGTCGCGTACCGGTCGCATTGCGATCGCGCACTAAACACGTACCAGACGCATACCATGCACGGATGCTGACGTGTATGGATCGAGAACGGTGCGCTTAGGGTGCGCGGATCCAGAAACATTGAAAAAAAATATATATAAAATAAAGTTTTGCACATATAGTTAAAAAAATATTTGGAAAAATATAAAAAAATATGTTTGAAAAAGCTATTAAGTTCAAATATTTAATTTTTAAAAGAATTAATTGAAAAAATAAGTTTAAAAAATGGTGATAAAAAAGTTTTAAAAAATATGTAATTAATGAAATTGACATAATGATTTTGAAAAATATAGAAATCCAATCAAAATCATTAAACATAATATCTTCAGAGATAAGTTATAGATAGGAATTAGCATTTAAAAAACCTTTGAAATTCACTGAAAAATCCATAGGTTTCATGTACGTTATAGTTAGGAATTGGCCTTTAAAAAAACCTTAGAAATTCACTGAAAAAACCATAGGTTTCAGGGGTGTTATAGTTAGCTGGACATTTCCCTCGTACAAAACCCTAGAAATTCCCCCGTTATAGTTAGTTCAGCTAACTATAACTCGCGCCCCCGCAATGCACTGCTGAGGACGTCACATATTACATAACTCATGACATGGTCAGTGACATCACTGATGACATCACTGATGACATCATCCATGTGATAAATTACTGCATCTTCTCACACCCTAATTTAACCGTTGATACACCAACTCAAAATTTCACACGGCCATTTTGACAACCATAGATACTCCAATACCAATAACTACTAACCCACTCGTTGACTTTCAGGTCTATATACATGTCCACTCACTCACCTATACAGTCACTCATACTTACAGTCACTCTGTGCATTTATACACCTATAGACACTCACACACCGCCAATCATCCATTGAGGTACTGACACATCTAGTCAGTCATGCAAATAATTAATCACAGTCCAATTTACTCACCTATACAGTTAAACACACTCAAGTTCACGTACTCATAAAAATACTAACAAATTCTGACGCTCTTATACAATTACTGATACAAGCACACACTCATCAATACAGCCACTCCCACAATCACACACTCTCACATATATAGTTATATACTCTTACACACATACACTGCGTTTCACATATGTAGTTACTGACACATGTACAACTGAGATATATATTCAATCACTAACACACCCATACATCCACTTACCCAACCATACAGTCCATCACAGTTGCACTCTTATAACGTTGCATCCATAGAATCATACACTCTCACATCTATGCACAGAGTCACACACACCCTACCCACACAAACACTCAGGCACCCATACAGGTACTCAGACAACCAATCAATAACCCATATAGACACTCATATAGCTATTCACAAAACCATGCAGCCACTTATACACCAATACACAGACACATACAGACATTCACACAGTTTAGTCACTAGTCTGCAGTAAGATACATTTAATGACTTACTTATAGAGTCAGTTACACACCTAGAAAATGATCCATTCACACACTTGTACACCCACTTATTCTTCAACAGGCCTTTCCCTATATATATTAAACAAAATAAAACTGTTCAGAAACACATACTCAATGGATGATGTCATCAGTGATGTCATTTGAGATGTCATCAGTGATGTCTTCAGTGATGTCACTGACCATGTCATGAGTGATGTAATATGTGACGTCATCAGCAGTGCATTGCGGGAGCGCGAGTTGAACTAACTATAACAGGGGAATTTCTAGGGTTTTGTACGAGGGAAATGTCCAGCTAACTATAACACCCCTGAAACCTATGTTTTTTCCAGTGAATGTATTATATATATATATACACATATACATACATATATACATAACACACCACTCCGTTCAGAAGAAGTAGAGGCCACTCGGGGGACACGCTGGTAGACCTTTAGTAGGACAGCTCGGGCATTATGCATTTCGGCCTTACGGCCTTCTTCGGATACCGCTGATTACAAGGTACTGCGCCACCCCCACCTTTAAATATCCAGGATCTCTCCCATTGGCAGGGATAGGCTCATGCCCCACACCCACTGGAGAGCGGCATAATAGGGGACCCCAAGGAAGGGACCTATTGGTCCCTACCTTTTACCTACCTGTAACGCCCCTAAATCGAGTATTTAGGCACACCCCAGAACCTTGCTTCCTCAGACAAGATAGAAACTACAAGAAGAAGAAGGACCGAACAGCCATGCAGCAGCTAACAAGAGGAAGATGCCCACTGAATTGGCCCCAGCCCTACCGGCCTGTCTCCACCTCGAACCTGCTCCTGCGAAATCCCGGTGTGTCCTGTAGCCAGCAACATCGAAATCCCCGGAGGACCTGCCTGCCTTTCAACCCCAAAGACTTTGTCTCCCGTGAACACCGGATTTGTTCATCTGCAACCTTTGACCCCGGCCGGAAATTGCGAATCCGCACTACTCTGCACCCGCCGTCCACGGCCCGAGCGGGCAAACACCACAAGGGGGTCCCATGGTGATCCGGACCAGAGATCAGGTGACCCCGGACCTGCCTCAAGCCGACGCCTGCAGCCTAAATCCAGAAGATCTCCCCAACAGCGACCAGGAGCTGGTGAGAAGATCCCAAACCCAAAAGGCACCCCTGCAGCCAACGCCCCACGGCCTTGTGTGCCCAAACCGATGGTGCCTAACCAACCCCTAACTTCCCAACTCACCTCTCGAAGTGGTGGTCACACCCAAAAGACCTTCGTCCCTAAGCCTGCAGTGCATTTGCAAAGCCGGAGGTTCCCCATTGAAAACAGGGCGCCCGATGTTGAAACAGCACCCTGCACCCGGCCGCCCTAGTGCCGCTAATGGTGCACCTTTGGTGCTTCTTTGTTTCCCCATTTGCCCTCAGCTAAAGTACAGGAGCTTTGCTCCCACACCCAAGTGGCCTGCTCGTCAGCAGCCACCAACTGGAGGCCCCCTATCTCCCACTGATTAACATTGGGTTTCAGCCCTCTGCACCCGGACGCCCTAGTGCCGCTGAGGGTGTAACTAGAGTTCATCCTTGACCCTTGGGGGCCCCTGAGTCTACCCCCAGAACCTCAACTCCCACTACCAAATACTTACCTAAAAACTGATAACACGATTTTCCTCCACAGGATAACACTGACTATTTTTGTTGGATGAGTTTCTAAGTGTGGAGTTAGAAAACCTAAAGAAATTCTTTAAAATTGCACTAACAAAAACGATTTTACTTATCTTTTTACAGGAAATGTCCCAGAGTAGTATCCAGGTATACTACTCTGAATTAGAAAAGTAATCTCAAAAGTAACTTACCTGTAATTTTACTGAAAAGCCTATTCAAGTCTATGTACTGTATTTACAAGTTATTGAATTTCTCTGAAGCCATACTGTAAGTCAAAAAGCGCATATACTATTACCAATCCAAAACAGTATTACAACTGTATATTTACTGCAAAGTACTTATCACTTACCTGTTCCAGGATTGCTTGGTTCTAGAAAATAAAATAACTAAAAGAATATTTTTAGACAAAACAATTGGTCTGAAGTTCAGAATTTTAGTGTGTGCATTCATTTGCTGACTGAGTGTGTACAACAAGTGCTTAACACTGTCCTCTGATACTGCCTTATTGCTTGACCACACTACCACAAATAGAGAGTGAGGAGCTATCTAACTTTACCTCTGCCTACCTTTGGGGGTTCCACTGGATTCTGTGCAAACTATACCTCACTTTGGTATAGTATATAGAGAGCCAGCTTCCTACAGCTGCCCCATCCCAGCAGTGAGGCATCTGTCACCACTGTGAACTCTGGTTGTGGAAGGGTGAAGGATCTGCCGTTGACCCAATCCCGGCTCGTTAGCCACCACTGCAATTGACGTGCCGAGATCTGGATGCAATCGGACAGATTCCTCTGTTGCTGTGCCCACTGGAACATTCATGTCCCACTGTAGAGTCCGCATATGCCACCTGGCATGATCTACCAGCAGAATGCAGGAGGCCATGAGGCCCAGCAGCTTAAGGGTCATTCTGACCGAAACCCTGGATAGAGGCTGAAAGCTCAGATTCATAGCCCGAATATCCTGGACTCGCTGTTCGGGAGGATAAGCCAAAAACTGCATCATGTCCAGAACCGCCCTGATGAAGAGGATCTTCTGAGAGGGAGTAAGGTGCGACTTCGGCACGTTGATAGAGAACCCCAGGGAATGCAGGAGGTCCGCCGTAGTCTGGAAGTGGGAGACGACAGCCTGGGGAAAGCCCGCCTTCAACAGCCAGTCGTCGAGATAGGGTGAAGACTGGAACCCCTGATCTGCGCAGATGAGCTGCGACCACCGCCATCACTTTCGTGAACACAGAGGGGCGCTGGTAAGGCCAAAGGGGAGCACGGTAAACTGAAAGTGCTTGTGGCCTATCGTGAACCGGAGGTAATGCCGATGGGCATGCAGGATGGGGATTTGAAAATAAGTGTCCTTCAAGTCCAAAGCTACCATCCAGTGCCCAGGGTCGAGGGCAGACAGGACCTGAGCTAGCGTCAACATTTTGAACTTCTCCTTCCGGAGGAAACGGTTGACGTTCCTGAGATCCAAGATAGGAGGCAGGCCTTTGTCCTCCTTGGAAACCAGAAAGTAGTGGGAATAGCAACCACGACCTACTTCCGGGACAGGAACTTGCTCGATGGCTCCCTTGGGCAAGAGTGCGAAAACTTCCTGTTGGAGAAGGGCCAGATGATCCTCCGACATGCAATGGTACTGAGGTGGTATGGATGGAGGGGTAGTCTCGAAGGGCCGGGATTAGCCCCTACAGGCTATTTGCAAAACCCACCTGTCCGACACTGTGGTGCGCCAGTGGGGGAGGTGATGGTGAAACCTGCCGCCCACAGCGATTAGTGGCCCTGAAAGGTCCGACTAGGAGTGTTTGGTGCCTGCTGCAGAGGGGGCTGTGGTGGACTGGCCCACCTGCTATACCCCAGAACCACAGTGGAGGTTCCCACGTCCCCAGCCGCGCAGGGGCTGAACAGCTTGCACTGGCTTGTGGCTCTGGGTGGGACGTGGCGGGGCACTCCTTCCGTAGCCAAGAGGTGAAAAGCAGACTGCGCGGGGCGGGTGGTGGAGAGGCCCAAGGATCTGGCAGTAGCCCGAGAGTCCTTAAAGCGCTCCAGCACGCTGTCTGCCTTGTAGCCAAACAGGCGACGGCCATCAAAGGGCATGTCCATAAGAGTGGATTGGACATCCCCTGAAAAACCAGTAGACCTCAGCCAGGCGTAGTGTCGAAGGGCTACGGACGTGGAAATCGCCCTGCCTAGTGAGCCAGCAGTATCCAGCCCACAGCGGATGGTAAACTTTCCTGCATCTCTCCCTTCGGCAACTGTACTGGAGAGTACGGTCCGAGCCTCCTCCGGGCACTGGGGCAGCACTTGCGCCACCGTATCCCACACAGAGTGGGTGTAACGGCCCAACAGACATGCAGTGTGTACAGACCAGTGTCCCAAGCTGGAGGAAGAAAACATCTTCCAAGCTTTTTGGATTCCCTATCAGGTGTTGTGTTAGGGAATGCACCTTTGGAGGTGGAAGCTTGGACCACCAAGCTCTTAGGGGCAGTGTGTTCGGAGAGGAAAGTGGGGTTGCCCGGGGCCGGGCGGTTGCATCGGGCAATAATCTTATCCACAGGAGCCCCTGTGTCGGGCCTGGACCAGGTGCCCAAAAGAATGTCGGTTAGGGCTTCATTAAATGGCAGCAGCGGCTCCAAAGAGCTTGCGGCCGGTTGAAGCACCTCTGTCAGGAGATTAGTCCTGACCGCCACCGTAGGGAGCTCGTGGTTGAGGGCCTCTGCCGCCCTACGCAACACACTGCGTAAGACGCTCCCTCCTCCGTAGCCATGGTAGGAGACAACATGCAAAGGTCTGGTGAGGTAGCCAGACCACTGTCTTCCCCCAGTTCCACTCTCCAGTCCGGTTCGTAACTCATTTGGTCAATTAAAGGGTCTCCAGACCCCTCCCAGTCCTCCACACCCTCCCCTGGCTGCCAATCTGGTCTAAAAGAAGCAGGGTAGAACAAGGGCACAAAAGTACCAGTCGTTGCCGGTCGACATTGGTCCGGCACCATTTCTACATCAGGGTGGAGGCCGGGGTCGATGCCGGCTGGGGACACAACCGGCATTGGCTGCAAACATGGTGCCGGTGCATTCGGCGCCGGGGGAGGTGTAATGAGGTTGACCGGCATCGATCCGGATCAGGCCTGGATCCAAGGTGACCCTGCGGTGCTGGGGCCAGAGCCGCCGGCGCTGAAGGCGCGCCGGCGGAGTTGGGCTGCCCAAAGATGACATACATCGCTTTGTGAAATTGGGAAAGCTGGGCAGGGGTCGCTCTGGGTCCCAGGAAGGGAGGGAAACCCTGAGTCGACTCTTCGGGCTCGGCACGCGGAGCCGCAAGAGGCATACCACCCGCTTTCCACGTCGTGTCGGCTGACTGATGGGGAGAAGTCAAAGAGCGACGATGCGCCTTCGACTTTTTCTTGTGCTTCGACTTACCTGAGGAGTGCGAACACTTGGAAGAAGACTGGTGGTGGTGGCTCCGCGACTGGTCCCTAGACCTCACGGGACCTCAAACGGTGCGGAGCAGTCTGAGCACAACTTGGGGTTGTGGTCGCGCTCCAGGCAAAACAGGCACACACGGTGCGGATCCATCATCGACATCAGTGGGCTACAGGAGCCACAAGCCTTGAAACCGGGCATCCTTGACGTGCACCAGGAGTCGAAGACTGAAAAACGATGGCGAAAAAAGTCAGTCAATAAGTGACTGGAGGTACCGCTCTCTACGGATCTGTGCTGGCTGGCGCGGAAAAAGAAAGAACTGAAGTCACGTCATCCTGGCGACCACGACGCCAACGATGAACACGGAGCCAACCGACGCCACCTTTCGACACGCAGGCGTACTGCTGACGAAAAATTCTCTGGATCCAGTCTGACGCCTGGGGGTAATTCTAAGGTAAGGAATCTATAACTATTTGTCTCTTTCAGATAAAGCCTTTGGAGCATTCCATACCGAAAATGCTGAGGCTGTATTAATATTTAGCTTTAATAACTCCTCTAATACCCGGCACATGTGCAAGACCCACTGTTCTTCAATTAGCAGGGATTTGTCAAATACCAATCTATAACCAGTCTTGCCTTGAATTTTAACTTTAAACTTAACTGAATTTGCTGCGTGGTCTGAGAAGGGATTATCGTGAATCTAACACTGTTTGTAAGAGAGCATGGGAAATCAGGAAAAAGTCAATCCGAGAGGAAGAACAATAGTTACTTACCTGTAATCTGTGGTTCTCCAGTATTGGTATCTTTCATAGATTCACAAGCCTGAATCATTCCCCGTCGTCGGAGTGGGAGTCCCACGGTACATAAAAAAGCAATAATTATGCACATAATAACCATAACATAGGTAACCTAGAACCAGGAAGTAAAGTAGCCGTAAACTACAACGAAAAAAACTTCCACATGTATGACTTGTCCAAGTCATTATATACAGTCCAAACTGCAGCCAATCAGGCGACAGCACCCTCCAGAATGTTCTCCTCAGAGGCTGAGGCTCTCAGAATTTCTCGCACAAGAGTGAACCAAGTGATAAGAGCATAAACCAGCCTCTGAGGGGAGGTGGGTGGGTTGTGAAAGATACCAATACTGGAGAACCACAGATTACAGGTAAGTAACTATTGTTCTTCTCCAGTATTGGGGTATCTTTCATAGATTCACATGCCTGAATCAGAGTAGAAAGCAGTACACCAATAATGCTCGTAAGACGCTATTTTTAACAAACATATGTACAAAAGATATTATGCAATAACATACCTAGAATGCTATCCTATGCATAAATACATGTATATATGTATATACAGGGCAATGCTATGATATATAATAATCATGCCTGAAATGCGTCTGAGAAACAGTACAGAGGAGGAGGGAAGAACAGAGGCTCACCTTATTTAAAAAGATTACGGAGAGCCGCTTGTCCCACTGACTTATTTGCATCACTGGCAGCTTCCAAACAGTAGTGCTTGGTAAAAGTGTGTCTGCTGGACCAAGTTGCAGCTCTGCAAATTTGATGAAGAGGCACACCCGCAAAGAGAGCAGTAGAAGAGGAGATTGCTCTTGTAGAATGTGCTCTCGGAGTTGTTTGCAATGGTCTTCCTGCTTGCTGATGGCAGAGGTAAATTGCGGCAGAAATCCAACGAGCTATAGTCTGCTTGGATACTGAATGTCCTTGCCGCATCCTTCGGTAGGCCACAAATAGCTGGTCAGATTTACGGATTGTAGAAGTCAGTTATAAATAGAAATTGAGACATCTTCTAATGTCAAGGGAATGCAACGTTTTTTCCGCATTTGATTGAGGATTGGGAAAGAAAGTTTTTAAAATAATGGGCTCGTTGAGATGGAAGTCCGAAGGTACTTTAGGCAGAAAACTGGGGTTAGTGCGTAGCACTGCTGAATTCGAGGTGAATTGAAGAAAATATGGATTAACAGTAAAAGCTTGAATGTCACTGACTCTCCTACCTGATGTTAAAGCCAATAGCAGAGACACTTTCCACGATAGAAATTTCAAATCCACTTTATGAATAGGCTCAAAGGGGTGCTGCATGAGTTGTGCAAGCATCACATTAAGATGCCAGGATGGAGGTGGGCGCCGGATAGGAGTAAACATCCGAAACAATCCTTTTGTAGAACTGCTGAATGATCCTAGCTGAATAGAGAGAATTGGAACCGTCGTGCCGAAACCTTGAAATAGCTGCCAAAAATACTTTCAGAGTAGAATGGGACAGGCCTCATCTTGCCAAGTGTAAAAAGAACGGTAAAATCTGTTCCGGTTTTGCATGAATTGGATGAATATTGGCAGATTGACACCATATGCAAAATCTCTTCCATTTAAGCCTGTACGTTTTAACAGTGGCAGGCGCTCGAGCGTTGGCTAACACTTCCTTTCAAGGTGTTCAGGCGCCAGGCTGCTAATCTCAAAGAGGCAGGGTCCGGGTGGCAGGTCTGTCCGTTCTGGATGGATAGGAGGTTCGGTATTGGTCGAAACTGAATGGGATCGCATTCTAAGAGAAGGAGAAGTTCGGTAAACCAGAACTGGCGAGGCCATCTGAGAGCAATGAGAATTAGGTGACAAGGTTTTCTCTTCATCTTCGGGAGAACTCTGGGAGCCAACGGTATCGGAGGAAAGGCATAAGCATATATCTGCGACCAATTCATCGAAAACGCATTCCCGCGTGACCCCTTGTGGGGAAGCCAACTTGCAAAGAATGGGCATTTGTTGTTCTGATTGGTCGCAAACAGGTCCAGGTTGGGACGACCCCACTTCTGAAAGACCCAATTCAACGTTGGTTGATGTAACTCCCACTCGTGATTATATACTGTCGATCTGCTGAGGGAATCCGCTAGGACATTGGAGACTCCTGGAACATGGATCGCTGATAGGCTGATTGTGTCGTATTGCCCAGTCCCAGATTTCTTGGGCTTGAAGAGAGAGTAGGGCAGACTTTGTTCCTCCTTGTTTGTTCAAGTAGTGCATACTTGTAGTGTTGTCTGTCCGAATTAGTACTGAAGCTCCCAGGATGATGGTTCGAAAGGATTTTAGGGCTAAAAAGATGGCTCGTAATTCTAGAAGGTTGATAAGCCACGTCCTTTGCTGGACGTTCCACTTGCCGTTGACCGTCATCCCTTGAAGGTGTGCCCCCCATCCCTTGAGGGATGCATCTGTGGTGATGGTGAAATTTGGAACTTCTACCAGGAATGCACACCCTTTTTTCACGTTCTTTCTTAGAGTCCACCAGAGTAAGGCTTCTCGCAACCGGGGAGTGATGCGAATGATGTCGTCGAACTACCCCGAAATCTGCAACCACTGGTGGTTGAGCTCCTCTTGCAGGGGCCTCATTCTGAGACGGCAGTTGGGTATCAAAGGGATGCAGGAAGAGATAGATCATCCCTAAAAAAGACTTGAACAGCCGGACTGAAACGCACCTTTTTGATTGTAAAAGACGGGCTAGCTTGCAGATTTTTTGTTGTCTTTCGTTTGAGACAAATGCCTGGGTAAGCGGAGTGTCTAACGTGGCTCCCAAGAAGGTCTTTCTTTGTGATGGAACAAGATGAGACTTGTCGAGGTTGAAGGAAAGACCTAGAGATGGGAAAAGTGACAGACATCTTTGAATGTGTGCGCTTGCGGTTGGAAAAGAATTCGCCTTGATAAGGCAGTTGTCCAGGTATGGAAAGATTTGAATCCCTTCCAGACGAAGGTGTGCGGCCACTGGTGTCAGCACATTGGTAAATACATGGGGTGCTGAACGTGGTCCGAAACGAAGGACTTTGAACTGAAAGTCCCTGCCAGCCACTCTGAACCGCAAGAATTTTCTGTGTCTAGGTAGGATTGGCACATGGAAATAGGCGTCTTGGAGGTCGAGGGTGGCCATGTGATCCCCGCCGAGAGGAGCTGAAGGATTTCTTGAAGCGTTAACATCCGGAAGGATGATTTCTTCAGGTATTTGTTGATGGAGCGAAGATAGAGGATGGGGCGCCATTCTCCCGACTTTTTCATTATCAGGAAAAATCTCGAATAAAATCCTGTTCCTCTTTGTAATTGAGGGACCCTTTCGAATCATCAAATTTATTTGGGAAAAAAATTCCTTGAGATGAGCAGGAGGTGGGCCCTTGGGAGGAGAGTTTGGAGGAATCTTTATGAACTCTAGAACATGGCCTCTGGCCACGATGTCCAGAACCCACTTGTCTGATGTGATAGCGGACCAGTTCGAGTAAAATTGGGAGAATCTTCCTTTAACTTTTAAAGGGGAAGGCGGTAGAAGTGGTGGCAGGTGGCGGTTCTCATTGCTTTTTAGATGAATGACGTCCACGGTAGGAGGGCTTTCTTTTATTTTGCGAATAGGAGGCATTTAGCTGTCCGTATGACTGTTGTCTTTGGGACTGATATCGCTGATTGCCTTGAAAGGACTGGTATGACCTTTGTTGGTTGTAGCCTCCTCTATTAGAAAAGGATCCACGTCCTTTAGCACCCAGAAAGGGCGGCTTGCAAAATTGAAGCGTACCGAGAGATCTTGCTGTCTCTATCTTTTTTAATGGCCTGAAGGGCTTCTTCGACATGCTGGCCAAATAGCGATTCCCCATCAAACGTTATGTCAATAATCTTTGCCTGAACCTCCTGGCGAAAAGATGTCGATTTCAGTCAGCCTTGCCTTCGCAGTACTGTGGCACCCGCTAGCTGCCTAAATCCTGTGGATGCGACATCCATGGCCAAATCTTATCTTATACGCTCCCCTTCTTGTAAGATCTTTAAGGCTTCAGACTTTGATGGTTCCGGCAACATGTTGATGCAGGGAGAGATGTCCGACCACATCTGCCGGTCGTATCGCCCTAATATGGCCAGTGAATTAGCAGCACGGACGGTCGTCACTGCCATGGTAGAAACCTTCTTCCCAATAGCATCCAGTCTTCTGCCGTCCCTGTCTGGAGGAGCTGTGATTGGAGAGGAGGGGTTTCTAGCTCGTCTTTGTGCCGCTTGGGCAATTACAGAGTCATCTTTCTGCTGGCCTATGAGGCATGCAGGCGAGTTATCTGGTCTTATATTTTTTGTCTAGCTGAGGCAAGACCGCAGGAATAGAAGCAGGCGCTGTCATGACCTTCAATCCTTCCTTCCAAATGAAATCAATAATGGGAATGGTCCGTATCTGTTTCCTTGGCTGATCCTTAAAATCGTAGAGGAAGCACTCATCCTTCTTTGTTTCAATCGGTAGAAGGAACCTTTGTGTTGCCCTTTCCATAACGAGATGAAAGCCTCCGATATCAACTGGAGGAGAGTCAATGGGAGCTGGAGTTGAAGGGGACGGAGTTTGAATCTGGTAGTCGTCCCACTCTGTAAGAAGAGATCCATCGTCCACTTCTCCTTCCTCCCTTTCATCGTCAGTGGTGTTAGCATCATGGGAATGATGAGACTGTACTAGAGAAGGTGGTCTGGGAGACCTTAAAGAAGAGCCAGAAGCTTGAGGCATAGGTGTCGATGGAATGGACTCTGCCGATTCAGATGGAGAAAAATGGCGATAATAATCGTCCAACATTTATTGCAGATTGTTTAGCAGAGCTAAAGGCATCTGTGCTGTAGGTATTGTGTCAGGAGTTGGAGCTACAGACTCCGGGAAAGGATTTTCATCCTGGTGGTCATCCTGCTATTTAATAAGCAATTCCGAAGGGCTCCTGGCAGTGCGAAATCTGTCATCCTCTTCGGACTCATCATCCTCCCCAGAGTCCATTAATTGCTCTGGCAACTCAAGAGGTACTTTGGTAGGGGAGATAGGCAATGTAGAGAGGGCCTCCAACGAAGAACCACGCCTCTGTAGTAAAGAAGATGTTGTCGTAGACGGTGCAGAAGATGCAGACCAGACCTGCAACTCTGTGCAAGATGAAAATTGAAGTGTCGACGAGGGGCCGCTGACGGTATCGTCGTCGATTGAGCTGGTGTCAAGGAATCAATCAATCAATCAATCACAGCATTTATATAGCGCACTACTCACCCGGAGGGTCTCAAGGCGCTAGGGGAGGGGGGGGTCCGCTACTGCTCGAACAGCCAGGTCTTGAGCTGCTTCCTGAAGGCGAGGTGGTCCTGGGTCAGGCGGAGGTGGGTCGGGAGGGAGTTCCAAGTCTTGGCGGCCAGGTAGGAAAAGGACCTTCCTCCTGTGGTGGCTCTTCGGATCCGGGGGACAGCGGCGAGGGCATGCCTGGTCGATCGAAGTTGGTGTGTGGGAGCGTAGAAGTTGAGGAGGCTGTTGAGGTATCCTGGGCCTTGGTTGTGTAGGGCCTTGTGTGCGTGGGTGAGGAGACGGAAGGTGATTCTCTTGTTGACCGGGAGCCAGTGCAGATCTCTCAGGTGTCCGGAGATGTGGCTGCGACGGGGGATGTCCAGGATGAGTCGTGCTGAGGCGTTCTGGATTCGCTGGAGTCTCTTCTGGAGTTTGGCGGTGGTTCCAGCGTAGAGGGAGTTGCCGTAGTCCAGACGCTGGTGACGAGGGCCTGGGTGACCGTCTTCCTGGTCTCGGTGGGGATCCACCGGAAGATCTTACGTAGCATGCGCAGGATGTTGAAGCATGACGAGGAGACGGCGTTGACTTGTCTGGTCATGGAGAGGGAGGAGTCCAGGATGAAGCCCAGGTTGCGTGCGTGGTCTGTTGGTTTGGGTGCGCTTCCCAGGGCGGGGGGCCACCAGGAGTCGTCCCAGGCGGAGGGTGAAGAACCCAGGATGAGGACTTCCGTCTTGTCCGAGTTCAGTTTCAGGCGGCTGTTCATCATCCACTTGGCTACGTCTGTCATCCCTTTGTGTAGGTTGGCTCTGGCGGTGGCGGGGTCGTTGGTGAGGGAGAGGATCAGCTGGGTGTCGTCGGCGTAGGAGATGATGTTGAGGTTGTGTTGGCGTGCGATGGCTGCGAGGGGGCTCATGTAGACGTTGGAAGAGGGTTGGGCTGAGCGAGGAGCCTTGAGAAACGCCGCAGATGACTTCGGTGGCTTCTGATCTGAACGGGGGGAGGCGGACTCTGTGTCCTTCCGGCGAGGAACGAGATGATCCATTCCAGTGCCTTCTCCTGGATTCCGACGTTGCTGAGGCGCTGCACTAGGGTACGGTGGCAAACAGTGTCGAAGGCCGCGGAGAGGTCTAGGAGGATGAGGGCCACTGTTTCTCCATTGTCGAGCAGGGCTCGGATGTCATCGGTAGCTGCGATCAGGGCGGTCTCGGTGCTGTGGTTGGCCCGGAAGCCAGACTGCGAGAGGTCGAGGGATCCGTTCGTCTCGAGGAAGGCGGCCAGCTGCTTGTTGACGGTCTTCTCGATGACTTTTGCTGGATACGGGAGCAGCGAGATGGGGCGGTAGTTCTTGAGGCCGGTGGGGTCGGCTGATGGCTTCTTTAGTACGGCGCTGAGTTCGGCGTGCTTCCAGCTCTCCGGGAAGGTAGCGGTGTCGAAGGAGGTGTTGATGATGTCCCGCAGGTGGGGTGCGATGACAGCGTCGGCCTTGTTGAAGACGTGGTGAGGGCAGGGGTCGGTCGGAGATCCGGAGTGGATGGAGTTCATCGTGCGGATGGTGTCTTCGGTGCTGATCGGGGTCCAGGCGTGGAGGGTGGTGGTAGGGGGCGGTGGTTCAGTCGTGGCGTGCGTCGGTTGAGAGCTGAAGCTGTTGTGTATGTCCACGATCTTGTTGTGGAAGTAGGAGGCGAGGGAGTTGCAGAGGTCTTGCGAAGGGGTGATGTCGTTGTTTCCGGCGTTGGGGTTGGAGAGCTCTTTAACGATGTTGAAGAGTTCCTTGCTGTTGTGGGCGTTGTTGTCCAGTCGTTCCTTGAATGCAGTTTTCTTGGTGGTGTGGATCAGTTGGTGGTGTTTTCGGGTGGCGAGCTTGAGGGCAGTCATGTTGTTCGGTGTTGGGTCTCTGCGCCAGGCTTTCTCGAGGGCTCGGCAGTTCTTCTTGGAGCTCTTGAGTACTTCGGTGAACCATGGGGCTTTCTTGCTGCCGGGTCTGCTAGGCGGGGTCTTCAGAGGGGCGAGGTCGTCTGCGCAGTTGCTGATCCACTTCGGGAGGTTGGTGGCTGCCTGGCTTGGGTTCGTTGCGCTGGTGGGAGGGTTCGTGCTCAGGGAAGTCGCGAGCTGGTCGGCTGTGATCTTGTTCCAGCTTCTGCGTGCAACCTGTTGCTGGTGGTGGTGGATCGTGGTCCTTCTGAAGCTGAAGTGGACGCAGCTGTGGTCCGTCCAGTGGAGTCCGGTGGCGTGGCTGAAGGCGATGTCCTTGCTGGATGAGAAGACGGGGTCGAGTGTGTGTCCGGCGTAGTGAGTGGGGGTGGTCACCAGTTGCTTGAGACCGAGGTTGGTGAGGTTGCCCAGTAGGGTGGTGGTGTTGCGGTCGTTGTTGTTCTCCAGGTGGAAGTTAAGGTCCCCGAGGAGGAAGTAGTCAGCGGAGGGGAGGGCGTGCGGGCTGATGAAATCGGCGATGTCTTCGCTGAATTGTGTGCTTGGTCCCGGGGGTCTGTAGATGAGGGTGGTCTTGGGGTTGATGTGGATCTGGAAGTGCAGGTGTTCGACAGGTGCGAGGGTGTCGTCGGTGTTGGTCGTGATGCGGATGGAGTTCCTGTGGATGATGGCGATGCCTCCTCCTGTCTGGTTGACGCGGTCCCTCCGGATGATCTTGTAGCCGTCCGGGATGGCGATGGCGATGTCGGGCACTGAGGAGGCGTTCATCCAGGTTTCCGTGAGGAAGGCGACGTCTGGGGCTGTGGTGTCGAGCAGGTTCCAGAGCTCGACGGTGTGTCTGTGGACGGAGCGGGTGTTGAGCAGGATGCACTTGAGGTGGTTGCTGCTGGAGTTCGGCTTGGTCAGTGCTGGTGTGGTGCAGGTCCGAATGCAGGTGAACTTGCAGGAATGGCAGCGGAAGGGTCCGTGGGTGCGTCTCGGGGTGGCTCGATAGCAGCCCGGGATTCTGCCGGCGTTGAGTGCGTAGAGTTCGGTGGCGTCGTAGGTCCGGCGGGTGGGCTGGTGTCTGCGGGGGCCAGGGGTCCTGGCACTGGGCGCGGTCCAGGCGCGGACGGGCGCAGACGGGCTTACCTTTGACGCACCTTTGGCGCTCAATCGGTGCTCCCGCTGTGCGCGTCTGCTGCGCGGTCGCTCTGGGGGCGTCATAAGAAGGGAGCCGGGAGGGGAGGGTCCGCTGGGAGGCGGGAGCGTGTTAGCCTATCGGCTGGCGGGGGGGCGGGGCCGCAGGCAGCGGCGGGAAAATCGAGTGCGGGCTTGGCGGGCGGCCCTGCGGCGGCTGGGGGAGGGAGAAGACGGCGTTCGGCTATCAGGCAGGCACAGGCAGCAGGTGAGGCACAGGACCAGGAGGGACGAGGAGCGTGGGGGCGAACAGGCCGATGAAGGCGCAGTGGTCGCTCCCAAGAAGGAGTCTGGGTCCCCTTAAGAAGGGAGCTGGGAGGGGAGGGTCCGCTGGGAGGCAGGAGCGTGTTAGCCTATCGGCTGGCGGGGGGGCGGGGCCGCAGGCAGGCAGCGGCGGGAAAATCGAGTGCGGGCTTGGCGGGCGGCCCTGCGGCGGTTGGGACGCTGGGGGAGGGAGAAGACGGCGTTCGGCGATCAGGCAGGCACAGGCAGCAGGTGAGGCACAGGAGCAGGAGGGACGAGGAGCGTGGGGGCGACCAGGCCGATGAAGGCGCAGTGGTCGCTCCCGAGAAGGAGTCTGGGTCCCCTCAAGAAGGGAGTCGGGAGGGGAGGGTCCGCTGGGAGGCGGGAGCGTGTTAGCCTATCGGCTGGCGGGGGGGCCGTCGAAGCAGTTGTCGTCGCCGACGAGGCAGTCATCGACGACGAGGTAGTCTTCGTCGTCGAGGAGGCCGTCGACGACGAGGCAGTCTTCGACGACGAGGCGGCCGTCGACTAGGCAGGCAGTCTTCGACAACGAGGCAATCGTCAACGAGATCTTTCTAACCTTCGCCGTCCACAGGGCGTCGGCGGTAGATGTAATTTCCATCGTCGACAAGATGGGCTTCACAGAGACAGAGACTAGCGCCGACGGAGATGAAGCTGATGACATGATCATTTTTGGTCTCGGTGACGAGAAAGTAACAATCGAAGTCACGTCAACTGATTTTCGCCGACGGAGGAGCCGTCGTCGACGCCGTAGACGACGGAATTTTTCTCTGAGGTAAATCCTTCTCAGGAAGTCGTTTTGAAGCCAGAGACTTCACAGTCTTTCTAGGGGGTGTAGTAGGCAGAGGCTTAATCTTTGAAGGTGGAGGAGCCTTTTTTGAGGTGGAAGGCAAATCAGAACCCTTAGAGGGTTGAGTTTTTCTCGACACCTGAGCCCCAGGAGAATACAGATCCTCCTCAGCCATCCTCTTCCTAGAGGACATAGATGAGCCAGAGGCAATACTTCACACCTCAGATAAGGGGTTGTCTTTATGCCTAATCTTCTGTAGCCACAGAAGCAGACGCCCTTCTCTTTCTCTGAGGGAAGGTCCTGCATATCTTGCAATCTCTCACCTGGTGATGAGGATAAAGGCAATAAAGGCACTTCTTGTGGTGATCTTCAGAAAACAGCCGGAGCTTCCCACAAGATTCACAAGGTCTAAAGAGAGATTTCTTTGAAGATGACCTCCTAAAGAGAAGAAATTCCAAAAGAATAGAAGAGTACTGAGCAGAGCTCAGGGAGACTCCCTTCACAAGACGTGCAGTAGAAAATCTGAGAGCCTCAGCCTCTGAGGAGAACATTCTGGAGGGTGCGGTCGCCTGATTGGCTGCAGTTTGGACTGTATATAATGACTTGGACAAGTCATAGATGTGGACGTTTTTTTCCTTGTAGTTTACGGCTACTTTACTTCCTGGTTCTAGGTTACCTATGTTATGGTTATTATGTGCATAATTATTGCTTTTTTATTAACCGTGGGACTCCCGCTCCGACGACGGGGAATGATTCAGGCATGTGAATCTATGAAAGATACCAATACTGGAGAACCACAGATTACAGGTAAGTAACTATTGTTCTTCCTCTCGGATTGACTTTTTGCTGATTTCCCAAGCTCTCTTAAAAACAGTGTGAGATTCACGATAATCCCTTCTCAGACCACGCAGCAATTTCAGTTAAGTTTAAAGTTAAAATTCAAGGCAAGACTGGTTATAGATGGGTATTTGACAAATACCTGCTAATTGAAGAACAGTGGGTCTTGCACATGTGCCGGGTATTAGAGGAGTTATTAAAGCTAAATATTAATACAGCCTCAGCGTTTTCGGTATGGAATGCTCCAAAGGCTTTATCTGAAAGAGACAATTAGTTATAGATTCCTTACCTTAGAATTACCCCCAGGCGTCAGACTGGATCCAGAGAATTTTTCGTCAGCAGTACGCCTGCGTGTCGAAAGGTGGCATCGGTTGGCTCCGTGTGTTCGTCGTTGGCGTCGTGGTCGCCAGGATGACATGACTTCAGTTCTTTCTTTTTACGCGCCAGACAGCAGAGATCTGGAGAGAGCGGTACCTCCAGTCACTTTTTGACTGACTTTTTGTCGACTTTTGTCCCCCAATACTGGAGAAGAGTGAAATCTCCCTGAAAGACATGTATACTGTTTCTCACCTGGAAATTCATCTCTCCAGCAGTCAGCCAAAGCAAAATCCCGTATTCGATCCAGACATAGCCTTCTGAAATTGGTTTTTGTCTGTTTTGTGAGACCGTGAAGAGTCAATAGTTGGGTCGATCAATAAACTGAAATCGCCACCGAACACACAAAATCCAGACTGAGCTATTGCAAAATCATATAGAGACTGCAGCGTCCCAGGGAAATCCTCAATAGGACCATAGAAACTCACATAATTGAAAAGGTAGTCCGAGATACTCATCTGCACCCAAAGCCAACTGGCACTATGATCTCCATGCACCATCATGATTTCACATTGAAGATTTTAAGCTACTAATACGCCCCCCCACCATGGCTGCATTCAAGGAAGCATAAAACTCATGCTGAATAAAGCCTGGAGCTTTGGCCTTAGGCGAGCCTTCCTTATAGTAGTCCTCTTGAAGGACAATTATGTTAGCTTGTAAGGATTTACACCAAGCCAGCATAGATAGTCGTTTCACTTTGTTGTTAAAACCATTTACGCTGCAAGACACTACCTTTAATATCCTAGAAAACCTCTTTTACAAACAGATATTGCATGAAGTTTTTTTTTTGGGACCCTTAAACTTCCACATGTTTGCTACACTATTTTTTCCCCCTCCAGTGACCCAGTCTCCCTCTCTTCCCCCCTCCCTCCCGTGACCCCCTTGACTCCGGAAACCCTCTGTATAGGGTTCCCTGGGCGACTCCCCTCCTCCTTCATAGTGGCTACACTCCCCCCCCCCCACACTCTGTGCCCTTATCCACCCTCCCCCCCTCCTTCCCTGAATCGGGGTGCTGTGACATGGCACACAAAGCGGTGGGCTGGCGGCGGGAAAAAAAAAGAAACAAGACACTACAGATTCATATATCCACCATCATTCTTCCCTAGCAACTTAAAGACAAAACTATCCCTCATTTTCACTCCCTGAATGCTGTAGGGCCTGAAGTAACTCCTGTGCAATGCCCGCTGGGGCCCCTAGCTGCGGAGAGGAGTTTATCATGCCTCTGAACTCCTTCCTACGCTGTGCAGAAAATGCAGACCTATCTTAAAAGACTTTAAATGAAAAATTATCAGAAGTCTGATATACTTTATCCTGAATGGCACATGCCAACATCTTTTCCTTAATTTTGAAGTCACCAAAGTTAACAATAATAGTTCTATGGTTATTTTGCAATAAAATACTGAACTGCAGGTACACAATGGGCCCTTGTGAGAGTAATGTCAGTCTTCTGTGCTACGACTTTGGGACACACGTGTTTAGAAATAAGGTCCGAGACAACTATGACTGAACGACAGTTCTCGCTGTCTTCAGGAATCCCGGTAATGCGGAGATTGCATCTTTGTGACCGATTTTCTGCATCATCCACCTTGATTTGCAAGTTGATAAGCTCAGATTGTAGTTTGGTGACTTGATCTGTTTGCCGAGGTACCCTATCTTCGAGGTCTGAGATGCGCTGTTCTGCATCAGGGATACGTGATGAAAGTTGCTGGATAGAAGATTGAATTGAGCCCAGCTGAGATTCAGTTTTCTTTTTGGCTTCTTCTTGCGACAGTTTCATACTTCTTAGTTCTACCAGGATTTGTTGTAACAGGATGTGTGAGGCGTCCTCTAGCCCAGCTGTACTCTTTGTGATTCCGGGAAAAGGGGCAGTTTGTGGAACCGGTAGACTTAAGGGTGCAATTGTAGCTGGGGTTTCGTATGCGGTTTCCACATCAGTGGTGAATAGGGAAGTGTCAGCGAACAAGCTTGTTGTACTCTCCCCAGGAGAGCACTCATCATGGTTGTCTAGGCTTAAAGTTGACTTATGTGTAGTAAGGCTGGTCGATTTATGCTGAATCCTTGCATTGAGGCCTAAGAATAGTGAATAGGTGACCTGCTGCATGACAACTGAGAGCGCCTTTGTTGTTGGTAATTTGCTTGGTGCTGGCAGGCTTACTAGCATTTCCAGGGGAGGGGCATGGCTTACTGCATGCGGGGGAAGATTCCATAGTATTTTGGGCGCCCTTGACTAGCACAGAGCTCCAAGCAGTAGCCGACTCTTAAACTCCCTGTTGCCCACCCAACTTTTTAATTCCAGTTGCCCCAAAGCCCCATAACGGGAGACATTCCTTGGTTCACCGCTAAATAACCTGAATTCCCTTTCTTTTGCAGAGGAATTCCGGCTACAATTCTTTGTAGCTTATGTAGAGTTTGCTACTAGCTGGGTTTTAGCAGTACTATCATGGGAGATTCTTTTCATGATCTTCGTAGCGTATTTTATTTTGGGGGGTTGACCTAAAAGGAGATGCAAGACACCTAAACCTGGCTAGGCTGCTTCCATGCTTAGCCCCTAGCCCAATGCCCACCACCTCAAAAAGAGGAAAAGATTTCTCTGACCTGAGGTTTAGATGGGCTTTTGTTCCTTTTAATCTTAGCGGGCCTCCAGAGCTCGTGGCAGCTCTTGGCTCCAGCGGTGTGACAACCCCAACTTCAAGGAACAGGCAGGCATTGGAGCAAACTGCAACAAACCTGCTCAAGTCTGCCGGACACGGATCGAGCTAGGTCGCTGCTTCCCCCCCTCTGGCGCAGTCACCCTCTGCCTCTATTGCCGCTGCTCTGAGCCGTCCCTCCTGCTGCGGCCACGCCAGTTGAACCGACAGCCTGTTTGCAGCAGCGTGAGCTTCTGGCGCCGTCTTCCGCAGCGGAAGCCACAAGCCCCAAACAGCACACCCAAAGCATTTGCATCTGTACACGAACGCCGCCAACCGCCGAACCTGCTTCGCCTTCAGTCGTGGAGCATGACGGGAGCTTCTGCCTATACCAAAAAGAAAATAACTTACTTACCAGTAACTGGTTCTCCAGTATTGGTATCTTTCATAGAGTCACATGCTTGACTCATTCGCAGTCGACCTTGGAGTCCCACGGTACAATAAAAGCAGTAAGTAATGACTAACATTGAAGTTAATGGAGAAAACATTAACTTTAATAGCTCGTCCTAGTCATTAAGAACAGGAGTGAGGTGTTCCATTTATTGCTTTTTTCACAGGAAAAAAAAAAAAAAAAAGGGAGCACAGGCGGACAAGGGATCAAAAGAGTCATGCAGATCCCTGATTGGACAATGCATTACTGTTTTGTTTTATTTCCCCATGAACGATGGGAAATTTAGTTTTAATAGTTACTGAATATAGCAGGTATTGAAATAAACAAAGAAAGCGTGGCATAATCCTCAACTCTGTGTCCTTAATAGAACTGAAACTTTCCTTTACAATTGCTAGGAAATATTTGTCATCCCAATACATGAGAAGCTGAGCAAGGGCACACAAAAAAAACAACAAAAAAAAACAACTCCAGAATGTTATCTATGCACAAACAAATGCACAGCATGATCAGCATTTCAATGCAGAGAAGATTGAGAGGAAGAGGGATGCCAAAGACGGAAGCATGCTGCATGCCATCACAGATGCAAAGGAAGTGCCTAATATAACTTGCAGCAGGAGGAAGAAGAAACTAATACCCGCATAAAACCTGTAGGACTGCATTGTTGTGTGTGGCAAAGTCATCTCTTGCAGCGAGCAAAATTTGTGATCAAGCGAAAATGCTGTGCTTTTTCACAACATTTTTCATGTTATATTTTAAAAAATTTCCCAGAAAAGTAAAAACACCCCAATGTTTTTAAAAAAATATTTAAAAACAAAAAAAGGTTATTTAGTAACAACTGCATTGGCTTAAATTTTTATTTTATTTTATGTGTGAGTGACACTGAGTGAAAGTGATGGACAAGGAGTGTGTGAAAGTAAGAGTGAGCGTTTGAGAAAGAGTAGTGAGAGAAGGTGAAAGTTGAGAGGGCGAGTGAGTAAGAACATGAGAGGTGAATGTTAGTGCAAGTGCAGAATGTAATGGCCAGCTGTGACTATAGGGCACATAGCTTGTCCTCCCTCAAGTAAGGCCATGGAACTTAACCTCCATCAACGGCCAGCCAATTTCGGCCATACACAGCTGTGGTTGCCCACATACCCGTCAGCAATGCCCTGTTAAAACTAGCTGCATATGGCCTTCAGCCATGCACAGCTTGGGTTGTGCCTTCACGCAAGCCAAAACAGGCGGCCTACCCCAGCTGCATAGGGCGAAGGTGGGCTGACAGCAGGTCCTGAGCCACCGCCAACCACAGAGCCCAAACCACTGTGGGCAGCCATACCAAGCTGCACATGGTTTTTAGCCATGCGCAGGTGGACTGGTACCAGGGCCTGACATCCTACCAGGCCCTGCACCCAACTTGTTACAGGTGATCAAATACACTGTGCATTACATAGCACTGGCTGGCTGCTGGGCTTTGCTTCCTGCTAAGACCTGCATCCAACCATCACAGGCAGTCAATGCCCTTGAGCTAGGCTGCTTGGTCTTAAACCAGGTGCAAACGGCAGGGCTATTGGCTTGTGTTGGCTCTCTCTCTCTCTTTCTGCAGACATGGTACTGACAAGATGCCACTGCAGGCCAAGGAAGTTTGCAGGAGGTTAAGGGACCATAAGCATTAAACTTAGTGGGTTCTCGGTTCTTTCAATTGTTTTAGGTTCCATAAACCAGGTGCAAACGTCAGGGCCATTGGCCTGTGTTGGGCCTTGCAGAAAAGTAGTATCTGCTTCTTTTTGCTGATGTCACACTGTTTTTGGCCTAGTTTGACTGGGATCCTGTTTTCTCCTGTAAATTGATATGCATGTACTTTAGGTACAATCCAGATTGGATTCTGGGGTACGCTTTTCAGTCCCTAGTATATGGTACACCATGTACCCAGGGCATAGGTACCCCAGAGGCCTCCCGTGGGCTGAAGCATGTATTACGCCACCCCTGAAAAGCCATACAAATTGACACAACAAGCCTGCTACTGCAGATTGTGTAAGCTCGTGCTTGCACCACTTACTTAAAATATAGTTCACTATATCTATTTAAATCACTACACTTAAATACCTATCAGTCACCTCTATGGCAGGCCTTAATCCTGAAGGCAGGGTGCTGGGTTTTACGTGAGAGGGTGCCCCTGCATGAGCCTGGCCCCTCTGCAGCCTTCGGAGACCATTCTCCGGGGTTGTCTGTGATGCAGCCAGACATATATGTTTAAGTGCATTATAACCTCGCGGTAAGTGCCTACTTTAGAACGGCTGCTTGGAAACATGTGTTTGGTGTCAAACACCTTGAAATCATACCTCTACGCCGGTAACCAACATGGGAGATGCAATTCTACCCTTCTGAAGGGACATAAGTGGGTCACCGGTATACCCGGTACCAGCTTTCTCGACCTGGACAGCACAAAATGGATGCTGCCAGCCACAGACAATTCTGCTCTCCTGCTGCTGAGCCAAGTTCGCACAGAGGCAGGCATGATAATAGGCATCTGATCACTGGGAGGTGTAACCACCCCCTAGACAGGATTTAGTGTGTTGGGGCTGGGTGGGTGCTCTCTTAGAGTGCCAGAAAGTCTGCACTGGGGGCACATTTGGTGTCCCTATGCATAGTCCAGCTCAAACCAGTTCTAGGAGCCATTTGCTCCTGCTCTGGTGCGAAACTGGACAAAGGACATGGGTGTAGCCACCCCTCTGTCCTGCCCCTCCCCTGGGAGGGTCTACAGAATCTTTCCAACCCCTTCCCATGGGTATAAAGTGGGCTACCTGGCTACAGGACTTTAGATTTTTAACTGGACAAGATTCTGCTAAGAAGAAACCAAGTACTTTGACTGCCTGCACGAAGCTGGACGACTGAAGAATCTCCCTTGGAGTAAAGGAGTTACTCCCCTGCAAAAGCAGGCACCTAAAAGCATCTGACCGGTTGGCTTCTCCCGAGCTCCTGAGGACTCCGAAGATTTCAGCAACACAGGAGGTGGGTTTCCGAAGGTCCCTGTGGTCGATCTGCCCCCTCAGCGGTTCGGATACCAGTATCCCTCATGGGGACGGTGCAACCCGAACCCCTGTGCACCGCGTACATTTGCAGTTGCACATGCTTAGTGACGACTCCTGAGCCTGTGCTTTGGACTCCGTGTAGTCCTGACCCCGAGCAGTATTTGCACCGAAGAGTTCCGGCCTCAACTCCACAAGTGTCCTGTGGGCTGGTGCTTTGCAGACTTGCTTGAGGTCTCTTCCCGATCCCTGGTCCATTGGCCTGTGGGTCCTGGCGAGGGTCACCTTGCTAATTCTTGGGTTTACCTATTTGCTCCAGACGTGCCCTGACTCTCCATTGCTTGGAGAGTACCCTGGACCTTGCTGATCCTCACAGTAACCGGTTTCCTCTGACCGCGTGGGTTGCAGTGGTCAAGGCTTGTTGGTGCTCCAGCCGGACATTGACCCCTCAGCTCTCGACATCCTGTGTGGGACAGCTCCCCTCCGGACTTTGGTTATCCTCGATGTCTCCTTGGCTGCAGAGTCAAGCAACCCTTTTTCACTCCTGAAGCACTCGACATCGGTGGACATTTGACTACCGACCCCCTGGTCACCTGAAGTGACCCAGACTCTGTCCCTTCTGCTTTCAGGTTCTTCTCACCTCGAAACCAGGCTTGGATTCCACCGGACATTCTTCGCCCTCCTGGCAGCAGGACTTCTTGGCAGCTCTCCATTGAAAACCACAAAGGTTTCCGACACCACATGACACCTATGCACCCGGCTTCTCTGGGATAGGTAACACGGGTACTTTGGTACTCACCGGTGGGTTGGCCTTAGAACCTCCTAAGTTCCAAAGGGTCTGCTCGAAGTCCTCTTAGAAGTATCCTTAACTTGTAAATTTCCAACCGCGACTTTCAAATAGAGTTGTACGGAGCAAGCATCTGTTTCCTCACTGCACCCGTCCTCCGTGGGCTCCCTGTGTTTCTCCTCTGGGTGGTTACTTGGAATCCCAGCGGTTCTACATGCTCTAGGCACTGTGTGTATTGAAGTCGTTGTTGTTATACCATTTTTTTAGTTTCTGGTTCGGTCTCCCCCTGAAGCCCGCTGTGTATTTTGCTATTTACTAAAGTTCTATTGATTTAGTATTGTGTGCTTTGTGCAGTAGTCTTGTGTAGAGACTAGTAGAGAGTGTTCTATTAATAAATACATATTTTTATATAAACACTGTGGTTCTCCTTTCATTAAAGAGGTGATATTCTGGTAAAACAAGCTGCTTTACATTCCTTCAAGATTAAGGCTGCCCTCCATTGCTACATAGCTACCACTAGGATAGCTTTCAATACGGTTATCTTTGACCTCAGACATAAGGGTCGTGTGGCCTGGTACAAGGTGCCCACTTTAATTAGTGGACAGCATATACCAACCCACCTGCTCACAGGCCTCTGTCTGTTTGCAGACATGGTACTGACAAAATGCCACTGCAGGCCAAGGAAGCTTGCAGGAGGTTAAGGGACCATAAGCATTAAACTTAGTGGGTTCTCAGTTCCCCATCCAGGGAACTGAACTTTGGAAGTCTCACCGGGGACCACAAATCCATGGTAAAGTTTTGCAGGTCGACTTATGTGCCCTTTCAATATTTTCCAAGAGCCTCTATTCCATTTTATTCATAACGGCTATAAATGTAAAATATGAATTCCCCCAAGCCTCAACTTAGGTCAGCAACAGTGAGTGTGCCTCTCGTGGACACAGTTTTCACAGTATGGTGCTCACCTGACCAGACCTATGCCCCTCTCAAATTGAAAGCCCTCCCCCAATTTACTAAAAGGAATAATTTACCTGTAACTGTTGTTCTTTTGTAGGGGAATTTCTATTATAGTCCTAAGCACTGAATATTCTGGCCCACGTCTGGGGACCACAGAGCACTTCTCCAATATGCATATTCTTAAGTGTAGACTTTTTACTTTCTTTGGGAAGGCCTAAAAATACACTTAAAGAAACAGATGATGTAGCTTAATGAAGAAGGCTACAATTGCCAAACTCTTCAAAGTCAAAAAAGTCAGAAAGAAGTGTATAATTTCAAGATGTTTTTAGAAAACAGCATTAATCTACCTCACAAACCCTTTTTTTACGATGGAGAGGAGGAAAAGCAGGACAGTGCAGCATCATAGGTGGTCAATATATGGTTACAAATAGAGGCTGTGCCGTTAAGAACCCAGAGACCACCAGTATTCGATCATGATCAGCAGGTGGAAGTTACTTCAGTTCTTTAAGGCAATGTATATATTTAGATTCTATGGTTACCTCGGTCCATTCCACCAGGGAAGATGAAGGGTTGCTTATGACTATAATGGAAATTCCCCTACCAGAGAACAGGAGTTAACAGATAAAACTTTATCACGTAGGGGATTTTCATTTATAGTTATAAGCACTGAATAGAGTAGCAAGCCCATCCCCCACCCAAGAGCGGTGGAGGAGATAGAGGATCAACTAGGGTAGCTTTTAAGCAAATAGATGTCGGAGGAAAGCCTGTCCTATTTGAATATCTGCTTTAGCATCAGAGACTAGGCAATTGTGCTTAGCGAATGCATGAACCGATCTCCATGTGGTTGTGTTGCAAATATCTGGTATAGGGATATTCCTCAATAAAGCAACAGTAGCTGCTTTACCTCTAGTAGAGTGTGCTTTAGGTTAGGATACAGGAAACTATCCATCGGGAAATGGATTGCTTGGAGGTGGTTAAACTCATACAGACAGGACCATAGTTGATAAACAATTGGTTTGATCTGCGAGTGCCCCAAGTTCGATTGAGATAGAATTTCAAAGCTCTCCTCATAACCAGGGAATGAACAGTTATTTCCGCTAGAGTAGAGGGGTTCTGAAAATGTTGGTAATGAGATGTTCTAGTTGACATGAAAGACTAGAAGTAACCTTATGGAGGAATTTCGGGTGAGTCCTCATGATCACTTTGTTAGTGAGAAAACTGCATTTGGTTTGTGAGAACATAATGCTAGGATCTCGCTAAGCCTGCGAGCTGATGTTATTGGTACAAGGAATGCGGTCTTTCAAGAAAGGTGTTGCAGGGAGGCTTTGTGAACATGCTCAAAGGAATCCTGCATAAGATGTGAAAGTATTATGTTAGGTTCCCAGGGAGGTGAAGGAAGCCTAATGGGAGGGAAAACCTTCAACTCTTCTAAAAATTCTTTATCACAGGAATTTTGAAAAACAGAGGATTGTGAAGGACATTTTCAATAGGCAGTAAGAGCTGCCAAGTGCAACTTTAAGAGATTTGTACCCCCCCAGCTTGATGAGAAAGTACATGGTGATTATATTGTCAGTCTGAACAAACAGGGTTCTGGTCGCAAAGGATAGGTGAAAGGCCATGAGCGCTAGATGAACTGCACGGAGCTCTGGGAGATGAATACAATTCATCTCTCTCTGTGACCATGTGTCCAGAGTCTGGAGGTGATCCATGTGGGCTCCACATCCTAGTAGTGATGCATTGGTCACTATAGTCTGAGAGGGAACCTGTTGGTGAAATGGCATGCCTTGCAGGAGATTGGCTGGAGGGCACCACCAATTCAGGGACTCTTTTACATGTATGGACAGCTTTATCTTGTCTGTTAGTTGGACACACTTGCCTGTCTGGTGTTGATGGAGGTGCCCAAGTAAAGCAGAGTCTGAACCGGAAATGGCATTGACTTGTTGAGATGGACGTGAAGCCCCAACCGTTGAAGGAGATCACAGGCCCAGTTGAAATGAAGTTGGGCTTCCTCAGAAATTGCATTATGAGCCAATCGTCTAGGTGTGGACAGAGGAAGATTCGGTGCTTTTGTTGATGGGCTGTCATCACTGCTATGCATTTTGAAATTTTTCTGCGTACGGACTATAAACCAAATGGAAGTTCTGAGTACTGATAATGGTCCTGCCCCACAATGAATCTTAAACATTGTCGATGCTTGTCGATTGGAATGTGAAAGTCTGCATCATGAAGGTCGATGAAGCAAAGCCAATGTCCCTGGTGTAATTGTGTATAGATTTGATGTAACGTGAGCATCCGAACAACTTTCAACGAACCGATTTGTTGGCTATTTTGAGATCGAGTATGCGTCTGAATTAGTTTTTGCCTTTATTTTTCACTAGGAAGTACCTGGAATAAATGCCGGTCCCCAGTAGTCTGGATAACGGCTTCCACCGTCTTCATTTGTAAGAGGATGCCGACTTCGGACTGTAGCAATGAGAGATGAAAATTGGACTGCACTGGAGGAATGGGTGGGACGGTGGCCGGGTGGTGAACCGGAGAAAATATCCATTTTGCACAATATTCAGAACCCAGGTGTCGTTTGTGACCGCTTTGGGGGGGGGGGGAGGGGGGGAGGGAGGACTCATGGTTTGGATCCGATTGCCTGTTTACCTCCTTGAGCAGGCTTCTGGGTAGAGCGTCCTCTTGTCTGTTTTTACTGTTGCTGGTACGATCTTTGGTGTTGTTGCGGAGATCTACCTGTATACCACTGAGGGGTTTGAACACTGAGAATAAAAACTATGTTAGTAGGGTCAGAACAATTTTCTCTGTTCTTTTGGTCTCTCCAGACCCACTGCTTTTAAAGTCTATTTTGCTTTTTGGTTTTGCTATTTCATCGTGAGCGTGACTTTCAAAGTGTGGAACCTGAGAATGGCAAGTCTGTAAGCGTTGTTGAGACTCCGGCTTGAGGGGTGCCAACCGGAGCCAAACATATCTCCTTAGGGTTACTTTGTGACAGTATCAGTGTGCGAGTTGCAGGAAAGAATCCGCTGCTGCTCTGGTCAATTAATTAAAAACAATTGCTCCCTGGTTGACTATCTCCACAAAGTCCTCTCTCTTTTCTCTCTGGAAAGTATTCAGCGAAATGCTGGATGGAGTCCCAGAGAGCTCTGTCATATCTGCCCAAGAGACCTGTTGCACTGACTGCCTTCTTTGATGTTGCTGCAGACTTTACGGCCTGCAGAGTCCAGTTTTCTGCTCTCTTTATCCAGCGGTGCAGATGATGGAGCAGTGGAGTGGTACTTCTTAGCAGCTAATATTACAACAGAGCCTGGTGGAGGATCAGAGCGGAGGAACAGAGGATCTTGCTAGAGAAGTCTGTATTTTTTTTTCTGTAGCCTCGACGAAGCAGGCTAATTTATGGCAAGTGTCAAAAACAGTTCCATGTCAGGTTCTAGGAAACCAAGGACCTGTGGAAGTAGATGACTTGAAGCAGTAGGTTGGTGTAGTATTTCAAATATCACAGATGTGGAAGGTGTTGGGACAGACATTTTTTATGTTCAGTTTGGCCACTCCTTGTACCAGGACCTCCTGGAAGGTTTTAATGTCATCCACAATGGAGATACGAGGGGGTGGAGAGTCTGATAATGTTGGAGAATATCCTCCTGTGTGAAGATGTTGATGAGCGCCTGGGACTATGATGTGTATGATGGCATGAGCGGTGGCGTGTTCGAGAGAGCTATCCATTCCTCGGAGCTGGAGCCACTGGAGGAGGCGCTACTGGTGGAGGTGGTGGTTGAAGAGTCGAGGATGGTTGCAGCAGTGGAAGGGGCGTAGAAGGAGGAGGAGACAGATGATGGCACCACAATCGGTGAGGGCGAATAAGCTCTTGAATATTGAGAGTCTGGAGGTTAATATATTGTTCTCTTCTTCCTCATCTCCAGTCGTCTCCATGATGTCAAGAAACTAATAGACGTCGACATTTCACTTCGCCGTTTTGCAGTCGTTCTGCTCCTCAATGTCGAGCCATTACTTCAAGATGAGGCAGTCAGACGTCGATCATAGTCTGCGTGTCCACAGCATTGGCCTTTCGATGTCTACTGGGGTCGCCTCAACGTCGATCCAGCTCTTAACGGCGAACAAGTCGGAGCTGTACCTTGCATCAACGTCTATCCGCTTGACGTCGACCAGGACTGATGTCGCTTTTGCCCTGAAAACCTCTTTTCAGACCTCCCATGTCCTCTAGTGGTTGAAGAGCCCTGGTGGAAGATTGACCTTAACCTCGCTCTGAGTTCCCACTTTCAGACTGTTTGTTGTCGCCGCCTCTCTTCAGTCCCATGAAAGCAACTTTTCTCGCTTTAATGTAAGGTACGCCACAACAAATTCCTGCAAAGATGGCATACATCAGGAACAGGAGATGGTGGAAGGCAGATGATGCAGACTTCGTGAGGGTCTGTTTTTGCCTCCTTCCTCCTACATTTTGGGCACTTGTCAAATAATGAAGGCATTTTATTGACACAATAGTTCATTTTTCTGTCTGGAAAAAAACCAGAAAAAGGCAAAGAGTTGAAAAACGAAGAAAAATGCTGTCACCAATTTCTACTGGAGAATTCTGATGCGAAAAAGCTTAAAAAGGCCAACCTTAATGCTCCAGGGTTCTGTGAGCAGGAGCCAGAAAAAAGAACTGAAGCAACTGCCACCTGCTGAGCATGATGGGATACTTCTGGGCTTTGGGTTCTTAAAGGTAAAGCCTCTATTTTTAACCATATAATGATAATCTATGAGGCTACACTGTCCCGCTCTCCCTCATCTCCATCATAAAAGGGATCGTGAGGGAGATTTATGCGGTTTTCTAAAACATCTTGAAACTATACATTTCTTTCTGGCCCTTATTTGACTTCAGGATGAAGAATTTGGCCATTTTAGCCTATTTCTATAGGATGCATAATCTGTCTTACTTATGTGGCATTGCAGACCTTTCCAAACAAAAGCGAAAGTCTACGCTTATGAAGATGTATATTGAAGTACTCTGGGGTCACCGCACGTGGGCAGGACTATTCAGTGCTTACGACTATAATGGAAATCCTCTGTGAGAATCTGGTGTTTTTAAACAAAGATTCCCTCTAGAAATAGGAGACTAGTCCTCGTCACCTCTCTCATTGGACACCGGGCAACGGCATAAGAAATTATATTTGCACAAGGTAATGAAAAACGGTGCATGTTGTACCACCCCTAAATGGGCTGGCTGTGATACTATCTTTTGCAAAAAGGAACAGATGTTCCATAGGCATAACATTGTTGACAGTCAAATAACAAATGGGGAGACATTGGTTTAAAATTCTCTCTCCAACTTTTAAGGTGATGTTTTCTGAGATGTAGCTAAATATTGCACAAGCTTTGGGATCTCTAGAACTTCTGGTAGTGCAGAATTAGTCAACATATCTACATGGAACAGAGAACCCAGTGGAATATAACCCACAAACCACCTGTGCTTTACATGAGGATGAGATGAGGCAACACTCATGAATTCTTGGTAGTAGGTTGTTGATCTCCTTTCACCATGCATAGACACAGTCAAGAATAAACACTCAGATTTTACTTTTATGATTTTTATTAAAATCACATTTCTATTTAAGTAAATGTGCACAGTCAGCCATAAAACCAAGACTAGCAACAATAATGGCTAATAAGAAATTATAAAGAACTTCGAAATTATAACTAATTTAGGATTTCCCTGCATTTGAATGCCAACTCCTCCCTTCTTGCCTCAAACGTATCTATTGTGGCACTAAAAGGGGCCTGTATGCGTTTCATAGGTGGCCTTGCCTTTCATCTGCATCCCTTGACAGAAAAATTTAGATATTGCCCTGTATGAAGATAGTGTCCCAGCAAGCCGATAAGACCTGTCTGGTGGCCTGAAATCACTGCTCATGGCCTTCAAAAAGGTGTTTGCAGCTCCTGCCTGTGCAAGCCTAATCTCTCAGCCATTTGGAAGTGTGAAGATTCCTCTCTCCCTACCACTTCATTGTATTCAGTCCAAATACTCTTTTCAGGCAGCGTTGAAAAGAAAAGGGCCTCTAATTGGATGTTATCAAAGAAAATAATCAACATGCACCTTCACCTACTTCTGCGAAACTTTGAGTGTATGAATTACACATACAAACAATTCCTGGACTATCTAATCATATTGAAACGAATTATGTGTGTTAACAATACTAAAAGTAATGTACTCTTGTAATTGAAAATGTGCACTAAAATATGGGAAATGTAATGGGGGAGGGGGGAGGGGGGACTGATACCTAAGCAGGAAAAATGTGAAGGTTACATCTAAAACTCAAACCTAATGAATTGGAAGGTCCAGATTTTTAATACTATCCCATTGCTACAACAACCCTTCTCTGGTCACCGTTTTCGGTGTTGTTGCAAGAATCAGGAAGAACACTTAACATTATGGATTTGAGAAAAACAATGTGTCAGCCGAGTTGGCAAACTGTGAATTTGACAACAACAGCAATTGATGGGTCATGGTGACGGAAAGGATAGGAGACAGTTAGGGTATTGCTGGGGAGCACATGAGGTGCACAGTCTTTGGTGAGAGAAACACAGCATCATGGGCCATGGACAAATGCCAGCCATAATGTTTAACCAAATTGAAGGACTAGTCGTGGGGGGGGGGGGACGGACGGATGGATACCCCCCCACCCCCAAATTAGGCTCAAATGTGCCAATATTGCATTGTATGTTTTCATTTACAATAAAACATATATAGCAACATTTCCATGACGGAGAAGTGTACTCTTAACTTATTTGAACATAGCCTTTATTTTCAAGGAAAAAGGCAAGATAATAACAGGTAGATTAGCCCAGAAGGCCATATATAACACTCATTAAAAAAAACTAGCGCCGTGCCTTTAAGACCTCCAGGCTCCCATCATGCCCCACAGGTGACAGTTAGGTTAGGTCTTTTTGAACAGCGTATTACACAGTGTAGTGATCTTAAGATGACAGAGTGTGGTTATACACATGGTATTTGTCTAAGGAGGAGGGAGGGTTGCTTAGGACTTTGATGAGTATATCCCTGGAAAAGAACTAGGATTACAGGTAAGGATAAGTTACTTACCTGTAATCTTAGTTCTCTTCCAGGGGTATCCTCATCAAAGTCATAAGCACTGAATATTCCCGCCCATGTGCAGGGACCCCGGAAATAATAAAAATGAAATATGGAATATATATATTATCTACTGGCGGTCGCCAGTAGATAGTTATAGTTAGGACCGTGTTTCCATAGGAAATCTCAAAATTCTATTTTGAATAACTTTGGCGCCGGTTGACGAATCTTCGCGAAATTTTCAAAACTAATGGGGCGCTCCGCTCAACTCCTACCCTGAAAGTCTCGGGGGGATTCGTCAAGCTGGGGCTGAGAAAAAAGGGGGGTCCCAAAACGCGTTTTCTCCATGCATTTTCCCATAGGACCTTTAGTCGAAGGTACAGCCCGAACGGCTGAACAGAATTACATGAAATTTGGCAGAGAGGTAGTCCTCAGGTCAGGGATGTGCCTTTTGCATATATGGAGTCAATCTGTTCAGTAGTTCCAGAGAAAATTGCATTAAAAAGCACATACATATCTATAGCCGCGCACCGTGCGCGCACCCCAACGTGCGCGAGCGTAATTCTGATTGGTTGTTACATGTCAGTCAACGTTCGAATCGGTCGAAATCAGGAAGTGTCGGCCGCCATTTTGTTTGTTTTCAGTGCGAGAGTGGAAAAGGAAGGTGGCGAACGTGAAAAGGGGGCAGGGTAGAGAGCTCCTGACCCCCTAGCCTTGGTCAGGGGGTCCCTGAAGGACCCCGAAGGCAGAAAAAAACATCTAGTTTCGCTCTAGTATCGGAGTCAATACAGTAGTGCCTTGTAAATGTATGCACTGATCTCCAAGTAGGTGCTTTACAGATCTCGGAGAGCGGTACATTATTGAGAAAAGCAGTCGTAGCCCCTTTTCCTCTCGTGGAGAGAGCTTTGGGAGCGGTCAAAAGAGGCTTTTGCGCTAACTGGTAAGCCAATTTGATGCATGAGACAATCCATCTGGAGATGGACCGTTTTGATGCTGGAAAACCTGTTCTGATCAAACCATAGTTGAAAATAGATGATCGGATTTTCTCAAATGACTTCGACCTGTCAAGATAAAACTTCAAAACCCTTTTAAGGTCTAATGAATGCAGAGTCCTCTCAGCTGGAGTGGAGGGATTAGGAAAAAAGGTTGGAAGAGAAATGGTTTGATTTACATGAAAATCGGACACCACCTTCAGAAGGAAGGATGTGTTCTGAAGACTACCCTATTGAGATGGAAGACCAAGTAGGGCTCTTTTGAACAGAGGGCCTGTATCTCACTCACCCTTCAAGCTGAGGTGACGGCCACTAAGAAAGCTACCTTCCACGTAAGGTTGCTTTGCGTATAGGCTCAAAGGGTGGACCCATTCGTTTTGATAGTGCCAAATTTAGCTCCCAAGGAGGTGCAGAAGGTCAGACTGCAGGGTAGACCTTCTTAAGACCCTGCAGGAAATCCTTCACCACCTGTAACTGAAAGAACGAGGGTTGAGAAGGGGACCGCCAGTATGCCGTAATGGCATCTAGGTGCACCTTAATGGACGAGAATTTTAAACCTGCTCTGGCTAGGTGTAGCAAATAGGGTAAAATTACCTCCTCCTGCCCTTTGGTGGGACTACAATTATTTTGCACACACCATATGTAAAACCGTTTCCATTTGCAAGCATAAGAGTGCCTTGTAGAAGGTCTCCTTGCTTCTTTCAATATGGCCATGCAGTCCTCTGGAAGACCTAAATGTCTATTCTGGAGGACCTCAGGAGCCATGCTGCCAAGCTCAACGGTGGAAGGTTGGGGTGATGCATCCTCCCGTTCATCTTGGACAGCAGGTCCGGTCTGCACGGCAGCCTCTTGTGTGGACATACTGACAGATGCAGAAGGTCCGGGTACCACCACTGCCTCGGCCAGTCCGGAGCAATCAGTATCATTGTGGTGTCTGAGTGTGATAACTTGGTCACCACCTTCGGGATGAGAGGCAGGGGTGGAAAGGTGTACATAAATGCCCCTGACCAGTCGATCAAAAGGGCATTCCCCTTCGATCCTAGTTGGTAGTACCATGAGGCGAAGTCTCAGCATTTTGTGTTTTCGTTGTCTGCGAACAGATCTATGCTTGGACAGCCCCAAGCCTGGAAGATGTTGTCGGCCACCTCATCGTTGAGGACCCAGTCCTGCTGTTCCTCGAAGTGGCGGCTGAGGGTATCTGTAGGAAGGTGGATATCTGACTATGGTTACCCCCAACTTTTTGCCTAGTGTCTAGCTGGTTTTTCGACTTAGTTGGCCTGAGATCCTGCCATTCAGGGTCTCAGGCTGTCTGCTCTCTCTTTAAAATGGACTCCATGTACCCTAGGTACATTCCCAATTGGTAAGGATCACCTTATTGGACCCTGTACAGTGTACCCTAGGTACCCAGGGCATAGGTGTATCCTAGGCCTCCCAGGGGCTGCAGCATGTATTATGCCACCCCTGGTCTGGCCTACCAATCAGACACAACTGGCTGATCACTCAGCTGGGGCAAGGTCGTGTAATCACCCCTTGCTTAGATATAGTATGCCTATATCTACCCTTATATATAGACACATGTGTACCTATCAGTCACTCCTATGGCAGGCCTTAACAATCCTGGAGGCAGAGTGCTTGGTAACATGTGAGATGGTGCTCTAGCATGAGCTGAGCCTGTCTGCAGCTTTCGGAACCATGTCCTTATAGCTGTTCTATGATATAGCCTACCATATACTCTTAAAGTGCCTTATAATCTTAAACGGTTATGGTAACTATGGTTTGGCTTTATCAAAACATGTCGTGTAAGGTGTCTAACACTTTGGAATAATACCCCCATACCATTTCTGGTGATGAGGATATTATCCCTCCCTTCTAGAGGGAGAGACATGTTAAAATCCTACTTTGCTGTTTATCTCTAACCAAAGCCTCAGCATCACAAAATGGATGCTGCTGCCACGACACAAGTCTGACCTCCTGCAGCTGGGAGTGATCCCAGCCAGGGAGGCCTGGGCAATAGGTTTCCTGCTTGGGGAGGTGCTAGCACCTCCCCAGACAGCCTTTAGTGTATTGGGGCAGGGTGGGCTGAAAGGAATGAGACATGCCTGGGGCACACAAGGTGTTCCTTGCATAGTCCAGTTCAAACCGGCGCTGGGGCACTCCAGCCCCAGCTCTGGCGCGAAACTGGACAAAGGGAAGTGGGTGTAACCACCCCCTCCCAGGTCCCACCCATAAGGCGTGACCTAGCAGGTATCCCAGCCCCCCAGATTAGTATAAGAGTGGGAGTTGGGCCTCAAGACTTTAGATTATCCTGAACCTGCAACTTGAACAGAAACTCTGGACCTTCGACATTCGACGAAAGAATAAGACTGAAGAATCTCCCTTGTAGCCAAGGAGTGGCTACCCTGTGCAAACAGGCACCATCAAGAGACTACCCTTTGCTTTGCCCACGTTCTACGAGGAACCGACTGCAGAGCCCGACCAGAGCCTTGACTTCCAGACTTCTCCGACCCTGATCCACATCCACAGCAAAGCTGAGATCCGTGGAGGCGACGAGCGACGTGGGACCGGCTACCTGGGAAAAGTGGCTAGTAACTTAAAGCGCAGCTTCTGAGGCACCCTCGAAGTTGTGCACCGGGGATTGAGAAGCCCCAACCCCAAGCACCATCTGCACCGAAGACCAGCCCCCCACACTCCACGAGTCCTGCGTGGGGCCCTTCTGCATTTTCCTGCTTGCCGCGTCTGTCCGGTTGCTTGCCCGCTGGCTAGTGGCCTTTGTGACGACGCACCCTGAAATCTTCTGCGCTGGTTTGGCTCCTCCAGACTGGCTCCCGCTTCTCTGCAAAGAAGAAGCACCCCAGACCTTCCTGGTCTGCACCAGAAGCAAGTCCTCCGTTCTTCGTGGGTTCCGCTTGCCAAGGCTTGGTGAGTCCTAGTCCAACTTCGACGCCGCCGACAGCAAGAGCCTTCGTTGGACAGCTCGCCTCCTGGTCCTGGTCGTCCGACGCTTCCTGGTCCTCCTGGCTGCAGCGACAAGCTTCACCTTCACCTGCAATCTTCACGACATCGCCTGGTTCCTTCCTGGTTCCACGTGGTCACTGGCTAGTGACCTTGACTCTGTCCCTTCTGCTTGCAGGTTTCCTCTCTTCTTGATCCCAGCCTTGGGATCCACCGGACACTCTTCACTGACTGCCTGTCAGCATCTCTCCTCAGGCATCCATAGGAGTCGACGACGAAAACCGACGCATCTTCACCCCTATGCACCCGCAGCCTGTGGGCTAAGTAACTTGGGTACTCCGGTGCTCATCAGGATAGTGACTATCCTAGTGTCTAGTTTTCAAGTCTCAACTTCCTAGCTACTCCGGAAGTGTCCTAAATCTACCGTTTTCTAAACTGTACTATTGCTATTGACTTTTACGCATTACGCGTGAGTGTTTCCACTCTGCACACGAATCCCGTGGGCCTCCCACTTCCTAACTAACGCTAGTGTAGTGTAGCCCCAGCGATTCCCTAGGCCTAGGCCTATTCTATTTCCGTGACAGTGGTCCTTATACCACTTACTTAGTATATGGTTTGCGTGGCCCCTAGGGCCTAACTGTATTACTTACCTGTGTGACTTAATGTATGCTTAAATAAGACTGTGTTGTACTTACCTCTAATCTCAAAGAGTGCTGAGGGTTTGACTAGAATAAATACACTTTATTTTATATATATATCTGTTGTGGTGTCCTTTCATTTGGTATTCAAGGGATTATATATGGTATCACAGCTGGCTTCACATGCCATTCAGAGTTTAGCCTAAGACTGCTCTTGTCCACGCTACCACTAGGATAGCTGGTCTATAAGGTTGACTTTACAACCAATCACCATAAGGGTATTTGGACTGATATAAGGTGTACACTAGAACTAGTGACATCATACATCAGGCCAACTTCTCACAGTATCCACTTGCAAATTCTGTTCTCCCGGTAGGTGAACTGCTGTGATGGATAGATTCCTCGCCAGAAGCCAAAGGGTCTGTGCCTCCAAAGAGTCCTCGAGCGAGTTCCCCTCTGTTTGTTCAGGTAGTACATGGTGGTGGTATTGTCCGTTTGTACTCGCCTGAATCGAAGGGAGGAAAAAGCCTTGAGAGCCAGATGAACAGCCCTTAGCTCCTGCATGTTTATGTGGTAGAACTGCTCTTTTGAGGACCATAAGCCTTGCGTCTGGAGAGACCCCATGTGGGCTCCCCATCCTTGCAGGGATGCGTCCGTGATCAGAGTCTGAGAGGGAGGAGTTTGATGGAACGGTACTCCTACCCTCAGGTTGCCCTTTATCCACCACGGAATGGATGCTCTGGCTGCGTGTGATAGACAGATTTTGTCCTCCAGATCCTGCTGTAGAGGACGCATTTTCAATCTGGCATTGGGCACCAGAAAAATGCAGGATGCCATCGATCCTAGCAGGGAGGCAATCTGACGCACCAAAGACAGGTTGCTCTTTAAAATCTGTCTGCTTTTCTGAATGATGGATAATTGTCTCTCCTCTGAAGGAAACACTTTTTCTCGCTCGGAGTCCATCAAAGCACCCAGGTAGTGGATTCTTTGTGTGGGCTGCTGTGACTTCTCGAAGTTCACGTGTAGGCTCAGTTTTTGACAAAGCCCTAGGCACTGCTGGAAATAGTTCATCACACTCTGGGGAGAGGGGCCTTTCAGCAACCAATCGTCCAGATAAGGGTAGACGAAGATGCCTCAGCGTCGCAGAGCAGCTGCCACTACTGCCATGCACTTCGTGAACACCCGGGGAGCTGACTTCAGCCTGAAGGGCAGCACTTTGAATTGATAGTGGGACGATCCGACTATGAATCGTAGATATTGCCGGTGATGCTGATTTATCAGCACATGAAAGTAGGCATCTTGCAGATCCAACGAACACATCCAATCCGCTTTGCGGAGGTGAGGATATATTTGGTGGCGAGCCAACATGCAAAATCTTTCTCGTTTGATGGATTTGAGTGCTGTAGATCCAGAATTGGCCTGTATCCTGACTTTTGACCTTTTTTCTTTACAATGAAGTATCTGGAATAAACTCCTCAACCTCTTTGGGATTGTGGAACCTTCTCTGTGGCTGATATTTGGAGTAGGATGTCCACTTCCCTCTGCAGCATGTTGACCTGGTAGCATGATGACGGTACCGGAGGGATCAAGTGAGGACGACGTCGGAAATGTAGAGAGTACCCATTCTGCAGTATAGCTAACACCCACTGGTCCTTCGTGATAGCTCGCCACTCTTGCAGATGATTCGCAACACTTTCTCCTACTGGAGTGGTGAATGGTAATGGAGGAAGCTGGAGCTTTCGTAGAGGTCGAGGACTGACTGTTCGCTCCTCTTCCCCCTGTTGGATCGTTGGCCTTGATACTGCGATTTCTACTGACCCCGTTGGTTTTGGTTCTTTTGCCAATGAGGGGTTTGAACCCTCTGTTGGAAGGAGAGACGATCAGTATTGCGGTAACGGCGACAACATTTTTTTCTTTTCCTGCCCCACCGCCTTCAGGGTATCTAGCTCGGTCTTCATCCGTGCCATCTCTTCATCGGTGTGAGAACCGAATAACGAACCAGAATATGGCCGGTTGAGAATCTGGGACTGCGCCTCTGGCTTCAGTGCTGTAAGGCGAAGCCAGGAAGATCTTCTGGCACAAATTCCGTGGGCGTAGGAGTGTGCTGAAAGTGAAGCTCCATCTGCCACTGCACAAATCACTTGGTTCGCCACCAAGCTGCCCTCCTGTAAGACCTCCTCAAAGTCCTTACGGTCTTCCTTGGGTAGTTTTTCTGTAAAACGCTGTAGAGAGTCCCATAAAGCTCTATCGTAACGTCCCAATAGAGCGGACGCACTGGAGACTTTAAGTATGGATGCGGAAGTGCCACATACTTTTCTCCCCCATGAATCTTGTGTCCTGCTCTCCTTGTCTGGTGCTACTGTAGACGAGGAGGCCACTGAGTGGGTCTTTCTAGCTGCAGCCACAATTATAGAGTCCAGTGGTGGATCGGACTTCAAGAAGGAGGGGTCTCCCTCCGGTGGACGATACTTCTTTAGAATTCTCGCCGGTGCGGTCTTGAGAGTGGCCGGCGTGAGAAAGATGTCCATAACCGGCTTAAGAAGCCCCGGTACCAATGGAAGTAACGGGCGAGAAGACGTCTTTTGTTTCAAGGATTCGAAAATAACCGAAGTACTCTGCTGAATTGGCATAGGAATGTTCAGTTTGGTGGCCCCCCTGGAAAGCACGTCTGGGAATGTGCTCACATCGTCCACCGGAGAGATCCTCGGCGGTGGACTATCGGTAAGGTTGGGCGAATAGTCCCTTTTTGAGGAGAATGTTGAGGAGGTGGAAGACGGGAGATCTGCGCCTCCTCCTTCTGCTGCGTGAACTTTATCTCCTCATGGAGGGTGGTGCAGGAGAGCGAGTATGAGCTCTACCTCTTGGTGGAGAAAGATCTGCATCTTGTGCTAGGCGAGCCAGAGGAGACCTGTGAGCAGGACTCGGATCCCGTCTAACACCTGCCGCCTGCGGTTGATCAGCCCAGAGATGTAATGGTCTGTTCCATCGAGGAGAGAGATGGATTGATGGAGACCTCTCTGCTCTAGCAGAACAACGTGGAGATTTCAGTCCTGCCTGATGAGTTTTTCTACTGGACGTTGATGCCCAGAGGGAGAGTCCTGGCTATTTGAGGACGAAATAACCACCTCTGGAGAACAGGACCTGGAGATGGAACGGTGGGAGCCTACTCTCGACGTCAATGAAGGAGATGGAGAGAAGCTAACAGGGACCGACGGAGACCTCTGTCTCGAAGACGTCCGGGACAGAGATCTTTGTCTCGACGTCCATCTTCTTGTCCCCGGCGGAGACATGCGCCTCAATGCCGAATGCCTCGACGGAGACCCGTGTCTCGACGTCGATCTTCTCCGCTTCGACGGAGGACTCTGCCTCGACATCGAACCTCGCTTCGACGGAGACTCCTGCCTCGATGTCGAGCGTATCCTTCTCGACAGACTCCTGCCTCGACGTCTATTTTAGTCTCTTCGACGAAGGGGTCAGCCTCGAAGTCAAACGTTCCTTCGACAGAGGACTTTGTCTGGACGTCGGCTGTGAAACCAATGGAGACCCCTGCCTCGATGTTGAGTGTCTTGCTGACGTCGACGGAAGCCTCTGCCTGGACGAGTGCGCATCTGACTACCTGTGCTTCAACGTCGATCTGCGTTGAGACGCCGACTGGGACTTCGGTCTCAACGTCGAAGCTGGTGACTTGTGTCTTGATGTCGATGATCTGTGTTTCGACATCGATCGTCGCTGTCGAGTCGACAGCGGAGGATCTTGTCTGGACACCAGATGTTTTTCTAACGTCAATGGAGACTCGGCCCTCGAAACTGAAGAACAGCGCTCCTGGGGGGCGTGGCTTAGCTTGCTGAAAGATGGCCGCACCTTGAGTGGGCTCTGCCGGCCAAGCCTTTAATCCGCAAATATCCTGCAGACTCACCGCTCATCGTCGTCTGGAACCCTGCCATTGTATTGTATTGTATTGTATCAGTATTTGTATCGCGCAAACTGTCACCCCACGGGTATCCTGGTGCTCTGACAAGACGGATATCACCAATACTGAGAGAGAGGGCAGGTCAGGGCTGCCAAGATGCTGGAAAGAGCCATGTTTTAAGGCTCTTCCTGAATTCCATTAAGGAGTTCAGCTGTCTAATCTGCAGTGGGAGCTTGTTCCACATCTCAGCACCCACCACGCTAAAAGCCCTCCCACCCATCCTTGTCCGTTTAAATCTGGGTTGTGCCAGCAAGTTAGCGTTGGAGGAACGCAGCTGTCTCGGGGGAGAATACCGTACAAATCTTTCCTGAAGAGGGACCGGGCCCATCCCATGTGTTGCTTTATAGACTAGGCAGAGGGACTTAAAGAGAACCCTTTCTCTAACTGGCAGCCAGTGAAGCTCTCGCAGCGCCTGAGTTGAAGAAGAGTCGCGCTTACGATTCAGCACCAGCTTCGCTGCGGCTGACTGAACTCTCTGTAGCCCCTGCAGAATGTATTGGGGGGCTCCTAAATACAGGGAGTTACAGTAATCCATTCTGCTTAGTATCGTGCTCCTTACGATCATACTACGTGTATCTTCAGGCAAAAGAGGAAGGATTCGGCGTAAGAGCCGAAGTAGCCCAAAACATACGCTGGCTGTCTTATTTGCCAGCGAGTCCAACTGGAGATTACTATCAAACAGAAAACCGAGGATGCGTATTGTATTAGCTGGAACCAATGGGGCCTCAGCCGGAGTAAGACTAAGATTCACCGGCGGAAGTTGAATCTGCCTTACCGGTGAGTAATACAATAAGTCCGTTTTATCTCCATTGAACTGCATCTCTGCCATCTCTATTCTCCTTCCATGGCATAGACTTAACCGTCTCTCGAGGCCCTGCGTCCCTGTGGTGCTTGATTCGGCGCCTTGTGTCTCCTGGGCCCGGGCCCTGTATCATGGTCGCTCGGCCGTTTTTGCCCTGTGCCGCTATCCTGAGATTGCCTGGAGGCTGTCGATCCATCCTGTGTGTCACACTGCTGCTTCCGACATCTGTGCCGGTGAGTCCTGCGGCTGGGGGGGTGCTTTGTGGCGAGTTTGGGGGCACACGTGTCACACCGCACCGCCCGGCCTATTCATGAGCGGGCACCTCATACGGCGTTCAGACGCCCGCCGTGCACGCCTTCCGTCATCGGGTCGGGCGACGCACTCCCTGTGACTCCCCGCTGCAGGCAGCCCCCTATCTTGCTGCGGCGACCTACTCCCCACTGGTAAGTCCTGCGGCCGCTGTGTTTGCTGCTCCTCTGCCTCCGCCCGGCCTGCCTGGACATCTACCTGCTGAGGTCTGCAGCCTATTGGTGGGCCCCACGATCGGAGGCCGTGCTGTTCGGGGCTCTCCTGCATACCACTCCCTAACGCTGCGCGCGCGCACTCACACACACACACACACACACACACCCACCCACCCACACACACACACAGCCTCCTCAGACGATGGCTGTCTACTCCCCCCTGCCAAGCCCCTCCGGCTCTCCTGCACCCGCTGCGGGTCGCTTCCCCGCCTGCTGCAGCCTCCCGAATTTCAGCGCTTTCATCTTGCGGCCACTGTGTCGGCCAGTTGCCCACCTCTAACCTGCCTGCTGGTACAAGCACCTGCTGCTGACTGCTGAGAGCAGGCAGGCCATGCCATTGGAGACGGTCCTGACCTGGCTTGCTCCTGCTGGCGGCATCTGACAGCGACCCGCTAGCTACGACTACTCCGCCTGTGTCTGCCTGCTCCTTCTGCCTGGCCCCCACCCACTTCCATCGTTCCGCTGCGTCCTGTGATCTTCACCAGAAGTGAGTGCACAGACTGCGGGGGATATCGTGGCAGGTCGGGCGGAGCGCGCCGGCCACGAGGCCCTGATCCCCGCTGTCCACAACGCTTACACTGATCAGGCCCTGTGCCTGTTGGGTCTGGCCTCGTGGTGGTGGGCAGCGCTCCCCCCTCGTATTCCCACTGCCCCCGTCTCCCCCGGTCGTACTCCCCACTTGGAACCCCAGGGTGGGGGTGAAAAAAACACTGCTGCAGACCCACTCCTCAGACCCCCCCTGTCAACGCGGCAGCACACCACATTGGTTCACCTGCCACTACGGGTCAAAGGTCTGGCTGAAGACCTCCCCTCCCCCCCCCCCCCCCCCAGGCGGACTGTGGATTCCTCCTTCACTCTGCCTTCCGTTCCATCTGATCATTCGGGCCGCTGCAAGGCTGGTCATTGTTCCTTCGCACCCTGTTGTGCTCCCCCTGTGCGCTCCCTCTGTACGCTCCTCATATCTGGTGGCCACCATGGGAAAGGCTGACCCCAAGCAGCCCAGGCTCACATTTGATCAACGTAGACAGACACGCCAGGAGGGCGCCAGCGTCGACAGGGGCGACCGGCCTGCCCCCACGGAGATGGCCGCTTCACGTGAAGATGACCTCAAAGCTCTCATGTTAAAGGTCAAGTCCGGGGTGTCTGGGATCACCGCCCAGCTGGAACAGTTATCCTTCCGCCTGGACGTGGTCAAGTCCCGTGTGGACTCCCACGATAACCGCCTGCTGCATGTCGAGTCAAGAGTCTCCGACGCAGGAGGATGCCGCCACTCAAGACTGCCAGAAACTCCTCCAAATGGACAAAGTCCTCGAACTCATACGCTCCCAGAGCGAAGATTTGGAGGAGCGCTCCTGCAGGAGTAGCCTTCGTATCACAGGGGTTCCGGAGTCCACCAACATTTCACGGATGGAAGACTACATGGAGCAATTGGTGCGCGAACTGTTTGGTGATGTACTTTCCCCGGTCTTCATTGTAGAGAGAGCACACCACTCCCTTGGCCCCCGACCTGCCCCTGGTTTTCCAGCTTGTCCCATCATCGCAAAAATCCTAAACTTCCGGGATCAAGACACAATTCTCTGGGCGGCCAGGGAAAAAAGTGAAATCCGGCACCAGGGTAACTCACGGTCATTCTACCCCGACTACACACTGGCGGTAAAGGCAGCTCGCCGCGAATTCCTGCCTGCAAAGCGCATCTTACAAAAACATGAGGTCTCCTATTCTCTTGCTTATCTGGCCAAGCTGCGGGTCAGGCAGGGCTCCAAGGCCCTGGTCTTCCCGGATCCCAAGGACGCCCTTGCCTTCGCCAAGAAATTGGATCGCACTCCATCGTTGCACCCCAGCTAATTCTCAGGTCTCCGAGGCAGTCAATCTCAGCGATAATGACTGAAATGTGCTTCTATATTGTTCCTGGTTACTTATCCCTCCCTTTATGATTGAATGCTTTTTTACTTAACATGTTAGCATTATATATCCTTGGCTTGCTGACTGTATGCCTCCTGCTGTTACGCCTGAGGGCCGGGAACACAAGTTCTCCTTCTCTAGGTCACACTGTATTCTGTAGTCTGCTTATACGTCTCTGGGCCTTTTATTGTCAAATCTATGATCTGGGCCTACAGTTACTGTGTATTTCTAACCTTTCTGTTTAGGTGTCTGCTGGTGCTTCAGCGGTGTACGCTGGGCGACGCCATGCCTCCACGGGATGATTCCCACTTTTGACGGCCACTGGGGGGGGGGGCGAGCGGTATCTCAACCCGATTGGGGGGGTTGGTGTGGGTGGGGGGTTGTTTTTGGGGATTTGCTACCTCCATTCGAAGATTGTTTGTTTTTGATAGTATGTATGGTTTCTTTATTTGGTTATTTTGTTGACATATTGCTTGCATCACCACACTGCCACGGCGCTTTGCTTTGCGCACAGTCCTAGGATCATCCTCTCGGGAACGACACTTATTGCTGTCCTCCCTCCTTTGTTTAGTGTTCTTCCCGTACAGCTTAGCCACTTACCTTGGTCTGCTCGAGCTGGCCCCCTTCCTTTCCCTAGGCTGCTGTACTGCTTGCTCTTATTTCAGTTGGCTCGCACTACCATACGCATTCACTCACGAGCCCTGGCCATACTCACCGCACCGCGCTTCACTCTTCCCCACTTTTTAAAGACGGGACAGACACTGTCTTTTGGACATGGAAAATCCGTATTCTTAATGGCCACCAAAAAGCTTGGCTAATACACGCACACCTTCTCCGGAACAAAGTGGACATCTGTTTGTTTCAAAAGACCCACCTGCTACCTGCATCGGCCGCCAGACTGCATTCCCGACATTGGGGAGAATCTCACTCCTCTTTCTACTCCAACTACTTTTGGGGGTGTCTATCCTAATACACAGGGGACTCCCTTCGCAAACTACCCAGGTTATCACTGACCCCAATGGACGCTACGTCACCCTCCATGGCTCCCTTCAGGCCCAACCTTTAACGATAGCGGCAATATACGGTCCTAATATCGATGACCCAGATTTTTTTGCGCAAATTTGGCATCACATCTCATCCCTAGGCCCTGCCGCGCTCATCTGGGGTGGGGACTTCAATGTGACACTTTCCACAGTCTTGAACCGTTCTGGCCCCTATGTCTCCCACCCTTGCTCTGTGGCGGCCACTTAGTTCCATTCTTGTTGACAAATCTCTGTACGATTGTTGGCGCCACACACGGCCTGAAGCCCGCGTGGACACTTGCGTCACTGGGACTCGTGGTTTCTGGTCCCGTCTGGATCACCTCTCCTGGTATCCTATCCTGGCTTACCTCTGTCGATCATATGGCGTGCACTCTGTCGGACCACGCGCCGGTACAGCTTAGTCTCCGTCTTCCGCTGTCCCCTCGGCGTGCTTTTACCTAGCGACTCCCCCCGAATGCACTACGGGACACTATCCTTTGTGACGAGGTCCGGACTGCGAACACAAACTATTTTAAGCTCAAGGAGGGTTCCGTTGACTCTCCCTCCACACTTTGGGAGGGATTCAAGGTCGTTATTTGAGATTAATGCATCTCTAAACAATCCGGGGTCTTACGCTCCATTCGCAGTACTCTTGACAAACTCGAATCGGAAATTAAATCTTTGGACTCCCTCCATTCTCTTCTCTCCAGCTCTGAAACACTTGCTCGCCTTCGCGAGAAACACACTGAATTTGCCGAGGAGGCCAACAGAGAGCTCTCATTCCTTGGCAGGGAGGCCCGGGCACGCCGCTTCGGTGAGGGCGATCGGCCCAGAAAAACCCTGGCCAACCTACTTCGCCCGCCCCTTGCTGCATCCTAAATCACAACACACAAGATGATGGACGGAATGCTGCACATTGGCAAAACATTCACCCCCAGTCACAGATCTTGGTTTAATCCATCGTTATTTTACGTCCAGCCCAAGTCCAGCCCAAACTGGCAAGCCATGTCTTCCCTGGACCGGAATCAAGCATCCTAGGACCGGTTTTGGAGTTTCACACCTCTTCAGCCAGGATAGCTTGACTCCGGTGGCGTAGTGAGCACGGGACCCACGTCTGGGCATACCCTTCCCACATAGGGCGAACAGCAAAACACACAAGATGATGGACGGAATATTGCACATTGGCAATATATTCACCCCCAGTCACAGATCTGGGTTTAATCCATCATTATTTTGCTCACCACGCCACCCCACCGGTCCTAGGATGCTTGTTTCCGGTCCAGGGAGGACCTGGCTTAGCAGTTCAGGCTGGACTGTTCCCATGAGGCACAGGGTCAAGACTGATTTGCATATAGCCAAGTCTAAACTGGGGTGGCATAGTGAGCAAAAGAATGATGGATTTTACCCAGAGCTCTTGACTGGGGGTGAATGTTTTGATTTGTTCTGAATTCTGTCCATCAATTGTGTGTCTTTTGCATCCTATATCACAGCGCTTCAAGATGGTGGCCCCACTTGGACTACCTCTCCTGACGAAATCAAGGCATGCTTTAAAAAGTACTATGCGCAATTATACACTGCGGGTTCCACCCCCTCGCGCGAGGTCTTCACCCAGTACTTTGATACCCTCGAGCCCTTATGACTCGAAAACTATCACCAAGAATTCCTCGACTAACCTTTTTCCAAAGAGGAAATACTCGTCGCCATCAATGGTATGCCTGGCGACAAGGCCCCTGGTTTGGACGGCTTGCCCGTCTCTTTCTACAAGACATTCACCCCGATTTTAGTACCGTACCTGGCTCCCATTGATAACTATTCTTTTGAGAGCGGTCAACTCTACTTCTCAAGCCGGACAAGCCCCCAGAATACCGCGATTCCTACCTCCCACTGTCCCTTATTAATGCGGACAATAAAATCTTTGTCAAGCTTATTGTTTCGTGTCTCCTCCTTCTCATGACCCTTATTGCTCGTCCCGATCAGTCCGGCTTCATTCCTGGCCACGCTACTTCACACAATATTCAGACCATCTTTTCTGTCCTCCATCAAATTAATTCAGCGCTCCCTGCAGTAGCCGCTCTTCTTGACGCCACTAAGATCTTTGATACCGTTGAGGGGCCCTTCTTGTTTCCTCTCCTTCCACGTCTCTGCTTCAGTCCACTATATCTTACTCCTATACACTTTACCCACCGCCAGTCTTCGTATTAATGAACAAATATCTGATCCCATTCCTATCGGCCGCGGTACCCGCTCTCACCCATGCTCTTTGCCATCGCAACGGAGCCCCTGGCAGCCAGACTCCAGCAACACCACACCCAGAGGGGTATCGGTTTTGCAGCCCGTGCCCTCTTAGTCTCCATGTACGCGGACGATATTACGCTGTATGTCCGCCATCCCCAAGAAAATCTCAGTCCTCTGGTACGTGAGATCATACGGTTCGGAGGCTACTCTGGACTCTAGGTGAACTGGAGTAAGTCAGTCCTCTTTCCTCTCACAGACGCCACTACGCCCTTCACTCCGGATATCCCTTTCGTGTGGGCGACAGGCCCTACTCGATATTTGGGAATCTGGCTCAGCAGGGACGTGGATGAACTCTGGAGGGCTAATTTTGGTTGTGCGGTGGACTGGCTCGAATCAAAGATTCCCCAATGGAGCCAGCTACCCTTGTCGTTGGCAGGTAGCATAGCTATAGCCAAGATGGTGGTCCTCCCTAAATTTTTAATCTTTTCCTGAACATCTCTGTTCCCCTCACTGCCCACTATTTTCGTAGGATCCGCTTGCTGACTATTTCTCTAATCTGGGTCGGTAGGCAACCCAGGATTGCATACAACTCTTACCCTCCCGACGTTGTGCAGCGGCCTGGGTGCCCCCAACTTTATTCTTTACACATTATGTGCTCAGGCCAGTTTTTTGCACTTATGGATTCATCCTACTCCTTTCCAGCCGCACGTGGCAGTCGAGGTGGACCCCGCTGCCCCGTGGCCGCTCGCCACCGCCCTGTTCGCCCCTGCCAAACCCCCACGCACCGAAATAGACACGGTCGAGACCTTGCTTTGGGCCTGGGATGGTCTACGCCGTCTGTCTGGTGCTCCGGCGCTTTCAGAAAATATGATGTCAATCGTTCGGCATCCGGCTTTTACTCCTCTTCAGCCCTCCGGTATGGCTAAACACGCCACTCGCCTGGGGTTGACAACATTGGCAGATCTCTACACGGGGAAAACATTCTATTCTCCCGCTGACGATTCTGGTCCCATGGACACTACTTTTTTTTTTATCAGATACGGGCTTTCTACAGGGAGCTGCACCCTTCGATCCCTTGCCTCCCCCCTCAATGACCGCTTTTGATTTTCTGTATTCGTCTCCTTGCCCCCGGAAGTTTGTTACCAAACTCTATGCCCTCACGCTGGCCGCCACCTCCATCTCCACTGATCGCGCTAGTGAGGCATGGGGCGAGGATCTTGGTGTTGATATCTCCCAAGCTGACTGGCTTTATTGTTGCAACCAGATGAAGCAATTATCCCCAAACTATCGCCTGCACCTAATTCATTTTAAATATTTGCACAGGCTTTACCGCACCCCCGTTCAGTTACATAAGCTGGGACTCACCTCCGGCGACAGATGCCTGCGCTGTTCTGCTCCTGCGGCGGATTTCTTCCATCTTGCCTGGTTATGCCCAATGGTCTCCGACTATTGGCGTGAGGTCTGTACTGCCATCTCCGAGATCACTTCTTAACCGGTTCAGCCCGACCCTCCGCTCTGCCTCCTAGGCTTTGTTAAATATTGCCCAGACGCCTCTAGTCGCTTGATTGCTATGCTGCTTGTCCTCGCGCGGCCTAGGGTGTCCATGTGCTGTGGGCGCAAACCTGCACTTAAGTTCGCCCAATGGCTCGAGGATGCATCGCGATGCCAAACCCTCCTATCTGAATTCTGGGACCTTATGCCAGCCAGGTCTCATCCACTGGACATATGGGGGCCCCTAGTGTCATACATTCACGCTCATACCCCCCCAAAGCCAGACTGCCTCTCCCGCGCTCCCCGCCGGCACTCCGCTTGCGGCAACCACCGGTGAAGGTCAGTAGCTGCCCGTTGCCCCATTCTTACTCCCTTTCTGATCCGGCCCGCTCCCTCTCCCACAAATTGACTGATGTATATCCACAGTTGCTCACTGTCCTGATTTGCATAATTAATGTCTACTTAAGCCGTTGTACTCTGCTGGTCTGTGTTATTGGCTTTTCTTTATATCCTCAATTATGGCTTTGCATACGGTGCTCTGTTTTGATGCAAGATTGTAATGTGTCTATGCTAATTTGTCAATAAAGGTTTTTTTTTTTTTAAATACAAAAAAAAAAAAACACTGCGCCAATGCCCTCAACGACTATCCCACCGCCGGTGCCTTCGACATCGAGCCCGTCGCCGAAGGAGAACATATCGGGACCTTGCTCATCGACGTTGATCAAGGTCTCTTTTCTGCTCACAGGAGACCTACCTCTTTCTGAAAGGCCATAAAGCCGGATTCTCTCCCTGTCCTTGATGATTCTTCTAGATAACGTCCTGCAGTGTTGACAGGAAGCAGGGGAATGAGACTCAGGGAGGCAGAGAATGCACACTTCATGATCAAACAAAGAAGGCATTTTTTACAGAAAAAAACTTTCTGCCACAAAACAATGGGTTAAACCTCCCTGTAATATCAAAAGACGTCGTGTGAAGGCAAAAAACCCACAAGAAAACAAGGTATTTTTGACAGAAAAGCCCCCCCCCAAAAAAGAGCTGTGAATCCAGGTCCTGACAGAAGGAGCCGGAAAGAACAACTGACCTGTCACCCCTGAGGCATGATGGGAAGCTAGGGGTCATGGCTGCCTTAAAGGCACGGTGCCAGTTTTTGTAAGGAAATGCTTTCATTTTCTGTTATTGGTTTACAATGCAGCCTGTAGGCTAACAATGTCTGCTTTATTTACAGTGTTCTTTTTTCACGAGTTTTTACTCAAAAAGAGAGTTCAAGTGCTACTTGCCCACTTGTGTTTTTATATATTTGCAAAGGCAGCTTTGTGTGTGTTATTACATTGTTTGGCCTCCTAGATGGGAGCTGCATTGGTATGAGAAAAAATGATTATATATATACACGTCACGTTAATGCGATGGTACCAATTTACAAGATATACGTATATGCATATTTTTTACTTGCTGTAATCCTGTTCCAATCTCTGATATGAAATCAGATCAGTATCAAATAATTGCTTGCACTAATTTTAAGCTCCAGCAGTACTTTACTATGTATTTATATATCGGCTGATATTATAGTAACTACTGGGCTACTATGACATCTAGACTAGCTTCCTTTTACATATATATATATATATATATATATATACACATATACATATACATATATATATATACATATATATATATATACACACATATATATATACACATATATATATATATATATATATATATATTCCCTCTTTTTTTACCAGCACTTATCACTTTTTTATCTAGTAGTTTTGAATTGAAGCACATTTTGCACATCTATACATCTAGATTCACATAGATATCCATTAATATAAAAATAAATAAAAACTAAACAAACTATAAATATGTTTTGGGCTAGGCTTGCCCGGGAACATCTTCCAGGAGGCAACCCGACTTGACTTTTCTGTGCTTTTCCTTTCAGGATACGGAACCCCAGTGAACCCTTTGATCCCAGTATGCCATTTCCAACTAATTAACTTTGGTTCCAACCATCAAGTAATTAGGTAACGAACCAATTGTTTTAGGGGCAAACATTAAAACAGAGTAGGACTATCTGAATATACTCATAGAATGAATCCATAATAATAAATTATTGCGCTATACCCAAATAAAGGATTTATCCTATTATTCCCTGTGTGGAGCAGAAGGGTGGGCGACCTTGGATTTTATTAATACATACTAAACAGTGATTGTATTACAATTTGGTATTTAAGACTGTTTTTATGGTTATATTTATGGAAATCTGGTATTATTACCAAGCTTTTACATGGATTTTTTATATATATATGGTTTTTCTTGTATTTATATATATTTATATATGGTTTTATCTGGTGTATTTAGATACCATGTATGTATTTATACATTTATGGATTGATCTATTTATATATTTATTTGGAGTCATATAACACTATCTGTTTATTTGAACTTTGCCCAGTATGGATTAACATACTCAATTATGAGGCAATAATTCATGTAAAAAAAATGTGGAGGTTAAAGTTTACGTTGAAACTACAACCAGGGATTATTACAGATGTAATGTTTCATGATAATTGGGGCGCTATTAAGTTATCCACTATCTACATGAATGATTGTATTGCCTTAGTGGGGGTTCTGTTTTGATATTTTGTATCTGATTAAATGAGACATAAAGATGTCTACATTGATAGATAAAGTAAACAGTGAAAGGACAATTCGAAAGAAAAAGAAAAAAAGAAAGACATGTTGAAACAAAAGCTTTATAAAAAAAAGTTGTTGAACAAACAGTGCCCACCCCTTTAAAAGTGTAACATTATTGGTGGTTCAGCGTCATGTGATCAAGTCCCCATGCAGGGATGAAACGCGTAATGGCTGCTGTGTTGTTGATGTAACCGACAGGACAATAAAACTTATCGGTATTTGAAGAATCGTGGTCCGTGCTCTTTTTGCCGTGGCTGGTGGAAGAAGCGCGGAATGGAAGAGTGCTTGGTGATTACTAAAGACCGGTTTGGACCCCTCCTGTCTTCTACACGGACCCCCCCACCAAAAGGACTCACAAGCTACAAAGGAGTCTTCGCCCGGTAACGGGCGTCGTAACGAATCCGGAAGGAATACTGGCTATCGAGTCCCCCAACGGAGCAAGAAGACAAGCGCAAGTTGAACACTCACCGCGAACACAGAGGTAAGTGAGGGTAACGTCGGAGGACGCGGCCAGCGCGGATCTGCTGTGTTCCCCAGGGGGTGTGATACTAAGCTCAAGGATACCAAGCTCCGAGTTGGGTGTGGGGTTATTCACTGCAGGAAGCACACGATTTGTCTGACACAGGGGTGTCTGAAAATTCGTTCATACAAGTTGTGAGGCATCCGGCGACCGTATCATTATCTTAACTATATTTACATATGTCCTAAGCGGCAAACATCAAGTACAACATGTCAGCAGCAGACGCTTACAAAGAGAGAGAGGAAGCAGCAGCCTCTATGTTCAGCGATGAACATGGATCGGCACAAGACTCCATTACCCAGAATGCATCACCACTGGGGGCGAATACTGGATTAAAAGATAAATGCAAGCAATTGGAAAAACTTTCAAGAACAGAACAAAAACGATGGTGGGAGGCGAAATCCCTGCAAAGGTATATTGATGTAGGGAGAGTACCCCGTGGCCTCAGAATTCTCATCGCTCCAAGCTATGAAGCACCAGACCGCGACATGATGCGCGAGTGGGCCGAGACCAATTTAGAATCTTCGCGAAAATTACTGTTTATCCTTGTGAAATATGCCGAAAAAGATGTATTAAATTGGCAGCCCAAATCGATAATCTCACAAAGGAAATAGATTCCATGGATCAAAAGGAGGAAATAGAAAAACTTAAAATTGAAATGAAAAAACGCCTAAAAAAGGAGGAGGATGTAATATGCGAGCGCAAGACATTTAAATTTCACAGAGATCGCTGTGATTACGAACAAGGAAGAATTTTCACTTTTGCTCGTAAGTTTGATGCCTTAAAAGCGGACAATACTAATAGTAAACAATTGACCAATAATGAAAGTCAACACCAAGATTTGACTTCGGCTTCAGGGGACAGTTCAGCGGTGGAGAGTGAGCCGGAAATGGGAGCACGTAGCAAGACAAAAGCCATTCCCCGCAGACATTCCCTTACAGATGAAGTTGATTTTTTATGTTTGGAACGCCTCCAATCACTGAGACCAAGGAAGCAGCAGAACAGTGGAAATCGAGGAAAAATAAAAAACAGAGAGAGAAGAAAAGCCAAAAGGAGAAGGATCAAACAAAAGGCAACAGAAGAAACAACCGAGGAAATATTGGAAAAAATAGAATTTACCACTCTTGACGAATCCAGTGAGACAACTGTAATGAATTTAACGGATCTGACTCTCAATATGGCTGAAACACAACTACTGGCCTTAGGTCTTTCTTTCTGTCCAGAAAGTTCGTTTAACTATGCTAAATCTCGAGTAGATGTCTATAAAAGTGTCAGAAAACTTACATTAAAGAAATTTCATATGCTATCAAATAAATCTTTGAAAGGGATAGCTTTGACTACACAAACACCTACTGAAATTGCGTCAAATGAAACTGAGAGGATACAAGACTGACAGGAATTAGTTGATACTCTTTATCAATTACAGCAAGAGAGTGATCTAACCAGTGAAGCAACTATGTCAAGTGCATCTCAAACGAACACAGAGCGATTCGTGAAATGCCAAACCCCTTTCAAACCACCGTATACCTTCTATCCTTTATCAATTAAAGATACAATTGATAGCTTCCAGGAGCAAGTGATTGCTGATCTAAAAAATCTTAACAAATCAACTTACAGAGTAACCAAGGCCAGAAAAAATACCAAGGAACTGCAATACCACCAACTAATGACAAAAATCAAAAATACTAAAGAAATAGTAGTCCGCAATGCAGACAAAGGCGGAAATGTAGTCTTACTAAAAAGAGAAAACTATCTGAAAGAAGCCATGAGCCACTTGGATGATAAATTATGCTATGGGACAAGTAACAGAGTAATGTGGAACTCAGTAAATTCAACATACCGAGTAAAACTAATGGCCTGGAGAGAGATGGGCCTATTAACTACAGAAGAATATAAATATTTGTGGACCCAAAAGCCTGTAATCCCCATTATGTACTTTATACCTAAGATCCACAAGGATAAAATCAATCCGCCGGGGAGACCGATCATATCGGCACGTAACAGCATATTTGAAAAAACGTACAGATACGTAGATTTCTTTTTACAAGACTTTGTTCAGAATTTGGCTTCATATATCAAGGACACGGGTGACTTTCTAATTAAAATAAGAAATCTTGAATGGCATGAGAACTTTCTTTTGATTGCTTTGGATGTAACCTCGCTATACACATCAATCAAACACAGTGACGGACTTCGAGCACTGAAATATTACCTAGCAAGAAGAGGAACCACCTATGTGGAGCACAATAAAATGTTGATGAACATGGTTGAGCTGTGTTTAACAAATAATATATTTATGTTTCAGGACGTATTGTACCAACAATTACGTGGGGTGGCAATGGGTGTAAGCTTCTCCCCCAGCTATGCATGTTTACACATGGGCTGGTGGGAGGAGCTTGTACTCATGACTAAATACAATGAGATTTTTTAAAACAACATTCAATGTTGGTTTAGGTTCATTGATGACCTTTTTTGGGTTTGGAAAGGAACAGAACAAGGAGCTAGGGACTTTATCGACCAGCTCAACATTAATGACTTAAACCTCAAATTTACATCCAACATCAGCAAAACGATGGTAATATTTCTTGATGTAGAGGGGTATATAGAACAAGGGAGAGTGGAAACAAAATTACATAGAAAACCAACGGCAGGGAACTCAATCCTGCATGCCAGTAGCTCCCACCCCAAGCACCTCATTCAAAGCATTCCTTATGGGGAACTTCTACGAATCAAACGTATTTGCAGTGATAGCGAAACCCTAAAAATAGCCCATCAGGAATGCATTGGCCGTTTTAAAGTACGAGGTTACAGCAACAAATGCTTACAAAAAGCCTTAGACAAATGTAATCAGGTTGATAGAGGGACACTGATTAGTCAAACCCCAAAACACGATGTCCCAGATGATGAGTCAATCAATAATTTCAGATTTATTTTTGAATACAACCGCTTGGAGGGAGCAGTAAGGAAGATTATCAATAAAAATTGGTACCTTATAAGACAGGACCCCATAATCGGTAAAATGATCCCCAAACGCCCAGCTATCACATACAGAAGAGGAGTATCCATGAAGGATATGTTGGTAGATAATTACACTTGCGGGGTGGCAACCAAAGGATCTTGGCTGTCACAAAGACGGGGATTCTTCAAATGCAAGGTGTGTAAGGCCTGCCAATATGGGGTCTCTACAACTAACTACACTACACCTTTTGGGGGCCCCAACAATGAAATTATCAAATCGTTGAGCTGCAAGACGGATCATGTGATATATGTGTTGGAGTGCCCTTGCAAATTAAGGTATATTGGGAGTACCATCCTACCAGGGCACAAAAGAATACTCCAACACATACGTGCAATCAAAAACCATGACCAGGCGTACCCAGTGGCACGGCATTTCCAGGCGAAACATAAGGGTAACCCAAAAGATTTAGGTTACTTCCTCATTGACTCTGTCCCTAAAAACAAACGAGGGGGGGGGGGGGGGGGGGATAGAGAAAAAACGCTCAGAATATTGGAAATGTACTATATTCTAAATCTAGATAGTAAGCACCCAAGTGGACTAAACAGCTCGGAGGAGCTTCACGCCAGTCTGTAAGGGTCACGTTAATGCGATGGTACCAATTTACAAGATATACGTATATGCATATTTTTTCCTTGCTGTAATCCTGTTCCAATCTCTGATATGAAATCAGATCAATATCAAATAATTGCTTGCACTAATTTTAAGCTCCAGCAGTACTTTACTATTTATTTATATATCGGCTGATATTATAGTATCTCTGATATGAAATCAGATCAATATCAAATAATTGCTTGCACTAATTTTAAGCTCCAGCAGTACTTTACTATTTATTTATATATCGGCTGATATTATAGTATCTCTGATATGAAATCAGATCAATATCAAATAATTGCTTGCACTAATTTTAAGCTCCAGCAGTACTTTACTATTTATTTATATATCGGCTGATATTATAGTAACTACTGGGCTACAATGACATCTAGACTAGCATATATATTTTACCTACTGGCGGTCGCCAGTAGGTAGTTATAGTTAGGACCACGTTTCCATAGGAAATCCGCAACATTCTATTTTGAATAACTTTGGCGCCGGTCGACGAATCCTCGTGAATTTTTCAAAATAGGTGGGGCGCTACGCTCCGCTCCTACCCTGAAAGTCTCGGGGGGATTCGTCAAGCGGGGGCTGAGATAAAAGGGGGGTCCCAAAACGCGTTTTTCCCATGCATTTTTCCATAGGACCTTTAGACAGGGCTACAGCCCGAACGGCTGAACAGAATTACTAGAAATTTGGCAGAGAGGTAGTCCTCAGGTCAAGGAAGTGCCTTTTGTAGGTTTGGTGTAAATCTGTTCAGTAGATTCTGAGAAAATAGCCTTTAAATCAATATATATATCTGAGCCAGCTTACGGTGCGCTTACGGTACGCTTACCGTACGCGTACGGTGGCGTGCGCGATTCTGATTGGCTCTTAGATCTTAGTAAACATTCGAATCGGCCGAAACCAGGAAGCGGCGGCCGCCATTTTCTCTCTCGCACTGAGAGTGATTTCTAAAATATAAAGCCCAAAAACATGTAAAGGGGCTGTTTAGACAGCTCCCACACACATAGCCATGTTGAGGGAGTCCCCAAAGATCCCCCAAGGCCAAAAACGGAATTTTTATTTTTTCGGTAATTTCGCCGATTACGCTTACCGTACGCGTACGGTAAAAAATTTAAAAAATACAATTATCCACACTCTCTCCACCCCGTGTGCAATTGGTGCCCGCAGGGCACCAATTGTGCATGGCTTATAAGAGATGAGATAAACTAAAATATTAAAAAAAAAAATAATAAAAAAAAAAATTATCCACACTCTCTCCACCCCGTGTGCAAATGGTGCCCGAAGGGCACCATTTGTGCATGGCTTATAAAATATACGAAAAATTAAAATATTACCTTTCAAAACGAAGTGAATCATATGTCCTCCATGTGCGCGAAGCACATGGCCCATCTAGCGTGCGTGCACGGCACTAACAGCGTAAAGTGGGCGCGCGGTGCAAATTCACTGAAAAAACCATAGGTTTCACACATGTTATAGTTAGCGGAAATTTTACTGATAAAAAAACAATGAAATTCCCCCGTTATAGTTAGTGCAGGCAACTATAACTCACGCGACCGCAATCTTCTGCTGATGACATATGTGTCTTTATGAAAAAAAAATATTTGTAATATATGTATAGCTAAAAATGTATGGAAGAAGACATGGGCAAATAAGTGTCTAAATACAGTATTAGCATCAGCAGAGGATTGCGGTCGCGTGAGTTATAGTTGCCTGCACTAACTATAACGGGGGAATTTCATTGGTTTTATATCAGTAAAATTTCCGCTAACTATAACATGTGTGAAACCTATGGTTTTTTCAGTGAATATATATATATATTTATATTTTTTTATATATATATTCTCTCTTTTTTTACCAGCACTTATCACTTTTTTATCTAGTAGTTTTAAATTGAAGCACATTTTGCACATCTATACATCTAGATTCATATAGATATCCATTAATATAAAAATAAATAAAAACTAAACAAACTATAAATATGTTTTGGGCTAGGCTTGCCCGGGAACATCTTCCAGGAGGCAACCCGACTTGTCTTTTCTGTGCTTTTCCTTTCAGGATACGGAACCCCAGTGAACCCTTTGATCCCAGTATGCCATTTCCAACTAATTAACGGAGGGAGCTTTGGTTCCAACCATAAAGTAATTAGGAAACGAAACAATTGTTTTAGGGGCAAACATTAAAACAGAGTAGGACTATCTCAATATACTCATAGAATGAATCCATAATAATAAATTATTGCGCTATACCCAAATAAAGGATTTATCCTATTATTCCCTGTGTGGAGCAGAAGGGTGGGCGACCTTGGATTTTATTAATACATACTAAACAGTGATTTTATTACAATTTGGTATTTAAGACTGTTTTTATGGTTATATTTATGGAAATCTAGTATTATTACCAAGCTTTTACATGGATTTTTTATATATATATATATATATATATATATGATTGTTTATATATATATGGTTTTTCTTGTATTTATATATATTTATATATGGTTTTATCTGGTGTATTTAGATACCATGTATGTATTTATAAATTTATCGATTGATCTATTTATATATTTATATGGAGTCATATAACACTATCTGTTTATTTGAACTTTGCCCAGTATGGATTAACATACTCATTTATGAGGCAATAATTCATGTGAAAAAATGTGGAGGTTAAAGTTTACGTTGAAACTACAACCAGGGATTATTACAGATGTAATGTTTCATGATAATTGGGGCGCTATTAAGTTATCCACTATCTACATGAATGACTGTATTGCCTTAGTGGGGGTTCTGTTTTGATATTTTGTATCTGATTAAATGAGACATAAAGATGTCTACATTGATAGATAAAGTAAAGAGTGAAAGGACAATTCGAAAGAAAAAGAAAAAAAAGAAAAAGACATGTTGAAACAAAAGCTTTATAAAAAAAATTTGTTGAACAAACAGTGCCCAACCCCTTTAAAAGTGTAACATAATTGGTGGTTCAGCGTCATGTGATCAAGTCCCCATGCAGGGATGAAACGCGTAATGGCTGCTGTGTTGTTGATGTAACCGACAGGACAATAGAACATGCTCTTTTTGCCGTGGCTGGTGGAAGAAGCGCGCAATGGAAGAGTATATATATATATATTTTCCATATATCATTTTTATTATTTCCAGGGTGCCCGCACATGGGCGGGAATATTCAGTGCTTATGACTATTGATGAGGATCCCCTGGAAGAGAAGTAATGTATCCTTCTCTTCCAGGGGATACTCATCAATAGTCAGAAGCACTGACTGGAGTAGCAAGCCCATCCCCAGAATCCTGCGGATGAACACCAGTATAGATAGCACACTCTAAACAAGTTAACCATACAAATTCCTCAAGGAAGCTTGCCCAAACTGGGCATCCGCTTGAATATCAGAATCTAGGCAGTAATGGCGGGCAAAGGTGTGTACCGATCGCCATTTAGCCGCTTTACACATCTCTTGAATGGGTACATTCCTGAGAAGGGCTGTAGTGGAGGCTTTGCCTCTTCTGGAGTGAGCCTTTGGTCTACCACGGAGCTGTTTGTTAGTTAACTAATAAGATAAAGCGATACAAGACATTATCCATCTGGAGACGGACTACGTAGAGGAAGGGAGACCGGTGTGCATTCGACTTTCTCATACTTTTAGTTATCCATGTAGAATTTTAGAACCCTTATTAGGGCAAGGGAATGTAACGCCCTTTCAGGGTGGAGTGGTAGGATTTGGAAAAAAGGTGGGGAGAGTAATAGACTGATTGATATGAAAATCCGAGACCACCTTAGGCAGGAAACTCTGGTGTTTTTCTCAGGACCACTCTGGTAGCATGGAAAATGAGAAGGCTCTTTAGGACATAGTGCCTGAATCACGCTTACTCTGCGAGCAGAGGTAATTGCCACTAAGAATGTGGTCTTCAAAGTCAGGTGCTGCAATGTGGCTTTGTGAATGGGTTTGAAGGGTGGACCCATTACCTTCGAGAGGACGACGTTAAGATCCCAGGTAGGGGAAGGTGATCTAATTGGTGGGTAGACCTTTTTCAATCTTTCCGGAAGTCCTTAACTACAGGCATCTGAAAGAAAGAGGCCTGGGTAGGTGACTTTATAAGCTGTAATTGTTGCCAATTGCACTTTAATAGAAGTAAACTGTAGACCCGATTTAGCCAAGTACAAAAGGTATGGGAGAATAACCTGTTCCTGACCAAGAATGGGATTACTTCAATTGCCAGTACACCACAAATAGAATCGCTTCCATTTGAAAGCGTATGATTTCCTCGTAGATGGCTTCCTTTAGAATATGCATACACTCTGGCGAAAGGCCTAGATGTCCATATTGGAGGAACTCAGGAGCCATGCCATCAATATCAGTGATGAAAGGTTGGGATGAAACACCTTTCCTCAAAACTTGGTTAACAGATCCGAATGGCATGGTAACCTCCTGAGTGGTGCCTTGGAAAGATGAAGAAGGTCTGGAGACCACCACTGGCGTGGACACTCTGGCACAATCAGGATCATCTCGATCCTGGATCTGTAAAGTTTGTTGATCACCAGTGGTATGAGAGGGATTGGTGGAAAGTCATAAAGTAATGTCTCTGACCAGTCGATCAAAAGAGCATTCCCTCTGGAGCCTGGTTGAGGTTACCTGGATGCGAAGGCGCGGCATTTTGCGTTTGTTGCATCCACAAACAGATCGATGTCTGGATAACCCCATCTTTAAAATTTCATAGGATACCTTGTGTTTTAGCGCCCAGTCGTGCGCTCCGACAAAGTTGCAACTTAACGCGTCCGCGTGCATGTTGAGTACCTGGGAGGTGAATTGCCGATATGGTCAGCTTCCTCGCCAGTAGCCACTTCCAAATCAGTTGAGCCTCCTGTGATAGAGGCCTGGATCTGATCCCTCCCTCTTTGTTCGGGTAGTACATAGTTGTGGTATTGTCTGTCTGAACCAACAGGGAGCGTGTATTTATGTAGGGGAAAAATGCTTTGAGCGCCAGATGTACAGCTCTTAGTTCCAACATATTGATGTGGTAGATTTTTTCCTTGTTGTCCCACATCCTCTGCATCTGAAGAGGCCCCCTGTGGGCTCCCCAACATTGATGGGAAGAGTCTGTGAAGTGTGTTTGTTTGGGGAGTTCCTGGTGGAACGGGACTCCTTTCAACAAATGATGACTCTGCATCCACCATCCACCATCTCAGTGAAATCATGCAGAGCCTAGAGTTGTGTCTAAGTAGTGGATTCTCTGAGTTGGATTAAGAATGGACTTCTGGTAGTTGATGCACAGACCCATGATTTAGAATTTAAATGCAGGATTGCAGGTGTTCTTGCAGAAGACTGGGAGAAGCACTCTTGAGCAGCCAGTCGATCTGGGTAGATGAAAAAGGTTTGCTTTTGCAGGAAAGCAGCTACCACCACCATGCATTTTGAAAACATGCAGGGGCTGATTTGTGTCTGAAAGAGGACTTTGTACTAGAAATGATCTGACGCTACCTTGAATCGCAGGAATTTCCAGTGCTTTCGGGAAACTGGGATAGGATAATAAGCGTCCTGAAGGTCTATGGAGCACATCCAGTCTACTTGATGGATTTGAGGAACAATTTGGTGTAGTGTCAACATGCTGAATCTTTCTTTGAGGACAAACTTGTTTAAAAGTCTGAGATAGAGTATAGGCCTGTACTCCATGGTTGGGCCTTTCTATGAAACCAAGAAGTAACAAGAATAAATCCCCTGTCTATGTTAGAGCCATGGAACTTTTTCGATGGCCTCCTTCTGCAACAGGATGCACACCTCCGCCCGGAGTAGCTTTAGCTGATGTACTGCTGATCTCCGAGGAGGTATTGCAGGTGGAGGGGGACTTGAATCTGATTGAGTACCCATTCCGCACAATATCGGGCACCCAATTGTCCTTTTGTGCCACTCGTCCAAATTAAACATGATACTCCACTCCCCGCCCCCCTACCCCCCCCCAAAAAAAAACTATAGATGGTAACAGAGCTGGGGGAAGCAATGTCTCACAGCTTTGGCTGCTGTTTAGCAGAGGGAGTTGCTTGCCTGGAAGCCGCTCGTCCAGGTCGGCGCGGATGATAGTGATATCTGGAATAATGTTGTTGCGATGAGCAGTGAGGGGTTTGAACCCTCTGTTAGTATTGGCATCGGTCATAAGGACGGTGTCAAGCTTGGATCTCATTCTTGACATCTCGTCATCTGCGTGAGTGCCAAAAAGTGAAGTTCCGTTGAAGGGCAGATTCAGAATCCTGTGTGGGGTCTCAGGTTTTTGACCCGTGAGTCTCAGCCAGGAGGAGCGCCTAGCACGGATGTCATGCAAAGAGCCATGGGCCGCCAGATCTGATGCATCGGCTGCTGCACTTATGATCTAGATCGCTACGAGTCCTCTTTCCTGTAGGATCTCTTGGAAATCCTGCCGGTCTTCTTTTGGAAGTTTGTCCATGAACCTTGAGAGGGAGACCCACAGTCAACAGTCATATCTCCCTAGGAGTGCAGAGGCGCTAGCGACCTTCATAAAAGAGGCCGAGGTGCTACACAGACTCTTACCAATAGAGTCCATTGCCTTGCTGTCTTTATCAAGAGGGATGGCTGAGGAAGACGCCCCTGAATGGGCTTTCCTTGCTGCTGACACTATGACAGAGTCCGGTGGAGGGTCAGACCTTAGGGACAGTGGGTCCTGAACTGGGGCTCTGTACTTTTTGATTATGCGCGGTGGCGCTGCTCCGATTGTCGCAGGAATGAGAAAGGTATGAAGAGCCGGTTCCAGTAGACCAGGGACCAAGGGGAGCGGAGGTCTAGAGGACAACTTGTGATGGAGGGTTTCAAAAAGGACTGATGCCGAAGAGGTCGTAGACAGAATCTCAATGTTTAGTTTTGTAGCCCCCCTACATAGGGCCTTGTTGAAAGCAATGGTGACACTCTCGCAGGAGAAGTGGCAGACAAAGTAGGGGAATAATCTTCCACCGAGGATCTGGAAGTGTTTGTAGACCACGATGGAGACCTGTGTCTACGCTCCTGAGGCCTTGAGGAATGGGAGTGTTGGGATCTTCTTGGGGAGCGCCTGAGAGGTGTCCGCAATCAACGGTTTCTTGAAGCTGGAGATTGCTGCTATGGAGATCCCCGAGGAGACTGTGTGGCTGGTGTTGGTGAATCCACCCCTCTACCAGATGTTCGAGTGTGGGAATATATCTAAAAGTAGTCTGACCCTGGACTACGTCTTCGCACTCGCTACTCTTTCACACTCCTCAGCCAACTCGGGGATACGTTGATCGGGTGTGTGCTGTTCTCGAGTCGGGGACCTCTCCGGTGTGATCTGCACAATTCTCAGGCTCGGAGAAGATGACGCGCTCCTCGACAGCGACCATTGCGATGTCTGTTTCTGAGACTCCACAACTTGAATGTCCCTCGATTACGAAGGATCTCTTGACGTCGGTACAGGTGAACGAGCCAATCTGTCTCTTTGCCAGTGGAGACGTGTGAGAGGACAGAGGACTCGACGCCGATCTGCGACCGTGACCTTCAATGTCAATCAATTTCGCCCTGGTGTCGGCAAAGTCAACATATTCACCCATGACTTGCTGTATGGGGGTGTTTGACGCCAGGGGTGTCTTCGACCTCGGTGGCGTCTGACGTTGGTGGTGTTTGACGTCGGCAAAGAAGACCTCGACAGAGACTGCTCATATCGGTGCCTTCGGTGTGACTTCAACATTGAGCATCTGTGTTCTACCGTCGGAAGTGAACTGGACCTGGACAGTCAACAAACAGTCGATGTCGGTGAGTGAGTAGTTAACGCTTGAAGTCTAGACTTACACTTACTTGGTTTTGACAGGCCTGGTGTTGACTGCGTAGTCGGCGATTGTTCTTTCAACACTGACCGTGGCAAAGTTCTTCCTGTCGACGACTTGAAAGCAGACAGTGTGCATAGAGGCATCTTTGACGCTGATCTCACCGTCGACAGCGAAGCTGACCGATGTCTTCTTTTTTCACCTCTTTTTCTATGCTCATACCGTACTTGAGAGGAGGGCTCTTTAGAAGGCTGTTTGTTACCTTCCCGAGCCACTTGTGGATCCTTTTCCTCTTCTGCATGGCATGCAGCTTGATCCTTTCCCTGTCTCTAAGGGTCCTTCTAGAGAACTGCTGGTAATATTAACACTTGTCTAGTCTGTGTGAAGATGGTAAGCACACAATACAGACCGAGTGTGCGTGAGATTTAGCCATTTTCTTCCCACACGAAGGACACTGGTTAAACAGGGCTGGCATTTCTGACAAAAAAATATCAGGGAAGGCTGAAAAAATGTTAGAGTAGTACAGGTAGTACTAAATGACGTCGAATGAAGTAAATACAAATTTACATCAAAATATCAATTAATGACAAAGTCAATAACTTTTGCGCTCAATGCTCCAGGATGCTCACAGAAGGAGCCGGAAAAAAGAACTGACCTGTCACCTGTGGGGCATGATGGGAGTCCGGAGGTCTTAAAGGCAAGGGGCCAGTTTTTTTTAATGAGTGTTCTGTATGCAGCCTTCTGGGCTAATCCGCCTGCTATTATCTTGCCTTTTTCCTTGAAAATAAAGGCTTTGTTCAAACAAGTTAAGAGTACATTTTTCTATGTCATAGAAATGTTGCTATATAGGTTTTATTTTAAATGAAAAAATACAATGCATTATTGGCATATTTGAGCCTAATTTGGCGTTTAGGCTGTATATATATATATATATATATTTTTTTTTTCAAAGATGCCCATGCAATGAGAGGCGCACTCCTCCAGCTGTTGGTTAACAAACCCTTTATTTTGATGAAACAGCGCTGCAAATTCGAATTTTACATCCATGTGGCCTGACGCGTTTCAAAGCAGTCGTGCTTCTTCCTCAGAGGCCGTTTGTCAGCACATCAAGTTCAGGGTCCCACAGCTCCTAGCGTTTCTGCATGCATTTATTGGCCTCAGGTGTGCCTCTTCTAGTAGTTTTCGCCATGCACGCTGGGACTTGTGGTCTCAATACCCCCATTAAGCACCTCCAGTGGCTGTGTGCTTGGCAAACCAGTAATGGATTATTCATCGCCCTCCAGTTAGCGTCGGATTTGAAGTTCTGTTTCTTGCTCTAGTAACAGCTGCGCCGCCGCTAAACCAGACAATGCCGGTAAGACGATCCCCAGCACAGTGTAGGGGGCGGTGCGATCTCTCCACGGCTGGACCTGCCGCGTAGAATTTTCTTCAAAGATGCCCATGCAATGAGAGGCGCACTCCTCCAGCTGTTGGTTAACAAACCCTTTATTTTGATGAAACAGCGCTGCAAATTCGAATTTTACATCCATGTGGCCTGACGCGTTTCAAAGCAGTCGTGCTTCTTCCTCAGAGGCCGTTTGTCAGCACATCAAGTTCAGGGTCCCACAGCTCCTAGCGTTTCTGCATGCATTTATTGGCCTCAGGTGTGCCTCTTCTAGTAGTTTTCGCCATGCACGCTGGGACTTGTGGTCTCAATACCCCCATTAAGCACCTCCAGTGGCTGTGTGCTTGGCAAACCAGTAATGGATTATTCATCGCCCTCCAGTTAGCGTCGGATTTGAAGTTCTGTTTCTTGCTCTAGTAACAGCTGCGCCGTCGCTAAACCAGACAATGCCGGTAAGACGATCCCCAGCACAGTGTAGGGGGCGGTGCGATCTCTCCGCGGCTGGACCTGCCGCGTAGAATTTTCTTCAAAGATGCCCATGCAATGAGAGGCGCACTCCTCCAGCTGTTGGTTAACAAACCCTTTATTTTGATGAAACAGCGCTGCAAATTCGAATTTTACATCCATGTGGCCTGACGCGTTTCAAAGCAGTCGTGCTTCTTCCTCAGAGGCCGTTTGTCAGCACATCAAGTTCAGGGTCCCACAGCTCCTAGCGTTTCTGCATGCATTTATTGGCCTCAGGTGTGCCTCTTCTAGTAGTTTTCGCCATGCACGCTGGGACTTGTGGTCTCAAGTCCCAATAATCCATTACTGGTTTGCCAAGCACACAGCCACTGGAGGTGCTTAATGGGGGTATTGAGACCACAAGTCCCAGCGTGCATGGCGAAAACTACTAGAAGAGGCACACCTGAGGCCAATAAATGCATGCAGAAACGCTAGGAGCTGTGGGACCCTGAACTTGATGTGCTGACAAACGGCCTCTGAGGAAGAAGCACGACTGCTTTGAAACGCGTCAGGCCACATGGATGTAAAATTCGAATTTGCAGCGCTGTTTCATCAAAATAAAGGGTTTGTTAACCAACAGCTGGAGGAGTGCGCCTCTCATTGCATGGGCATCTTTGAAGAAAATTCTACGCGGCAGGTCCAGCCGCGGAGAGATCGCACCGCCCCCTACACTGTGCTGGGGATCGTCTTACCGGCATTGTCTGGTTTAGCGACGGCGCAGCTGTTACTAGAGCAAGAAACAGAACTTCAAATCCGACGCTAACTGGAGGGCGATGAATAATCCATTACTGGTTTGCCAAGCACACAGCCACTGGAGGTGCTTAATGGGGGTATTGAGACCACAAGTCCCAGCGTGCATGGCGAAAACTACTAGAAGAGGCACACCTGAGGCCAATAAATGCATGCAGAAACGCTAGGAGCTGTGGGACCCTGAACTTGATGTGCTGACAAACGGCCTCTGAGGAAGAAGCACGACTGCTTTGAAACGCGTCAGGCCACATGGATGTAAAATTCGAATTTGCAGCGCTGTTTCATCAAAATAAAGGGTTTGTTAACCAACAGCTGGAGGAGTGCGCCTCTCATTGCATGGGCATCTTTGAAGAAAATTCTACGCGGCAGGTCCAGCCGCGGAGAGATCGCACCGCCCCCTACACTGTGCTGGGGATCGTCTTACCGGCATTGTCTGGTTTAGCGACGGCGCAGCTGTTACTAGAGCAAGAAACAGAACTTCAAATCCGACGCTAACTGGAGGGCGATGAATAATCCATTACTGGTTTGCCAAGCACACAGCCACTGGAGGTGCTTAATGGGGGTATTGAGACCACAAGTCCCAGCGTGCATGGCGAAAACTACTAGAAGAGGCACACCTGAGGCCAATAAATGCATGCAGAAACGCTAGGAGCTGTGGGACCCTGAACTTGATGTGCTGACAAACGGCCTCTGAGGAAGAAGCACGACTGCTTTGAAACGCGTCAGGCCACATGGATGTAAAATTCGAATTTGCAGCGCTGTTTCATCAAAATAAAGGGTTTGTTAACCAACAGCTGGAGGAGTGCGCCTCTCATTGCATGGGCATCTTTGAAAAAAAAATATATATATATATATATATATATATATATATATATATATATATATATATATATATATTAGTCCTTAGATTTGGTTAAACATGCATTAATATATATATTTTTCTATATGCTCCGGGGTCGCCCCACGTGGGCAGGGCTATTATTCAGGGCTCATGACTTTTGATGAGGATCCCCTGGAAGAGAAACAGGTGTTCTGTTCATTCAGTAAGTGTATGAGCAATAAAGATGCCATTAAATCTTGTTTTTATCTTGACACATTTGCTGTCTGTTCAAGGAAAGAGGTCAAATGTCAGTTTGTCTTAACTAATTGTTGGAAACTGAGATTTATTTTTCTCTCTCTTACTAGAGTAAGAGTTTTTTCAAGTGAGCTGTCTGATGTCAGTTATTTTTCTTTAACACAACATTTAAATAAATAGACTAACTTAATATTACAAACATTTCAAAATATGTCAGGAATTATAAAAGCACATTTTTTGTAATTAAGACGTTTGATGCAAAGAGTCAAATAGGAGCAAAACAAACCAGAACACACTACTTGGTGATGTACAAATTACACATATTTGCAGAAAATCCATTTCCAAACATTGTTTGTACACTATATAGTTTTATCAGTAAAGCCATGTCAGTGGGAACGTTTGTGGCCACTTCAATGTAAAAACTGCTGATTACAAATGACAGTGTGCTACCACTTCATGCTTTAGTTATGTATTTATAATAAGTGATCGCTTTTAAACATGATTTGAGAAGCATTCCGGCCCCTGCCCTGATGAAAATGCTGTTAATGAACTAAGAGTCAAGTCAGGGGTCATGTGTATCCTATATGTGGCTAGATTTGTATTATATAAGGAAAAAACATTTAGTCTATTAAATCAAACAAGAGAGTTTTTTGTACAGCAGACATGCTGAACTTGTACATTTGAAGGCACTCTCATATGTGATAATGAAGAAAATGGCAGCTCAATGAAATTAATTATTTGCCCACGATCACATCATTTGAAACCAGTTAATGGGCCAAGAGCATTACAATTCGGTTGAGTAGATTATTTAAGTTACTAGAACTGCAGGTCTAGTAACATTTGGGATTTTTCCATGCCTGATGTCAGAAATTGATTTTAACTTAGATGGAATGACCCATACGTGACTGACAGCGGCACCGGGGGGCCAAACCACAGCTCCCAGAAGGCAGCGCGGCAGGGAATGTCGCCAGGAACATGCCCACAGCACCTGGAGGCCCAGAAAAGGAAAGCCTGCACTCCCGCAGCGGGGACGCGCGCGGGCGTGCCCAGGCCAAGGGCGGGCCCATCCGAGCCCATCAGAGGCAGTGATATAGCATCGCAAGCATCACAAGTACACGGTGCTACTGGGTAAGAACTATTCTCTTCATCCCCATGGAACCCCCCAAAGCCAGATTGGTTTCTATTCCCCAACTGAATCACCTGCCTAAATGTATTGTCATTTCTTGACCTGTAGCTCCGGGCTTAATCTGCTTTCAACTTGAACTTACTGGAAGCCTTTCTTGGCCAGGCAGAATATCGATTTTTGTGTAACAATTCGCATGGTTTAATACACACACACTACCATACATTTTGTCTAAGGCCTTTTAATAGATACTTATAAGCTTTAACGCTTGCAGAAAAAATCATCTTTTAAAGGCACGCGTACTTGTTCTACCTAGGCTAGCATAAATAACTGAGTCCTGGACTCTGATATCTTGTTCAAAGGTCTCTGTAAACAAAACATACCACTTCTATTGTCGTTGCATTTCTTCTTTTTTTAAATAACTGTCCTGTGGCTGCTCCAAAGCTTGATAGTCTCCCCAATCCTAGAGGAATCACCCTAGCATCAAGTTTGAGTGGCTTGCAGGTAGGATAATGGGGAAAAGGAAGGCAATAGAGTCAGCAGCTGGCAGGAAGAAGATGGCTACGTTTAGCAAAACAGTGACTTCTACAGCCGATAACTGCACCTTAGCAGCTATTGATTTGATTGAAGAGGCTGAATCTATGTTAGCGAACGAGAATGAAGTAGCATCCAAAGGTACGAAAAGGATCTCCACATATTTTAGCAAACAAGGCAAAGAGACCTCCACAAAACAATCTCCAAAGCAAACAAGCCCCCCAGTAACTGTGCATCGCGCCCCAGTGTTTCCTACAGTTACGCAAGCTAATCCGCGCTGGGATGCTCTCTGAGTTACTACGCGCTTTATAAAACTATTAAATAAATAATAAATAAATAAATAATCCCTTCCAAACAGTTTCCCCCAGGCGAGACACTATAGAAACGACCCAACCAAGCCCCGCATTAGGGATCTTATAAACCTAGAATGCTCCAACAGATATTCAATATTAGCAGATGGTCAAGGAGAAAATTCTGGGGGACAAGAAGAGGATAATGAGTGTAATAAACAGCTTTTAGCCGGTTCTAGAGAAGTAGAGACCCAAACAGAGCTAGTTGACACTAATGGGGTGTTGAGGGACCTTTGCCTAAAACTGAATTCTACACAAGAGGAGATCGCAGGACTTAAGAGGATGTTTCTGGATTTATTAAAAGCTTGCCCATAACTTTGAAAGAAAAAAGCAACATGATAGATTGCTCTAAACGCTCTGGTGGGAAACCAGATCCGATCAACATCATAAACGCGCAACCAGCACATTCATTTGGGGCACATTCTAAACATTCCGTAAAGGATCCAACAAAGCAGAACAAACATCCAACTAGTATAGTCCCTTATCCATCTAGGTCAACTTCGCATACGATTCTTCAGGATGAATTACCTGGGTTGCCTGCTCTTCCTAATCATGAAAGACGCAATAGAGCCCCCTGGGAGCCCTACAACTTACAGAGAATGAAACCACTAAGCCAAAATGAATCCGGTCCAAACTCAAAAAGTGGCCAGGAAGGGGGTTGCGGGGGGGAGATTAATCACAAGTGCAAGTCCACTGCACATAAAGTCTTTTTGCCAAACGTTCCGAGATTAAACCGGGGAGCCAGAGAAGACTAGGGTTCCTTGATCAACAAAGTGATCCACTGGATCAGATTCAAATGCCAGTGTTTGTCTGAAGTGAGATCTGACATCATAAGAGGTGAAAGGCTTCAGCAGAAAGTGGGGAGTATGGACGTTATAAAGTTAACGTTCCACTGAAGGTACATAGTAGACAGTTTGATAGACGTGAACCTTCGTTCACACTCCTTCCTCAAAACAACAATTGGCATCAAACAGAATACTTCTGAATTAACCAAGCACACCAATCCACCTCAAGATACGCAGGAGCCAAATAATCTAGACTCTGTGGATTGACTGACTGAGCAGGATAGCTTGAACATAATGTTAAAGAGAGTCCCCACCAAACAAGATAGGAACCTCGCTAGATCAGGTCTCAGCCCCCAAACTAATTATGATACTACCCTAGAACATACACCACACCATAAAACCAGGGTAAGCAACATCTACACTATAGGGGAGAGTGACTCCCTGCCTAAACTTAGTGACCCCCCAACTACTCATACAACTTTGGCCCCCAATTTGATGAAGATGGTCTCCTGGAACATTGCCGGACTCAAACAAAAACTTACGGAACCTGATTGGAGAAGTACATAGAAGATTTCGACCTATGTATCTTTCAGGAGACATTGGCTAGAGAACCACAACACAAAGTAGGGTATAGAACATTCAGCATAGAGGAACTACAATCAAAAAAAGAGGAGGGTCTCGGGTGGGCTAATAATATGGGCAAAAATCCATTTAAAAGTCATCACAGAAATTGTACCCACTGGTTCAGTGGACATCTTGGGTCTAAAACTTAAGTTATCTAATGCAATACAGCTGTATCTTTTTAATATTTATGTAAGACCTAGGGACCGTTCAAAAGAGACCTTTGCTAGAACATTTTAAGGAGGTCCTGGGATCTATAGACTCGAAAGCTGCCATCATAGTGGGGGTCCATTTTAATTCCTGCTATGAACCCATAATGGGACTTGATTACGTTTCCAAAAGGAAGATCAAACCAGAGGGATCCCCCTCCTCACAATGAAAGACACAGTGAGGTGTACCATCTCTGCTATGCAAATATACCATCTTACCATCGAGAAAGGTCTTAGGGCATGCAATGGTCTCTTTCCCCCAGACCTGGTTTGCGCAAACACCTTCTCAAGAGGGAACTCTACATCGATTATGTGCTCATAAGTACAGCACACTGGGCATATGTACAGGATTTCAAAGTAGACAAGACAGAAGAGAGCGACCACTTCCCGTTATGTTTAGACCTAGACAGGAAACAATTTCAAACTCACACAACCCTAGAAACTGACTCAGGAGTAGAAATAAGGCAGATCCTGGCAACTAATAACCTGCGGTCAGTTAGATAGCCGACCACATTAGATCAAGTCGAACCCCTCACTAGTATATATAACATCTTTAGTGACCTTGTAACCTCTTACCTGGATCAAGATTCGGAAATTAACAACATAACACACCCCCATCAAAAATTGGTAGAGGAAATACAAGTCCACCTAACCAAGCCACAGATAGTAAAAGGTAGAGCCAAGGCAGGGGTGCAGTCATCCAACCCCTGGTATGACAAGGAATGTAGATTGGACAAAGACCGGCTCATTAGTGCCTTTAAAAACAAAAATATAATGGATACAAAATACAAGAAAACACAAAAGACTGCTCAAAGAAACTGGGAAGATAGCATTTGGGAAGAGCTTATAGTAGCTGGAAAAAATGGGGACCAAGCCATGTTTTGGAAATGAATGGCCCATGGAAGCAAACTAGGCATGACAGCTTCTGACCATTATCTAGATCCCAACACCTAGCAGAGACACTTTGCAAACCTTTACGATACGATCACTGAATCGGATACAGCACAAGAGCCCACAAGCGAACTTTGGGGGCTCCTGACATCAAGACAAACACCACCCTTACAGTTTAGCATGGAGGCCATGGCGCTTGCTATAGCAGCCATTAAGCCATCAAAGGCGCTCGACCCTGACAGAATACCAGGGGACCTATTCAAACATACCCCGCAAGTGTGGTTGCCATACATAAATGAATTATCGAATGCAATAGCTAGAAGGCAGCCGATCCCAGTGTCCTGGAAGGGCGCTGAGATAGTCCCTATTTATAAAAAGGGCAGTAGGGAAGTGCCTGCAAATTACAGACCCATAAGTTTGATAGATGTTTTACAGAAGGTCTATGCAAAGCAAATCCTAACTAGGCTTACTAACTGGATTACAGCAGAAGATATACTCTCACCATGCCAGGCTGGCTTCAGACCGAAAACAAGCACAATAGACCAAGTATTTAGACTTCTGGGCTTAGCCTGGAAATATACAAGGTTAAGAGCCAGCCACGTGTATGTTGCCTTTATTGATTTAAAGGCAGCATTTGATTCTATCCCAAGGGCTCAGCTGTGGGAAAATCTGCACGAACAGGGTGTACCTGACGAGATTTTAATCCAAATAAGGCTACATGAAGACAACTAGGCCAAGGCAGGCTGGGGCAAAGGAGGAGAACTTACTGACGAGATCCCAGTCAAGAGGGGCGTGCGCCAGGGCTGTGTCCTGGCGCAGACTCTGTTCCTCCTGTACGTAAACAACTTGGTTGAGTATCTTAAAAAATCTGCCCATGATTCGCCAAAGCTTGGAGGTAACCATATCTGCGCCCTAACGTTCGCAGATGATACTATCCTGCTGTCCCAAACACCCAGTGGTCTACAGAACCTACTTCACAGCCTCAATAAATATTGTAAAGCTAAAAGTCTTGAGCTTAATCCACCCAAAACAAAATATATGACTATGAGGCCACATAGGAGCTTTAAGAATAAAATACTCCTGAATGGTGCAGCTTTGGAACATGTATCAAACTTTGTATACTTGGGAGTCACTCTATATTCTAAACTTTCCTGGGCCCCACAAATAGAGAATTCAAAGGCCATCTTAATGCAAAACTCTGTTTCTATTGTAAAATAACAAGCTGCAACGTCCTCAAAAGCCATTACTCCCGCTCTGGAAGTATATAAGGCCAGAGCCCCAACTGCCGCTCTGTATGGCTCAGAGATATGGGGAGGCAGTACTCTCAAATCCCTAATCACTGGAGAAAATGAAATTCGGAGAATGCTTGTGGGTCTCCCTCAACACACCCCACTGATTCCTCTGAACTATGACTTGGGTATCAAACGCTTGGAGCATTTAGCTATCTTGAGAACTTTGTCATTCTGGATCAGAATCTGGATAACACGGGAACTAGCAACGTACAGGGAATCTCTTAGTGAACTGTTGGAACTTGATACTCAAGTCACTTTCCCTTGGTCGGCCCATATTAGAACATGGCTCTTTGATCTAGGCCTGAGTAGATACTGGATGAATTCGAGTCTGCTGACACCTGAATCAAAACGTGAGATCAAGCATAAATTTTGGAACTTTATAAGCCACAATGTAATTTCAAACAGTACATTGGGCAGGCTCACTATGCAATTCCTCCAGTTTAAAACGACCCCCCTGTGTTTGAGCCATTTTTGGATGAAATAGAACCACAATTGGCAAAGTATTTATATCTGAAATTCAGATATGAAATGTTGCAGTTAAACACTTTCATCGCCAAATGGGCAACGTCACATTCTAAGGAGGGGGGAGTCTCACTGTAGCCTATGCCAGTTGGGAGTTGAGGAGGATATCCCATACGGTTTGTTCTTTTGCCCAGAGTACAAAATCGCCAGAAGGAAATGGATAAAACCGATAGGCAGGTGCCTTAGTGTCAGGAAATTGAATGAAATGCTGCGAATATTAAAAACAGATAACTTCCGCCTCATAGTATTTATACTCAGCAGATTCCTACTGGCTATCAATTTTATAAGAAAAAAGAGAGGGCAAAAATTCTAACTAACTGCAGGACGCCGGGCTGATGCTTGTACTTAGTGCCATGGTGTATTACCTAGTAGGAGTGTAGGAAGGTGGATATCCGACTATGTTTACCCCCAATTTTTTGCCTAGTGTCTAGCTGGTTTTTCGACTTAGTTGGCCTGAGATTCTGCCATTCAGGGTCTCAGGCTGTCTGCTCTCTCTTTAAAATGGACTCCATGTACCCTAGGTACATACCCAATTGGTAAGGATCACCTTATTGGACCCTGTACAGTGTACCCTAGGTATCCAGGGCATATGTGTACCCTAGGCCTCCCAGGGGCTGCAGCATGTATTATGCCACCCCTGGCCTGGTCTCCCAATCAGACACAACTGGCTGATCACTCAGCTGGGGCAAGGTCGTGTAATCACCCCTTGCTTAGATATAGTATACCTATATCTACCCTTAAAATAGACACATGTGTACCTGTGAGCCACTCCTATGGCAGGCCTTAACAATCCTGGAGGCAAGGAATAATACCCCCATACCATTTCTGGTGATGAGGATATTATTCCCCCCTTCTAGAGGGAGAGACATGTTAAAATCCTACTTTGCTGTTTAACTCTGACCAAAGCCTCAGCATCACAAAATGGATGCTGCTGCCACAGACACGAGTCTGACCTCCTGCAGCTGGGAGCCCTCCCAGCCAGGGAGGCCTGGACAATAGGTTTCCTGCTTGGGGAGGTGCTAGCACCTCCCCAGACAGACTTTAGTGTATTGGGGCAGGGAGGGCTGAAAGGAACTAGACACTGCCTGGGGCACACAAGGTGTCCCATGCATAGTCCAGTTCAAACCGGCGCTGGGGCACTCCAGCCCCAGCTCTGGCGCGGAACTGGACAAAGGAAAGGGGGTGTAACCACTTCCCTTCCTGGTCCCACCCATAGGAGGGACCTCGCAGGTAGCCCAGCCCAGTATATCTGTAGGTAGCTGAGCCCTGCAAATTAGATTAACCTGAATCTGCAACGTGAACAAACTCTGGACCTTCGACATTCGACCTCAGGAAGAAGACTGAAGAAATCTCCCTTGTGGCCAAGGAGTGACCACCCTGGGCAACCAGGCACCATCCAGCAACCGCGGCTTGCTTTGCGACTGATCCTACGAGGGACGACTGCAGAGACTGACCAGCGCCGAGACTTCCAGACACCTCTGACCCAGATCCACATCTGCAGCGAAGCTAAGACCAGTGGAGGCGACGAGGGACGTGGGACCGGCGACTTGGGAAAAGTGGCTAGTAACTGACTAGCGCGACTTCTGAGGCTTCCTCGAGGCTGTGCTTGGGGAATTGAGAAGCCCCCATCCAGAGCACCATCTGCAAAGAAGATCAGCTCCCCACACTTCACGTGTTCTGCGTGGGGCCCTTCTGCACCTGAGTTGCTCGACGTGTTGTCCGGTTGCTGGCCCGTTGGCTAGTGACCTCTGCGACGACGAACCTTTGATTTCATCTTGCTGGTCCGGCTCCTCCAGATTGGCACTCGCTCCTCTGTGAAAGAGAAGCACCCCAGACCTTCCTGGTCTGCACCAGAAGCAAGTCCTCCATTCTGCGTGGGTTCCGCTTGCCAAGGCTTGTTGGGTCCTAACTAGACATCGACGCCGCCGACAGCACGAGCCTTCGTGGGACAGCTCGCCTCCTGGTCCTGGTCGTCCTCGACGTCTCCTGGTACCCGTGGCTGCTGCGACAAGCTTCACCTCTTCACCTGCATCCGCACGACATCGCCTGGTTCCTTCCTGGTTCCTTCCCGGCTCCTGGCTGGTGACCTAGACTCTGTCCCTTCTGCTTGCAGGTATCCTTCCTTATTGATTCCATCCCTGGGATCCACCGGACACTCTTCACTGACTGCCTGTCAGCAACTTTCCTTCAGGCATCCATAGGAGTCAACGACAAAACCCGACACAAGTTCACACCTATGCACCCGCAGCCCGTGGGCTAGGTAACTTGAGTACTCTGGTGCTCACAAGGGTATTGACTATCCTAGGGTCTAGTTTCCAAATCTCGAACTCCTAGCTATTCCAGAAGTGTCCTAAAACTGTTAATTTCTAATAACTACGATTTCTATCGACTTTTCCGCATTACGCGTGAGTGTTTCCACTCTGCACCTGAATCCCGTGGGCCTCCCACTTCCTAACCTTTGGTAGTATAGTGTAGCCCCAGCGATTCCCTAGGCCTAGGCCTATCCTGTGCTCGTGACAGTGGTTCTTATACCACTTACTTAGTATATGGTTTGCGTGGCCCCTAGGGCCCAACTGTATTACTTACCTGTGTGACTTAATGTATGCTTAAATAAGACTGTGTTATACTTACCTCGAATCTCATAGAGAGTGCTGAGGGTATTTTTGACTAGAATAAATACATTCTATTTTTATATATATCTGTTGTGGTGTCCTTTCATTTGGTATTCAAGGGATTACAAATGGTATAACAGCTGGCTTCACATGCCATACAGAGTTTAGCCTAAGACTGCTCTTGTCCATGCTACCACTAGGATAGCTGGTCTATAAGGTTGACTTTACAACCAATCACCATAAGGGTTGTTTGGACTGATATAAGGTGTACACTAGAACTAGTGACATCATACATCAGGCCAACTTCTCACAAGGAGTAGTTATGCTTAAAATATTTCAAGGGGAATAGACACCATAACTGTGCACCATACTGATGCCCTTGAACTATCACTTAGTGAAGATAAGAACCCTACAATTTTGGGAAAGGTTGACTAGATGGGCACTGAAGATGGACAAACTTTAGTGGGAAAGACACACTGGAAAGGCTATTGTCCAAGCTTATGTGGCACTGAAAGTGAAGTTGACAGTTTCTGTGTAATCACAAAAAATGCTCTTTTCTGTTATGCATTTTTATAAGTCTTTTATATTTTTAGAAATATTTTGATGATCTAATGAATTGATAGGACCCGTTTAATATAGGCATTTTATTGAACTTATTTTTTAAGAGCAATGTAAACGCCATTAACCCTTGCACCTTTTGTATACGCACTTTAACTAGTTTACGCTGATGGTCGATCGTAATGGATTGTCATAACAATTGCGTAATTGCACATCTACTGTAGATGCATTTCACCTGAAATCGATGCTTGGTAGAAGATAAACAGCATTATGCTGCATATGTATTGCACAAGCACTTTATATATTGGTATGACAATGGGTTAATCTCTATACTGTTGAGGCTACCCTGCGGAATATGCAATACTCTTATTTAAATCCACTGTGAGTTTTTCCAAAACAGATGTATTCTGGTGCGCTGTAGCAGGCAATGGATGAGTGTATTTTTAAATTCCTATGTATGTACTGTATTTTATTTGCTTTCTACTTTTATGGCCCCATAGGCCGAAAGGATAAGTTACTTATCTGTAATCCTAGTTCTCTGCCAGGGGTATACTCAAAGTCATAAGCAGTGTATTATCCCTACCCACGTGCGGGATCCCGGGGCATATAGAATTATAATATGTATCTGAGCAGCCCATTGGCGGGCAGCTATTTAAATTCATGCCCTGCAGCAACGCAAATGTTTTGAGCCACGCCTCTGAAGAAGGAACACTTCCGAAACGCGCAAGACGGACTTTCCATGAGTTTTAAAGTGCGCTTTGCTGTCTGTTGGCAAATAAATAATTTTCTTCTGCCTCCTGAGTGCGCCCTTAAGCTGCTGAGCAACTTGGTTTTTGATGTATACACGGCGGCTCCAGGCCGTGGAGGGCGGCACCACCCTATGGATGTGACAGGGGCCATGGGCTCGAAATGTATCGATGTTCGATATGGGGAGACAGCGCCTGTGGATGTTGGGCAGGATGTTCACTTTGCGGCCCATTGTGGACCGTTTGTTTGTTTATGAGGCTCAAATCCCATTTGGGTAGAATACAGGCTGCGGGGCTAAAAAATAACTTCAAATCCCAGAAGACATTGGGACGTTCATCTGAGCAGCCCATTGGCGGGCAACTATTTAAATTCATGCCCTGCAGCAACGAGAATGTTTTGAGCCACGCCTCTGAAGAAGGAACACTTCCGAAACGCGCAAGACGGACTTACATGAGTTTTAAAGTGCGCTTTGCTGTCTGTTGGCAAATAAAGAATTTTCTTCTGCCTCCTGAGTGCGCCCTTAAGCTGCTGAGCAACTTGGTTTTTGATTGATATATACACACACACACACACACACACACACACACACACACACACACACACACACACACACACACACACACACACACACACACACACACACACACACACACACACACACACACACACACACACACACACACACACACACACACACACACACACACACACACACACACACACACACACACACACACACACACACACACACACACACACACACACACACACACACACACACACACACACACACACGTGTTACCATCCTAGTGGGGACTATGTGTGAATACCTGCCTTGTGGGGACTAACCTTTCCCAATGTTTAAACAACACACTAATAACAGAAAAATATTAAGAAAAAATTCATGATACAGGATCCTGCTTCAAATTTGCAAATATATTGTTATTTAATCGCGCGCACAGCACCATCCTTGTGGGGACTTGAACACGTGCTACCATCCTTGTGGGGACCTAGTCCGTAACACTATTTGTGATTGAATACAGTCTAAGGCACATGGCTAAATGTTTATTTTATCAACAATATACACAAACAACATTATAATCTATTCATATATGAATTGCTGCATATATACTAGGGGTATACATAAATACAGATTATGTTAATGTGCCAGAACATATCATATCGTGCTTATAGAAAGAGACTTTAAGCTGTATTTAACCTATGTATTAGTGCTTACACTCTTAGGAGATGAGGAAACTAACACATAAGAAATTAACATATAGAACAAAGGAATTTGGTCAAGTTGAACCCAGAGCTTGATTAGCTGCTTACATTTTTGCCAAAATAGATGTTCAAGTCCCGACATGGATAGTGGGTGAAGATCATTGTGTTTAAGTCTCCATAGAAATAGTGTGTACATTCAAAGCTTATATCCCATTATAAACAGTGTGAAGCTAATGATGTTCAAGTCCCCACAGAGATAGTGTGTTATCATAGAGATGTTCAAGTCCCCACAGAGATGGTGTGTTATTATAGTGATGTTCAAGTCCCCACAAATATAGTGTGTTATTACAGTGTTGTTCAAGTCCCCACAAAGATAGTGTGTTATTATAGCGATGTTTAAGTCCCCACAGAGATAGTGCATGAAGGTGATTGTGTTTAAGTCCTCATTAAAATAGACAAAAAGTTTACTACTTTTTCCAGTATTCACAAAGGTAAATTTAGACCAAAAGTCTAACTTTACTACTTTTCAGTATTCACAAAGCCCCATACAGAGAATGTGCAGCTGATGATGTTCAAGTCGAAGCAAACACAAGGAGATGATGGACGGAGTGCTGAAACGTTTCAGTCACTCACCTCAGTCACAGATCTGGGTTTAATCCATCATCATTCTTTAGCTCACTTCCTCACCCCAGCTCAGACCCAGCTATATGCAAATCAGTCTTGACCCTGTGCCTCACGGGAACAGTCCAGCCCGAACTGCCAAGCCAGGTCTTCCCTGCACCGGAAATAAGCATCCTGGGACAGGTTTCAGGTAACACCCCCTCATTAGTCAGGCTAGCAAGAATCCAGTGGCAAAGTGAGGAAGGGACCCACGTCTGGGCATACTCTGTCAACTTAGGGCGAACAAAGCACACACAAGGAGATTATGGATGGAGTGTTGAAACGTTTCAGCCACTCACCCCCAGTCACAGATCTGGGTTGAATCCATCATTGTTCTTTAGTTCACTTTTCCACCCCAGTTCAGACCCAGCTATATGCAAAGCAGTCTGAACCGTGTGCCTCATGGCATCCCTGGTGCTTCAAGCCGAAACAGAGCTTGCGTTTAATTACAGGAATGCCTAAGTCCCCACAGAGATGATATGTTTTTATAGTGATGTTCAAGTCCCCACAAAGTTAGTATTTTATTATAGTTTTTTTCAAGCACCACAAAGATAGTGTGTTTCTATGGCGATGTTTAAGTCCCACAGATATAGTGCATGAAGATGATTGTGTTTCAGTCCTCATTAAAATAGGGCACGATTCACAATGGTAAACTTAGACAAAAAAAATCTAACTTTTCAGTTTCAACAATGTAAACTTAGACCAAAAGTCTAATGTTACTACTTATCAGTATTCACAAAGCCCCATACAGAGAATGCAAAGCTGATGATGCTCAAGCCAAAACAGAGCTTGTGTGTAATTACAGGAATATTCAAGTCCCCACAGAGATGGTTTGTGACTATAATATTACCACAGTTGCCAAAGAGAATGTGTGTGATTATAGACATGCTCAGGTCCCCACAGAGATAGTGTGTGATTATAGACATGCCCAGGTCCCCACAGAGATACTGTTTGATTATAGAGATGTCCAGGTCCCCACAGAGATAGTGTGTGATTATAGACATGCCCAGGTCCCCACAGAGATAGTGTGTGATTATAGACATGCCTAGGTCTCTACAGAGATAGTGTGTGATTATAGAGTTGTCGAGGTCCCCACAGAGATGTTGTGTGACTATAGTATTACCACGGTTGACAAAGAGAATGTGTGTGATTACAGACATGCCCAGGTCCCCACAGAGATAGTGTGTGAATATAGACATGCCCAGGTCCCTACAGAGATAGCGTGTGATTAATGGGATGCACAGGGATAGCACACATTTATAGTGCGTGATTATAGTAGTGTAAAAGTCCTCACAGAGATATTGTGCGATTATAGTAATGTTTAAGTCTCCACAGTGCTAATGTGTGATTACAGTCATATTCAAGTCTCCACAGTGATGTGTGTAATGATAGGTATGTTGAAGAACCCATACAGATCGTATTAGTCTGTTGGCTTTTTAAATGAATTAATCCACTAGAGGGATATGTGTTTGATCACTCTCTCATATGTTTGAATCCTGGAGCTACCACTCAACCTTTGTTCCTTCCAAGGTCTATACAAAGTTGAAACATCTATTTGTTCAGCCTTTTATATTTGGAGTGTAAAATAGAAATTCTTAAACAAGGCTTAAACATTCTCAAAAGTGCCCATGTCAGCTACAAAAGACTTTATCAGTGTTTATGGTCTCGTTATTTGAAGGGCAAACATATACAAGAGTCTTACAAACTGTATTCCTGAACTGATCTGGTATGCTCATAATGTAAGATTAGAAAAAGTCACTTGGGCTGACATACAGCTGTCTTTTTCATGGGAATAAAAACCTCAGAATGTGCCTAATTTAATTATAGGAATCTTTCACAATGTTAACAATTTTTTTTTGGAGGAGTGAGCCCAAATGTTGCACTTCCGTGTGTGTGTGTGGTATAAAACTAGGCTTCCTAAAAGGAGCTGGTGAATCTTTTGTTCAAGAATAGAGAAGGACAATTTGATAGTCATGCACTAGCTGTTTTGTGAGAAAAGAAACCTTAAAATGTGCCCATATTAAAGATAGGAGTCCTTCACAAAGTTTAAAAATGTGTTTTTGGCAGTGGGCATTTTATACATACAGTCTTTAACAATAAGGGCTTCATTTATGAAAAGTGTTGCATCGATGTGAGAAAGCAGCGATGCAACACTTTTCAGTGCGCCCTCCTTGCGACATGATGGATGTGCCGCATTTGTTGTATGGCGCACCATGTCGCACGGAATGGCAGATACGTCAGGAATCCTGACGTATCAGTCAGCGCGAAACCCACGTATTGCTGGAGTTGTTGTAAGCATGATGCAGCTCCAGCAATGCATGGGGGAAGCCTATTCCCATTGCACAGCATAAACCTTATGCCTGCTGTGAGGCAGGCATAAGGTTGTGACACAGTAGCACCCTAGAAGTAACACAGTGAAATCTGAAAGATTTCACTGTGCCACTTCTACGAGGCTTTTTTTGGGGGAACACCCACCCTACATACATTATACCTGATGCATCACTTTGTAAATATGGTGCAATATGGAGCATTATTTATGATTCTGCAGCCTCACAAAAAGTGACGCAACGCCATGGCAAAAGTGTAACAACGGGTTCATCATTGTTTTAAAAAAATATATTTTTATATATTATATCGCCAAAAAACAGGTACAGCCATGGGAACCTGCTTTGCTCCAGCCTAGCAAATTTATTCCTGGGCTGGTGGGATGAGCAGGTGGTATGGACTGATGACAATGAATTGTTCACGAGTCATGTGCCATTATGGCTGCGTTATATTGATGACCTTTTCATTGTCTGGGACGGGAGCAAGGAAGAAGCTATAAGATTTATACAGAGTTTATCCAACAATGATTTAAATCTTACATTCACACACACCATCAGTGAATTAGAATATGACTTTCTTGACATACATGTAACAGTCCAAGATGATGAATTGGTAACCAATCTTTTCAGAAAGGAAACAGCTGGCAATAGTACAGTGCATGCACGTAGCCATCATCCCAAAACTCTGCTTAATAGCATACCATATGGCGAACTATTGCGTGCCCGTAGAAATTGTAGTACCAATCCAGGTTTTACTAAGGAACAAGATCATATGCTGGATAGATTCAAACTTAGAGGTTATCCTAAGAAAGCTTTGATAGAAGCAGCGGCAAAACTAAAAGATACTGATCAGAAAGATGTTCTATTCAAAACTAATGTGATTGATAAAATTGAACAATCGTCTACTACTCCTAGAATGATCACTATGTACAATGCCAGAGACAACAAAATGAGATACATAATGAGAAAACATTGGGGCCTGATTCAATCAGATTCTGTGATTGGCAAGGTAGTGGGTAACTCCCCTACAGTAACATAAAAGAGAGCACCTTCCTTTAGGGATAAATTGGTTAACAGTTATTATCAAACTGAAGTCCCCACCACCTGGCTGAATAGGAGTAAGGGTATTTTCAAATCTAATGCCTGCAAGGCATGCTCCAATAGCCATTGCTGCAAAACTTTCACCACATCAAATGGAAAAGAGAGATTGATATCTAAATTTATCACATGTACGACTGATTTTGTAATTTACTGCCTACAATGTCCGTGTGGCTCTCGCTACATAGGCAGCACAAAACTGCCAGTGAAAAAACGCATTTTGGAGCATTTAAGAGCAATAAAAAAATCAAGACTTTAACTATCCTGTTGCGAGACATTTTTATAATCTCTACAACAGCAATAATCAGCTCCTAAGTTACATGGGACTTGAACGCATCATGAAAAACATCAGAGGGGGTGACCGAGAAAAACAATTACGTATTCTTGAGTCACGATACATCATTGACCTTAATACAAGGTCCCCCTTTGGCATTAATAAGGAGGAGGAACTAGCAACACATATAGGGGTATAGTAGGCTATTGCCCCTCTGGTATCCTCCTATGTATCCTCTGCGCTCTATCTCTTTCCCTAGTTGCATTCTGTATATACATAAGTTAGTGTTAAGACATTTATTGTTTTTTTTAGGGTACACAGGTGTTGTCACTTTACATCTCCCAGTTTTTCCACATTTGAAGTTATTGGTGCATCTTGGGCAGTGGCTCATGAATAATGATTGGATAGACCCCATTTGGGGCAGATATCTATTTATAGCACCTTTTAATACTCTTTTCTAGGTGGTCGGGATCATTCGGTTCCTTCGCCTTTTGGTATAAACAGGGATTATTTCAATAGAATTTTTCAATAGAATTTGAACTATAATTCACAATGCACTTTACCCTGCTCCCCTTTTCCTTTTAATTGTTCACTTATCACTTTGTATCTATGGCACATTTGGTCTGACCTGCTGCTGTTATTTCAATTACATGACCATTCCTATTATCATTGGGTAGATTTATGGACTACTATATATCTATTTACTGTTTACACACTAATAGGCATTGGAAGTAGGCCACTTGGCCATGATCATACTATACGTGTCTGTCCATAGAGTTTGTACATAAATAGGTTTTGGAGGTAGGCCGCGTGGCCATTATCATATGTTTTGTCCATAAGGGATGTTTGTTTGTCGTTCCTTGCAGTATTTTACTGTTCAGATTTATTTATTTATATATTATAAACAACAAGGATTGGACTGCTGATGCGCTATTTTGAATGGCGTTTGCAATCTAATTTTGTTCATTATTGACAGATATATAGCGTCATTGGATTGATTTGATAGCATCCCATGGTATTTTTATCCTCCTGCACTAGAATCTGTTATTTGCATAGTTCTAGCTCTGTTTATGTTTGTTTTATCTCTATGGACATTATTCTATTAACGTGTTTACGATGTGGCCTTTATTAATTTTGCAATTATTTTTGCATCTATTTGATTAAGGTCCCGTATTTATTCACAATCAATATGATCATGCTGCTTTATCATTAATTTTGATACTGTTATGATAAGTTTATTTTATTTTATCAAATAACTTTATCAATACCTGGATGTGCTGATAATTTTTTAGAAAGGAGGATTTCTTCAGTTTCTATTGTAAATCATTTTCTTGTCCGACACTACATAATTCATTTATTTATCATGTAGAGAATTATGCTACCATCAAATTTGTGGTCGTTTTATGAAATGTAATTTAAACAATTATGATTATCATTATGTTTCACGATTGCGGAGCAAGCAGCATTCGAAGCCAGTATGTTTTCTGTTTCCATGGTTGATACGGCGTGTATTTAACAGCATCTTTACGTTGTGACCTTTGAACCTGACGAAAACCGACAGGCTGAAACGAGTCGTTATTTTTGCACAATAAACCTTCCCGGTTGGAAACTCTGGTGTGCCGCCTTCTTTCGTAATTGAAAGACTGTTTTCAAAAGTTTGTGGTTTGTCCGCCACGGAAGGCACCGACAGCAAGAGGCAGGCGTATGGCGTTTGGCTGAATTCCTATAACGATATATATATCTTATAATATTAGTAAAATTTACTTTTTTTAAATATAGTTTGCAATTTTAAATGTGTAATTGAATTTTTAAGAGGCAATTAGATGGGTCTGGTGTCTCTGTGGACTAATGTGTCCACTGCAGGGCCCTGTGTTCAATCTCATGGTCATAGGCTCAAATCCCGGCGGGTCCACTCAGGCTTTCAAACATCAGAGGTCGATAAAATGAATACTGTTGGGTAACAATAAACATCTGTTAGTGCCAAGATGCCTAAGAGTTAATGTGCTATCTACAAATACCTATGTTAAGTAGTTTGTAATTTAATAGCGGGATATTGGGTTTTTGGTTGAATATGGTAGGAGGCTAATTACATTTTAACTAATTATTTTTTAATGTTAAGTAATGTAAGGTAAAATCAATATATAAATGGTTAGTATGTAATGTTTTAATTTTTTAATTGTTCTTTCATGTATTTGGGTTTAATTTCAGATTTTTAATTTATATTTTGTATAGTATAATTAGTTATAGCTAATTTAGCAGCATGTCAGTTTGTAGGGGAATAGGATGAGAAAATATTTCAATGAAAATAGTTCTTTATTATTTGTTATTTAAATATTTAATTCATAAATCATAATTTTTTCATTGAATATTTAAAATGAAAAAATAGTTTTATTTAGACTGTGCAAGAAATAAGTAGTAATATATATCAGCACGTGTATAATATATTATTTTTATATGTTTCATTTATTTTAATTTTATTATTGTTTGATTTATTTTTTAATTGATCATCTTGGTGTTTGTGGTTTTTTCAGTAGTAGCTAGAGAAGTGAATTCTACGTAGGGTTATTTAAATATTTCATTTAATTATACATTTGTTTTGTATATTTATAATAAATTGTGCATTTTATTTAAATGTATACAATATATAATTTCTAGTTTAACTATGGTTAATTATTTTATGTTTTTAGGTATTTAAATATTTTATTTAAATGACTGTATTGGAATGATATATGTAACCTTTCTGAAGTCAAACACTTTCCCTACTGTTGCTTTTATTGAAGTGGGAACAATAAATTTAGTCCGTCCGATTCCTATGCTTTCCTTAATATTGAATTTGACATTGTGTGTAAACTAAGAGCATTCTGTTTACCGGGAGACTGCGCGGGGGGGGGGGGGTTCTTGCCCATGATTAAGGCTTGTGGCTCTCTTTCCAGACTCACACTGTAATTGTCGGTCCTCTGGGCACCCGTAGGGTGGAGCAGGGACGCCATCTTGGCCTGGAGCACTCTAGTCACCCAGGCTATAAAAAGAGAAGCCACTTCAATGAGTGCAACAGTAGGAAAAGTGTTGAATAGCTGAGGGATACAATTTACTAGTCCCACTCCAGTCAATGCAACAGTAGGGAAAGTGTTGGAATGCGGTGGGGTAAAAATTACTATTCCCACTCCACTGAGTGCAGCAGTAGGAAAAGTTTTGGATAGGGGAGGGGAAAAAATGACTATTCCCACTCCAATGAGTAGACTAAAATGACCCTCCAGGGGCCCAAAACTGGCACCCGACCTGGAGTCCCACCCGGGAAACGTCCTGTGCCTGGTACGACCAGTTGTGCCCTGCTCTAACCCCTCCAAAAACCAATACTTTCCCTACTGTTGCTGAGACTGAAGTGGGAATAGTAAATCTAAACACCCAGAAGTTCAACACTTCCCTTACTGTTGCTTAGAGGTTTTTCAAATATCTTTAATACTTTTGTTTGTTTTTAATATTTTGAGTTTAGCAATGTTTATATTAAAAATGTTTTTTATAACTGTTTTTCTATATGCACCATATTAGTTCGAAATTTATGCACACAGTTTTTTAAATAACTTTTGGACATTTGTTAAATAATTAAAATTCTATAACTATAAGTTAAAATGGTTTTATTTCCAAATTTACTGTACAGTATAACTAAAAAAAACTTGTTTTTATATGGGTATTTTAATATCTAAATTGGGTTGAATGCCCCTCCGTTATCCCAAAATTTCCCCACTGTTGCATCCAGTGGAGTGGGAACAGTAATTTTTACCCCTCCGCTATCCAACACTTTCCCTACTGTTGCACTCATTGGAGTGGGATTAGAAATGTTTACTTCTCCGCTATCCAACACTTTCCCTACTGTTGCATTGACTGGAGTGGGAATAGTACATTTACCCCTCTGCTATCCAACACTTTCCCTACTGTTGCACTCACTGGAGTGGAAATAGTAATTTGTACCCCTCCGCTATCCAACACTTTTCCTACTGTTGAACTAAATACTTTGCTTATGATTTGTTTTTATATGTAATGTATTAATTAATAATTGAATATGTATACTTTTACTGTTGTACTTTGTATTGTAATCATTGTGTTCTATTTGAATTAGTAATGCATTTAATTGTAAGCGTTTAGGAAATTTTTTCAGTTTAATGATTTTTGGTTTTACATTTTATCCATTTTTTTTATGTTAATTTAAAATAACGAATTTGGTATTTATCTTATCATTTTGCAATTTTGTTGAAATTAGGCAAGAAAAAATATAAGTAACATAATTTTTTTCATTTTATATTTCACAATTGTTTCATATGTTTATCAAATCAGAGTAATTATTTTTCTATCAACAACAATGTATTACTTTTTACCAGGTATTAATATGTTTTTTAGTAAAAAAGTAGGCCTTGTTTCCAAAAAAAACGTATTAGTTATCACATAGGCAAAACCTAATGCATTTTCCAAAACTTGTTTAAAATAGCAGAGGCTTGAAATAGTAGAGGATGTTGATTAATTTCAGAAACGCACCCCTCCTCAAAAATACCGAAAAAGGAGAAGGTAGATATGATTTCGAAATGTTCATAGAAAAATAACGCATAGAAGCTACAATATGAATTTAAAGGGGTTTTTCTGGTGAAAACGAAAGAAGCATTGGTGTTAAACTTTCGGCATGCTTGCAGGTGAAGTCGCTGTTCTGCTCAAGAAATGCACTTGTACTGGGTACTTAGCTCTTATTAAATCGTGAGGGTGCCTTAGCTACTGACAATTTTTTTTAATGTAGCATGACCTTGATAGATCCAAGGACATTACAGCGCTTGTCTGATTTTCTTCTAAAGCACAGACAGATTACGTGATTTTTCCATAATCACAGGAGGTTGAGCAAACACCAGGACTTGAACCCCATTTCCAATTTCCAATGTGGGCTGCTCTAGCCTTTATAGGAATAACGCTGCTCAGCCTTTACTGAACTTGAAAACGATACTTATAGAAGTTTTTGCTGTGAGCACAGACACAAAAACGCCGTGTCCAGATTCCAGCCTTTCAAGCGATCGCACCTACTTCTACTTGCTCCCGTCCTCGTGTTCTGTCTGCTCAGGTAGCCAAGGTGTGTGTATTATGTTGCAGGAGGCCCCGTCCCCCAATGTCTGACACTCACGGCCTGGAGGTGCTTTCAGCAACGTTGGCTACTTGGCCCTTTGTTATGCAGATGTGCGCATTTGCACATCTTTGGCTGACCATGAAAACACCCTGACCGGACCCTTTCATTCTCTTTGCACAGGAACACTGGCCAGAGCCTCTGGGATTTTTTTTTAACAAGAATCGAGGGATCCACGTAATTTTGAAAGTCAGTACAAGACTCAGCGCTTGACAGCAGGAAAAGTTGTAATTTAGACATACCCATTAGCTGGAAAATATGTGTGCGGATACTATGGTGCATCCTGCTTCTGCTATTCACCTTCTTCCTAGAGCATTTCCTGACAGTTCGAACATATTTTAAGAAATGCATTGTGTATGACTGAAATGATAATTTTTGCCTCTGATCAGTACATATACTGAAAGAAAGTATTTATTGATGTTTAAACCGCCCCCATTTTTCATATGCAGTGTGCTGTCCGATTTTGCCGTTTATAGCGCAGCATGGCTGCTTATGAAAATGTAGCTTATTTAAGCCGCCTCGAAATGGAAGAAAGCCCGCACTGCCCTGCCATAGGTTGCAAAAAAGTCATGCAGTGAGTTCCAATAGGGTGGCAGGAGTGAATACTTAACTTGCTGAGCTGTAACAAAGTGCACATTACAAAAAAAACCATAACAAATGGTAATAAAGCATTAATAAGTCTTTACTCTAAAATGTCTCGTCAGGGGGCACTGAAATATCATACAAGCCGCAGGGGTTTTGGAGAGATAAGGCAAGTGAGAATATATCACATTCAAACCCTCATGCCCCACACAACACCCTAACCCATTTGACATACAGCCTAATGTAAAAATAGCTTTTCAAATTAAAATGGTTACATAAACTTGGTCCAGTCTCGGAACAAGTTCAGATTTTTTTTATCAACTTTAGCAATAGCACAAAAATTCATTTGGGCACTCTTTTAATGGCCAATATTAACAGACAGCCTTAGGACAACATTCAGAAATGACTGCACATCTTTCTGATACTAGCTATTTGTGCTAATATTTTAAAAAAGGTATCACAGCTTGAGTCCATCTATTGGTCCTGTGGCAAATTTCCAACTATACTTATTCTATGGTTCTTTAGAAAGTGTGCTCAACAATGCACAGTAGGCTACAGAATCCATCATAACACAAACTACTGTTCAAGCAGGCACAACAATAAAACTAAAGGTTAAACATATTATGGTTGGTTTAAAACTGCCACATACCTTTAAGATTTTGTCACTTATCACACCACTTGGAGCTGTGCCAAGAGGAACAAATACTGGTGGAGCCAATAGGTCTGGCTTTACTGTAGCAGTACATGTTAACAGAGGCATTCAAATGTTTTATGCACGTGTTGCATGGACAAATGCTGAGTACTACAGTTAGGCTACCCTACTAATTTTGGGTGGCAATAATTTTTTTAGTGTGGGTATGGGTTTTTGACTGGTAAGGGATTTTTGAGTGATTAGGATGAGTATGGTTTTTTGAATGGTAATGGATATTTTAGGGTTTAGGTTTTTTGGGTGGCAGGGGTATTCTTATCATTTAGGATGTGTGTGGGACTTTTGTTGGCAATTAATTTTGTAGGGTTTAGGGTGTGTATTGGTTTTTGGGTGGCAAGAGAATTTTAGAGGTTTAGGGTGGGTGTGGATTTTTGAGGGGCAAGGAAAATGTTATGGTTTAGGGTGTGTATGGGTTTTCTGGTGATAAGCAAGTTATAGGGTGGTTGTAGGTTTTTGTTTGTGAGGTTTGTCTTAGGGTTTCGGGTGGGTATGTGTTTTTGGGTGGCAGGGGAATTTCTGGGATTAAGGGTGGGCATGAACATTTGTAGGTAATGTATTTTTTAGGGTTTAGGCTGAGTATAGTTTTTTTTTAGGTGAAAAGGACTTTTAGGGTTTAGGGTGGGTATACGTTTTTGGGTGGCAAGGGAACTTTGTAGGTTTAGGGTGGGTATGGGTTTTTGGGTGGTAAGGGATTTTTTTAGGTTTTAGGCTGCTATGGGTCTTCAGGGGATATGGGCTTTGTTAGGTTTCAGGGTTTGTATGGGTTTTTGGGTGGTCAGGGAATTTTTAGGGTTTACGGCGGGTACGGGTTTTTGGGTGGCAAGATAATTTTTAAGGTTTAGAGTGGGTGTGGGTTTTGGGGGGGGGGAAAGGGAAATTTTATGGTTTAGCTTGGGTATGGGTTTTTTGGTGAGAAGGAATTTTTAGGGTTTAGGGTGGATGTGGGTTTTAGGGCTGTGAGGTTTGTCTTAGGTTTTAGGGTGGGTATGGGTTTTGGGTGGCAAGGGAACCTTTAGGGTTTAGGGTGGGTATTGGTTTTTGGGTGGTAATGAATCTTTTAGGGCTTAGTGGTTGTATGGGTTTTTGGTTGGTAAGGAAGATTTTTAGGGTGGGTATTGGTTTTAGAGTGGCAAGGGAATTTTTAGGGTTTAGGGTGAGTATGGGTTTTTGAATGGTTAGGGAGTTTTTAGGGTTTAGGATGGATATTAGTTTTTGGGTGGCAGTTGAGTTTTTAGGGTTTAGTGTTTGTGTGGGTATTTGGGTGGCAAGTCTATGTACAGATTGTGTGTGATGTCAGTCATGTCCATGTCCCACAAAGATAGTGTCTGATGATAGTGATGTACGGTTCCCCAAAGAGATTGTGAGCAATGATAGAAATGCACAAGACCCCACAGAAATTGTGTGTTAGTACATTCATGTTCAAGTTCATAGAGATAGTGTGTGGTGATAATAATCATGTTGCAGTCACTAGAGATAGTGTTTGATGACAGTGATGCCCAGGTCCCCACAGAGATAGTGTGTGATTATAGCCATGATCAAGTCTCTGTAGAGGTCATGTGTTATGTCAGTCATGTCCATGTCCCACAGAGATAGTGTGTGATGATCGTGATGCCAAGGCACCCCAAAGATAGTATGGGGTGATAAATACCCCACAGAGATACTATGTGAGTATAATTATATTCAAATACCCTCAGAGATAGTGTGTGATGATAATCATTTAGAAGTCACTTGAGATGGTATGTTATGATAGTGATGCCTTAGTCCCCACGGAGATAGTGTGTGAATATAATCATGTTCAAGTTCCCACAGAGATAGTGTGAGGTTACAGTCATTATCAAGTCTATGTAGAGATCATGTGTTATGTCAGTCATGTCCATGTCCCACAGAGATAGTGTGTGATGATAGTGATGCCAAGGCACCACAAAGATAACATGGGATGATATCAATACTAAGTCTCCACAGAGACACTATGTGATTATAATTATATTCAAGTACCCACAGAGATAGTGTGTGATGATAATCATTTAGAAGTCACTAGAGATGGTATGTTATGATAGTGATGCCTTAGTCCCCACGGAGATAGTGTGTGAATATAATCATGTTCAAGTTCCCACAGAGATAGTTTTAGGTTACAGTCATGATCAAGTGTCCTTAGAGATAGTGTGCAATACGAGTCATGTATATGTTCTACAGAGATAGCATCTGATGATAGTGATGCCGGGTCCCCATAGAGATAGTGTGTGAATATAATGATTTTCAAGTCCAAAGGTAATGCCTTTATATTGGCATGTTCAAGCCTCCACATAGATAATGTGTGAATAAAAGGATATTCAAATCCCACATAAATTGTGTGTGAAGGTAATCATATTCAAATCCCCAGAGTGATAGTGTGTAAAGATAATGGTATAGCCCCCATATATTGGTTAAAAAAAGTAATGTCCAAGTCCAAATAGAGACAGTGTGTGGTTGTTGGGATTTTTGAGGCTCCACATAGAGGGAGTGTGTGATTAAAGTGATGTTCATGTCCCCATAGGGATAGTGTATGATTATAGTGATGTTCATGTTTCCACAAATATGTGTCATTAAAGTGATGTTCATGTTTCCACAAATATAGTGTGAGATTTTAGTGATGTTCAAGTCCCCACAAAGATAATGTACAATTATAGTGATGTTCAAGCCCCTGCAAAGATAGTGTGTGACAATACTGATTTTTAAGTCCCCACAGAGATAGTGTGTGATAATTGGAATGTTTAACTCCTCACAAAGATAGTATGTGAATATATGATATTTAAGTCCAAAGAGAACGTCTTTAATGTGGAATGTTTGCACACATATAGTGTGTGATTATAGCGTTGATCAAGTTCCCACAAAGATAGTGTGAGTATAGTGATGCTCAAGGTGCCACAAGGATAGTGGGTGATTATATTGATGTACAAGTTCCCACAAAATTAGTGTGTGATTTTAATGGTGTTCAAATCGATACAAAGATTGTGTGAGATTAAAGTGATTTTCAAGTCCCCACAAAGATAGCGTGTGATTAAAGTATTTTTCAAGTCCCCAGGGAGATAGTGTGTGACTATTGGACTATTCAGCTCCCTACAGACAGTGTGTAAACAATGATTTTCAAGTCCAAAGGTAATATCTTCGCATTGGCATGTTCAAGCCTCCACATAGACAGTGTGTGATTATAAGGATATTCAAGTCTCACAATGATAGAGTGTAAAGGTAATCATGCTCAAATCACCAAAGCCATAGTGTGTCAAGATAATGGTATAGCCCCAAACATTGCTTAAAGATAGTGATGTTCAAGTCCAAATAGAGACAGTGTGTGGTTGCTGGCATTCTTGAGCCTCCACATAGTGATTACTGTGGTGTGCAAGTCCCACAGATATAGTTTGTGATTATAGGGATGTTCAACTCCTACTAGGAGAACGTGTAAAGATAATGCTCTCTAAATCCCCAAAGAGATCGCGTATGAAGTTAGGAATGTTCAAGTCCCCACAGTGATAGTGTATGAAGGTCAATATGTTTAGGTCACCACAAAGGTAAAGACAGTTCCCACTCCACCATTTAAATCCTTTTGTTTGCCAATCTCTTATGGAGTCTCATAAGGCTCTGCTCTAAGTCTTGTCTTATTTAACTGTTATGTGGCCCCACCGGCAAAATTAATTTGCTCTTTTGTCATTACCTGGATGATTTATGCAGACGACACATAATTTGGTTCATCTTGATTTAGAAGTAACACCTCAAACAATCGTCATATCTTGCCTTACTGTAATAGTTTACTGGATGCAATCCAATTCTCTTAAAATCAATACTGGCAAGGTGGATAATCTATTATTATTGGCAATTTGCCACATATTTGGAAGTCAAAATGATGGCCTGGTGACCTTGCTCCAGCTCCTAGTCCAGTGACCACTGTTCAAAATGTAGGAGCCTGTTTTCTTCACAGCCCGCTGTCCTGTGTGGCACCTGGGAGCCTGCTTGACCTCCTGGCCTCGACTCCTGCATCCGGACCGGATCGGCTCTCTGATCCTCCCTGCTACCTTCTGACCGGCCACTAGGCAACTGGCCGTATGCCATTATCCTGGCTTACAATGCTAGCGTGTCTCAGGCCTCGCCCCACAGTCTCGCCCACCGCCCCAACCACCCCCCAGGCTACTTAATGCTGGCCACTGCACAGCATTAGTGAGCCTTATTTCTACAACTCCGCTCTACTGCGTGACACCTGGGAGCCTGCTTGAACTCCCTGCCTCGACTCCTGCATCCAATCGGGATCGGCTCTCCGATTCTCGCTGCCCCTGCCACTTCCCAACTGGTTGCTAGGCAACCAGCTGGACACAATTTTCCTTGCCTACGACGCTAGTGGGTCACAGGCCTCGACCCACAGTCCCGCCCACCGCCCCGCCCAAACACCCAGGCTACTTAAAACTGGCCGCTGTGCGGCATTAGTGGACCTGTGTTTTTACAACACCGCTCTCCTGCGTGCACCTAGGACCTTGCCTGAACTCTCTGCCTCGACTCCTGAATCCAGACCAGACCAGCTCTTTGATCCTTGCTGCCCCTGCCACCTAGCGACCAAGGCCACCGGCCTGACGCCATTTTCCCAGCCTACTATGCTTGCGCATCGTAGGCCACGCCCCACAGTCGCACCCGCGCAGGCTACTTAATGCCAGCAGCTGCACGGCCGCTGCTGCTGGCGGCACACCGAAGGCATGCAAAAGGCAAGCCCATCTATGCCCGCCCATGCCTGTCTGTAACCCAACCGCGCCGGGCATCAGAACCCTTCACCCTTTAACCATCCACCGATACTCCTGCGCCGATCTCCAAGGAATGGAACCGGGTTGCTGCAGCACTCTCTGCTGCACCCGCTCACCCACAGACACCAAAGGAGCATTCGACTTCCACTCCACAGAGCCACGGGCTCCCACAAATACCACCTACTACTAGCCCGAACTTCAATGCATGCTCCTCAACGTCCACTCCCTAACCAAACATGCCATCGAACTCTGGGACACCATCACCACCAACAGCCCTGACGTAGTGTTCCTCACTGAGACCTGGCTCAAGGATTTCTCGGCCCCCAACATAGCCACCGCCACGCCAACTGGCTACAAACTGACCCACAGGGACCGGCCAGTCAGACCCGGGGGAGGAATTGCCATCATCCACAAGAACACCATCAAGCTCACCACCTGCAATGACCCCCCCACCCCCGACATGGAACACCTTAACTTCCACCTCCAAGCCAACCCCCACGCAACCATCAGAGGTACCCTCGCCTACAGGCCACCATGACCCGACCCCCCCTTCTCCAACTCCATCACAGAAATCATTGCCCCCCTCGCCTTAAAATCCAGACATTGCCTCTTGCTCGGCAACCGCAACTTCCACCTTGAAGACCCCTCAGACACCAACTCAGCCATGGATAGCCTCGGCCTCAAACAGATCAACACCAGCCCCACGCACACTGTCGGCCACACCCTTGACCCCATCTTCACATCCAGCGACAAAATCAGATACAGCCACACAACTCAGCTAACCTGGATGGACCACAGCATCGTCCATTTCACTATCGCTCTCAACCGACAGGCCACCATCAACCCACCCCACACTGCCCGCTGCAGCTAGAACACCATTACCGAACCTCAATGGATGACCACCCTCAACACCACCACCCTCCACACATCTGACGACATCAATCAAGCCACCACCCACCTATCAGAATGGATCACCACTAGCACTGACTCCATCGCTCCCATCAAAACCCTCAGTAACAAAAGAACCAACAAGCACGCCAACTGGTTCAACCCCGAAGTCAAAGCAGAAAAACAGAAATGCAAACCTCCAGAGAGATGCTGGTGAACCAGCAAAGACCCAGGCGACCGCACAGCTTGCAAGACTGCCCTCAAATCCTTCAGAGAAGTAAAGAAAGTCGCACTTGCCACCCGCCTCCAGGACAGCAACTGCACCAAATAACTATTCCACATTGTCAGAGAATTCTCTTCCCCAGACGCTGTTGAAAACACTATCTAGCCTTCCCAGTCCCTCTGCTACTCACTCATCAACTTCTTTCACACCAAGATTGCCAACATCTACAAGAACTTTGAACTCCAACCGCTGCAGCTCTACCTCCTCGCTCTTCCCACCATCCACCCACCATACCTCCTGACCGACAGGACACCGCTCTGCACCAAAACCACAACCTTCATCATGTCCTCCATCCATTCGAGAGCCCCAACAAGCCATTACCCGCACCACACCTTCAACCTCGGACACAAAGTAATAGGACCACTCCTCACCAGCATCAACTCAGCAATCAGTTTTGCCACCTTCCCAGCATCCTCGAACCAAAGTCACAACCACTTCTGAAGAAGCCCACAGCGGACTCATCAGACCACAAGGACTACCTCCCCATCTCGCTCTTCCCCTTCCCGGACAAGGTTCTGGAGAAAGCCGTTAACCGCCAATTCCCAAAAGACATACTAATTTTACCTGATGTGGGATAAGCCCTGGCTAGTGCACAACTTGCTATAAGTGTACCTAGCTATGGAAAATATGGCTCATCCCAAAAGCCATTGCTATTGTCAGGCTATGTAAATAGGATTTCTTATTAAATGGGGAAAAGAACAGATCCAATAAACAATGGTCTATATCCATCAAGCCATTACAGGAAGCCCCTCTGGATAGTTCTGTGGCTTCGGAAGAGTCATCGTAACTGGGAACAATATTTTCACCGATTAGCAAAATCACCTTGATGACATGGGACAAAGCGTGTTTAAAAGGGACCTACCACCTTTACCTTGTCATTTACTTCCATTGACCACTACTCAGATATCACCTCCTACTTCAAGAGTGACAAATCTTTGGCAAGAGACAGAACGGATTTAGAAAATGCCAGATTTGTGCAAGAATAAAGCAGTTAAGCACTTCAAGGAAGTTATGGTTACGCTTGATCTTCCAGAATCTGAGAGATACTGCTATTGCTAGGTACAGCAGTGGGAGTGCAGCACAGCAATTAAAGTTAAGATATAGCTCTGTCATCCGCTCTCCCTTGCGTGAATATATGGTGTTACAACGCAAACAATTACAACGCATGCCTTTACAATGCAGTTTTTACATCGCAACTACCAATACAATGCATGATTTTGCAACGCATGACAGTACAACGCATTTATAGAAACTACCATTACAATGCATACCATTACAACACATGCCACTACAGCGCATACCATTATAACGCATAATACTTTTGGGATAACAGTGGGGTAAGTGTTGGATAATGTAGGGGTAAAAATTACTATTCCAACTCCAGTGAGTGCAACAGTAGGCTAAGTGTTGGATAGTGTAGGGGTAAAAATGTTATCCCCATGAACCCAAAACCCATTCCCACCCTAAAACTAAAAAATACCCATTTTTCACCTTATAATGCGTTGTAATGGCTGCGTTGTAATGGCATGCGTTATAGTGGCATGCGTTGTAAAGGCAGTTGTGTTGTAATGACTGCGTTGTAAAGGTAGTGCGTTATAATTACTGCGTTGTAATGGTTGTTTCCCCCCTACCGCTGGCCCACTTGTGTTTAACATGCGCCAGTGCTCATCTTTCCACTTTAGTTTCTATACAGTATGGGTCCTTTTTATCAAGGGTTTGCATCACATTTGCATTACGCACCATGGTGGATGTGAGACTCAAACCCTAAAATCCGATGTATCAAGCCACACAGGGCCACTTTGCCTTGTGCAGCAAATTTACCATCACTGGTAGACCTGGGAATGTGGCAAAAAGATACGCCTTCTTAGGAGAGGCGTAACAAGAAGAAATATGTTTTTTTTCTCCTCGTTACTCCCTTTTTCTCTGTGTGCTGCATTTTGCAGCACACATAGAAAGAAGAAAATGCCTCTCTGGATTGTTGCTGTGCAGGAAAGTGTACCTTCCTGCAAAAAAAAATCCTGCATGCAACACAGGCATCCTTGCACCATGGTGCAAGGGTGTCTGCTTTGGCGTTAAGCAGCCCATTGTGTGCCAGTGCAGGGGAAAGGACAGGAATGCACCATATTGTAATAAATATGGTGCATTCTTGCCCTTTCCCAGTAACAAAGTGCAGCAAGGTGCCACTAAATCTCTAAGTCAATGCAGCAGCTGGTATGTTTGGTTAATGAACCCTTTTTCACATTACAAATGCCGGACCACACAGGGCTGGCTTTGTCGCTGGTGGTGCCCGTGCGAAAGTCTTTTTTGACCCCCTCCCCATGACCTCCATGCAGGGCCGGACTGGCCGTAGCGGGCACCGGGCAATCCCCCGGCGAGCGGCATGGGTGGGGGCCGGTTTTGGGCCCCTGGGGGCCGATTTTGTTATAGGGCCGTTTTTGCAGCATAGCTGCAAAATCGGCCCTGTAACAAAATCGGATGGAAACGGCCCTGGCAAAGAGATCGGCGGCACCCCCAACCCCCTGCGGGAAGGGGGGGGCGGCCGAGCACTTTGCCAGGGCCGGTTTTGGTTCCCTTCTGGCCCTGCCTCCGTGTGCACAGATCTCCTTACTACCTCCCTCACAGTGCCTCTCACATCTCCATAGTCCATCTTCCACATACATGTTTGTTTTAGCACTGCTCATATCAGAGTAGGGTTTTTTCAGAGCACTTTACATCACACACACATTATACTGGGACAGTTAATGATACTTGTAAATCAGTCTATAGAAAATGTTACATAAGGCAATGAGGATTAAAAGGTGTAGCAATCACATCATCCATACTATTGCGCAGTATACATTTAGAATGTTTGGCCTAGAGAAGCACAGCATTTAAAATGTACCACAGTGTTTAGGGTTGGCTTCACTAATAAGAATATATTTCTATCGAAACGAACCCTTTTTTTGCAATATTAGGATAATAAAAGACGGGGGGAAATGCATAATATTCTAACTTATACCATGCACTTTGCATGCAACTCTTTAATGACAGTTCATGGGTAACTATGGTAGGATTATAATTAATGAACTACAAGTAACAAAAGGATCTCTGTGACAAAAGCAGTAACCCACTGAGCTATACACAGAAAAGGCAGTTCTGTAATCTGCATGGTACGTGTTCTTTGCAACAGGCATATTAACCTGCTGCATTACTTTATGATGAGCCAAAGCTGTCACTTGAAAAAACTGCAATCTCTCTCTCCAGCAGGAACATTAATCAAAGAGATCCTGAAATTTTTATTTTTAGCTGAAAACCTCTGGACACACAAGGAACTCTGCAGCAGGTGCTTTTAAACCCAACAGCGATTTCTAAATTCAGTACTGCCTAAGGTCAGCGTCCGATGCAGCTGCACCGGTTGCATCACCCTAAAAGCCGGCCTTGAGAGCACATGTATAATAGTGAAAAAAATGTTAGGACTGGAACATTTACTATCATTGGACAAGGGACAGAGACCCCTGCGAAATTGCACTGCTCTCCAGGTGTTTTCCCTAACTGCTTCTATTTCTACAGCAGTTCCTGCCCTGTCTGCATTTTTTCTGTATACCCCTGTCCCCTTGTTAGTTCCTGTAGTGCTATCTCCTTCAGAAGCTCTTGCTTTTCCTACCTTTCTTCCTACCTATTTGCTAGCCAGTACTGATCTCTGCATGGTTCCTGTGGACGTCTCTTACATCTGCAGTTGCTATTTTCTTTAAATTTAAAATTTGGGCGTGCCTTTCTCAGCAAATCCTGTTTTCATTGTCTGCACTTTCACCTCCCCTCTGTGACAGCCCTGATTTTCTTCCTACTCCCTCTTCCTCTCATCTCTTCCTCGCCATATACTTTTTTGTACGATTCTCTTTTCCTCCTTGTCTCCATTCGTTTTCTCTCTTTCATCCCCATTTGCCTTTGTATGTCACCAATTTATTTTCGCCACTCTTTTGTTCAGTTAGAGAAATGTTTTTCCGAAATGACAGGGTAGTCTATTGTTGCAATTGTTCTCCCACAAAGCTAATCATTATTTACCTGGAGAAGAACAACTTGTTAAAAAAAAATTAAAAGAACTGCAAATATCTACCAACATTCCGCCTTCAAAAGTTTCTCATATGCATCCTTTTCACATAGCACAAACTCTGCCCCTTGCCAACCCGGGAACGCTTTTATTTAGAATGCGATAATTACCAGATATTTTGTAGGCACACACGTTAAATTTTGTATGCCTCTTGCAAATGTTTTATTTTGTTTTTGTAACCATAATTTCGTAGTGAGCTTGATGCTATGATCAAGTGAGAATCTCTGGGTGTTGTGCCCCATGCTTGCTGTTGTCAGGGCAAACATTAAGAAGTATGCCATGCCGCTTCTCTATAGACTTTTAGCAAGGTGTGCTCTGTTGCAACAGGGCCCAACCCCCCACAGGAAGCGTTTCCCGTCTTTCACCGTCTCTGGAGTTTTCAGGGACTAGTCTCTTGTCATGTTAATTGACCTTTTGAGATGCTCAATCGCGCATTTGCACTTTTGTGAGTGGCCATCCTGAAGTTCTGCTCCGAATCCTGTTTTCCGTTTCCTTTCGTTCAGTAGCAATTGTGCTAATAGATAGTTTGGAGGTTCTTGTAAACATTTCTCTGTTTAGGGAATAGAACATATATTGTAGCGTGAAATGAAATTTAGTGTTTAATTTATCTATTTTGTAGTGGATTTAATAGGCCACATTTAAATTCCTATCTTTCCCAATTAAAAATGTAAAAAATCAAGCGTGTCTGGAAAAAATGCATTATGTAAGTTTGTCTCAGACAATATTATTGATGTTAAGTGCACTATAAAAATTGAGCATATATGTTATGAGCAATAGGCAGCAATTTCAATTTAGCCCACTTTGCCCATGCCTCACAATTAATCTGATTTGGAGACGAGCAGGGAGGTTACAGAACGAGCGGGACAATAGCATGGCAGTACATATAGAACTAAACAAGCATTGGCATAGCCAATAGGTCTCGCCTTTGGAACCTTATAAGTGTTTAGCCATGCAACAGTTGATGTTCTTGCACCAAGGATATTGTGCTGCATAACTAAATACTTATAAAGTTCCCAAAGCGAGACCTATTGGCTATGCCAATGCTTGTTTCCTCTTGCTTGGCTGCTGTGAATAAATAGCATGAAAAGATAGCCTAATACTCCGCTCCGAGTCTTTAGTAAAATCCAGCCTTTCTGACACCAAGTCTAGGACAATCTCAATTACAGCTAATGAGCTCAAAGTTTACACTCCAGAATGACGCAATTTATTTCAAGACAAAATGTCACATATGGCCGGGTACCTACTGCTACCCGCCTGCTGTCTTAATTTTTGACACAGACTTTTAGTTTTGAATACAGTTAGTACCTACTATGCAGAACCTAAGAAGCCACTACATCCCACACTAATCGTCGCTATATACTCACTCCATGGTGCAGTAAAATGCATACTGTGGTACATCCCTTTTAGCAGTTAATTCATGCATCACTGATATAAACATCTAAACACGCTAAACCTTATTATACAAAAAGATTCTGTTAACTGCTGCAGCTTATATTTTCTGGCGTTGACCGACAGCAAGATATGTGGCCATGACTTTCAGCTGTTTAACGCAAAACAAAACAGTCGTACAAAACATGCAGCTCACCCGCTTGCAAACCCTGCTCCTTTCTGGTCACATATAAAGGTGTATTTGTGGGTTGCGAATACTTGTAATTATGTAACATTTCAGTCAAATTTCGCAAAATGCAAAAACAGAATTCAAATGCTGTATTTTAGCACAGAATGAGTACTTGCAGCCCAAAAAAGGCAAGCGCTGCAAACTGCAACCCTTCATGTTGCGATTCTTCACATTTGTTCTTTTGCTTTGGATTTGCCGTGAATGTCGCGTAATTATGAGGCATGGTGTAATAAAATCATTTTGGGAATTTTATGTAACAAGTGTGACGTGAAATTACTGAAATTACACCAGATAACACCCACGTACAGGAAACTTTGCCTGGGCCTTACACAACACCTTTCACTGACAAGATTCCAAACTCTTCACTTCGCTACCTGTCACTTACAAGGATTAGTAAATGGAACACAATCATTTTTAGAGACCACAAAAAACAAACTTTTATCATTAATAATACATGAACCAAAGAGGTGCACCCAAACTCCTGTGGTGATCATGATCATGCTGGCAGAAGAGGCCTTGACCAACTGACTAACTATTGACCCATATAAGCAAATAAACTGCAACAAACTATTTTTAGATATTACTGCCTTTCGTGCTTGTTCTTTCAATTGACATCCTAACAGGGTTTCATTCAGGAAACGCGGTTACATAATCTTAACTAATCCCAGTGATGGTCCCTCAAAAAACAACATAAACAAATTATCTGGCGCAATCCACTTGGTTTTGTGTACACACAACTGGGTTAAAGGCCGGTCCCAGATGCTAGGGTGTTCTGAATTTAGTAAACTCTAATAAATCTGCTGCAAAATCTAGTGAATATTTTTCTTAAAATAGACTGAAACGCTAACGCTATCTAGGCATTACAGGAAATATATTTAACGACGACTAGTTACTTTTATCCAATTAGCAGCGATGTCTTTAACTTTTTACGAATGCATAGAGCATTAAAGTAATCATGAATCTGTTGTCAAATTGGTTGCACTGCAACTTCCGAAAAGTTAAGAGTACTATGGCAAGCATCTTAGACTCAACCACAATTCTGCAACAGTATTTTGACAAGAGTATCCACAGCTTTTTAGTGAGACCAAGATAAAATGTGTTGCAATAACACAATCTGGAGCCAAACACTGCTTTAATTAACGTGGCTCCCTCTTTCTCCAATAAAAATGGTTAGTCTTAACGATGCGATTTTTAGTCAAAGTGTTAATTTGATGTCCCAACAACAGCCTAGAATACTGTGTTATCCCAAATGTATTTTTCCACCAAGGGAAATGGTAGGGGAAGCTAGTTAGGTCTCTTTTGGGGGCCTATAATCAATGCAGTTCAGTCCATTCAGAGCAGGCTATTTGGCGGCTATAAGAGTCATGCTTCATAGTACTGACCCAATGAGGCAGAGGTTGCCAACTTAGCACCAGAAAGGCTTCCCTGCAACAGGATTTCTAGATTTAAACACATGCCATATGTATATAAATTTAATCTAAATAAGACTAGTTTAAATATTCAGTGGGTAACCAGAAAGATTTGCAAATGTGCTTTCTGTCCTACACTCGACACCCCTGCGATGCAACATGTTTTGTAGATTTAGACATGACAAATGTATATACATTTAATCTAAATAAAACTAGTTTAAATATTCAGTGGGTAACTAGAAAGATTTGCGGATGTGGCTTTCTGTCCTACACTCGACACCCCTGCGATAAGGTATCCACCTAAATTTTCCCTAACTACCAAACAGATGACAATGGAGAACTAAGTAACATCCCACAGGTTGGTATCGATGAAGAGCCAACCTGTCCTTTAGAAACCAGAACCACCAATTGACTGTCTGTTTGGATGCTTTAGTCACCTTCCTCAATCGATATAGTATGGATTGGGTTGTCCACGTTATCAAACGGTAAAGACTGATCGAACATAACCACCAGCACAGTGCCACTCTTGGCCAAATTGGCTATCAGCATATTTCAGCAAGCAGAAATGGCGTGTTACAGGCGAGAGCCTATCAAAGAACACTTGGCACATTTTTTCTTTTATGTTGTAGTCAACAAAGAAATATGGAGAAAGCAGCATTTCTTGTCAAAGAGGGACCAAGGCAATGATGCTCCGCATAAGTTTACATTATAGATTGCCATTAAGGATACACATGTGCACAAGAAGCAAACTGCACAAAAATATACCAGAAGCAGTAGCATATTTTTAAGAAGACTACGACGTTATAGAACCCTTTCCATCTACCTCCTCATCACTGAAAATCTCAACTTTTTTTTGCAGTTTTAAATAGGTGAACTTGACCCGACGGTATCAGAGCGCTTTACATGAGCACCAGTAGCATTACAGAAAAGTTCCTTCCAAAGGGCGCTTTGGACATTTTTCAGATTTCTCTGAGATCAAGAAAATGAAGGTCACTTGATAAGCAGCAAGAGACAAGCTATGTCGTACTTATGAACAAATGGTAATCATTGTTGCTGTTAGCAATATAAAATGGAGGAAGGCAGGCTTCTTAGATTTACTGATGACAATAAAATGTGGGTCCACCCTAGCTGGGTAAGTGTAGCAAATACATACAAAACAATGCAAAGAGGTGCAACAATGTAGAAGGACTGCAACGTTGAATAAAAAGTAATACAACTGTTCAGTGAGGTTAACCCTGAGTAACCGGTCTGTCAAACGTTAGACTCCCAGCATACCGACTAAACATTTCATCCTTCTGAGGGAGATTAAAATCGGATCACCTCCACTTAGACAACAGTATGGCATCTAAAGGCTAACTATGGTTTGGTTAACGATTGGGGAAGGAGGAATGTCGGGCGGTCTGCTTTAGTATCAAATGCTATCTAACCGCAGCTTATATGATAAACAGTATATTGAAATGCAAAAACATGAAACATTACGGAAGCCAAGTACCCGTTAGACAATTGCTTTAAGACCCCAAACCGCCTGTCAAATGCCACCACACGAACGCGAGGGCGAGCAAATTCGTAAGGAGCAGAATTCTTTATAACCAGTGTACAAAGGTGGACTTAGGGAGAGCACAGGTTGAATCCTTAATGGGTCCATTCAGCTGTTCAACCCCCCCGAGGTCGATTAAATGAATAGCCAACACATAATTAATATTAACACGGCAAATAGTCTGCAGTACTGTGACAGCAAGCGCTTGGCTGCTTTCACTCTTAAGTGTTTTTATTTTATTCTTGGTAGTAAGTGGAAGACCCGCCTCACCGCCCCCAGGTGCTGAGGTTGCAGACACTTACAGTACAGCATTGGCACCAGCGTACTCCTATCAAGGGACTGTATCGCTCACCTTCCTCCAGTTCTGATGGCTGCTCTGGGCTCCCCCGGAGCTCCTCAGGGAAGGAAAAGGAGGGAGTCGGATCTAGAAAGCGGTCCAGAGCCCGAGTTCCTTGGTTTATAACACAATCAAAAACAAGCATTGGCCGCGCGGCAGTAAAAGTAATGCCGCGCGGCCGTAAATGCGAAAGTCATCGTGATCGCTCTGAAAGCGAAAGTGATCACGATCGCAATGAGGCACTAAAGCACAGTTTTCAAAGTGCTGCTGAAGGCTAGCGGTTCGCGCGTGCACGCTCGCTTGAATGCAAGCGCTAGGCCAGCCAGCAGCACTTTGAAAACTCATCTACAAAATGTCTCTCCGAGCCAGCGCATGCGCTCGGCTCAGCGAGCCCTAAAAAGGGTGCTTTTGCTATTTCCATGTTTACCCAAATAGACGGAGGAAAAAAACGGAGGCACTAGAAAACCATATTAATTTCCCTGAATGTGTGGGAATTAGACAGGTGTCAAGATCTAAGCACCCCATTCAATGTTATTACTGTGATGTATGGAGGTCTGGCCTGCTCCAGCAACTATACACTAACATTTAGAATGTTTTAGAGGAAAAACAAAATGTAGTATACCAGCCCAACTACCCATAAGCGTGGAAATTTCCATATTGTTGAAGTGAGGAAACCCTAGTCCTCAAAACGTTTGAAGGATTCTGATGAAGAAACACTGCAAAAAGGGACACAAGAAATGGAAGGGGTGTAGGAATGGTAGAAGTGAGCTATGGTGTAAGCGGTGTCGATATTACTGAGGATTAGGCATGAGCAGAGACTCTAGCATGAAGAGAGTGCTATAGGCATAGACGTGGATATAGTTACTAGGACAAAGGTGGGGTAGAGGTAAATAGGATGTGTGTCGTGGTAGAAATACTAGGGGATAGGTTTTAATAACAGGGTAGAGGCAGGATTAAATACATTAAGGTATCAGCATGTTTAGATGTAAAGACAGGAGGTGATATTGTACAGTTTACGCAGTGAGAGAGATACTATGGAGTACAGCTAAGTTTACTCTAAATGTGTTGTTTATAAATTTGTTTCAATCCATTGTTATATTCTTAGTGAAGTATCCATTATTTCATTCAATACCCCTTTCCTAATGCATTTTGGACCACCAAGTGGTCCTGCCTCTCATTTAATATTCCCTTTTTGAAAAAAAAATATATTGTTGTAGGTGTGCCAGTGCCCATCAGGGACACCCACATGTTTAATATTGGTTTAGGAGCCCCCGGCTCCCCAGCTGGCATACATTGTGTGTGCCAGTGAGAGTCAACATCTTTTTTATTAGGTGGGTGTCAGATGCCCACACATGCACACACATTTAAAACAATACTTATGAGCACCTTTTCATAGCAAAGTACAATGATGAAAAACAGTGAGTTGTAAAGGTATGTTGTATTTTATTGTACTAATTGTACGGGGCCATTTGGTAAAGTTTGCCATTTTGGATCATAAGCATGCTGCTCAGAAGCCGTTTACCGCCTGTTCGCTGGTGGCTTTTTGGCACTTTGGACATCTTGTTTTCGAATGCTTTAAGCACTTAGAATGCTGAGGTGGGCGGGTGGAGATCATGTGGGAGGAGACTTCTAAGTGTTGGTTATTGTATTTAACACTGTCATGGGTTGAAGCATCCCAGAGTAATAGCTGGAATACACACGTACCTGCAGACTTTATTCCAATCCATCTTGGGCGATTCTTTCAACTTCAGGCAGTGTGTTTGTTAAGGTAATGCTTCTCCTCAGCCAGAATAGTAAGACTTTGCCCTTCTTCATGAAAGTTACGTTTTTAAACTTGAACTGACTTTGTGGGTGTAGCTTTTCACTTACCCATTCCACCTGTTGATTGCTTTGTGAATATATGTGCATTATCACAGCTCAGCAAGAAGTCCCAGAATGTAAATAAGAATGCAGATAGAACGACGAAGGTCCTGGGAAACTTGAGGGCACTGCAGCAAATTCCAATCTGTCTGCACTGCAGGGCTCAAGTCTGGCAGAAAATGTCCCAGTTTATGTTAAATGGATGGCCCAGAGCAGCCAAATGCCAAAGTATGGCATGATGGATAAGGGATAGGAGCTCCCAACTCTCATCTGCTGAGCCCCGTTCCAGCTCTAAAACTTCCCTTAGTCAAATTCTATCTACACCAGATGTCACTTCCACCAATGTTTCCCAAACTATAATCCTGGGTTCCTGATCAGCCCAGGCCCATCACTTCAGGAACCACCTGCACTCTTTTCTAATCTGGAAAGGCTACCTTGCGACAGCCTGAGGCCTCCAAAAACACTGCTGCCATACCTTTTGGAAAAGGTCACTGCAGGGGTGTCACATCACGGGTGCGAGCAACTCATCTCATTTGGAACCACCAGCAACTCCCCACTTCTGTCAGGCCGTCTTTTGTGGCCAATCTTGATGTGCTAAATGGAGGGTTGATACACTTTCACAATAACAGCATACCTCTGAAAGAGGAGCCAGAAATAGACAGCAAAGACTGCCTCTGCAGGCCACATTTAATCTTGCCAAGCTGTGCACTGAACACCACCATGTTTCATTGCATCTGACCAACGAAAATTATTTCACACGAGCACACATCCACTCCAGCTCAAACTCTTGCAAACGTTCCTGTATGCCATATTAGGAGGAGGCAGAAAGAAAGAGCGTTCTCGATCTGAAGTATCTTAAATGCTGAACACTTAGTTAATTCCAACCCTAATAAGAGATGCAGTGAGACAGTCCCTAAACAGTTAAAAAACTAATTAATAACCCAGTGAAATTTTAAAGTACGCCATTTTACTTGTACAACCAAAATATACCCTCCCCAGTATGTGTAACGTATAGAAGCTATACATTGACAAGTGGGAGACTTGAAAAAGAAAAAGACCACCCCTCACCTAAACCTGCCATGAAACTAAGAAAGAAAGATGTTAAGGGGATAAAAACTAAAAAAAATCTTCTTTGATTACAGTCTCTGGAGTGGTCACTCTTTTAAAATAGCTAAAAGGTTTTAAAGCGGGAGAACGCTAAAAATATAGGCCACGATTGGCTTATAAATCTGAAAGTCCTGGAAGGGATGTAGCTCAGAACTAACAAAAACTACTGCAGCTTCCCTCACAGACACCTTTAAAAAGCCATTCACCTTAGAAAAGTTATATATCACTTTCATATATAATTCACTCATATCAGCTGTAATTCAATTGCAATATACAATCTATCTTTCCAAGTGGAGTCCTTGGGATTCTCTGAAAAATATAGTAAATTCCATATTTTAAATTCACTAGGTCAGCATGGTAATTATACAATTTCACCTATTTCTCAATATCTTAGTTGTGGTGGGAGGGTAATGATGTGCGCCAGTATAGTGGGGAAAAATAAGAAAGTGCAATAACACAAAACCATATATGTAGGAATTTTTGATACTCAGCAGGTACTGCAATATCTGCCACTTATGCAGATGTGTCTTGGTGCCTCACATTGTGTGTTATTTAATGCCTCTGCGTAATGATCATAGAAGTTGCACTCTCACAATAACCTAATTATCGGGCATTATTCCCATCTCTGGGTTCACTCTGGATACCTCCCAGGATATAATTGTCCGAGGACAGGCTCATTTGTTCACATTGCATTATATGACCATATGTGAACACATTTTCTCAGTAGTTTCAGGACATAAACCTTAATGTGCCCAATAATGTTGGGAACGTCAAGCAATGTGGAATTTCTTCAAGGAACGGTGTCTGATATCTGCCTTCACATAAGACACATTGTTTCCAGAATATCTGCTGGGCTAGTAGCGACTTTGTGGTCAGTCCTACTCCTCATGTTCTTCTCAATTGGCTCCAAGCCAATATCCGTGATCATTTGAGCGTAAAATGAAAATTCAATTTGTGGTGTGAACTGTGTTTATGCTCGATTCAGCTTATTTAATGGCAGAAAACTTGTATTTTAAGGGAACTGCTGCAAATTGTTATATGCAAATGCAATTTGCGAGACTGTGTAATTCCTCCTGTGACACTTTCAAACAATCCTGCTCAGTATATAGTTTATCCAGTAGTGCAGTTGCAGACTGGATAAGAGGTTGAATTAACAAGCAGTGGGGGATATTCTCAATGAAGTGGCGGTGGGAGGCATTAGCCTCCTTGGCTTAACGCCTCTCACCGCCACTTCAGAAACGCGAGGCTGCACCCTATTCTCAAGAATGTGGTGCAGCCTGACGTTTCCCCCTGCGATGGTGCTAAGTGTCGCGACTTAGCACCAAAGCAGGCACCCTTGCACCAGATTGCAAGGGTGTCTGTGTGCAGGGAGGGTAGTTTATGTACAGGAAGGTGCCCCTTCCGGCACATAAACAAATCTAAAATACCATTTTGTAACTTTCATGTGTGCTGTTTCGTTCAGCACACATGAAAGTTACATATTGGCATTTTTTAAAAGGTTTGTTCATGCACATGAAGGAACACCTTCCTGTACATGAACAAACCATGGCATTTTGCTTTTTCCATGTGTGCTGCACAAGGCAGAACACATGGAAAAAGCTAAAATGAGGAGAAATAAAGTATTTCTCCTCGTTTCGCCTACTTAAGACCAGGATTTTTCTACCCCATTATACTACACTCCGATGTATCTCACTCCACTCTTCCCCAATCTATATCACTCCACTCCAGTCGTAACTCTACTCCAGTCTTTCCAATTCCACTCTACCTCACTTCAATCTACTCCACTCCACTCTACCACAATATACCACGCTCCAATCCACCCAATATCCCTCTCTCCACTGTACCCCAATCTACCACATTCCAACCCACTCTACCCAATCTACCCCAGTCCACTTCTCTCCATACCACCACCTGCTATTCAAATCTATCCCACTCCAAACCAATCTAATCCACTCTACCCCAATTCACCCCCGCCAATGTATCCCTCCCCACTCCACCCCAAACTAGTGTACTCCAATTTACCCTATGCAATATGTCCCACTCCGATCTACCCCAATCTCCTCCACTCCAATCTACTCCACTCCAAACTACCCTACCCTGATCAATCTACACCACTCAAATCTACCACACCCATCCCAACCTACCTCACGCCAATCTATTCAACTCCACTCCAGCCTACTCTACTCCAATGTACCCCACTACAAACTACCAAACTCCTATCTCACTCCAAACTACCCCACTCCATTCCAACCTACACCAATTCACTCCAATCTCCTCTACCATAATCTACCCAGTATATACCACTTCAATCTACCCCACTCCAATCTTTCCCAATCCACTACACTCCACTTTTCCCCAATCTAACCCACTCCACTCCAATCTACCATGAAATATCCCACCCCAATCTACCCACTCCACTCCAATCTACCTCACCCCAATCTATCCCACCCGACCCCAATCTATCCCAGTCCACTCCAATCAACCCCTGTCCACTCCAATATATCCCATTCCACTCCAATCTATCACATTATGCTCCAATCTACCCCACTCCACAGTATCCCCCTCCATCCCAATCTACCCCAATTCAATCTACCCCACTTCAATCTACCTCAATCTACTCCACTCCAAGATATCCCAACTCTGCCAAACTCCACACCACTCCCAATCTATCCCACTGCAGTCTACCCCACATTGTCTTCATTTACCCCACCCCATCCCAGTCTACCCCACCCCACACCACTCCAATCTATTCCAATGTACCCTCCTTTCTACGCTACTATAATCCACCCAATCTGTCCCACTACGCTCTAATCTACTCAACTTCCCTCCAGTCTACCCCACTCCACTCCAATCTACCCCAATACACCCCACTCCATTCTTCCCCAATCCACCACACACAAGTTTACTCTACCACACTCAACTTCACTCCATACTACCACATGTCATTCAAATCTACCCCACACCAGTCCAATCCAATCCACCCAATCTGCCCCACTCCAGTCCACTCTACCCCAACCATCCAAACTCAATTCTAGTCTACCCAATCTACCATACCCCACTTGACTCCATATTACCAAATGCCACTCAAATCTACCACATTCCAGTCCACTCAATTTACTCGACGCCACTCTACCCCAATCTACTACATTCCATTCTACTCTAGCCAATATACCCCACTCCACTTCACTCCATACTACTACATGCCACTCAAATCTGCCCCACTCCAGTCCAATCTGCCCACTCCAATCCACCCTATCTACTCCTTCTACCCTACTCCTATCTACCCCACTCCAATCTACTCAACTCCAATCTACCTCACTCCACCCCTGTCTACCATATCCCACCCCAATCTACCACACGCCACCCAATCTACGCCACTCCACCCCAATTCAATCGGCCCCACTCCAATGTACCACGCTAATCTACCCAACTACCCCACTCTAATTTACCCCAGTACATTCTACCCTAATCCACCCCACTCCATTCTACCCCACTCTACCCCATTCCAATGTATGGCAGTCTACCACACTCCACTCTACTCCAATCTACCCTATTCCGCTATACCTCAATCTACCCCTCTCCTGTCTACCCTACACCACCCCACTCCATGCCACTAACATTTAGTCTTGCTGAACAGCAGCCCCAGTGGTATACAACGTGGCTAAAACCCATTGCCAAAGCCAATAGCTATCACATAGGTGAGACCTATTGGATTTGCCAATGCTTATTTGTAAAGCTTTATGAACAGTTTTTATATTAAGCAATTTAAATGATTCAAATGTAATTGCATATTATGATGAAGTTTGAATATATCTTTTAAGAAGTTCAATTAATTTTATAAGAACATACTTCAATTTGCTGTCTGCAAGTACGTGACCCTTAGCTAAGTGGAAGCCTAGTCACTCACTTATCTAGCCATCATCTAAAAGAACATAGTACATTGTGCATATAAATATGTAAACTGAGGACAAGCAACATAAACATTCTGAATTCCTGGTACAGACATCTAAAATCTAACAATAGGCATTGATGCCTGTAGGTTATGTGCACAAAAATGATCAATTCAGTTTATACTGAATCACAGTGCAGTGCACCATCATTGTTTAGTTACAAATAAGGATCAAGCGGCAACAGCAAAGAATGTTGGGATTTGAAACTGACCCAAACCACTTTTAGCAATGTTCATAAAACCTCTTATAATGTTTAGATACAACAATTCTAACATCAATAGCTTCATGTAAATAAAGTTTTATTTTTAATGAATAGAGAAAAGTTTAACATGGATGAAAAATATTTGGATAAACACAAGTTATGAAGCTTTTCCTTTGAAATGTCTGTCCTTTCTGCTGCTACTGAGTGTTTCTAGTTAGCAAAGTGTGTTTAAATGCAAAGTGTGTTTAAGACTGCAGTACCACCTCCTGTCTACAGGGGCAGAGCTGAGCAGAAATATAAACACACTTGATGAAACACAGGTCCCCACAAGGTAATTTTTTCAAAAGTTGTAAAAATTGGCACAGATGTTCCTGAAGTCATTTTTTATCATTTAGAAGACATTGCCTTGTGGGGACCTGGGTTCAAGTCCCCACAGTGCACTCAAGTCCCCACAGAGCGAGTGTGTTATCACACCCAAGTCCCCACAAGGATAGTAACACAAACCCACACACACACACACACACACACACACACACACACACACACGTATGCCCAGACCATAAAGTATATATTACTTCCAAACCCATACACCTGCATATAAATGCCTGCCTACATATATGTAAACATGCAGCCCCAACAACAATCCAAAACCAGGGCAAACACCCCAAATTACATCAGTTTTACATGTATGAAAATAAGCCTCTCAAAACTCCTTGCAATAGAGACCATACACTGTAATGGTTTCATGCCGGAATCCTTTATTTTCCATAAAAAGGATGAACATGTAATTGTAGGCAGTTTGGCCTATAGGCTGCATAAGAAGAATTGTCCTGGTACAAAAAAGATAACTAGCACCTGCCTTTAAGGCTTCCAAGATTCTAAACACTTTGCCTTTAAGAACTCCAGGGAACACTCTGCTCCCAGCATGCCCCACAGGTGACAGTTAGGTCAGTTCTTTTTGTAAGAGGGAACTAAGCCACTTTAAACCTTGTACTAACATTGCTCGTCCGGGGAGGAGGGAGGGGTACTTATGACTTTGATGAGTATACCCCTAGAAGAGAACTAGGATTACAGGTAAGTAACTTCTCCTTCTCTTCCAGGTGATACTCATCAATAGTCCTAAGCAGTGAATAGAATAGCAAGCCCATACCACACACTTTGCGGACGAGCAATCCAGCACTAGGAATAAAACAAAAACAATGATACAGTTTATACAAACATACAACAAAACAATTCCTCAGGGATGCACGCCCAACTTGAGCATCTGTCTGAGCATCTGATTCTAAGTAGTAATGGCGAGAAAAGGTATGAATAGACCGCCATGTAGCTGCTTTGCAGATTTCTGCTATGGGAATGTTCCTGAGAGGACTTTCCTCTGGTTGAATGTGCTTTAGACCTGCCCTGAAGAGACTTATTAGCCAACTGATAAGCCAAAGAAATGCAGGAAACTATCCACCTTGAGAGGGGGCGCTAGGTGGCGCACTGGTGAATGGCAGCCTTCGTGTAGGGCTCCCGCTGTCCGGCGGTTATTATCCGCTAAATTATCCTTAATTGGGACACCTGGGTGCCGAAACAGAGAGGAGCAGTGGTGAGGTGACCGGAGGGTACTGGCCGCGGCTGAAGGACAACAGACGGCCGGTGCCGGAGAACGACGCCCCATTGTCGGCGGCGCGCGAGTGGCGCAGAAGAGCGGGGCTGCCTTGCCGGATCACGCTGGTAGGAGAGACCGGGGCTGCGATAACGGCTGCAGGCCGTGGACGCTGGGACCGGGAACGACACATCCGAGAGACACGGCGCCTTGGCGATGGCTGCGGAGCGGGACAGATCAGGGATCTGCTGAAGGAGCTGGAGGCGCTGGTTGACGGGGAGTCCCCCCCCCCCCCATCCGTTTTTGGAAGAGCGCTATTTTCGTCGCTTCCCGGGGGTGCTTGGTGGCGGGTTGCTGCGGGGAAGTCGAGCGATATCGTGACTGCGTAGGGGTGAGTGGTGTCGCCCCCCCCTGCCCCCCCGCCCCCCTGTCTCGGGCATTACGGACGACACGGAGCGGAGGCCCCCCCAGGCACCGAGGAAGGCCGGTCTGGAGCACGGCCGAGGGAGTGAGCAGACACTGGGCTGGGACACTGGGACTGGAGGAGCTGGAAGCCCCTGAGTGCGGCTGCGTACCCAGGAGGTGATTTGGAGTGCTGAGTTGCGCATTGCCTTGCTGGTGACCGCAGAGGAGATCGGGGGTGCTGTACAGGACGGTGGCACGGACTGCACGTGGCTTGCTTCCCTGGTGTGCTGGCGCTGCTGCCGGCCGACCGTGGAGACTGGTGAGAGTGCGAGGAGGGTGAAGCTGGTGGCGGCTGGCCTCCTACACGGCGCTCGAGTATACTGACAGCCTGGGCTTGCGGAGTGCAGAGGGACAGGAGCTCCAGGGAAGTGCGGAGGGAGCGTCGACGCTGCTTCTGGTCCTGGGGGGTCGTCTGCTGCTGCTGGCGGAGAGAACTGACCGGAGGTCAGCATGGGCAGGACAGATGCGAAACAGCCCAAACTCACGTTTGAGGCTAGTAAGAAGCCGCTCAAGGTTGTGGAAGAGACTCGTGGTCCGGCGGAGCCGCCGGTACCGGCAGGAGGTTCGGCAGATGTGGCGCCCAATTTACAAGATGTCTTGCGAGAGATGCGTCAGGGGTTTGCGACGATTGCTGATAAAGTGGACAGAATGTCGTCCCGTATGGATGCGGTGGTGCAGAAGTTGGACGTCCAAGAGGAACGGATCACGGGGGCGGAACAGCGGATATCGGACACTGAAGATACGGTGACGCAGCACACCTCACAGTTATCCAGAATGGACAATCTGCTGCGCCTTATCGCTGCTAAGAATGAGGATTTGGAAGCGCGAAGTCGGCGGAATAATGTACGCATCGTAGGTATTCCGGAGTCGACGAATGTGGGCAAAATGGAGGAATACGTGGAGAAGATGTTAGTGGCGGCGATTGGATCGGACGTTTTTTCTCCCCAATTTATTGTGGAGAGGGCGCACCGTGCCCTGGGCCCCAGACCAAAGCCGGGAGCGGCGCCCAGGCCGATCATTGCCCGGATGCTCAATTATCGCGACCGGGACGCCGCCTTGAGGGCCGCACGGAGTACACGCACGTTATCCTACGATGGCAACTCCTTCACGCTGTATCCAGATTTCACACCGATGGTGCAGGAGGAACGTCGGAAATTTATAGCAGTCAAGGCGAAACTACGAGACTTGCAATTGGATTATGCACTGCTTTACCCGGCGCGCCTGCGGGTCACATACCAGGGGAGGCAGAAGTTCTTCACGAATCCTCAGTTGGTGGAGGACTTCATCAAACAGTACAAGCGCTCCCGCAGATCAGAGGCTGGAGCTGGGAACGACGAGGACCCTGGGCGTGAGGAGCTGGTGGACGTTGAACTGTGAGTGGGGTGACCGTAGCTGGCATATTAGACCACATGTGCAGATGAGGGGGTTCCCCGAGAATTGGGACTGGTGTTGCCGGCTGTGAGACATTGCGCTGGGGGGCTGGTTAGGCCTGGGGGCTGCATGGCTGCGAGCATGGTGGGGTGGCGTTGGGTTGTGGGGCGCTGGCACAGCAGGAGAATCCTTTTAAGATTGCATGGGGTGTGGCACAGTGTTGGCTGTTGATAAGGGAGGCAGAGATTTGCTTATTGTGGGACCCGGGTGGATCCAGTTCTAGCGCCGGACGCCTCCTCGTTTCGTCTAGCTGGACTGCACAATGTGTGGCCAGGCTGGCGTTTCTGGGGAGGGAACTGGTGGTGCCACCTAGGTTCGCTTCCGGATGGGAAATACCCTAGTATATGTTTGGGGTTTGGGGAATGTACTTGCCCTGATGTTTGGGGCAATTGTGGGCGGGAAGGGGGGGTTCCAGGACTGGCAGGTTGGGGTTTGCTTCAGTGGGAGGAGGGTGGGAACACGGGATGTTGCTATGGTTTGTATGTTTGGAGTTCCAGAACGGGCGAGAGAGAATAGTACTGGGAGTGGGTTTTTTGTCTATGGAGGAGGGCATGGGCTGGAGTATGATACGCTACGGACAGGGCCACTTCTGAATATTCGATCTGATAGGGAAGAGGGGGGCTATTGTTGGGTGGTAGGCACCCGGGGTGGTCATTGCAGGCAGATCTGGGTGACTGCTTTGGTTCTTGGGAGGTTAACGACGCATGGCTGACAAAGCGTGTAAGTCACACGTCACTATCGCAACCTGGAATGTCCGGGGGTTAAATGACGCCAGGAAATGTAGGAGGGTGGTGGCTTATCTGGAACAGCATAAGGTGCAAATTGCATTGTTACAGGAGACGCATCATAGTCCCCGGGCCACTTACACTTTTGCCAGCAAATGGGCGGCAGTGCGGAGCTTCTCCTCGTATTCAGGGTATGCCAGGGGAACGGCGATACTGATCAAGAAGGCGGTGCCGTTTGTGATGCTGGGTGACCTTACGGATAAGGAAGGGAGATTTGTCTTGTTGTGGGGCAGACTTGGTACTGATACGGTCACAATTGTAAACTGCTATGGGCCAAATGTGGATTCGCCTGCCTTCTTCACCATGCTATGGGGCAAGATACTGAACACGGGTTCCATGCATGTCATATGGGGGGGGGGGATTTTAATCTCACAATGACCTCAGGGCTCGATAGGTCGGATGGTAGCCCGCAATACCATAAGGGAGCGAGGGACGTCATGGCGGGAATAGTGGCAGAAGGGGGACTCGTAGATAGTTGGAGGTTTGTGCATCCTGGGGTCCGGGAGGGGACGCACTTCACAACATATGCTAACTCTTGGGCCAGGCTAGATTACTGTTTTCTGTCTACTGGCTTGGCGGTGGATCTAGGTCGAGTGGCGCACTTACCGAGGTCGTATTCGGATCACTGTCCGGTATTGGTGCAGGTGGCGATCCCGGAATACTGTAGGGCAGCACCCAGGTGGCGTATGCAACCCACGGCACTATTGGATCCGGTGTTTCAGGCGGAATTGGGGGACGAGATAGCGGAGTTTTTTCCCCGCAACAAGGGGTCGGTGGACAGTGTTGAGACCATCTGGGAGTCGTTTAAGGTGACGGTCAGGGGGTACTACATATCTAAGAGCTTTGGTGTCCTAAAAACAATACGAGGCTCGCTCACCAAATTAGAGTCTGAACTAGCGGAGCTGGAAACCAGGATGGCCCGGGAACCGATGGGTCCGACCCATAAGGAATTCCGAGAACGGCTCACGCTGTACGAGCAGGAAGCAGATAGGGAGTCCAAATTCAGGGGCCGATATTGGCGAGCCCGCCGATATTGTGAAGGAGAGAGACCAGGTCGCGCCTTAGCGGAGATTACTAGGCATGCACGGGGACCCACACATATTCTAGAGATCAGAGAGCAGGGAGGGACCCTACATCAAGATACGAAGGGAATATTAGGTCAAATTACTGCGCATTATGAGGAATTATATGAAGCCCGCAGTGGTGGGGAGGCGGTGTTTGGGGACTTTCTAGATGATGTGGCGTTATGTTGGTTAAGCGATGACCATAGGGAATTTCTCGGGGCTCCATTTGAACTGGATGAGATACGGGAGGCGATTATGTCTCTGAGTAATGGTAAGGCGGCAGGGCTTGATGGACTACCAGCGGAATTCTATAAATGCTATATTGATGTCATGGCTCCGGTGCTTCGGGAGGTGTATGAGGAATCACTGGAGGTGGGAGTGCTGCCGGGGACAATGAGGGAGGTACTGATCACCTCGCTGTTGAAGCCAGGAAAAGACCCAGCAGAGTGTGATTCATATAGGCCGCTCTCCCTAATTAATTGTGACGCAAAGATTCTGGCGAAGGTGCTGGCCACTAGGCTTTCCCTGCTTATGACAAAAATTGCTCTTCCAGATCAGTCGGGGTTTGTCCCGGGTCGCTCGACTGCTAGCAATTTGCGTACGCTTTTCTCCTTGATAAATACGATAGCGCCGGAACTGCCCGTAGCAGCTGTATTTCTTGATGCCACCAAGGTATTTGACTCGGTTGAGTGGAATTACCTGTTTGCCATTTTGTACAGGATGGGCTTTCCCAAAATATTTGTTGCATGGATCAAATTGCTCTATACTGACCCGAAAGCGAGAGTGCTAATTAATGGTGAGGTGTCCGACTCGTTTCTGCTGACTAGGGGTACCAGGCAGGGGTGCCCGCTCTCCCCATTGCTATTCGCTATTGCGATCGAACCTCTGGCGTGCCGTATCCGCCAATTGCATAAACAGAGTGCTTTTAAATGTTACCAACGGCAGATTGATGTGTCTCTCTATGCTGACGACTTAACGTTGTATGTGGTGGATCCACAGGTTCACCTTAATCCGTTGCTCCGAGAATTTTTGGTGTTTGGGCGCTTGTCGGGCATTCAAATAAACTGGAAGAAGTCGCAATTTTTTCCCCTGACGCGTGCAGTGGCTCGCTTTCCTCTGGACTACCCGCTAGAATGGTGTGAGTCGGATCTCAGATATTTGGGGGTCCAGATTTCGAAGGTCCGGGAGGAGACGGTGCGGCTGAATTACGGTACGGCCATAACTAAGCTGGCAGAGGATGTTACTCGCTGGGTGTCTCTTCCGCTTACCATGGCGGGCAGGGCCTCGCTGATCAAGATGGTGGTATTACCTCGTTTTTTATATTTTTTCCAGAACATCCCGTACTATCCGGGTGCGTATTTCTTCCGAACGTTGCGTTCCGAATTATTGCGGCTGTTCTGGGCTGGTAAGCAGCCTCGACTGGCATGGTCGGTTATCACTCGGCCATACGAATCTGGTGGATTTGAAGTTCCTGATTTTCTGGAGTATTATCTGAGTGCGCAGGCCCACTTTGCATACCATTGGTTTGCACCTGCGCCATTCCTGCCGCAGCTGGCGGTGGAGGACTGGCTATCCCGACCCCTACCATTGACTGGTATTCTTCAGGGCCCAATCCGAGCCCTTGACATGCCATTTACTACGGTGCCGTGCACGATAGATGCGTGGCAGCGTATACTACGTCGTCTGGCGCTTAGCTTTATGTATGCTCCAACGTTGCCGCTGGTTTATCACCCGGACTTGTCGCTGTTGCAGGAAGGAGGGTTTCAGGGGCTGTGTGCTAGAATAAAAATTCGGCATTGGGGCGACCTCTTTGCTAGTGGTCGGTTCAAGACGAAAGAGCAGTTGTTTGGTGGATATCAGCCTACTCCGCTGGATGTCTTTTACTATGTCCGGCTGCGGCAGGGGCTGCGGAAGATATTACCGCGCTTCCCGGAGGAACCCGTTGTAGTGAGGCCTCTACAAGTCCTGCTTACGTCTACAGATGGTAGGCATTTAGTCTCTCAACTATACAGCAGTATTCGGGCGCACAGTGGAAGTTTGGACTGTAGGGCACTCCAGCAGTGGAGAATCGAGCTTGGCAGAGACATAACGGAGAAGCAATGGACGTATTGTTGCGAGCTCACCTCCCAGATCTCCTCCAGTAGCCGACTGCGTATTATCCATTACAAGTTCTTACAGAGAATGTATTACACGCCAGTTAAAAAGCTTAGATTTCGCCTTTCGGACAACGACAGGTGTGAGAGGTCCCAGGCGGAAGGAGCAGATTTCCTGCACTTGGCGTGGTTGTGTCCGAGAGTGGCAGATTACTGGCTGCAGGTGCATACAGCGTTGACGGCTATGTTGGGGGATACGGTGGAGTTAGATCCGCTTGTGATGCTGTTGGGCTATACGGTATCGATACCTAAGCTGACGCGCAAATTGGGGAACATTGCACTATTATTGGCGAAGCGGAGAGTTGCATGCAGGTGGGGCAGAGGGCATGCACCGAAATTTAAGGAATGGATAGGGGATCTCTTGTACTGTCAGGAGCAGAGTGCTATCTACGCTGAGACGCAACCATTAACTAGCAGAGCTAGGGACATTTGGGACCCGTTTAAAGAGTATTTGGAGGCCTATACCGCCTCCGCGGAGGGGGAAAACCAGGGGCAGGTGGTGGCTGACTCAGGGGCTGTAGAGGTCAACTAGGGGGGGGTCTGAGTGTTTGCCCCTCAGGAGTGCGATGATAGTGGACTGCAATGGGGGGTTATGCTCCTGGACACTTGCACCTCCGAATTGCAGGTAGCGCACATAGCAGCTGCGCCTAATGGACATGGTGCTCGGCTAGTTGCCCGGGGTTCATGGTGCATTTTATAGTTCTACTGTTATGTTTGATCAACGGGTAATTGCCGCCGGACCTCCGGGTTGTCGGCCACATGGCTGTGTACAGGATGGTGAAATACGGTGGGAAATGTTATCTGGAGCCGGCCCGTGAGGTTGTAGGCGTGAGATGTATGACTGTCAGGTGATAATAAAGGTTTTGGAACTTTAAAAAAAAAAAAAAAAAACTATCCACCTTGAAATGGACCTTTTAGAAGCTGCTAAACCTGTATTAACAAGACTGTAGTTGACAAACAATCGGTCCGTCTTTCTTATACATTTGGTCTTGTCCAGATAAACCTTCAACACTCTTAAGGTCTAACGAGTGTAGGGCCCTTTCAGGAGGGGTAGAAGGATTAGAGAAAAAAGTAGGCAAGGTGATCCCCTGGTTAATATGGAAATCTGAGACCACTTTCGGCAGAAAACTAGGATGAGTTCTGAGAACTACCCTATTTGAATGAAAAACAGTGTAGGGCTCCTTAAAAACACAAAGCTTGTAACTCGCTGACTCTACGAGCTGATGTAATAGCCACTTTCCAGGACAAGTGCTGCAGGGAGGACTTGTGCATTGGTTCAAAAGGTGCACCCATCAGTTTGGTAAGGACCACATTGAGCTCCCATGGAGGAGAAGGGGCTCGTACTGGTGGATACACCTTTTTCAACCCTTCTAGAAAATCCTTCACCACTGGCATCTGGAAAAAAGAACCCTCCGTGGGTGACTTCCTATATGCCGTTATTGCTGCTAAGTGTACCTTAATAGATGTGAACTGCAAGCCCGACTTAGCCAGGTGTAAAAGATACTGCAAAATTACCAGTTCTTGTCCTCTAACCGGATCATGACCATTATTCAAGCACCATATGTAACACGCTTCCATTTGAAAGCATAGGAAGCCCTGGTGGAAGGTCTCTTAGCTTCCTTAAGGATGTTCATACAGTCCGCTGGCAAGTCGAAGTGTCCATACTGCAAGACTTCAGGAGCCATGCTGTCAGCCTGAGTGAAGAGAGGTTGGGGTGAAACATTCTCCCCTGACTCTTGGACAGCAGATCCGGACAGCAAGGCAATCTCTGGTGTAGAACCTCGGAGAGTTGTAGAAAGTCCGGGTACCACCACTGTCACGGCCACTCCGGAGCGATCAGAATCATCCTGGAGTTGGTCTTGCAGAACTTGGTGATCACTGCTGGAATGAGAGGCAGCGGAGGAAAAGCGTAGAGTAAGCTCCGAGACCATTTTATCAACAGAACATTCCCGCTTAAACCTGGTTGGTGAAACCTGGATGCGTAGACGGGGCGTTTGTTGCGTCTGCGAACAAGTCTATGTCCGGTACTCCCCATCTTCGAAAGATATCCTGAGCCACCTCGGAGTTTAGCACCCAGTCGTGCGCTTCTAAGAACTCTCTGCTGAGGCAGTCCGCTTGAACGTTTAGAACGCCTGGCACATGAACTGCCGTGATGGTGAGGAGTCGTGCCAGTAGCCACTTCCAAATGGTTTGTGCCTCCTGGGACAGAACTCTGGACCTGGTGCCTCCCTGCTTGTTCAGATGAAACATTGTCATGGTGTTGTCTGTCTGAATCAAGAGGGAGCTGGAATGAAGGGACGGAAAGAAGGACTTGAGGGCTAACTGGATAGCCCTCAACTCCAGCAAGTTGATATGATATCCCCTCTCTGTGTCCGACCATAGCCCTTGCACTTGAAGGTGATCCATAGGAGCACCCCAACCTTGTAGTGAGGCGTCTGTAACTATGGTCTGAGTCGGAGTCTCTTGATGGAAGGGAACACCTTTCATTAGACCTCTCTGTCCACCACCTGATGGAGTCCCTGGCAGACTGTGGGAGAGTAATCCGATCCTCCCAACTGCCTGAGGCTTGCACCCACTGGTCTTCCAGAGCCTACTACAGGGGACGCATGTGCAATCTGGCATTGGGGACGATGAATATGCAGGAAGCCATGGATCCCAGGAGAGAGGACACTTGTCTGACCGTCGGGTGGTGTGACTGCAGAAGATCTCAGCATTTCACCCTGATCGATGAAAATCTCTCTGCCGAAGGACACACGCTTGCCTCCACGGTGTCCAGCGTCGAACCTAGGTAGTGAATTTTCTGGGTCAGATTGAGAATCAATTTTTTGAAATTTACTCGTAGACCCAACTTGTGTAGTAATTGGAGACTGTCGGAGAGATGCAACTGGAGTAGAGATGGAGTGGATCTCTTCAGGAGCCAGTCGTCTAGGTACGGATAAATGAATATTTTCCGCCTGCGGAGAAAAGCCGCCACCACTGCCATGCACTTTGAAAATGTCGGTGGGGCTGACTTGAGACCGAATGGCAGGACTCGGAACTGAAAATGGCGTAGAGCAATTTGAAAACGGTGAAATTTGATGTTTCCTGGACACCGGAATGTGGAAATAGGAGTCTTGCAGATCTATGGAGCACATCCAGTCCCCTTGGTGTAAATGTGGGAAGATCTGGTGCAGGGCAAGCATCCAAAACTTTTCTTTTCGGATATATTTGTTCAAGATGCGTAGGTCCAGAATTGGTCTGTACTCCACTGACGGACCTCTTTTTTCGACCAGGAAATATCGAGAGTATATCCCCTGGCGCCTCTGAGGAACAGGAACGTATTCTATGGCTTTTTTCTGCAGAAGACTGTTTACTTCCTCGTGTAGAACGTGATGACACAAGCGGAATCCTCCGCTCGAAGGAACCGAAGGTGGTGGGGCCTTGAACCGTAGCAAATATCCATTCTTGACAATATTCAACACCCATTTGTTGGCGGTTATATGTCTCCACTCCTCCAGATGACTTGCGATACTTCCTCCTACCGGAGTGGCCAACATGTTTAGAGGAAGCACTCTCTCATTGCTTCGATGGCTGCTTTGAGGTAGAGGTCTGCGGCTTATTGTTCCCTCTTCCTCTACCTGGTCTCTGTTGCTGAAAATGAGACCTCTGCTGCTGCTAGTGACTGAGACAACCACTGAGGGGTTTGACCCCTCTTTTGGAATGGGCGTGTATCATAGGAGCGAAAAAAGTCTGCCAAATTCCTTCTGTTTCTCAAGCCCCACAGCTTTCACCATGTACAATTCAGCTTTCATCTTCGCCATTTCGTCGTCCGCATGCGGCCCAAAGAGAGAAGACCTATTGAAAGGCAGATTGGTGATCTTCCGTTCAACCTCGGGTTTAAGGCCAGTCAGACGTAACCAAGCAGAACGCCTCGAACAGATACCATGGGAGTACCCGTGGGCAACCAGATCAGCAGAAGCACTAAATACCTGATTCGCCACTAGACCTCCCTCTTCCAGTATTTCTTTTAAGTCCTGCTGATCCTCTTTTGGTAGTTTGTCCGCAAAGCAGCTCAGAGAATCCCACATGGATCTATCATACCTCCCCAGCAGAGCGGAGGCACTGGCAACCTTCATGAAAGATGCTGACATGTTGCACATCCTTCTACCTATAGAGTCCATCAATTTGCTATCCTTATCCGGGGGCGCTGAGGAGGAAGACAGATGAGTGCGTCTTCCTAGCTGCCGCCACAGAGATGGAATCCGGAGGAGGATTAGATCGAAGAAATAACGGATCTTGGTCAGGAGCCTTGTATTTCGTCGCTATCCGTGAGGGCACAGAGCCCACTGTTGCTGGTGTCAAGAAAGTCTGTGTAGCCAGTTCGATAAGGCCAGGGACAAGAGGAAGCAAAGGCCGGACTGAAGAATGGTGATGGAGAGTCTCGAAAATTACTGAGGAGGTAACAATAGGAACTAACATAGTGATGTTCAACTTCTTCGCTCCTCTACAGAGAACCTCATTGAACGTGCTGAGATCATCAATTAGCGACACTCTGGCAGGAGGTGTAGTCGTAAATGTTAGAGAATAATCTATGAGCGAAGACCTGGGGGAAGAAGACCAGGTGGGAGACCTCTGTCACCTTCTCTTCAGAGAAGAATGATAAGAGTGAGATCTGTCCCTTGATCGAACATGGTGGGTATGTGGAGAGTGTGATCTGCACGGACTCCTCCTTCTGGAAGAAACCACAGATGGTGATCTTGATCTTCGTGGTGTTCTTCTTGGAGCCTCATTATGGGATGGAGAATCCCTTGACAGACGTGAAGGAGAATAGGTATGGGAAAAATCCAACACCGGGCTACTGAGAGCTTAGACTTTCTATGTCGTGCCTCCTCACTAACCACCGGAGAGCCCTCCGGGGAGACTTGGACAATATTTAGTCCTGACGACGATCCAGACCTTGAGGGCGATTGAGATGCAGCTCTAACCTCCTCCGAGGCAACATCAGGCTCTTTATCTCTCGACGTAGAGGGCCTTGACGTCGACCCATGCTTCTCCCTCAACATCGACCTGTGCTTCTCCCCTGACATGGGGTGACGCCTGGAAGGAGTTAGGGACCTTGCTGTCCTCAACACCGAGCGCTCTCATCGTCGACTGACCTCAAGACTCCTTAGCCGTCTGCAAACTTCGACGTCAACATACGAGGAGGTGACGGAGAGTGCCTCGACGTCGATGGGTGTTTAGACGTCAATCGACCCACATCTTGAACATACCTCGAGCCCGGGGCAGTATGCTTCAACGTGGAGGCCTTTCTCGATGACGGAGACTCACAGCGTCTCGACGTCGGAGACGGTGTAGGCCGCTTCTTCGACGGCGGTAATGACGTCGAAGGGGGAACACTCCGGAATCTGCCTTTTCCTCGATGTTGCAGAGACAGAATTATGCTGGTGTGGATGTTCCTGATGAGGAGGGCTCTTGACATGCAAGGCCACTTTCCAACCGGGCTGTTCCTCTCTCCAGGACAGCTTGAAGGCAAATCCTCTCTCTTTTGCGAAGAGTCCTTGCAGAAATCTTCTGCCAGTGATAACAAGAGTCTATCTTGTGACTGGAAGGAAGACAGGCGATACACAGAGTGTGGATCAGAGATGGCCATCTTCTTTCCACAGGCTGGACATTTGCGGAAAAGAGCCGGCATTCTGACAGGAAAATATAAAGATGTTCTGTCAAAAAACGATGATAAACCTCTGCCAGCACAGGAACCGCAAAAAGAAACCAAGAAGAAAAACAATTCCTGACAGAATAGTCAGAAAACTGTCGAGCTCAAGCTTCAGGATCCTCACAGAAGGAGTAGGAAAAAAGAACTGACCTAACTGTCACCTGTGGGGCATGCTGGGAGCAGAGTGTTCCCTGGAGTTCTTAAAGGCAAAGTGTTTAGAATCTTGGAAGCCTTAAAGGCAGATGCCAGTTCTCTTTTCTGTACCAGGACAGTTCGTCTTATGCAGTCTATGGGCCAAACTGCCTACAATTACATGTTCATCCTTTTTCTGGAAAATAAAGGTATGAAACCATTACAGTGTATGGTCTCTATTACAAGGAGTTTTGAAAGGCTTATTTTCATACATGTAAAACTGATGTAATTTTGGCTGTTTGTCCTGGTTTTGGATTGTTGTTGGGGCTGCATGTTTACATATATGGAGGTAGGCATACATATGTAGATGTATGGGTTTGGAAGTATTATATACTTTATGGTATGGGCATACACCTGTATATGTATGTACACATACACACACATATATATACACACACATATATATACATATAGCTATATGCTCTGGGATCCCGCACATGGACGGGGCTAATTCACTACTTATGACTATTGAGGAGTATCCCCTAGAATAGAAGAACAATAGTTACTTACCTGTAATCCGTGGTTCTCCAGTATTGGTATCTTTCATAGATTCACATGCCTGAATCATTCCCCGTCGTCGGAGTGGGAGTCCCACGGTATATAAAAAACCAATAATTATGCATATAATAACCAAAAAACCTTGGTAACATGAAACCAGGAAGTAAAGTAGCCTAAGCTACAAGGAAAAAACTTGCACACCTATGACTATCACAGTCATTATGTACAATCCAAACTGCAGCCAATCAGGCGACAGCACCCACAAGAATGTTCTTCCCAGAGGCTCAGGCTCTCAGATTTTCTCGCACAGGAGTGAACCAAAGCATAATAGCCTAAAAGCCACTGAGGGGAGGTGGGCGGGTTGCATGTGAATCTATGAAAGACACCAATACTGGAGAACCACAGATTACAGTAAGTAACTATTGTTCTTCTCCAGTATTTAGGGTGTCTTTCATAGATTCACATGCCTGAATCAGAGTGGATAGCAGTACATAACATAATGCTCATAAGACGCTCCTTTTGTACCATAGTAAATACACATCATCAAAATGTATAATTATAGATTAATACCTCTGTGTTCAACATATGCAGAACAATTTTAAGAGACAGAACAGTAAGCGTCTTATAGAAAAGAGCATAGTGGAGGAGGGAGAACAGAGGATCAACTTATTTGAAGAGATTACGGAGAACAGCTTGTCCCACTGATGCATCTGCATCGCTTGCGGCTTCCAAACAGTAGTGCCTGGTAAAAGTGTGTCTGTTGGACCAGGTTGCTGCTCTACAGATCTGGTGAAGCGGCACACCGGCAAAAAGAGCGGTAGATGAAGAAATTGCTCTTGTAGAGTGCGCTCTTGGGGTTGCCTGCAATGGTCTTCCCGCTTGATCATGGCATAAGCAAATTGCAGCAGAAATCCAACAAGCTATGGTTGGTTTTGAGACAGAATGTCCTTGGCGCGGTTTACCATATGCCACAAACAGTTGGTCTGATTTGCGTATTGTTGCTGTTCGTTGTAAGTAGAACTTGAGACATCTTTTGATATCAAGGGAATGCAAAGCCCTTTCTGCAGCTGTGAGCGGATTTGGGAAAAATGTCTTTAAAATTATAGGTTCATTAAGATGGTAATCCGCAGGGACTATTGGCATGAACTTTAGGTTAGTGCGCAGCACTACAGATTTCGATGTAAATTGCAGAAAAGGTGGATGAATAGTGAACGCTTGAAGGTCACTAACTCTCCTTGTTGATGTTAGAGCCAATAATAAGGAAACCTTCCAAGAAAGGAACTTTAAGTCCACTTTGTGAATAGGTTCGAAGGGGTGTCGCATTAGTTGTGTAAGCACTACATTAAGGTGCCAAGAAGGAGGTGGACGTCGAATAGGGGGGGGGAACATCCGAAACAACGCCTAGAAAAATTGTTGAATGACTCCATTTGAATAAAGAGAGTTAGCACCATCCTGCCGAAACCTTGAAATTGCCGCCAAGAACACCTTTAGAGTAGAATGGGAGAGGCCGTAACTTGCTAAATGAAGAAAGAATGGTAGAATTTTTTCTGGTCTTGCCTGAATAGGGTGGATATTGACAGATTGACACCACATGCAAAACCTCTTCCATTTTAGTTTGTAAGTTTTAATCGTAGCAAGTGCTCGAGCATTAGCCAAAACTTCCTAACAGTCCGCAGGGATATCTAGGTGTGCAAATTCAAGGTGTTGAGGAGCCATGCCGCTAATCTCAGCGATGCTGGGTCCGGGTGACAGATTTGTCCGTTCTGGATGGACAGAAGGTTTGGAATTGGTCGAAACTGGATGGGCTCGCACTACGAGAGGAGGAGAAGGTCCGTAAACCAGTATTGGCAAGGCCACCTGGGAGCAATGAGTATCATGCGGCAAGGTTGCTTCTTGATCTTGCGCAGAACTCGTGGAACCAACGGAATTGGTGGAAAAGCATAGGCATATATATCTGCGACCAATTCATCGAAAACGCATTTCCAAATGAGTCTTTGTGGGGAACCCAACTTGCAAAGGATGGGCATTTGCGGTTCTGGCTGGTTGCAAACAGGTCTAGATCGGGGTGGCCCCATTGTCGAAACACTGTTTAAGGATGATTGATGTAGTTCCCACTCGTGGTTTGATGTTGTGGACCTGCTGAGGGAATCCGCCAGAACATTGGTGACTCCTGGGACATGAATGACTGTGAGGCTGATTTTGTGACGAATCACCCAGTCCCAAATCTCTTGTGCTTGCTGAGATAGTAGGGCTGACTTTGTCCCGCCTTGTTTGTTCAAGTAATGCATACTTGTCGTATTGTCCGTTCGGATTAGTACGGAGGTTCCTCTGATGATGGTTCGAAATGATTTCAGAGCCAAGAAAATGGCTCGTAACTCCAGAAGGTTGATATGCCACCTGTTTTGTTGGAAAGTCCACCTGCCATTGACAGTCATCCCTTGAAGGTGCGCCCCCCATCCCTCGAGGGAAGCATCTTTTGTTATGGTGAAATCCGGCATTTCGACAAGAAATGCACATCCTTCTCTTAAGTTCTTTATTTGGCTCCACCAATTAAAGGTTTCCCGCATCCGAAGAATGATGCGAACGATGTCCTCGAACGATCCCGAAATCTGGAGCCATTGAAGGTTGAGTTCCTCCTGCAGTGGCCTCATTCTGTAACGGCAGTTGGGTATCAGAGGGATGCAAGAAGAAATCATCCCTAGGAAGGACTTGTACAAACGGACTGAAACGCACTCTTTTGACAGCAAGGAGCGACCGAGATTGCAGATCTTGAGTTGTCTTTCTTTTGAGACAAAGGCCTGGGTCAGTTTTGTGTCCAGTGTTGCTCCTAGAAAGGTCTTTCTCTGTGATGGAGTCAGATGAGATTTTTCGAAATTTATGGAAAGACCCAGAGACTGGAAAAGTAGTAGACACTTCTGAACATGTGCGGTTGTGGCTTGAAAATAATTCGCCTTGATAAGGCAGTCGTCCAAGTAAGGGAAAATTTGAATGCCCTGCAGACGAAGGTGTGCGGTCACTGGCGCGATGACCTTTGTAAATACCCGGGGTGCTGAACGAAGACCAAATGGAAGGACTCTGAATTGAAAGTCTCTGCCAGCCACTCTGAACCGTAGAAATTTTCTGTGTCTGAGTAGGATGGGTACATGAAAATAAGCGTCTTGGAGGTCGAGGGTGGCCATGTAATCCCCCGCCGAAAGCAATTGTAGAATTTCTTGAAGTGTTAACATTCGGAAGGATAACTTCTTTAGGTATTTGTTGAGGACGCGAAGGTCGAGAATTGGGCGCCATTCTCCCGACTTTTTTCGAATGAGGAAAAATCTCGAATAAAATCCTGTTCCTCTTTGTGACGGAGGGACCTTTTCGATTGCTCCCTTCCGAATCATCAGATTTGGGAAAAAAGGTCCTTGAGATAAGCAGGAGGTGGTCCTTTGGGAGGAGAGTTGGAGGAATCTTTGTGAACTCCAGAGCATGTCCTCTGGCTACTATATCCAAAACCCACTTGTCTGTAGTAATTCTGGACTAGTTCGAGTAAAAGTGGGATATTCTTCCTCAAATTTTTGAGTGGGGCAACGGCAGAGATGGTGGCAGTTGGCTGACCTCATTGTTTTTTATTGGACTCCAGTCCACGAAAGGATTGCTTCCTTCTTGACTGCGAGTAGGAGTTACCTCGCTGTCCATAAGATTGCTGTCTGTAGGTTTGGAACCTTTGATTAGTTTGGGAGGTTTGATAAGATCGTTGTTGATTATACCCTCCCCTGTTGGAGAAGGATCCACACCCTTTGGCACCAAGAACGGACAACTTACGAAATTGCAGGCTACCAAGAGACCTCGCCGTCTCTATCTTTTTTAATAGCCTGAAGGGCCTCATCAACATGTTGCCCGAACAGAGACTTCCCATCAAACGGCATATCGATAATCTTAGTTTGGACCTCTTGGCGGAAAGATGTTGATTTCAGCCAACCTTGTCTCCTCAATACTGCTGCACCCGCCAATTGTCTAAATCCTGTGGATGCCACATCCACGGCTGCGTCGATGATTTCAGTAGAGGTATATTCTCTGTCAGGCGGAGCAGATATATGTGAAGAGGGGTTCCTGGCCCATCTCTGCGCCGCTTGGGCGATGACAGAGTCAGCTTTCGGCTGGCCGATGAGGCATGCCGGTAAATCACTTGGCGCCTTATATTTTTTGTCCAAACGAGGCAAGACTGCTGGTAGAGAATTTGGTGTCGCCATGATTTTTAATCCTTCCTTCCAGATAAAATCTACAATGGGAATTGTCCTGATCTGCTTTCGCAGTTGGTCCTTAAAATCGTAAAGAAAGCACTCATCTTTCTTTGCCTCCGTAGGGATGAGAAATCTCTTTGTTGCCCTCTCCAAAAGGAGATGAAAACTTTCGATATCCACCGGAGGAGAGTCCACGGGGGCTGGAGCCGACGGTGACGGAGTTTGGATTTGGTATTCGTCCCACTCCGATAGCACTGACTGGTCATCCACCTCTCCCTCTTCCCGGTCATCTGTTGCATTTGCATCATGGGAATGACGAGATGGCAGCGGAGAAGGTGGTCTGGGAGATTGTAAAGAGGTTATAGGAACCCTTGGCATAGGCGTGGATGGAAGAGACTCCGCCGATCCCGATGGAGGAAAACAACGATAATAGTCCTGCAACATATATTGCAAATTGTTAAGCAATTCCAACGGCATTTGTGCTGAGGGAACTGTGACAGGAGTTGGAGCTTGAGGACATGGTTCTTCCTCCAGGTCGTCATCCTGGTATTTTATAAACAGTTCTGATGGACTCCTAGCTGTGCGGAATCTATCATCCTCTCCAGATTAGTCTTCCTCTTCTTCCTCCTCAGAATCTAATAAATGTTCAGGCAGCTTCAATGGTGACAGGGCTTCCAATGAGGAGCCACGACGTTGTAGTAGAGAAGCCGCCGTCGAAGGCAGGACGGATGAAGCAGTAGCCGATGTTGCAGACCAAACTTGTAAATCCGTACAGGAAGACAAAATAGGCGTCGACTGGTGTGCCATCGACGGGACCGTCGACGATGGTGGTGGCGCCAAAAAAGTGAGCGTCGATGAGGAAGCTGTTTGACGAAGAGGCAATTTTCGTCGACGAGAAGTTAGCCGTCAACGAGGCAATCTTTGTCGACTAGGAGGTCGTCGACGACGAGGTAATCTTAGTCGACGACGAATCAGTCTTCGCCGACGAGGCAGCCATCGACGACGCGGCAGTCCTCGTCGATGAGGTGGCCGTCGACAAGGAAGTCTTAGTCGACGAGGTGGCCGTCGATGCAGCAGTCGTCGACAAGATCTTCTTTGTACTTACCGTCGACGAGAGATGTAATCTCCTTCGTCGACGAGATGGGTCTAACAGCCACGGAGACCAGCGTTGACGGAGACGAAGCCGATGTCATGATCATCTTCGGTCTCGGAGACTAGAATGTAACAGTCGACGTAGATGTAGCGTCGACGACAATCGTCGACAACGCCGTAGACGACGGCATTTTCTGCTGAGGGAATTCCTTGTCAGGAAGTCTTTTAGATGTCAGAGACTTTCCTGTCTTTCTCGGGGGCGTAGTAGGCTTAGACTTGGAAGGTGGAGAAGCCTTTTTTGAAGAAGAAAAAGTAGAAGCCAAGCCAGAGCCTTTAGCAGGCTGAACTTTTCTCAACACCTTTGCCCCAGGAGATAAGAGGCTGCACTTTCCACCTTAGATAAAGGGTTATCCTTGTCCTTGATCTTCTGTAGCCACAGAATTAGGTGCCCTTCTCTATCCCTGAGGGTTTTCTGAGGGAAGGTCCTGCAGATCTTACAATCCCTCACCTCATGTTCCGGATAGAGGTAGTAAATACACTTCTTGTGGGGGTCTTCAGAGAACAGCCGGAGCTTCCCACAAGATTCACAAGGCCTAAAGAGAAACCTCTTAGAAGTTGACATCATGAAGATAAGCAAAAATCCAGAAAAAACTGAAGTACTGAGCAGAGCTCAGGGAGACTCCCTTCATACGACGTGCGGTAGAAAATCTGAGAGCCTGAGCCTCTGATGAGAACATTCTGTTGGGTGCTGTCGCCTGATTGGCTACAGTTTGGACTGTACATAATGACTGTGATAGTCATAGGTGTGGAAGTTTTTTCCTTGTAGCTTAGGCTACTTTACTTCCTGGTTTCATGTTACCAAGGTTTTTTGGTTATTATATGCATAATTATTGCTTTTTTATGTACCGTGGGACTCCCACTCCGACGACGGGGAATGATTCAGGCATGTGAATCTATGAAAGACACCCTAAATACTGGAGAATAAAGTATTTTGGACCCATACATGATTCACTTATACTTTGTAATGGAGTTAAACAAAAACGAACTTTAAGAAAGATGGAGAACCTCACTTGTCCTGGATGATACCAACTGGCACACCTCTACTATGGAATTCATGATGGAGAAACAAATATTATATTGTGTGGGAACTTGTGGAGCACATGAAAACTTAACTCAAGAAAAGCATATGGTCAAATGGACAGTTCTATTACTGCATATAAATTTAATGATTCAAATTGCTCAAATATGCTTATTCACTGAAGAATGGAAACATAACTGCTAGTAGGTGTAATTACACAATGTAAAGGCAAAAAAGAAGTACTGGTTGGAATCTTACCAAAGCTACCATCATGCAGAATGTCTCCACCATAAGCTTCTCTAAGTGTGATATCTTCAACTTTGCTCTGATTCAATGCAAAGTGTTCGGCAACATCAATGGCACTAAGAAAATGGAGAAATCATTTAAACTAGTAATGAAATGCAACAAAAATGTTTAGAAAGCGAGAATTTAAGTCTAACCTATATGACTTCCACAATGAAAAAGAAAGTGTTACCTGCAATAAAACAATTATTCAAAAACTCAAAGTCCGTTGGCTTCCTAGCAAACCGATAACTATAGAGAGATGGAAGTAAATGACACATGGTTGCTAACTGTACACAGCTATATACAATTAATTGTAGGCTTGCACTTATGAGAGATGGCATGCTGGCTCATATAAAATCCCACCAGTACCCCATGACTCACATACTTGTTTGTGTGGAACCATGTGGTGTGTAGCATGGTACATGAGCATTGGCAGCTTGGACTCCATGTGCAGGGTCAATCTCATCCTATGGAGAACATAGTAAATGCCTATGCAAGTTGACATTCTTTGAAAACATGTTAACTCATCCTCGGCATCCCCCGGCACGAACACATCAGCCAACACCTACGAAGGGTCCACTTGCTCCCCGTGGAGAAAAGTGTCACCTTCAAGATCCTAACCCATGCCTACAAATGCCTGCACAACACCAGACCCAAATACCTCAACAACAGAATCAAATTCCACGTACCCAAAAGGAAGATCTTCCAACCTCGCACTGGCTGAAACCCAGCGCATTCACAGAGCCAGAGGAGGCGGAAGATCCTTCTCCTACATTGCGGCCAAGGCCTTGAACGAGCTCCAGGCAGACATCAGACGCGTCCCTTCTCTGAACACCTTCAGGAAGACTCAAGACCTGGGTCTTCGGCTAAAAAGATCTGCTGACACCCCCCTCCAGCGACATGAGACCCTCACAGGTGAGTAGCACGATTTACAATACCATGATTGCTTGTTTCATTCTGCTGTTACTGGAGTGTTGAGCCAGAAGTCTAGATGTTTGGGTGGTGCGTTGAATAGGCCTCTATATTCTGCTTAGTCACAATTTGTCCAAAAAATAGCCTTTTGGCTCTCATAACCCAACTGACCACTCCAATTACCTGTGCTAGTTACAACTCAGAAGACTGATTAATATCGAGCAAATTTGCACTAAGGATAATTAACAATGTATTGATCATTATATGTAAGCCTTTTTCTGCAGCTTTACAAAAATCCAGCATTGGATGGGAAATTCCAAAAACATTGTACAAAATGTAGAATGGAAGAGTGGCTTAAAGGTAGGAAGCTTGTGCTTTGGTTGTCCTGGCTTCCTGCAAGCGACACTCCTCCCTCAATGTAGCATAACTACTGGACCTCTTATCCATTGACTCTGTACTTCATCTGGGATCGGAAAGAGACACAGAGTACCACTCAAGATACAAGTTTGCCAGTCACATGACTACTTCTTTTCATCCCCCCGCCTTAAGACCAGGAGCAAGTCTAGCACTGGCAAAACCCTGCTGTTGTCAGTAGGAAGCCACAAAAAGCTATAAAGAAAGAAGCAGGTCACTGATCAGGTAGATCGAGAAGCAAGGTCCAGCAAACTGAAGCTTGCATAAAAGGTCCATTCAAAAGACATGAGCCGCACAATAAAGAACTTGCTACTTACCTGTAACTCCCGTTCTCCAGTATCTTTATTTTCATAGATTCACATGCTTGAATCATTCCCTGAAGTGGGAGTTTCAAGGTTCCATCGTAAAGCAGTATGTGTCAGTAATGGAGACTATAATTGTAGGAGAGTAGGGTCTGCTTTCTATGTTCACCCCCACTTTTTGCTTTTGCTTTACTGGTTTTCGACTTAGATGTGGCTGTGGGCCTGCTAATCAGACCCACAGCCCTGCTGTTCTCTCTCTAAATTAATACTATGTACTTTAGGTGCATAACCCGTTTGGATAGGATCACCTTATTGGCCCCTGTACAGTGTACCCTAGGTACCCAGGGCATAGGTGTACCCTAGGCCTACCAGGGGCTGCAGCATGTATTATGCCACCCCTGGCCTGGCCTTCCATTTTGACACAACTGGCTGATCACTCAGCTGGGGCAAGGTCGTGTAATCACCCCTTGCTTAGGTGTAGTATTCCTATACCTAACTTACATATAGACACATGTGTACCTATCAGTCACTCCTATGGCAGGCCTTGACAATCCTGGAGGCAGAGTGCTTGGTAACATGTGAGATGGTGCTCTAGCATGAGCTGAGCCTGTCTGCAGCTTTCGGAACCTTGTCCTTATAGCTGTTCTATGATATAGCCTACCATATACTCTTAAAGTGCCTTATAATCTTAGACGGTTATGGTAACTATGGTTTGGCTTTATCGAAACATGTCGTGTAAGGTGTCTAACACTGTGGAATAATACCCCCATGCCATTTCTGGACATGAGAATATTATTCCCCCCTTCTAGAGGGAAAGACATGTTAAAATCATACTTCAACTGTTAGCCTCTGACCAAAGCCTCAGCATCACAAAATGGATGCTGCTGCCACGACACAAGTCTGACCTCCTGCAGCTGGGAGTGATCCCAGCCAGGGAGGCCTGGACAATAGGTTTCCTGCTCGGGGAGGTGCTAGCACCTCCCCAGACAGCCTTTAGTGTATTGGGGCAGGGTGGGCTGAAAGGAATGAGACATGCCTGGGGCACACAAGGTGTTCCTTGCATAGTCCAGTTCAAACCGGCGCTGGGGCACTCCAGCCCCAGCTCTGGCGCGAAACTGGATAAAGGGAAGTGGGTGTAACCACCCCCTCCCAGGTCCCACCCATAAGGCGTGACCTAGCAGGTATCCCAGCCCCCCAGATTAGTATAAGAGTGGGAGTTGGGCCTCAAGACTTTAGATTATCCTGAAACTTCAAAACTGTACTATTGCTATTGACTTTTACGCATTACGCATGAGTGTTTCCACTCTGCACACGAATCCCGTGGGCCTCCCACTTCCTAACTAACGCTAGTGTAGTGTAGCCCCAGCGATTCCCTAGGCCTAGGCCTATTCTATTTCCGTGACAGTGGTTCTTATACCACTTACTTAGTATATGGTTTGCGTGGCCCCTAGGGCCTAACTGTATTACTTACCTGTGTGACTTAATGTATGCATAAATAAGACTGTGTTGTACTTACCTCTAATCTCATAAAGAGTGCTGAGGGTTTGCTTAGAATAAATACACTTTATTTTATATATATCTGTTGTGGTGTCCTTTCATTTGGTATTCAAGGGATTATATATGGTATCACAGCTGGCTTCACATGCCATTCAGAGTTTAGCCTAAGACTGCTCTTGTCCATGCTACCACTAGGATAGCTGGTCTATAAGGTTGACTTTACAACCAATCACCATAAGGGTATTTGGACTGATATAAGGTGTACACTATAACTAGTGACATCATACATCAGGCCAACTTCTCACAATAATGCAATGCAAAGTCAGCTTAATATCCTGTCTGTCTAAAATAAACTTGAACAATGACCAATCAGGCGACAGCACCCTTAGAACACTCCCAAGCGAGGCGTTTTAGGAAGGTAGGATCCTTCTAGCCCCCCATGTTTTACTGGTGTCAGTATGTTTTTTTGACTAGTGGAAGATAGAAGGTTGAAGAGTCAACCCACCCGTGGATAGCCCAGGAACCAGGATACCTACACCAGGAAAGCCGGGTACACAGGTGCGAAGGGACGTCGTAGCCTTCAGAAAAGATGTCGCTGGTGAAGACTGTGCAAGAGTCCGGTGGAATTCAAGGGTGGAGTCCTGAAGAGAAGAGCCTGCAAGCAGAGGGGACAGAGTCTTATGCCACTTGGAGGTGACCAGGAGGCACTGAAGAGCAATGACCACCGATGTCAGAAGATGCAGGAGTGGTGACGGTGACCTTGTCACTGCAGCTGCGGGGACCAGGTGTCGCTGAGGAAGACCAGAAGCCGCTCACGAGCTGTCCCATGTCAGAAGTCAAGAACCAGTTGGTCGGTGTTCGGCGGGAGCATCAACAAGCCTTGGCAGCAGTAACAGACATGGTAAACTATGATGGAGCAACGTTGGGACCAGCAAGGGTGAGATCAAGATTATGCAGAGCTGAGTCTGTTGGCGTTTGATGATTGGAAAAGAAAGTTTTTAGCATAACTGGTTGGTTGAGAGGAAAATCTGTAAGAACCTTCGGTATGAATTTAGGTTTAGTACGGAGAATTACCATGCTATCTTTAAATTGCAGTAAAGGTTCCTTAACAGTGAATGCTTAAGAGTTTGCTCACTCGTCTAGCAGAAGTGAGAGCAAGCAGCAGCGGCACCTTCCAAGTAAGGAACTTTAGTTCAGCCTTGTGGATAGGTTCAAATGGCTTTTTTTTTTACCAATTGGGATAGTATAGTATTAAGCTGCCATGCAGGTGGTGGCGACTATTAAAGGATATACTCTGAATAGTCCTTTGAGATACTGAACAATTAATCTGCAAGACCACAAGAAAGGAGATCCTCATGGTTAGTCTTTACCTCGAAATTGCAGCTAAATGCACTTTAAAAAGAGGAATGGACCAGACTAAATTTGCATAGAGATAGAAAATGGAAGCAATGTGATAGGATGTACATTAGAATTCTTGCACCATAAACAAAACTGTTTACATTTGAGGTGATACGTTTTGTTTTTAGAGTCAGTTCGGGCCTTCTCAAGGATATTCTTACAGTCCTCAGGAATACCTAGGTGCTCGAGCTCATGGTGTTCAGGAGTCAGGCTGATAAATGCAGAGAAATCGGGTCTTGATGAAGGATCTGCATGTTGTTCATTTACTGAATGTGGTTGTCCTCAAACAACATGAGGAGCTCTGTAAACCAGTGTTGTCTGGGCCATTGTGGAGCAATGAGTATCAACAGCCATGGTTCCCTTTTCATTTTCCTAAGACGCCTGGGAATAAGAGGGATCGGGGGAAAGCATAGGCATAAATCTTGGACCATCTTATCAAAAAAGCATTCACCCAGGACCTTTTTTGAGGGTACCAGGTGACGTAAAGCTGATATTTCTTGTTCTCTTGAAATGCAAAAAGATTGAGTTTGGGCTTGCCGCATCGTTGGAAACTAACATCCAGAGTAAATTGGTTTAGTTCCCATTCGTGACAACTCTGGCCTGTTCTGCTCAAGCTGTCCGCCAGACAGTTTTTTACTCCTGGTTGGTGTTCTGCTCCTATGGTCACTTGATGTTGTAGGGCCCACTGTCAGATAGTTTTAGCTTCCTGAAACAGAACTTTGGATCTTGTACCACCTTGTTTGTGGAGGTAATGTATACTTGTCATGCTGTCTGTACCTATTTTTTTATTTTTATAACATTTGTAAAGCGCTGCTGTTACCCGAGGGTGTCCTGGCGCTGTGTAAAATACAACAAAGAGACTCAGCAACAAACAGGAAAGATTATTCTGCAAATAGCCACGTTTTTAAGGCTTTACGAAAAGCCAAGAGATTAGTGAGCTCTCTTACATGTAAAGGGAGCTTATTCCATGCTTTGGCTGCGTTCACTACAAAGTTTCTGCCCCCCCAGGAGACTTTTTTTGCACGAGGAACACAGACTAGTTTTGCGGCACCTGACCTAAGCGTTCGGGCAGGAATATACCATACTAATCGCTCTTTTAAGTATGCTGAACCTGTTCCGTGGACCGCTTTATACATCAAACATAAAGCCTTAATTTGGGTGCATTTTCTTATAGGGAGCCAATGAAGCCTCCCTATCTCCTTTGAGACTGAGGCATACTTGGGGATGCCTGATATAAGCCTAGCAGCGCCATTCTGCAATAATTGCAGTCTATTCATTATTCCTTCCTGGATATTGAGATTTAGACCATTGCAGTAATCCAACCTGGACATAGTAAGTGTCGTAACTACTGTTTGATGGCACTCTATAGGCAGAAATGGAAGAACTTAAGGCAAAAGAAGTGGCAGCGGACACTGCATTTACTTGATCACTTGATCACTAAAACTGAGCTTGTGATCCACCCAAACTCCTAGATTTTTTACCTTTTTCCTGTTGTTAGGAAGTTGGCCCATAGAGTCCGGCCACCATTCCGGGGTCCAAAACGAAGTGGCATTACCAAAGCAGACCACCTCCGTTTTATTAGAATTCAATTTCAAACAGTTTGTCCATCCATTTCCCCACCGCACTCATACAGTCCTTAAAACACGATGCCGTCTTTTGCCATTCATATGTTTGTAAAGACACCACAATTTGTGTATCATCGGCATATGAAGTCAGGCTAAACCCAAAAGACTGAATGAGTGGTGCCAGGGAAGAAACGGACATTAAACAGAGTGGGGCTTAGCGAGGACCCCTGTGGAACCCCACAAGGTAGAGAAAAGGATTCTGAAGAGAATTCCCCAAGTGATACTAACTGACTTCGGTTAGTGAGGAAGGACTTCAGTAGGTTCCATGCGGGTCCCTGAACTCTGATGTCCTGCAGCCGGTCCATCAACAAATCGTGATGGACCATTTCAAAAGCTGCAGAGAGATCCAGCATGATGAGAACGGCTTTATCTCCATTATCTAAAATGGCTCGGATCTCTTCGATAGATTTAAGAAGAGCCGATTCCGTGCTATGGCCTCCTCTGAATCAGTGTTGAGTGGGGTGCAGAGCTTGTGCCGCCTCCAAATACAAACTGAGTTAAGTGTTAAGATTTTTTTTCCACAATTTTGGCCGGCAATGACAGTCTAGAAATGGGCCTGAAATTGTTAGGGTCTTTTATATGCAGATTTGTTTTTTTTTTTAGGAGAGGCAGAATAGAGTTTTTTTTCCATTCTTTGGGAAAATATCCCTCCTTCTATATTGCATTCAAAATGGGCGTGAGAGCTTGTGAGATTGGTTCTATTGCTAATTTAGCTATAGATATCGGGTAAGGATCTGAGGGGGATCCTGATTTGATCCCAGTCATAATGTTAATGGTTTCATTAATAGAAAGTTCCTGAAATTGATCTAGACAAGCTTTCTTGGCTACTATGAGGTCCTTCCAGTTATTCATAGTTATCTCAGATATCGCCTGGGAAAAGGCAGAAAAAATAACATTCACCTTCTCATAAAAGAAGTTGGCGAGTTTGTCACGGAGTCCCTTGCTAGGCGTAATAGTAATGGCTCCTGGATTGGCCAGATTAGTAACTGTGTTGAAGAGTTCTCTAGCTGAGTTTGTAGCTTTTCTAACTTTCAGGGCAAAATAAGCCGCCTTGGCGCAGTGGATCAGCTTTTTATATTTAGCTAGTCCACATTTATACTCCTCTTTATCACAGTCTAGGTAATTTCTTCGCCATATTCTCTCCTGATGCTTACAAATTAGATTTTGATCTCTCAGCTCCTGAGAGTACCAGGGCGCGGAAGGTGTTTGTCTTGTGACCTGGTGCCTTTTAATTGGAGCTAGTTTTTGACCTGCCGCCTCTAACCAAGATGAATAACATCTTGTGGCCTCATCCAGATTATCTGGAGGCGGGACTAAGGTATCATTGAGGACCTCGATGAGGTCCCCAGCTGATACCCTGTTCCAGGATCTAAGCATTAATTCTCTTTTCATCGGTTTGTGAGCTGATTGCACAGGAATGGCTAGATTAAAAAGAACCGCTTTATGATCCGACCAGATTAGGGGTAAAATAGACAAAACCTGTAGTTGCAAATTATTTGTAAAAATACCATCTAGTGTGTGTCCAGCCTGATGGGTTGGACCGAACACCAATTGCCTTAAATTATTACCCTTCATAAGATCTAATAATTTGGCTGTTATCATTATCTAGGAAATCTTCCAAATAAAAATTAAAATCTCCTAAAACCGTATAGGAGCTAGTGATACTACTACTCTTCACAAATTTTCCCGCCTGAGAGCAAAAACGACTTCTTGGGCCCGGTGGTCTATAAATCAGGGCACCTTGAAAGGTGTAGTTTGGGGAAAGGTGAAAGGAGAAGTCCAATACTTTGCAGCCTTCTACCTCCCCTGGCTTAAAAATGGCCGCCAAGGAAGAGTGATATATGATCGCTAGCCCACCTCCTCTTCCAGTGGACCTTCTCAGGATATGACAGACATAGTTGGGAGGCGTAGCTTTGACTAGATCTGGACCCGAAGCATTATCTGTCCATGATTCTGTAATAAAAGCGATTTGTACGCCTTCATCCTCTGTAGTGAGTTCTTCCTGAATACGCACATACATTGTTAAGTTAGCATAACCACGTTAGATGTTAGAATGCCATCTTTCTGCTTTTGCACACGACACTGCGTTTACATGTTATTTCTTAAATAAACTGCTGACTCGAGACTTGCCTCACACGAGAGCAATCTGTTGTTACCATCCCAAGCTCTGCGCAGCGACCTTGGTCTGTACATGGTGTGACAAACAGTCTGGAATATTACACAATGCATGTTTTTCACTCTAGGTTGATCGACCCACTATTTAGCCATAACACACGCGCAGCTGCACATACCTGAAAGTTGGTGCTTTTAATATCACAGACATCATGTTTATTATGCAGACCGAAGACGAGCCTTCCTGCGAGAAGTCTCCTGATGCTCCTGTGATGTGATTTCACTAAGCTGATCTTTGAGGTATGGGGTCCCCTATTCAAGCCTAAGAGACCTTCTATTAGAATAATAATAATATTAGCTTCTTAGTCAAGGGAAGGTGGTAGTATCCACTGTCATTATAATATGATCACCCCTTTTATATTCTATGGTATTGTAACTATGTTGCTGGTTTTGATATTAATCATTTGTCTGCTTGTATTAGCCAAAGTACTGCATCTTAGGACACGTGGTCTATAAAAATAAACCCCTTTTATGTACAACGTGTCTCTATTGATTATTGTTGTGGACTGATGTGAGAATAATATACGAACAGGTATTTCCGATTCCCACCATTCCTGAGAGTACACTAAGTAGCTTGTTCTGGGTTGTCTATTCATTGGGATCTCTGAGCTAAATCTTGGATAACGAATGGGACACTTATGCTAGCCGGATACTGGGTTCTGGGTTCTGAGGTGAGTTTCTGGTACACCACAATTCACTGAGGTCCTGGGGTTCTAAGCATAGTTCTGTGTATAAGCAGAATCCCTGCAACATGGCGCACCTAACGTTTGGTCTATGAGTTGAAACGCCTTAGTAGTGCTTACATTTAGTCCACAGCACCCTCATTCTTGTTTCCGGATAACAAGTCTGACGGATTTTAAACCTACCTAGTTCTATTGATATAGGTTCCTTCAAGCTTGATTATTAAAAAGGTTATTGAACCCTTGTGCTACTGAATACTTGAAGTGTAGCTTGTCCTAATGGCGATAAATATTGCGGCGCATAGTCGTGCGGCACTGAAACGTCATTTGACGCAGTATGGAGTGCCGGACGCGGGCATGGACGTCATCTTTGTGGTGGGAGCCGATGCGGCTCATCCCTTTGAGTTATTCTACTCTTGGGTGACGATTCCGGCAGTCAGTGGAAATGATAATACATTTCATTCATACACTGCCTCTGCAGTGCCTGCTGCCTATGCACCGTATAGGACACAGGAGATACCAATATCTGCTTGGCAACATCAGATTTGGTTTAATGGCGCCCTCCCCCATGTGGTTATACCGCCGAGAATGGGCCCTTTATCAATTGCGGGGGCCACTTGGCCGGTACTAGCCGGATTTACGCCTCATCCCCGTTACCTCACGGTGACGGTGGATGAACTGCGTGTACTACACACTGCCCTTATAACAGTATATAGGGCGTTAGTGCAGTATGTGTCGCGCACTGTACAGGCGGGGGCGCCTGTTGGTGCGGGACAACCTGGTGATCGTCACGCGGTGGTCATTAGTCCTGTTATGGTTAATTCTGTTGTAGGCAAGCGCCCCCTCACGAGGGATGATTATCCCTTTTGGCTTGCTGAAAAATTTGACCAAATAGAAGCGGTTTATCCGCATACAACTCCTGTGGAGAAACACAGGATCCTCACCATTAGTTTGCCTAAAGACTTAGTTCCCCACATGGATGATTGTGTTTCTTGGGGTAAGGTTTTTGCTGCAACGTACGTGCAGTGCTTTGGCACTCCGTCTATGTTGCAGCTGCCCTCCGTTATCAAACGTGTTCAAGAGGACCATGGAGCGGAGTCTGCGATAGAATTAGGGATGCGGCTCCTCGGAGATTTTGGCCTGGTGGCTACCATGATAATGGGAAACCTTAAGGGTGATGCGTTGCACTTTCAGGTTCGTAATGAACTGAAGAAAGTTGCTGAAGAGGACAAACCGCAGGAATTTGCAAAAATAATTTCAGAAGCATATCGTGATTTGGGTCGTAGCTCTTTAGGAGTTAAGCCTGTGATCAAAAATCCCGATTCTAAGCAGCAGGGTAAGGCAGGAACTTCTGGTAAGGATGAACGACCCATTTTTCCACAACAAAAGTGGCAGTTTAAACAACAGGGCAAGCAGCAGCAGAAACAGGGCTCTCGGCCTGCCTCTCCCGTACAGTCAAGTAGTGAACGCACTTATGATCTGCGAGATCGTGCTACTATTAAGTCTCCTGATAGATTTCAGGTTTCTGAACCGCGTTCTCCTCGTTCTTCACAGGAAACATCGGCTACACAGTCTGGTGGCGGAGGCGGTGGCAAAGGTCGGGGTGCTCCACAACAGCGTGACCAACCCCGACAGACTGAGGGTAAAGGCAAGCAGGACGAGTTTGCTCGACAAAGACCCCCGTTTCAGAAGAAGAAAGTGGCGGCTCTGACGGCAAAATATGCCTCAGATAGTGCGGACACAGCTTCAGAACCGGACATGGGCGCTGACGCTCCTAGACAGCGCGGCGGAAATTACCATAGTCCGTCAAGCTCTGCGTCCATTTCTGGCGGCGACAGCAACTGATGTTTTGGTTACTGTTGAAACAGCTGACACCAGAGTGGCTCCCCCTGATAGACTTTATGAAATAGTCTTATTAATTGAGGGTGACATACAACGTACCATAAAAGGGATTTTTTGGGATAATCTGACCACCACCTATGATATCCTCCTAGCGGAGGCAGATTGGCCCCCAGCCTTCATTTTGGAAGCTCCTAGAGGGGAGGAGAAAATCCTCCCGTCCTTTGCGCACACGGTGCCTAAGGAACAAGCTGAAATGTACGCTGGTGAGTGGGCGCTGGCGCTTGCGCCAGCGGTATATCGTACTCAAGTGGGTTGGGACCGGTTGTCCCCCTGCCATGAGATTCCATTACGGTCTATGCCCCAGCCTCAGCCCCAATATCCCATGCGTCGTGAAGCTAGACCCCACGTCGCGGCGATCCTTGAACAATTGGAATATCAGGGTGTTATTGAAACTTGTGTGTCCCCTATGAATAACCCTTTATTCACTGTAACGAAGCCTGACGGCTCGTACCGTTTAGTTTTGGATTACCGGCACCTAAACTCCCATTGCCGGACCTGCGCGGTACAAAATACACATAGCTCGGCTTTAGTCGACAGTCTCGTGCGTAAGAGGTTTAAAACGACACTTGATATTTCCAATGGCTTCTTTAGCCATAACCTGTCCACACTGAGTAGCCAGTGGACAGTGTTTACTTCGGGCGGAAAACAAAAACAGTTTACGAGATTAGCCATGGGCTACAAAAATAGCCCTGGCGTCTTTTCCGCTCGCGTGGTTTCTCTCTTAGAAAGAATAGACCCCGAAGCGTACTCCTATGTTGACGATATCTACCTCACGGATGATGAGCTGTTGCCGCATCTGTCTCGAGTCGACAATATTGTAGTGAGTTTTGCTGACTATGGCTACAAATTCAATTTTGCGAAGTCACACATCGCGGAATATACAGTGTTGTTTTTGGGCTACGAGCTCAATAATGAAGGAAAGGGGTTAGCTCCCCACTTTCTGGAAAAGTGCGCATGCTTGAGTGCGCCAACGACGCTAAAGAAATTACAATCTCTGCTGGGCTTTCTGAATTTCGGCCGTACGTACATTCCTGATTATGCCCAGCGTATCAAGCCGCTTTACGCCTTGGTACAACCCACATTTTCGAAGTCTAGCTGGCAGCTGGAACATTCTAAAATTTTACAGTCTTTACAGGCTGATCTTCTTGCTTCACAATATTTGCTGACACGTGATAACCGCACTAACCTGGTGATAAGAATAGTGCCAGGCGCCGTGGGTTTCACGTATTTGACGTTTAATGAGGGCGATACAGTCCCCATTGCGTACAAATCCCACTTGTACACCTCTGCTGAATTACGTTTTTCTGCGGTCGAGAAGGTTCTGACGGCTGTACAGATGGCGATCCTTAAGGAACGCGCACTGTCGCATGGGAAACAGATTCTGGTTGTAACACCCTATCCTGCCTTAGAGGCAGTGACAAAGGCAAGTGTACCAAATTCTAAAGCTTTGCATCCTCGGTGGATACAATGGGCCACAACACTGACGTCGCCAGACGTCACTTACATCTTTGATGCCTCATTACAGACTCAAGAGTTCTTGCAGTATGAATTCGTTCATCCGGCACCTCTGTCTTTGCGCCCGCTCGAAGAATACCATTGTGTCATATACACTGACGGGTCTGCGCAGCCCGCGATTGGATCGAAGCACGCTTATTCAGCGGCTTGCGCAATTGTCGTAGGTACATTCGTAAATGGTGAATTCCAATCTGATGCAGTGCATACGCAGTCATTGGGTGATTGTACCGCGCAATTGGCGGAGCTTCGGGCTCTGGTGCTTGCACTGGAGTTTGCTGATCCCCGAGTCACTACTCTTATAGTGAGTGATTCCTTCTACTGTGTCCAGTCCTACAATGACAATTTACACTTCTGGTCTCAGAATGACTATCGAGACACAAAAGGTGGCACAATTAAGCATAAAACGCTTTGGGTTCGAGTGGCAGACTTTAAAGACCGTCTCCCTCTCGTGAATGTTATTCACACTCTTGGTCACCAGCGACTTGGTGTCCATGCTGTCGGCAACAGCTTGGCTGACGAGGCAGCAAAAACAGCAGTGGCTACATACTTAGTGGCAGCAGTTACCAGATCAAAAAGTAAGATTGATGATGACATCTTGGCAGCTATTGCTGCTACAGAAAAGGGAGGCGATTACCCGAAGGGTTTTCCTTCTCGTTGCATTTACCATTTAAGTCCTGATAATGTCCCATTAGTGAGGATTAACGACGTTGGTGACAGAATTATTCCCAACGCGGACTGCAGGCCAGCACTGATCTTGGCTGCACATGAGGGGTTGGCGTCTGCCCACGCCGGTGTGTCAGCTACAATATCTCTGCTACAACAACGTTACTGGTGGTTTGGTTTATATAAACAAGCGCGTGCTTATGTTCTTGATTGTGACATTTGCCAACAGATTAAACCTTCTACTGTTGCGCGGCCACCACAGACACAGCTGTACATCTCTAATAAGCCATTTGGTTGTGTTTATTTAGATCACTGCGGTCCTTTTTCCTCTGATACTGCGTACAAGTACATCTTGGTTGCAGTGGATTCGTGCACACGTTTTCTATGGGTATGGCCACAAAGGAGTGCTGACTCGCGGACTGTCATCAGGGATTTGCGTGTCTTTGTGGGAACTTTTGCGTGTGGTACCTTCCATTCTGATCAGGGCCCTGCGTTCGCCTCTAAGGCTTACAAGGAGGCTATGAGAAATTTGGGGGTCCTAGTCAAATTTTCGTCCCCCTACCGACCTGAGGGTAATAGTGTGGTGGAGCGAATGAACCGTGACTTAAAGCAATCATTGACAGCACGTGTTTTAGGCACAGGCCGGAACTGGCTAGCCCATTTGTATAACGTCCAACGTGCACTTAATAATCTCCCTAGAAGGTCTCTGGGTGGGCGGACCCCGTACATGATGCTCTTCGGAATCAGAATGTTTGTCCCAGACCTTGATGGTCTAGACATGGCGGCGTCGACCGCACCCTTTGACGTAGATGATCACTGTGCTGTTTTACAGACTCTACAAGAAGCCAGAGACACTCTTTCGAAGGAACATTTGCCCTCCACATCTGAAGCTGAAGTTCAGATTCCGGTAGTCGGCTGGCTACCCCGAGTTGGTGATCTGGTCCGTGAGAAGGTGGAGAACAAGAAGGAGTTCGGCCCCTCTTATCGTGCACCAGTTCCAGTGCTTGGAGTGCAGGGTACAAGAACAGTCATTTTACCTCCACTTCCTGGTCGCAAAGAAAACAGGTACATCTCTATTGACAATGTCAAACTTCAGCGAGTGGCCGATACTTCTTAGTGTGACTCCAGCAGTTTCATGCCAGACGATGCAAAGAAATTCAATGTTAACTCTTGCTTCTAACACCTTGCCTGAGGTTGCCATCGAGATGCAATCTGTTACTGATCCCTTGTTAATACCATCGGCTGGTGGTTTGCCCGAAGAGACTGAGTACGCTTATCCTACACGTGGTCCCTCACCTGTTTTACAATCTACAGCACTTGGCCAGTCCCGTTTCTCCTTTGACACTAACTCATTACCCTCAAGCCCCCCATCAAACATTGCTGTTTTTTTCAGCTGGTTTAAGAGACATTTTTTGATTGCCCCTTGGACATACATCTGGTTGATACTTTTCACTATTTTTTTGTTTATGTCAATTGGATTTATAATAGTTTTTTTCCGTCTTGTGGATGGCCACTATCTGAGTGAGAGATCGACAATTAGACTTATCAATGGAACTTTGGCCCCCCACTCCTCGTCCCACATCATGAAGAGGGACCAGACTTCTGTGAATATTACTGCCTGGCCCGTCTTGGATGGAATCGCATGGGATGCTGTTAAATTCCAAATTCATGGGCCTACAGAGGTCATTAATGTACCTAATGTATTTCGAGTTTCTTTGGGTGATGTGGTTAGGCAGAACATACGTTCTGATGATTGGGATGTACACGCCATTGAATCACTGTTTTCTGATTTGAAATATTATGCCGCTTTTGATGCTGAAGATTTATATGAAAATGCGGCTAATTATGCGGAACAGTATTGTTTTCAACATTATGGCAATCATTTCCTGCATAAAGCAAATACATTTAGAAATTTTGTAAATTTTACCCAATGGGAGCACTGTCCTACTCCCGAGTTCGGAAGTTCACAAACACTAGTTAACAAGTATTCTTATTTTACTGATTTCAGTGTTTCCGACCCGGCAGCGTTTTATTTTAAGGTGCTGCCTGAGTCTGCCGCAAAGGTTAGACTGACACACACAAAGCTACTTTATTCTAAGTCCTTTATGGACGAGTTGTCAATCAAAGGTTATGATGTATGGAAGGCTACTATTGATCTAAAGTCGGTTTGGGGTTCCAAGCCGTGGCAGGTACAGGGTACAGAGGCTTTGCATCGTGCTTGTCTTATACCAAATCATATTTTATTTTTAAATTCATCCATCTTCCAAACCACCTGTTTTGGATTGGCTACTTCTAAACAATTAAAGACACCTTCTGTGCCGGATTTGGGCGCTTATCCCAATTGGGATAACCACACAGATCTATCCCTTACTGCTTTGCAATCCTTAGTTTCAAATACATCTTTCAACATTTCGAAATTTCATGGTGAGGGTTGGTTAGTTTGGCAAAGCAGTTCAGACGCCTGTCAACGTCGCTTTTTGGGACTGAAGCCGGGGTATACTCAGGAACGCGTAGATCCTCGGTTTGAGTCGTCTCATACTGTAACTACATACTCTGTGGGCAAGTTATGCCAATCTTGGCTGCGACATTCCACCTTGGCGTCTGTCAAAGTTCATTTATCACAATTACATGACAAAATAGATTTGAATGATTTTGTTAAGGGTCCTGTGGGTAGCAGAACAAAAAGGTGGGCGTATGCTATTTACAACGAAGTCTGGAAGTTGTCGCAGATTGAGGCAGCTTCCAGGTTGAGAGCTATTGACCAAGCAAACATGGAGAAGGTTTTAGCTGTTATCGATAATAGCATTAGCACTCTCTCTTCTAGGATTTATACATTAGATAATATTGTTTCTTCTGTGGTTGATATTGTGCATGATGATATGTCTGTGTTATATCATGGTCAAAACCAGTTGCGTTCTGTTATGCAGTTTGCATGGACATTGCAGACGTTAAAGGCGGGGAGAGTCCCTTGGGACTATCTTAACACTACATCGTTATTTCTTCCCTTTAACCTTACTGACAAGCAGCGATTTATGTCCATGAAGGATGCTACATATTCATTGTTACATATTGAAAAATTAGAACCATTGCCTTTTTCTGTAGCGGAGATCAATTCAGCTACGTGGTTAGTCCACGGATTGATAACTCTCCCTTTCGCGCTTTTTAAGTTCACTTCTTGTATGAAACATTATGCTTTGGGTAGATATGAACCGCTGGGCACCGCTTTCATACATGAGGTTTGGTCCCTCCCCTTTACGTATAGATGTACTAGGGACGGAACTGAGGTTTATTTGAAAGGCGAGGAATGTACCACGACACCAGACCATTCCTTGGTATGTAGGCACATTCAATTACACGGCGCATGCAATGTACAAGCCCCGAACTTAGCCTGCGTCCTACGAGGTATCCCAGTGCCTGCGATTACGCCTTCTTTCACGTTGCTTGCAAATGGTAGTTATTTAATTTTGAATAATGAAGCTTGCTGCGGGATGTTAGTGGGAATCCCGTACATAGTAACTGTCTCGCAGAAAGTTGTCTGCTGCAATAATGTTCTCTTTCCACCCCCGCATGGGCAGCTGGATGTTTCAATCTGGCCTTCGATTCCAACCTTGAAAGCGGAGTTCAACAAGTTGAGCAGAATAAGAGCTTTATTGTCCCAAAAAGAGGTGCCATTGACTTCCTCTCGTGAAACATTTGTCCTTCACGTTGCTAATACGCGCACTGAGGTACAGGCGCTTCTGAATACTGACCTCCCCCTACATTTCGGCACTTTGATCCAAACTATTTTTAATGCCTCGTCCACGACCGGCCTGGCTCATTTTTTTAAACTTGTGGGCTCGGGTCTCGTGACCTCTTTCAAAACTATTTTTGGTGTGATTCCGGCATTTTTTCATTCACTTTTCTCAAGCATCTTTGGAGGTGTTCCGCTGCTTCTGGCGCTGGTGGCAGGTGTGCTGCTTTTACTTTTCATACTACGGAATGGATGCTCCTTCTGTGCCACACGAGCGCCTGTCCCACCTGCATCTTCTTCGTGATAGGATGCTTGACTTTTATGGAACTCTGCCGTTGGCGACCTTAAGCCTGGCATATGGATTATCCTTCAGGTATTCCTACTTCACCTGCGTGCAGCCTGTATTTCACTGCCTGGATTGTCCCTTTGAATGGCCTTTGGATTTGTGCTTGACCAACCTGGTGTCTCCGGTGCCGGATTTCGATCGACTGATGAGGCCCTTAGTGTCTCACGAGTTGGCCTGTTCTGGTGTCCGGATTATGGCCTGTGGTGCGGCGCATGGTATCCTGGGTAATTGGGACATCTCAACAGCTGCCTACAACTTCTTGGCTATGAGCTATTTGGAGGAACATTCCGGGTGCCCTCTGATCGTGCTAGAGGCTCCGATGGTTGAAGAACACGTATGTTCCTTTTCGTTGATGGATTGGATGGCTGAGACTTTCAGTGGACCTGCAAACGATTTTTTGTTGGAAGCAGTGGCCACATATGCTGCCTATACATTCATGGATTAACTGGACAGTTGTCCTTTGCGCCTGTGCTACTGGACAGCACTCTAGCGCAACATTTCTTCTTTTCTTTCTCTTTTTTTTCCCGATGGTCGTTTTGAGTTTTTTTTTTCACTTCCTTATTTTTTTCTTTCAAAAAAACCCTGGTTTATATTTTTTGTAGTTTCGGACTTTGGCGCATTCTGAAACTCTGCATTGGTTACGCCTTGTTCTGCTCTGACGAAACTGAACTCTGCGTTCTCTCTTTTCTTGCCTATTCAATAGTGCTTCGATCAAGGGGGCGTGTAGTGAGTTCTTCCTGAATACGCACATACATTGTTAAGTTAGCATAACCACGTTAGATGTTAGAATGCCATCTTTCTGCTTTTGCACACGACACTGCGTTTACATGTTATTTCTTAAATAAACTGCTGACTCGAGACTTGCCTCACACGAGAGCAATCTGTTGTTACCATCCCAAGCTCTGCGCAGCGACCTTGGTCTGTACATGGTGTGACAAACAGTCTGGAATATTACACAATGCATGTTTTTCACTCTAGGTTGATCGACCCACTATTTAGCCATAACACACGCGCAGCTGCACATACCTGAAAGTTGGTGCTTTTAATATCACAGACATCATGTTTATTATGCAGACCGAAGACGAGCCTTCCTGCGAGAAGTCTCCTGATGCTCCTGTGATGTGATTTCACTAAGCTGATCTTTGAGGTATGGGGTCCCCTATTCAAGCCTAAGAGACCTTCTATTAGAATAATAATATTAGCTTCTTAGTCAAGGGAAGGTGGTAGTATCCACTGTCATTATAATATGATCACCCCTTTTATATTCTATGGTATTGTAACTATGTTGCTGGTTTTGATATTAATCATTTGTCTGCTTGTATTAGCCAAAGTACTGCATCTTAGGACACGTGGTCTATAAAAATAAACCCCTTTTATGTACAACGTGTCTCTGTTGATTATTGTTGTGGACTGATGTGAGAATAATATACGAACAGGTATTTCCGATTCCCACCATTCCTGAGAGTACACTAAGTAGCTTGTTCTGGGTTGTCTATTCATTGGGATCTCTGAGCTAAATCTTGGATAACGAATGGGACACTTATGCTAGCCGGATACTGGGTTCTGGGTTCTGAGGTGAGTTTCTGGTACACCACAATTCACTGAGGTCCTGGGGTTCTAAGCATAGTTCTGTGTATAAGCAGAATCCCTGCAACACCTCTATAAAATGATGCACATTCCAGGCTATGTTTAATTAATGATCTTACATTCATAAGGACACATTTCCAATTACTAATGTTTATTTCAGTTTTCCGCTTTTCTTTTCCAATTGTGAAGTCAATGGGCAGGAGCAGAAGCTCTGGGATTTCCATTCTACAACCTGGGCATTCTGTTCGATGCCTTGAGGCCCTCCTCAGGGTTAATGCAAGCACAGAGGTGGGGCTTATTAGTAGGGTTAATTTTAGAGAAAATCCTATGCAAAAATAATTATCATATTGCAGTTTAGTGCTAGAAATACCTGATTTTCCCTCATCGAGGAGGCAGGCGCGGACCGGCGCAGACGGGCTTGCCTTTGGCATGCCTTTGGCGCGCCCGCTGCACGCCAGTGTGTGTTTAAATAGTCTCTTCCTGTAAACAACTAGAGCGTCTACCCCTGACCTACCCAAAATGGCAGCCCCGCGTTTTCAGCGCGGAGGAGCCCCTACCGCGAGCAGACAGCAGAGGAGGAGGAACGAAAATATCACCCCCCACAAGCAAAATGTAGGTAAATTCCTGTGGGTTTTTTTAAATGACAAGTTAAAACCAGTAAATACACCTAATTACATTACTTAAAAAGGCTTAGTTTGTGCAAATACAGCAATAGCAGCAAAAGTGTAATACAACTCCCGGCTGAGCCTCAGGAGACGACACGGTTGACCCCTGAATCCTTGGTTAGAAGGCTTGGCGAGCCAGCGCGATTGGTCTGAGCTCCAGGAAGTTGATATGTTTCTTGGACTGTTCCAGAGTCGATTTGCCCTGAATTTGAAGATCTTGTAAGTGAGCTCCCCACCCTTCTAGAGATGGGTCTATTGTTTATAACGTACTCTGAAAGAGGAGAAAAGAAGGTCAGTCCTATTGACAGATTGTCGGAGCTTGTCCATCAAGGAACAGCTTGTTTTATCACTGGGTTGATCTTCACTTGATGCCACTGAGTCCAATTCCTCCGGAAAAGGACGCATTTTAAGACTAGCATGAGGCACTAAGAGGATTTCAGATGACACCTTGCAGAGTAGAGACTTTAACTTAAGGCACTTTCTTTTCGAAAGAGCAGGCTAGTATGAAAAGTTTCTGTTGCCTGTCTGAGGACAAGAATGCCTGGTCTTGTTGAAGGGGAATTGAGAGACTTCTGAAAGTTGACCATGAGCCCCAAAGTAGAAAAGAGTTGAAGACACGTGGAAGTATCCCTCAACGTTTGCTGGAAGGATGGAGCCTTAATGAGCGAGCCAATTGGCGAAGTATGTGAAAATTCGAAGACCCTTTTCTCGCAATTGGGCCGCCACTGGGGCAATTCATTTTGTAAATATTCTGGACGTCAAAGGGAAGTGCCTTGAATTGGTAATGAGTGTCGGCTACTGTGAGTCTGAGGAATTTGTGATGCCTGGGGTGGATGGGGACATGTAAATAAGGATTTTGAAGATCAAGGCTGGTTAGAAAATCTCCATGGTTGAGGAGGTGGAGGATTTCCTGGAGGGTAATCATATGGAAATATTGTTTCTTTAGGTACTTGCTGAGTTTCCTGAGATCCAGAATAGGGCGCCATTCCCCTGATGTCTTTCTTACTTGGAAGAAACTGGAGTAAAACCCCTGTCCTTTGAGATTGCTGAACCTGATCTATGGCCCCCTTTGACAACATAGCCAATACCTTCTTGCGAAGAAGATGAAGGTGAGATGGCAAGTATTGTTGGTGAAGGTGGAATCTGAATGAACTCCAGGGTATGGCCATAGGTGATGAGATCCAGGTCTCATTTTTCCGTAGTGATTTTGCTTCATTGATCTAGGTATTGGGAAAATCTGTCTCCCACCGACTAATGATGTATACGTGGTGGAATTTTGAGGTGGTCACTGTTTTCTGCTGGCACCTCTGGCAGAAGCAGCCTGTCTTCTTGGCTGTTTGGAAAAGGCTGCTGATGGCACTGCTCGATATGGCTGGTGCGGTTGATAGGTGGGCTGAATGGGCTGGTGGTAAGACTGTGGTTGATATTTCTGGTACCCTCTGCGATACAAGTATGTTCCTTGCCCACGAGCTCCATGAAGAGGGGTCTTAAGGAACTATAGAGTTCCTAGCACCTAGCTGTTTCAGTGTCCGATTTTATTACCTGTAGGGTGTCATCTATAAGTTTACCAAATAAATTGCCAAAGGGTATAGCGAGAATTTTAGTTTGGACTTCTGGTCAGAATGACGTGGCTTTGAGAAAACCCTGGCGTCGAAGGACAGCGGATCCTGCGAATTGTCGGAACCCGATGGATGCAATGTACATTGTGCAGTCTATTATCTCGAATGCTGATCTTTCCCCTTCCTCTAAGATCCTTGTAGCCTCACTTTTTGCTTTCTGGGAAGAAATCCAAGTATGTGGCTATGTCCGACCAATCCTGGCGATCATATGGCCTCAGAATAGAAATTTGCGGACAATTGTACCTGACATCCCTGTAAATCTTTTACCAATATTACCCAGATGCTTACCCTCCCTGCCAAGTGGTGTAGAGACTGGGAGAGAAGGATTCTTATAACTGTTATATGCAGCCTGGGCATTAACCAAATCAGATTTTGGATGTCCTATAAGACTGGCAGGCGAGCCTTCTGGTGCCTTATATTTTTGTCACTCCTAGGAAGAACCACAGTGGGAGTAGCTGGTGCCTTCATTATTTTGACTCCTTCCTCCCAAAAATAATCTGCAATTGATTTTGCTCTGAATGTTTTCCTGTGGTGTTCTTTGAAATCAGAGAAAGCAGTCCGATTGTTTGACAGTAATGGGGAACTGGAAACGATTGGCCGCTCTCTCCATTAACGTGGGAAAACCAGCAAATTCTTCTGGTGGAAAATCCACTGGTTGTGGTGCTGGTGGTGATGGTGGAGGGATAAGGTAATCGTTCCATTCATTGGTGACAGTTGAACTGTTTGGCGTTTCACCTTCTTCCCTATCTCCATCATCTGTAGTGGATGGATTCTCACATGGAGGCATGGCTATGCAAGATTGAGGAATCATCCGTGGGGTAGGTGGAGGCTGTATATGGTCCGATGACTTTGGCGCAGGCATATATACCACTGAAGATGGTTGTTGCACCTCAGCTGGTGTTAGAAAGCACTTGTAGTATTTCTGAATCATGCTTTGTAAATCTTGTACCGAAGCAGCAGGAAACTGGGCCATGCCTGGTGGGGATGGAGTAGCATAGTGATGGTATTGCTCCATGTATTGATGGCCCTGATAAACAGGTTCATAATACTCCTCTTCTTCCTCTACTTTATATGCAGTTTAGAAGGACAGAGCTGCACCAAAAAGTCGCTGAGTCATCCTCGGATTCTTCAGGATCCAAAAAGGGGCTGGGTGGTAGTGGAGACCCCTTACTAGGAGATGTGCATTCAGGATTAAGACATTCTGGAGTTGATAAAAGTCTTGTTGATGGTGCAGTCCAAACCAACATTGGTGTCTCCTTTTTCAGTTTCGATGACAACAAACTCTTCTCCAAAAGTTGGGTCGTCAACGGTGCATTGACGGGGAAACTGAAGCTAATGCAGTCAGACAGTGTAGGTACAGTTTGTCGACCTCAGGGTCATCGACGAGGTGGACATAGGCGATGGAGTGGTAGTCGAGTACGTCATCGACAAGATGTTGAAAATCAAAAGGTGAGCTCATCAACGGAATGCCAGTCGATATCTTGATTTTAGGAGCCATCGACAATTGCTTTGAAGGCATTGACTTATTCAACGTTTAGCCAGTTTGCTCATTTTTGGAAACTGACTCAGGTGAGGACCTAGATTTCAAAAGTAGGGCTATAGATGGAGTAGAAGACTCAGGTTTAAAGTCTGGAGAAGCCCTTTTTAGGTCTCGCCTACGCAGCGTGCATGCGCTGCATAGGAAAAAGACCTATAGCCATCGGCACAGCTTTGCGGCCAAAAACGTGCACGCGTTGCATTGCTTCCAATGGCAATGCGTGCACGTCTGGCAATTCGCTTGCGGGAGCGAGGTTAAGCCATGTGTTAATTACAAACATATGGTTCCTGCTCGCTCCGGCAAGGGAAACTGGCGCAGGCCCCCTCCTCTCTCCCCTCTCCCTGCTGCCAACTTTCAGCGCGAGACGCGTGCGCTTGTTTCCCATGCTGTATGTTCCAGTAACACTTGCACTTGTTTTCGATTGACACGCAGATTCCGCCGGCTATACCTCAACAAACAGCGAGCAGCCGTTCCCTCTGCCAGCCCGTCATTTATAAAAGCATGCGCTGTCCTCTAGTGTCAAGTAAATACGATCCTTACCATATTTCCTAGAGCCACGAGGCCCCATAGACCAAACATACAACACAGAACTGCGCGCCGGCTCCTGGGTGCCTTCTCGTTATCCCCAAATGTCACTGGGATGTTGAAGAATACCGCTTCTCCAGGATGGAACGTTTCAACCACTGAACGTTAAAAAAAAGGATGTCCTTTCCTGAGCATCTGATCCCAGAACCTCCTTCCTTAATTGTCAAAGGGTATTGACTAAAATGTGATTTGTGATGGATATAAATCAATGTAAATATCTATACATCTTCATGGGTTAAGCGGAAAACAAAATGAGTTTCCAACCTTGCAGCATCTTTCCTGAAATAGGGCTGCTAAGTGAATGCTTTAAAAGGATGCGCATTTCCACCTATTAATTATTTTTTCACAGCGCACGAAACACAATGGCAAGCATCTTGTTTGGTTTCTTTGCACATCCCCCTATACAAAGGCTATATATATTGTCTGTGGGCTGACCGACGACGTCCCGTAGGGGCCCTCATAAGAAGGCGGCCCCTTAAGTGACACAGGATGGCACACTGGACAGCCTAGTATCTGGAGACCCATTTGGGGTCCCGTTTGTCACTTCCGGCCGAGGTGGGGGGAAGGGGAGAGGTACAAGTTCCTCCCCCACCCACCTGGCGGCCTCTTTGTCCCTCACCCCGACACCGTTTGGCTGCGTGCCCTGGAGCTCATTCCATTTGCGCGGTGAGTGCATTTCTTGGGCCTCCCCCCGCCCAATCTTCCATCTGGGGTGGATCATGGGCAGGGCGGCCCGGCCAGGGCTGTAGGCCGCCGGGGGGGGGGGGGGTCAGAAGCAGCCCTCGACATGCACCCAGTCTCCGCCGGGCTGCCCCCGCGGTATTGGATAGAAGGTGGGGGAGACAACTTGATTTGTGACCCCCGCTTCCCTTACGGTGTTTAGAGGCTCTAGGGGCTCGGGCGCTCCCCTCGCCGTGGCGGGGGGGCCGCTAGGACCACAGGATCCGCAGCCCATGCGGGGATGGGCCTGGTCCGCACAGTCAGTGCGCACTGGGCCAAGCGAGCGTGTCACCGCGGCAGCAGCGCCCTCTTTGCAACTACATTTTTGGGGCTGTGGTTGATAAGACCGTGTCTGGGGGCTAAGAGCCGTAAGCGGCGGGGTCCGCGGCGGGGTCCTGGGATGCTCTGGGGAAATCGAGCCAATAGTGTTCAACTTAGGCACCTTGGGTCACATTGTCAATGGGTCTACAGGTCGCAGCAGGCCCCTGCCTTCCCCCCCCCACAGGGGTGCTACGGGCCATACGGGGTGACGAGGTTCAGGGTTAGGCCCGGCCCGCCTGCTCCGCTAAGACTCCCGTGTTGGGAGCCATAGAGTGCACTTACAAGGCCCCTTGTGCAGGTTGCCCGGGGCTAACGGAGGGGCCCGATCGTTCGTAGCATGAGGGCCAGGGAGGCCGAGCCGTGGGGGGAGGTGGGGAAGAGAGCGAGCCCCACCCCCGCACCCTCCTCCACGGGTTATGGTAGGCGCATGTCGTACAACAAGGAGCGGGCAGAGTAGGTGCAGGCCTGCCTAGGGCGCCCAGGTACGGGGTGGCGGGGCTTGGCCCCGGGGGAAGAGCGTTAACTTAATGTTGTGCAACATAACATTTCGGGACAATTGGAACGCATATACGCGGGCCGATGGGGGCAGAGGTTGGCAAGCTCGCCCTCGGCTTGGCCAGCAGGTTGCGCGAGTCCCTGTGGCCTGGGGTATAAGGTCAGAGATTTCACTCTCAAGGTGAAGTGTTCAATTCCTGGTGATTCAATGTTTATGTTGCTGGTCCTCGTGCCACACGGTGGCGCTACCACAGGTTTAAATGCCCGGAGGTGCCGCATCTTTGCCCAGCCCTCGGGGGGGGGGGGAATTTAAAACGGTGCTCGCTACCCCCCCACATCTGGCCCCAGCATAGGGGGGGGTTTTAGCCTAAATGCCTACGCATCCCACTCCGGATCCCGGCCTGTGGGGTCAGGTTGTAGGCAGACTCCCGGCACCGGTCCTCGGTTGCAGGGGCCAGGTACCACAGGGCACAGTGCGCCCCACCCCCAGTTGGCGGAGGTTGTGGGGGCATTATGGACGCCAGGCCCCGGCTTACAAGTGGGTGCGTATGGGGGGGGTGGGGGAGAGACTAGGTCAGAGCACACTGCTGCCTATTCTGGTACCCCCCCTTGCGACTCCGTGCTAGGCGGAGGCATGTTCTCTCCCCCCACATCCCTCCTTTGGGACTGGCTCCAGTCCCTCGGCCGGGGAGTCTGTTTCGGGTGGAGTTGGGCGAGAGGGTGCGGCCAGATGCCTGGCCCCCAGCGTGACTTGAACGCGGAGAAATTGTGAGTGGGTCTCTCTGCACACTCGCGTTCAGTTTTGAGTGCAGGGACGCGCATGCCTCTAATGCGAGGGACTCAGAGCTTGCTGTGTGTAATCTTCAATTACCACTATTCTTAGCAGCAGTGAATCGGGCAGATTCGCAGACAGCACTTTTCACCATACTGGACACATGAAAGCATTTACAAGTCAAATGCAGGTCTGCGTCCTTTCACCCCTTACAGAGTGGACATTCCTTGCATTGCCTGCTCCCACTGATGTGTGAACTCAAAGCTGGCTAAGTGCAGGCCTACGAGCACCGTCTGGTTTTACTTCCTCCACACACAAATCCTAAATACCGTTAATGAACCCGAGACACCAAATTCACGTGGTAAAGGAGGCAATGATTGCGAGGAAGCTTTTCTTTATGCATGGGAGCAGCACGAGCCACGGCTGATGCCTTCCGCGCAGTGCATAGTAAAAGTATGGGCGGGTAATGGCAGTCTGCAGTGCATGTAGTTTTCCCAGGATATTGCGCAGTGTAGTTAATTTGGCCATGTCGGAGCGGGTATGCAGTGCGGCTGGCGGTGCATTGTTTGAGCGCTCACTGACTATTAGGACCCGCTAAAGATGGCCCGTGTATGTATTTGGCCATGCTGCACGGTTCTGGGAGTGGGTGGTTGCGTGCTTTGTCCTGGGGGGGGGGGGGCCTTGGGTGTTTTCGGCACAGTTATCCAATCGGTTTGGTACACTGTTCATTAATTTTTGTGTTCCGATTTCCCAAATAATGAGCATGGGTAGCAGGGTCGGGTGCAAAATTCTCCTGCCCTGCACTGCGGTTATGTTTCACGGTTTTGGAATGATTTGAGACGTGCTTTGTCCCTTGGGGAGCCCGCGTGCATTTCTCTTCACAGTCGGTGGTGAATTCGACTCGGAGCACAGTGTTTTAAAATTAAAGTTAGGTTCCTTTGCATATCCGCCAGGGACGGCTCTATCACTCAATTGGAGCATCATGGAGTTGCTGGTAGATTATCTGCTATGCACTTGGGAAGCTCCCAGCCGAGCTAGGCCGTGGTACAACACTGTCACAAAGGGTGCTTTGTGCCTGACCAGCGAGGTTAGGGGGTTGAGGCCTGTGACACGGTCTGTGGAACGTTTCTCCGGCACAGAGGAGAAGGTGCTGCACGCTGGGCCTCAATTGGACTCCTTTTGTTGGCGGCTGGAAGGGTCACTGTTGTTTGCAGATCAGCAGGCGCCAGGCGGGAGGGTGCCGCCAGAGTGCGTCTCCCCCTCCCCCGAGGATCTAGCCAGGCCGCCTCCGCAAAGCAAAACTAAGATTGAGGGCGCGACGCAGCAAATGGGGGACATGCGTTGCGCGGGTCCGAGTGCAGCCGGAGCAGGTTCCGGTCCAATTATGCAGTGGCTGGGACTGTTTGCTTGGCTTCGACTCGAGCTTTGACAATGGTCGTACCCACCTCATTGTGCTATTGTTGGTGTCACCATGGTCATACTTCCCGCACGCGCTGAGCATTGGACATGGAACGCAAGCTGCCATAAGCCCGTGGGTGAAAGGAGTTTCTGTACAACTCATTGCCAACCAGTAGGTTGAACAAACATCTCCATACACACAACCGTTACGGGCCCTGCTTTAGTATATTGAAGACTTCAGGGGGAGAGGGTGGTAACAGGTTCACCCCTGGCAACGAAGCCGCAGTGATATGCACTTTCCTTTTGTGCAGTAACGGCCAGCGCTCCAAGACTTTAGTGGTGTAAGGAAGGTCTGTGCTTCAGGGTCTCCTAGGCAAAGAGGGGGCTCTTAGCGGGAGCCAGCTAGAAGGCGGTCTGCTTCACCTCCAGCGTAAGGATTATACATCGCCAGTCTGGCTTCAAAATGGCTGTTGCTTTCCAGTTTGGTCCCACGGCACGCGCGCATGTGACCGAGCTGGCTGTTGCGGAATGATGGAGGGCTAGGCAGGACACCTGGTGGTCACAGCAGTGTCCCTGTTTTAATCCGCTTCTATTGGTTCAGCTGGTACAGATGGAGTTTTACCTACATTTATCAGCTTCTCAGGGCGGTACTGTTGATTTCTGTTTATTTGGGGGGCGGTTTAGTGGTAATGCTCTCAATTGTTGTAGAACTTGCTTTTGATTTGAATTAAGTCATTGGATATAATGTTAAAACATAAATGCAACAGTCACCATGTAGAATTGAAGCTTTTTCAATATGCAATGCAACAAAGCCATAATGGTGGCTTGTGTATCTTATGCAGCTAACAAGCATTGACAAAGCCAAGAAAAATAATTGCTAGTTGTAGGCGTAGTGTAGTATTTGTAGGATATATCTGGGGGCAATGACGAATGCCACAAATACCGGCCGGCGGCTCACCAAGCTAAGCACCATAAGGATATGGGAAGGGCTGCTTTAGACCTCCATTTTAACTTCACACACAGCACACGGTCGAGCCTTATGAAGTTTGCCATTTTCCTCCTGCAGGAAGAAAGACTGCAGAGCTATTAGGGGTGGCAAGTTTGTTAAACCCTGGTGCACCTCAGTAGGCGAACCGCTGGTTTAGGAGAGCCTAGATGGAGTAAGGGTGAATTCAGGTGTTAAGAGGCAACAGCACCCTACCAGGCACTGGTACTAATATAACCCATGTTCAATAATAGGAGATTAAGTTGAACTATCAGTTGCACCACATGGGTCAACAACCTCACGTTGTGTAACAGTTATCTGATGCCCAACCCATGTCACCAGAGGGAATACGGTTAGGGAAGGATTCGTTACTTACCTGTAATCCTAGTTCTCATCCAGGGGTATACTCAAAGTCATAATCTATGAATAATCCCCGCCCACGTGCGGGATCCCGGAGCATATAGAAAATACATATATATACACATATATATGCATATGTGAAAACATATACATGCAGCCTAAAAATGTTTCAAACATGGCAATGCTGTAAATTACATAGGTTTGCATTGTAGTGCCCCCTAACCCATAAGGAAAAAAGGAAGCACCAAGCCAATTGTCACACAACAATACTTTATTGCCATAAAGCAAACTTGTAATTGCAGGCACTTGCCTGTAGGCTGCAGTAGAGTATCAAGAAACAAAGAAAACTGACACCTTGCCTTTAACCCCTTCAGTGCCCGCCCCTTTCCCCGCCCTGTGCCGGCCGTTGTATTAGCGGGCGGGGTCTATGACGAGCTGGACTCGTCATGGGCACAGCGCCACCGCGGCCCATGACGAGTCCAGCTCGTCATGGGCACTGAAGGGGTTAAGGCATTAGAGTAAGGGAACCATGCCTTTAAGACCTGCAGGAGACCCCTTGCTCCCATGATGCACCACAGGTGACAGTTAGGTCAGTTCTTTTTGACGGTGCACTCGCACCTGAGTAGATCTGCAATTAATAAACAATGACTTGAGGAGAAAAAGCTCGTTCGGGGAGGTGGGTGGGTTGTTTATGACTTTGATGAGTATACCCCTGGATGAGAACTAGGATTACAAGTAAGTAACTAATCCTTCTCATCCAGGGGATACTCATCAATAGTCATAATCTATGAATAGAGTAGCAAGCCCATACCCAAAGTCTTGCGGACGAGCATTATAGCATTTAGAACATGCATTAACATCACATAAGCATAGCAGTTATGCAAACAAATTCCTCAAAGAGGCCTGCCCCACCTGGGCGTCGGCCTGTGCGTCTGAATCTAGGCAATAATGGGGTGTAAAAGTATGTATGGAGCGCCATGTAGCCACTTTGCAAATTTCAGACATGGGAATGTTGCGAATGAGAGCTACAGTAGAAGCTTTCCCTCTAGTAGAGTGTGCTCTTCGTCTAACCTGTAGAACCTTGTGAGATAGCTGATAAGACAAGGCTATACATGAGACAATCCATCTAGAAATGGACCTCTTGGAGGCAGCCAGTCCGGTATTCGTTGGACCGTAATTAACAAAGAGCCTGTCAGACTTTCTAAGCGAAAGGGTCTTAGCAAGATAAAATTTCAATACCTTCCGGAGGTCAAGAGAATGTAAACCTCTCTCCGGGGGAGTGGTTGGCTGAGGAAAAAAAGTGGGCAACGTGATAACCTGATTAATGTGAAAGTCCGAGACCACCTTGGGCAGGAAGCTCGGATGAGTACGTAGTACCACTCTATTAGCATGGAAAACAGTGTAAGGTTCCTTGCAGCAGAGGGCCTGAATTTCACTCACCCTGCGGGCAGAAGTGAAGGCTACTAAGAAGGCAGCCTTCCAGGTCAGATGCTGTAAGGATGCCTTATGAATAGGCTCGAAAGGAGCTCCCATCAACTTAGAGAGAACAATGTTGAGTTCCCAGGGAGGGGAAGGAGACCTTACTGGTGGAAATACTTTAAGCCCTTCTAGGAAATCTTTGACTACCGGCATCTGGAAGAATGAGGCCTGGGTAGGAGATTTTCTATAAGCTGTGATAGCAGCTAAGTGGACTCTGATGGAAGTGTACTTTAAACCAGACTTTGCCAAGTGCAATAAGTAGGGGAGAATAACCTGTTCTTGACCCCGGATCGGATCAAGGGTGTTATCTCTACACCAAATGTAGAACCTCTTCCACTTGAAGGCATAAGACTTCCTAGTGGAGGGCCTTTTGGCTTCTCGCAGAATGTTCATACAGTCCGCCGGGAGATCTAAATGTCCGTACTGGATGAGTTCAGGAGCCATGCCGTCAAGCGAAGAGAGGGGAGGTTGGGATGGAACACTCTCCCCTGACTCTTGGTCAATAAGTTCGGCAGGCAAGGCAATCTCCGGTGTGGCACCTCTGACAGCTGTAGTAGATCCGGGTACCACCACTGACAGGGCCACTCCGGAGCTATCAGGATCATCCGCGTTCTGGTCCTGTAGAATTTCTGTATCACAGCTGGGATGAGAGGGAGAGGAGGAAAAGCGTATAGCAATGTCCGTGACCAGCTGATAAAAAGTGCGTTCCCCTGAGATCTCTGTTGGGGGAACCTGGAGGCGAAGACGGGGCATTTTTTGTTTGCAGCGTCTGCGAAAAGATCTATGTCCGGTACTCCCCACTGCCGGAAGATCTCTTGGGCAACGTCTTCGTTGAGCACCCAGTCGTGCGCTTCGACGAAGTCTCTGCTGAGGCCGTCTGCCTGAACGTTTAGGGTCCCTGGCAGGTGAACAGCGATGATCGAAAGGTCTCTCGCCAGTAGCCATCGCCAAATGGACTGAGCTTCCAGAGATAGGACTCGTGATCTGGTGCCTCCTTGTTTGTTCAGATAGAACATAGTTTTTGTGTTGTCTGTCTGAATCTGCACGTGGTTGGTTTGGAGGGACGGATACAGGGATTTGAGAGCTAGATGGACTGCTCGTAGCTCCAAGAAGTTTATGTGATAACTCTGTTCGGTATTGGACCAGAGACCTTGTACCCGAACCTGGTCCATATGAGCACCCCAGCCCTGCATGGAGGCATCTGTGACCACTGTCTGTGTCGGAGGCGCCTGATGGAAGGGGACGCCGTGAAGTAGATGAGAGCGTTTCATCCACCATCTGATGGAGTCTTTGGCAGCTTGGTGAAGAGAGACGAGATCTTCCCAGCGGCCGGACCTCTGCGACCACTGATTCTCTAGCTCTTGTTGCAGAGGGCGCATATGAAGACCTGCATTGGGCACAATGTAAATGCACAAAGCCATCGACCCAAGAAGTGACGACACTTGCCTGGCTGTGGGAAATGCCGCGTTGAGAAGTGTGTGGAATTTCTGAAGCATGGATAATAACCTCTCCTCCGAAGGACACACGCTTGCCTTTGCGGAGTCCAGAGAGGCGCCCAGGTAGTGGATCCGCTAAGTGGGATTGAGGACCGACTTTTTGTAATTGACCTGTAATCCCAGGGACTGTAGGAGATTGAGGCAGAACGAGAGATGGCTCTGGAGTCTAGCAGGAGTGGAACTCTTCAGGAGCCAGTCGTCTAGATAGGGATAGACGAATATCTTCCGTTTGCAGAGGAAGGCAGCTACCACCGCCATGCACTTTGAGAATGTCCGTGGGGCGGATTGGAGGCCAAACGGCAGAACTCTGTATTGATAGTGCTGACGAGAGATCTGAAACCTGAGAAATTTCCGGTGTCTCACTGAGACAGGAATATGGAAGTAGGCATCCTGTAGGTCGATGGCACACATCCAGTCTCCCTGATGAAGATGCGGGAAGATCTGATGCAGAGCCAGCATTCTGAACTTTTCCTTCCTGACAAATCCGTTGAGCAGACGGAGGTCGAGAATGGGTCTGTACTCTTTGACTACTCCTCATTTTTTAACAAGAAAGTACCCGGAGTATACTCCTTGATTTCTTTGCAGGGGAGGAACTTCCTCTATGGCGTTCTTGGAGAGGAGAGTAGCTACTTCGCCCAGTAAAAGCCGATTTTGGATTTGAGGGAGGTGCTGCCTGCAGGAGAGTAGCGTCTGCTTTCTATGTTCACCCCCACTTTTTGCTTTGGCTCCACTGGTTTTCGACTTAGATGTGGCTGTGGGCCTGCTAATCAGACCCACAGCCCAGCTGTTCTCTCTCTAAACTAATACTATGTACTTTAGGTGCATAACCCAATTGGATAGGATCACCTTATTGGCCCCTGTACAGTGTACCTTAGGTACCCAGGGCATAGGTGTACCCTAGGCCTACCAGGGGCTGCAGCATGTATTATGCCACCCCTGGCCTGGCCTTCCATTATGACACAACTGGCTGATCACTCAGCTGGGGCAAGGTCGTGTAATCACCCCTTGCTTAGGTGTAGTATTCCTATACCTACCTTATATATAGACACATGTGTACCTGTCAGCCACTCCTATGGCAGGTCTTAACAATCCTGGAGGCAGAGTGCTTGGTAACATGTGAGATGGTGCTCTAGCATGAGCTGAGCCTGTCTGCAGCTTTCTGAACCATGTCCTTATAGCTGTTCTATGATATAGCCTACCATTTACTCTTAAAGTACCTTATAATCTTAAACGGTTATGGTAACTATGGTTTGGCTTTATCAAAACATGTCGTGTAAGGTGTCTAACACTTTGGAATAATACCCCCATACCATTTCTGGCAATGAGGATATTATTCCTCCCTTCTAGAGGGAGAAGACATGTTGAAACCTACTTACCTGGTTAAAGTTAACCAGAGCCCCAGCATCACAAAATGGATGCTGCTGCCACGACACAAGTCTGACCTCCTGCTGCTGGGAGTCCTTCCAGCGAGGGAGGCTTGGACAATAGGTTTCCTGCCTCGGGAGGTGCGAGCACCACCCTAGACAGGATTTAGTGTATTGGGGCAGGGAGGGTTGGATGAAACGAGACACTGCCTGGGGCACACAAGGTGTCCCATGCATAGTCCAGTTCAAACCGGTGCTGGGGCACTCCAGCCCCAGCTCTGGCGCGAAACTGGACAAAGGAAAGGGGGTGTAGCCACTCCCCTTCCTGGTCCCACCCATAGTAGGGACCTTGCAGGTAGCCCAGCCCACTAGCCCAGTATATTAGTAGCTAGTTGGGCCCTGCTAAATTAGATTAACCTGAATCTGCAACTTGAACAGAAACTCTGGACCTTCGACATTCGACCTCAGGAAGAAGACCAGAAGAAATCTCCCTTGTGGCCAAGGAGTGACCACCCTGGGCAACCAGGCACCATCCAGCGACCGCTGCTTGTTTGCGACTGAATCCTACGAGGGACGACTGCAGAGACTGACCAGCGCCGAGACTTCCAGACACCTCTGAACCAGATCCACATCTCCAGCGAAGCTGAGACCCGTGGAGGCGACGAGGGACGTGGGACCGGCGACTTGGGAAAAGTGGCTAGTAACTGACTAGCGCGACTTCTGAGGTTTCCTCAAGGCTGTGCTTGGGGAATTGAGAAGCCCCACTCCCGAGCACCATCTGCAAAGAAGATCAGCTCCCCACACTTCACGTGTTCTGCGTGGGGCCCTTCTGCACCTGTGTTGCTCGACGTGTTGTCCGGTTGCTGGCCCGTTGGCTAGTAGCCTCTGCGACGACGAACCTTTACTTTCAACTTGCTGGCCCGGCTCCTCCAGACTGGCACCCGCTCCTCTGTGAAAGAGAAGCACCCCAGACCTTCCTGATCTGCACAAGAAGCAAGTCCTCCTTCCTGCGTGTGTTCCACTTGCCAAGGCTTGTTGGGTCCTGACTCGACTTCGACGCCGCCGACAGCAAGAGCCTTCGTGGGACAGCTCACCTCCTGGTCGTCCTCGACGTCTCCTGGTACCCGTGGCTGCTGCGACAAGCTTCACCTCTTCACCTGCATCTTCACGACATCGCCTGGTTCCTTCCCGGCTCCTGGCTGGTGACCTAGACTCTGTCCCTTCTGCTTGCAGGTTCCTTCCTTCTTGATCCCCACCTTGGGATCCACCGGACACTCTTCACTGACTGCCTGTCAGCAACTTTCCTTCAGGCATCCATAGAAGTCCACGACGAAACCCGACGCAAGTTCACACCTATGCACCCGCAGCCCGTGGGCTAGGTAACTTGGGTACTTCGGTGCTCACAAGGGTATTGACTATCCTAGGGTCTAGTTTCCGAGTCTCGACTTTCTAGCTATACCAGAAGTGTCCTAAAACTGCTTATTTCTAACTGCTAGTGATTCTATCGACTTTTACGCATTACGCGTGAGTGTTTCCACTCTGCACCTGAATCCTGTGGGCCTCCCACTTCCTAACTGTTGGTAGTATAGTGTAGCCCCAGCGATTCCCTAGGCCTAGGCCTATCCTGTGTTCGTGACAGTGGTCCTTATACCACTTACTTAGTATATGGTTTGGGTGGCCCCTAGGGCCTAACTGTATTACTTACCTGTGTGACTTAACGTATGCTTAAATAAGACTGTGTTGTACTTACCTCGAATCTCATAAAGAGTGCTGAGGGTTTGCCTAGAATAAATACATTCTATTTTTATATCTATCTGTTGTGGTGTCCTTTCATTTGGTATTCAAGGGATTACATATGGTATAACAGCTGGCTTCACATGCCATTCAGAGTTTAGCCTAAGACTGCTATTGTCCATGCTACCACTAGGATAGCTGGTCTATAAGGTTGACTTTACAACCAATCACCATAAGGGTTGTTTGGACTGATACAAGGTGTACACTAGAATTAGTGACATCATATATCAGGCCAACTTCTCCCACTGCCTCCGTGGGTATACATGCGGAGGGGGAGACTTGAACCTCAGCAAGTAGCCATGCTGTACAATATTCAGCACCCATCTGTCTTTTGTAATAGCTTCCCACTCTGCCAGGTGAACACGGATACTTCCTCCTACCGGAGTGGCGAACGAGCGCGGAGGAAGTAAGATCTCACTGTTTTGAGGGCTGTTTGGTGGAAGACTGTTGCTGCTTTGCATTTCCTCTCCCTCTGCCACGACCCCGTTGTTGAAACTGGGACCTCTGCTGATTTTGGGAGGACCATTGGGGTGTTGTAACGCGCTGATGAAAGGCACGTTTGTCGCCCTGGCGAAAGCGCTGTCGATATTCCTTGCGCTTTTCGAGCCCAACAGCTTTAACAGTGTCCAACTCTGCCTTCATTTTGGTCACTTGGTCATCAGCGTGAGCCCCAAACAAAGATGACCCGTTAAAAGGCAGATTAAGAATTTTTTTCTGCGCATCAGGCTTGAGGCCCGTTAGCCGTAGCCAGGCTGAGTGCCGAGAGCATACGCCATGAGAGTAGCCATGTACGGCAGAGGTCCGAAGCATCCGCAGCCGCACTGATAATTTGATTGGCTACGAGCCCACCTTCCAGGAGAATTTCATTAAAATCCTGCCTGTCTTCCCTAGGCAGTTTCTCAGCAAATCTCGAGAGGGAATCCCACAGAGAGCGATCATACCGTCCTAGCAGGGCTGAAGCACTAGCCACTTTCATGTGTGAGGCAGAAGTGTTGCACATTATTCTGCCATACAAATCCATTTTCTTGCGGTCTTTCTCCGGGGGGACAGAAGAGGAAACAGAGGCAGAATGGGACTTCATGGCAGCCGCCACGATAACCGAGTCCGCTGGTGGGTCCGCCCTTAGAAACAAGGGATCCTCAGCAGGAGCCTTATATTTTTTCGCTATTCTTGAAGGCACAGAGTGTGAGAAGTTGGCCTGGTATATGCTGCTCACTAATTCTAGTGATCACCTTGTACAATGCCAAACAACCCTTATGGTGGTGGCTGAAGTCAACCTTGATAGACCAGCTATCCTAGTGGTAGCGTGGACAGTGCAGTCTGCAGGCTAAACTCTTGAGGGCATGTGAAGCCAGCTGTTTTACCATATGTAACCTCCTTGAATACCAAATGAAAGGACACCACACAGATATATATTCAAAATATATATGTATTTATTTACTAAAAGTATCCCCTATACTCTTTATGAGTACGGAAGCACATTCGTTTAAAACAAGGCAGTGTTTAAATATACAAAAGTTGCACAATTATGGATGGGCCAGGTGGCCAGCTAAACCATATACTAAAATAGTGGTATAAGAACCACAAATAGAAAGGAAAGAAAGCCTAGGGCCTTGGGAATCGCTGGGACGACAAGGAGCTAACTGTAGTTAGTGTCCAGGAGGCCCACAGGATGCGTGTCCAGTGTTAAAAGTTACACGCGTGCACCTATTGATTTCAATAGGTGCGTAAAAGTCACAAAGTTAAAGGAAAAGGAGTCTTCCGGATGGACCAGAACCTAACAACTTGATGTAGGAGAGTAGGGTCTGCTTTCTATGTTCACCCCCACTTTTTGCTTTTGCTTCACTGGTTTTCAACTTAGATGTGGCTGTGGGCCTGCCAATCAGACCCACAACCCAGCTGTTCTCTCTCTAAATTTATGGTATGTACTTTAGGTGCATAACCCAATTGGTTAGGATCACCTTATTGGCCCCTGTACAGTGTACCTTAGGTACCCAGGGCATAGGTGTACCCTAGGCCTACCAGGGGCTGCAGCATGTATTGTGCCACCCCTGGCCTGGCCTTCCATTATGACACAACTGGCTGATCACTCAGCTGGGGCAAGGTCGTGTAATCACCCCTTGCTTAGGTGTAGTATTCCTATACCTACCTTATAAATAGACACATGTGTATATATCAGCCACTCCTATGGCAGGCCTTAACAATCCTGGAGGCAGAGTGCTTGGTAACATGTGAGATGGTGCTCTAGCATGAGCTGAGCCTGTCTGCAGCTTTCGGAACCATGTCCTTATAGCTGTTCTATGATATAGCCTACCATATACTCTTAAAGTGCCTTATAATCTTAAACGGTTATGGTAACTATGGTTTGGCTTTATCAAAACATGTCGTGTAAGGTGTCTAACAATTTGGAATAATACCCCCATACCATTTCTGGCCATGAGGATATTATTCCTCCCTTCTAGAGGGAGAAGACATGTTGTAACCTACTTACCCGGTTAAAGTTAACCAGAGCCCCAGCATCACAAAATGGATGCTGCTGCCACAGACACAAGTCTGACCTCCTGCTGCTGGGAGTCCTTCCAGTGAGGGAGGCTTGGACAATAGGTTTCCTGCCTTGGGAGGTGCGAGCACCACCCCAGACAGGAGTTAGTGTATTGGGGCAGGGAGGGATGAAAGAAACTAGACACTGCCTGGGGCACACAAGGTGTCCCATGCATAGTCCAGTTCAAACCGGCGCTGGGGCACTCCAGCCCCAGCTCTGACGCGAAACTGGACAAAGGAAAGGGAGTGTAACCACTCCCCTTCCTGGTCCCACCCATAGGAGGGACCTTGCAGGTAGCCCACAAGCCCAGTATATCAGTAGGTAGCTGAGCCCTGCTAAATTAGATTAACCTGAATCTGCAACTTGTACAGAAACTCTGGACCTTCGACATTCGACCTCAGGAAGAAGACAGCTGTACTGGATACCAGCGGGTCCTGTCCCGGGGGTCGGTTTGCAGCGATTTTGGCGGCCATCTTGGATTGGGGCTGTGGGGGAGTACACTGGACGCCATCTTTAGCGTCCTAGCGGCGATTCCTAGACGCTACCTACCTTACTTAAGGCAGTGCTTTCAGAGGGTCAGTCTTGACAGCTGTACTGGATACCAGCGCGTTAGCTGATTAGCGCATTAAGCCTCGCGCATGGCGCGCTCTGTATGCCTGAATTTTAATCACCCCGTTTTGTATTTTGTTTGCCTCATTTATATTTCCCCCTGGTTTTATTACTGGGCTGCCCTCCTATCCGCCCTCTTACCTGCATTATAAATTGGTCGATCACCGCTGTTAGAGCGGGTCCTGTCCCGGGGGTCGGTTTGCAGCGATTTTGGCGGCCATCTTGGATTGGGGCTGTGGGGGAGTACACTGGACGCCATCTTTAGCGTCCTAGCGGCGATTCCTAGACGCTGCCTACCTTACTTAAGCCAGCCCTTTCAGCGCGCAGCGGGAGCGCCTTCCCTGCGCCTGAGTCGCGCCAGAGTCCTGCCCGTCTGCGCTCGTCCGTGCCGAGGCAGGGCCCGAGGTGGGCTTTCTAGCTGTTTTTACCCGGCAGTACCGTGATTGGATAGGACAATGGGGACATATACGCGTAAGGAGCTGTTGAGGTTCCGCGATACTCCGCATTGTACTCTAGTACATCTACATCCCCTCTCAGGTCCGTATCAGTGTCAGGAATGCGGTTTCAGATTGACATCTCCCGTTCTACCTCTTAGCCTCAGGATAGCCCCCCGTGAGTGCCTTGATCGTCCAACTACACCACGAGCCATTCCACAGACCCCCTATGACTTAAAGATCTGTCATCTTAACGCGAGATCGCTGGTTAAACATCACTTGGATATCCATACTCTATTAACGGAAGAAAGCCCTGACATTCTTTTTATGTCAGAGACATGGCTGCATGATGATACTTTAGCTGTGGTTAATCTAGCCCTTCCTGTAGAGTATGTGATTTACACACATAACCGTAACTCACGAGGTGGCGGTATTGCGGCCGTGGTCAAATCCTGCTATACATGCTTATGGACGGGGTTAGACATAGTTGGTTGCGAAAGTGCTCATTTCCGCATTTTTGTTAGTCCGCATTTTACCTTTTCCGGACTACTTATCTACCGCCCACCAGGGCCAGACTCGGCTTTTAGATCTGCTCTACCTGAAGCTGTTAGTGCCTTAGCCTTAAAGGCTGCCAATTTCAGCATCTTGGGTGATCTAAATCTGCATCTGGATGCTTTGCACTCTCCTGCGATCTGCAGCGTCCTCGCCGACTTAGAAGCTCTTCAGCTATCTCAGCTGATTAAACACAGTTCTCATATTGGTGGGCACATTTTAGATTCTTTTTTCACTAATTTACACATGGTGAAAGTGTTGCCCCCCAGGCCTATGGCTTGGACTGACCACCATCTTATAGAACTGCATTTTCGGATTGAGGACTCTCCTCTTAGAGCAGCTGCGCCTGCATCTCTCAGACGCCCATGGAGAAAACTAAATTTAGTTGATTTCCATCGGCATCTTAGTTTACATCCTTTGGGCCCTTTTTCTGCAGCGGGATATGATCACTTTTGCAGCTGGCTGACGGGAGCTCTAGACTGTTTGATTCCCATGACTGAGTGTAAGCGCCGTTGCGCTGGACCCAGTCCTTGGTATGACGACTCACTTCGGCTCTTAAGGAAATCTTGCAAACAAGCTGAAAGAGCCTGGCGTAAGTCATATCAGCCGGATCAAAAGTTACTATATCTTGCTATGATAAAAATCTATCATAGGGCGATTTGTAAAACCCGTGCCGCCTATTTCTCTCGTGAAATTAACTCGAGCTCTAACCCAACTAAACTAATTTTCAAGGTGCTCAAGGACCTTACTGCCAGCAGAGCTCCAGTTGCTGATATCTGTTCAGCTAATCACTGTGAGGGTTTGGCAGCCTTTTTTGTGGAAAAGGTGGAGGCTATTTATTGCTCTTTCCCTAGTCCATCTATCCGTCCGGAGAAACTGGCCTCTGATTCAAATACTACATAGGTTTTGCGCTCCTTTCCTGAGCTTTCGATGCACGAATTTGACAAAATCGCAGGGAAAGTCCAATCGGGGTCTCCTATAGATCCTCTTCGGCCTGCTCAATTCAGGGAATCTGCAATACTTTGTTTTCCTTTGCTTCGCGACCTTGTCAACCTATCCTTGAAGTCGGGCTCCGTTCCGGATAGGTGGAAGCAAGCTCAGGTGATACCTATTTAAAAAAAACCTGCTCTTGATCCCTCTAAGTTTGAGAACTATCGCCCCATCTCCCTCCTCCCTTGGGTGGCAAAATTGACTGAGGCCTATGTTAATACCATCCTTTGTAATCATACCCATTCTGCCAACATTTTAGATCCTTCGCAGAATGGTTTTCGGCACGGCCATAGCACTGAGACCGCGCTTCTCTCTATGGTTGAATATCTGCGAACTCTGCTGGACTCTGGTCAAACGGCGGCTCTAGTACTTTTAGATCTTAGTGCCGCGTTCGACACCGTCTCCCACGCAATTTTATTACATCGTTTGGTTGAGGCTGGTGTCGATTACGTGGCACTTGACTGGTTCCGATCGTTTTTATCTGGTCGGACGTTTAGGGTTGTAACCCCTCCTTACCAGTCTGAACCTCATTCCATCACACGAGGTGTCCCACAGGGGTCAGCTCTTAGCCCCACACTTTCTAACATCTATGTCCAGCCGCTGGCTGCGGTCATCAAGCGTTGTAATCTGACTATGGTGTCCTATGCCGATGACACGCAGCTAGCGGTTGCGATTAGTGGGGCATCTGACCTAGAGACCACCAAGTTCTGTGAGGGAATTAGATCAGTGGCATGCTGGCTGACAGACAATTGCTTGCAATTAAACGCAAAAAAAACTGAAGTGCTGATTGTTGGCAATCAGAGCCAAGCCTGGGGAGACCGTTGGTGGCCATCCGAGAAAGGTCCCACCCCTCTTCCTGTTACCGAGGTGAAGAATCTCGGATTTTGGCTAGACTCTAAACTTAGTTTTGTTTCCCATACTAAGAGAACTGCCGCCACCTGCTTTGGGATTCTTCGTAGGCTTAGACCTATCCTCAAATTCTTTGATGCTCCAACCAGACAGCTTATTGTACAAGCTACTGTTCTGTCTCGGTTGGATTATGCAAACTCTCTTTTGCTCGGAGCCAATCAGACCGAACTTTGCAGACTCCAGCGAGTTCAAAATGCTGCTGCCAGGGCCCTGGTTGGCCTGCCTAGATTTTGTTCGGCAAAGAGAGCCATTTCTGGTCTTCATTGGCTCCCTGTCTTCCAGAGGATTAAGTTTAAGTCTCTTTGCCTCTCGTTTAAAATTTTGAAACATTCTTCTCCTCAGATTTTGGAACACCTCATCTCATCCTATGTACCATCGCGGTCTCTAAGGTCTACAGGCTCACATCTGGTCATAGTTCCACGCTTTAAAAGGGCTAGAGCCGGTGGCCGCTCTTTCAGTGTGCTTGCTGCCAAGCTGTGGAACTCACTTCCTGTCCACATTCGCGCCATTGATAATCTTCTGACTTTCAGGAAAGCCATTAAGACCTATTTGTTCTCTTTGGGTGCTTAGGTTTGGTTATGGTTTTTTCTTTGAATTGTTATGTATCTGTTATCTGTCAAGAAGCGCCGGGACGCCCCTTTGCTGGGGCAGCTGTGCGCTATACAAATCCGGTTAACATAACATAACATAAGAAATCTCCCTTGTGGCCAAGGAGTGACCACCCTGGGCAACCAGGCACCATCCAGCGACCGCTGCTTTGCGACTGATCCTACGAGGGACGACTGCAGAGACTGACCAGCGCCGAGACTTCCAGACACCTCTGACCCAGATCCACATCTCCAGCGAAGCTGAGACCCGTGGAGGTGACGAGGGACGTGGGACCGGCGACTTGGGAAAAGTGGCTAGTACCTGACTAGCGCGACTTCGAGGCTCCCTCGAGGCTGTGCTTGGGGAATTGAGAAGCCCCCATCCCGAGCATCATCTGCAAAGAAGACCAGCTCCCCACACTTCACGTGTTCTGCGTGGGGCACTTCTGCACCTGAGTTGCTCAACGTGTTGTCCGGTTGCTGGCCCGTTGGCTAGTGACCTCTGCGACGACGAACCTTTGTTTTGAACTTGCTGGTCCGGCTCCTCCAGACAGGCACCCGCTCCTCTGTGAAAGAGAAGCACCCCAGACCTTCCTGGTCTGCACCAGAAGCAAGTCCTCCATCCTGCGTGGGTTCCGCTTGCCAAGGCTTGTTGGGTCCTGACTCGACTTCGACGCCGCCGACAGCAAGAGCCTTCGTGGGACAGCTCACCTACTGGTCCTGGTCGTCCTCGACGCCTCCTGGTACCCGTGACTGCTGCGACAAGCTTCACCTCTTCACCTGCAACTTCACGACATCGCCTGGTTCCTTCCCGGCTCCTGGCTGGTGACCTAGACCCTGTCCCTTCTGCTTGCAGGCATCCTTCCTTCTTGATTCCATCCTTGGGATCCACCGGACACTCTTCACTGACTGCCTGTCAGCAACTTTCCTTCAGGCATCCATAGGAGTCAACGACGAAACCAGACGCAAGTTCACACCTATGCACCCGCAGCCCGTGGGCTAGGTAACTTGGGTACTTCGGTGCTCACAAGGGTATTGACTGTCCAAGGGTCTAGTTTCCGAGTCTCGACTTCCTAGCTATACCAGAAGTGTCCTAAAACTGTTAATTTCTAATAACTTACATTTCTATCGACTTTTACGCATTACGCGTGAGTGTTTCCACTCTGCACCTGAATCCCGTGGGCCTCCCACTTCCTAACCTTTGGTAGTATAGTGTAGCCCCAGCGATTCCCTAGGCCTAGGCCTATCCTGTGTTCGTGACAGTGGTTCTTATACCACTTACTTAGTATACGGTTTGCGTGGCCCCTAGGGCCTAACTGTATTACTTACCTGTGTGACTTAATGTATGCTTAAATAAGACTGTGTTGTACTTACCTCGAATCTCATAAAGAGTGCTGAGGGTTTGACTAGAATAAATACATTCTATTTTTACATATATCTGTTGTGGTGTCCTTTCATTTGGTATTCAAGGGATTATATATGGTATCACAGCTGGCTTCACATGCCATTCAGAGTTTAGCCTAAGACTGCTCTTGTCCATGCTACCACTAGGATAGCTGGTCTATAAGGTTGACTTTACAACCAATCACCATAAGGGTTGTTTGGACTGATACAAGGTGTACACTAGAATTAGTGACATCATATATCAGGCCAACTTCTCACACTTGAAACCTAGACACTAGAGATGTTTCTCTACCCAGGAGCACCGGAGTGCCAGCGTTACCTCACCCACAGGAAGCGGGTGCATAGGGGTCAAAGTGCGTCGGGTTTCGTCGTGCAGGTCTATGGAGCCTGAGGATGAAGATGCTGCAGGCGGCCAGGCAGGAAGAGTTCTGGTAGATCCAAGGATGGATCTGAAGAGTAGATGACCTGCAAACAGAGGGGACAATGTTCAAAGTCACTAGCCAGTGACCGGCGTGGCTCCAGGAAGGAACCAGGCGATGTTGGGTGCCAACAGGTGAAGAAAGGAAGCTTGTCTCTGCAGCCACGTGAAAGTGAAGAGGTCGACGACGTCCAGGAGTCACTCACGAGCTGTCCCACGAAGGCTCTAGCTGATGGCGGTGTCGGCTTCTTGATCGGAGCAAACAGGCCTTGGCTAATGCAAGCCACGCAGGAATCGATGAAAGCTTGGTGCCCTGGCCAGCAAGGTCAGAGGGGCTGCTCCTTTTCACAGGAGCAAGGGCCAGTCTGGAGCAACCAGACCAGCAGTGTTAGTTGTAGTTTTCATCGCCAAGATGGCCACTAGCCAACGGGCCAGTAACCGGGATGACGCGTCGTGTGGCAAAAAGCAAAAGGGCCCCACGCAGATCTCGTGGATGCTGGAGGGCTGGTCTTTGGTGCAAATGCTGCTCGGTGTTGGGGCTTCTCAGAGCACAAAGCACAGCGTTGAGGATGCCTCAGGTGCTGCGCAGTCAGCTTGTCGTGGACGTTCCAAGATTGCCGGTCCCACGTCTCTCGGTGCCTCCACGGGTCTCTTCTTTGCAGGGACTGTGGATCTGGCTCAGAGATGTCGGAGTCTGGGTCTTGTCGGGCTCTGGGCTCGGTCTCCGGCGGGAGGCAGCGGCAAAGCAGTCGTTGAGTTGCTGGATGGTGCCTGTATTCACAGGGTAGTCACTCCTTGGCCACAAGGGAGATTCTCTTCAGTCTTCTGTGCAGCAGAACGTCGAAGTCCAGTACTACTTCTTATTAAAGTCGAGTTTCAGGATGATCTGAAGTCTTGGGACACAGCTCCTACTCTTATACCAAATCTAGGGGCCGGATTACCTGCTAGGTCCCTCCTCTGGGTGGGACCAGGAAGGGGGGGCGGTTACACCCCCTTTCCTTTGTCCAGTTTCGCGCCAGGACTGGGGCTTGAGAGCCCCAGCTCCGGTTTGAACTGGCATATGCACAGGGACACCTTGTGTGCCCCAGGCATGTCTCAATCTATTCAGCCCTCCCTAACCCACTACACAAAATCCTGTCTGGGGTGGTGCAAGCACCTCCCCTGACAGGAAACCCTTTGTCCACACCTCCCAAGCTGGAAGGACTCCCAGCAGCAGGAGGGCAGACTTTTGTCTGTGGTGGCAGCATCCATTTTTTGATGCTGAGGCTCGGTCTAACTTTACCCGGGTTTCAGGTTAGGTACATGTCGTGTCCCTCTAGAAGGGTGGAATGCTACCCCCGTCGCCAGAATTGGCGAGGGGGTAGTATTCCAAATCGTATGACACCTTACTCGACATGTTTTGATAAAGCCAAACCAGAGTTAGCATTTGACCGCGAGGTACATAATGCACTTAAGAGTATATGGTATGGCAATATCATGAAACAGCTAAAGGACGTTGTTCCGAAAGCTGCAGACAGGCTCAGCTCATGCCAGAGCACCATCTCACATGAAACCAAGCACTCTGCCTCCAGGATTGTTAAGGCCTGCCATAGGAGTGACTGATAGGTTACCATGTGTCCATATATGTTAGATATAGATATACTATATCTAAGTAAGAGGTGATTACACCAACTTACCCCAGCTGAGTGATCAGCCAGTTGTGTCAAATAGTGAGGCCAGGCCAGGGGTGGCATAATACATGCTGCAGCCCCTGGAAGGCATTGGATACACCTATGCCCTGAGTACCTGGGGTACACTGTTACAGGGTCCAATAAGGTGAACCAGTTCCAATTGGTAATGCACCTAGCGTGCATTGGCATTAACTTAGGGAGAGAGCAGCAGGGCTGTGGGTCGGATTAGCAGGCCCACAGCCACACTAAGTCATAAAACCAGTGAAGCAAAAGCAAAAATTTGGGGTGACCATAGGATAGCAGACCCTACTCTCCTACACAGAGCCCACCGTAGCAGGAGTGAGAAAAGTGGCCATCGCTGGTTCCAACAATCCTGGCACCAATGGTAGCAAAGGTCTGGGTGCTGACCGGTGATGCAATACATCAAATATAATTGACGAGGGGTGTGCAGCGTGATATTCAATTTATGCGCACGTCTACCCAGGACGTCAGAGAAAGTAGCGATGTCATCCACAGGGGACACTCGTAACGGGGGTGTAGAAGACAAGGTCGGAGAATAGTCCCGGACCGAGGATCTTGTGGAGGAAGACCAGGTGGGTGATCTAGTGCGTCGCCTCTTGTGGGGACGGTCGCTGTGATGACCCCTGGACCGTGATCTGTGTTTAGAAGGCGATCTTGGCCTTCTGTGAGAAGAGGGACGATCCCTGGATCCTGACCGGCGTGGAGAAGGTGGCTTTGGACTACCAGGAGGGGACCTGCTCCTACGCGGAGAAATTCTGGAGGGAGAGTACGTGCGGGAATATTCCGAGCCCGGACTTCTGCAGGCGCCTGTACCCACACTCTTCAACCAGCGAGGTGAAAGTCTGAACTTCTCCGGTGCCTTAGGTGATCCTTCCGGAGAGATCTGCACGATATACAGGCCTGGAGACTATGATCGATCGCCTGAAGATCTAGACCTGGCTCTTCTCTCCGCGGTCACTACTGCTCTATCCTTCGACGTCGAACGCCTCGACGTCGATGATGTTTGTGTCACTGTGAGAAGTTGGCCTGATGTATGATGTCACTAGTTCTAGTGTACACCTTATATCAGTCCAAACAACCCTTATGGTGATTGGTTGTAAAGTCAACCTTATAGACCAGCTATCCTAGTGGTAGCATGGACAAGAGCAGTCTTAGGCTAAACTCTGAATGGCATGTGAAGCCAGCTGTGATACCATATATAATCCCTTGAATACCAAATGAAAGGACACCACAACAGATATATATATAAAATAAAGTGTATTTATTCTAGTCAAACCCTCAGCACTCTTTATGAGATTAGAGGTAAGTACAACACAGTCTTATTTAAGCATACATTAAGTCACACAGGTAAGTAATACAGTTAGGCCCTAGGGGCCACGCAAACCATATACTAAAGAAGTGGTATAAGGACCACTGTCACGGAAATAGAATAGGCCTAGGCCATTGCTGGGGCTACACTACACTACCAACAGTTAGGAAGTGGGAGGCCCACGGGATTCAGGTGCAGAGTGGAAACACTCACGCGTAATGCGTATAAATCGATAGAAATAGTACAGTTTTAAAATAAGCAGTTTTAGGACACTTCTGGTATAGCTAGAAAGCCGAGACTCGGAAACTAGACCCTAGGATAGTCACTACCCTTGTGAGCACCGAAGTACCCAAGTTACCTAGCCCACGGGCTGCGGGTGTATAGGTGTGAACTTGCGTCGGGTTTCGTCGTGGACTTCTATGGATGCCTGAAGGAAAGTTGCTGACAGGCAGTCAGTGCAGAGTGTCCGGTGGATCCCAAGGCCGGGATCAAGAAGGAAGGGTACCTGCAAGCAGAAGGGACAGAGTCTGGGTCACTAGCCAGTGACCACGTGGAACCAGGAAGGAACCAGGCGATGTCATGAAGATTGCAGGTGAAGCTTGTCGCAGCAGTCACGGGTACCAGGAGACGTCGAGGACGACCAGGAGGCGAGCTGTCCCACGAAGGCTCTTGCTGTCGGCGGCGTCGAAGTCGAGCTAGGACTCACCAAGCCTTGGCAAGCGGAACCCACGAAGAATGGAGGACTTGCTTCTGGTGCAGACCAGGAAGGTCTGGGGTGCTTCTCTTTTGCAGAGGAGCAGGAGCCAGTCTGGAGGAGCCAAACCAGCAGTGGAAGTTCAAAGGTGTGTCGTCGCAAAGGCCGCTAGCCAACGGGCAAGCAACCGGACAGACGCGGCAAGCAGGAAAATGCAGAAGGGCCCCACGCAGGACTCGTGGAGTGTGGGGGGCTGATCTTCGGTGCAGATGGTGCTTGGGGTTGGGGCTTCTCAATCCCCGGTGCACAACTTCGAGGGTACCTCAGAAGCTGCGCTGGAAGATACTCGCCACTTTTCCCAGGTAGCCGGTCCCACGTCTCTCGTCGCCTCCACGGATCTCAGCTCGGCTGTGGATGTGGATCAGGGTCGGAGAAGTCTGGAAGTCAAGGCTCTGGTCGGGCTCTGCAGTCGGTCCCTCGTAGAACTTCAGCAAAGCAAAGGGTAAGTCTCTTGATGGTGCCTGTTTGCACAGGGTAGCCACTCCTTGGCCACAAGGGAGATTCTTCAGTCTTCTTCTTTCGTCAAATGTCGAAGGTCCAGAGTTTCTGTTCAAGTTGCAGGTTCAGGATAATCTAATCTCCTGGGGCCCAGCTACCACTCTTATACTAATCTGTGGGGCTGGGTTGCCTGCTAGGTCACGCCTTATGGGTGGGACCTGGGAGGGGGGTGGTTACACCCCCTTCCCTTTGTCCAGTTTCGCGCCAGGACTGGGGCTGGAGTGCCCCAGCACCGGTTTGAACTGGACTATGCATGGGACACCTTGTGTGCCCCAGGCATGTCTCATTCCTTTCAGCCCTCCCTGCCCCAATACAATAAGTCTGTCTGGGGAGGTGTTAGCACCTCCCCAAGCAGGAAACCTATTGTCCAAGCCTCCCTGGCCGGGATCACTCCCAGCAGCAGGAGGTCAGACTTGTGTCTGTGGCAGCAGCATCCATTTCGTGATGCTGAGGCTTTGGTTAGAGTTAAACAGCAAAGTAGGATTTTAACATGTCTCTCCCTCTAGAAGGGGGGAATAATATCCTCATCACCAGAAATGGTATGGGGGTATTATTCCAAAGTGTTAGACACCTTACACGACATGTTTTGATCAAGCCAAACCATAGTTACCATAACCGTTTAAGATTATAAGGCACTTTAAGAGTATATGGTAGGCTATATCATAGAACAGCTATAAGGACATGGTTCCGAAAGCTGCAGACCGGCTCAGCTCATGCTAGAGCACCATCTCACATGTTACCAAGCACTCTGCCTCCAGGATTGTTAAGGCCTGCCATAGGAGTGGCTGATAGGTACACATGTGTCTATTTTAAGGGTAGATATAGGTATACTATATCTAAGCAAGGGGTGATTACACGACCTTGCCCCAGCTGAGTGATCAGCCAGTTGTGTCTGATTGGAAGACCAGACCAGGGGTGGCATAATACATGCTGCAGCCCCTGGGAGGCCTAGGGTACACCTATGCCCTGGGTACCTAGGGTACACTGTACAGGGTCCAATAAGGTGATCCTTACCAATTGTGTATGTACCTAGGGTACATGGAGTCCATTTTAAAGAGAGAGCAGACAGCCTGAGACCCTGAATGGCAGGATCTCAGGCCAACTAAGTCGAAAAACCAGCTAGACACTAGGCAAAACGTTGGGGTTAACAATAGTCAGATATCCACCTTCCTACATTGACGTCGAACGACCCACTCGCAGCGAGACATAAGTCATCGCATCTCTCGACGCCGACCCCCTCGAGGGCGGCGGAGAGTGTCTCGACATCGACGGAAGCCTCGATGTCGACAGAGACAGTCCAGATCTCACCGGACTAACAGCCTTCGAGCCCGAAGGACTGCGCCTCGACGCCGACATACTTCTCTGCGGCGGAGAATCTCGACGTCGAGATGAATCTCTTGACGCAGAAGTCGTTTTCGGTTTTTTCGACAGTACCTTCGACGTCGACGGCGAATCTCCTGGAACCTTGGTCTTCCTGGGATCAGGAGAGGTGGTATGTCGCCGTTTCTGCGGTTGTCTAGCTGAAGAAGGTGGTTTTAAGGATGAATGGTCGCCTTCACGACGGCTTCTTTCCTTCTCCAGCTGGGCATGCAGCTTAATGAACAAGTTACTTACCTTCGGTAACGATGTATCTGTAAGAAACATTAGTTATTTAGATTCCTCACCTTAGAATATCCCCAGGCGTCAGACTGGATCTGGAAGATTTTTCGTCAGCAATACCCCTTGCGCGTCGCTAGGTGTCGTCTGCGGTTCCGCGTCCGTCGTCGGCGTCGTGCGCCGGAATGCCGGAGTACTTAGACGCCGCCCTCGCGCGCTGACGTCAGTTCTTGTACATAGCTTTCCGCGCCAGGAACGCAGAGCTATGCAAGATACCGACACTGGTGCCAAAAAAGTCTAGGGCCCTGAAAGGGATAGCCTTAACCCTAGATGTCAGTTCGCAGAACGGGGAGGATGGGTGGGTCGGTGAGGAATCTAACTAACTAATGTTTCTTACAGATACATCGTTACCGAAGGTAAGTAACTTGTTCATCTGAAAGAAACACGTTAGTTAGATTCCTCACCTTAGAGTAGATACCCAAGCAATACCATCCCCGGTGGTGGGTCTGCGAACCAAGATCACACCAGAAAGTCCTGGAGGACAGAACGGCCAAAGAAGCCATCCCTCCGGACTTGGTTGTCAAGGCAATAATGCCTGGCAAACGTGTGTAGCGAAGCCCACGTTGCCGCCTGACAGATGTCCTGCAAAGGGACACCCCGTCTCAAAGCATCAGTAGCCGCTGTGGCCCGAGTAGAATGGGCGCGCAGCCCAACAGGAGGGTCCTTTTTTGCCAAGGAATAACAAATTTTGATGCACAAAACGACCCACCGAGAGATGGTCCGTTTGTGCACAGCTTTCCCCTTCTTAGCACCCACGTATCCAACGAAAAGTTGGTCGTCCACCCGGAACTGCTTTGTGCGGTCCAGATAAAAGGAGAGCGCACATTTTGGGTCCAGACGGTGGAGCCTCTCTTCCTCTTTGGAAGGATGCGGAAAGAAGGTGGGCAAGGTGACAGACTGCCCAGGATGAAAGGGGGTCACCACTTTCGGAAGAAAGGAGGGACGAGGCCGAAGGACAACCTTGTCCGGATGAACAGAGAGAAAAGGAGGCTTTGATGATAAAGCCTGGAGCTCACTCACCCGTCTAGCCGAGGTGATGGCTACCAGAAAAGCAGTCTTAAGCGTCAGCAGACGAAGAGGACAATTATGAAGAGGCTCAAAGGGAGCGCACATTAGAAATGTGAGAACAAGATTCAAGTCCCACTGAGGCATTACAAAAGGGACAGGAGGGAACGTGTGAGTAATGCCCTTTAGAAAGCGTGTAACTACAGGGGACTTGAAAAGAGAAGGCTGATCAGGAAGCCGCAAGAAGGCAGAGATGGCAGCAAGATAACCTTTCAAGGTGCCCAGGGCAGAGCCCTGCTGGGCCAAAGAAAGAAGAAAGAGGAGAACCTCAGAAAGAGGGGCGGAAAGGGGATCCACAGCCTTTGCTGTGCACCATGCCACAAATTTGTTCCACCGGCAGGCGTAAACCGTCTTTGTGGAGGGACGCCTGGCTGCCAGAATGATATCCCAGACTTCAGGAGGCAAGTCAAATGGCATCAAATGCCGCCGCTCAATCTCCACGCATGGAGGTGGAGGCTGGACAGGTTCGGGTGGAGGACCGTGCCCTGCTGCTGCGACAGAAGATCCTCCCGAAGGGGCAGACGTATCGGAGGATCGGTCAACATACTGAGTAGCTCGGGATACCAGTACCTTCGTGCCCAATCCGGAGCCACAAAGATGACTTGGGCCCGGTCGTGCCTGATCTTCTTCAGCACTCTGGGCAGAAGTGGTATAGGCGGAAAGGCGTACAACAGACCGCAACTCCACTCGTGACGAAAAGCGTCGCCGAGCGAGTGCCGCCTTGGAAATTCCAACGCGCAGAACTGCTGACATTGCGCGTTCTCTTCGGTGGCGAATAGATCTAACCAAGGCTCTCCCCACTGCTGAAAGAGACCTAGCGCCACTTCGGAGTTCAGACGACATTCGTGATCCATCATGCACCGGCGGCTGAGTTCGTCTGCTCTGGCGTTCAGAGAGCCCGCCAGATGTTGAACCACTAGGGTGACGCCCTGGTGTTCCAGCCACGTCCAGAGGCGCAGAGCCTCCTGACAAAGGGTCCACGACCCCACCCCGCCCTGTTTGTTGCAATACCACATGGCGGTGGTGTTGTCCGTGAACACCTGCACGACACTTCCCCTGACAGAGGGAAGGAAGGCTTTCAGTGCAAGTCGGATCGCTCTCAACTCCAACAGGTTGATGTGGAGACGAGACTCCGCCGGAGACCAGAGGCCTCTGATCTCCACCTCTCCCATATGGCCACCCCATCCCAGGAGGGACGCATCCGTCACTACGACATGCTCCGGTTGGGGAAGGGAGAGGCTCTTGCCCGTGACCCAATCGCGGTCCGTGAGCCACCACTGCAACTGCTGTGCAGTGCCCTCCGAGATCAAGACATGGTCGGACAGGTTGCCGTGATGCTGGGCCCACTGAAACTTCAGGTCCCACTGCAGAGCCCGCATGCGCCGCCTGGCGTGATGCACTAGTAGGATGCAGGAGGCCATCAGCCCCAGGAGCCGCAACACTAGCCTGACCGAAACCCAGGATAGAGGCCGAAAGATGGGAATCAGGGCCTGAATATCCCGGACCCGCTGTTCTGGCGGATAGACCCGGAACTGCACCGAATCGAGAACCGCTCCGATGAAGAGGAGCTTCTGAGAGGGACTCAGGTGTGACTTCGGCACGTTGATGGAAAACCCCAGCAAATGCAGGATATCCGCTGTAGTCTGGAGGTGGGAGACGACTGCCTGGGGCGAGCCCGCCTTCAACAACCAGTTGTCGAGATAGGGGAAGACTGGAACCCCTGATCTGCGCAGATGAGCTGCGACCACCGCCATCACTTTCGTGAACACCCGAGGGGCACTGGTTAGGCCGAAGGGGAGCACGGTAAACTGAAAGTGCTCCTGACCCACCGTGAACCGCAGGTAACGCCGGTGGGCCGGCAGGACGGGGATGTGGAAATATGCGTCCTGCAAGTCCAACGCTACCATCCAGTCTCCAGGGTCTAGGGCAGCTAGAACCTGAGCCAAAGTCAACATTTTGAACCTTTCCTTCCGGAGGAAGGCATTGACGTTCCGGAGGTCCAAGATAGGGCGCAGGCCCCCTTTGCCCTTCTTGGGCACCAGAAAGTAGTGGGAATAACAACCACGACCTACTTCTGGGCTCGGAACGCGCTCGATGGCCCCCTTGGCCAAGAGGGACGAAACTTCCTCGTGGAGAAGATTCAAATGATCCCCCGAGATACGGTGGTGCTGCGGTGGCATGGCTGGAGGGGTCGTCTCGAAGGGGAGGGAGTAGCCCCTTCGGACGATTTGCAGCACCCACCTGTCCGATGTGATGGACCGCCAGTGGAGCAGGTGATGGCGAACTCTGCCGCCCACTGGCGTGGAATGGGCCTGAAAGCTCGGACTAGGAAGGCTTTGAGGCGGATGCTGCCGGGGTGGATGTGGGCTGACCGCGTCGTCCTCCAGAACCACCTCGGCGGAAAACACGTCCGCGCGCAGGTTGGTTCTGCGGCTGGTGGCTAGGCTGACGTGAGGAGGCACCCCTTCCTTGGCCACGAAAGGGGCGGAAGTTTGCGACCGCGGGGCCGAGAGGCCCAAGGACTTGGCCGTAGCCCGGGAGTCCTTAAAGCGATTCAGCGCTCTGTCCGCTTTCTCACCAAAAAGGCGAGTGCCATCAAAGGGCATGTCCATGAGAGTGCTCTGGACATCCCCCGAAAAGGACGTGGACCGCAGCCAGGCGTGACGTCTAAGCGCCACCGTGGTAGAAATCGCCCTACCCAGCGAGTCCGTAGTGTCAAGCCCACATCGGATTGCATGTCGTGCTGCATCCCTCCCATCGGCCAGAGCCTGGGTAAGTCGTGTCTGGACCTCCTCCAGGCACAGGGGCAGCACGTCCTCCACCGTATCCCACAGAGAGTGGGAATAATGGTCCAAAAGACAGGCGGTATTCAAGGACCGCAGACCCAAACTAAGGGAGGAGAACAGCTTTTTGCCAAACTGTTCCAGTCTCTTGGAATCCCGGTCCGGCGGAGCGGTCGGGAAGGAGGATTGGGAGGTAGAAGCCTGGATAACCAGGCTCTCGGGGCTGGGGTGTTGGGACAGAAAACTGGGATCGCCCGGAGCAGGGCGGTGGCGCCTGGCGACGTTCCTGTCCACAGGAGGGACTGTGGAGGGCTTGGACCAGGTGCCCTGCAGAACGTCAATGAGGGCCTCATTGAATTGCAGCAGAGGCTCAGTGGAGCTTGCTGCAGACTGAAGCACCTCAGTGAGGACGTTAGTCCTCACAGCCACGGCAGGCAGCTCGAGCCCAAGGGCTGCGGCCGCCTTGCGCAGCACCACAGAGAAAGCAGCTCCCTCCTCCGAAGCCACAGTCGGAGAGATGAATCCAGTGTCTGGTGAGGTATCCAGACCACTGGCCTCCCCTAGTTCATCTGCCCAGTCCTGTGACAGCTGAGCCTGAACGGCCATAGGGTCATCGGACCCCTCCCAGTCGCCCCCGTCCTCAGATTCCTGGTAAACAGGAGGAAGGATCGGAGCCGGACGATAGACATAATGTGTCTCTAACGGCGCCGGATCCGGAGCGGGGCTGAACTGGGGCTTGACGCCGAGCAGAGCCGGCGTCGGAGGTGGAACCGGTGTCGACGCCGGCGGAGGAAGCGTGACGAGGTCGACCGGCGTCGACGGGGACGAGTCCCTCGGGAACCTGCGGCGTCGGGGCCGAAGCCGGCGACGGAGCCGCCGGCATGCAAGGTTGCCCAGTCGGGTCCGCGGGGCCCGAAGGCGCGCCAGCGGGCGTCGACGGCGGAGCCAGGCTCCTCATGGCCGAGAGGAAGGCACTGACTTCCGCCGGCGTCGCGTCTGTCCCAGGGACCGGCGGGTATGGGGACGTGCGCGGCGCCTGCGGCTCCGCTGGAGCCGCGGGGGTGGAACCACCCTGACCCTCGTCCGAGTCGCGCGACCGGCGAGGGGAGTCCGAAGAGCGGTGTCGCCTCTTGGACTTCTTGGAATGCTTCGACTTACCCGAAGACTTGGAGCCAGACGAGCGATGATGACGTCGGCTGCGGCTCCGCGACCGATCCTTGCACCTCTTCCTGGACCTGGATCGAGAGGGGCGCGGAGCCGAGTGGCGAACCTCGAGGAGCTTACGGGACCGCTCCAGTCTAGCCTTCGAGGTCAGGGCCTTGCAGTCCGAACACGACTCCGCGTCGTGGTCGAGGCCCAAACAGTAAAGGCACCGGCGGTGATGATCCGTAACCGACATCAAGCGGTTGCAGTCAGCACAGGCTTTGAAACCAGGCATCCTACCGGCACCGGAGTCGAGACAAGATCAAAAAGGATCAAAAAACGTAGTCAAAAAAGACTAAAAGGGGTAGCTCTCCCGGATCTGCGCTTACTGGCGCGGAAAAAATAAGAACTGACGTCAGTGCGCGAGGGCGGCGTTTAAGTACTCCGACGACGTCATTCCGGCGCACGACGCCGACGACGGACGCGGAGCCGCAGACGACACCTAGCAACGCGCAAGGGGTATTGCTGACGAAAAATCTTCCGGATCCAGTCTGACGCCTGGGGATATTCTAAGGTGAGGAATCTAACTAACGTCTTTCTTTCAGGCAGTGAGGGCACCGGTCAGGATTGTGTGAAGTTGGTAAACACACAATACACACAGAGTGTGGATCCGCCAGTGCCATCTTATTGCCACAGGAAGGGCATTTCCTAAATAAAGCAGGCATTCTGACTGGAAAAAATTTGAAATTCTTCAGGAAACCAGCAGAACACGCTTTCAGGAGCCAGAAAATGTCGAATTTTCAGAACAATTCTGTATTACAAAACTTTCAGTCAAAAAACTGAAGAGCTCAAGCTCCAGGATCCTCATAGAAGGAGCTGGAAAAAAGAACTGACCTAACTGTCACCTGTGGTGCATCATGGGAGCAAGGGGTCTCCTGCAGGTGTTAAAGGCACGGTCCCCTTACTCTAATGCCTTAAAGGCAAGGTGTCAGTTTTCTTTGTTTCTTGATACTCTACTGCAGCCTACAGGCAAGTGCCTGCAATTTCAAGTTTGCTTTATGGCAATAAAGCATTGTTGTGTGACAATTGGATTGGTGCTTCCTTTTTTCCTTATGGGTTAGGGGGCACTACAATGCAAACCTATGTAATTTAAAGCATTGCCATGTTTGAAACATTTTTAGGCTGCATGTATATGTTTTCACATATGCATATATATGTATATATATGTATTTTCTATATGCTCCGGGATCCCGCACGTGGGCGGGGATTATTCATAGATTATGACTATTGAGGAGTATCGCCTGGATGAGAACATAGTCGTTTCTCAGCGTATGTGTAGCACAAGATGAACGGATACACGTGATACATGTTAACACAAGGCCTCATTACCACAGAGGGCAAAGACAGGCTTGTAGAATGTCACGTACCGTTAAGGGCAGGTCATTACTAAATTTGTCCCAAAGTTTTGGGGTCAAACTGGGTTGGATCAGTAAGTTAAAGCACAAATAGACTACAATGTGTTAAAGAACATTTGGCATCCCCAATAGTCAAGAAAGGGCAGGTATTGATACATATTGTTCCTCTCCTGTTCCCACTGTCTCGGCTGCTCCCTGGTATACTAGCAGAAGTTTGGGATGGTAAGACTTCACCTAGGGTGGTGACCGGCTTAATTCGATTGACAAATCCAAAATGTTTCACGTTTACTAACGGGTGAAATTCTCAGCTGCCTGTGCATAAGGTTTTCATATGCACAGTATGTTTACGTTAAATAATCGCTGTTTTGACTGGTGCGACCAGCGGACGTTTACGCACCAGGGCATTTTCCTGTGGTGAATGTTGCTATGCTGTAAGGATATAAAGGTTAAATTGGACTTCCAGGTCCAGCTGGGGGTCTGCCAATTGGCCAGTTATGGGTCAAAAGTGAGTTCAAAGGGCACAGGACGGGTCCAACAATGTGAGGTCCAACAACGTGAGGTACGTGGATGACTGTCATGCTTTATCCACAGAGTAGTATACGTGTTATACGATAAGGTTTTGAACCTGCAGGGGGGAAGGACTCAATCAACTTTCACCCTCCCAATAGAGTCTCAGTGATACACACTTTACAGTCCAACTACACAGGTGCTTTAATTATGTATATGGACGCGAATAAGATTAGAACACAGGGGCCAACAGGCGGGGAAGATTTCAGCAATAGGAGGAGCAGGCTTGTTAACCTATACTTTGTTGGATCTGAAGTATTACATGTACTTGAATATGAACTGTTGGTTTTAATACTGCCCACATTTACATAAGTTGTATCACAGCATCGCCAGTTTCTTATACTCAGGCCCATTGGCATTATGGTGATGCATTATCAATTTGCACAGATTTTGGGACTGCATTAGCCATACATACCTCCTCCAGTCTGACCCCTACTAAGACCATTCAGCTCTGGCTCCACTTTGGGTCTGGCTGATACAATAAAGCCTCTAAATTGTTTAAACTCAGTGGACGCATGTTGGCACTTTAATGGCCATGTAGGTTGTGTCCTGGCAGGAGGGCCTGCGATTGGTTTGGCTGGTTTACTTGAAGGGTCCGGATGTGGGCAGGCAAAATCAACAGTCGAATACTCAACAGGGGTTCACACGCAGTGGAGGGCCCTTGGCTAGGTGCACTGGTAAACTTTTTACCTTAGACAGTATTTATTTAGTGGTTATTTAGGTACTAAGGTGGGGATACCTTTTGCAGTATTTACAAGCCGGGAAGTACGTAGTGAAGTAATAGTGCCCCAAGTTACGCAACATGTATATACATTTGTATAGGGTGCTTGTTTAAAGCTTCCTTGGGTCTGAGTGCCAGGCAAACGGGGACGACTTGTACAAGAGATAAACATGAGTAGGTACTCAACACGGTGTGTTAGATGGAATGTTGCCTAAGCAGAACTCAGATTGGCCTTAAACGCATGATGGAGACAATCAGTGACATGCCTAAAGAGGTAAAACCTGTGTTAAAGGGATGGTATGCCAAGCTTACATATTTCACGGAATCCCCTCAATCCAACATGCCTAAAGTAAGCGAGGAATGCCCGAGTGATTATTTGGACCCGTTATTAGTTTTATTAAACCCACCAAGTACTGAGAAGTAGTGACATTTTAACTCATATCAATGGTATTTCCAGGACACATCTCCTTCAGTACACACACCACCAGACAGGGCTGCTCTCCCCTGGAGCAAAGGGAAGCTAAACACCATATACGGCATAACGCCAACGTTGGGAAGCAAGAAAGATGGTGATAGAGTGGGGAGCGACGAATCTTGGTCTGCTTGCACAGGCAGGCGATTTCCGCAGGGGCTTAGCTAAGCTTGCGGCCAGGCAGTGGTCTTGTCCAACTAATGTGATAATGTTAAGGGTTGCAAGCATGCACCAAGAGATGGATCCTCAAGACCATCCAGGACAGACAAAAAGACCCGCCCTATAGCCAGGGAGCCAGGCATTTGCAGAAGCTGCCAGCTAACTAGTGGTTTGCAGTGCAATAAGCTGAGGGGAACATGGGGTCAGAACATAATTTGGCTACAATGATTGAAGAAGGATTGTTTTGGCGTTCCCACTGCTCAAGAAGGGGCAAGTATTTGTTCATGTTGATCCCCCTCTTACACGGCAGGTACACAAGGACACCCGTGCTTAATGTCACATATCCCATGGCAGGATAGTCACCAAGGGTGGGGGAATGGCCATTGACATGCCTTGCCAGGACAGGGATAGCCACTCACACTAACTGGAGCCTCTAAGTAAGATAAATGTTGGAAACACAGACTGGGGTGTGCTGGGCCCAAAACCCCTCACCAAAGCTGCGGGGGGCATCAGGCTGTCAGGTGTCTTTGAGGGACGGGCAAGGGCATTAAAGGGCTGTAGTGCGTGACACAGCATTTGCAGGGATGCAGAAGGGTCCCACCGGATCCACCAAAGGGACTACAGCGAAGCATGTGACACAGAATCTTGTAGTCTGACACCATTACTGGTGTAAGTATCAAGGGTCATAGGTGGATAGCAGAGGCTGGGCATCTGTGACCGGTCGAAGGTTCAGCAAGCAGGGTAGGCTGCGTAAGTTGTCACTTCACAAAAGGGTGCAGTGTCTAATAACGGGCACCATACACTTATTCCCTCAAACCTGTTGTGACACCATTACTATGTTCGCCAGGGATCAATCGAAAATAACTATGGAATTTGTAGGAGAGTAGGGTCTGCTTTCTATGTTCACCCCCACTTTTTGCTTTTGCTTTACTGGTTTTCGACTTAGATGTGGCTGTGGGCCTGCTAACCAGACCCACAGCCCTGCTGTTCTCTCTCTAAATTGATACTATGTACTTTAGGTGCATAACCCATTTGGATAGGATCACCTTATTGGCCCCTGTACTGTGTACCTTAGGTACCCAGGGCATAGGTGTATCCTAGGCCTACCAGGGGCTGCAGCATGTATTGTGCCACCCCTGGCCTGGCCTTCCAATATGACACAACTGGCTGATCACTCAGCTGGGGCAAGGTTGTGTAATCACTCCTTGCTTAGGTGTAGTATTCCTATACCTAACTTACATATAGACACATGTGCACCTATCAGCCACTCCTATGGCAGGCCTTAACAATCCTGGAGGCAGAGTGCTTGGTAACATGTGAGATGGTGCTCTAGCATGAGCTGAGCCTGTCTGCAGCTTTCGGAACCATGTCCTTATAGCTGTTCTATGATATAGCCTACCATATACTCTTAAAGTGCCTTATAATCTTAAACGGTTATGGTAACTATGACACAAGGTGTCCCGTGCATAGTCCAGTTCAAACCGGTGCTGGGGCACTCCAGCCCCAGTCCTGGCGCGAAACTGGACAAAGGGAAGGGGGTGTAACCACCCCCCTCCCAGGTCCCACCCATAAGGCGTGACCTAGCAGGTAGCCCAGCCCCTCAGATTAGTATAAGAGTGGTAGCTGGGCCCCAGGAGATTAGATTATCCTGAACCTGCAACTTGAACAGAAACTCTGGACATTCGACGAAAGAAGAAGACTGAAGAATCTCCCTTGTGGCCAAGGAGTGGCTACCCTGTGCAAACAGGCACCATCAAGAGACTACCCTTTGCTTTGCTGAAGTTCTACGAGGGACCGACTGCAGAGCCCGACCAGAGCCTTGACTTCCAGACTTCTCCGACCCTGATCCACATCCACAGCCGAGCTGAGATCCGTGGAGGCGACGAGAGACGTGGGACCGGCTACCTGGGAAAAGTGGCTAGTATCTTTCAGCGCAGCTTCTGAGGCACCCTCGAAGTTGTGCACCGGGGATTGAGAAGCCCCAACCCCAAGCACCATCTGCACCGAAGATCAGCCCCCCACACTCCACGAGTCCTGCGTGGGGCCCTTCTGCATTTTCCTGCTTGCCGCGTCTGTCCGGTTGCTTGCCCGTTGGCTAGTGGCCTTTGTGACGACGCATCCAGAAATCTTCACTGCTGGTTTGGCTCCTCCAGACTGGCTCCCGCTTCCTTGCAAAAGAGAAGCACCCCAGACCTTCCTGGTCTGCACCAGAAGCAAGTCCTCCGTTCTTCGTGGGTTCCGCTTGCCAAGGCTTGGTGAGTCCTAGTCCAACTTCGACGCCGCCGACAGCAAGAGCCTTCGTGGGACAGCTCGCCTCCTGGTCCTGGTCGTCCTCGACGTTCCCTGGTCCTTGTGGCTGCAGCGACAAGCTTCACCTTCACCTGCAATCTTCACGACATCGCCTGGTTCCTTCCTGGTTCCACGTGGTCCCTGGCTAGTGACCTTGACTCTGTCCCTTCTGCTTGCAGGTCTCCTCTCTTCTTGATCCCAGCCTTGGGATCCACCGGACACTCTTCACTGACTGCCTGTCAGCAACTTTCCTTCAGGCATCCACAGAAGTCCACGACGAAACCCGACGCAAGTTCACACCTATGCACCCGCAGCCCGTGGGCTAGGTAACTTGGGTACTTCGGTGCTCACAAGGGTAGTGACTATCCTAGGGTCTAGTTTCTGAGTCTCGACTCTCTAGCTGCTTCAGAAGTGTCCTAAAACTGTTAATTTCTAACAACTACTATTTCTATCGACTTTTACGCATTACGCGTGAGTGTTTCCACTCTGCACCTGAATCCCGTGGGCCTCCCACTTCCTAACTGTTGCTAGTGTAGTGTAGCCCCAGCGATTCCCTAGGCCTAGGCCTATCCTATTTCCGTGACAGTGGTCCTTATACCACTTCTTTAGTATATGGTTTGCGTGGCCCCTAGGGCCTAACTGTATTACTTACCTGTGTGACTTAATGTATGCATAAATAAGACTGTGTTGTACTTTCCTCTAATCTCATAAAGAGTGCTGAGGGTTTGACTAGAATAAATACACTTTATTTTATATATATATCTGTTGTGGTGTCCTTTCGTTTGGTATTCAAGGGATTATATATGGTATCACAGCTGGCTTCACATGCCATTCAGAGTTTAGCCTAAGACTGCTCTTGTCCGTGCTACCACTAGGATAGCTGGTCTATAAGGTTGACTTTACAACCAATCACCATAAGGGTTGTTTGGACTGATATAAGGTGTACACTAGAACTAGTGACATCATACATCAGGCCAACTTCTCACAGAATTGTCTGGTCAATGTGGCGAAGTGATGCACCCTAGAATAAGACCACAAGGTGCCTATTAGCAATCAGTTGGGGACAGGTGAACTTTAGTGGTCTGAATTCACCCCCGGCTCCCGGGGCATGGAGATCGGTCGAGGGAGGTGATGGAGCCTGCGCACAAGAGGTTCATCTGCGCTATGCGTAAAATTACTGAGCAGAGGGGATTTGGCTTCATTAGACATGGGTGCTACACGCCAAATTCTTGGGTGCTTTGAGGACGATGGGGTACATCTGTCCAGTATAAGCATGGACCTGTTCTTGCTGGATAGAGGAGAGGCCCTAGAAATAACAGGATGTAAGTAGGAATGCCAGCCCTGGTGGGGGCCCTGGCTGCAACGGTCGCAACACCCAGGGCTGTGGCGGAGTTACAGGGCGATCTAGAGGCAGAAAGGTACTCAGGGGTACCATCTTCAGGAGCGCAAAGGGTGCTGATGCCTAATATCCCCAGGAAGTCTTTGGGGTGGACCCTGAGGTGCGACGGCACCCCGTCTGTCCTACAGGCGGTTGGAAACCTGTACAACTGGGGGTTGCTTGAACGCTCTACCCCTCTTAGGGGGGTGGGGGGGACGTGAGTAAGGAGGTGGACCGATGGTTCACCGGAAGTGGGAGGGGCTATCCCCTCACCACAACCGCTAAGCACCGATTGGCTAAGGCCACAATGCAAGTTGGCTCATCTGGTGGTAGGCCGCGAGGGGCAGCTTGCCTTTGGATCGCCTGTAAGATAACCCACCATGTTTGCATATTTGGTATGCTAATAAACCTGCAGCAATTTTCTCCACCAAAAAGTTGTCTTGTCTGATTATTTAGGTTACCTGTATGTTGCTGCATGAGGGCTGGTGAGTGTTGCAGATATTGGCTCTATGCGTTTGCTTTAAGAATTAGTAGAGTGGCTAGGCCGTTCCCATCACCACCATTTTTTGGCCTATGTACGATGAAAATGTTAACATGATAGTGAGGATCTCCACGTTCCATTTTCATTTACCCTATCCTGTAGGCATCATTGCATTATACATGTAGCTTTAAGTGGAGTGGGTCCCGTCAGGTCTAAGATCCCACAGTAATTCAAAACTGACTTCTAAATGGGTCGCTGGACCTTTATTCGTTATCAACTTCACAGGCAAAATCACTGATTTCTGAACAATTACTGAAAAACCCTGAAGGTAATCCATGTAAGCTATGCAGTTGCTCTTTGCGTTGTTTCACTGCATCTTACATTCCCTTCAAGTATTTGCTTTTTCAAGATGTTGCGTTTTTGTCTTACACTATATAATATGAACCCAGTCACCTTTAGGCGTCTGGGTGAGTTCAGGTTGTGGGTAGGTGTTCAAGATGGAACACTGTTGAGAGATCTGGAGTGGAGGCAGAAGGCAGCGAGTGAGAGTTTCTCACAGTGCCTGTCAGTAGGTGATAAAGGTATTCAGACTCCATATTCATCCAATTCTTAGCCTCCCTGCTTTCTCACGGATGGGCTGTCTCACATGTGCCAATTGTAATCATTATTTATGTGGAAGTGTGTGAAATCGGCATACACATCTGTTGAAAATTTACAGCGCCAAAGAAAAAGAAAATGTCGACAGTTGAGGAGACAGAGAGAGTGAGTGTGTGCACCCCTTCGCCACACTCCCGCTGCCACCTGCACCCCCCGCCTCTTCACTCCACTCGTGACCCATAGTACCCCCAGTGGCACCCCTCTGTCCCCCCTCCCCCAGAGTAGGTTACCCAAATAACACACACACAGACTGTTGGGTTGGGTAACAAATGCTGCAGGTTGATTACATAATTCCAGAATATGTAATGGGTGGGTTATCTTACGGGCGATCCAAGGGCAGGCAACCAACCAACTGGGCTACCTGCCCGCCTGATGAGCCGGGCAGCGCGGGAGCGAAGCCCGTCATTGCTGCCATCCAGGTGATTCTTTCTACGATCACGTGCCGTTGGTAACTTCTACTCACGCCCCCCCTCTCGGGGCGGAGCGTCGCATAGCAAACCCCCCGGTTGTTCAGGCCCATAACCGCCCGCAGGACTAGTGGGCGCCGACACGGCTTCCGGGACTCTCCCATGAGGCTCCACGGTTTGGGCTCAGGTACCCCCTATGGTGCCGCGCAGAGGTACCCTTTGTACCGGCCTGCTTCCAGATCGCCCTGTAACTCCGCCACAGCCCTGGAGGCGGCTCACCGTCACAACCAGGGCCCCCCACCAACCCGCTATAGTCTTCCTGCAATCTCTCCTGACGAGGGCTTCCTGCAACTAGCTGGAAGGGAACCATCCCTGCAGAAAGAGAGTTTGAATTTTTTGCCCCCTTATGACACTTGACAGTGCTAGTGGGACTCAAACCTTTTTCCTGTGAGATCCTGTGCAACCACAGGCACAAGACTTACCAGTGAGCATTATAGCTCCTGGTGCTATAGATGGCCCCATCTATGTCCCAAAGCCCTGGACGCTATCCTGGGTCAGATAGTGTCTGCTGAAACAAAGGACCCGTTGGGGCCTGGGAAGCTGTGCCAAGAACCATTCACCTCCCTGCGGGAAAGTTACACCTCTCCGCTAATCTGGCCGGGAGGATGCCGGCACCCCGGCTCGCCAAGCACCATCAATTTGATGATCTCACCTAGAAGCCGCCCTCCGCACCGGGTGTGCCTGAACCTGCGTGCCAATCTCTGGGACAGCAGCCCACTTGCTAGGTGCCACTCCCCCCACCCGCCTGCCTGCTTTGGCTATTATGGCGAGAAGGGTTTTACTTAACCTTTGGACTGTCCCCTCTGATTGCTAAACCTGGAGCACAGGAGTGCCCCTAGCTGATAACGCGTGACCATGGGCAAGGGGCGTCTCTTGCCCCTGCCCACCATCCCTTATTCCTTATGGGAATTATGCCCCTACAGATCCCTCAGTGATGAAACCCCCTAGGCATACCAGCTTCGGGAATCTGTCAGGTTTAAGCATTGCGCGCTGTCTGTAAAGTTCAAGCATTGAGGATTGACTAATTCCTACTTCGCCCCTCCCATCATGCTCCCCAGTGGGAGGGTGGCCGGGGGGTGCCCCCCCGCAAACCCGGAGCATCCCCAGCGGTGCCAAATTCCTGCTCCGTTGAAGCCAAGTTTTAGTGACACCCAGGGCGTACGAAATGTTCTATTGACATAATGTCCCCTTGCGTTAGGCCCGCTGATACCCTAGTTTTTGGGACGGCAGCACCATATGTTGGCTGGCCACATCCCTTAAGTGAGGTAAAAGTGTCGCGACCAGTGGCACCGCTGGGAGATACCACCAACCGCGATGGTCCTCCGGACATTTAAGAAATGCCCCATTCTCACCTGGGCCTACCTCTGCCTGAAAGTGATTCCACACCGCTGTAGGCCAGAGGCCCGCCTTATTAAACCTATTTACTTGTATTTTGCTACTCGGCACCCTATGGTGGGAGCTCTGTGTAGCGCTGCGCGCGTGCTCCCAGGGCACGGAGTTGCTGTAGAGCTGGTGTCTGTTACCCACTCGCTGATACTTTCTCTGACGCTGACTGTCCTACTGCTGGATGCTTCCCGAGAACTGTAGACTGTGGTCCCACCTAGGTTGATCCCAGCGCTTGGGGGAAACCCAGTAGTAGTCAGGACCTTCCTGGTACCTCCAGCACAGCGTACACTATCGACATATTTGGGGCGCCGGGGCAGGAGGTGCCCCCTCAAGTCTCAGGTTCTGACCCATAGAACCCTGGGGGCAGACAAGTCTGTGGGAACCAGCAGAAAACTTCGGTGCAATTACCGGCCCTATCCTGAATGTTGAGAATGCTGAATGGTCAATAATGCCCTGTCGCCATAAGGCTCTAACGTAGGGTTTACCAAACTTTTGAACCACCGCACTCTTGTTTGTATGACAACTACACTACCCCAGTGTCGATGGCTTAACGAGGCTTGTTAGTTGTAGAAGATTACCGAAGCCACAATTCTGGCTTCGCCGCGTGGCATTTCAAAATTGCTTCCATTCTGACATGGTGGGACTATCACCATTCTGTGCTTAATAAGCATTGGGTGTCTCCCTTCAGTGAATAACAAGCTCGCCCATGGCTTAAGCAGTGGGCACTGCGTCGCCATGCGACCGACGTTATACCAAATAACGTGGCATGTAAGTCGTCCCATGCTAATGTTCCCTGCCTGGCACCCCACAGGGTGCTGTGCTTACAGCCTACACTGTGCAATGCTGTGCCTTCTAGAATTCCAGGCCGCATCCTACACAGAAGTTAGTCACGCAGTGCCCACTGCTCCTCACCACGAGACCCCTTTCCGCATGCAGTGATACTTCGATTACCGGTTAATCTGGTGTTCGGTCGATTCCGCTTCCACTACCAAGTGTGGGAATGGGGGCCTTCTAATGATAACGAGGCTGTAGGCCAATTTTTTATGCCCGCGCATGGATTGTCTGCACTTCCGACCCCCGAAAACCCACACAACTGAAGAGGAGGTGTACCTCTCTAGAGGCCCCTCTTGTTCCCACTGACATGCACGGATGCTGGGTCGGGGGTTCTGGTAAAAATTAACCAGCTGAGTGATCACTTGCGACCCGATCGGGTTGATTGCCCAGACGGAACTGAGCAATTGAAACCTAATGGTCCATGATTTAACTCGGGCGCCATGAGGCGGTCTTGAAGAAGGACCGGTGGACAGCAAGTCATCGGATTAACAATGAACTATTGGTAGGTATCCTACAGCGGTACCTTCCAAAACACTGAAATAACAGCGGTGAGAATAGTTCTTTGAAGAAGAGTATTTAATGAATCGCTCCTCAAGGTCAAGGGACAATTACCCTGTCCCGTTGGCACCAAGGCAGACGTACCGCAATGGTGGGCGACAAAGAGGTCGCCAGGAGGGTGGGGGAAGGCTAAATAGCCTCCCCTGCCCACAGGGGCCAGGAAGTGTCACGCTTGCGCGTCACTTCCGGCCGGCCGAGGAGGGGGGCTCCGGTCGGCGTCTCCGCCCCCTCCCTATGTGAGGGGGTGGGGAGGGGTAACCGGTGCCCCGGGGGCACTAGGGCGCCGACTGCTGAGTGGCCCCCTGCGGGGGCCGCGGTCAGCGGCAAACACAGCCTCGGAGCGTGCGTTTGCGGCAACATGGCTTTCCTCTCTGGTTATGTTTTTTCCATTCCAGTTTGCAGCGCTGAAGTTTTCCATAAATTTCCGGAATGATGGGTATTTTGCACGAACCTGTGGTTTAATATCATTTTGCACATGTTTACAATGTTGTTCTGTTTCTTTTACTAGCTCTGTTTACCAGCAATACTGATATGCTCTTGCTCAGACGATTAGAATCATGAGTTTTTTTAATTTATGTTTTAAAACACTTATTGGTGTAAAAATGAAATGTGGAGATCTACTACCCCATCACAATACGTGCATCAGTAGCGTTTCAACGCAAATTTGTGGCACACGCTGTTTAATCACTTAGGTACAACATTCTCCAGGCAGAATATATAACTGGGGGTGTGGCCTCTCAGTATATTGCTGTCCTCATACCAAAATAGGTTAGAAAGCTCCGTGGGATGTGTATGATAGATTTTTCTTTTTACAGACGCTCTAAAAACCTGATACTTTTGAAATAATTTACACTGTTCGACTGTATGGGGGACCGAGGGGGTGGTGCCTTGGAGAGGGCATGGCGGGGGGGGGGGGGGGGGGGGGGGGCTTGGACCTCCAGCCGACACTGCCTTAAACAAGCTCACCTACCCCTCCTTCAAATCCGGCCCAGCGAATCCCCGCCCCCAACCCCCTCGCCACCCATCCAGTATAAAACTTTTCTTGAGTTCCTTCCTATGCCTCCGGTCGGGTTTAAAAGTCTAAACGGACTCCTGCTGTGCGGAGCCTGCATGCACGAGCTGGAAACCTACTGTATGAAGTGGTTTCCAGCTCTCCCCAGGCTTCGCCGTGTGGTAGTCTCTCTCAACAGAGTGGCCTCGTCGTGACGAGTTCTGGGACCCGCATCACACACAGCGGCACCCTGTGAGTTGGCAGGTCTGACACTCCATGTTAGCGGTAAAGTATCAATTGTTCCGCTGAAGTAGTGGTTAAAATTCACTCTGCCATGCAAGTTACGCAGTCTAACCATGCTGTAATCGTTGTATTTCTGTTAAATAGTAACAGGCTCTATCTAGTTCAACATTACCCCCCATGAATACATAAGGATAGTTGTTAATTAAAACAATCATTTACCAGAACCACATTTCATCCTGTAGACAGTTTCCAGCACATTTACCACAAATATATGAATGTGGGTGTATTTCTTTACTTTTAAAGCAATCTCAACACCCCCATTTTAGCTTAAGATGTTGAAAGCTAAAGCGCGGGTGCTGCCATTATTTAAAAAAAAAGTGAATAAGTAGAAAAAAAAAAAACATGCAGCCGCGTTCGGTGCCGTAAATAACAAAAGAAATGTGCGGCCGCCATTATATCAGCTGAGGAGTGCCGCGATGGTTACATGAAAAAAAACACAAGCATTGGCATAACCAATAGGTCTCGCCTTTGGGACCTTATAAGTGTTTGGCTATGCAACAGTTGACGTTGCACCAAGGATATTGTGCTGGATAACTAAACACTTAGAAGGTCCCAAAGGCGAGACCTATTGGCTATGCCAATGCTTGTTTTTTTTTCCTCCTGAGAGGAGCCTTGTGAAGATTCATGGTGGGTCTTTAAGGCTTTGTGATCCTTTGAGGTGACTCATGGTGAAACCTCTCCCTCTCACTCTTCTTAGATGTAGGCGAAGTAGAACACTCACTACTTTCCTCCCCAGAAACGACTGCAGTCTTTTGTTTAAATTTCGGCAGCCATAGTAAAAGTCTTCCCTCATGGTCTTTGAGGGTTTTAGTAGAAAATGTTCTGCATATTTTGCAGTCCGTCACCTTGTGGGATGGATGAAGGCAATAAACAGACCCCCAGGATATTGCGGCATGGATTAGCAAATTTAGCGGCACAAATATGGAAATTTAGCGGCATTTTTGAAGCACTTTATTTTACTCAATCATTAATTTTCAGCCTGAAATCAATGGAAACTTTTTTAGCAGAGTATTCCAATTTGAAATAGGTATGTTTAAAGTGTCTACACCTCTATGGAAGCACATCTCCAGTCCTAACCTCGTAGGAGGGAGCTATATTTCTCCCTGGGATGTTCACACTTGGCCAGGCAGACAGCAACTGTGATTTAGCCATTCACTATCACATCAAGCCCCCCGCCCCCCAAACAAATCTAAGTCCAATATGCACCCAGGGCACTACCTCGGGGTCTGCCACGCCTACTTTCTCTGGAGATCCAGCCTGCCTCCCCTCTGTTGTCTCTTGCTCGTCGCATAGCCCCCCCCCAAAGCATCTCCCTGTTACCCACCCAGTCTGCCACGGTCAGTGCCCATCCTCAGCAGTCTTCCAAGGCTTCCATATGTTTTCAAATTTTCCAGGATTGCTCAGGCTTTGTACACCATCTCATAAGCCCTCATGCACCAATCCAGATTCATTTCTTACTCTTGCAGTGTGGGTGTAGTGGGACTACCCCATTTACAAACAACTTCCCTCTGTGCTACATCCAGGGACACATTGCAGAAGAGAAGCATATACCTTTCTAAGGTCCGCTTCCCCTACATACCCAGGGTAATCAGTTGAGGCGTAAGTTGTATCTGCACCTCCGTCACTTCCGACAGATGTACCTTCTCTCAGAATCTTCTCACCTGTCGGCAGTCCCACAATGTATACATCAAGGTCCCCCACGGAACGCAACCCCTCAAGCATAAGGCAGATTTTTCATGCCCCATTTTGTACAGCCGCACCCTCGTATAGTACGCTCTACGCACCAAATTCAGCTGCACCAAGCGTAAACCCGCTCGTATTGCCACCCCATGCGTCTTCCTCCAGCCTGCCCAGGTCCCGCTCCTACCTGTCCCTTACTGTATCCAGTGGGGGCAAACTATGGGCAAATAATGTTGTGTAGATCTGGGAGATAGCATGTGCATGTAGGTAGAAGCCAGTATCTGGGACTCCAGAGGGGACTCCGGTAGATCCGCAAAAATAAGCCTAATGCTTTCCAATGTGCTGCATCTGCACATACCTTAGATATTGAGCCACTGAGAGATCATACTCCACCTGAAGCTCCGGGAAGGAAATCAAGCCTCGTTCTTCCAGACATCCCTCACCACCGAGATTCTCAGTAAATCCTAGCATTTGTGGCCCTCAATCTCTCCCAATTCCCTGACTGTCTGAGACTCCCACAAAGGCATGGCCAGAGTAAGACTCCCCTCGCAACTAATAAGCCCTATAGCCTTCTGCCATGTATCCACCAGGAGTGCAGTCGGTGAGGGGAGCAAACGTATTCTCCCCTGGTCGTACAGATGCCTCAGGCCAGATTCCCTTTGGTCGGTGAAGACCCGGTCATTCACTACCCTGAGGAAATATGAATTTTTATGATCAATTGTGTCCCCTATCTTAGACCCCAACGGCTCCATGTGCATGCTACAAGTACATGTATGTTCCCTCCACTCAAGCTATGAAGACGCAAATACAATTGTGTCCAACGTTAACATGTCCTCTTTCAGATCCACCATGAATGGGTTGGATATTCCGTTCCTAAATATGTTTGGCCACCGACTTTATATGGTGCACTTTTCACGTTTTACAGCTCAGGCGAGTAGGCCCTGAATTCTGCCATCGAGCTTTTCCTGCCTTCTGCCTCTGAATGCTCCAGCCTGGACCTGCATCTGTATCAATGACCTTTGTCTTACTTCCTGCGCGGCTAACAGTGCCTGGCCCGGCCTGTTGCCTGCCAAAACTGTATTCAGCCTTCAAGTTATCTGCTCCGCTCCTCGAGAAATACATTCCTGTCCAGTAGTTTAGGTAAACATCCTTCCAGCTACAGAGCAAAGGGCCCGGCCTTACTGTCTCCGTGCAAGTAATTCATGGTTTCTGTTTTCATGGTAGGACCATGCCCCCTCGCTTCTCATGTAGACACTTAGACGCTTGTACACGCACTAGCAGTCAGTATAGAATAGACTCTGTCCGAGAGACCTTCCCTTCCAGATAAATTAGTTCCTTAAACACAAGATATTAGATACGATTTGGGATTAGGTTGTTCTGACATCCCAGACTTCTGTCTCCTCATTTAGGGCTAAATGTCAAATCCCCTTCACCTTCTAGTTACACGTCAATCACACGTCATGCGGCTACGCGCGCATCTCTGCCATGTATTTCTGCTGACATTGCAGGATTCTTTTATGGATCCACCCACCTGTGACATCCTCTTAATGACGTTTCTAGTATACGCCTTTATGCACGCCTACTGTAACGCCTTTTTATTACGTATGTGTATTCTTATCCTTCCTATCAGCTGTTACGCCTCCTGCATCTGTCTTTACTGTAATGCATTTACTATATATATAATAACCGTCAATGTATTGCCGATCCCTTCCTGAACCTTCGTGGTGACGGAACCCGATTGCCTGGTTCGAACCAATTCCTTTGTAAGGAATAAATTCCCTTTAATAACCTCAAATACCACGGATTCTGCCTCTTATTTTTACTGAGTTATTCTTATTTAATTTTACCGCATAAATTAAGTCTAGGTAATTTAAATTTACCACATAATTGGCGCCCGAATAGGGACACCTCTCACACCCCACGCGCCGGAGGTGCGTTGCAGACCCGGTCTCCTGCCACAGCCGGACGGACAACTACGCGTACCCGCAGGATTTCCTGTATCTCCCTCAGGCCAACGGGGGGCGACTGAGGCTGCGATCAACACCCAGACGAGGCGGTGAGGAGTGCAGAGAATCCCGACCAGAGCCTAGCTGAGAGAGCAAGATCCGAGGTATACAGAGGCCCACCAGATTCCGAAGTTCCGAAGTATCCACGTCACGAGTCGAGTCGAGTCCGGTTTAGTCCAGTCCAGACTTCCGAGGCCTTCTGTTCCGTTCCGTGCTTCCCGGTGAGTACCGTTGCTGGGGACGCATCTAGACGTGCACATTGGTTTGTGCCGGTCAAGACGGGTTTGGGTACACAGACCTGGTCTGCACTGTTCCAGCAGTGTATCTGTGCTGTTTAGCAGTACATCTAGTATTATGTCAGTAACTAGTTTTATTCTAATTATTATTGTTCGTTCTAAAATGTTTTGATATGTTTTAAATGTCGTGGTATGAGTGATTGTTCGATCTTCATTACTGTGTTTATTGTATTAATTGTGTTCAAGTCCGAGTAAGAATCAAGTAGCAAGGTTCAAGATGCCGTTATTCTCGAAATTAAGACAGATAAAAACTAGAAAAGGGATACTCGAGGAAGCTGTTCCCATTCCACCTAGGGACACTCCAGGGTACTTTATGTACCATAAACATGGCCTAGATGCCGTATTATATCTTGATTTATGGATGGACTACACCAAGGATCTAGCAGAAAGTCAGAGATGGCCCGCTGCTGGGACATGGGATGCAGATTGCATCATGAGAGTAGAAGAAGTATTGTGGAAAAAGAAAGCCAGACAGTCACAGAAAGATGCCATTGAATTATGGCGTAAAGAATCGCATAGACGCGCAGAGAAAGCGTTCAGAAAAGAAGAGAAAAGTAGAGAGAATTCAGACAAAACCCGAGAAAACATATTAATTGACGAAGGTATCCGAGTAAAAACAGAACAAATAGACAGACAACGAAACACTCTTATGAATGGTATGTATCCCCTTCTGACCGAGGGTTTGCCTAAGGCCACCCTGGAGGTACCAAAAGATCTACCACCCCCATTACTCCCGATTAAAGTACATCCCAAGACCGCAAAGGACATTTTCCTTTCTTCCTATTTAGATGATGCCGCTCCCGAATATGCTAATGGTGCGCAGCCACGCGCACCACCTGTTGACGACGCTCAACGCCAAGATCATCTGCCCCCACCTCCGCAGCAACAAACTCCTCCTCACGTTCTAAACGTTCCATCCGTTTCTACAGTCCTTCCTGCATCTACACTCTCTACCCTACATCCAACAAATCCTTTTGGACTTGGCACCTCAGGAGGTGCGACAGGAGGTGCGACAGGAGGTTTTTCCACGCCACCGCCAGCACTTAGGTTGACTTATAGGGATTTAGCACACCAACGTACACCCCAAACAGCTAATGACAATATATTTAATGAGCCTCTTACAGATTGTAGATATGATCCAGTGCCCGGTAAACACGACAGAATGTTGCTATCATCAGTACGTTTACGACGAGTTTCGACCTATCTAATGACGCTACCAGGAATGATTGGTCATCTAGACAAAATATACCACTTTATCCAAACAGGGCAAGGTCCTGAAAGTATTGGCGAGGCCATGGAATACCAGAAAGTGGACATGCAAAAATTATTGTTACGCTTCTTCATAAACTGCTTGATCAGAAACAGAGATAGGCCTGAGGTAGATCCGGAGGAAATGCAAGTACTTACCAGATGGGGTCAGAATATAGCAGACGGAAAACATGATAAACAGAAGAGTATAGAAGTTATGCACCGAAAGATCAGAAAAGAAGTAGAACGAATACATGAAAGAAGATTAGAGGCAGATAAAACTGAATCAGAGGGAGAGGAGGAGGAACAGTCAGAAATGACCACAGGACAATTAGAATTACCAACTAGATAAACGATAGCTTATGTAGGAAAAGGAAGATCTTTTAATAATACAATACGTCCGATACGTCCAGAATGTAACAGAATTTTTCAAGCCGCTATCTCAAATCCAAGGACCCCTGAACACTTATTCCAGGCTACTGATAAATTACTTCGAGAACGAAGGGGGTACCATGTGCTCGATTCTATGGATGAACAAGAATTAGCCAGGTCAGCAGTACAATGGGCTGACAGTTCTGAAAAATACAGTGATGATGCGCTAGCACACACGTTTCTGAATCTCACACCAGACGAACAGCGTTTAGCTGGTATATACATGATACAACACCTCCTTATATTGTATAAAAATGAACACTCCGATCCTGGTCCCCTACCTGATATACTGATAGAACTACTCACGAATAAATGGAGAGGTATGGGTACCGATCTAATTAAAGAAATTCTAGAGCATCGGCATCGATACAGTACCTTCCTATGTCCAGAGCATGATTCAGCTCCCTCCATGGAAAGAAAAATGTATTACATAGACAGACAGAATCCCTTACGCGAAGTGCACCCAGTTAAAAATGTGGATGATTCTTTTTCGCGCGTGTTTGTGTACACGCCCATAACTAAAATAGAACTATTGGAAATGAAAAAATTAGTACCCAGCCATGACAAAGATCCAGCAGGTTTTCACCGTGAACTCAAGGACATGTTACTCATGGGTGATTATACCTATCCTGACATTATGAAAATATTAAAAGTATTATTGCCTGCCGGTATTTACGAGAAACTCAAAGAAAAGGAATGGGAGGTGGGAGACCAGAAGATTGATTGGACCGCATTAGAAAACGAAGAAAAAGCCCGAACAGCAGGCCGAGGGCTTGGGGACAAAATTAAAGCATTGCCAGGATTATTAGTACAAGTATTGCCACGTTTATTAACTACAAAAAAGGAAGACTGGGGTGCAATCTCAGCCTGTAAACAGAAACCCGATGAAGACACTAGTGATTTCTATTCCCGATTTGAGAAATGTTTTGGTATTAATAGCGGCCTAAAAGCAAATAGCGAGTCATATCCACATCTTTTTGTAACAAAACTAGTTGAGAATTCCCTGCCCCAGGTTAAAAACAGAGTATTGAAAGTTGAGAGCACTTGGCAAGCTAACACTCCTTCACAAATGTTACAAATGTTACAGTATCACCAGAATAGAATTAGAGAAGAACAAGACCACGAACAGAGACGTATGAAAGACACAAAAATGAAAATGCTCGTTGCTCAGTCAGTTCCAGCTGACGGTCATAAAAAGGGTGCGACACAGTCCAGTAATTCAGCGGTTCCTGTAAAAGGGACATGCAACTATTGTAAACAGCCAGGTCATTATATAAACGATTGTGCAGTTCTGAAACATAATATCTCTACGGGTAAAACCAAGGAGAGACCACGTCCGTCTAGACAGGATCAGATCCAACAACAAGCACCTCAGAATGTACAGCCTATGCAAGCTGCACAACAGACCGTAGCGGTACCACAGTCACAGCCTAGTGCCGCAACACAAAACACGACACAACAGATGTACCAGTATGCACAAAATGATTATCCAGAGTATCAGCGATACACATGAAATAGCCTAGAGAGGGAAGTTGGCTTACCCCTTATTGAGGTTCCCGTAGATCAAGAGGGTCCTTATGTACAGAGTCAAGTATTAGGGAAAGACAGAAAGTTTTTAATTGATACAGGGGCAAGCAGAACAACTATAAGTCACGACGAAGTTCCAGGGGCACCCCTCTCAGGCTCACAGAATATTTCCCTTGGTTTTTCAGGAAAGCCTACTATTAACAAAGTATCGCAACCGCTTCCACTTGCAGTTGGTCCATTGACACGGACTACAGATTTATTGCTTACTAAATCATGTCCAGAAAACTTGTTAGGTATAAAGACATTGAAAGCTCTAGGAGCTATAATATGTTGTTCTCCGGACAGAGTACGACTATTTTTGCGTGACTTTAAAGGTCACTACGTGTCAAAAGACATGGATCACCGGTTACAGAATCTACCTGCACATTTATGGGCACAAGGCCCCACTGATGTAGGTTGTATGCACATTACACCATATCGGGTCACACTCAAAGCAGGAGTGGTATTACCACGAATGCGACAATACAAGTTACCTCCAGATGCTGTAGTGGCTTTACTGCAAATCATGGACGAGCTCATTGCACAAGGAGTGGTTGTGGAAACCGACTCCAATGTATGTAATTCTCCGATCATTCCGATTCTTAAACGAACTGATCCAAAAGCACCCCCAGTATATCGATTAGTTATTGATCTGCGCGAATTGAATAAATGCATTGTACCACAATATCCCGTGGTCCCAGATATTTCTTCACTATTGACAGCTATTGATTCAGAAGCAACGTTCTTTACTGTAATTGACCTCAAGAACGCCTTCTTTAGCGTCCCAATCGATCCGGAAAGCCAATATTTGTTCGGATTCTGTTTAAATGGACGAAGCTTTAAATTTGCACGCGCACCTCAAGGATTCACAGAAAGCCCCAGCATCTACAGCCAAGCACTGAAAAGACAACTTGACAGTATCCACATGCCTGTTAACACTGCACTGCTTCAGTATGTCGATGATCTGCTGATCACCGCCCGAAACGAACCCGAATGTGAAAAAGCATCACTAACGGTTTTACATTTTCTGGCCGACAAGGGGCACAAGGTGTCCCCTTCGAAGCTACAATTCTGTGCCCAGCAAGTTGTGTACCTTGGGCACTTCCTGTCCAAGGGGGGGAGACAGCTCACACCTGACCGCATCCAGTTAATTGTAAACATGCCACCACCCAAGACACAAAGGGCCTCATGTAGGTAGCGAAATACCGGTCGGTAACGGCCGATTTTCGGTAAATATGCCGTTACCGACCGGTATACAGACAAGTGAGATGTAGGAGTCCAAAAACCACTTTTCGGTAAATATGAGGCGGTAAATACCGATTCATAGTTACCGAATTCTAAAATACCGATTCATATTTACCGAATACAGAATTAACGAATCGGTAAACATGAAGTGGTAAATATGAAGTGGTAAAAATTCAAAATGACATGTAGGAGCAGTCGGTAATTAAGAAATCCATTAAAATCGGTAATTAAGAGTCGGTAATTAACACGGACTAAAAGCAGGTGGTAACCATCAACAATGGATAAAAGCAAACCCAAAATTCAACAGCGTGGACAACATGGCCGCTATGTACGTCATTGCAAGGCGCCTACGTCTACAGGCAGCAGGACTGAGGGTGTGGCGACGGGAGGAACAAATCTACAGACAGCGCATCACACTATTCCAGCTGACTGATGCAGAGATACATGAGAGGTACAGGCTACACCCCGAAACCATCATGGACTTAATCAGGGACCTACACCCACTCCTGGACCAGCCAGTTAGAAGGGCGCACGCCATACCCCCACATGTGCAGGTGCTCTGCAGCCTACATCTGTTGGCATCCGGCAGTTATCAGGTGGTGATAGCTGCGGTGGGTGGGGTATCCCAAAGTTGCCTGTCCCGTTTCTTCAGGAAGTTCCTGGATGCCATGATGCAGAGAATGCACCACTACATAAGCTTCCCGAACTCACAGGCTGCACTGCAGAAAACAAAAACTGACTTTTATCACATGGCACAGTTCCCCCATGTCCTGGGCTGTATTGATGGTACCCACATCCCAATCTGTCCACCAGCAGATACAGAGCACATCTACAGGAACAGGAAGTCCACCCACTCCATCAACGTGCAGGTGATCTGTGATGCAGGGAACATCATCACAGATATTGTTGCAAAGTTTCCTGGGAGCACCCACGACTCTTACATCTTCCAGAATAGAGTGATTTACACACGACTGAGTGCCGGAGAATTCGGAGAGGGATACCTGCTAGGTAAGTAACAGTGACGCCCCTTGAAACATGCAAACATAGTGTATAGAGGCATGTTACTGATGGTTCCCTTTCACCCATCCAGGCGACAGTGCATATGCATGCCGGTCATTCATCCTCACTCCCTACCTACACCCAGCTACCCAGAGTGAGAGACGATACAACGTGGCACACAAAACAACACGCAATGTGGTGGAGCGCACGTTTGGACTACTGAAGAGCAGGTTCCGCTGCCTGCACAAGAGCGGAGGCGCACGCCAGTACAAACCCATCACCTGCTGCAAGATCATTGCCACTTGTGCAATGCTGCACAACCTTGCCACGAAAAAAGGTACAGATGTGGAACTAACATATTTTGAGGACAACGAGGATGAGTCAGGCCAGCCAGAGGGCAACGCAGCTAGAGTGCCAACTGCAATCGATGGGAGAGAGAGACGGGCAGAGATCACATCCAACTATTTCTGAGTAAGTAAGGGGACACAGCGAGTTGTGAGCAGTCATGACGTAGTTTAATGTGGCACCACGCCATGAACACATGATCAGGCCAATCTGGCAATATCTCATCTATACAAGGAGTATGTCCAGGGTTACGTCACCCATTGTGAAGTGGCTAGGCAGGGCGACATCAATGTTTGCGCATACGCGCTGCAGTGGTGGATTGCACGGCCTGTGCATCCTCACTAGAGCCAACCCCAAGCCGCCTGCTGCTCCTGCGTGTTTCTGGGACGGGGGGTGTGATGCTGCTGGTGGTGTCGATGCTCTCCGCAGGATCCCCTGCAGCAGTTGTCGACGCCTGACTCGTCAATAGCACCCCTAGTGCACTTGTCACCTGCACCATCCCCCGAGACAGGTCGCTGCAGCACTGTGTTAGGCCCTCCTGCATCGTCACAGAGCGCCGGCACAGTATGGAAGTGGCAGTTGCCAGACGGTTGAGTGCCCTGCTGGTAGTGTCCCTTCTCTGGCGTTCCCGGCGCCGTGCTTCGATGTCAGCATCTAATTTGCTGCACAACTGCTGGATAGACTGGGACATGTCCCGAATGCCCGCAGCCATGCCGCCAATGTTTGTGTCCATGTTGACTATGCTTGTCTTCATCACCCGCATGTGCCTCTGGACTGACATGACTGCCTTTGATTGCAGGCGCTGTTGCTTTAACATTTGGCCCTCGAGCCCCAAGAAGACACCATGGCCGTCAGTGGGTGCTGGTGGACTCTGGACACGCGACCTGCGGCGCCCTCTTGTTTCCGTCTGTGCTGCCTGTGAGGTGTGGGGCACAGTGGCATGGCTCCCTTCCTGGGGCCCGGTGCGGTCTTCAGGGCCCATGCTGTCGTCTGACGAGGTGTCCAAGGCTCGTAGCCTGGCTGCTGGACGCCTCCTCTGTCTCACGCATGCAAGCGGAGATGTGGCCGGTGAATCGAACATGAGTGGCGAGGCTGGCTCTGGTGGTGGTGATGCTGGCTCACGGTGAGGTGATGCTGGCTCTGTGTGCGGCGATGCTGGCTGTGTTGGTGGTGCGGCTGCCAGTGGGCCTGCTCCCCGGTCTGTACTTGTGCTGGCTGGAGGTGTTTGATGTTGCCGTGGTGCCGTCTCTCCTGCAGCATGCCCTGTCCTGCATGATGTCACATCTGTGGACAGAAATACAACATTGGCTCAGTGTCCCCGAAGGGCTGCATTGCAAGCGGCACAATAAATAATTTCACATTACAACATGTCCCCTGTCTCCTTGTGCCTCGAGTGCGTGACATGCCTTGTTGCCCTGTAACATTTACGTCATGGTTAGTGTTGCCCTGACTACATCTCCCGAAATGCATTGCCTGTCTGCACTGACACGTGTGGACTGCAGTGTGATTCTCGTTTCACATTTGGGGGATGTGGGATGGGGTAGGGGGGGATACATTGCTGTGCTTTCGTCTTACCTTGGTGTGTTGCGGCTCTGGCAGAGCTGTCGGCGTCCCCAAGACCCACGACGCTCTCTTGCTCGATTGTGGCCGCCACCAGCTCCTCCAGTTCGGTGAGGGCAGGTGCCCTGTTGGTTCCACCTCCGGTCTGGCTGGCCTCCTTCTGGATGTCGCCCATCTTCCTCTTGGTTACAATCCTCAGGTCATACCAGCGCTTTTTGAGGACCTCAATGTCCCTGTGGGTCACTCCCACAGCATTGACCTGCGCCTGGATGGCCAGCCATATGTTGCGCTTTTCCACCTCAGGCACTTGCAGGGATTGCCTGCCGAACAGCTTCTGGTGCTGCTTCACGACCTCCTCCACCAGCACCTGGAGTTCCTTGGGGCTAAATTTCAGCTTCCTCCTCCTTTCCCCTCCGTCTTTCTGTGTTCTCTGGCTGGACATGCTGTTCGTTTACCCGCTCGCACATGCAACTGCTCCCTGCCTCTCCTCTGCACTCCAAGCCTCTCCAGGGTCGGCTAATTATGTCCACCTGCCTGGGTGTGGCCACTTCGGCTAATTGAGTACACCTGCCTGGGTGTGGGCAGTTCCAGGTTGGGTGGGCTGTCGTTGCACTGGATTCGCTGTTTCGTCAAGTCATGTGATTTTCTTTACCGACTCCGTACATACCGAATCGGTATTTTCCGAATCGGTAACTACCACCTCGGTATTTTGCGATTCGGTAACTTCCACCTCGGTATTTTCCGATTCGGTAAATACCACCTCGGTATTTACCGATTCGGTGAATTCCGATTCGTGATTACCGAATGTTACCGAATCGGTAACTGTTACCGAATTTTTACCTACATATAACTTACCGATTCTAATTTACCGATTCGGTACGGCTCGGTATTTTAGAACCAGTAAAATTTATTTACCTACATGAGGCCCAAAAGGAGGTACGGGCCTTCATAGGCCTCACTTCGTACTGTAGGCAGTGGATTCCCCAATACGCATTTCTAGCAAAACCACTCATTCAGTTGACAACCCAGGAGGCAGCGACATCGACTGTCCTCCCTTGGACTCCAGAACAAACACAAGCTTTTGAAAACTTAAAGAAAGCCTTATGTCAAGCACCTGTTTTAGCGACACCATGTTACAGTAAGCCTTTTACACTCTTTGTTACAGAACGTGAAGGTACTGCCTTGTCAGTACTCACTCAGGAACAAGCAGGATCACACAAGCCATGTGCTTACTTTTCTAGCACATTAGATCCCGTAGCTCAGGCTCTGCCTACGTGCCTGAAATCAGTCGCAGCAACAGCTTTAGCGATCAGACAAAGCGATTCCATAGTATTAGGACATCAATTGACAGTACAAGTACCACACGCAGTAGAGGTTCTCTTGAACCGGACACAAACACAACACTTGACTATAGCACGACTGACGGGTTATGAACTAACATTGTTTCAGCCACACATAGAAATCAGACGCTGCAGTACATTAAATCCTGCCACACTTTTGCCATTAAGTGGAACAGACCCACTGGCACATGATTGTATTTAAGTCATTACTATTACGACAAAACCCAGACAAGACTTGACAGATGTCCCATTACCAGACCCAGACCTGACACTTTATGTGGATGGGTCATGCATGAGAACAAGTACAGGAGAATTAGTGGCCGCTTACGCAGTCACAACAGACACTGAAGTCATTGAAACGAATCGTATTAACACTTTGTCAGCTCAAGCAGCAGAGCTCATCGCTCTGACACAAGCCTGTATTCAAGCCAAAAATAAAAGAGTCAACATATACACAGATTCCCGTTATGCATTCGGAGTTGTACACGACTTCGGAGTCCTTTGGCGAGAGAGAGGTTATTTAACTTCTCATGGTGCCAACATTCAACACGGTCCCCTCATTCAAGCTCTATTAGATGCAATACATCTACCTACTGCGATATCTATCATGAAGTGTAAGGCCCATACAAAAGTCACCGATATTATTTCCCAGGGTAACGATCTAGCAGACCGAACAGCTAAACAAACAGCTCAGATTCGGAATCACGCAATGGACGTGACAAAGACAATAGTTCCGACATCGACACACTGCATGACAGTTAAGGATCCCGCCCCTGATGTAATTGACATACAGACACATGCTACACCAGAAGAAATAAAGAAATGGACTGAATTAGGAGGGATCCAAACAGATCAGGGATGGATGACGAAGGGAAAATCTATATGGTTTCTCCCCGACTCCATGGTTCAAGTTATCATTAACACAATACATAGTCCAGCGCACCTGGGAGAAAAAGCTATGCTAGATAGTATTCAACACATTTGGTTCAACAAACACTTACGAGCAGCAGCCAAACAGAAAGTGCGTACTTGCATGATTTGTTGTCAGTTCAACCCCGGTAAAAGCATTCCTGTAGAGCAAGGTGGATTTCAACCTCCCGATCACCCTTTTGAAGTCCTCCAGATGGATTATATCCAGATGGAACGTTGTTGAGGATTCAAATATGTCCTCGTAGTTGTATGTGCTCTTTCCCGTTGAACAGAGGCATATCCCGTCTCAGATTACACTGCCCCGACTACTGCCAAACAGTTAGTTCGCGAATTCTTCCCACGGTATGGGTTGCCCCGTATCGTGTACTCAGATAACGGCCAGCCGTTCTCATCCGAGCTAATGAAACACATTTCACTCTTGTTAGGCTATCAATGGAAATTCCACTGTGTCCGACATCCCGAGGCAGCAGGTCTCGTGGAGCGTCATAATCAGACTCTGAAAATTCGACTTTCTAAAATCTGCAGAGAGAAAGGTGTCGACTGGATAGTAGCCTTACCAGTTGCTCTCTTTTACATGAGAATGGTAGCACATTCTCGCACAGGGCTATCCCCATACGAGGTGGTCTTCGGTAGGCCACCAAATATGTGGGGGACGCCTATACCTCGAAAAATAACTGATGTCGATTGTAACATGCTTACAGATTACCTTGCTTCCTTGATGTCTGCACTACAATCTTGCCGTTCACAGGTAGCTGCAGCCTTTCCCGACAACACCGAGGTGAAGCCCCATGAAGTGGTTCCAGGAGACTTCGTCTTCATAAGAAATTTCGACAGGAGGAGCCCGCTGGAGCCTCGCTGGCAAACGCCAAAATTGGTAATTCTGACCACGAGGACAGCAGTGAAGATCGAGGGTCGCAAGGGTTGGCTACACTCGAGCCATATCAAGAAATTTCATGGACTACCGTCTGATCTGAACTCTCAGCCCTGCCCCCTTCCACAGACTGACTCAAAACTCCCCCTGGTTGAAAAAACAGAATCACAAGAATACAAACTGAAACTAAGGTCTAGCAAGTCAGACAATTTGATTGTTTAAGTCCTCTCCTAGGTGAATCGGTCAAATTAGTCTCTGACATGTATCCTCTAGACCGAATTAGAGAGAGAAATAGACAGAAACAGCTCAAGAAACATGCATACTGTAAATCACTTCGTAGTCACTGTGTAGTGACATTATTGATTATGTTTTTCCTAAGTCTTTTGATTATTGCTGCAAGTATACTGTTGCACATGTACTATCCTATTTTCAAGCGTGCTCATTCTGCTTACAATGTTACTGCCGAACATTCTTTTAGTGAATTACCTTCACATGAGTTGTCCTACAGATTTGCGCTGCGCAACAACACATTCATTAGTATGTTACATCATTCCCATCAGACCAGCAATGCTACAAATTGTTGGATATGTGGCCGACTCCCTCCCTATCAGAAATACAAAGGAGTTCTGCCCCTCTTTCCGTACCCGTTCACACACAATGGCTCCTGTGGAGCATGGTTTAGTTTGATTACTTCTTTAGATTCAAAAACTGTAGTTTACCAGAGCAACTGGATAGGGGGAAACCTGAACTCAGTTTTGCTTAAAGCCTGTCACCCTAACAAGGAGGGACTCCCCAAAAAGACAGGAACTGACCTAGAAAATGAAGTATATGGATTAGGTAATTTTACACTTAACCTCATGATTCTGAATGTTGAATCCGAAGCTGCACCAGTCTTGCCCGCTATGTCAGTATTTCCAGTTAAAGGTGAATTATGTGTAAGAAAGAATGGTTCAGTACACATGGGTCATAGTAAATGTACCACTGTGATCGAATTCAGTGATCAAGGCAAGTCTACATTTAGAGCTTCCCGTCATTCCTACTTCATATGTGGTCATACCGCATATATACGCTTACCTCCAGATTGGGATGGTACCTGTTACATTGCATTCCTTCTGCCACCTGTTTTCCTAGCCCCTCCTGATTATCATAGGAATACCCATTTAGTATACAATAGACCCCAGAGAGATCTCCCGATTGTCGACTACACTGAAACGACATGGGAGCAATACACAGATTTCAATAAAGGTTTCTTTCCCTACATAGGTGTTGTCACTAATAGTAAACTGATACGTAGATTAACAAGAACCCTTGAAGCAGTAGTGAATGAAACTACTTCCGCCCTAGGCAACTTAACAGAGGAGCAGTCTGCGATGCGGATTGTTGTTCTTCAAAATCGTCTTGTCCTTGACGTCATCCTAGCCGATAGGGGCGGAGCCTGTAGGGTCATCGGATCGAGTTGCTGTGTTTTCATTCCGGAAAACTCGCCATCAGTATACAAAGCCATAACTCGTCTTCATAAGATTGTAAGCCAGATACACCAGAATCCAGGCACCTGGACTTGGTCCGGTTGGCTCTGGAGCGTGTTGTCAGCCTGGGGATGGAGGATCTTATCCTTCCTAGGTATTGGCCTTCTCATAATATTCAGTTGTTGCCTGTGTCTACAATGTGGACCAGCGATTTGTGGCCTGTGTGCCACATCATGTATCCCACGTTCAAGTTCTCATTCAAAATCCCGGAAGAAGAAAGAAGAGCAAATGATGTTACATGAACAGATTGATGGATTCCTGAGGATCGATATTTCATGAAGGGTCCGTAGGGGACAAGGAGGGAATGAGGAAATATGAATTTTTATGATCAATTGTGTCCCCTATCTTAGACCCCAACGGCTCCATGTACATGCTACAAGTACATGTATGTTCCCTCCACTCAAGCTATGAAGACGCAAATACAATTGTGTCCAACGTTAACATGTCCTGTTTCAGATCCACCATGAATGGGTTGGATATTCCGTTCCTAAATATGTTTGGCCACCGACTTTATATGGTGCACTTTTCACGTTTTACAGCTCAGGCGAGTAGGCCCTGAATTCTGCCATCGAGCTTTTCCTGCCTTCTGCCTCTGAATGCTCCAGCCTGGACCTGCATCTGTATCAATGACCTTTGTCTTACTTCCTGCGCGGCTAACAGTGCCTGGCCCGGCCTGTTGCCTGCCAAAACTGTATTCAGCCTTCAAGTTATCTGCTCCGCTCCTCGAGAAATACATTCCTGTCCAGTAATTTAGGTAAACATCCTTCCAGCTACAGAGCAAAGGGCCCGGCCTTACTGTCTCCGTGCAAGTAATTCATGGTTTCTGTTTTCATGGTAGGACCATGCCCCCTCGCTTCTCATGTAGACACTTAGACGCTTGTACACGCACTAGCAGTCAGTATAGAATAGACTCTGTCCGAGAGACCTTCCCTTCCAGATAAATTAGTTCCTTAAACACAAGATATTAGATACGATTTGGGATTAGGTTGTTCTGACATCCCAGACTTCTGTCTCCTCATCTAGGGCTAAATGTCAAATCCCCTTCACCTTCTAGTTACACGTCAATCACACGTCATGCGGCTACGCGCGCATCTCTGCCATGTATTTCTGCTGACATTGCAGGATTCTTTTATGGATCCACCCACCTGTGACATCCTCTTAATGACGTTTCTAGTATACGCCTTTATGCACGCCTACTGTAACGCCTTTTTATTACGTATGTGTATTCTTATCCTTCCTATCAGCTGTTACGCCTCCTGCATCTGTCTTTACTGTAATGCATTTACTATATATATAATAACCGTCAATAATGTATTGCCGATCCCTTCCTGAACCTTCGTGGTGACGGAACCCGATTGCCTGGTTCGAACCAATTCCTTTGTAAGGAATAAATTCCATTTTATAACCTCAAATACCATGGATTCTGCCTCTTATTTTTACTGAGTTATTCTTATTTAATTTTACCGCATAAATTAAGTCTAGGTAATTTAAATTTACCACAACCCCCAAGTGAGCGGCACAGTAATACAGTTTCAGGTTTGGCAAGGCGATACCCCTGTCCCACGCTTACCTAGTCAGCGTCGCCAGGGAAATTCTGGTAGGGTTCATATTCCATAGCAAAGCTCTGGTAACCTTGTCTACCTGACTGAAGAACCCCTCCGGAACCACATATGGAGTGTTCTGGAGGGCATACAAAACCTAGGCAGATATATCAGTAGTGCACTGCCCTGCCCATCAACGACAAAGTCAGGGAGTACCAGTGGCCTGTATCTCTCTTATAGGCCTCCAAGATCTTCCGCAAGTTTCTCGCAGGTAGTCCCGTAGATACACAGCTACCCAAACCCCTGAGGCTCTCAGCGGACTGGGGGGTAGTGTGGCAGGGGGAGTTGCACTGTCTGACCAGGGTAATGCCACGGATTTGCTCCAGTTGATACGGAGCCCTGTATAAACCCCAAAGTCATTCAGGATTTCCACTCTGTGCTGGAGCAGAGGTCTGGGTCTGCCAAGTACAGGAGGATACCGCATCCTTCCACCCCCTTTTCCACCGCAGAGCCCGAATCTGAGCATCACTCCATACCCATTTCCAGAGTGGCTCAAGCACCACCACAAATAATAATCGAGATAACTGGCAGCCCTGTCTGGTGCCTCGCCCCATTTCACGTTCCTCTGACAACACACCATTCATCTGTATGTGGGCGACAGGGCCTGATCAGTATTTTGGCACCTCAGGTCTGATGTATCCTTAGACAAGCTCTAATCCGGCCTGACCTGTGGGCTTGGCATGGCTGACATATGTGCTGGGGTGCCCATTAGGCAATGCTGTCGGGCGTGTGTGGTCCCCTCCGGGCAGGACACTGGGATCGGTATTACAGCACCACCTTAGACCTGCGGCCTATGTATGGCTCTACCCTTGTCTGGGATGTAGTGGCCGGGGCCCAACCAACTCCACCATTTCAAGCCCTGTTGCGGCCTACACGGCCTAGTAGGCTTTAGATGGCAGAGTTGTATCGCAATGGAGTCTTATGATGCCCCTCAAAAGGCACTGAGAGAAATTGGCTCACGTGTGGCACCTAATACCGAGCCCATAGCTGCCCATGGCACATGTCTGTAACTGGAGAAGTTCTGGAGGCCACAATAGGACAGTGTAATTATATGCTGTTACGTCAATGCATTACACTACTGATGTGCCCACCTCAGTTTGTCACTATGACATGGTACTCTGTCGGAATTCATGAATCCCAGCATGGGCCCCGAGGATATACAGTAATGTATGACAAGACACCTTCCCCTTATGTACTGTCCATAATAAAGAAGCAGTCGAAAGAGTTATTTAAAAATAAGTATTTGAAATGCAAAAGGTCTCGCATTTGCGAGCGTGTAAGCTATTTGCATTGTAAATGACAATGCCTTTTATTTGTTTTAAAAACCAACACAAATAAGGCATTGTCATTTAACAATGCCAATAGCTCAAAGTCGCGCAAATGCGCGACCTATTGCATTACAAATACTTGTTAATCATGCAATATATTGTGGACGTCATAAATTGACCACAAGAGGTCCTCGTTTCCCAAAAGATGGGAATGGAAAGGTGAAAATATCCGTTTTCAGCCTCATTAAAAAAAAAAGTGATTTATCACATTTCCACATGTTCTAAATTTCGCGGGCTGTTTTGTAAAAATCGCAGCATTTTTACAAAACTGCTGATTTCGCGATTTTTTTGCAAATCGCGAAATCCTGGAGGGTCTGAATAAATACATTCTTTATGGGGATCTTCCAAATTAAGCCTTTTCTTACCACAGGTGGTACAAGGTCTAAAGAGTCCTTTTTTTGACATATTGGGACAGCAAAAAATTAATTTAGAAAAGACCAAATCTGAAGTACTGAGCAGAGCTCAGGGAGACTCCCTCACACACAGCGTGCAGTGAAAATTTGAGCAAAGAGGTCTCTCTTGGGAGTGTTCTAAGGGTGCTGTCGCCTGATTGGTCATTGTTTAAGTTTGCTCCTTTTTACTTTACAAAGGACAGATAGGCTGTTAAGCTGACTTTGCATTGCCATTATAGCCTACAATACCGATACATACTGCTTTACTATGGTACAGTGGGACTCCCACTTCGACGATGGTGAATGATTCAAGCATGTGAATCTATGAAAGATACACCAGTACTGGAGAACTAAGGGGAACTTGGAGCCCAACTAGTTGAAAGTCCAAGAAGGATAAATTGCTTACCTGTAATCCTTGTTCTCGTCAAGGGGAATCCTTATCAAATGTCTTTAGCATTGAATATTCCTGCCCACGTGCAGGGACACCGGAGCACTATAAGGTGTAGGGGGAAGGGGGTGTGTGTGTGTGTGTGTGTGCGTAAAAGAACGCAAGTTCGAAACGCATCCGTTTACTTTGCAAATAAATATTTTCGTGAGGACGCATTGGTGTGGTTGTTTCCTGCTGGCTGCCACTGTTGTCCACAACCAGGATTATGATTGGTAAATATTTGCAGCCTATATAGAGGGCAAAAAATGGCTCCATCACATTTACATTTCTTTTTTAAATACATAATGCAATACAATTTATGTTAGTAGTAGAACACTGAATATAGGACGACTTCCACAAACCTTTATTTAAAAGAAAGAGGAAAAGGAATACGAGACACTTAACCAATAGGCAGCCTTCAAAAGGGTATACATAAAACTGGCACTGTGCCTTTACGACCCTAACAGCACCCCCCGTATCCCATCATGCCCCACAGGGGACAGTTAGGTCAGGTAATTTTTGTACAAAACTAAGGAATATGTTGAGAGCTGCAGTGGCTTCCATTCGGGGAGGTGGGTGGGTTGCTTATGACTGCTGAGGATTCCCCTGGAAGAGAACTAGAATTACAGGTAAGCACTTTAGCTTTCTCTTCTAGGGGGCAATCTGCTGGGACCAGCCCCAGGGGAAGCAATGCCTGGACCCGGGACGCTGGAAACGCTTGCTTCTTGTTACTTATTGCAGCACCATTGCAAACCCGCCCCCACCCGTCCAGCCTCCCAGGAAAACGTCGGATACCCGATATTTCCAGTCCGGCCCTGTGATTACTACATCTTCCGGACATAATATTGGATTGTGATTATGCCGTGTACACCAAAATAAAACATTTTCCATTTGAAAGCATATGGTCTTCTAGTTGAAGGTCTCTTCGCTTCCCTGAGAATGTCCATACATTCTTTGGAAAGGCCTAAATATCCATATTGGGGGAATTCAGGAGCCATGCATTCAAGTTCATAGATGGGAGGTTGAGATGCAGTATCTCTCCTCCGAACTTGAACAGGAGATCTTGTCTGCACGGAAACGTCTTGTGAGGCCTATCCGACAGATTGAGATGGTCTGTGATCCACCACTGGTGAGGCCACTGTGGTGCTATTAGTATCATTCAGGTCTGGGATTGATACAACTTTAGAATCACTGTTGGAATGACAAAGTTGAAGGAAATGCATAGAGACATTTCCCTGACCAAATTATCTAAAAGGGGTTCCCCTTCGATCCTGGTTGGGTGAATCTGGACATGTAGTTGTGTCATTTTCCATTGTCTGCACCTGCGGACAGGTCTATTTGAGAATACCCCAATTAGTGAAAAATGTCTTGTAACACCTAATTGTCAAAAATCCAGTCATGATTGTCTTGGAAGTGTGAAAGAATCTGCTTGAACATTTTGAGCGCCTGGCAGATGAATGGCCATTATCGCCAAGTTTTTGGCTAGTAGCCATGTTCAAATGGTCTTAGTCTCGAGAGACAGAGGGCTAAGACTGGGTTCCCCCCAGTTTGTTCAAGTAATGCATAGTTGTTGTGTTGTCAGTCTGGACAAGGATTCAAATGGTTGAGATCACTGGACAGAAAGAATTTAGAGCAAGGTGGACCACTCTATTCCAGGATTGTTGATGTGGTAAATCTTTTCCTTGTACGAACAAACACCCTGGGTTTGAAGGGAGCCCACGTGAACTTCCCATTTGTGATTAGTGTCTGAATTTTGGATCCTAATGGAGTGGTACCTCCACAATCGGAGTGTTCCGCTGAGACCACCCTGGGAGAGATTGGCGTGCAGCCTGGGATAATGTCATCTTGTCCTCCCAGCAGCTAAAGAGCTGATTCGACTAGTCTTCTGGGCATTGTTTCAGAGGTCTCATGTGCAACCTTGCTTGAGCACTATGAAGACGCAAGAAGCCATTTACCAAAGTAGAGACGCGGTCGGCCTCGCAGATGGATGGTGAACCTTTAGATTGCGACATTAGAAGGTGATTGATGATAGTCTCTCCTCCTAAGGATACTCTTGTGGACTGGGTGTTCAGTGGGGACCACAGGTATTGCACTTTTTGTACTGGGAATAGTGTAGAATTTTGGAAACTGATACGAAGACCCAGATTTGAAAATGCTCCATTGGCTATGATAGTGACGATCTCCTTCGGAGCCAGTTGTCCAGGTCAGGATATACTAAGATATCGGTCTCCTTAAGAATGCTGTCCTACATTTTGAAAATGTCTGTGGGGCTGATTGGAGGCCGAATGGTAGCACTTTGTACTGATAGTGCTGGGATTCCACTTTCGAAAGGAGACATTTCTGATGTTTTACAGTAATCAGGATGTGGAAATATGCATCTTGAAGGTCTATCACACACATCCAATCCCCTAAAAGCAAGCACTCGTTGAGCACTCTAAGATGGGTCTGAACGAAAGTTTCGGTCCTTTCTTTTTTACTAGAAAGAAATAAGAATAGATTTGCTGCTTCATGGTTTGCCTCATGCGCTTTTTGCTGCCATTTATAACTTTCTGGTGCTAGTAACTTTCACTTTAAAAATTGTAGCTTCCTAGATGCTTTTTAAAATTGTATTTTGCACTTGTGAGAGGGAATGCGGTGACAATCGGGATCGCGCTACTGGAGCACTGTTCTTACTCCACTAGGGCTTGTTTTCCTCTCCTTTGCAGCCATTTTGTCTCAGCCTCGGAGAGTAGCATGTCAGCATTCTAGTCCTAAATCCTGCTGATGTGCAAGGCCATAAATAGCAGGCTGATGAGCAGACGTGCAGTGCGTCTGTGCACGACGGTGCCTGGACAGTGCCAAGAATGCTGCAGATTGACATCACCACTAAAGAGGGTACTCATACGGTACTCTCAATTGGAACTACTTGAGTGGCTCCCTAAAAGGTAAGTGTGTGTAGCACCCTCAACTTATAAAATAAAACTATTAATTGGTGCGCCAATTCTTTTTGGCACACTAATCTGACCGACAATCTGGGACTACCTAGGTTCACGGTCATAAAAGAGGTGGAGGCCAGTTAGAGGCGATTGCACATACATAAGGAGGTTACCTGTACATTAGACAATGCGCGTTCTCCAATTAAACATAATTTGGAAATCTGTGGTTGGATTCAAACCCTGGGTTTAGACGGTCTGTTCTTTACAGAACCCTTGGCGAAATAGGATTTCGTAGGAGTGGTGGGTTAGCCACTATATCAAGGAACTCTGGTGACTGTACCTTAGAACCAGTGAGCCGTGACTCGCAAGACACCCGTGAGGTAGCACAGTTCAGATTAAAAGCCAGCATGATAAACACACTCTCCGGGTTATTAATTGACGGCCTTAGTTTAAGCCCCTTTTTATTGTCGAATCCAACTTCACGACTTTGAAAACTTTTCATTTTCATTTCGAAGATAATTCTTGTAATGAATCAAATGCTTTTCTTGAGCTGGTCACAAACTTTGGATTTACTTAGATGGCTAAATCCCCACTCATACTGCTGGTCACAAGCTGGATGCTATCTTTTTTAGTTATAGGGGATTAACTGTTGAGGATTTCCTTCCTTTAAGTTGGGCTGATCACCGGGTGGTGGCCTTTAGAACTGCAACGCAGGTGAGGGAGGAGCAGGCGCAGCAAAAATTGGTATCGTACAGAAATTGGAGCAAAATCACATATGATACGGATAGAGCCCTCAAACATTCCTTCATGGGGCGCTAACCATTCACAGGATCCTACTGCAGAAGATTTTGCAGGATGGGTTATGTTCATGACAGGTAAAGTGTCTCCTTTAAAGTTAAGACTTGCACTAGCACTAAAGTGTCAGCTCCTTGGTTCTCAGATGAACTTGAGGTCCTTAGACAGCAATGCTGGAGGCAAGCAGGCAAATGGAGGACAAACATGGCCCCAGAAGACACATAAAAGCATAAAGGGATATTACTTACTCATAAGCAAGCAATTGGCACAGCCAAATACTCTCTCAAAATCAGATCTGCAAGTAATTTGCAAATGAGCTCTTCAAGGTGGTAAAGGAGATCTGTATTCCTCCTAACAGTCCATGGAGCGCTCTCAAACTGGTGGGATAAGGTTGCCCTCCATTGCAGAGATAAGATTCTTAGGTTTTATTCAGATTCCAACATTAAGGATGATAGGTTTGTCTTTTCTATGGACACTGCTGACTTGAATTCCTCTGCACTCAAATTATTGTTTCTATTTCGGACAATCTGTCTCTGGTAGCGGAAAAGTTTAAACAGTGTATGAGTGGCATCAGCGTTTCAATGAAGAATAACTGTTTGAGGTTGAATGCTGTAAAAAATGGGGATCCTGGTCTTCGGAGCTCAGCACCCCTTGTGGTCAGAGCTTTAGTGACGGCAAACCTGTGCTTCTTTAACAACCCCGGAAAATGTGCAAAAAAAACTTGGGGCTTATTTTTAACTCACTTAACTTTGACTCTCAGGTCTGTCGTACCACCAGTTTCTATTTCTTTATCATGAGGACTTTGAAGAAAATGTTCGCTTTAATCCTTCCTGAACATTGAGGGGCAGTGGTCATCGCCTTGATTACATCTTGCCTAGACTATTGCAAGCCTTTATATCTGAATATCAATAAGTCCTAGCTGAATAGGATGCAGTTCAGAATGTGGCAGCCCACCTGGTTAAAAATTTACCTTAACATCTCTTGTTGAGGGATGGCATTCGCTCCCTACACTGGCTGCCTGTACGCAAGCAGGTATTATATAAAGCCCTTTACATGGTCTTCCTGGCTCTCCACTAAGGAGCTGTGCTCTTTAGAACATCTTTCTAATGGTACATAGATTGCTCAGATGATCCTCCCACAGGAAGGTGATTGTCCCCAGATTCAGCAAAACCAGATGGGGTGGCCGCCCCTTTTCAGAGACAGCAGATAAATTGTGGAAAACATTACCTGTGCACATCGAAGTCCTGGAATCCTGCTCTATATTTCGCAAGCATCACAAAACTTGTCTCTTCTCACTTCTGTGAGTGTTCTTGGTCTCCATCGGCTGTTCCTTAGTAAACACTACTGCTTTGAAACACTCTAGTTTAGTGCGCTTTATAAATGCCATTTCCTTTCGATCTCCTTTGAGGACATGGAACCTCCTCTATGGCTTTTTTTGCATTAGGGTGTTGACATCCGACTGCAAGACGTCTAGCTGGTACCAGGATGTATTTGCCCGAGGAACAGTAGGAGGAAGGGACCTGAAGGGAAGATAACCACCATTCTGTACAATATTTAAGACTCATCTGTCTTTGATTGACAGACACTTCAAAGGGATTGACGATACTTCCCTTCACCGAAGCAGGTAACAGTGAAGGGGGAACGGACAATTCATTGTTTTGCAGGAGGCTTTCCTACTGTTGCAGGCTGCTGTTTTTGTGAAACTCTTCCTCCAGATGGTCTGCAAGGATGGAAGTGTAATCTTGCCTGCTGCTGATGTTGCCAGTAAGGGGTCTGAACTCTCTGCTGGAAATACTGTCTGTCGTAAGGCCTGTATCTTTTGCAGTATTCCTTTTTCGTTTCTAGGCCTAAAGCCTTGAGTTTCCAAATCTGTTTTCATCCTGGACATTTCCCTGTCCGCATGGGTACCAAACAGAGTTACCAGAAAATGGCAGATTTGTAATTCGGTGTTATGCATCGGATTTCAACCCAGTAAGACGTAGCCAAGATGATTTTCTAACAAACATGCGTGTGCGTACCATGCACCCCTAGATCAGACCCATCCGCAGCTGCGCTAATGATTGGATTCTAAACCAGGACACCCTCATTGAGTATTTCCAGGAACTTGTGCCTATCCTCCACCTCTGTGAAGCTGGCTAGCGAATCCCACAGGGATTTATCATATCTTCCAAGCAGAGCTGAGGAACTAGCAACCTTCATGTAAGATGCCGAAGTTCCACACCTTTTTTTCCCAGGGCATCCATTTGCTTACTCTGTCAGGTTGGAACCAAAGAACAGGAAGAAGTTGCATAATGTGATTTCCGTGCGGCCGCCACGATCATGGAATCCAGAGGAGGATCAACTTTTAGGAACAGAGGGACCTGATCAGAAGCATTGTATTTCTTAAGGATCCAAGATGGAGCATACCTCAGAGATGCTAGAGTTGGATGCATTGCAGGCTCTAGGAGTCCAGGCACCAGTGGCAAGAGTGGTTTTGAGGCTGTTCTGTGATGAATGTTTCAAAGATCACAGATTAACTTGCCGTGGTTGGAATGTCCAGATTCAACTTTGTTGCACCTCTAATCAGGACATCGTTCTGGTGACACTCTGGCTGGAGGTGTATCCGAGTGCGTAGGAGAATAATCTCAGAACAAGACATTGTGGACCAAAAAGGGGACCTCCTATGCCTGGATGATGCAGCATGAGGTATTCTGGAACATGACCCGATTCTAGATGTTATTCTAGATCTAGATCACTGATGGATAGTGCTTCTCTAACTCCGAGGTGATGGATGAGGTCTCCTATGTGGTCTTGGAGGAATCGTAGGAGATACTGATGGTGTACCAGAAGAGAACCTTGGGAAATGTGTCATTTTCGGAGATGGTGTATGGCATGCGGTGTGACTCTGGAGGGAGAGTATGTTTGTGAATACTGAGTCCGAAATCAGAGGCACAGGTTATTCTGAGACTTTCTGTAGGATAGGTTTTCATGGTTACCCCCACTTTTTGCTTGGTGTCAGTATGTTTGGACTTGTCTGACTGGGATCCTGCCAACCAGGGCCCCAGTCACTGTGCTTTCTCCCTAAATTTACCATGGTAATTACTTCTGTACATCCACAATTGGTTACTGGTGCACCCTTTTAAGTCCCTAGTAAATGGTACTAAGGTACCCAGGGCATAGTCGCCAGGGGTCTCCCATGGGCTGCAACATGTATTGTGTCCACTTAAACTGTGACTACAGGCCTGCCATTGCAGCCTGTGTGCTTGCACCTCTCATGACAGGTTTTCTTACATCTGAGGTCACTGCACTTAAAACCCTCTAAGTCACCCCTATGGTAGGCCTTTCAGTCCTGAAGGCAGGGTGCTTGTTTATAAGGGTGGGGGTACTCCTGCATGAGCAGGACACCACTACAAACCCCAGAGTCGATTCTCCAGGCTTTGCAAGTGCGGTCAGCCATTTTATTACATATAGTGGACATCAGTCATTGCGTGATATTGAACTAGATAGTGGCTACATCGAACCCGGTCATGTTTGGTATCAAACATGTTTGAATCAAACCCAAACTCAGATTCCAGTGTTGGAAGTATGATCCCATATACTGGGGGCTCTCTTGGGGAACCACCCTGTACTACCAGTACTAGCCTTTCAGGGTCTGACAGCAAGCTAGTGCTGCTGCCGACCACAGACACGATCCTGCCCTCCTGCTGCTGAGCCAAGCTCAAGCAGGGGAAGGAAGAACAATAGGTTTCCTGTTGCAGGGAGGTATGACCACCTCCCAGACAGGACTTAGTATATTGGGCTGTGTTGGTGGCGCTTGCCAGCGCCACCACACTCTTTTGAAGGGCACATTTGGTGCCCTCCTTGCATACTTTATTTGAAACAAGTTTAGGGCGCCATTGGCTTCCGCTTTGGCGTGAAACTGGAAAAAGGATATGGGAGTATCCTCCTCTTTGTCCAGCCCCTCCTCTGGGAGGGACACTTGAGTTGTTCCAACCCTACCCATAGGATACTTAAGGGCTACCTGTGGGTAGCTGTTCAGATTCGTCCTGGGACAAGACAAGACTGAAACTACATCACTCTTCAACCGTCTGGACACTTGGACTTCGCCTGGAACCAAGACTGCATCAAGGAAGACTCCTGCTTCTGGTCTCGCTGTTCTGCAAGTCTTCGTCTGTGTTTCTTCCAGGATTGTCACCAGACCTGTGGGCATCAAGGACACCCACAGTAATAACGCACTGGAGTGAAGGAGTCACTCTTGCATCTGCGGACACCGCAACAAAGCTGACTAGTTTGCTGCTCCTGACGTCCCACGGACTTCGAAAGGCCCAGCAACACAGGTGGTGGTTTGGCAACTCCCTCGCGGTCTGACCTGTCCTCTGCAACCTTTAGGCCAATATCCCTCGTCGGAACGGCTGGGACCAAACCCCTGGGCACCACGTCGACCTGCCATTGCCAAGGCCTCTTGACTCTGCACTCCAGATATCTTCGGGCTACAAGAAGTTCCAGACTACAGCATTTTTTACTGCCGAGTACAGCAACCTCACCGCATCCTCTGCACCGTAGGCCTTCCTTCTTGGTGAGCTGCTCGAGGTCCTCTTGCGACTCCTGTGCCTTTGGTCGGTGGGTCCTCCTGAGGGCTTCTCGGAAAAACTAAACTGCCCACAGCCAGAGGAGCTCACCTACTACCCGTTGCTCACACCAGGTATCCTGGGATTCGCTGTGCTTTGCTGCCGTCCCCCGCCGCCGCCATCCACATCAGCGGTCGCAGAGCGGGGACGGGATTGGACTACATCGCCCAGCACTCTGTGCGCCAGCGGAGCCGCTGATGCCGTGGTCGCGCCGGGAGGCGCTTAAAAGAACGTTGCAGTCTCGACGGAGCGGGTTCTCGGAAAAACTAAACTGCCCACAGCCAGAGGAGCTCACCTACTACCCGTTGCTCACACCACGTATCCTGGGATTCGCTGTGCTTTGCTGCCGTTCCCCGCCGCCGCCATCCACATCAGCGGTCGCAGAGCGGGGACGGGATTGGACTACATCGCCCCAGCACTCTGTGCGCCAGCGGAGCCGCTGACGCCGTGGTCGCGCCGGGAGGTGCTTATAAGAACGTTGCAGCCTCCGCGTCGCGGGACGCGCCGGGCTAAGCCCGGGCAAAGGGCCCTCAGGGGACAGAAGGAGACGGGACGGGCCACCCCCCTTGGATTCATCCGTAGCCTGGGACAAAACATTGAGGTGACATTAGTATTGTGTCCCTAGGACATACGACTGGCCGTGTGGTCTTGTACAATAGCTAAGTGTAGCTTTTTATAAGTGCCCAGTCTTGTAGCTATTCATTCAGTTAACCTGTATAGAATGACTAAAGTAAGAAAGACCCCCGTGGCAACAAGATCAACCACCAGAAAGAAAACTGTACCATCCACACCACTACCGTCTCTTACAGCTATAGACCTAATGCTACAAAAAACTATAGGTGTAGTTGCAGATGCTATTCAAAACACGGAGAGGCGCCTCTCAATGACCCCAAACATGTGTTTCCCAAATCTTGTAATGCATACTACTGCTCATAACACCACTGTGGAATCCTTTACTAACGCAGAGGACTCACTTCTGTTGCAATCCTTTTCAAGGCTACCTAGCGGTAAAAATTGTAGTAATGATATATCACCAGCCTCATTTATTCCACCAAATAGTGTTGAAGGAAGCCCTTTGTCTGTCTCTAATTGTGGGGATAATCTGAGCCTATTACAACCAGGAAACATGTCACTTAATTCCCCAGGGGTAGTACTTGCAGAAAGTTCCCCTCTAGTTAGCAAAACAGTAGCAGATAAATCGCCTCCCTCAAAAAAAATGAAGAAACGGCGCTATGGGAAAAAAACAAAATCTATTGTGAGGAAAACTTATAGACCTCTGGGCAACCACAAGCCCTCTGCAAAAAATGTCTGGTTAAACTTAAGACTGGCTAACCCAATCACTAGAACATCCATAACATCCCTTAAGCAAGATGTACTACAGTCTGAAGATAAACAACTAGAGAATAATAAAATCCTCATAGACCAGACAAGTCAGACCGAAAGGGTGAGTTCATTAGATAAACCATATCTGACAGAACTGGAACAGTTAGTTAGATCTCTCCTACAGCCTATAAGCGAAAAAATTACCAGTATAGAGCAATTCCTAGCGAAGTTTGAAAAGCCCCAAAACAAGGATTTTATTAGTATGTCCAAATTCTCCACTGCACCTATACAGATTGACAATACAGAAACTGTTGGTTCTAATTCAGCATCTACCCCCCTCTTGGGTGTTAGAGATCACAATGATTCTAAACCGCTTATAAGTGTACTTAACGAAATAGCAGTAGCACCGACTGTGCCTACTACCTCAGATGGTTTTTTAGCTGGTTGTGAAGAGAGTGAATGGGCCACGGAAGGTGTATCTCCTGTTTCATATGATGATCAGGCTGAGCCTGAAAGGCCTATATTAACAGTAAATACAGCTACCAATATACGACCAGCGCAAATATCTACGCTGCTACAACAAAATAACAAACCCATTCACATTAATCTCCCTCCCGAATCCCACTTATACACTATAGTAATGATAGGTGTACCGCAACTAGAAAAGGGCAAGGTAGAGAGATATGGGGACCTGAAAAACAAAGTAAGCCACTGGTTAACCGCCCATAGACCGATCCCTCGCCATATTAGCGGTAAAATAACAAATGTCAGGAGGGTCGACTGGGTGGGCCATAGATTTAAATCTACTGAGGGTGACTGCATTGTTGTTACTTTCAAGGATAACCGTGTAGCAAAGCATATCACCAGCTGGAGGGATGGCCTGATCAATACGTTGATCCGAACTATGGATCTAAGTTATTTCTACCCCTCAAGTGAATATAGTTTTAACAAAATGTCTTCTTATCCTATTATAAAGCAGGAGGAAAACCATGTTAATTATAATTTATACTACAATGAAGTAACACCAAGGAACCATGGCCCCTACACTATAGGAGACCAAAGACAGTATAGGAGAGATATACTAGGGGAGATTAGACAGGTCAATTACCCAGTAATTTACAATGAGAGATGGGAGGCCCCCCACGGGTTACATCATCATCGTAACCACTTTCAACCAAAACATCCTAATACCAACTACAATGTACCTACCTCAAATAGGTTTGATGTCCTCTATGAGCAGAACAGCCTAGAGGGGGTTGATTGACTGTATGTTGTATCAGCCACACCTATGTACACTGATCAAATGTTAAGCAATTCTGTTCATGGTGAAATTAGGACCCCACAAGCAGCAATCGTTCCCCTCTTAATCACTGAACCGGATAGTAATATTTATGTAGAGCCAGATGCAGATCTTTTTTCAGACAGCCTCTTATTAACCGAACACGAGCACATTAGGACACCGCATTATTTGTTTGAAGCTTTTAACTCACTTCCAGTCCATGTAGAACAAATAGAAACCACGGGAGTTACACACGCTGAACAACTAAGCCGGTCATTAGAACCTATTTTTACCAAAGTTGCCATCGAAACAGAGACTGGTGATGTTTGTAATGCGAGTTTAGTTTCATGGAATATAGCAGGTTTGGCTGATAAAATATGTGACCCTGTCTGGTTGGCATTTGTTAAGAAACATGCCCTTATATGCCTCCAAGAGACATGGATGGAAAATAATAATGCCTTCATTGAAGGATATCAAAGCTTCCTTAGGCCAGCAGCCCCCTCAGCTAGTGGTAGAGCAAAGGGGGGCCTGGCAATTTTTATTAACTTGGCTCTTTCTTGTCATATTAATAATCGACATTACGCAAATAGAAATATTCAAGTGCTTGAACTGAAGAGAGGCAAACATGCTCTGACCCTGGTTAACTTTTATAATGCTATATCCAGTCATGGGGAATGTAATACACTGCTCTTGAAAGAAATGTTGAGAGAAAGAACAGGTATATTGCCACGTAGCTTAGTGATCGTAGGAGATTTTAATGTACACCCATGTGGTAACCCACGAGATACCCCCATGGGATTCCTGGGGTGTAATAGCGTGAATGGTTTTCACTTTGATCATACCAGGCGTGGTCTACACCTTAATGATCTGTTAAATGAAAATAATTTGTTTACAGCTATGTCTTTGGTGCCAGAGTCTAAGGTTTACAACGTCCCAACATTTAAAGGTTCAGGTTATGGGTCTTTTATAGATCATATATTACTATCTGCCGACCTTGCCAATCAGGCTTCCAGTTTTACCATACAAACAAATATTTACAGTGACCACAACCCCCTAACCATTAGACTGGGTGGTGGTATATTTGAACGGCGAAAGCACTGAAGACCGGGGAACCTTAAAATGTATAAATGGCAAACGTCGTTGGAAATGGCATCTGGTAAATCATGAAAATTTTTATAATGAAATTAACAAATCATGTGGTGAGGAACTTGTGGCCTGTGTATCAACACCTATGTCCCCAGAACAAATCTTAGCTATTTTTGAGGGTGTGGTGTCAACAATAGGTTCTATGTTATTAGTTCCAGTGAAGGGACAAGTTAGAAATAATCCTAAATGGTTTGACCATACATGCTCCAAGGCAAGCAGAGATTTAAGAAAGGCGTTAAAAATTAAACCCAGAGATTCAGGTCAAATTAAAAATCTCCGTTTGATTTATAAAAAATCACTTGATAAACGGAAAAAGGAAATTAAGGCCCGTACCTGGGAGTCCCTGCTTGATCCTTCAGTCCTGGGTAACAGCAGTAAATTCTGGGAAATTATTAATAAACCTTTGTTTGATAACCCCAGTGATACTGCACTAGGTACTAATATCCCGGAGGAAGACTGGGTCACTCACTTTAGTGTCATTTTTAAAAGCAATGAACAACAGGCAGATTATGACTTTTTAACTCCTAAGGAGAACTCTTTGTCTTTTTCAGTCAACGAAGTAGAAAAGGCCATTCAAGGGCTAACAGGCAATAAGCACCAGGCCCGGATGCTTTGCCTCCGGATCTTTTTAAATCCTGTACCTCATTATGGGCCCCTGTTCTCACGAACGTAGTAAATGCAGCCGCGACTTTTAAGTGCCCAAAGTCGTGGGGGCAATCGACTATAGTTCCCGTGTTTAAAAAGGGTGACCGTAGTAGCCCATTATGCTACAGGCCAATATCTTTAATCAATGCCGTAGCAAAAGTGGTAGGGGGTGTAATTTTGAACAGGTTAATAACATGGGCAAACGAGAATAATGTTATTTCTCCAATACAATATGGCTTCAGACCCGGCCATTCAACAGTAACCCAGTGTCTGAACCTATATTTGATTGTAGGTAAATACACCCTGGCCCGGCAGGGAACCATTCACATGGCTTTTATGGACCTATCGTCCGCTTTTGATTGTGTGGACAGAGGTAAATTATGGGACACTATGTCAAAGATGGGCGTTGAGCAGAATTTAATTCACCTATTGGCTGATTTACACTCCGATACAAGAGCCAATGTCCGTTACACCCAAGACTTGAAAGTGACGGGGGATATTAGAATCAATCGGGGTGTTTGTCAAGGATGTATCCTGGCTCCCTTTCTTTTTAACCTGTATATCAACAAGCTGGAGGATTATTTGTTAAGAACAGGTGTGGATTACCCCTACGTAGGCCGAAAAGGTGTCCCAGTCCTGCTCTACGCGGACGACGCTGTCCTTATTTCAAGGACAGCAACTGGTCTCCAGACACTTTTAAATTCATTTTACGACTTCATGGAGTCTCGAGGCCTAAGTATTAACAACTCTAAGTCCTATGTTATGAAAATAGGCCAGGGGTCGCGAAAACCAAACTATTTCATTATAAACGGGGAAAAAATTCCAACCTCCAAAACCTTCTCATATCTCGGGGTCCTTCTTGATGATCAATTATCTTGGGGCCCTACGGTCCTTAAAAAGAAGGGCGAGGTAACACGCGTTAACGCAGCCATACTTGGCTTTGCGAGAAAAATGGGAAATAGCCCGGTGGCTGCCCTGCTTAAATTATACCAAGCCAAGAGCATTGCAGTTGCTTGCTATGGCAGCGAGCTCTGGGGCTATAGCCAGACGCGAGATCTGGAGGTTGTAGAAAACAACTTTTTAAAGAGGTATTGAAGCTGCCAAGGGGAACCGGAAACTTCTCGGTACACGAGGAGTTAGGTGTACCCTTTCTTAGCGATAAAATAGCAGCAAATCCCCTATTATGTTGGTTGAACTCTTGGCTAAACAACGATATACCCCTCACCCACGATATATTAAAAGAAGCTTTAACCTGGGACGGTAGGCTCAAGGTCCCGTGGTTGAAGTATATCAACGACCGCCTAACTGAAATGGGACGGCCGGACCTGTTCTCAACCCCAAATACCATAACTAAAGCAGATGTTACTTTCGTGAAAAAAACATTCATGACAACTAGGTATTTCGCCAGGGAGGAGGGTGAGCTTTTGAAAGACAGCGTTAGGAAACACGTCCTACTTAGAACATGTCTACAAATGGAACCGTATCTATCATGGCCTATGTCTGGCTACGATCGTTATATATTGACAAGGTTCCGTTTTGATCTGTTTCACCTCTTACTGGCGGTACCAAGAGGGGCCCCATCGAGGCCAAGTGTTGCCTGCTTGCGGCTGCGACGGGAAGTCTCCGCAAGATTTGGCGCACTTTTTATTAATCTGTCCTTATTATACAGTACCTCGGAGACTATATTTAAAGCCTTGCCTAAAAGATCTAAAATTTACACAGATCAAACCAGCACTTTACTACCTTCAACTCCTGAATTGTGACTGCACCCTATTCGTATGCAGTTTTTTAAAATTAGCTATTACCTTCAGGAAAAGTATGGAGGGATAATTATGCTGCTATCATCGTTGTACTTTTTAATCTTTTTAACTTGGTATAATTATTTATATTTTTAACTTGTATATCCTGCCTGTTACTCTTGCTTTATAATGTGTATGTAAATTATTTGTCCCATAAATGAATTGGATGGTTTGTTTTTAACTGTATGTTTCAGAAACGTGTTTATGATTGTATGTTTATGAATTGTGCTTTTATGATTGTAAGGAATACAATCGAATAAAGTTATTTGAACTGAACTGAACTGAACTCCTGAGGGCTTCTGCTTCAGTGGGATCTTCTGCTTGCTCAGGGCCTGCTCTGGCTCTCCTGCTTGCGGTAAGTCCCTTGGACCTTGCTGGTCCCAAAATTGCTCCTTGGCTCTCCACACTTGTTGCAGCTGCCAAGGCTTGTTGGTGGTACTGCTGGACACTGACCCCCTAGTTCTCAACTTCTGACATGCGACAGCTCGCGAGCGGCTTCTGCCTCAGCGTCACCTGGTCCCCAGAGCTGCAGTGACAAGGTCACTGTCACCATTCCTGCATCTTCCGACTTTGGTGGTCATTGCTCTTCAGTTCCTCCTGTTCACCTCCAAGTGGCATAAGACTGTCCCCTCTGCATACAGGTTCTTCACTTCAAGAATCCACCCTTGAATTCCACCGGACTCTTGCACAGTCTTCTCCAGCAAAATCTTTTCTGAAATCCTCCATTATGGTCTATGGCGGTTTCCGACATCACTTTGCACCTATGCACCCTGCTTCCCTGGTGTAGGTATCCTCGTTCCTGGGGTATCCACTGGTAGGGTGACTCTCCAACCTTCTGTCTTCCACAGGGTTTCTTCAGGGTCCACTTGGAAGGGTCTACTGAAAACTGCAACCACAACTTCCCTGTTGACTTCTAAGGAACACGCGGCTGTGTTTCCACTCTGCACACAGCCTCCATGGGGTTCCTGGGTACTTACCTTGAGTGGTTCATTATACCCCTAGCTCCTTTGAGTCCCCTGTTCCAAGTCCCGGCTTTGGGCGCAGTTCGGATTCCATTTTTTTTTAGAATATGGTTTGGTCTCCCCCTGGAGACCACTGTATTTTGTGCTTGCAAGTGAAGCATTAATGTGTATAAGCATTAATGTGTAGGAGATATACCAATGCGTTAGTGAGTGTTGTGTAATAAATTGTCATTTTTAGATATATACACGGTGTAGTTCTTTTTTGTTTAACCTACACTACATGATTAGAATGGTAAAACATGCCGCTTAAAACTCCTTCGAGATCAGCCTGAAGGCTGCTCTCCACAGCTACCACTTTGAGATCTTTCTATGGTGATCAAAGACCACTAAAACCACCATAAGGGTTGCCTCGATTAGTGAAAGGTGCTTCACTTAAATAAGTGTGCACCATACACTAAGCCAGCCTCCTACACTTTCCAACCACCTTAGAGAGATTTTGATAGGGGACTGCAAAGTGGCTTTAGCAGGCAATAGACGCCCAGATTCCACCAAGTCCACAGAAACACACTAAACCTCTGTTGATGTCAATTGATGCCTTACTACAACATGGGAAAAAGTCAGTACTTCTCTTGATGTCGATAAATGCTTCTCCTTTGACACTGTGTGGGGTTTTTCTACAGGGCTCGACGTTTACTGCAGCTTAGACGCCAATGGATGTCTAGTAGAAATCAACAGCTATCTCAACAGCAATGTCGTGCTATTAGACTTAGACGGCGAGGATGGTTACCTGGCCATCGACCTTGACAATGAAGCTGTCTCGGATTCAAGAAGTGTCTCGATGTCGATTATCGGGTGTGTTTCAACATAGAGCCGGCCCCACCTTCGACAGGGTCTTCGACGTGGAAGGTGAAAATATTGGTATTATCCTAGACATCAATCGGGACGGCGTTTCTTGGTGTTTTTCCAGGATCTGCCTCTGTGGGTGTCTTTGGGACAAGAGGAGGGTTAATTGGAGGAAGGCTGGTGTTTCAGAAGGCATCTTGTTGATCCAGCTGGTCCTCTCTCCTGAAGTCAGATCTTCTCCGTGTCCTTATATACACATGTATGTATATATATATGTATATATTACCTACTGGCGGTCGCCAGTAGGTAGTTATAGTTAGGACCACGTTTCCATAGGAAATCCGCAACATTCTATTTTGAATAACTTTGGCGCCGGTCGACGAATCCTCGCGAATTTTTCAAAATAGGTGGGGCGCTACGCTCCGCTCCTACCCTGAAAGTCTCGGGGGGATTCGTCAAGCGGGGGCTGAGATAAAAGGGGGGTCCCAAAACGCGTTTTTCCCATGCATTTTTCCATAGGACCTTTAGACAGGGCTACAGCCCGAACGGCTGAACAGAATTTAATGAAATTTGGCAGAGAGGTAGTCCCCAGGTCAAGGAAGTGCCTTTTGTAGGTTTGGTGTAAATCTGTTCAGTAGATTCTGAGAAAATAGCCTTTAAATCAATATATATATCTGTGGCAGCTTACGGTGCGCTTACGGTGCGCTTACCGTGCGCTTACCGTACGCGTACGGTGGCGTGCGCGAGCGCGATTCTGATTGGCTCTTAGATCTTAGTAAACATTCGAATCGGTCGAAACCAGGAAGCGGCGGCCGCCATTTTCTCTCTCGCTTCCTGAGTTGGGCAGCAAAAACGAACCCCAAAAATGTGTAAAGAGGCAGTTTCCTGAGATCCTAACCACCCAGCATTGATACAGGGGTCCCCAAACCACCCCCAAGCCCAAAAAAAAAACAATTTTTTTTTCGGAAAATCGCCGATTACGCTTACCGTACGCTTACCGTACGCGTACAGTAAAAAATTGTAAAAAAAAAAAAAAATTATCCACATTCTCCCCACCCCGTGTGCAGATGGTGCCCGAAGGGCACCATGTGTGTATGGCATAAAACATGTAAGAAGTTAACAAAGAATACATTTCACAAAGATGCGCAAAATATGTCCCCCATGTGCGCACGGTGCGCGAAGCGCATCGTGCGTACATGGCCCATCCCGCTTAACGTGGGCACGCGGTGCGCGCAGCGTACCGCGTGACCACTGTGCGTGCACGGCACTAACTGCGTAACGTGGGCGCGCGGTGCGCGAAGCGCACCGTGCGCGCACGGAACGAACTGCGTTAACTGGGCGCGCACGCCACGAATGGCGTAAAGTAACTTAGCATTTAAAAAACCTTGCAAATTCACTGAAAAAACCATAGGTTTCACACGTTATAGTTAGCTGGACATTTTACTGATAAAAAACCAATGAAATTCCCCCGTTATAGTTACTGCAGGCAACTATAACTCACGCGACCGCAATCTTCTGCTGATGACATATGTGTCTTTATGAAAAAAAAATATTTGTAATATATGTAAAGCTAAAATTTAATGGAAGAAGACATGGGCAAATAAGTGTCTAAATACAGTATTAGCATCAGCAGAGGATTGCGGTCGCGTGAGTTATAGTTGCCTGCAGTAACTATAACAGGGGAATTTCATTGGTTTTTTATCAGTAAAATGTCCAGCTAACTATAACATGTGTGAAACCTATGGTTTTTTCAGTGAATATATATATATATATATATATATATACACACATATATATACATACATATATACACACACACACACAAATACATATACACACATATACACACACACACATCTTAAGCACTACATACAAGGTTGCTACATACATACAGAATAATAAAGAAGTGCTCCGGGGTCCCGGCACATGGGCGGGACTATTTAATGCGACGAATACTCATGAGGATCCCCTGGAAGAGAACTGCTGTATCAGTGTAGTGACCATGTATTGGCTTGGGGTTAGGAAATCAGGGAGGTCAGCCAAATGAGTACTGGCACCATTTTAGAGCCCAGAGGAGAGATACTAAGCATGGTCATACTCATCAAAAAAATGGGCAAGATATTGCATTACTCAAGAAGCTGGATTGCAGTGTTATTAATGAAAGGCCTTGAGGTCCAACTCCCATGTCCCCACTGCGTGCTACTCATCCTCTCTCCAAAGGCCACGGAGGCCAGATGTGCATGTAATTAAATACCTCTGATCGGACACAATGATTAATGAAAAGTGCTTGCCTGTTTAAAGTTTAAGCTCCCAAAATGTAAGCAATCTAGGTCTATTTGCAAATGCTAGACACTCAATTGCATAAAAGGAGTCAATTGGTTTTCCATTTGGACTGCAGTAGTACCAAGGGACACCAGAGATAAGACACAGTACCAACAAAGGAAACTCGCCAGAAATCGCTCTCTCCCCAGGAAAAAATTACTGCCACCGGCAAATTAGAGCTACCAGTTACACTGAGAAAATAAAAACACACTACGTTTTTCGTAAGACTGCATTACCATCTATGAGAAAGGAACAGTTACTCGCCTGTTCTACCGGTTCTCCATTTTGGGGAGGGCAGGCGTGTTAGAGTGCCAGCCACAACACAAATTGGCTGCATTACAGTGGAACTCTGTAGGCCGGGAATTGTTATTTGCCAGAATCATTGGCTTCTGTTACACATCGAGACAGGATTTGCAGTCTCGGGATCGTGGCATCTGGATGAGCTGTCTTGCGTCCCCCTCACTGTCATTGCAGTTGCTTGTTTGACACCGCAGAGGCCCAAGATGGAGGCGGGTCTCTGCAGGGATTGATCATACCGCTGAGGAGCTTCCAGACTGCAGAGTGGAGCAGTGCTGAACCCGACCACACGCGATAGTGGGGACTGAATCCCGGACTCCCTCGGTCAAACGAAATGTGTAGGTCTTAGGAGCGGAGAAAGTTGCCACTGTCCTATATCTTTTCACGCATCGGGTCAACCTGCTGTCCAAACAGGTGCTCCCCATCAAAGGGCAGGTTGAGCAGGTTCTGCTGGATGACTTCTTGGTGCTGGGAACACGCAGCCAGATGTATCAGCGAAGAAGGAAACTTAATTGATTTCACAGGCTGCAGTGTCAGCAGCATCAAGGGCACGCCGAATTTTGGTCTTGGAGAGGAGCATGCCCTCCAGGGCCGGCTCTAGGGCGGTGCGACCGGTGCCATCGCACCGGGTGCTGGCTTCCTGGGGCGCCGTGTTTACAACTATTATTTTGACTTTAAATCACCTGCTGTCGCGTTCCTTTCCTCCTGCAATTACGGGGCCTCACAAAAATATCCAGATAACTCCTGTGATTAATGTTCTTCCTGGCCAGAGATCAGAGTTTTGTGTAGTTGAGGTTTTTGACTTTTGTGAAGGTAGCACAGAAGGTTAATATGCCTACTGCAAAGAACGTGTGCCAAGTAGATTACAGAGTGCATTTACTGTAAATAGATCAGCAAGTTACTGCTTTTAAAAGAGCCATTCTTTTGTTACTTGCAATTTATAAGTTAAAATCCTAACATAGAATAGTGAGGTATTAACTTTCATCATGGAACTACATACACTCTGCAAAGTATAGAACATGGATTAATGTTGCAAAAAGAGTTAATTTGGCTAGAAATCGATTCTTATTATTAAAGAAAACTCCCAACTATGCTGTTTCTTTTCCGACTCGGAGTTTGTGCTTCTCCACACCAAGCACGCTTAAACTATACTGCCTACCAGTATGGATGACATGTGACTCCTACACTTTTAGTCCTTTTGCTTATGTAACATTTCCTATACACTGATTTACACAAGTATGATTGATTGTCTGTGTAATGTGTGTGTGGTGCAAAGTGCTCTGACACACTTTACTGGTATGAGTAGCGCTATATAACAAATTCAATGCATCTGAAAGAGAGTGGTTATGGAGACTTGGTCCCTGTTAAAGGGTGCTAGTGAGAGAATCCGTGGTGGAGGTGGTCATTTGGGGCGCCAACAAACATTGTCGCACAGGGTGCCACCAGCGCTAAAGCCGGCCCGATGCCCTCTGCCACAAGTTCTTGTTCCCTTTTGTTGTACAGGTCAGGAAGGTGCTGAAGGAAACACTTCCATCTCATCCCAGTGCACCCTGTCGTTACCCGGAAAGCAAACCAATAGAATTGACAAAACACTAATGTGTGGCAGCGTAGTTTCCCTGCAGCATCTTTCCCTGTCTGGAGGTGGTGAATTATATGTGCCATGGGCACTGGCACTCTTGCAGGCAGTATGCACGACAAGGGAGTCAGGTGAAAGCTATCCCCTAATGTAAACAGGGTCAGAGGGGGAGCCTTATGCCTATTACCCACCCTAGGGATATTAAGCTCGGCCTTCACAGGCTCCTTAAAGATGTCGGGAAAAAGGTTTAAGCATTTCTTTTAGCATGGGGAGGTAATACATGGAATGTTGGGTGGAAGAGATCTTTTCCAACAAAAAGTCCTTATCCTCCAGTAGCTTATGCATCTCGACCCTATAGTATGTGGCTGCCCTTTGGAGGACTTTGAGGTAGGAGATGGTGTCTTCAGGCAGGAAAGCTTTGCAGGGTACAAGTCAGGGTCAGTATCCCCAGGTGGGTCATCATAATCGTGCCACAGGTCATTGTGAGTGTGTGGGTTCAAAGGTATGTCATAATGATCATGAGGGGACCCTGGACTGTCTCCACCAAACCAAGAATGTGGTGACACTTCTGAAGAGTGAGATGAAGGAACAGCAAGTGATAGGGATGAAGGAGGGGGAGAGGAAGGCGCAGGAGGGGAAAGGTGCGGTGGAGGGAGACTAGGAAGGGGAGGGGGTGGTCTAGTGCCTCTGTTGTGGCTCTGAGGAATCTTAGGCACAGGCCCCACTGGTTGGTTGAGGGCCTCCTCAAAGATCAACATCCTCTTGTGTGAAGCAGGGTCTTTAGCTTTTGAGGGAAGGCGGAGTAAGGATCCAACCAGTTTGTGGATGTATGAGGATCTGCAGCTGCCACGCGTTGAGTTAATTCTGAAGGCATTGTAGGATGGACTGATCTTCATCCTCAGAGGCAGATATAGATGGTGCCATGGATGCACTGCATTTTGGCACTAAAAGGGGCTGCTGGGTTGGCAGTTTTGAGGTGGATTTCAGCTCTGAGGGTTTTGTATCTGAAGATATTCTTGAGGGTGTCTATGACAATGGTGCCGGCAGGGCGGTTGGAGCCAAATGGCATGGCTTCAGTAGGAGCTCCAGATCCAGGAGCTGCGTAGGCGCCCGGTCCAAAGCGTACTGTTTGTACCAACCATGGCTTTCTGGAGGTGGTGGACCGGAAGCACTCTGGCAGGGTACTGGGCTCAAAGCTCGACCCCTTCCAGTGCGATGCTCAGCCTCTGTACAGTGCCCAAGATGTGGAGGACCTGGGGTGGTCTTACTCGCAGTAGAAGTCTTCGTGGATGATGTTGGGAGACACAATCCCATGTTAGAGATACCATGGATTTGATATCAAAGGTAAGGGTTACCCTATGATATGGAAAAACAATTTTTGGTATCGTTTGACATCGAATCATTATACACAAACATACTCCAGGATGAGGCATTGGCAGTGATGAAACATACATTAGACCAAAGAGATCGGCCCCATCAAGTCCCCACTGATTTTATAATATCATTAGCGAACCTGTGCTTAAAGAATAACTTCTTTAATTTTAAAGAAAGTCTGTATCTACAAGTCTCAGGAGTAGCAATGGGTTGTAGCTTCTCGCCAGAAATTGCAAATCTAGTCATGGCAGAATTTGAAAAGAAATGGATAAATAGCGACACCAACCCTTTTAAAACCTTTGTAGGGTTTTGGTGTTGCTATATAGACTACATATTTATGATTTGGGATGGAGAAGAAACACAGCTGATAGACTTCCATAATTGGCTAAATTCAAGAACAGTGGAGTTTAACTTTACCATGTCTAAGGACCGTGCAAAGATACATTTCTTAGATGTATTCGTACAACAAGAAAAAGAACAACTAGGGGTGAGTCTGTATACAAAAACCACAGGCCGGAATACCCTGTTACACTTTGCCAGCAGTCATCCCCACACGTTGAAAGAAAATTTGCCATATGGGCAATTTCTTCGTGTAAGGAGGAACTGCACCAACAAAGAGGATTATTTCTCTAATGCTGAGAAACTTAAGAGTAAACTGATAATCCGGGGATACTCTAAAAAGTTGGTGAAAGGTGCCCTAAAACGAGCATGGTATACACCGAGAGAAACTTTATTAATCCCGAAACAACAGGATAAGAACATCCCTTTGACATGTGTACTCACGTACGATCCAAAAGCGAACAGTTAAAAAAATTATTCAAAGAAATTGGAAAATAGTTGAACATCTAGGAATTTCTAAACCACTGTTTGCTTTTAAAAAGGGAAAGAATATTAGACAACAACTTGTGAGAGCAGCAAGGCATACAGAGAAACCAAAAAAAGACCTGAGAACCCTATTGAGTTTACCACCAGTGGTGGGACATTTTCGATGTCAGAACTGTTTGGCGTGCAACTTAACAGAAGATTCCAAACAGCTAAACATCAATGGTCAAAGACATTACCAAAGAGTATTCTCGAATTGCAATTCAAAGAATGCAATTTACTGTATAAAATGTCCATGTAATAAATATTACATAGGTCAAACGACACAAGCCTTAAAAAAACGCATTCTGCAACATAAATCAAGGATTAAATGCAAAGTACAGGGGGCACCATTGGTAGAGCATTATCAAAATTTAAATCATTCCGAAAATGACAAAGTGGTCAGTCTTATGTGTGATCGGAAGCGTGAAAAGTGAGAGTCTTCAAACTAAATTAAACAGATTGGAAGCTAAACTAATTGAGAAATACCATACTGCTGTAAGGGGCCTTAATGACAAAGATGAGATTTGGGCATTATTACAATAAAATATTTTTCATCACATGGATGCAATGAAAATATGGATGAGAAGATTGTAAGGAGTGGCGTTCCAATTATGGGCGTTAAGGTACTATTATTCACATTTTATTTTTTATTTTTCTTTCATCACCATTTTTAGTTTATTCAAAGTATGGGTTAGTATATAACAATTTGGATTTTGAATTGTGACATGCAACAAAGGATGGCAAGATGGGCTTGTGAGTCAAGAGGCAATGATATGAGAGACAATATAAAATAAATAAAATTAAAGATGTTCCCACCGTGAGGCGGTTTTCTGTATTTATCAAAACAAGGGATATCTTTTGCAGTATCGATACTTATTCCCCTCTGATTATACGTGTTTAAGAATTAAATACGAGATATAAAGACAAATAGGAGTTACAAAATACAAATAGATTGAAACGAAGAGACCATTGTATATAGGGTCAGTCTATTAAATAATTGGCCATATACAATATAGCGTAGTTACCGTTCCTTTTCCTTTCGAGTTGTGGGACTTGTTTCTGCATTTGTCCTTAATAGTAGTCTGTTTTCGATATCTATTGGAACAAGCGGGTCCTTTTTTAGTTTTGATGACTATTGCCTCTATATGTAGACTGACTTCCCCATTGTACGCGGCAACATGAGTGGAGTACGCGGTGGAAGGAGAGAGAAATAAGAGCTCTACACTTCGAGATAAAAGGTACCTTTACAAGATTAGACTTTACAAGATAGAACAAGAACCTCAGAGAAAATCTAGTGGGACTCATTTTGTTTTTCCTTTCCGTTTTTACATAGTGATGTTGCCAGAAAGAATTCGTCAGTTGCATGAAAAGAAAATACTGCTTTAAGATCGTTTAAAAAGGTGCAAGGTATGAGGAGTAGTCACACTTGGGTGAAGACAATGTAATTACAAAATATAAAAGAAGTATTGATCGAGTTGTGCACATGTTTTTGCATTAGGTGGATAGAAGGAAAAAAGATCGAGGAGAAGCCCCTTAGAAATTGGGTTTAAAAGTGAATAAACCGCTCTTCATTTAGTAAGTAATTATTCTGACCGATAAAGGTGGGGTTAGTAGGAAAGAGATATATCAAGGTAAATTAAGTTGCCTTGGATCTATTCGGAATTTGGAATGAGGAGAATTTGGTTATTTTCTCAATTTGTGAGACAGCGCGGCAAATAGATATACACAATTTTGGTATTCTTTAAGATTTGGTGCTGGTATAGGTTTGTCTAATTACACCTCACTTTTCTTTTGATTCTGAGCAAGTTTTAAATATTGTTTTTATAAGAATACACAATTTTGGGTGTGGTATATAAATTAGTTTAGATGTTGGACGCCTCTTCAGATAAATATATGAACACTGTATTCTGTTAGACTCATGGAGTCTGTGGTTCCCATAGATGTATATATGTAAATAATTGTAAAGTTGTTGTATATATGGAGTAAAAAGGTGTATTTAATTTATAGGTTGAATTACGAAGTTGCACATTCAACTGCCCAAGTCCTGAAGAGGCCTGAAATAATTAAGGCTGAAACGCGTCAACAGATAATTTGAAGACACCTATATGAATTTAAATATGATTAAATAGATATAAAGATTACTCAATAAGTGTATGGTGGAATAGATAGACCGTTGAGTTTCTTTAGAAGAGTGATCTTCATTTCAAAGGTATGCTGGTGTGAAAAAGTGTTTAAAGCATCCTCATTGATTAGTAGGGCAAGGAGAAGAAGTGTAAAATGTAAATTTGAAATATAAATATGTATATATATGTAAAATTTGTTTATATATATTACGAAAAAGAAGAAATACATGTTATGTAAAAAGGTATCATAAATAGTGTTGATTTTTTTGACAACATATTAGTCAGTGTATATATTATTGTGCTGTATTTCCTTTGACTTTGAAAACTTAGATTTTTCTACAAAAATAATACGTTTAGGAAGAGATAACTAAACTACCTCTTCATTTAATAGCATTTTGTATCGATCCCTAGGCATTACTTTACTTTATGACTTGTTTAATCACCCAGATGCCAAAGGGTTAATTGGGTAAACCCCCTTATTTTTGAAGAGGGAGATGGCGGCTCATCAACTTAAGCCTCGGAGCCAGAGCTCTCTTCCAGTAAGTGCCCTCTGTGGTGAAGTCCCTGGCTGCAGCTTCGACATACTATTCACCGAGGAGATCTGGAGTGTCATTGCTATGGTGGTGCACCATGGAAGCGGATGCAATGCATCGGACTCTACGCTAGTGCATGGTCTTATACGGAAGGCGAACCAGGCAGCACAGCTGATGCAGGTCTGCCCACGGATACTTGGCGCAACACTTTGGGCAGTTGCTGAACGGAGTCCTTGCCATCACAGATGGAACATTCTCAGGCGATAAAGTGCAGATAAGGCTCCGGAGGGCATGAAAAAGTCGACTGAGGAGTCAGACGAGTGTGGGCGAAACCTTTAGTAAGCAATTGTCGCGTCCTCACTTTGTCTCAGAGTCTAGAGAATCTCAACGGGCCCAGCAACAACACTACAAGGCGTCGACCTGGAGCTTGGTGACACGTCTGAAATCAGACGGTGAAGGGAAAAAAAAAAACACAATCTAACAATGGAACTGATTCACAAGCACATTACCAGCACTGGGTGGAATCACTATACCTTGAAGACTTCTTCAAAGAAAAACAAGTTGCACAATTCGAAACGCAACAGTAGATGCCAGGAGTACGTATTAATAACATTTTGTTACACATTTGCATGAGAAAAAAAGAAACCAGCATGTCACTGTTTTTATTATCTCTTTCCGAGATAAATATATGCATTACTAAGATTTGTTATTACCAACAATATGTTTTATACACTCCACATGCTAAGAGACTGGGTTAATAACCAGAGAACATGAATGTTACAACAGGTCAATAAAAGCATTACTTTACGTCAGGAAGCTTCATTTCAAATTCATGAAACTCTTCAGGCAGGGTTATGGCATTGTAGGTGGCTTCCAGATTATCTCCAGGAAGATCAACTACACCTATTTCAAAACACAAGAGAAAAACGAAGCTTCATTTGAAATGAATAATAATGATAATCTTTATTGGTAGTAGGTACAAAGTACTTTTGCGTATAATATCACTTAAAAAAATTACGTAAAGATGCAAGAAGAAACATCTTAAAATCCAGGACATATATACACACACTTAGAAGGCGCAAATGGAACTCCATTACAGAAACTAAAAGTCCTATTAATTGCCATCAGGCCTAATCTTGTTTCCAACATTTTGTACTAGTCATACCAATGGTTTAGAATATGAGCCATCTGCATGACAAAATGTAACTGCGACTTGCACTGTACAACAAACTATAATTCCCCCAAAAAACATTAAATTGTGTTGTAAGCCCTCTAATGCTCAACAGTTACTAAGAAAATGGGAAGGATTAGGTTACTTACCCTGTAAGTATCTGTTCTTGGCATGTAGAGCGGTGATTCACATGCTTTGCATACTCCTGCCATCTAGTGTTGGGTCTGGATGTTTTCAAGTTGTTTTTCTTCGAAGAAGTCTTTTTCAGTCACAAGGAAGGTGACTCCTCCTTTTGGTGATGGTGCGAATGGGCATCAACTCCATTGTTATATTGTTTTCCTGCAAGAGGGTGAGAACGAGGTAGGTGTACTATATAGATGTCCACGCGTATGTACTGTGAATAATAAGAACCACAACAACCACAGGTGTCTGGGGAGGAGGGAGGGCGCATGTGACCTTACTGCTCTAGATGCAGAGAACAGATGCTTACAGGGTAACAATCCGTTCGAGGCATGTGTGCTGCAGATACACATGCTTTGCATAGATTGTATAGCAGTAATCTCCCAAAGCGGTGGCTAACCAGTGGGTTTTGCAGTTGTATGAAAAAGTGTTTTTAGCACTGCTTGTCCTACATTAGCTTGTTGACCTGCTAATAAGTCTACACAATAACGGTTGGTAAATGTGTTGGGTGCCAACCTTGTTACTGCCTTACATATGTCAGCTAAGGGAATGCTGCCTAAAAAGGCCATAGATGTTCCTATTTTGCAAGTAGAATATGGTCTAGGAGGTTTATTAAAGTTCTTTTAGCTATAACATAGCAAGTTTGAATACATTCAACAATCCAGCTAGAAATACCGGATTTAGAGATAGGATTTCCTTTATGAGGTGGAGCAAATGCAACAAGAAAAATTCTTCGCGAAAATCTTTAGTTCTATCAATATAGTATAATAATGCTCTTTTGACATCAAGTGTGTGTAGAGCCCTTTTCTGCTATTGAATCAGGTTAAGGGAAGAACACGGGTAACTCAACTGATTGGTTAATATGAAAAGTAGAAACGACTTTTAGGTTTGTACGAAGAACCACGCTATCTTTATGAAGTTGACAGAAAAGTTCTTCTAAGGTAAATGCCTGTAACTCACCAACACATCTTAATGAAGTGATAGCAATTAGAAAGGCAAACTTCCAGGAAAGAAATTGTAATGAACAATTGTGTAATGGCTCAAAAGGTGGACCCGTAAGCCTTTTCCGAACAATGTTAAAGTTCCAGACAAGTGCAGGTGGTACCCTGGGTGGTGGTATTATTTTAAGGCCTTCCATAAAAGTTTGAATTACTGGAACTTTGAATAAGGATAAATATTGTCTGTTTTGCAGATATACAGCTACTGCCGCAAGGTGTAGTGGAATAGATGTGTAGGCTAAGCTAACTAACTTGCTTTAGATGCAAACAATAAATAATATTTTGTACAGATGCATCTAGCGTATCAACTGTGTTATTATTACAATATATAACAAACCTTTTCCAATTTGCTGCATGACATGCTATAGTGGTAGTTTTTCTTGCTTCTTTAAGAATGGTCATACAATCTGGTAGTAGATTTAGGTATCCAAACTCTGACTTCAGGAGCCAGATCGTTAAGTTGAGCTCCTTGGGTTTTGGATGTCTGATTTCTCCATGGTTCTGTGTGAGAAGGTTGGAAGTGAGGTGCAGCCTTTGGTGTGGAACCACTGAGTTCTAGTAGTGAGGTGACCCATGGTTGACGAGCCTATGTGGGAGTCACTAGAATCAGTGTAAGTGATGTCTGCGATTTCAAACCAGAAATGGAAGGAGAGGGAAAGGCAGAAAAGCATCCAATTCATCTATAGTGCATTTCCTCTGGATAGTGTGGGAATCTGGAGGCGAAGATTGCGCATTTTGAGTTCTCTGTTGTGGCAAAGAGGTCTATCTGTGAAAATCCCATTTTTGGAAGCATGGAAGGAGCACCTGGGGATTAATTTTCCATTTGTGTATTTGTTGCCGCCTTCCTGCTGAGGTGGTCAGCAAATTGGTTACGCATACCTTGAAGGTGTTTTGCCAGAAGATTAATTTTGTGATGTAATGCCCAACGCCATATAGTCTGAGAGAGGCGTGACAACTGTAGTGTCTTCCCTCATTTTTGTACATAGCTGTCATACTGTCCGTCCGGACTAGGACAACTTTTCTTTAGGCTGAAAAGCTTTTAGTGCTAGATAAACAGCTAGATGCTACAACTAACTGATGTGGAGACTCTTGTGTTTGGTGTCCCATATACCCGGAATTGTTAGATATGTGAGATTGGCACCCCAACCTGTGAGAGATGCATCTGCTGTTTGTATGACTTGTGGAATCGGGTCGATGAAGGGCCGCCCTTTTGATAGGTTTTGTGTGTTCCACCACTGCAGAGAGCAATGAGTTTACCAACACTAGATCTGTTAATTGACCCTATGATTGATTCCACCGACATGCTAAGCATTCCTGTAGAGGACACGTGTAATCTTGCGTGAGGCACTATTGCAATGCATGATGCCATTATGCCTAAGTTGCATGAACGTTTTGACTGTTCGGTATTGGTTGGTTTGAAACTGTAGTAATAAAGTTTGGAAGTTTTGGATTCTGGCTGCACTGAGTGAGGCTATAGCTGTGTGAGTGTTTAGCGTTGCTCCCAGATATGGTTGCAGCTGTGAGGGTTGAAGATGGGACTTTTGTGCATTGACTGTAATCCCAATTGATGGAGAAGGTTTATGGTAGCTTGAGTGTGTTGTAAACACTTTTGCTGTTTTTTGGCTTTGATGAGACAATCGTCCAGATATGGGAAGACATTAATTATTTATCCTCTAAAATGAGCTGCTACTACTGCTAGACATTTTGTGAACACTCTGGGTGCAGTAGTCGCTCCGAACGGGAGTACTTTGAATTGCTAGGGATTTCCTGCTATCCAAAATCTGAGATTTGTGATGTGCTGGGTGGACAGGAATATGGAAGCATGCATCCTTTAAATCTAGTGTGGACATAAAGTTGCCTTTTTGTACAAGTGTAAGCACTTGTTGAAGGGTAACAATATGGAAGTGTTCTGGCAGTATGTATAGGTTTATCGTTCTGATATCCAAGATTGGTCATAGAAACCCATCCTTCTTGGGGATTAGGAAGTAAAGTGAGTAAACTCCTGATCCTTGGTGTTGTAAAGGAATAGGTTCTATAGTTCCTTTTGTAAGAAGAACTTCTTGTTAGAGGAGAAGTTTGTGTTGTAGGGAGAGTTTGAGTGCGCGAGGTTGAATAGTGGGAGGATTGCTGGTAAGCTCCAAGCAATAACCATGTTGGAAAATGTCTAATACCAATTTGTCTGATGTTGTTGATTGCCAAATGGGAAAGAATTGTTGTAGTCTTCCCCCGACAGGTGTAAAGCGGTCGGGGGAATTGTAGGCAAGTCATTGTTTGTTGGGAGATGGAGAGGTACATGTTGGTGTGCCTTTACCTCTGGCTTTGAAATGGTTTCCTCTGGACCCAATTTTATAGAAACAGCTTGATGGTGAGGGTTGTGTGTTTGACCTGTAGGAGGACACATTGGGATCTGAAGAATTACCTTTGGATCCTCCTCTATAAAATGATCGTCAAAAGGAGCCTTTGCTGGATGGTGACTGGAAGGCTTCTATTGATTTAGCCACTTCTGTCTCATTTTTCATTTTCTCAAATGACTCGTCTACTTGAGGTCCCAAAAGACTCTGTTAAAGGGGGCATTAAGAATAGTTTGTTGAACCTCCAGTTTAAACCCAGACATTCCCTGCCATGGATGCCTTCTAAGAAGAATGCTGGTGTTAATATCCCTTGCTGCAGTATTAGTAACATCTAGTGCACATCTGATAGAAGAATTAGATATTACTTCCCCCTTCTGCACTAATTTGTGTCCTTTTATCCTGTGTTCTTCTGGGAAATATTGGAGTAACTGCTCCATTTCATCCCAGTGGGCTCTGTCATATCTTGCTAATAGGACTTGTGAGTTCCCTATACACCAATGGTAGGCGGATTGTACAGCCACAGTTTCCCTGATGCATGTATTAACTTAGACTCTGTCTGGAGGTGGTGCATCTGCTAAAGTTTGGGAATTTACCCTTTTCCGAGAATTGGACACAACTAAGGAATTTAAAGGAAACTTCTCTAATAAAAATTGGATCAGTTGGAAGAAGATTGTATTTCTTGTCAACCCTGGGTGTTAAAATATGAGCCTGTGGGGGGCGTGGTCTCGCTGCACATGGAGTGAGACGCACGCCGTGAGAGCTCCGGCCAGCCGCTGCCTTCCGAAGCAATTTTAGCGGCTCTTGGGCATTTCTGGAGATGCTTCTGTTGGTGTGTGGACATCAGAGGCACCATGGAATCCTCCATTTGCCCGGCGCCCCTCCTGGATTGCGGTTGTAGGTGTTTGAAGTGGCCTGGCGCCGGGGCCTGACTCAGGTGCCCGTGGCTGCCATTTTAAATTTCGCCGGCTCCAGGGTGCTTATGGTGCAGGGAGCTCCCCGCCCGGCCCGCGGCGCTGCATCAGAAGGCTCCCCGGACCCAGCTGGCACCCCAACAATAAGTGCAGCCTTTGGCCCTTGACATTGTGCGTCCACGGGAGGCGCTTTCAGTTGTGGACATCGCAGTGGCCGCCATCTTGTGCTACCCCACGCGGCACTGGAGATTGTGCCTTGGAGCCCCTGGAGGACCCTGCACAGCTCCGCTGGAGCTACGGAGGCTAGAGGTGACTGCCCTGCCTGTCATGAGGGGAGTAGGGGTGCTGTGAGTGGCGGCTTCCGCTGAGATCTCACCCTGGTCCTCATACTCTCTCTTGTGGAAGGCACACACTGGACAGAGTACCCGCCCTGGCTTTGCATTCCTGGGATCGGCAGGGGGGACGTCCCCTGCTGACTGCGTGCACCTGAGGACCATGGGCTTCACCGGGCTCCTACCTTCTTGCTGGGGGTCAACTGCAGCGGTCCTCCCTGATGCTACTCCCCAGTTATTGAGGTTGGCACGTCCTGAGGCCTTTTGGAGACTCTCTGGGGCAGGATGGATACAGTGAGGGCCAGCCCTATCTCACCAAGCGCCTTCCCTCCCTGGAGTTAGATTGAGGGGCACCGTTGGCGATTCCTGGGGGACCTGCTGCAACTGTTGGAACACTGGGAGGCTCCCCCCCCTTTGCTTCACCGGTCACCCTTGACTTTCCATGTGGCCTGAGTTGGAGGGTGCTGAGAGGGGCCCTGATCCTAGTGGGGATAGGCTGTTGCTCCCCACCCTCCTCTTGCGGAGTGCCCCACGCTCATCCATCGCGAAGGCTCCTAGCACCACACTGTGGAGGTGCTCGGCCTCCAGCCTATTTCACCTGCCCTGGCTCTCCCTTCAGTGTGCTGGCGATCGAATGGTCATGCCATGCTCTAAGGTCGGGAAGGACATTGTTGCACCTCCCAAGGATAACCCTGTGACAGCCCTGTGGAGCAAACCTGGTCCTGCACCTCCAGTTACTATGGTGTCTTCGAAGGAGGGCTACTACAAACCCCTCACCCAATCATTCATGGCCAATTTTCTGCAGGAGATAAAATCCGAAATTGGGTCTCAGCGTACAGAGGATCAAATCTGCATTAAGGAGCTCAGGAGGGACGTTACGGAGGGCGAGTGGATGACCTTGAGAAGACGGTCGATGCCCGCATAGAGGATCAAGAGCAGCTTTGACAGCAGTTGGCTCTCCTGGAGGAACAACACATTGAACTTCAAATTAAGCAGGAGGACTTCGAAAATCGGAGTCGCAGCAACAACATACGCCTGACGGGTGTTCCAACGGGGGCAGAGGGCTCGGACACTAACTTTTGTCGCAGAATTGCTCCACAAGATCAGAGGGGATGACGATGCCTCCCCACCTGCGCTGGACCGGGCTCACCAAGTGGCTGGTCCCCCTGGTTGTTATGGCCTGGTTCCCGACATCTTGGCCACGGTTCGTTTCTTTACAGAGAAGGAGGCGATTTATAAGGCAGCACGTTCTAAATCGGATTGAACATGCAAGGGTTCTCCCATCCAGCCCTTCCAGGATCTTGCTCAGACCACGCTACGCCGTCGCAGGGACTTCAAATTTGTCACAAACAAGCTCCTAGAGTTGGGCATCCAGTACCAATGGAGACATCACTTTGCCCTCATTTTTCAGTGGGAATTCAAATGCCCATTATACTTGCCATCAGCGGTCCCCGTGGAGACTGGGATGGACTCAAGCTCACCGTGTTCTCCTTCTTTGCCCTGAACATAGCGTGGCGCCGGCGCGCGCCTCCTTATAGTGGTGCTGAATCTCCGCGACTCGCCCCCCCCTCTATTCCTAAGAGAGTGATAACTCTGGGGTGGCTTGTGTCATGGAGCCTAGCCTACTCCTGGACTGGAATAGGTCTTGTTGGCCACGTTGGTCGTTCTATTTTGACAATTTGCTCTCTTTGTCCTTTCTCTTTTCCGTTTTCTCTTCGCTTTCCTGTTCGGAGGGAGGAAGGGCTCTGATATTGGGAATGTACTGTCACTCAGCCGAGCACTGTTCATTGGCTCATTGATTTTTTCCTATAACATACTGGGTAGTGTGATGCATTATGGATGCGTTCGCTTCCCATGGAGGTCTGTTGGGGGTGGTTGGGGAGCTCTGCGTTGCATTTTGTTCTCTCTATGTCTGATGGTGGTTGCCTGCAATCAATATTTAACATGACACCTCTGTATCCTGTTTGAAACTCCTCTCTCTTAACATTAAGGGCCTTAATTCCCCTAATAAGCAGCAGCAAGTTACCTCTTACAACAGAATCCAGACATTATCTCCTTACAGGAGACTCACCTGGTAAAGGCTGACATTTCCCGTATGGCCCACCCCAAATATCCCCTCCAATACTGGGCCTCTGCATCTACTAAAACGGCTGGGGTGGCCGTTCTCTGCAGGGCGGGAATTCAGCAAGGGGTGGCTAGAGTGATTAGGGGTACTGAGGGTAGATTCCTCAAGGTGGAGGTTTGAGTTGGGGTACAGACACTCACCCTCTGCAATATCTGCGCTTCCAATCAAGAACAGGATCTCTTCATTAGGGATCTCCTACGGGAACAGATAACACACAATGACCATCGACTCATTCTAGGGTGGGGGGGGGAGGGGGGGGGGGAAATTCAATTTAGTCAGGGATGCGGGATTGGATCTTAGTGCTGGTACATTTCATGGGACGGGGGCCATGTCTGCCTCCCTTAAAAAACTGCTTTCGGAAAAGGGATGCTGGATGTGTGGCGCTCAAAATTCTGGCCAAATGCCTTGATCCGCATTTACTTGGACTTATTGAACCTGATCAGGTGGGCTTCATCGGAAGGGTTCTGATAATGTGCAGCGCATTGCTCATCTAGTCGGGAAGACTCGCCATTGGAATATACCTGCCTGCCTCTTGTAGCTCGATGCCGAGAAAGCATTTGATCTGGTGGGATGGGCCTTCTTGCTGGCCGTTCTACATAAGATTGGGCTGGGGCCTCAAATGATTGCTAGGATCATGTTTCCTTACCCCTTGCCCCAAGCTCAGGTCAGGGTCAATGGCCAACTTACGGGTCCTATCTCTGTTCACAGGGTGACCCGACAGGGGTGCCCTTTATACCCCCTCTTGTTCGCTCTTGTTGTTGAACCCCTTGCCACCCTGATCCGCCAGTCTCCTGACATCACTGGCATTGCTCTCAGAGGGGTGGATCACAAAATCGCTTTGTTAGCAGACGATCTTCTCCTTGCGTTGTCTCGGTCGCACTCCTCGTTGCCAGCTCTTCACGCGTTGCTCCGGACTTTGAGCTAGCATCGGGCCTTAAAATCAATCATGCAAAATTGTGGGCCTCGAATCTTACCATTCCAGCATCTGAGATCCCCGTGCTTCAATCTCATGTTCCATATCAGTGGGCCTCACATTCCATCCAGTATTTAGGCTTTAACTCTACCTCTGACCTTACCACGTGGTCACAAACTAATTGGTAAGAATGTAAACGGGCCGTGGTGGACGATTTACAGGTGTGGAAATCTCTGCCTCTTTCCAGGCTGGGCCGTCTCAACGCCGTTAAGATGTCGGTACTACCAAAAATATGATATTTATTCCAAACTCTCCCCACACCTTTTCCGCTGCACCAGATTCAGAATCTTCAGCGTGAGCTTACCAATTTTATTTGGGGGAGGGGATGGGGGGGGTGCAAGCCATGTTTTTCTAATAAAAAACATATGCTACCTCGGGACAGGGAGGGTGTTGCTTGCCCTAATTTAATGGAATATTACCTTGCCTCACATCTTAGTTTTATTTCTGAATGGGTCGCGAGAGAGAGCGAGAACGTTTGGTCCCATATGGACAGGGCGGTGGCCTCTAGACCAATATTGGATCTCGCTTGGCTCTCACGCGAGGCGCGGCCACGCAATGCCTACATGGCCATACCCACGAAAACTGTCTTGGACAAGTTGGTGTTATCCAGGGGCCTCACCTCTTTACCGTCCCCTCACACTCCCATTGCTCGCAACTCACATTTTCCACCTGCGTTGCACCCACACTCCTTCTAAGCCTGGACGCTTCGGGATCTCTTCGAGGGAGATGCCTTTAAATCCTTCGATCAATGCAGCTTCCTGAGGGGGCTCATTTACAGTATCTCCAACTTCGACATTGGGTTCAGGCGTCGTCTTCTTCCTCTGAAGCCACTCGCCCCTTTACCCCCTTCGAACAGCTGGTGCGTTCATTTGATGAGTCTAGGGGCCTGATATCCCGCACTTTTCAAATCCTCCAACATGGCCTCGTCTGCCCCCACATGCGTACCAGTCACGATGGCAGTCTGGCACTTCCGTTGATATCACGCCCATACAATGGGAGCAGTTATGGCGCGACATTCCGAGGATCTTTCACAGTATCTCTCAGAGGGAAACCGCATATAAGATTATAACACAATTGTATTAAACCCCCCATAGGTTACACAATAGGTTTCCCAATTCCTCCCCAGTTTGCTGGCGCTGCACGAGCGCTGTGGGGGATTTTCTTCACATTTGGTGGCATTGCCCGCTCTTGACCGCCTACTGGAAAGAGGTCCTTAGTCACATTAAACAGGTGATTGGCTGCCCACTGCCTGAAACCCTGGCTACACTCATTTTAGGCATCAAACCCACAAACCTCCTCGCCATGACACACAGGGACTGGCACCTTATTTTACATAGGTTTTGCGCAGCTAAACAAATAGTAGCGTTATATTGGAAAAAGGCTGAAACACCGCCAGTGACCATATGATTTACCCGCCCATGGCATACCATGGTCATGGAACTGCTCACAGCGCGACTGCAATTCCGCAATACCAAATTTCTGAAGCTTAGGCAACCATTAATAGATTATTTTTGCAAACTTGACTACGCCCATCTTCAGCCCCGAGGCTGCGAGCTCTGCACCTCTTCGAGGACAATGTGTCCCCCACTGATGCAGACAGACTCTGTAGAGAAGCTACCTAGTCTCTCCTCCGCTGGGTACTGTTCTGACAAGATTCTATGCCTTAGCTTGGGCCTTCCCTCCATATGGTCTTTCCTCTTACAGGGGCTTGACTTCTTATTGTGGGGTATCTCATGCACTTTGCTTACACTTCTCACAGCCACACTCCCCTAACGGGATTTGTCACCATTTGGTACTGCCCTGCAGTTTGGCTGCCTTTTCTCTCCCAATGTACTGTCCTTCCTCCACGACTGCTTGCAATACACATGGCTTTCTCTTCTGTGATTTCATTGGTCAATTTTTCTCTTCTCTCTCTTTTTAGGCATTGTTCCTGCTACGCACCTCTCCTCCCCCTCTCTCTTCTCCCTTCGTCTGTTCCTCTTTTTCTCCTCTTCTTTACTATCTTTCTCCTTTTTATCCTTTCTCATGACTACTTGTTTGTTTTATTGTTTCTTTTGAATTATCTAATCAATAATACAGATTTGAAACAAAATACGAGCCCGTACAGGGTCTTTGAAAATATCATCAGCATGTCGCATCATGCCTTTTAACATAGGTAAAGACTGTGCCGTCCAATGTGATGTTCCTAAAGTTTCCAGTAACAAATCCTACTTTAAGGATTCCTTATGTAGTGTGACCCCATGGTATGATGCTGCTCTGGAAACTAACTCCTGGTATGCGGTGTTGTCATCAGGAGGTGATTGTTTGTAGGGTATAGGTCAGGATCATTATTGGAGGATCAATGTTCTAATCATTCCATGGATCCACTGGTAGTAGACTATCATCACCCCCATAATCAAGAGCTGTTTGTGTAGAGAACCCTGTGGTGTAATGTCTAAAGCGTTTGGGCCTGGTGGTGGTGAAGATGGTGGAGGGGTTTGAGGAACAGGGTGGATTCGGCTTGTAGGCATGTCTTTATTTCTTCTTTAGAGGAATTTTGTAACTTCTATCCTCTGAAGGAATGTTCCTTTTGGAAGGTGTGACAAGTTTAGCTAGTAGGAGTCTAGTGTCTGGATTAATGTAGATTTTCTTCTGCTTAGGATACAGTTTTTCCTGCATAATCTCCAGGATCGGTTCTGGAGGCTTTAGAGGAGCATCCTTTGTTTTTGGTGCAGAAATTTTCAATGCAGAGCTGAACCTCTCCTTTTTATCCTTTGAAGCAGAAGCTTTGATGCAAAAGGTAGTTTTTCTCGACTTGGTCCCGAGCCAGAAGTCTGACTGTCTGATTCGGTGCCGGGCCCAAGGGCGGGGAGTTAGTAGCAGTGCCTCGGTGCGGACCATGAGAAGAAGGCATTTTGTCTGATGGAAGGAAGTTTGAGGGGCAACGGGGCTTTGTTACTCATTGGCACCCTGTCCCGCTGGAATGTCTGTCTTCAGACTCTAGCTCAATTTCCAGTTACAAATCAAATTCTTAGAGAAGGCCGCCTCCTCTTCCGTTGCCGCCATTTCCATTTCTTCGTGCTCGGTATCTTCTCCGAAGATATCAGAGGTGTGTTCAATGCTCTGCCGCTGCATGCCCCTTCGTCAAGCCTGACGATCCCACAAAGTAGTCTTTGAACAGAACGATCGACAAGCGTCGCAATCTTCCTTGTGCTCCGGTGAGAGGAGAATGGTGAAGCGCTTACAAAAACAATACAGATGAGGGTACAGTGGGTTGCGCACCGAGGGGATCCCGAAGAACGGTTTTGAACCAGAGTGCCGCAAACCACGTCCAAACCAGACGGCAGAAAGAAAACAATCTAACAATGGAGTCGATGCCCATGCTCACTATCACCGAAAGGAGGAGTCACCTGACCTCGTAACTGGAAAAGACTTCTTCTAAAAAAAACAAAAAAACTTTCAAACATCCGGCCCAGCAGTAGATGGCGGAGGAGGCATGGCTTAACAAGCCCAATATTCTGCCCGCATCCTAGAGTTTCCGGTTTTTTAAACCATCTAACCGGGAAGGGCAATTACGCCTGCTCCCACTGGTGAAGTGAGACCGAAGAGAGCTGTCGATATCACAGAGAACCATAGGGAGTAAAACGACACCTCAGGGAGATGAGTGGCGTCACTTAAACATAGGCGAGCCGAAAAAAACAGCAGAAATAGGAGCAACTCTGAAAAGGAATAAGCGAACAACACCCGAGAGGGAAATCTGAGTGGAAAAACCCGGGGAGGGCTCAGTATCGCTGCGGGGCCGAGGACGGATCTGCCTCGATCCAGACCGGAGGTCCGGGTCCTGTGGTGAGGTGGTGCCGCAGCCTGGGTGCTCTCATGGATGTGCTGTGGGACCCAGGGAGCACGCCTCCAGTGGCCTGCCTCGGAGGCATAAGGCCCAGACCAATAATGAAGGGCGGAAGACACTGGTGGTGAAAGACTAAGGGCGGACTGGAGGCCGACCGGCTATGAAGGGTGAGGAGTTGCTCTGGAAAACAAGACGGGAGGGCTGGAGGCACACAGTACTCACCAGGTAGTTATAGAACCAGGGGAGGACTGGGTGGTGCTGCAGAAAGCCCCAGGCAGCCGTCCTGAAGGGAAACACAAAAACAAGATGCAGGAACAGCGGAGAGAGACTTGTACTGCACGCGGAGGCCTTGGACTGAATATCGCAGTGTCACGGGCGGATCCGGAGGGCCCGAGGAGGAAACCAATTAGCAGAGGATCTAAGAGTGCGATTTGGCTTGTAAGGTTGGACCAGATTTTGCAGGTATTTCGGGGCTGAACCCTGCTTAATTTTAAAGAGATAGCATATAGCTTTGAAGTTGATGCGACTGGGGATCCTGAGCCAATGTAGATCACGCAAAGCCTGAGTGGCCGATAGTCTCCTAGGGATATTACAGAGGAGACGGGCTGCTGAATTCTGAACAACCTGAAGTTTGTTTACAGTGGCCGCATCGGCACCAAGATAGAGGACATTTCCGTAGTCCAGGCGAGAGGTTACTAATGCCTGGACAACGGTTCTCCTGGTTGCTAGAGGCAGCATCCATAGAATTTTCTGGAGCCATCGCAGAATAGTAAAGCAAATGGCGACCACCTGAGTGGCCTGCTGTCTCATGGAGAGTTTGTCGTCGATGAGAAAACCGAGGTTGCGGACCACAGAAGATGGCTGAGGAAGAGGTCCCATCTCGCTAGGCCAGTGTTGCGGGCCCCATAGATCTTTCTGCTTCCCAAAAATAAGGATTTCGGTTTTGTCACCGTTTAGCTTGAGGAGATGCCTTTGCATCCACTCGGCTATGCGTGACAACCCAATTTTCAGAACCGATATATCATTGCTCTCACTGCTGGAATGGGAGAAAACAATTTGAGTGTCATCGGCATATGAAAAAATAGTCAGGCCGGCGTCTTCTGCAACAGAAGCCAGGGGTCTCGCGTAGATGTTGAACAACAAGGGGCTGAGTATAGACCCCTGAGGAACGCCATATGCCGATGGACAGGTGGAAGAAGTGGCTTTCGTGGAAAAGACTTGGAAGGTGCACTCACTTAAAAAGGAGGCAATCCAAGCCAAAGCCGGACCGTCCAATCCCAGGGATCGAAGAGAGTTCAAAAGAATGGAATGGGACACGGTATCGAACGCCACGCTTAAATCTAAAAGGATGAGCGCAGATGTTTCCCCGTGGTCGATACCGTGTCTTAAACTCTCCGTTACCCCGAGAAGGGCGGTCTCAGTGGAATAGTCTGCACGGAAGCCAGACTGGGATGGATGCAAAAATCCCGAAGATTCCACTAGATGGTATAATTGAGTGTTGACATGCCTTTCCAGCACTTTGGAAAGTACAGGTAGCAAGGATATCGGTCTGAAATTGGCGAGATTGGACACATCGGCTCCAGCTTTTTTTAAAGGAGGGGAACAACCATTGCCTGCTTCCAATCCTGTAACACCTGGGATTCAAGTAATGAGGCGTTTAAAAGTCTCATAAGAACCCGCCGAGGTTCAAGATCAAGCAACTTAAGAATTTTAACGGGTACAGGATCACGAGGTGAACCGGATCTTATACTGCTTAAACAGGTGGAGAACGAGATGTCAAACAATTGCCAATGTGTCGTCTTCACCATAGGAAGAAGCAGTTCGGTCCCTACATCCTGTCCAGAACAAAGTTCATCTGCATTCAGGGAAGGGCTCATAGAATCATATATGCGTTCAACCTTCGCGATGAAAAATTCCGCACTAGAGTTACACTGGGCCTCATCTAAGGCTGGAGGTGTTGGAATGGTGTCCGCTCCTGTCAATTTTTTGACGACAGAAAAAAAGAGTACGAGGACAATTCTGAGCTTGTGTTACAGTGTCCACAGTGTGAGCAGCTCTCACGATTTTGCATTTTAGGTGGTATTCTTTTAAAGCCTCTTTATAAACAGTCTTCTGTGAGACTCAGTAAGAGTGCCTCCATTTACGTTCTAAAGCCTTGCATTTCGTACGCAAAGCCTTCAAGTCGGTGGAGAACCAAGGCGCCGGGGGGCGATGTGACCTGGAATGTTTTGAGGTGAGCGGAAGAAGAGTAGTAACAGCATTTGTGAGCCAATGGGAGACAGCGGTGTTCATCTCCGCAGTCGAAGCCTCGCATTCCTCGGGACGAGTATTAGAGAGATGTTGGTTAAACTTATTAATATCGAGTTTACCCCAACGATGAGTTGGTGCACCCTTGTCAAGGATTCTATTTTCCTGGTTCTTAATATACAATAAGGAAAAGTGGACAGCAAAATGATCGGACCACTCCAGAGGGCGAGCACTCAGAGCAGTCAAAGGAGATATTGGAAAGAATAGGATCCAATTGGTGTCCAGCAGAGTGGGTGGGGCCAATATTAAGCAGAGAAAGGTTGAGAGCCTCCAGATCAGACAAAAAGCGTTTGCTATTTGTACACTGTGGATCTTCAAGATGTAAATTAAGGTCACCAAGGATGGCAAAATTGGCTGCCCTAAGAAGTAGGGGAGCTATGATGTCAACTAATGAAGATATCCAAGAAAAGGCATTCCCAGGAGGGCGAAAGATCAAAAGGCCCGATAAGGTGAATTGAGGATTAATAACTAATTTAAAAAATGCAGTCTCACTTCCAGACATGGGAAGGGCTTCAAGCTTGCATGTATATTTTGCCTTAAAAATAATAGCAATCCCTCCCCCCTTTCCGGAATTTCTATCCAGTCTTACCATAACATAGTTGTTAGGAACAGCAACGACGACATCAGGACCAGAACAATCCTGAAGCCAAGTTTCGGTAAGAAATAACGCGTCGGGCTGCTCTTCGACAATAAAGTCATGAATGTGATGTTTGTGTTTCGGGAGGGATCGACAGTTAATACTCCAGAACTGGAGTGTAGGACTAATAAGATGTGTGTGCCGTCTCCGCCGTCTACCCCGAGTGTGAGAACGATGTGTTACTTTACACTTGGATGTTCTACCAGGGAAAAAACCACAACCAGCACATTCAAACTTAAGAATCGGGAGAGAACATACAGTGCAGTTTGTATGACGAGTGGGACGTAGGGATTCCAAGACCTCACCTGAATAAATGAATCTACCACAGGAGCTCGAGGAGGGAGTCATGGCCTCTAGGCCCGGTCTGGCACGGATGGGCACAGACGGGCTGAACTCTGGCGTAACTCCGGCGGAAGTTCGGCGATCCGCTGCGCGAAAGCGCGGCCCCCTTAAGTAGAGGTCTAGCGTCCTTGTGACGTCTAGACCATCAAGCAAAAGTGGCGCCGTCAGGCGTCCTACTCACCCAAGATGGGCGCCAAAAGTGAAACTGCCAGGACAAGGGCCCGCCAAATGCGGTGATTTTACGATTTATTGTGCAGGTGAGGGGCTTTAATAAGAACAGGGCAAACAACTAAAATTACATAAAATATCAAAACAGGTAAATTTAAAAAACGCGATTAGCGCGTAAATGCGGCGTTAGGATATCGAAAATAAGCGCAGCACGCTCAGAACTAGCGATCTTCAAGGTGCGAGTAAAGAAGTGGTCCAAAATGGTAAAGGACAAGGTGCCCACAACGCAAACGTATAAAATTACCGATTATACACAACCATTGCCCCAAGGTCCAGAGACCAGAGGAGAGGGTGCAAACGGGGGTGAGGTACCAACAGTGCGAGTAACCGGAGACTCCCCCCTCACTGGCAGATGTGATGCAAGCAATCCAATCGACAAGGGACGACATGGTCCCCACAATCGATGCAGTCGCCATAGACGTGAATTTATTGCAATGTGACCTACAGAAAGTGGCGGAAAGAGTAACTACTACCAAGCATAACTTGGACGCATTGCAGAAGGAAATACGTAACTTTAGTGCCACTGTACTTGATCTCAAAAAGACAGTGATACAGCTAGATGACAAGACGGAGGACTCCGAAGGGCGTTCGCCACGGAACAGCCTGCGATTCATAGGCTTTCCAGAAAAGGCGGAGGGCTCCTCAGCAGAACTCTTCATTGAGGACTGGATAGTCCAGGTGTTGGACCCCAAAGAGATTTTCAAAAAACATTTATGTGAAAGGAACGCACAGGGCGTAAGCCCCGACGGGGCGCACCTCCTCGGGCAATTATCACCATTTAAAAAAAAAAATTTTTTTAATAGAGACCATGACGTGATCCTGCAGGCCACCCGCACCAGAGTTCAGATACTGTATGAGGGTCATCCCATTTTAATAAACCCGGATTATACCCAAGTCCAGAACCCAAGGAAAACATTCATAATGGTCAAGTGGAGGCTCCGAGATTTAAATATAAAATACAGTGGTCAAAGCGGGGACAAGTCTTGTCCCATCCGTGGGATCCACTAGAATGTCGGCGACAGGGGAACTACCCCAAGAACTGCAAAGGACAAAGCAACAACAGCAGCGAAGGAGAGTCAGCAGTCCGGGGCGGATCCGGGTCTGCCCGGATGGGACATTGCAGACCTTGGGGACAGTACCGGAGTCCGAAGATGCATCGCAGGATCACACAGCAGACCCTGCTGGCTCGAGTAGCATTCATAAATGAACTGGGAGAGAAAGGGCAAAGCAACAAAAGTACAGATAAGTGACCAAAGATTATGACTTCACAGGGGAAAAGTAGTGAAAAGGGTAGAGTTAGACGGTGGACCTCTTCATGTGCATGGGATGATATCCTTAAGATGGAAGTTGGACTGCCGGGGTGGAGGTGACCCCCCCCAAACAGAGGCTGGGCTTCGGGTGGGGAGCTTGAGGTGTCTCCTCGCACCCCGGCGGTTACCAGACCACTGGTACAGCACCAACTTACAGTGACATACGTACACCCAAGTTAGTTAAAGGAGATGAGCACAGAACTCAACAACCAGAGGTGTGGATTCAGGATAAAGTTGATTAATGGGGGGGTGGGTAATGGGACAGCATGTGCTAGTTGTTGTTTTGGTTACAAAACCAGGAATGGCACTCACACGACAGCGCAGGGGAGGGAATGGTTATAAAATGTTGGGAGAAGTCAAGTCCAGAGGGGTTGGAGTGTGGAGAAATGCATTCTCAAGGAGAGTGGGGGTAGAATGAGGCGGAAGATGTTTGACAGATGGCTGCACAAATAATGAAGATCATTACTTGGAATGTTTGACGAATAGCAGGCATGGAAAAAAGACGCCGGATACACTCCTTCCTGAAACGGCGATAGCCTGCTTGCAAGAGGCACCGAAATGGGAGAATACGGTCCCTAGTGTGCATAAGAGATGGATAGGACAGCTCTATGCCACTTCGTATTCTGGATTTGCATGGGGCGCATATCTGGGTGGCACCGGAGACCCCTTTCAACACTTACATCACATGCTAGACCCTGAAGGTAGATATGTTATTTTGCATGGAAAATGGGAGGGAAGGGAACTATCAATTATAAATGTCAAAGCCCCTAACTCGGATTGCCCCGATTTCTTTCCGGCTCCTAAAGACAGAGACACCGTACATGGGAGCTGAGATTATCCTCACTGGGGACTTTAACTGTGTTTTTAATGCAACATGAGATGGAGAATCCCCGAGTGTGAGAAGTTGGCCTGATATATGATGTCACTAGTTCTAGTGTACACCTTATATCAGTCCAAATACCCTTATGGTGATTGGTTGTAAAGTCAACCTTGTAGACCAGCTATCCTAGTGGTAGCATGGACAAGAGCAGTCTTAGGCTAAACTCTGAATGGCATGTGAAGCCAGCTGTGATACCATATATAATCCCTTGAATACCAAATGAAAGGACACCACAACAGATATATATATAAAATAAAGTGTATTTATTCTAGTCAAACCCTCAGCACTCTTTATGAGATTAGAGGTAAGTACAACACAGTCTTATTTATGCATACATTAAGTCACACAGGTAAGTAATACAGTTAGGCCCTGGGGCCACGCAAACCATATACTAAAGAAGTGGTATAAGGACCACTGTCACGGAAATAGGATAGGCCTAGGCCATCGCTGGGGCTACACTACACTAGCAACAGTTAGGAAGTGGGAGGCCCATGGGATTCAGGTGCAGAGTGGAAACACTCACACGTAATGCGTATAGTCGATAGAAATAGTACAGTTCTGAAATAAACAGTTTAAGGACACTTCTGAAGCAGCTAGAGAGTCGAGACTCGGAAACTAGACCCAAGGATAGTCACTACCCTTGTGAGCACTGAAGTATCCAAGTTACCTAGCCCACGGGCTTCGGGTGCATAAGTGTGAACTTGCGTCGGGTTTCGTCGTGGACTTCTATGGATGCCTGAAGGAAAGTTGCTGACAGGCAGTCAGTGAAGAGTGTCCGGTGGATCCCAAGGCTGGGATCAAGAAGAGAGGAGACCTGCAAGCAGAAGGGACAGAGTCAAGGTCACTAGCCAGTGACCACGTGGAACCAGGAAGGAACCAGGCGATGTCGTGAAGATTGCAGGTGAAGGTGAAGCTTGTCGCTGCAGCCACGGGGACCAGGAGACGTCGAGGACGACCAGGACCAGGAGGCGAGCTGTCCCACGAAGGCTCTTGCTGTCGGCGGTGTCGAAGTCCAACTAGGACTCACCAAGCCTTGGCAAGCGGAACCCACGAAGAACGGAGGACTTGCTTCTGGTGCAGACCAGGAAGGTCTGGGGTGCTTCTCTTTTGCAAGGAAGCGGGAGCCAGTCTGGAGGAGCCAAACCAGCAGTGAAGATTTCTGGATGCGTCGTCACAAAGGCCACTAGCCAACGGGCAAGCAACCGGACAGGCGCGGCAAGCAGGAAAATGCAGAAGGGCCCCACGCAGGACTCGTGGAGTGTGGGGGGCTGATCTTCGGTGCAGATGGTGCTTGGGGTTGGGGCTTCTCAATCCCCGGTGCACAACTTCGAGGGTGCCTCAGAAGCTGCGCTGGAAGATACTAGCCACTTTTCCCAGGTAGCCGGTCCCACGTCTCTCGTCGCCTCCACGGATCTCAGCTCGGCTGTGGATGTGGATCAGGGTCGGAGAAGTCTGGAAGTCAAGGCTCTGGTCGGGCTCTGCAGTCGGTCCCTCGTAGAACTTCAGCAATGCAAAGGGTAGTCTCTTGATGGTGCCTGTTTGCACAGGGTAGCCACTCCTTGGCCACAAGGGAGATTCTTCAGTCTTCTTCTTTCGTCGAATGTCGAAGGTCCAGAGTTTCTGTTCAGGTTGCAGGTTCAGGATAATCTAATCTCCAGGGGCCCAGCTACCACTCTTATCCAAATCTGGGGGGCTGGGTTACCTGCTAGGTCACGCCTTATGGGTGGGACCTGGGAGGGGGGTGGTCACACCCCCTTCCCTTTGTCCAGTTTCGCGCCAGGACTGGGGCTGGAGTGCCCCAGCACCGGTTTGAACTGGACTATGCATGGGACACCTTGAGTGCCCCAGGCATGTCTCATTCCTTTCAGCCCTCCCTGCCCCAATACACTAAAGTCTGTCTGGGGAGGTGCTAGCACCTCCCCAAGCAGGAAACCTATTGTTCAAGCCTCCCTGGCCGGGATCACTCCCAGCAGCAGGAGGTCAGACTTGTGTCTGTGGCAGCAGCATCCATTTTGTGATGCTGAGGCTTTGGTTAGAGCAAAGTAGGATTTTAACATGTCTCTCCCTCTAGAAGGGAGGAATAATATCCTCATCACCAGAAATGGTATGGGGGTATTATTCCAAAGTGTTAGACACCTTACACAACATGTTTTGATAAAGCCAAACCATAGTTACCATAACCGCGAGTATTATAAGGCACTTTAAGAGTATATGGTAGGCTATATCATAGAACAGCTATAAGGACAGGGTTCTGAAAGCTGCAGACAGGCTCAGCTCATGCTAGAGCACCATCTCACATGTTACCAAGCACTCTGCCTCCAGGATTGTTAAGGCCTGCCATAGGAGTGGCTGATAGGTACACATGTGTCTATTTTAAAGGTAGATATAGGTATACTATATCTAAGCAAGGGGTGATTACACAACCTTGCCCCAGCTGAGTGATCAGCCAGTTGTGTCTGATTGGAAGGCCAGACCAGGGGTGGCATAATACATGCTGCAGCCCCTGGGAGGCCTAGGGTACACCTATGCCCTGGGTACCTAGGGTACACTGTACAGGGTCCAATAAGGTGATCCTTACCAATTGGTTATGTACCTAGGGTACATGGAGTCCATTTTAAAGAGAGAGCAGACAGCCTGAGACCCTGAATGGCAGGATCTCAGGCCAACTAAGTCGAAAAAACCAGCTAGACACTAGGCAAAAAGTTGGGGGTAACCATAGTCGGATATCCACCTTCCTACACCGAGAAGTAACACAAAACCTTGAAAGCTGGCATCGTTGATGGCTATAATGCAGTTCATGCATCTTTGAGATAAATGGAGGGCACGTAACCCATTAAAGAGAGTGTGTTTTCCTGTCACACCCCAGTGTCCAATACATTCAGCCGCATAGACCACTGTTGTCTTACCCCCGAACTGTCTACTGTGGTAGATGGAGTGTCCTATCTGTCTTGGTATCTGTGAGTTTTCGCCGGTTCTACTGACCTTGAAGTGTGGCAAGGGCCATCCGTGATACCATTATGGCGTCTCCCTGCTGAGGCGCTGACTAACCCACCCTATGCTGCAGTAATTGCAGAGGCCATAAAACACTATTTTGAGAGAAAAAAAAAGGGAAATAGCGTCTAATAGATCAACGGAGTGGGAAGCTATGAAGGTGGTTATACGGGGGGTGTGCATGAGGACAACATATGGGGTACGACAGCAACTAGAGAGGGATATACAAACACAAGAAAGACAGTAGAAGACTGTGGAGGAGACCTTATACATCACACCCTAAAACTTGGGTAATTGGAGTGCAGCAAGGGAGGAGCTATTAGAATCATGGTGCAGGTTAGAAAAATGTACACACAGCACATAGGCAAAGACTCCATATAGAAGGGAATAGGACGGGTGCACTGCTTGCAAGGTTAATAAAAGCGTGGCAACGCCGATACTCCAATTAAGGAATAAAGACAAGACACAGAATGCCTTCAGAGGGCAATTATAGGTGAACTAGCTAGACACTTCGCAGCGGAATGCAAAAATAAACTTTCCCCACCCAAACAAGCACTACGGCAGTTTTTGGATAACGTACACCTACCGTGTTTAGAGCACGAGGTTGCAGACACCCTCGGGCGCCAATTTCGAAGGAAGAAATAATGGCAGTCATCAGAGGACTTAATCAGGAGAAATGCCCTGGAAGCGGCGGACATCCAGCAAAATTCTACCAGCAGTTTGCTCTATTGCTCGCTGGCCAACTGCTGAGAGTATATAACGAGGCGCAGGAAAATAAGTCGCTGCCTGCAACTATGCAAGAGGCGGAGGTGACGGATATTAAAACCAGATAAGAACCCCTTTCTACCTGACTCATACAGGCAGATATCCCTCCTAAATCTAGATGCAAAAATACTGAGCGGAGTATTGGGGGCCCGTCTACTGCCATTCATGTCCCAGCTTATACACCCTGACCAAGCCAGGTTTATACCAAGGCGGAATACTACATGTAACTTCTAGAGATTGTCGCATGTATGGCACGCCCCATGCCTGGAGACCGAAGAATGCACACTAGCAATGTTAGACAATGAACAAACATTCGATTCAGAGGAATGGAAATACGTATGGTCAACCTTAAGAAAGATGGGTGTAGGACAGGGTTTGGTCCAATGGGTACAGTTACTCTACACTAATCCAACAGATCGGGTGGGACTCCACGGGATGGTGTCAGAACAATTTGCACTAACACGGGGCACTCGTCAATGTGGCACCCTATCCCCACTCCTATCTGCACAAGCAATGGAGCCTTTGGCAACAACATTAAGGGAAAAACTGGGGAGATGGGGAATTAATTCAATTGGGGGACACGAATCACGTGATCTCACTATATGCTGACGATACACTGGTGTAACTGTGCTGTCCAGACAGGGTGGGCCCAAGTCCTTCTTGGGGAGTAGGGGGAATTTGGGACGTTATCAGGTCTTCATCTTAATCCGGGGAAATCAAAATTGCTCCCTATGGGGAGAATGGCGGGGAGTGACTTGCCCAGGGTGGGTCTGCCCTGGGTGCCGGATGGCATAAAATACATAGGAATCTGTCTGACACATATAGCCACCACCTATCTAAAGAATATGGGGAGGGTATTAGTAATTCTATAAAATACTGGAAGGAGCTCCCACTTTCCCGGATAGGTAGGATATCACTAATAACAATGGTTATCCTGCTGAGATGTCTATATGCCCTTCAGCACTCTATATAGAATCCCAAATCAGTATTTCTCAAAGTTAGGTAGCCTCTTAGTTGAACTGCTGTGGGGAAACAAACTAAATGAAAAAAACTTGATACACTCCAACAAAAATGGGAGGCGGGAGGAATGAAGGTGCTGCGGTTAGCTCTCTACTATATGGCCTCATAACTTCAACATGCAGTCTACTGGTTAGATGAGAAGGATAACTGGTAGAAAGGGCTTCTGGTGGGCACACATGGCGGGTTCACCCTCCCAGAACTCCTTATGCTTGCAAAGGAGGTGCCCGGGTCTTACTCGTATGTCGTCCAAGACGTAGCTGTGGTCTGGCAGACGGCAGCCAAGAAGGTTATCCAGCATGTGCCCTATGCCTAAGATATGCCATTGTGCGTGGTGAAACACTTTAATAAGATAGCAGACCCCATGGCAATCAAAACATAAATCGGGGGGGGGGGGGGTGGTTTGGGGAGGTGGTGGGATGTTACACAATGGGAGACCTATACAGTAATGAAAAATGTATAACCCGAGAGGCGGCTGAACACACCTTTGAACTGGGAAAGGGGAAGTTCCTACAATATGGAAAGAATGCTGTGGAGGCTCACGAGCTGTGACCCACTTTTCCACAGGAGCCTCCCAGCACCTCAGTGCTATGGGCAATGCTTTGCATGGCAGGGGGCAGTCGATTGGTCTCGCACATATACAAATCACTACGGGGCGGTCTCCCAGCAGGGCAGCTCCCAGTACAGGCAAGATAGGAAGAGGCAATGGACGAGCCCCATACAGACCGGGAGCGGTTGAAAATACACAAGGGAGTTAAACGGGTGAGTTCCAAAGCGAAATTTAAACTAATACAATACACCACCATACATAGGACATATTTAACTCCACGGACCATAAGCAAAATTTATATGGAACGCACAAACTCATGCCCTAGATATGGTCAAACAGAAGCACATTTCATTCACGTGATATGGGAGTGTCCAGCACTTGCGCAATACTGGGGAAATATAATAAACCAAATGCACATTGCCACAGGGTGGAGAATTCCCCAAACAATACAGGTTGTAATATTCGGGCTGCTTCCTACGCCCAAATCTAAAAACCTTAGCAGAAGGTTTGTGCCATTAAGACTGGTGCTGGCGAAAAGGCGAATAGCGTTCAGGTGGTTAAGTTCAGAACCCCCCCCACCCGACAATGGAGGGGCGGCTGAACGATCCAAGTGAGTGGGCAACTGCAGAATTAATCCAAATAAAACTGGTCATGAAAGATAAGATAGATGAAGATGCACACAGCTGGTCACTCATGATGGCGGACGCAACGGACCCCCCTGGTCCCAATGAGGAGGCGAATAGGGAAGAAGAAGATAGGACAGACGAAGAGCTTGAAGTCAGATGAAGAGACTAGACAGGGACTGCATAGCGTAAACAATAGGCTAGCTCCGTGAGGCCAACAATTCTCAAGACCAAGGCACAACTCTAGGGAGTTAGTACGACTATGTTGGTACAGACAGCATGGCAAGGAAAAATATGGTTAATGTTAACACCATCAAATGAGACATGATAAAGGAATATGATTATAGAGAACGCGAGAATGGGTGAAAGGGGACAAACAAATTGATGTTGTATTAATCCTGTACATATGCCTTGATAACATACAGAAAATGACAATAAAAATGTTTAAAAAAACACTAAATGGCAGGAGTATGCAAAGCATGTGTATCTACAGCACACATGCCTCAAACAGTTTCTACTATAAATTGACAATCTACAATTCACACCGTTCAAGTGCACTTGCATATTCTTTCTTGTACAAAACAATAACATGGCCCTAATCTCAGGAACTTCTGAGGCACAGTTTAAAAAAATATGTTCTATACATTTAAAGATTAGACTATATCTAACTGAAACACAACATTTGCTGCCCATTACATCCACTATATTCACTTTTTATGTTTCTGAAAACTAGTCTATTCTGATGTGCCAAGCCTTTCCTCAATACTCGTTCAATCGACAGACCCCGCGGAGGAAGGTCTATGGGCTGTATTATCCAAACTAGACAAAACATGGAATGCACAATGGTATTAATCAGTACTTCACCATGGAAATGAGTGTCTTGCTGTGATATGGCCTTTTGTTCTTCGGTTATCTTTTGTGGTGAACGACTGTACTACTAACTGACCATGTCCCTTAAGTATATTGGTCACAGCACAAGGATACGAACCACCACTGCACCCTGGCATGATTTCCAGCTTAGTAGTTCTTCTCCTTTCAGACCATGCACAAGGTGAGTAACCCCCCAGTATACTTTTTCCACATGTAACTGTCTCCTTTGTAAGAACATTAAAAGCAATGGGGATGGTGCCATGGCGGTCTCGCCTAACTCAGTCACTTGCTTTGTTTACCTATTAACCATTTATTTAGTATCTCAAGTGGACTGAAGTCCCACCAAGACTTCAGGTGGTAAGCCTGATGACAGTGGTGAACCCACTAACAAAAATAAGTCTTTAACCCAGCCCAGTGCTTTACAGTTGGCAAAAGATCTGTATTTACCTGGAACTGGTGGCCCTGGCAGTAGCCACTGTCCAGATAGAAGTTCTGACATCTTCAAATTCAATCTACCCTCAGAACCAGAGCAAAAGTAGTTTTAAGTTTATCCTCCTGGGCTACCTAAAGTGGAGGCAAAAGGGGTGGCAGGAGACACCAGCTATCCAGGGGATGTACTGGATATCCCATGTGTCAACCACAAATGACAGACATGAGCTAAATTACCAAAAAGATTTCCGCAATACAAATTCCAGGGACACTTACAGACAGTGTCACTTTCACAGAGAAGGTAACCTTCATACTGGTTTGCTTTCACTATGTTAAAGGAGGACCCTACTCATATTGTGCAGGAACACTAGCACACACAAATCTACCCTCCTCATCCCCTAAACAGGATTAAATTACTCACTTTCAATTGTGGTTTGGGTTGGTGCATTGTGAGAATTTTCACTGAATTCCCTAGACATTTGAGTAATGTTGGGATGCAATAAAATTCTAAGGTGGGTTTAAAATCCGTGTGACTTCTGTATCAATAGTTCTTTAACAGGAGATGGTCTTTAATAATATATCTCACTCCACAAGATAACGAATTATCAGTGTGCACCGATGTGTGAATCAGGGGACATTAAATAGCTGACATTACATATTCTGCTACAGGCGATGCTTGGCCTGGCACATCACAGCAGGTTCAAAGGTGTTCTGCCAACAACCATATCACAGAAAATGACACCAGGACCTATGACCTTGTGCTGGTTTACCAGAAACAAAGTTAGCCTCTTTTGAAATGCCCGATTAATCTAGTTTCTTGCTTTTGTGACTTGAAGCCGAATAATGAGCAGCTAAATCTATATCTCTTTAAACTGGCCCATAATTGATAAATAACAGTTGAGAATTTCTGTAGACTTTTGTTTGTCCAAGGCTAAAGTGCAAGACCCGTTTAACATTTAGTGGGTGTAAAGGCCTCTTCAAAGGAGAGGTAAGATTATTTTTCTTTTAACATGGACAAGAAGAGCGATCACTTAATATAAAAACGTAATACCGCTTAAGAGTATGAAGTCTGGAAGGGTGTTGGACTGTCTCAGATGGAAGGAGGTCAAGACTTTTGGCAAGAAAGCAACCCTGGGTTGAAAAACACAAGTTGCTTACCTGTACACTGTGGTTCTCCAGTATTGATGTCTTTCATAGATTCACATGCTTGAATCTTTCCCGTCTAAGGGTATTAGAAATATAGCAGTATAAAAGAAAAATTCCATGTAAACCAATACAAAGGGATTATACTTTGCTAACCCATCACCATCATTATATGGTCCAAAAGTTAGCCAATGAGATGCCAGCCCTGAGATCACAATCTTCTGCAGAGCCACCATACCTCAGATTTCCAGCACCAGTGTGAGCCACGGATAGATATGAGGTAAAAGTGGTCTTCCTTAAAAACGGGGAGGTGGGCGGGCCACATGTATATCTATGAAAATATCAATACTGGAGAACCACAGTGTACAGGTAAGTAACTTGATTTTTCTCCAGCATTGAATCTTTCAGAGATTCACATGTTTGAATCAGAATAGAGAGCAGTGTCTCACCCATGAAAAGAGATTTAAGGGCAAGCCCCTTTTTCCTTAAGTTCAAAATATCGCACTTTAAATTCTACTAGACCCTTTAGCCTACATAGTGGATTGTGTGCCTCAGAATGTTGAAAATAAAGAATACATATTTAATGTCAAGTATCATGAAAAAAACAATCATATCATGCATTACTTCAAATACCAGTATATTATTTTAAAATAAAAAAGTACCTTAAAGAAAAAGTCGGCAGAGTACAGCCTGTCCCACCGCTAAATCTCCTTTCCATGCGGTGTCCAGATAGTAGTGCCAGGTGAATGTATGGACATTTGACCACATTGCCGTGTGCCGCACGTTGACAAGGAAGTAGCCATCTTCCTGGTCAAATGTGCTTTAACCTTTGTAGTCATAGGCCTTCCAGCCTTCTCATGACAGAGAGCAATTGCTGAAGATAGCCAACTGGAAATACTATTTCTGGATGATGCCAAACCCTTCCCGGGTGTGGCAAAGGTGATTAACAGTTGGTTTGATTTTCTAAAAGACTTTGTTCTCGCAATATAAAATCTTAAGCATCTTCTGACATCCAACGTGTGAAGGGATCTTTCCTCTACAGAAGTTGGATCTTTGAAGTATGTAGGTAGTACAATAGGTTTGTTTAGGTGGAATGCCGTCGGAACTTTTGGAATGAATTTTGGATTCATTCTCAGCACTACTTTGTCTTTCTTGAACTGCATAGAAGGCTCAGATATTGAAGAAGCTTGGATCGTGCTGACTCTTCTGGCTGTCAGAGCCAGAAGTAGAGCTACTTTCCATGACACAAACTTCAAATCAGCTTTATGAATGGGTTCGAAAGGTGGCTTCATCATCTGTGCAAGGACTGTGTTAAGCTACCAAGGCACTGCTGGGTGTTTTATTGAAAACCCTGAAAAGGCCAGAGAGAAGGTTGTACCGGCCTTCCTCGATATCTTGAGATCGCCGCAAGATGCCCCTTCAGAGGTGAATGGGCTAAACCTGCTTTGGCTAAATACAGTAAATACGGTTGGATTTAATCTGGATTTGAAAGTAAAGGGTGTAGAGAGTGATCCAAACATAACTGGCAAAACCTTTTCCACTTTGCCGCATACGTTTTATTGGTGGAAAATGCTCTTGAGTGAGTCAGAATATCACGACATTCCTGAGGAATATTCAGGGATTGGAATTCATGGTCATGAGGTTCCAAGCTGAGAAATTTAGCGAGCTTATTTCAGGATGCACTATTTGTCCCTTGTTCATTGATATTGATAGTGCACCGGCAGAAACTGAACACGAGGGGATACAGACATTTGTAGGAGGTCCGTGAACCAGAACTGTCTCAGCCATGCCCGAGCTGTGTATCAGGTGGCACGGTTCCAATTTTATATTCCTCAGCACCATCGGAATTAGAGGGAATGGAGGAAAAGCATAAGCAAACATTCCCGTCCATCGTAGCTAAAGAGCATTCCCCCATGAGCCATTGAAGGGAATCTGTTCAAAAACATTTTGCATTTCTTGTTGTCTAGAGTGGCAAAAAGATCCAACACTGGAGTTCCCCATAGCTGGAATATCTGGAGAAGCCGATTTTGGTCTAGCTCCCATTCGTGGCATAGGCTTGCTGATCTGCTTAAGGAATCGGTCTACGTGTTGATTCCTGGGACATGCTGAACCTGTAGAGTGATATTGTGTTTCAGAAGCCACTGCCAGATTTCATGAGCTTGTGCTGAAAGAGTTTTTGATCTTTTTCCCCCTTGCTTTAGAAGATAAAACATAGTGGTCGTGTTGTCCGTTCTGACAAGAACTGGAGAATCGTGAATTCTGGGGAGAGAAGCCTGAAGACCTAAAAACGCTGATTTTAGTTCCAACCAATTGATGTGCATCTTCACTTCTTGCCAGTTCCAATGACCTTGTATTTCCAGGTCCAGCAGATGCGCTCCCCATCCCTGCAAGGATGCATCTGTTGTCATTATCTAACTGGGAGGTTGAGGTTCGAAAAGTAGGCCTGCAGAAAGATTTTTGCTTATTCCCCACCATGACAGAGCTTTCTTTATGAGTGGATTGACGAGGACTAGATCTTCGAAAGGTCCTGGTGTCTGAACCCATTGTAGGTCGAGAAGTTCCTGAAGTGGCCTCATGTGGAGCCGACAGTTTGGAATTAACGGAATGCAGGATGAGAGCATTCCAGGCACATCCTCACCGAAACAGACTTTTTTGAATCAGAGAATTCAGCTTTAAAATGTTCTGAATGCGATCTTCTGACGGATACACCTTTGATTCTCTTGTGTTCAACACTGCCCCTAAAAACTGTAGAGTCTGCGACGGTATCAGAGAGGATTTATTTTTAGACCTAGGGTCACAGTCTGCGACAAGCTTTTAATGAGTTCTGAGTGCAATGATACGTCAGACCTTTTATCAGCTAGTCGTCTAGATAAGGGTAGTCCTGGTGTCCTTGTTGTCTCAAATACGCTGCCACTGGCGCCATACAGTTCGTGAAAACTCTTGGTGCGGAACGGACACCAAAGGGCAACACTTTGAATTGGTACTGGCACCGCACCACCTCAAATCTCAGATATCGTTGGTGTTTGACGTGCAGTGGAACATGGAAGTAAGCATCTAATAAATCTAAAGAGGTCATATAATCTCATCTGTTCAGCATTGGAAGAATCTCTTGCAGTGATAACATTCTGAAGAGTTGCTTTCTGATATACTTGTTTAAACCATTGTTTAAACTGGGGAGAGGAGTTGGCCTAACGGCTAGGGCGCTCGCCCTCAGACCTTGGGAACTGGGTTTGAGTGTCGGAAATGACGCTGAACATCCTGGGATTCTGGGCAAATCACTTAATCTCCCCGTGCCTAACAAAAAAAAAAAATGAATGTGTGTCCTCATGTAACGTAACTGGTGCTATGTAAAGCGCTCCGATACCCGATTGGATTCGGGTCAAGTTCGCGCTATATAAAACTGTGCCCAAAAATGATTTTGAGGAACCTCCTCTCCTGCCCCTTTTATAAGGAGATTCAAAATCTCTTTCTATAGCAACTGTAGTTGTTGATGTTTCTTGGGAATGGGAGGTTGGGCTGGAGGTTTTTGAATTAACTCTAGGGTGTGACCATAATGTCTAACACCCATTTGTCTGAGGTTATTGACAGCCATTTTTGGTAAAACAGAGAGGTAGTGATTCTGATGTTTGTTTTCTGACGAGGTGGTTGGCGCCCTGAGAATGTCAAGGTCGTCTACCACTGTCCTGTGATTTTCCTATCGCTGGTGTCTTTCTTCTATTCCCCTGTTTTTTTTTTTTAATACTTTTTTTTTTAATTAACATTCATTGACATTTACATACAGAAGGAAGGATTAGGCAAGTATGCTGACAGAGAGAACAAACCGTGATCATCATCAAATACATCTATATAGTGGAAGTCATGGGGCAGAAGCAACATCACAATCAATTCCACAGGGCGGGCTACAGCTATACCCTCTATAGGTGTTCCAATGGACCCAAACTTTGGACCATTTACGGGGGCAGCCGTGAGCGACAGACAGATTTTTCTCTGAACATGCACCAATCGAGGTCTTTTTTCCAGTCTGAAATTGTTGGTGCATTTACGGCTATCCCAGAGCTGTGCAATGGTCCGTTTGGCTATTGTTAGACCCAGGGTAGCCCACTGTGTTTGATAGCTATTTAAATCGGTAGGCTCCCAGATGTTAAGGAGGCAACGACGCGCCTCTGGGCGGAGTGAAATTCCCAGGACCTCACTAAGCACCTCATGTATTTTCCCCCAATATGATAGGATACGAGTGCAGTCCCAAATGATGTGAATGAATGTGCCTAACTGATTGCAGCCCCTTCTGCAGTTTGCCCCTCCAGCGACTCCCATATGCAACAGCTGGGGTGCCGTCAAATAGACTATGAAGGATTTTTAGCTGTATGAGATGCAAGCGCACCAGGATAGCAACTAACCTAGGGTAGGATACCTCTTCCTGCCATTCTTCATCGCCCATTTCAATACCGTCACCGCAGTACTTGGAGGGGGCTGTCCATATTATTAATACGTTTTTTTTTATATATAAAGGATATGGTGTTCTCTGGTAAATGTCCATCTAGTATCCTATCCTCCAGGGGAGAAGCGTCCGGAGGGCAGAGTCCCATTGGCCGGAGTGATTGTAGTGCGTGTCACACTAGTGTATAGCGAAAGCGCTCAGAGTCTGCTAGATCATATTGGCTCTGAAGTGTAGCGAACGACTTAACCTCCCCCTTAACCCAGAGGTCTTGAATCCGTGAGATTCCGATAAGGTCCCACCTATCAAATCCCTTCGATTTCCAGAGGTCACCCAGTGTCTAGGAGTCCCACAATGGAGTTGACAAAGTTAGTTTCTTCCCTCACCCCAACGATCTATCAGCCGCGTGCCAAACATCAGTTGAATGCTTAGTAGGGCCAGTAAGAGGATATCTACCCGGCTTGGAATAGAATACTCGGTTATTGTTTCCCCAGGGAGGAGCCATCTGTCCATGTTATAGCCCGGGTCATCCGGTCTGCAATAGAAGCCATGATTGTGCAAGGTGTGATGATGCCCAATAATACTTTCTAATGTCTGGCAGGCTAATTCCACCATCGTACCAATTGAGGGTTAGTTTTTGTAGCGCAGTTTTCCCACCCATAAGAGATCTCGCTGTAGGCCCTCGATTTCTTTAAAATAGGAGTTAGGGACTGGGTCAAGGGAGTTTTGTAATACATAGAAAAACCGGGGTAACAACATTTTAAAAAGAGCAGCTTTAACCAATAGTGAGAGCGGAAGCGACTTCCAGTGCAATATGTCTCGCTTAAGTCTCTGCAACAGAGGGACAAGATTGCGTGTATAGCGGAGCGAACGGTCAAGGGAAACGTAGATTCCCAGGTATTTAAAACCCTCCTCTGCGATTTGTAGTGGGCACGCACGCGGTATCGGGGGCGGATCGCCCCTAAGAACATAGAGGAGGGACTTTTGCCAATTTATACTGAATCCAGAGTACCTGCCAAAAATTGCTAAAATATCAAGCACTGATCAGGGTTCTTCTAGGGGAGGTCAAGTACAACGGAATATCATCTGCATAAAGGGAGATACAGTCTTCCCAGTCTGGGGACCACCGCAATCCGCGTATCACAGAATCTTCCCGGGTCCAAGCCGCTAGAGGCTCCAGGGCCAAAGCGAATAATAAGGGGGAGAGGGGGCACCCCTGACAGGTACCCCGACTAAGCTGAAAGGTAGCAGATTTTTTGTTATTGACTACGCCCTGCGCCATGGGTTCCTTATACAGGACACGTACCCATTAGATAAAATCTGGTCCAAACACGAAATTAACAAGCGTCGCAGAGAGATAAGGCCACTCCACGGTATCGAACGACATGGTGGCATCCAAGGAGACAATTGCAACCTGTTCTAGAATAGTGGACGCTCTGCCTATGACACCAAGGACTCTGCGTAAATTCAGTGCTGTATTTCAGTGCGGCATGAAGCCGGATTGGTCTGGGTGTATTAGGTCACCTATAGTTTTAACTAACCAATTAGCCAATATTTTGGCTAAAATTTTAGGCTCCGCATTAAGGAGCGAAATAGGGTGATATGAACTACACTCCGTTTTGGATTTACCTTCTTTGTGGATGGTAATTATGGAAGCTATTCTCTGATCTATCGGTAGCAGTTCCCGCTCTCGGCTCTCATCGAACATAGCCTTAAGATAAGGAGCCAACCTGTCTGGCCTTAGTTTGTAGATTTTGCTAGGGATACCGTTGAGGCCTAATGCCTTGCCTGAGTGCAATGAGCATATTGCCAAAGATATTTCATCCACTGTCAAGGTATTGACGGTCAGCAGCCGGGAGAGAGATATCTCTTAGGAGGGCAGTAGAATCATTTTCATTGTATGTGGCTACTGAGGTGTAAACCGTGTTAAAGTAGTCAGCAAAATGATTAACAATGTCTTGTGGATCTGTCATACGGGACCCATCAGTGTCACAAAGCTCAGGGACCAGCCTACTCGCCCACTCTTTTCTATCAAGCCATGCTATCAGCTTTCCAGCCTTGTCACCCAGATTATAGAGTCTACCCTGCTTATCCCTCCCATAGTCTTGGCCTTTTCAGTTAACAACGCCCTAGAGTCATCTTGTTTAAGACGGAGTGTGTGGATCGCCTCGGGTGTGGTGTCATTTTCCATGTCTCGCTCTAGTCGATAAATCTCCGCTTTGGCGTCTGAAATATCTTTGCGTGCGTCTTTTTTCGCCCCTGAGACAAGTGACCGGGCTTGGCCTTGGATTACTGTCTTAAAGGCCTCCCACAAAATTTGAGGAGAGTCCATTGTGCCCTCATTTTACTGGAAAAAGTAGTCAATAGACTTGATAAGTTCCTTGTGGATTTTAGGGTCTCGGAGATACCATGGATTTATGGGGGCAATTTACCTGTGTGTGACTGAGGACGAAATGCAACCAAAACGGGGAGTGATCAGAAATTCCCCTAGCTAAGTGTCGTATTTCATGGACATGGGCAATTTGCGGTCCAGGGACTATAATGTAGTCGATGCAGGAGAGACTAGCAGGAGCGCCAAAATCGAATGTATGATGTATTTTAACTGGGTTATACGCCCTCCAGCCAACAACCAGGCCCATGACATCGAGGAAACTTGACAACCAGTTGGAGGACAGTCCATGCACTCAAGGGGGGGGGCGATCCAGGGTGCTAGAGACTACAGAGTTAAAGACCCCCCCCCCCCAAGTAGAGGTTATCGTGAGAGGGAATGTTTTCTTGATCATGATCCCAACCTCGCATGAACTGGAGATGAAGCCAGCATGGGCTACCATAGAGTATCCGTATCTGTGCATCGCTTTGCATGAGTTGCCAACCAGGTGTGTTTCTTGGAGCATTACTACATCAGGAGCGAGTCGTTTAATGTGTTAGAGAACCACACTGTGCTTTATCTGGTCTCTAAGCCCATTAACATTCCAACTTAATAGTTTAACATCTTTGTCCCACTGTGCACATTATAGCATATAACAAGTTTTGTATCTGTAATAGCCAAGTCAGCCTGCATTGTCAATAAATAAAACCACTTATTAAACAAACCACAACCCCCAACCCCATGCAACCCCGTTACCCAACTACCCCCACCCTGCTTCCCTGCACGTTGGACGCTGAACTGCCCATTTTAAACTTGCAGAGCACCTGTCGCCCAACTGTTGAACTAAAAGAAGAAGAAGTTGGGGTGCGATACCCACCCTCATTGCCCTCCCCCTCCCAAATACAGTTGTATAGAATCCAAAGAAATCACTTCCTACCTATACGGTGATCAATTAGCCGGGTAGAGCCCCCATCCCAGAGATCAACCCACTAATATCATAAGTATGCATGATACCAATAGTGTCCCAGTCCTTGCGAAGGCACGACAATCTGTGTCCGAAGCCCATGTCAGTCAGCATGCCGAACTCCCGAGTGATCTCCGCGATCGTGCTGTCCGGGATCATGATACCTCTGGCTGCCGAGCCACTCAGATGCCGCCTCTGGTTGTTCATAGAACCAAGTCCAACCCCCTGCCTCTACTCTTAATTTCGTCAGGAAGTATTTGAATCCTTGATCTCGGATTCGCTTCTTCATAGCTACAAAAGACCTTCTCTGCCTTTGAACCTTTTGTGTGAAGTTCGGAAAAAAGGTAATTTCAGCATTGTCATAGCGGAGAGGGGAGGTCATTTTGTAGGATTACATCTCTGTCCCTAAAGTTGAACACCTTAGCGAGCATGGGACGTGGAGGGGCCCCCGGTCTCGGCCGCCCTCCGGGCACCCTGTGTGCTCTTTCCACCACAAAGAATTCCCTTTGGCTGAAGGTGTGTCAGGATGAGGTCTTCCACAAAGAGGTCCGGAGCCTGTCCCTCTGCTTTTTCAGGTACTCCCAGAATTCGTATGTTGTTTCTTCTAAGGTGACCTTCATAGACATCCAGCTTCTTCTCTGTGGGCTTACGAAAAGCATGTAGGTCACGCACATTCCCTTGAAGGTGTGTTACATCATCCACAAGACTCGCCGTGGTGATTTCGACCTGCTTGATCTTCTCAGTGGCCTTAGTAAGATCTGCCCGCATAAGATTTACTTCAATCGAAAGGGTGTCCATTTTATGTTCCAAGGAGGTTCTGATTCCTGCGAGGGCCTCCATGACATCTTTAAGCGTAAGCTCCTGGCTCTCTCCATCAGCGTCGCCCAGATAGGCCGGTGATGTCACAATCCAGGGCACTACTCCCCGTCCCACGTCGGCACCAGGAAGATCTCCTGCTCCCTGAAGAAGTTAAAGGCTGACAATGAGCCTCCTCCACTGTTTCCAGGCACCCCGAGGTCCGTTCGGCGCTTCGTTCCCAAGGGCAGATCTCCCCGCGATCTGCATACACTCCGGTATGCGGGAAGGATCTGTCGGGAGGCGTCGCGCAGTGGGGAGTCTTTAATGGGCACGCCCGATGAGGCCCTGGTCTGGCATCCAGGCACGGCCGCCCCTCCTCACTTCCAATGCGGCATCTTCAGCACTCGAGGTCTCGGCTCCGACGGAAGCAAAGGCCTCTCTGTGACAGGGATTGCAACTTTTGATCCCGGCCTCCGTTCGACACGGGAGTGGCTGGCTTCTGGTCTGTGCCCCCTCTGGCTTATGGAAATGTGCTTTGTTACCATATAGCTGTAACGGCTAGACGCGGGGGAGACAACTCTGGGCAGAGCTCGCAGATCAAGCGGCCATTACGCTGCGCCGCCTGGCCACGTCCCTTCTATTTCCCTGTTGATGGTAAGGGGCATTGGTCGATAGAAACTGTTGTTGATTAGGATATTGCCAATACCCTTGTTGATGGTAGGACTGGTACCTATAGGATTGAAACGACTGCCTTTGTTGGTAATGGCCTCTTGCTCCTCCACCACGAAAGGACTGAAACCTTTGTTCTTGAAGGATCCCTAAAGCACGTGTTGTGTCTGTATCGGTCTTAATTCGCTGATGAGCATCATCCATGTGTTTACCAAAAAGATTTTCACCATCGAATGGCATATCAATGATTTTTGCTTGAATTTCCGGACGGAAAGAGGTGGATTTGAGCCAGCCCGGTCTGCGAAGAGTGTCAGCCTCTGCCATCTGCCTAAAAGCCACTGATAATTTCAGAGGCTGCCCTAGCCCAGTCTCGAAGAATTTGCATCGCCTCTTCCTTCTTATCCACAGGAAGGTGAGATAGCAAAGGCGCTAAATCAGAACACATTTGTCTGTCATGCCGGCTTACTATGGCTAAAGCATTTGATGCTTTGATGGACGCGGCTGCCATAACCGCAAATATTTTACCTGTGCCATCTAGTTTTCTTCCTTCCTTGTCTGGTGGAGCAGAACATGTAGCAGCCGGGTTTCTAGAGCATCTCTGAGCTGCTTGCATCACCACTGATTCCGGTCTGGGATGACCTATCAGACATGCCGGGGACGATTCTGGGGCTGTATATTTCTTCTTCATTCTCAGGACAGATGCCGAAACAGAAGCTGGATTTCTCATAATTTTTAGGCCTTCCTCCCATATATAGCTCACTAAAGGGATGGTCCAAATTGACTTTCTAGCTGAATCTTTGAAATCTTATAAGAAACAGTCTGCCTGTTTCACCGGAAGATCAAACCTTTTGGAGTCTCGCTCCATTAACTCATGGAATCCTCCAATATCTTCCAGCTGAGAACTTGCTGGTGAAGGTGAAGGAGATGACGGAGCAATAGTGTTAGACTTGGCATCTTTTGGCGTGTTTCCCCCAAGTTTTTGCTTTCTGCTCTCCTGGTATAACGTTTCTGCGCACTTTTCGCACTGCTGATCGGTGGTAAAGCGCTGGTGCTCCTTTGGTAAATTGTGTTCTGATTGGATGTGTGACTTACTTGTCAGTCCCAATGTAAAGGGCACTGCGGGTGCCAGGGCTTGTGAGTCAACCGCTACTCGTGGGCCTGCAGCAGAGATTTGCCACACACGTACGTAGCCCGAAAAAGGTATAAGTGAATGAAGTTTGGTATGCCTGAACTCAGCATCTAAACACGCAGCCTTTAGCGCAGGTGCCCTTTTTATTCTGAGTTCATAGAGGCCACTTTTAGAAAGTGGGTATTATTTTGATCGGTCGTCCTGTAGGCCTCTGCTGGAATGTGGATTGCCTGTCTGGGTTTTGGAGAACAGAAGGCTTGGGGGCCGGAGGGGCTCCAGATGGTCTAGATAGGTCAGGAAAGGGTTGATTAGACCTGGGCTGCGACGGGGGAAGGGGGAGGAATTTCCTTGCACCTCAAAGGGCCTTGTCTGCCTGTGACAAAGCAGTCTCCACCTCCTGCCAGGAATTCACACCAGAGAAGGCCCAACTGGTTCTGGCCGGACACCGACACCCTCTGCCTGGCAGATCAAAGGAATTTTGTGTACAAATGCTGGGTCCCAGACCCCTGAGTTTGAGAACACACCTGGATCAAGAAGACTGCACAGGAGAAACTGCTAAGAGGTACGACCACTTTGCTGCGTGCTTTGCTGGGCTGACTTGTCATGGCTGCTTCTGTCGTGGGCAGTGAAAGGCCTGGACTGGACTTTCTGCAACCGAATTGGTGAGGCTGTCCAAGGGCTTGAGGTAGAGCTTGCCCCCTGTTCACGAAGTCTCAGGAACAGCAAAGACTTCAGGTTCATTGACCCACAGTACTGAGGACTGTCTGTTTTGTGCTGCAACCCGAAGAACACTACTCGACGACGTCTACGACGACCCTGCCGAACCCATGCCCTGAAGGCACCACAGAGGGCACCGCTGCAATGCCGCACCACGACCCTGATCTCACCGAGGACGCCTGCCGATGCCATCACCGAGCCGCTGCTCGCACCGCGACCTGTGGGCACCGCACTCCGCACCGCCTTGCTTCACGCCAAAGCTTTGGCACCGCCGCCACGCCGCACCACGACCCTGGTCTCACCGAGGACACCTGCTAACGTAGTCACCGAGCCGCTGCTCGCACCGCAATCTGTGGGCCCGCACTCTGCACCGCCTCGCTACATGACGACACCGTGGCCTTCCTGACGCCACCTCCTCCCGCCGAAATCGGCACCGCTGCTGGCACTGTGGTTCGGGGCACCGCTCGTAAGTTACACAACGCACCGCCCTCATCCCACACCGCAGCCTTGACCCACCGACGCCAGTGTCATTGACTCCTGTTCGTCAGCCGACGGCAGCGCTCCAGCAACGACAACGCCGCTGCTTGCACCGTGACCTGCTAGCACCGTGACGAGTACCGCCTCCATCTCGCACCGCAACCCTGGTCTCACCGATGACGCCATCTGATGCCGCCACCAAGCCGCTGCTCGCACCGCACGCCGCACCGCTTCACTTCCCACCGCAGCACCCGATGCCTGTTGGCGCCAGCGCTCCTGATCCCATCAGAGAGGAGCTCGACCTGCAACACGAGTGACTTCAAGGGCCCCATCTCCCTGCATCTCTGAAAGGTACTGTTTGCGGGTCTTCCCGACACCGTAGTTGGTCACGACCCCGCGGTCAGCCAGAACTGTTTCCGGATTTGTGTGCTTACGATGCCGTGGAAGCCCGGACGGGCCTATCCACCCAAGGAACTCTTTTTAATCAACGTAGTTTTTGAACTGTGAACTTTTAATTATAGTATTGTGGAGTTATCGTTTTTGGTCGTATTTTAATTATATAAAAATATTGGATATTTATCTAAACTGGTGTGGTGTCCTTTTGTAGTGTGTACGCTGTATTACTGTTGGTTATGTGCAAATGCTTTACACACTGCCTCTAAGATAAGCCTGGCTGCTCGTGCCAAGCTACCAAGGGGGTGAGCAGGGGTTACTTTAGATGTGCAACTCCCTTATCCTGACTAGAGTGGTGGTTTCTGCCTCGTTTGGTGCAAGTCTCAGCTAGCCAGAAATCCCATTTCTAACAGATATACTGATCCCATTTGTCACCCACAGGCTTTTCCTACTGAGTCAACTCTCCTTCCGGTTGGTCTTCCACATCGCTCTCTATATAGTTGTCCCTGATGGCTATCACTGTTGGGGGACGCGTCTTCTGTGAGGCTTGCGGTGGCGCTGCCTTCTCATCGGAGGGTGCGCTCTGTGTCTTACTTGGGGTGTTAGGTAAAGGAGCATTTGCTTCCAGAAAACGTTAATAGTCCTTAATCATGTGCCTCAGATCTGTGACCAATGAAATTGGCACTGAAATAGTATCTTCTCTGGGCATTGGAGGATTATCCTCCTCTTCCTCGTACTCATAAGTGTCCTGAAAAGATTCGTACCTCTGATCTTGATGGAGGACGATCTTTAAAAGAGAAATCCTCTTGTAAATATTCAGTTTTATCCTGATAGTCCACCTCTTCTGTGTCTTAGCATTTCACCTTGAGCTGAGAGGGACTAGACGCAGGTTCAAAAGAACCTTCCTCCTCGGATTCCTGCATTTCGAACAGATGGGATGGTGGAAGGGGTGAGACTTTGCTCCAGGATGCCAATTCTGATGAAAATCTTCCTGAATCAGGTATGACTGAGGACCTTTGTCTTTCCGTGGAAATCTTTTTAGTGAAATGGTCAACAACGAACTTTGTACAGAGACTTGAATAGCTTCGTCGACGAGGTAGTCGACAGAACGGTCGTCGACGATGCTGTCGTCGGGCAGCCGAAGAGGCTGTCGTCGTCAGAGGCGAAGTTCCTTCCGTCGACGGAATAACCGTTGCCGACACCGTCACTTTCGTCGACGGGTCCGTTGACGGGGCCTTTTTCTCCACAGATTTCGGATGAGGAGTGTGAAGCACTGATGAAGAAGACTTTTTAGAAACACCTTCAGGAGGCATAATTTTTGGCACCTTGTCCTTAGTTTTACTGAAGGTTTGTTTTTTAGAGTCCGTTTTTGGAACTGTAGGCTCTAGTTTCCTCTTTGGAGTAGAGTGAGCCTCTTCAGCCTCAGAACCAGACCCTGATCTGGATTTCTTCTTCTGTAGCCACAGAAGCAAACATGCCTCTCTGTCTTTGAGAGTTCTGGCAGATAAAGACCTGCAATGCTTACAATCCTTAGGAACATGCTTTGGATATAAGCAATATAAACAATCTTTGTGGGGGTCCTCAGAGAACAGTCTAGCCTTCCCACAAGATCTGCATGGTCTGAATAACCTCTTCTTAGAGCCTTCAGACATCTTCCCAAATGAATAAAACAACAATACCTCTTTTCCCGGGAAATATTGAGATGAATAGCAAGGTCAAAAGTTCACCACAGAGAGAAAAACTGAGCAGAGGTCAGGGATACTCCTTCTCACACGAAGTGCGGTTAAAAATCTGAGGTATGGTGGCTCTGCAGGGGATTGTGATTTCAGGGCTGGCATCTCATTGGCTGACTTTTGGACCATATAATGATGGTGATGGGTTAGCAAAGTAAAATCCCTTTGTATTGATTTAATGCTGGAGAACATCATTTGTCAGGGTAAAAACAAAACGGTAAAGGGAGGATGGAAGCGAAGGACATGCAGCTCACTCACCCTTCTGGCCGAGTTGATGGCCACTAAAAGCAAAGTCTTCAAAGTTAATATCCTTAAGGAACAACTAATGAGGTGCTCAAATGGAGTACCCATTAGAAAAGTTTACTTTGAATTCAGATCCCACGTCATGTTTAGTGTTCTCACTCACCACCACATGTAATTTTATCTACCTCTAGGTTGGATTAATACGTTGGGAGTGGTTCTGAAAGACTGTGGCCAGACAACGACGACCACTCACCTGACTCAGGTTTATATAACAGGGTGTATTATTCCCTTTGACCCCTGCTTGATTTGTATTTTAATTCTGCACTGTTCACTTTTTTTCGGTCCTGATGAAACTCCAAGGATCCAGCAGGGACCATTAGGGCGTGAAACATGTCGACCCCATGACCTTTGTCACTACTCATTCTTTGAAAATTGAACTGACTCTCCTCACTGGAGGAAGGGAGCCTGAGTTTTTTCCTACTTTTAATCGTACCGAACGGATCCAAAAATAAACACTGTTAGGGGTACAGTTACGATATTTTTAATTCACATGCACACTTACCCCACACACCCGCACTCACCACTACAGCGTTCCTCTTAAAAGATCTCTGTTAAAGAGTCCTCTCGCGGGGCCCATGGGGGACTGCAGCGCCAACCCCACGAGGAGCAAAAACACCTATGATGAAGCATGACAGCTTAACGGGTGTGTGAAGGCAACTCTTCAAATTTGAGGAATTTCCCCGATATACACATACTCTTCCGTCCAACCTAATAGTCATCTATTTTAGATGAATCACTACCAACCTCCTGTTTCATTTATACCTTTTGCTGCCTATTAGGTTAGCATCCTTCTACAGGAACAGTTACCCTCCAGTAAATTTGATGTCAAAAGCGCTGTCGGAACACAATATACAATGAAGGGTTAAAGTTTCACAGCAGGAACCTGCTGAAAGACTTCATGAGATTGACAGAGCAAATTTAGTGTAGTCTCTAGCAGTAGGTGACAATGATCGGACCACATATCCACTAGGATATTTTCTCTAGGTAACATTATAACGTATGCTATTGACATCATACTTAGTGACATGTCTTCTTTGCAACTTAGGTCTATTATGCTACTAAGTTGGAATCTACAGACACTACGCATTGGTCTTGTTCCATGGAATCACCCGATTGTCACTAGTTTGTTTTTACCATAAAACTTAACAAAAGAACAGACCATTATGACTAAGAAAGCCACAAAAAGTTAAAAAAATTACCATTTACTGTTGCAGAGGTACATGCAGACTGGATAATACGCTGATTTATTTCTTTGCCAATTTCAACCTTTCGCTTAAAAGACAGCTTGCAGAATCATCAGGTAGGCAGATATGAAGTGCGAGGAGAAAGGTTTGCACACGAGGCATAGATCCTACCTCTCACTTATCATTGTAGGAATGGTGCGATTGAGGATTTTCTAAGCGGAACAGACTGCGAGAATACTTTAGGCCATTCTCTAGTTTCCAGGGAGGTTACACTCTATGGTGCATCTAATGCGTTAAAGGAAACTTGTCATATAATGTGAAAGGTTACCCGACTACTTTGATATATCTGGCGTTCAGACTGGTCTCTAATGGACCTCTTATCGCGCCGCAAGTATTGGCCTCTGACTTTTTTTTCCTAATATGAGACTTCAACTATCATGCTGAGATACTGTCGAACCCAGACCAGTTGATCACAAACATGAATACATTAGGACTTGCCCAATTGGTAACAGGTCCGACCCACAGCGCAGGTCATACACTTGATCTCCTTTTAACTAATTCTCCAGATATCGCAGTAGAATCTCCCTCCTCACTGTTATGGTCAGATCATCATCTATTAAAATGTGTTATCCCGGTCCATATGATCAAAGATGACCCTAGAAATGAACGAATATGGCGAAGGTCATGGTGCAAAGTTACTCCATCTCTTTTTTCAAAATATTTTAGCCTTTTCCACCCATGCCAGGAGGAAAACATGAACCTTGCGGCAACTGTTTTTGATAAGGTATTACGGTTGCACTAGACAAAATCGCCCCTCTCACCAACGTCAAAGTTAAATCTAGGGCCGCTACCTGGTTTACGGACCAACTAAAGACAGTGAAACTCTCGTGCAGGACAGCAGAGCGGAAATGGAGAAAAAGTAAAGATCTGACCGACCGCAAAACATATAAAAATATCCACCACTGCTACATGGTGGACATCCAACAAGCAAAAACACTGTTCCTCCTAAACCGGATAGACGAGGCAGAGAACTCCTGTAAGGAACTCTACCAAATCTTAAAAGAATTCACAACACCTCCCACTCAGTCATTAATCCCTAATTCTCAAGAATGGATTGACTCTCTCTACAAATTCTTCGAAGAGAAAATTATCGCAATCCATCACTCCTTTCCTTCCCAAATATATAACGTCCATTCAGAAAATGCGTCTAGTACATCTCCAGACCTCCCTAATATCTTGGATGAATTTGCCAAATGTAACATCGAGGCAGTGGCAACCGTCATGCAGGAAATTAAATCAGGTTCTCCCACTGATCCTGTGCCACCAAAATTTCTCTCAACCATCGCACCGGTACTGTTGGAAAGTCTAACCAACTTATTTAACAAAACACTATCGGAGGCGGAGTTCCCGAAACTATGGAGAGCTGCCAGGGTCAAGCCCATCCTAAAAAAATCCACAGCCGATCCAAAACTCTTCCTGAACTATCGTCCTATTTCGCTGCTTCCCTATTTTGGGAAGATGCTGGAATCACTAGTAAATCAACAGCTCGTTAGTCATGTCGAGAGCCATGGACTACTGGATCCCTCACAGTCAGGTTTCAGGGTGGCCCACAGTACCGAGACAGCACTGGTAGAGGTAACAGACAACATTAGGCGTGCTTTGGACAGACGACAGTCAACAATCCTTGTCCTGCTTGACCTATCCGCCACCTTTGACACCATCTCCCATAGCATTTTAAAACATCGGCTTTGGGAGATTGGTGTCAGGGGGAACACCTTAAAATGGCTTAAGAGTTACCCAACAGACCGAGTTACAACGGTACAGGTGGGCAACACTGTCATGTAACAGACCGGTCAAGATGGGAGTGCCACAGAGCTCCATCCTGAGCCTGAGTCTCTTTAATCTTTACATGACGCAGTTGGCCAAGGTGATCAGATCTTACGGTTTTGATGTCGTGTCATATGCCGATGACACGCAGATCTTGGTCACTCTTGGACCAGACCCATTAGAAACAAAGCAGCGTTTCAAAGAATGCATGTCCCACTTTGATAGGTGGATGAGTACAAATCACCTTCAACTAAATGGAGGCAAGTCTGAGATCATGCTCTTTGGCAAGGCTCAAGAGCATTGGTCTCATGACTGGTGGCCCCCGAACCTTGGCCCTTGTCCAACACCAAACCCGACGGTACAGAACCATGGTTTTTATATGGTAAGCCAATTGTCAATGAAAAGTCAGACCAATCATAATTGGCTTTTGCTTTGGAGAGATGCGTAGCTTACGAAAGGTCTTCAAATGGATTCCGATCGAGGCCAGGAAACCATTAGTCCAGGGACTAATAATAAATCGCATGGATTACGGAAATGCCCTGTTGTCCTCAAACAACGAAGGCCTTCTTACAAGACTTCAGATTCTGCAGAACGCTGCGGCCAGGCTGGTTCTGAATCTTCCACCCAGATCCCCTTCTGCCGCCTGTCTGAGATCTCTACACTGGCTCCCAGTCAGACAGTGAATCCTATTTAAGATTCTCTGTCTAACACAAAAATATGTATGGAAAAGGCCCGGGGTACTGGTCCAAAAAACTACATTGGTATCAGCCTTGTAGGGTGCTAAGATTGAGCAACAAATCATTGCTCACACCGCTCAGAATTCGTACCATGAGAAATGGAGGAAGGTCTTTTTCCTTTCTTGCCCCTGCTTCTTGGAACAAACTTCCCTTAAACCTACGTAGTATCACAGATCACAACTGCTGTCGCAAGAAGCTGAAGTCATGGCTATTTGACAACTAAATGAGTATTCTATCAGAGCCATCTGCAAGCGCCATGAGACTTCTGAGTGATATGTGACTGTACAAATGTCCCAGATTTTATTTGATTTGATAATGGGAGCTACTTGATGAGGTTGCTGTAGGATGAAACCGTGAATACCTTATCTGGTGACGGTTTCTGAGGTTGTGACCTCTTGTACGCAAGTACTGTTCCCGCCTTCCTGAACATTTAGGGATGTGACAATCTGGCCTTCGGTAAAAATTCTAAATGTGAACTTTGATGATTTAAGTAGGCCAAAAGCATTTTTGTTTCAGAAGGATGTGGTCTTAGCATCTGCAAGGGAGAGGTTTGATCTTCAAATTGCAAGGTCTTCCTCTGAAATACAGTTGCTGCTTTGCACCAATCATCTACACCATTTTGGGGAGCTAGTGCATTGCATGTTTAAAATTTTCAATATTGCGGGTATAGTGCACTTTTCAAAAACAATTGGCTCTGGGTTGGTTAGTACTTTCCAGACAATCTTCGGAGTTATTCCATCTATCATACACCCCATGCTGGGAGGCGCTTTTGGAGGCTTACAGCTTAACCTATTCCTAGCTGCTGGGACACTTGTTTTATTCTATTTACTCTGCAATGGATGTAACGCCAAGCGGCCAAATGGGGATGGCACTACATGTGTTACTGTGTTGAGAGAATGATGCAGTCCTTTGGTGCACACTTGCTTCAAGGACTGAATGACAATTGGTTCTTGTCCTTTCGGCCTATCTGGCTACATTTTGTGCAGCCCTTATTCCACTATCAGCTGTGCACTTTCGAGTGTGCCCTAGACATATGCTTGGGCATGCAACAGGTCGAATCTACTGACATTGCACTGCTGGTGGGTCCCGCAAAGACTCACTTTTACAGATGCCCAGGACAAATGCTCCAGAATGCATATTATGAGCCTTCCTGGGCTGCTTCAGCTCCTGGTGACTTGGATACTGGCTCGTCCTCTGCGGGTGCACTACTGGCCATCACTTCTTCAGCTGCTGCTGAGTGGGTTGCATTTGAACATATTTGTTCTTTGGAGCTGGCTAGAGGGGTGCCATTGAACAATCTTTTGCAGATGCTTGGAACAGCAATGTTTTGTCTACTCCTTGAGACATTTAAATAATCTGACTGTTTCAAGTAGTGGTGATCGTTTTAATTCGGCTAAATTTTAATTCGCCAAATTGGTTTTAATATGGTCTTTTTATTCACTTTTTATATTCACTTCTTAGATAATATGGCTTTCTATAGGCTTTTATTATTAAAGAAGCACAATTATTTTAGGTTTTATATTAAATCAATATTTTAAGCATAAGTGTTGGAAAGCTTTGTAGTCATCTTACATCCAAGGAGTGGGTGTCATGTGTTCACACTGGGGCTGGGCAGGAACACCACCATTTTACATGCTCACGTTTAAAGTTGAACAATGACATTTGACATACATTTGCTTGTGTGCTTGTATGGATAATGTTCCATTAATTAACTTTGCTTACATTTACACATCTTCATAGGTATATTATCAGAGCCTTGAACATTCTGTACGAAAACTAAAGTTCACAACGGAAAAAGATGTTTATTATTGTTCGCTCGGCGACCGCATTGTCAGGATAGAATCAATGACAACAGACTGACTGGGACTTCGGCATGGCAACATGGGTGAAGTATTTTGTTGACACTGTCAAGGTAGCCCCTTGCTGGATTTCCAGCCAAGCTGAATCAGGTTTACCTCCTGAGAAGGATGGTGTCCAGCTCTCCCACAAGACGGACTCCCAGATCAAACCTACCCACAGGTAACTGGGGAGTTCGATCACCTTACAGGGATTCTGGTAGACTAGGTAAATTAGGATAGGGAGCACTAGGTAGGAATATAAATAGAACTGTACTTATATGCATGCATATATTTCATGTAACATTACAATGGTTGAATTGTTCATTTTCTTTACCATTCTCGTAATGCGGATTACTTTATTCTGTTTCTTTCTATTGATTATTGCAGCACACAAATTTTACACAAGATTCATATTGTTTCCATAAATATTGAAACGCCAATTCAAGTATTTCTTGTGTCTCTATCAGCATGCATGAGTTCTAGATCGGTTTCCATGGTTTCCTTAGGGAGTCAGGGTGGTCATGTTCTGAGGCTACACACACCATCTGTTAACTTACTAGGTTAGGAGTATAGATGGTGCACTGTGTGCTAGCCAGGACTCATGCCAACATATCACAATGGTGTGCATACAATCAGTCTTGCACAGTTTTGACTTTTATGTTGTCAAACAAATGCACAATTTTACTGAGAAAGTATGACCTATATGACAACAGGTTACTGTAGTCCCGCAGAATCCCACCCAATACATAGTTGAAGTGAAATCATTGATTTTGGGTTACTGGCAATCCTTAGAACGAGATCAGGGGCACCGTGGCAACAGTAAACCTATTTAGTTCTTAACAATATCTCACACACAGCACTAAGAAAAATGACCCTTGACTAAAAGTATTTATCACAACAAGGCAAACCTGTTCGTTAGTACATCTAAAATAAATCACAAAGGATAGCATAAAAACAGCAAGAAGGCATGTTGCAAAAAACAAGAATAAAATGAAAATTTTCAACCTGGCTAAAATTTTATCTAAAAGCCTAACACTTTAAAACCTACGTCTATGCCCTATCCTAGGAGAGCACGTAGTAGAGTAACTTGCAGTCTAGGGTTTCTTAGGGAGAAGCAGCTCATTGCATACCTTGTTCATAGCTCAAGCTGCCATTATCAGAATAGCTGTGGAGGAAAGGAAGCGTTCCATGCGAAAGAAACACGCGTAGCAGGCTCCCTTCAGGTACTCCGGTCTTATCGGCATCATCTTTTCTGAGTACCGGCAATAACCAAGATCATCTCGGACAGTTTCTTGCAGGATAATCTGGAGCAAAGGACCTCTCTACCTAAGGGGTCAAGGTGGTCCTTAATTACAAAATATTATTGGGGGATAAAAAACCTTGGACATCATTTCAGGATTTTTGTACATATATTATTAACCACAGGGAAAGGGTCCTAGACATATCTTTAAGACAATGGGAGATCATAGGACGTCAATTCGGACTACACCTCATTGCATACCATTATTAAAGGATGCTCCTAGATGCCCCTGACATTCGTAAGGGAACACTTGCTCCAGACTGGGTGTTGCATCAGGTGTTGTAGCTCAGTCATTTTCAGAATGACTTGAAACAGTTCTATGAATGATAAGGGCAGGTGACAATGTTATTTAAGTTAGTATTGTTCATAATAGAAATGACAGCGAGTTGGCAGAATTCAGGAAACATTTTTGAGATGGACTAGGGAGCCTGCCCACAACTCGAGGCGGAGCTTAGGAACTTTACATCACCGCAGCAGAGGAAATAACCTCACAACTTTAGGTTAAGGCGGCTAATAGGTGTAAACTATGCCCTGAACTTCAAATCTCCTCTACTGAAAGTTATTAACTGCAGAAATACATTTCCTATATGACAGGAGATTAAAAGCTGCTCCCAGATATAGCAGGTGTTGTAAAAAGTGGGAGTGTCTCTTGTTTTAACCACTGTTTATTGATTTTATTTTCCAGTGTACAAGATACATTAAATATGCCGCACAACTGTATGCGTTACAAGTAGTCAGTACAGTACATCAATGAGGTTTGTATTCTAGGTCAGGACCGGAGGCCTCAGATGATGCTTTCGACTTTCTCCGTTTTATTGCTCAGTAGCCAATTACCTTTAAAAAGATAATAGATTGTGAAGTACTACAAATCCTAAGAGTCAGAGCTTGTTTAACATTCCACCAATCAGACAGTTCAGGCACACCATAAAGCCTTAAAGGAAAAGTACTTCCTCTTTCTTCGATGCTCAGGAGACAGACAAGTGCTTTTCATCGATTTGAAGTTAACAGGGTCTCAGTGCAAGTTGGAAATGTTGAAAGTATGCTGTGGTATTTTTGTTACTGGCTCTTTCTATCTGTGCTTCAAAGCAGCACTCAATAATTACCACCGGCAGATCACAGCCACAAAAAAGAGGCAGTCACCCGCAGAATCGACACCAGCTCCACCCAAGCCAAAGTACTTTTCACTATCGTCAGAGAATTCTCCTGCCCATCAGCCACTGAAATCACTATTCCAGCATCAAAGGAACTCTGTGACGCCCTGCTCCTGGTTTCAGTCTTTTCACCTCCTTGCTTTCAGTTCCTTATTGGCCATGAACATTCATGGCAGGTACCTGGGAGGGAAACCCAACAAATTTTGGGAGGATCAGTTTTCCTAGTGTAGTGTAGTTCCTATTTCCCTTATAAGCTCTGCGCATTGGAATAATATACACTATAGTTTTTGCATAGGACTAAGGTCAGTGTGCTCCTATCGAGTACATTAAACTTAATTACTTGTATGTGCCAGCTAACTCAGAGGTCACTAGAAACTTCTTGAATAAACAAGGGATTAGTTTCTGACAACCGCATAAACATGAGAACTTGGTTTCCCTTAGAATCGGAACGCGTTTCAGAATCGTGGAAACAATAGATAACAGTTTCACTCAGTCAATCGTGCATGCTTAGTTTCTCCAGAGTTACAAAGAAATAGATAGACTGGCGTTTCAATAAAAGGATTTATTGAACAGTCTTGTTTCTTGTGTAAGAGATAGGAGCTGTTACAATCATTAGACAGTAAGCAAGATATAATACGCACAGTGTAAGCAGTAAGAAGAAATAATACTGCAATAGCATTGTCTTTTAGCTACGACATATATTCATATATACATACATAAATAACAGGCTAAAAACTGACTACTCGTCTGATGCTTCTAAATAGTTCTACCCCAGTGTACCTAACCTAAGTGTAGTATGAGGTAAGAAGTAGGTGCTATTTTCTATAGTATGGTATATACTAAGTTTAGTATGCCAAGAGTCCCTCTAGGTTCTAGTCAGCGCCATACCTTAGAATGAGAGAGGTGGGAATCTCTTTCCGGGTCTCAAACTAACAACCCGCGAAGGGAGTCAGAACACTGGAAGCTGGATTCCCTGCGAGCGTCTGGTCAGTGCGTCAGGTCAGGATATGGTCTCTTCCGAACTTGCCGTGGCGAATAGTGCAGTCAAGTCGCGCTGAGCCGTGCCGTGGTTTGCCATGGATTAGGGAAGGTATATTTATACCTGGAAGGTTCTCAGGAATGCTATCATGGACGTAAAGTCAGGCAGAGGAAGACGTCATGGATGAACCCCTAAGGAATAGTAGTTCATGCATACTGAGTTCTTGGAGAAATCAATAATCCTAGCTAGGAAAAGTCCAGTTGGCTTAAGGGTCTGGTTTCTAAGAACTCGTTGTGACGTGGGATGGACGGCTGTAGGTGACCATGCCTGTATTTGGATAGCATGGCTAATGCCTAAATAAGGACTGGGATTCTATGCCTAAATATGGGCAATACAAATTGTGTCTATATAAGGACATGATTCGTGGAAACCTATATACGGGTATCTAAATCGAAACAACACTAGATGATGGTTTTTACGGACCCTGTACATTCCACATTGCAGAGAGCTCTGTCTCTTGCCCTTGAGCCTCTCAGCAAGCATATCTTGTTAGTGGCTGCACAGCACATCATGCCCCCCACCCTGCTCTGGGGGAAGCCGTGGCCCCATAGTGGTCACTGGAGCCTCACAGGGGCCCTCATGACTGACACGCTGGTTGCCCCATCAAAGAAGAACCTTGAACGACTCCAACAAGTGTTCCTGAAATGCCAAGCTCCTGCCCCTTTGTGGTCCAGTGAGACTCACACACCTGGGCCTACCTCCATGGATGACTAAGGGCTACCCCTTTGGGATGGTGATGATAGGGGAGACCTGGGAGATTCGGCCCTCGATGGACTGCGATACCAAGCAGAGGCCTAGTAGATCCTGGAGAATGGAAGGCAATTTCAAGTTGTATAACCCTCGTAATGACTAGGCCAGAGGAGCTCATTACAAAGAAGGCATGTTGGTCCTGGACAATCTCCATCAACCCTGTTCCGCCGTTTGGGTCCCTGGCCCTAGAGTGGCCCAGTATGTGGGCACTAGAATTACGAACCCTTTGGACAAGGTTAGAGGTTGCCTTAGGGCGGGATGTCCCAGCTTGGGCCTCAACGAGAAGTGTTGCCCTGACGCCCAAGACTGAGGGCAAAATGGGCAATTTCATCACCAAATTTTAGAAAGACCCCAAGAAGGGAATTGATCACTCCTGGAAAGCCTGCCAGGATAAATTACTGGGCATTCTAGATCCCTTAACTACAATACTTGATATGGCAAAGGAGGCCACAGACCAGTAATTTTATTTACACTGAGGTTGTCTGGCTGGGCACAGAGAGCTATATGCTTCCTGAGGAATGCAAATTCTGCTATATTCCCTGAGAGAAGAAGCTCCCTCATTAAAATCTATACGAAGTTAGGGGTGCTAGCTAACTCCAAGGCAGAATTTGCCCAACAGCGGTATCTTTGGAGACCCATTTATAAAAGAGCGGAGCAAGTTTGTCTGATAAGGCTCAACAGTCCATGGGTGTCAGATTGATCACTTACCTCAATGACATTCTGAAAGTTACCAATACTGGAGAACCAAAGTTACAGGTAAGTAACTTGCTTTCTTACTCCAGTATTGGAACTTTCATAGATTCCCATAGCTTGTATCAGAGTAGCTAGCAGTCAGAAGCACATTTTGCTCTCTCCTCGTGTCTCCCTCTTCTCTTTTTACAAAATACATCACGCAAAAGAACATTAAAAACAGTGCAATAACAATTAAGGATAAAAGTTAATACACATATTAATCCAAAACCAAAATGTGCCAATAACAAGAAAGGAAGGAGGGAAGAAAGGAAAGCTCACCACTCAATGGAAGAGGTTCCTCAGGACTGCCTGGCCTACAGCCATGTCTTCCTGTGTCGAGGCCTCCAGGCAGTAATGTCTTGTGGAGGTGTGCGAGCTGCTCAAAGTTGCAGCTCTGCAGATATCTTTGATTTGGACCCCAGCAAAGAGGGCCGTAGAAGAAGCCATGGACCTTGTGGAATGTGCTTGGACTCTACCCTCCAGGGGTTTGCCCGCTGCTAAATGACAAAACCTTATAGCACTGGCCACCCATCGAGCAATCCCCTGCTTGGACGGGGCAAGACCTTGCGGGGAGCGCTAAACAAAACAAACAGTTGAGAAGATTTTCGGAATTCTTTAGTACGGTCCAGAAAGACCTTCAAACATCTCTGCATATCCAAAGAGTGGAGTGCTCTTTCTGCTGGCATAGAGGGCTGAGGAAAAAAAGCCCTAAGAATCACCGGCTCATTTAAATGAAAGTCCGAAGGCACCTTAGGTATGAACCTTGGGTTAGTCCTTAGGAACACTGTATTTTTCTTGAATTGTAGGAAGGGTTCCTGGATCGTCAGAGCCTGTAACTCACCCATTCTTCTTGCAGAAGTGAGAGCTAGGAGAAGCGCCACCTTCAAGAAAGGAATTTCAAATCTGCTCGAAGAATCGGGTCAAAGGGGTGCTTCATCAGCTGGGTGAGAACCAAATTTAAATGCCACAAAGGAGGCGGAGGCCTCACTGGAGGAAAGACTCTAAAGAGGCCTCTGAGGAACTGCTTGACAATCCTGGCTGACCAAAGAGAAAGTCCAGATGCAGTGCGTCTATAGGAAGAAACTGCCGCCAAATGAACTTTTATGGATGAATGAGCCAGCCCCGCTTTAGCCAAAGACATGAAATATGGAAGACTTGTTGAGGTAGAGATTAAAAAGGGTCGAAACCCTCCTGCTGACACCAGATGCAGAATCGCTTCCATTTTAAACGGTATGTCTGGTTAGTAGAGGAGCTCTGGCCTGAGAGAGCACCTCCTTAATCTCTTCCGAGAGATCTAGCCCAAGAAACTCTCGCTGCTCAGGAGCCATGCTGTAAGGAGCATGTGTAAGGAACGAGGGTCCGGATGCCAGATCTGGCCCTGGGACATCGTGAGAAGGTCGGGAACGGTCCGTAGCAGCCATGGAGGAACCAGAGAGAGGAGATTAAGTTCCGTGAACCCGAACTGCCTCGGCCAAGCTGGAGCTATTAAGACCATCCTGCACGGCTCCCTTTTGATCTTCCTGAGTACTCTGGGTATCAACGGAATGGGGGGAAAAGCGTATACAAATGCGCCTGACCAGGCTATCGAAAGCACATTCCCCAGCGATCCGTGATGGTGTAGCTTGCTGGCGCAAAACTGGCATTTTTTGTTCTCCGGGGTGGCAAAGAGGTCTATTGAAGGTCTGCCCCACCGGTGAAAATTTTCCTGCAAGACAGTCTGGTTCAGTTTCCATTCGTGGCTGACTGACGACAGCCTGCTGAGCATGTCCGCCTTTTCGTTTAGTACTCCTGGAAGATGTACCGCCTTCAGTGATATCCTGTGAAGGATAGCCCACTTCCAAATCTTCTGGGCTTCTTGTGACAACGGAAGAGATCTGGTACCCCCTTCTTTGTTTATGTAGTGCATGGCTGTGGTGTTGTCCGTGCGGACGAGAACCGCCGATCCCTGCAGCCGTAGAAGAAAATCCCGTACAGCCAGACGAATCGCCCTGAGTTCCAGGAGATTGATATGTAGAAGGCGGTGCTGTTGCAACCAATGTCCGCTTACATGTAAGTCCTGTAGCACCGCGGCACAGCCTTCCAGCGAGGCATCTGTAGTCACAACCTGAGGAGCTGGATCAATTACGAAGGATAGACCTTGGGATATAGTCTGTTCCTTCGTCCACCACAAGGCGGCCTTTTTCATAGTCGGAGTGATCAGCACCTTGTCGTCTAACGATCCGTCCAATTGTCGCCATTGCAGGTCGAGCTGCTCCTGAAGTGAACGCATCCACAACCTGCAGGGCGGTATGAAAGGAATGCAAGAGGAAATTGTTCCTAGCAGGGATTTGTAATGGCAAACTGAAAGATTATTTCTTCTTCTCAACAGTTGAGCAATGGAAATCAGTTTCTCTTGCCTTTTGAGGGATGGAGAAGCCTTGTTGAGAGACGTGTCCAGAATGGCTCCACGGAATCTCACTTCCTTGGACGGACAGAGAGATGACTTCTCCCTGTTGAGAATCAGGCATAGCTTGCTGAACAGACGCGTACATGCATCGACTGTTTCTTCCGCTGCCTGTCTGGACGGGGCCTTCAGCAACTAATTGTCCAGGTAGGGAAAGATCTGAAAATTCTGCTTCCTGAGGAAGGCTGCCACCGGCGCCAGCACTTTGGTAAAGATCCTCAGAGCAGACCAAAGTCCAAAAGGTAGAACCTTGAACTGAAAGTGGCTCTTGTCTACTGTAAACCGTAGAAACCTCCTGTGGGCTGGATGAATGGGTATGTGAAAATACGCATCCTCGAGATCGAGAGTGGCCATAAAATCCCCATGGTTGGGTAGACTTAAAATGTCCTGGAGAGACACCATCCAAAATGACTGTCTTATGAGATAGGTGTTTAGCTCCCTGAGATCTAAAATGGGGCGTCACTTCTCCAGCGTCTTCTTGATCAGAAAAAATCTGGCGTAGAACCCCTCTCCCTTCTGAAAAAAGGGGACCGGCTCTACAGCCCCTTTGAGGAATATCTGATGAACTTCGAGTCGCAGATGTTTCGAAGGCATGGCAGCAGGGGGCTTGGAAGGTGGAAGATGTACAAACTCCAGCGTATGGCCACATTGAATGATGAGTACCCAACGGTCTGATGTTATCCGTCGCCAGTTGTGGAGGTATTGAGATACCCAACCCCCCACAGATGTTGTCGTGGATGGGGGTACAGCAGGAAGAGCCAGTACGCAGCTATTGTCACTTAGAGGTGTCACACCCCTGGCGATTCCGTTTCCCTCTAGAGTTAGACCTAGAGAAAGAAGAGGTCTGGCCTTGTCTTTGATAGTAAGATGGACGATGGAGGCGTTGAATTATAAGAAGGATATTGTTGCTGCTGGTATGAACCCCTGTAGGTTGTAGTACTCCTTCCTCTGGCTCCACGGTAAGGAACCTTCCAATATTGTAGGGTTCCTAAGGATCTTGCGGTCTCCGTATCCTTTTTGATGTTTTGAAGGGCATCATCAATATGTTTACCAAATATTGCCTCCCCATCAAACGGAAGGTCCAGGATTTTGTTCTGGACCTCCGGCCGGAACCATGTTGCCCTCAGCCAGCCTTGGCGACGAAGAACAGCTGCACCTGCAAGCGAACGGAAAGCCGCCGTGGCAATGTCCATTGCGCAGTTGATAATCACAGCTGATGTGACCTCTCCCTCCTGCAAGATTTTCTTTGCTTCCACCTTGGACTCCTGAGGCAGCTGGTCTAGATATAGTGAGAAGTCACACCACATCTGACCATCAAATCTGCCAAGTATTGCCAACGCATTCGCCGCTCTAATCAAAAGACTTGCCATCGAGGAAAATCTTTTCCCAGCATTATCTAGGTGTCTGCCTTCCTTATCAGGAGGAGTAGTAAGAGGTGCAGAAGGATTACGTGATTTTTTTCTGAGCCGCCTGGGATATCACTGAATCTGGCTTCGGTTGACCTCTTAAGGATGCTGGACTGTCTTCAGGGGCCTTGTATTTTTTCTCCAGACACGGCAAGACTGCAATGACAGTAGCCAGATTCTTCATTGCCTTAATACCTTCATTCCAGACGTGGCTAACAATAGGAATGGAACGGACCGTCTTCCTATAAGGTTCTTTGAAATCAAAGAAAACATTCAGTTTGAACTGAAGGCATGGGAAGTTTAAATCGGCTTGAAGCTCTTTCCATCAATTTGTGAACCCCCCCCCCCCCCAACGTCTGCCTGGGGAGAATCCACTGTATCCGGTGTTGGAGAAACTGGGTCCAGTATCACATAATCATCACACTCAGTACCCTGGTCTGGTCTGGTGATATCGCCCTGATCCTCGTCCGAGGAATCAATCTGCACCTCTGGAACCACCGGAGGTATGACTGGACTGGTTAATTGAGGCTGTGACACCATCTGGGACAATGGTCTTGGAGAAGCCACAAAAGAAGCTGGCGGAGCAGATCCAGCCTGCGTCAAAGGAAATGAAGGAGGAGGTGGCTGGGAGAATCATCTCCTATAGTCCAGCAACATGCCTTGAAGATCCGTCAACAGGGAAGAAGGTACAGAAACCATCTCCTGTCTAGTGTCTTCCTGATGTTGAAAAGGGTGATGATATGAGTGCCCGTGAAGGTATTCACCTTCAGAATCAGTGTCCTGGCACTTGACTAGAAACTGTGAGGGGCTATTGGTATAGCCAAAAGAATCATCCTCTCCCTCAGAATAGTCTTCCTCCTCCAGCAACAGTGCGTGAGGCAGAGAGGTAACCCTTCTTGGAGAAGTCATGTCCGGCGTGATTCTCGTCAAAGAAATGGTAATTTTCTCCATCGACGTCGGCACCGTCGACTGTGGAGAAGGAAGAGAAATCGTCATAGAGTAGGTAGTCGACAGAAGACCCACTGACAAGCAGATCGTAGAAGATAAGATGGGCGTCATTGACACCATCGTCGGCGAGACCGTCGACTCTCCCGCTGTCGTCATCAGCGTCGTCGTCGTTGAAGCTCTCGTCGACACCATAGTCGTTGCAGCTATCGTTGTCGACACCTTCATCGAAGGAATTGTCGTCGACGAGCCCGTCGACACTGCGACTTGAAGGCACCGTCGACTAGCCTGTCGACGATGGCACTGTTTTAACCTGCACCTTTGAAACCTTCGCCGACGGAGTCTTTCGCAGCGTCGTAGACGATTGACTATTCTTGTCAGACTTATCAGATGACAGAGAAGAAGGCTTTTTAAAAGGTTTATCAGACTTTGCCACTGCTCCTGCTGAAGGTAGTCCTTGCCTCTCCTTTACACCATGGTGAGGAGATTCGCTAGGACTCCGGCTCTCAAACTCACGGGTGGTCTTTTTTGAGGCCTTTGCATGACGGTCTGTATATGGTGAAGGGGAAGCCCTACCCCTCTTCACTGACCTTCTGGACGAAGAGGCAGATGACGAATCTTCGCTGTCACTTGACAGTGTTTCCTTTCTCGACTTCAGCTTGTGGAACCAGGTGAGAAGGCAACCCTCACGGTTCCGGAGAGTCTTTGAGGAGAAGGTGCGGCAGATCTTGCAGTCCGGTGCCTTGTGGTCCGGATACAGGCAGTAGATGCAGTCTTTATGCCTGTCCTCCACATACAACCTTTTCTTGCCACAGGTGGAACAAGCCTTAAAAATGGCTTTTTTCTAAATGTCAGACATTCCAAAAAGAAATATCAAACCATTCTGAAGAAAAAACTGCTGAAAAAACAGTAGAAGAGAGTTGAAGTGAGTAGAGCTCAAAGGAGACTCCCTTAGCACAACGTGCGGTTGACAATCTAAGGCTCTGAGGTTCTCTCAGTAAGGTTCTGTGGGGTGAGGCTAATCTGATTGGTTGTTGCATTATTTTGGTCTCTTTTACAATAAGAGGTGGATATGCTACAAAATGAAATGAGGCCTAGGCCTTTTCTTCTCTTTCGTACCTACTGCTATGTTATTTTTTATTTACCGAGACTCCCATTCCGACGACCGGGAATGATACAAGCTATGGGAATCTATGAAAGTTCCAATACTGGAGTAACTTTCCGGTCCCATTGCACTACATGCCCCACATGCCCCTTCAGAGGTTGAAGTCTGCTCATCTATGGGGTCGGTCTCATTCAGCCAGGGTAAGAATGTCCGATAAAGCGAAGTCAGAGATGCTATGGTGGCTGGACCACATAACAGCCTGGAACAGCACGGCCATCTTTGGCTGGGCTCCGAACACGCTTATCGAATTAGATACAAGTCTACTTGGCTGTGGAGCTTCATGTGGCGAGGTCACTACAGGAAGATCAGGGTCAGAGCAGGAACGAGGGTTGCACATCTACTGTTTACAACCTCGACGAAGCATTCAAAGCGTAATTCCTGTCGAGAAGGTGTCATGCTCAATCCTCCTGAAGACGAACAATCTGTTGGCATCCATTATGTCAACCGTCTGGCTAAAACAAGGTCCAAAGCTCTGGCGGAACTAGCAAAAGACGTTTGATCCCATTGCCTGGACAGGAGTACAGTGGTCACAGTTCACATTCCTGGGAAATTAAACCACATTGCAGACTGGAACTCCAGACCTTTACAGAATTTCAGTGCCAGGATCTTGGATATCTCTTCAAGAGGATAACAGACAAGTGAGGTCCGCTCGATGTGGACATGAGTCCCGCCAACAACATAAGCTTCCCAGTTTCTTCAACTGGAGGCCAGATCCACTGGCAAGAGCAACAGACGCTTCACGCAGGATTGGAGTAGAATTCAGGGGTATGCATTCTCAGCCTTCGATAATAACCAGGGTCCCCACACAAGTCTGGCACTAGAAGGTATCCTAGATTCCGCGACTCAAATTTGAAATTCACAGGTATGGTCTCCATTTCTTCTGTAACTTTCTATGGATTCTTCAAACAGACTTCCCCAGAGTCAGTCCATGTTGATGAATGCCGACTGCCTTTGGCACCAGGGAGTGGGCAGATTCCACTAATAAACAGTATGGCTCGGCTTGGAGCAGCTAGACCAGCTGGTGCCCAAGTAGGAATCTGGATCCTGTGGCGGCAGATTTAGTGCATGTTTTGAGTCCGAGCTTTCTCAAAAGCGGCTGGCCTATCATACCATCAGCACATTTAGATCGATAGTCTCCTTCGTTCAAGAACCCTGGCACAGGATCCGGTGGGGGGAGCAACATTAGTGTGCATGTTGAGTGCACATCTCCAAACTCCCACAAGAATGATATTCTCACTTATAGGACTTGAATTTTGTGTTGCAACTGAGTCATGACCAGATAATGTGAATCTGTCTCGAAGCAGCTTACAAGCAAGTTAGCAATGATTTTAGTTTACTCTCTTGCAAGCAGGTGGCGTATGAAAGGGCTTTGGAAGTACCTACCAAGGTTTTTACGTCGGAGGGCATTACATTTACAGTGTCTCAAAACACCAACATCAGAACAGTTAAATATCATTCCTTTCCGGATCAACCCAAGCTCTGTGTGGGAAGATTTATTCAGACTTGAGTCCGGCAAGTGCCCAGCAATTGTTGATTTCATTGGGGGGGAAAAAAAACACAATTAAACCGCTTTCTTCTACCATGATTGCCAGGTGGGTTTGTTGGGTGATGTCAGAGACAGGCATTAATACCGCTTCCTTTGGGGTGAGTATCCACAGGGAAGCACACTGGTTTTCGGTCTCCACTTAAAAAAAGTTTTACTTTAAACCAGTTATCAATATGGCAACCATGGTGATGAATAATCTTTAAACAAGTATAATCTGAGGCCTCCGGTCCTTAAATAGATTGAGAAATGTCCTAGCTACTGTGAAGGAAAGTTTAAATTCTATTAAGGGCACAGGTGTGAAGATTATCCAGCACAAATGGAAATGACTTATTTTTTCCTTACTATCAACCTGGTACCCTTGTGAATACACAGGGGTAGGTATAGAATTGGCTTTGGAATTTTATGGTGGTAATACAAATACAGACAGTCATGTATTCTGTTAGCTTATCTTTTTAGTCTTGCAGCTGGTGATCAGAAAGAAGATATCCAATGAACAGGCTTTGGTTCTGGAATTTTCTGCACCAAGAAAGAAGTGCTTTTTCTTGAAGCCAGTTTTATGGTGTTCCCGAGTTGCCAGATTGGTGGACTGTTGAACCTGCTCGGACCCTTAGGATTTGTAGTCCCTTGCATTGATTTTATCTGTTGGAAGTCAATGGGCTGCTGAGCAAAAACACGGAGAAAGTAAAAAGCATAATCTTTGCATCTGTGTCCTTAATAAAATTGAAAGTTCCCTTCACAATAGCTAGAAACTTTCCATTACCACAAACTTTACAGCTATTACAACATGGATGTAGGTAGTCAGGTGTATAGGCATCATAGGGGATATTACATCTTGGGATTGTATATTATTGTCTTGTTTACTTGTGGTGCATAGGTGTTGGGGGCCACATACCTCAACCAACCTAGTGGGAGCAAAACAATTACATGGTGGGTCTTTTAGATGCGATTTTCAATCTTAATGCAATATTTAAACCCAAAGCAATTAGTCGTAGATATGTGAAATTATTTCTCAATTCAGCCTGCTTTCTTTTATTTTTTTAAACAAATAGAAAAATTGAAGTAAAATCTGTTCAGATAGTGGTAATGCAAGTGGCATGCAGCAATGTAATCCAGATTGTTTCACATGTGAAATTTAGATACTTCACTTGGGTCTCGCACAGATACCCCATTCATTCATTGATGAAACAGGAGTTGGAGCGCTCATTTTTTTCCAGAGTTTGAAAGTCTTCCATTGCAAAATTAACACACTTTGACAATCAACAATCTTCTGATTTGCTGATCTGCCACTGGGTGAAATTTGTTGTAGGTCGATCAAGGAGAAAGGGTAAAAACACAGACACAAATCTACTTCAGTGACACGGGTCATGACAGTAAGGACAATCGCAGACTGAGAATGAAGTCTGAACCCTGCACTCGCCACCCGCAGCAAAGTCGATCTCTGCTGCTGGATGTTCATAGAGGCTTGCACTGCCATAGACGACGATCCTGCCCAAGCATACAAATATTGTACCCTAACTATCTGCACGTGTTTCCATCCAGGAAAATGTTCTCACAGTATATGTGCATATTTACTCTTGATACATTGCTAATCAGACTTTCAGGCCTTGTGAGGAGTTGTGACTGCTATACATACACCTATTATCTTTGTTCAAATGTCTGACTTGTTTCTGTGTGTTTTTTTGCAGTAACTGTTACTGTTTATTGTAAGGTAGTTAAATATTGGAGTGTAAAAAAAAAAAAAGTCCCGATACCTACTCTGGCTGCTACTGTCCATGGATCTCTTTCATGCATCTTCTTGAAACCCTTAACTCTAGTTGTCCCATACAGACTACAGATGCAGAAACCAAGCTCATATGCTGGGTTTCTGGATCGAATTGTCAGCATGGGTGCCACCGGCCCACATGCTGGCTCATGCATGTGGACCGATGGCACCCATGCTGACAACTCGATCCAGTAAGCCTAATGTCAAAGGTCTGTGCAGGGGATGATGGTGAGGAACGCACTAATCAATCAAGGGTTTGTAAAGCGCACTACTCACCCATTAGAGTCTCAAGGCGCGGGGGGGGCGGGGTTCTGGGTGAGCAGCTCCGTTGGCGGTCATCTGAAGAGCCAGGTCTTGAGGTCTTTGCTAAATGGGCACAGTGTCGGGCTTTGCCAGAAAGGGGGAGATCGTTCAAGGTCTGGGCTGCGAGGTAGGAAAATAAATTTCCACCCGCTCCGTTCCTGTAGATTCATTAGACGGTGGCTAGGGAGAGATCGGCTGAACAGAGATTTCTCTTGGGGGCATGGAAGGAGAGACAGTTGTTGAGGTATTGTGGTCCGATGTTGTGGAGGGCCTTGTAGGCATGTGTGTGAGCAGCTTGAAAGTTATTCTTCTTTCGACGGGGACCAATGGAGAACGGGGAGGTGTTGGGTGATGTGGTTGTGCCAGACAATGTCGAGGATTAGTCTGGCTGCGACGTTTTGGCGGTCTGTGGCTTGCAGAGGAGTTTTTTGTTGATTCCAGCAAAGAGGGCGTTGCCGAAGTCCAGACTGCTGAGGGCATGTGTGACTGTTTTTCTGGGATCGGAGGGCATCCATTTGAATGTTTTAAGGAGTATGCGGAGGGTGTTGAAGCAAGCGGAGGAGACAGAGTTGATCTGGCGGTTCATAGTGAGCGATGAGTCCAGTATGATGCAGAGATTATGTGAATGGTCTTTCAGGGTGAGTGGGTTTACGAGGGCGGGGGTCACCACGTGTTGTCGCAAATTGAGGAGGTGGAGCCGAGGATGAGGACTTCTGTTTTCTCCGAGTTGATTTTCAGGCAGCTGTTCATCCAGGTTGCAACGGCTTTCATCCCTTCTTGGAAGTTGTACTCGGTAATGTCAAGTTCCTTGGGGAGGGAGAGGATGAGCTGGGTGTCATTGGCGTAGTTGACAATTTTGAGCCCATGGTTTCAGACAATGGTTGCGAGGGGGGCCATGTAGATGTGAAGAGGGTGGGGCTGAGGGAGGAATACCTGGGGTACTTCGCATCTGGTTTCTGTCGGTTCTAAGAGGTAGGGCTGGAGTCTGACTGTGTTCTGCCTGTGAGGAATGAACATATCCAGTCTAGGGCCTTTCCTTGGATGCCGGCATCGTGGAGTCTGGTGGTTAGTGTGCGGTGGGAGACAGTGGCGAAGGCTGCTAATGGGTCCGGGAGGATGAGAGCTGCCGTTTAGCCGTGGTCGAGGGCGCAGATGCCATTTGCGGCAGCGAGGAGGGCGGTCCCGGTGCTGTGGTTGCTGCGGAATCCAGATTTGGAGGCGTCTAGGATGTTGTTGGCTTCGATGAAGTATGCCAGATGGGTGTTGATGGCCTTTTCGATGACCTTGGCTTCGAATGGAAGCAGCGAGATGGGCCTGAAGTTCTGGAGGTCTGTTAGGTCTGCAGGGGGTTTCATTACGAAGGAGTTGACTTTGGCGTGCTTCCAGTAGTCGGGAAATGTGGCGGTCTCAAGGGAGCAATTGTTCGTTCGACCTAGCTCAGTTGCGATGGCTGTGGCAGCCCTGTGGAAGATGTGTGGCGGGCAGAGGTCTGACGGTGCTCCAGAGTGGATGCTCTTCATGGTCTTTAAGGTGTCTTCCGTCGTGAGCGGGGTCCAAGTGAGTAGGGTCAGTTGGGTGACGTCACTGGGGTTAGGAGTTGAAGTGGCGCAGAGGTCTTGGTCGTTGAAGTTGTCATAAAGGGTCTTGATCTTGAGGTGAAAGAAGGAGCCAAATCAGTTGATAGGTCTTGGGAGGGAGGGACGTCCGTTTCGCTGTTGGGTTTGGCAAGTTCCTGTATGGTGGATAAGAGTTCCTTAGAGTTGTGGGCGTTGTAGAGGATTCGGTCTTGGAGAAAGTTCTTTGAAGATTTCACGAGTTGGTGGTGTGCCGTGGTAGCTGTTTTGTAGGTGGTGCGTGTCTCTGAGGTTTTGCTGTTTCTCCACGCCTTTTCCGGTCATCGGCAGGAGAGCTTGGATTCTTGGGAGTGCCATGGTGAACCTGCTTGCTTTCTTGTTGTGTCATCTTGTAGCCTTTTGGAGGGGGGAAAGTGTGTTGGTGCAGTTGGAAATCCATTGGTGGAGGTTGTTTGCTGCGGTGTTGGAGTCTGTCATGGTTGGGGGTGAAATGCAGGCGAGGTGTTCCTCAGTGACTTTGTTCCAGCTTCTGCATGGGAGGCTGCGCACATGCTTGTGCGGTGGGTTTTCAACAGAAGAAACTGATGCAGTGGCGGTCAGTCAGTCAGAGCAGTTCCGTGGTGAAGCTGAAGGAACGCGTTACTTACCTGTAACTGCGGTTATCCAGTATTGGTATCTTTCATAGAGTCACCTGCCTGAATCATTCCCCGTCGTCGGGATGGGAGTCCCCGGTAAATAAACAAAGTAATGTCTCAGTAGACATATAGAGTAATAGGCCAAAAGGCCTCACCTTAGTAACATATCCACGTCCTTATGTAAAAAAGGACCACATTTTGGAGAGTAACCAATCAGCTAGCACCACCCTCTAGAACCTTCCTGGAAGGAGCTCTAGTCCCTCAGATTTTCGTAAGCACAGTGCCAAGTAGTTGCATCACTGAGAGATCCAAGAGAGCCCTTCCAGGGGAGGTGGGTGGGTTGCATGTGAATCTATGAAAGATACCAGTACTGGATAACCGCAGTTACAGGTAAGTAACGTGTTCCTTATCCAGTATTAGGGTATCTTTCATAGATTCACATGCCTGAATCAGAATAGTAAGCAATGATAAGCACATTTCGAAAGGTACAGTATATATAAATTCACCAGATAACATATCCATGTGAAGCTAGAAAGTACCAAAAAGCAATGACATAGCAGAGGCATAAAACACAATAGAGAAATGTGCGTATAGAAGAAAGGATGGTGGGATGAAAGGAAGGGCTCACCTCTAATGAAATAGATGACGGAGCACCGCTTGACCCACTGCAGCGTCTTTCATGAGTTCAGTATCCAGGCAGTAATGCTTGGTAAATGTATGCGGCGTCTTCCATGTGGCCGCTCTGCAAATGTCCACAATGGGCACTCCTGCAAACAGTGCCATGGAAGTAGACATTGCCCTCGTGGAATGGGCATGAACTGTGGAGAGCAGGGGTCGCCCTGCTTGCTGGTGACAAAGTATTGGCTGAAGAGATCCAGCGTGAGATACTTTGCTTGGTGAGTGAAAGACCTTTCGTAGGCCGACTGTACGCCACTAAGAGTTGGTTAGATTTTGCGAAATGTCTCCGTTCTGTCGATATAGAACTTTAGGCAGCGCTTAAGATCCAAGGAATGCAGGGTTTTTTCTGCCACTGTTTGCGGATTTGAAAAGAATGAACGCAACACAATAGGCTCATTGAGATGGAACTGTGAGGGAACATTAGGGATAAACTTCGGATTTGTACGAAGAATAATCTTGTCATGTTTGAATTGAAGGAAAGGGTCTTGGATTGAGAAAGTATGGAGTTCCCCCACTCGCCTTGCCGAGGTAAGGGCTAGAAGGAGCGCTGTTTTCCCGGAGAGAAACTTAAGATCTGCTCTGTGTATTGGCTCAAAAGGGTGTTTCATAAGTTGAGCCAGAACCGTGTTGAGGTGCCAAGCAGGAGGTACAGTCTTCACCGGAGGGAATGTTCTGAACAGTCCTTTAAGGAATTGCTTAATGAGCCGATGAGACCACAGAGTAGGACCTGTGGAGGATCTCCTGAAACACGATATTGCTGCCAAGTGGACTTTAATGGAGGCATGAGCGAGACCAGACTTTGCCAGATGAAGGAGGTATGGCAGTATTTGCTCCGCCGGAGTAGAGGAAAGAGGGTGTATTTTGTTTGACTTGCACCAGATACAAAACCTCATCCATTTTAAGGAGTACGTTCTGTTGGTACTATCTGCTCGGGCCAGAGCTAGAACTTGTCTACAGTCCGGAGGGATGTCTAGACCCTGGAACTCTGAACTCAGGAGCCAAGCTGATCATTTGAGAGATGCCGGATCCGGATGCTGGACTGGTTGGTGGTTGAGCGTGAGGAGAGATGGAAACGGTTTCAACCTAATCGGCGGTTCCAGGGAGAGAAGGTGAAGCTCTGTGAACCAATGTTGGCGTGGCCAAGCCGGAGCTATTAAGAGGAGTGTGCAAGGCTCCGCTTTCAATTTCCGGAGCACCCTGGGAATCAGGGGAATTGGTGGAAAGGCATACGCAAAGACGTTGCACCATGCAAAATGCATTCCCCAGAGACCCTTGCTGGGGATGCCAGCTTGCAAAGTGTTGGCATTTGGCGTTCTGCTGGGTAGCGAAGAGGTCCAGAAGAGGGGTGCCCCATCGAGCGAATATGCGGTTGAGGATTCGCTGATTCAACTCCCACTCGTGACATGCTGCCTGCTGTCTGCTCAAATAGTCTGCCAACACGTTGTGGGTCCCTGGAACATACTCTGCTCGAAGAGAGAGGTTGTGATGGAGCAGCCAGTTCCAGATTTTTTGCGACTCGTGAGAGAGTGTCAGAGAACGAGTCCCACCCTGCTTGTTCAAATAGTGCATTGTCGTGGTATTGTCAGTTCGGACAAGCACTAGAGAGTTCCTTATTCGTGGAAGGAAAGCCAAAAGAGCGAGAGACACTGCACGGAGCTCAGGAAGAATTATGTGGAGTTTCTTTTCGGAAAGTGACCATTTTCCGCTTATCTGCAGTTCTTGGAGGAAAGCTCCCCAGCCCTACAAAGAGGCGTCCGTGGTGATATGTGGAGAAGCAGGAAGCAAGAAAGGCAAGCCTTGAGAAAGGTTCTGGGGGCAGGTCCACCACCTTAGAGCTGTTTTCATCATAGGGGTCACCTGGATGACGTCGAAGGACCCCGTACACTGGACCCATGGAGCTGAGAGCGCTTCTTGAAGAGGCCGCATGTGAAGGCGACAGTGCGGAACTAACAGGATGCAGGAGGACATCATCCTGAGCAGGGATTTGAAGAGGCGCACCGAAAGAGTCTTCTTGGAGCGTATGCGAAGCGCCAAGGAAAGAAGTTTGGCTTTGCTAGCTGTGACGGAAACGCCTTCCTCTGTATCGTGTCGAGGGTAGCACCAAGGAAACTTATGCGCTGGGAAGGCTGAAGGACGGACTTGTCCTGATTGAGTCAGCCCCAGACAATTGAAAAGTCTCAGACAGTCGCTGGAAGACCTGGACGTGCCTTCTAGAGAGGGTGCTTTGACGGAACAGTCGTCCAGATACGGCAAAACTTGATGGTGTTGTTGTCGTAGGTATGCAGCCACTGGAGAAAGACATTTGGTAAAAATGCGTGGCGCTGATTTGAGTCCGAACGGCAGGATACAAAACTGGTAATGCCTGCCCGCCACCATGAATCTCAGAACGTTTTTGTGATTGCGGTGTATTGGAATATGAAAATAGGTGTCTTGAAGGTCTAAAGACACCATGTAGTCGTCCGCATTGAGAAGCTGTAGCACTTCCTGAATGGTGACCATACGAAACGACTGTTTTTTCAAGAACTTGTTTAGATTTCTTAAGTCCAGTATCGGTCTCCATTTTTTCTCCTTTTTGCGTATGAGGAAAAAAACGGGAGTAAAACCCCTTTCCCTTTTGACCTGGGGGAACCCTCTCTATAGCTCCCTTCTGGAGCATGAGTGCCACCTCCAGGAGTAAAGCACGCACATTTTTGTGAAGCATGGGACGGGGAGGGGTTTGGGGAGGAATTTGGATGAACTCTAGAGAATGTCCGCATTGAACTAATTGTAGAACCCAACGGTCCGTAGTTATTTGCTTCCAATTTGTCAGAAAGTGGGAAATTCTTCCTCCAACTTTGGAGGGCAGAGAGGAGCTGGAGACCGGCGGTAGTGGAAAGTCATTGTCTTTCTGCCTCCCTCCCTTGCCACAAAAGGAAGATTTAGTGTAGGAGTGTTGTTGACGCTGCTGGTACTGTGGACGATATTGCTGAGAGGAAGTGAAGGAAGATCGGTGTTGGAAATCTCCCCAAGTAGATGTTTGACCTCTCCCTCTTGAGCCTCGAAAAGAGGGGTTTCGGAATTGCAGGGTACCCAAAGCCCTAGCAGTGTCGGTATCCTTCTTAATACCTTGTAATGCCTCATCTATATGTGTCCCAAAAAGAATTTGGCCATCATATGGCATGTCCAATACTTTGGTTTGTACTTCCGGTCTGAAGGAAGTTGCCTTCAACCAACCCTGGCGACGTAGAACAGCTGCACCCGCGAGTTGGCGAAATCCGGTAGAGGCAATATCCATTGCACAGTCTAATTTCAGAGGTAGATCTCTTGCCCTCCAGTAAGATCTTCTTCGCCTCTTCCTTTGACTCTTCCGGCAAGTTCGCAAGGTATGGTGCAATGTCTGCCCACATCTGCCGATTATAACGTCCTAACAGTGTCAAGGAGTTGGAAGCACGCACTGTTAAAGCAGACATGGAAGAAAAGCGCTTACCAATATTGTCCAGTCGCCTACCCTCTTTATCCAGCGGAGCAGTCAGCAAAGCGGAAGGATTTTTTGATTTCCGCTGAGCAGCTTGGGTAATGACCGAGTCCGGTTTCGGATGGCCTGTGAAGCAAGCCGGAGCAGTATCTGGAGCTTTATATTTCTTATCCAGACGAGGCAAAACTGGAGGCACCGAGGAAGGGTTCTGTATGATCTTTATCCCTTGTTCCCAAATGTAGTCTATAATAGGGATAGACCTAACAGACTTCTTGAAAGGCTCTTTAAAATCGCAGAGGAAACAATCCTGTTGGTGCGAGGGCATAGGTATTTGAAAGCGCTGCGCCGCTCTCTCTACGATGTTGTGAAAGCCTCCAATGTCCTCCGGAGGCGAGTCAGCTGTGGTAGGAACGGGAGAAGCTGGACAGGGAAGAATGTAATCATCCCACTCGTCCCGATTAGACTGGGAATCTTGGAGTTCCCCTTCCTCATGGTCCTCATCATCTGTAGAAAGACGAGGTGGTGATGTAACAGGCTCAGACTGCAAAATCAATGGAGGGGGTCGTGGCCTTGGTGTTGGAGGCACAACCGGCAGCGGATATGGTGCAGACGTTGGAAACCCGCTGCTTCTAGTCTGAAATAAGGAATTGTAGGTCAGAGACCAGGGACGCAGGCAGACAAACCATGGAAGGTGGAGGTGGATGATATTCCTCTGGAGAAACCTTCTGATCTTCCTGCCCGGGATCGTCGTAATCGGAGCTGTCTTGATACTGAACGTGCAGTTGCGATGGACTTGTCGCTGTACGGAACATACTGCCATCGTCAGAGTCTTCCTCCTCCAAAAGCTGTACTGGAGGCAAGAGCTGGACCCTGCTAGGGGAAGTCAGGGCCGGTGTCAGTGCACGTTTGGTGATTTTGAGGTGCACATATGTACTTTGTACATCAGAATCCATAGCCGTCGACGACGGTGAAGTGTGGATGGGCATCATTGTAAATTGAGATGCCGTCGTCAGGGCCGTCGTCGACGGTATCGTCGACGATGATTAAGGTTTCGTCAACGGCATCGTCGACGATGAAGGCTTAGTCGACGGCGCAGTCGTCGACGATGATGTTGACGGGACAGTCTTCATCGACGGTATCGTCGTCGACGCCGATCTCCGTGTCGACGGCAGCTTGGATGACGACGATGTCTTTTTAATTGTCAGCGTCGACGAGACAGACCTACCGGCCGTCGACGATGGAGTTGTCGTCGATGTTGACAAGGAATGAGACGCGACAGAAGTAGACACTGTCGTCGTCGACGAGGTGACAAGAACTGCCGTCGATGGAGATTTCCTCGTTGTTGAAGCCACCGACGGGTGGAAGAAGGCTTCTTTTGAGGTGGATGCGACAAAGGGCCCGGAGATGCCATCCTTGGTCTTTTCTGAGAGGACTGAGAGGAGATGGAAGAACCCTCACTTTCCTCAGAGGACAATGCTGTATCCTTGTCCTTAAGCCTCTGCAGCCAAATTAAAAGGCGCCCCTCACGGTCTTTAAGTGTCTTGGAGGAGAAGGTACGACATACCTTACAATCCTTTGAAGAGTGGTTAGGATAAAGGCAGTAGAGACAGTCCTTGTGTTGATCGTCCACATGAAGTCTTTTTCCCACAGGAAGCACAAGACCTGAAAAGGCCCTTCTTCGGAGTGTCTGCCATGAGGACTGAAGAACTCCCCACAAAAAATGTAAAGTTGAAGCAAGAAACACTGGTAATCCAGAAACAAGTAATAGTAGTGAGCAGAGCTCAGTGGAGACTCTCTTAGCACGACGTGCAGTAGAAAACCTGAGGGACTAGAGCTCCTTCCAGGAAGGTTCTAGAGGGTGGTGCTAGCTGATTGGTTACTCTCCAAAGTTTGGTCCTTAGTTACATAAGGACACGGATATGTAACTAAGGGGAGGCCTTTTGGCCTATTACTCTATACGTCTACTGAGACATTACTTTGTTTATTTACCGGGGACTCCCATCCCGACGACGGGGAATGATTCAGGCATGTGAATCTATGAAAGATACCCTAATACTGGATAAGACACTGTTTCCTCCTGCTAAGACCGGGTCCAGTGTGTCCCCTGCTGTGTGAGTGGGGGCGGAGACAAGTTGCTTCAGTCCTATGTTGGTGAGGTTCTCTAGGAGGGCGGTGGTGTTGGAATCGTCGTAAATGTCCAGATGGAAGTTTAGGTCGCCGAGTAGTATGTAGTCTGTGGAGGCGAGGGGTGCGTGGAGGTCAACGATTATGTTGGTGAACGGAGCGCAGGGTCCAGGCGGTCTGTAGACAAGGGTTCCACGGAGCGTTGTTTTGGGGTTTGTCTGGATCTGAAAGTGGAGGTGTTCCATGGGGGGTTGGGGATGGGGGGGGGGGGGGGCATCGTCCGGGTCTGTTCTAATTTGGAGGGGGCTTTTGTGGATGATGGCAAGGCCTCCACCTGGGCAGGTGGGCGTTCTTTCTCAGGATCTTGTATCAGTCGGGATGTCGGGTTGCGATGTCTGGTGCGGAGGTGGCGTTGGTCCAGGTTTGTGAGGAATATCGGGCATATGGGTATTGAGGAGGTCCCAGATTTCTATGGCGTGTCTGTGCAGAGAGCACATGTTGAGGAGGATGCGGTTCAGTGGTTTGTGTGTGCTGGTGTCCGGTGGGCTGGGGGGGGGGGGGTACTACTGGGGTCCAGAGGTGGGTGAAGGTGCGGCTTGGGGGAAGGTGCGGGGGCAGTGTCGGCAGGAGATCGAGCCTTGGGTGTTGCTTGGCGTCAAGATCTACAAGTTGTTGCTGCGACCGGGGTTGAGCGCGTGGAGGGTGCTGGGGTCATAACAGCTGGTCGGGGGACCAGCGTCCCTGGTGGTGGTCGCGGTCAATTCACGGACGGGCGCACACGGGTTTTTCTTTGAGTAGGAGTCGGGGGAAGACTATCAGCTGGGAGGCAGGAGCGACACACGGGGGGGGGAGGGGGCGGGGGCAGCAGCAGCTGGGAGCGTGGGAAACAGAACAGACGGAATAGCAGAAGAGCAGAGTGCACTGCACCACCAGGGATGAGGCGCAGGCAGGAGCCTGCGGGGGGAGGGCCTCGAACACCTACCTGACATGGAAGCTCCGGGCTCAGAGGGCAGTTCCTCAACTGTGGAGCTGCGCGGGGGAGAGCAGTGACATTGACCAGAAAGCTTAGAGGTCTTGCTCTTCTTGCCGTGTAGCGGGCGCCATTAAGTAGGGGTTGGGGAGGGGTGATCAGCTGGAAGGTGGGAGCGACACGGGGGGGGGGGGGGGAGGGTTCCGCGGGGCAGCTGCAGCAGCAGGGAGCGCAGGAAAACGGATCAAATTAGAGGCAAAAACATAAAAAGCAAAAACAGAAAGAGCACAAAAAGGGAACGAGCACTGCAGAAAGAGTGAAAAAAAGAAATAGCCGAACAAAAAGAGAAAAGGGGTCACAGAACACAGAGAAATAGCAAAAAAAGCTGTGTTCTTCCACTAGACCACTAGGGATGAGGTGCAGGCAGCACCTGTGTGAGAAGTTGGCCTGATGTATGATGTCACTAGTTCCAGTGTACACCTTATATCAGTCCAAATACCCTTATGGTGATTGGTTGTAAAGTCAACCTTATAGACCAGCTATCCTAGTGGTAGCATGGACAAGAGCAGTCTTAGGCTAAACTCTGAATGGCATGTGAAGCCAGCTGTGATACCATATATAATCCCTTGAATACCAAATGAAAGGACACCACAACAGATATATATATATAAAATAAAGTGTATTTTTTCTAGTCAAACCCTCAGCACTCTTTATGAGATTAGAGGTAAGTACAACACAGTCTTATTTATGCATACATTAAGTCACACAGGTAAGTAATACAGTTAGGCCCTAGGGGCCACGCAAACCATATACTAAGTAAGTGGTATAAGGACCACTGTCACGGAAATAGGATAGGCCTAGGCCTAGGGAATCGCTGGGGCTACACTATACTACCAAAGGTTAGGAAGTGGGAGGCCCACGGGATTCAGGTGCAGAGTGGAAACACTCACGCGTAATGCGTAAAAGTCACTAGCAATAGTACAGTTTAGAAATAGATAGATTTAGGACACTTCCGGAGTAGCTAGGAAGTCGAGACTGGAAAACTAGACACTAGGATAGTCACTATCCTGATGAGCACCGGAGTACCCAAGTTACCTAGCCCACAGGCTGCGGGTGCATAGGGGTGAAGTTGCGTCGGGTTTCGTCGTCGACTCCTATGGATGCCTGAAGAAAGATGCTGACAGGCAGTCAGTGAAGAGTGTCCGGTGGATCCCAAGGCTGGGATCAAGAAGAGAGGAGACCTGCAAGCAGAAGGGACAGAGTCAAGGTCACTAGCCAGTGACCACGTGGAACCAGGAAGGAACCAGGCGATGTCGTGAAGATTGCAGGTGAAGGTGAAGCTTGTCGCTGCAGCCACAAGGACCAGGAAGCGTCGAGGACGACCAGGACCAGGAGGCGAGCTGTCCCACGAAGGCCCTTGCTGTCGGCGGCGTCGAAGTTGGACTAGGACTCACCAAGCCTTGGCAAGCGGAACCCACGCAGAACGGAGGACTTGCTTCTGGTGCAGACCAGGAAGGTCTGGGATGCTTCTCTTTTTCAAAGGAGCAGGAGCCAGTCTGGAGGAGCCAAACCAGCGCTGAAGATTACGGGATGCGTCGTCACAAAGGCCACTAGCCAGCGGGCAAGCAACCGGACAGACGCGGCAAGCAGGAAAATGCAGAAGGGCCCCACGCAGGACTCGTGGAGTGTGGGGGGCTGGTCTTCGGTGCAGATGGTGCTTGGGGTTGGGGCTTCTCAATCCCCGGTGCACAACTTCGAGGGTGCCTCAGAAGCTGCGCTTGAAGATACTAGCCACTTTTCCCAGGTAGCCGGTCCCACGTCTCTCGTCGCTTCCACGGATCGCAGCTCTGCTGTGGATGTGGATCAGGGTCGGAGAAGTCTGGAAGTCAAGGCTCTGGTCGGGCTCTGCAGTCGGTTCCTCGTAGAACTTGGGCAAAGCGAAGGGTAGTCTCTTGATGGTGCCTGTTTGCACAGGGTAGCCACTCCTTGGCCACAAGGGAGATTCTTCAGTCTTCTTCTTTCGTCGAATGTCGAAGGTCCAGAGTTTCTGTTCAAGTTTGCAGGTTCAGGATAATTCAAAGTCTTGAGGCCCAACTCCCACTCTTATACTAACCTGGGGGGTTGGGATACCTGCTAGGTCACGCCTTATGGGTGGGACCTGGGAGGGGGTGGTTACACCCACTTCCCTTTGTCCAGTTTTGCGCCAGAGCTGGGGCTGGGGCTGGAGTGCCCCAGCGCCGGTTTGAACTGGACTATGCAAGGAACACCTTGTGTTCCCCAGGCATGTCTCATTCCTTTCAGCCCACCCTGCCCCAATACACTAAAGGCTGTCTGGGGAGGTGCTAGCACCTCCCCAAGCAGGAAACCTATTGTCCAGGCCTCCCTGGCTGGGATCACTCCCAGCAGCAGGAGGTCAGACTTGTGTCGTGGCAGCAGTATCCATTTTGTGATGCTGAGGCTTTGGTCAGAGGCTAACAGTGAAGTATGATTTTAACATGTCTTTCCCTCTAGAAGGGGGGAATAATATCCTCATGTCCAGAAATGGTATGGGGGTATTATTCCACAGTGTTAGACACCTTACACGACATGTTTCGATAAAGCCAAACCATAGTTACCATAACCGTTTAAGATTATAAGGCACTTTAAGAGTATATGGTAGGCTATATCATAGAACAGCTATAAGGACATGGTTCCGAAAGCTGCAGACAGGCTCAGCTCATGCTAGAGCACCATCTCACATGTTACCAAGCACTCTGCCTCCAGGATTGTTAAGGCCTGCCATAGGAGTGACTGATAGGTACACATGTGTCTATATGTAAGTTAGGTATAGGAATACTACACCTAAGCAAGGGGTGATTACACGACCTTGCCCCAGCTGAGTGATCAGCCAGTTGTGTCAAAATGGAAGGCCAGGCCAGGGGTGGCACAATACATGCTGCAGCCCCTGGTAGGCCTAGGGTACACCTATGCCCTGGGTACCTAGGGTACACTGTACAGGGGCCAATAAGGTGATCCTATCCAAATGGGTTATGCACCTAAAGTACATAGTATTAATTTAGAGAGAGAACAGCAGGGCTGTGGGTCTGATTAGCAGGCCCACAGCCACATCTAAGTCGAAAACCAGTAAAGCAAAAGCAAAAAGTGGGGGTGAACATAGAAAGCAGACCCTACTCTCCTACAGCCTGTGGGTGGAGGAGGGCCTCGAACACCTACCTAGCACGGAAGCTCCGGGCTCAGAGTGTAGTCCCTCAATGGTGGAGCTGCACAGGGGAGAGCAGTGACACTGATCAGCAAGTCTGAACTCCCAACCTCTTTCCCTGTACAAGGGAAGAGATGCTGCACAACAATCTCTTGTGCTATAGCTCTTGATTGTGAGGACTTCTGTATTCCAACCCTGAAAGCACGACGATGTAGTTCTCATTATCACCTTCAAAAAGCAGATACCTATCCAGCTTCATTTCCTGCATTCTCCTATCTTTCTTTTAATATGTTTACAGAAAGAAGGTTACTTAAATTTTACTCTAGTCACTTAATTTCTTTTTAAGAGGAACCAAAAAAAAAAATCAAATAAATGTGGCATGCATCCTGGCACACACAATTGTGCTTTTTCTCCAAGGAATTTATTTCCAGGAAAGATGTTCTTGGACCCCGCTCATGGATGTGATTATCCAATGCTTAAGATTGCCAATGAAGAACCGATTATGCACGACTCTTCAACTCGGAGTTCTGTGTCAAGACACGGTCTACAAGACATTGCAATATGCAGAATTCAAAATAAAAAACCAAACAAGCATTTGCAATGCATTAGGTCTCGCATTTACGCGAGTTTGAGCTATTGACATTGCAAATAACAATGCCTATTGGCATTGTCATTTACAATGCCAATAGCTTTAACTCGTGTAACTGCGAGACCTATTGCATTGCAAATGCTTGTTAGTGTAAGTAGCATGCATAGCTGGAGACCAGAGCTGGACTGAATCAATGAATGAAAAGCCTAAACCAACGCTGTAATGTGTTGGAAAATACCACTTTAGTATCATCAAAGGGACCTATGGCAGATGGAGGCCAGTGCTAGCACGAGTTACGCAAGAAATTACTTTAACACGTTGCATCACTCCCTTCAAGGGTACTCGAAAAAGCAAGTGAAGATGCCTGTCAAACAAGACAAGCAGGAAGTGGGATAAGGGAGGGGGTGGCAAATGGCGTGTACATTTCGCGGACGCTTTGATGTTCGAAGTGGCCGCGCGGCTCACTGAGAACATCAAAGCGCCCGCAAAATGTACACGCAGGCTGCCAAATGGTGCGCGCGCCCGGCGCACATGCACTGTGTTAAAGTGATCGCGATCAAACATCAAAGCGGCCGTGCGGCCCGCGAAAGTGAAAGCAAACGAGTGCTTTCAGGCCTCCAAATGGTGCGCGCGGCTGGTGCACATGCACTGTATTTGGAGGCCTGAAAGCACTCGTTTGCACTTCCAGATTCCCCATTTACAAAAGCTCTCGCGAGAGCAGCACTAAAGCGCTGTCTCAGGCGAGACCTAATAAAAATGACCCATTTGGGGGGCGTGGCTAAGCCGCGAAACGAGATGGCACCGGCGTAGCAGAGCTCAGTAACCCCCTTTTCCCCCCCCCCTACCTATCCGATGAATTTATCCGATTGACCGAGCAGAATTTCCGATATCGGAACGCTGCAAGACCCTGATGCCGTTATAGCGGAAACGCCGGGAACTTTGCTGGCCACAAATCAGACATAAAAAGACTGCGGCCTACGCCAAGGAGAGGAACCAGGGACTTGCGTAAGGGCAGCAGCAGAGCGAAAGTCCAGCGGGCCCGAAACACTGACCTTTGGTGGAGAGTACAGGTTATTTGCGGCCGTAATTGGTAATCTGAGAACACAGTGGGTTTCCCCCGGCCCCCAGGAAGCATCAACTGTAAGCTTCGCCGGATCTTACCGAAAACACCTCTGGACGGTCTGCAGCTGCAGCAGTGATCAAGATCTGGAGGAGCAGCATAGACGGCAGCCGCCGGAGACTGGAGCGCTCAAGGCCCAGGCCAGTGTGCTTCAGTCGGAGCGGCCGAGACCCCTGTGGGGCTGGAGGAGAGTCCTGTGATTGAGAAACCGAGCGGTGGGGCCTGCTCGACATCTGCTGCTGGGGGCCCCCAGGGTTGGAGAAAATTAGTGTTGGCGGCGGCTCTGCAGCAAATTAAGCCTGACTGTGGCAGTGAGGAATGGGAGACAGAAGAGCCACAGAGCGCCTCACAAAGCAACCCCCTGGAGTGAATGTGACTGCCTGACTGTTCTAAGCCACGTTCAGATACGTGGTGATAATGGGAGGTGCTTAAGCATACATGTGGTGTTCCTCCTTCTGAACAGCTGGGGACACCTGTGGAGCTGAAGTTTGGCCCTGTTGGGGGAAAGAGGAGTGATTGAGCCCCGTTGTCACCCACTGCTACAGGCCTGTTAGACTAGAGACACATGGAGGTGGTGGATGGCCTTGGACCTGGGGGTAACATGCAGTGACTTGAGCCAGTGTGAAGCGGTGCGGGACAGCAGTCAGAGGGGCCACGGAGGACATGCTGCTACGCCCGCATCTTGCCAGTGATCCCAGCATACCAAGCCCCCAGAGTGGAAATGACTGCCGGCTTGTGCCAGATTGTGTGTGGCAAAAAAGGGATCCACCAGGGAGGCGACAGACATGCAGGCCGCGGTGAGGGAAATCGCACTCAATTTGCCCATTGCCTGCAACGGACCGCAATAGGAAGACCCGTACATTGGGGTTCTGGGACAGAGGCACGATAACTAGCAGGAAGCAGCGGATATTGTATTTCTGTTGACTGCGTTGCACCACCGGAGTGCGCAAGTCAAGAATCCAGAAGACAAATACACCGTTTGATTTGGCGGGATCCGGTCGTTGGGAGATAAGGGGGGGGGCCGGCAGGGGGGTGGGGAGACAGACGTGACTGAACTCTCTGGAAAACGTTGGACCCCACAGCGGATAGGGCTGTGATCCAAGTGCATTTTGACACCTACAGAAAGCTCGGTTTCTCAGTACACAGCCGTGAATTCCTTCTGCAGCTCTTGACGTTGTTTCGCCCCGCCTGCGGGGTCAGCATAATGATATTGCCTGGGACGTCTAGACGCCCTTATTCCCGGGGGCGACCCAGGATATCTGGTCGGTGACTCAATCTCCCACACTGGTGCACCCACAGGAGAAACCCGTGACAGAATGGCATCGTCAAGAAGCAGCAAGCCGTTACAGCAGAATAGCCTGGACCGCTACACCCTCCCCAAAACATCACTGCCTTATCCCTCACCCACGGGTAAGGGCGGAGAAACACAAACTAACTCGGACCCGGAACCAACGCTCAAAGATGTGCTGGAGGCGATAGCGGGGACCAAGACGTCGCTGGAGCATAAGATGGATGCCATAACAGTGAAGGTCACCCTGCTCAGGGCAGACCAGAACAAAAATAGTGAAAAAGTCAAACAACTTGAACTCATGACTGCGAGTCTAGTGGAGGACACTTCCCAGGTACAAACGGACATTAAAGAACTACAAACCTTCCGGAAATATGCTGAAGCCAAGATGGACGATTACGAAGGGCGACTACGATGCAATAATGTGCGTATCCTGGGGGTCCCAGAAAAGTTAGAGGGACATGCTACAGATCTTTTTGTGGAAGACCTCATCCTTAAACATTTGCAACCAAAGGGGCTCGGAAACTTTTTCGTCATTGAAAGAGCTCAGAGTCCCCGGGGGTCGCCCAAAGCGGTCATACTCCAACATGCCAGGGTGGGCCCTCCGCTCAGATATGACAACGCGAAATCACTTTTTAGCCGGATTTTACCCAGTTGGTCCAGAAACAACGGCGCTCCTTCCTTGGGATAAAAGACGCTGCGAGACAAAGGGTACAAGTACGCTATGCTCTTCCCTGCCAGGCTCCGAGTGGAAGCTGATGGTAGGGCCTGGTTCTATGATCAACCGGAAGCAGCAGCAGACTGGTTGGAAATCTGCTGACCGCAGAAGCGCAACAGTCTAGGGTTAATGTATGGAGTTGAGGGGGGGCGGTCATGGAACAATGGAAGCAATGGATATGGAGGCTGGTTGGTGAGACTATTGAACAATGGTGAGGGGTGGAGGCCCACGTAGCGACGATACCAATTGTTAGCAGAGGGGAGAAATCAGTTATGATTCATACTTATCGTTGATCGGTATTTGGGGATATGCATAATGGCATGCTCAGGGGAAAAAGAAGGGGGGGGGAAAGACGCCACGCACCCTTCTTTACTTCATTTAGTTACCGTTTGGGGGCAACAGGCACTCTGCAAGTTTGATCATGGGCAGTTCGAAGCCCGGAGGGCAGGGGTGCAGGGAGGGGGGGAAGTTGGAATGGGTTCTTCAGCTTTAAGTTGTGGAATGTACTTGAGTTATCAACATCGTCAGAATGTAAAGCAGAAAAGGAGCAGTATGATCACAGGAGTTCAGACGGGTACACAGTGGAATACAGGGATTAAGATCCTTAGTTGAAATGTCAATGGCTTGGGGATAAAATTAAGCATAGCATGGTACTCCAATATATCAAGAGGTATGCCCCAGATGTCATCCTCCTACAGGAAACACACCTAGTTGGTAACATGTGTAAGGCTATGAACAGGGGAGGATACAAATTAGTGGCACATGCCGGATTTACAACTGGGTCACGGGGAGTGGGTATAGCACTAAAGAACTCATTTCCATTTACACTACAGTCCACATGGTCAGATAATAGGGGCAGATAAATAGGTACTTCGGGACTCTGGGAAGATAGAGTTGTCACATTCGTGTCGGTGTATGTTCCCCCTGGCCTCCAGAGTGAGACATTTAAAGACCAGAGTACAATCTTGTTGTCCTTCCCGGAGGGCCTTCTCCTGTTGGGTGGAGATTTTAATGCGGGGGGTGTCTGGAGTGTTGGATCGCCACCCTCCACGTGACATTGGACCAGCACAGGAGTGGCTGCCTGACTTCCTCGAGGCCATGGGATTGGTGGATGGGTGGAGATCGCACAACCCGGACAGGACACAATATACTTTTCTGTCGGGTGTACATGGCAGTCTCTTGCGGATAGACTATGTACTTGTACCGGCTGTGCTGGAACTTGACATTCGGGAAATACGGCATCTGGGCAAAGGTATTTTGGATCATTCGCCGATCTGGACATATATAGTGCTTGGCCAGAAGAAAGCAGGCAAGATAGCTCCCATTAACCCATGGTACCTCCAAGACCCAAGCATTCGAAAGAAAATAATCCAGGAAACAGATCACTATTTCTATGAAAATGAGGGTACGGTGGAGTCCGTTCAGTCGCTGTGGGAAGCCTACAAAATGGTGATTCAAGGGCAGGCTCTCTCTTCAGTAGCAGGAAAGAAAAAAGAGCAACGGAAAGAGTTGACACTGGTAGAAGACGAAATACTGAGACTGGAGAACGAGTTCAAGATAGCGGTTACTCCTGAGAAGTTACATCTCTTGCAGTTAAAACAAGATGAGTTCAAGGCCATAGCGACGGATAGGGCCAGGGCCCAGGGAAGGGAAACCCAAAACAGAAACTATGAGCACAGAGACAAGGCAGGGAAACTAATCGCATGGTTGGATAAGAGGGAATGGGCTGGTCGCCTGGTGCCTGAGCTCCATGTAGAAGGGACTGGGGCTATCACAGACCCACAGAACATTGCGGACCAATTTGCTGCCCACTATCAAATGATATACAGTACAGGTGGGAAATTGCTCACTGATCCGGGACATTTCACTCCCTGAATTGTCCGATGAAAACAGGGAATATCTTGAGTCCGAGTTCTCGAATGAGGAGGTAGCCCCGGGGTACAGGCGATTAAGTCCGGTAAAGCCTCGGGTCCTAATGGTCTGCCAATTGAACTCTACAAGCTCTGACCAGATTAAATAGCCCCATATCTCCGCTCGATGTTTGAAGACAGTCGGGAAAAAGAGGCACTCCCCATAGACCAAAGAATAGTTAACATAATGGTCATTCACAAAGCAGGGAAACCCAAAACTAGTTGTACTTCATATAGACCAGCATCCTTACATAACGTGGAGCCTAAGATTCTCGCAAAGTTGTTGGAGAACCGGCTAGTAAAAGTGATAGTCTGGTACATCCTGACCAATCTGGTTTCATGCCACATCGCAACACGGCGTTGAATCTACGCAGGGTGCATGGCGTACTGGGCAGAGCAGCTACTATCCAAGAACCGGCAGTGTTGGTCTCCTTGGACACCACCATGGCATTTGACATGGTGGAATGGCCATATATCTTTGCGGTGCTGACCAAAATGGGCTTTGGTACGAGCTTTGTAAGTTGGGTCAGGCTACTATACTCAGAGCCAATGGCTCAGGTAGTGGTGAATAATCGCACTTCAAAGACATTTCAATTGAATAGGGGCACGCGGCAGGGGTGTCCTTTGTCCCCACTTTATTTGCTTTAGCCCTGAAGCCTCTGGCAGCGTGGATCCGTAGAGATCCGGTGATTCACGGAATGTGCTGGTCAATGGATTGGGAAGATAAGATATCCTTGTATGTGGATGATATCCTGCTGTACCTGACGTCCCCGAGGGCTTCTTTGATATGTTTATTCAATGTTTTGGCAGTGTTTGGAAGGTATTCCGGGTTCACGGTAATTTGGACAAAATCGGTTCTCTATGCCTTGCAGGGAGAGCCCCCTGTCCTTCCGGGGAACTGCCCACTTCAGATAGTATCTGATGGCTTTCAATACTTAGGCATCTACATTTCACTAAGTCCCTTGAGCCACTTCACTCGCAACCTCCTACCCCCCATTTAAAGACTGAAAAAAGACAAAGACCTGGAAATCTTTGCCACTCTCCATGTTGGGTAGAACAGCTCTTTTTAAGATGATCTCCCTGCCCCGTTTTCTCTATGCTCTGCAGAATTCGTTGGACCCTGTCCCTGCATCATATTTTAAGGAAATAGAAGGACTGCAGAGAGACCTACTATGGGAAGGCAAACCCAGGATTGCATTAACCAAACTCACGCTGAATTGGTATGATGGAGGCATTAGCCTACCAGACATAGGCTCCACTCTGCCATCTTCTTCTCCCTTAGAGGATAAAATACTTGATGGCCATTTGCCGGAAAAAGCCATTTCACTGATCTACAAGAAGCTAATCAACAACATGGAGGACCCTCTCCAAATACTCAAAGGCAAATGGGAGGGAGACGGCCTTGAGCTGGATGAGGAAGACTGGCAAGATACAGTTTCCTCCCCGAGAGAGGTGGCGATTCAAGCGCGACTGCGATTGGTGCAACTTAAAATTCTCCATAGGGTATATGTAATTGGGCCTAGATTGGTGCACATGGGTAGAGCAATAAGTGGCGAGTGTAGACGTGGGTGTGGGGGAGAGGGTACTTTCATGCATATGCTCTGGGATTGTGAACGCATACAGGCCTTCTGGAGGGACATACACCGTACACTAAGTGATGTCCTCACGATTGAGCTGCGTCCTGAGGCGCGGAGATGCTTATTGCATATATGGGAACAGACTGACCTCACCTTGTACACTAAGCAGCAACATTAGCAATAATGATTGCCAAAAGGAATATTGCTCAGAACTGGGGAGCGCAGCATCCACCCAGGATAGGACAATGGAGGGAAGATCTAGATCGGTCCATGTTCTGAGAAAAGTCAGTCTACATAGCCAGGGGGTGTCCCAGGAAGTGGAACAGGGTCTGGGGACCATGGAATGCTTATAGGGGAGACATATGCGCCCCGCCGATGCCAGTGCAGGATGGTGACCTAACCGTATCTCCCCAAGTGTTTGGTATTCCTTAATGTGTAATTGTCCTCTGTAGACATGTATACTTGTTAGATTTAAGTACTGCCTCCTGATTATGATGTAAAAGATATAAGAAGTCGATTTTGTTTCCTAATAAAGTTTTTTTTTTTTTTAAACTGACCCAACTGCAACACACCATAAGTTGGGATGCAGCAATGTAGTAATTAAAGAAATAAAAGAACAAAATAATAATGACCCAATGTACCTGGACGAAAAGCCATCTTCATTTTCAGAAACGCTTCACTACAATCAGCCAAAAGGTATTTTGCTTTTCTGTGGTAGATTCTTACAACTCCTAGTAGCAGGTGTCCAGATGTACGCAGAGCAATAGTGACCTTTGAAGAGAAGAAAATAAAGACTAATGTTTTGAAAACGCAATAAAATTTAGCAATGCTTTGGTGGGATGAAAAAGAGGTAGTCTATACAGGAACATAGCCTAAGAAGTGCATCTAGAAATCTTTTCAAGAAGTGTGGCTTAAGCAAAAAGTGTGTGGCTTAAAACATTTAAACTAAAATCCTGTACTTTCAGTAGCATTCCATCAACCAGTCTTGATAACTCAGCTTTTTATGGATTTGCTTCCAGACAACACACAAAATGGACATGCATCTAAAACAAGGCAGACCTATAGTGTTTGCCAATGCTTGCAGCAGTATTCAATAAAGGAGTAACAGTGATTTTATTCTAAACAATGAAAACTGAAAATGTTTAAATTCTGAAAATATGAGACTGAATTAAACATTGCTAAAGTCTGTAAAGGGGGTGAGGAATGTTGGGATTTCAACAGGCGTACATGCACCAGGGCTGCAGGCACATGTAAATTAAAGCACTCATGCTCCTTCTGTTGCAATACCTCCCCCACCCTGAATTCAAGTGTTTTAACCCCTTCGCTGCTAGGCCTTTTCCCCTCCTGTGCTAAGCCTTTTTTGGGCTATTTGGGGTAGTGCGCGCTTAGGCCCCTGTAACTTTTTGACCACATTAGGTATCCATGCCAAATTTGCGTCCTTTTCTTCCAACATCTTGGGGATTCTAAAGGTACCCAGGGTTTGTGGATTCTCCTACAGGGTTCCCAGAAATTAGTCAAAATACAGCAAAATTTTGTTTTTTTTGTGAAAAATTGGAAAAACGGACTGCAAATGAAAGCTTCTGGGTTTTTCTCTGCAAATGGTATCAAAAAAGGGTTTGTGGGGCTGAAATCACCATTTCTCCAGCTTTTAGGGAATTACAGAATTTTGTTAGAAAACCAACATTTTGTACACAGTTTTGGCATTTTTCTGGGACATACCCTATTTTTGCTATTTTTTGTGCTTTCAACCTCCTTCCAGTTAACGGTAGAAATGGGTACAAAAACAATAATGGATCCTGGAAAGCTATACATTTTTTAAAAGTAGACAAAATTCTGAATTCAGCAAGGGGTCATTTGTGTAGATCCATCAAGGTTTCTTTATAGAAACTTACAGGTAAATATAGGAAAAATTAAAAATTTGTTGAAAAAAGCAGCATTTTGAGTCAACGTTTTCACCTGTAACTTCTTCGAATTATGACATCTCTTTGAAAGCAATGTACCGTTACATCCGGTGGACCTTCCTGGTTGTGGGGACATATAGGACTTGTAGGTTCACCAAGAGCCCAACGAACCCAGAGTAGAAAACTGCGCAGCATTTTGTAATGTTTTTTTTTTTTTTGTTCCGGGTATATAGCAATTATTGTGGGAAAATGTATACATGGAAAAATCGGTATGAAAGACACCTATGTATTTCTGAAATGGGAACAAATTACAGAGTTTAGAAACAGTGCATATTTGTACATTTTCGAAATTGGGAATACTCATATTTGCATGACAATTATTGGTCATTTTTCAAAATGATTTTTTTTTTTTACACAATGTCTTTCATTTGGAAGGGAGAAATGCATCAAAAATCAATAGGTAATAACAGTTGCTTTACAAATCTGAACTACCCTAAGTCTCCCGATAAAAATGGTACCTCACTTGTGTGGGTAGGCATAGTGCCCACGACAGGAAGTGGCTCAAAACCTAGGTTGAACGCACCACATTTTCACACTGAAAATTTACACTTTATTTGCGAAGAGTCTAGCTGTAGTTTTTGAACCCTAGCCCTGCCGGCACCTAGGGAAACCTAGCAAACCTATACATTTTTGAAAACTAGACACCCAGGGGAATCCAGGATGGGGTGACTTGACTGCCTCCCACCATGGTCTGTTACCCAGAATCCCTTGCAAACGGAAAAAATAGACAAAAAAAACACATTTTCCCCACATTTCTGTGATGGAAAGTTCTGGAATCTGCGTGGATCCACAAATTTCCACCCACCCCGCGTTCCCCAAAGTCCTACGAGAAAAATGGTACCTCACTTGTGCGGGTCGGCCTAGTGCCCGCGACATGAAACGGTGCAAAACGCAACGTGGTTTTGCAGTGAAAAATGACCCTTTTTTTGGCAAAGTGACTAGCTGTAGATTTTGAACCCTAGCCCTGCCGGCACCTAGGGAAACCTAGCAAACCTATACATTTTTGAAAACTAGACACCCAGGGGAATCCAGGATGGGGTGACATAACTGCCTCCCACCATGGTTTGTTACCCAGAATCCCTTGCAAACGGAAAAAATTGACAAAAAAAACACATTTTCCCCACATTTCTGTGATGGAAAGTTCTGGAATCTGCGTGGATCCACAAATTTCCACCCACCCCGCGTTCCCCAAAGTCCTACAAGAAAAATGGTACCTCACTTGTGCGGGTCGGCCTAGTGCCCGCGACAGGAATCGGCGCTAAACGCAACGTGGTTTTGCAGTGAAAAATGACCCTTTTTTTGGCAAAGTGACTAGCTGTAGATTTTGATCCCTAGCCCTGCCGGCACCTAGGGAAACCTAGCAAACCTATACATTTTTGAAAACTAGACACCCAGGGGAATCCAGGATGGGGTGACTTGACTGCCTCCCACCATGGTCTGTTACCCAGAATCCCTTGCAAACGGAAAAAATTGACAAAAAAAACACATTTTCCCCACATTTCTGTGATGGAAAGTTCTGGAATCTGCGTGGATCCACAAATTTCCACCCACCCCGCGTTCCCCAAAGTCCTACGAGAAAAATGGTACCCCACTTGTGCGGGTCGGCCTAGTGCCCGCGACAGGAAACGGCGCAAAACGCAACGTGGTTTTGCAGTGAAAAATGACCCTTTTTTTTGGCAAAGTGACTAGCTGTAGATTTTGAACCCTAGCCCTGCCGGCACCTAGGGAAACCTACCAAACCCACGCATTTCTGAAAACTAGACACCCGGCGGCTTCCAGGGAGGTATGGCTTGCGTGGATCCCGCAACGTTTCCTTACCCAGAATCCCCTGCAAACCTTAATTTTTGCTCAAAAAATCACTTTTTTCACACATTTTGGGGTGGGAAAGTAGTGCATCACTGGGCTCACACAAATTTACCACCACCCAGCGTTCCCCCAGGTCTCCCGGTAAAAATGGTGCCTCACTTGTGTGGGAGGCCCAAGTACCCGCGGCAGGCAAGGACAACAAACGTAGTGAGGCGACATCAAAATGGCCTATCGCCAAACCACCTGGTTTTGCAAGGGGGGTCACTTTGGTTCTTGGCCCGGTGCGCGGCGGCCATCTAGGGAAACCTAGCAAACCCACGCATTTCTGAAAACTAGACACCCGGCGGCTTCCAGGGAGGTATGGCTTGCGTGGATCCCCCAACGTTTCCTTACCCAGAATCCCCTGCAAACCTCAATTTTTGCTCAAAAAATCACTTTTTTCCACACATTTTGGGGTGGGAAAGTAGTGGCATCACCGGGCTCACACAAATTTACCACCACCCAGCGTTCCCCCAGGTCTCCCGGTAAAAATGGTGCCTCACTTGTGTGGGAGGCCCAAGTACCCGCGGCAGGCAAGGGCCCAAAACGTAGTGAGGCGACATCAAAATGGCCTATCGCCAAACCACCTGGTTTTGCAAGGGGGGTCACTTTGGTTTTTGGCCCGGTGCGCGGCGGCCATCTAGGGAAACCTAGCAAACCCACGCATTTCTGAAAACTAGACACCCGGCGGCTTCCAGGGAGGTATGGCTTGCGTGGATCCCCCAACGTTTCCTTACCCAGAATCCCCTGCAAACCTCAATTTTTGCTCCAAAAATCACTTTTTTCACACATTTTGGGGTGGGAAAGTAGTGGCATCACCGGGCTCACACAAATTTACCACCACCCAGCGTTCCCCCAGGTCTCCCGGTAAAAATGGTGCCTCACTTGTGTGGGAGGCCCAAGTACCCGCGGCAGGCAAGGACAACAAACGTAGTGAGGCAACATCAAAATGGCCTATCGCCAAACCACCTGGTTTTGCAAGGGGGGTCACTTTGGTTTTTGGCCCGGTGCGCGGCGGCCATCTAGGGAAACCTACCAAACCCACGCATTTCTGAAAACTAGACACCCGGCGGCTTCCAGGGAGGTATGGCTTGCGTGGATCCCCCAACGTTTCCTTACCCAGAATCCCCTGCAAACCTCAATTTTTGCTCAAAAAATCACTTTTTTTCACACATTTTGGGGTGGGAAAGTAGTGCATCACCGGGCTCACACAAATTTACCACCACCCAGCGTTCCCCCAGGTCTCCCGGTAAAAATGGTGCCTCACTTGTGTGGGAGGCCCAAGTACCCGCGGCAGGCAAGGACAACAAACGTAGTGAGGCGACATCAAAATGGCCTATCGCCAAACCACCTGGTTTTGCAAGGGGGGTCACTTTGGTTTTTGGCCCGGTGCGCGGCGGCCATCTAGGGAAACCTAGCAAACCCATGCATTTCTGAAAACTAGACACCCGGCGGCTTCCAGGGAGGTATGGCTTGCGTGGATCCCCCAACGTTTCCTTACCCAGAATCCCCTGCAAACCTCAATTTTTGCTCAAAAAATCACTTTTTTCACACATTTTGGGGTGGGAAAGTAGTGGCATCACCGGGCTCACACAAATTTACCACCACCCAGCGTTCCCCCAGGTCTCCCGGTAAAAATGGTGCCTCACTTGTGTGGGAGGCCCAAGTACCCACGGCAGGCAAGGGCCCAAAACGTAGTGAGGCGACATCAAAATGGCCTATCGCCAAACCACCTGGTTTTGCAAGGGGGGTCACTTTGGTTTTTGGCCCGGTGCGCGGCGGCCATCTAGGGAAACCTACCAAACCCACGCATTTCTGAAAACTAGACACCCGGCGGCTTCCAGGGAGGTATGGCTTGCGTGGATCCCCCAACGTTTCCTTACCCAGAATCCCCTGCAAACCTCAATTTTTGCGCAAAAAATCACTTTTTTCACACATTTTGGGGTGGGAAAGTAGTGGCATCACCGGGCTCACACAAATTTACCACCACCCAGCGTTCCCCCAGGTCTCCCGGTAAAAATGGTGCCTCACTTGTGTGGGAGGCCCAAGTACCCGCGGCAGGCAAGGACAACAAACGTAGTGAGGCGACATTTGGGATAGGCAATGTTGATGTCGTCTCAATACGTTTGTTGTCCTTGCCTGCCGCGGGTACTTGGGCCTCCCACACAAGTGAGGCACCATTTTTACCCGGAGACCTGGGGGAACGTTGGGTGGTGGTAAATTTGTGTGAGCCCGGTGATGCCACTACTTTCCCACCCCAAAATGTGTGAAAAAAGTGATTTTTTGAGCAAAAATTGAGGTTTGCAGGGGATTCTGGGTAAGGAAACGTTGGGGGATCCACGCAAGCCATACCTCCCTGGAAGCCGCCGGGTGTCTAGTTTTCAGAAATGTGTGGGTTTGGAAGGTTTCCCTAGATGGCCGCCCAGCACCGGGCAAAAAACCAAAGTAACCCCCCTTGCAAAACCAGATTAACTATTGTTACTACAGCGTGAGAATTTTGGAATAATACTGCAAAGAAAATGTGGCAGACAGTTTGAGGTTTACAGGACAATGGGAATAACAAATATTTTTCAAATCGCTAGAGAGACATCACCATGAACTCCCAAGGGTTTTCGACAATATCTACAGTTGGTGGGTTATTCTTACATGGAAAGTGTACCTTGGCAGAGAAACTAAAGACAAAGATTCCTGCACAACCATATATTCCTCAAACACACACACATACTGGTTGGATTTGGCACGAGGGCGAGTCATGGTTCAGTGTATTACATTTTATTAACAAGAGATTTCACAAAAATGAAATGCACTGTCAATAATTAAATTCACAAAAAACCAAACCAATGACTCGCAGCTCGTGAGCTGTAAAGCCACGTCAAGGCACCAACCACTTTACAGCCATTCACACACCTTTCATACGTGATACAAACAAGACCATTCGCACCACCAGGTACAAAAGCAACACAGTACAAAAATCACCAAAAAGGGACAAGGTACACCCTGCTTCAGAAAGACAAATATTACTGCACAGCCATCTAACCCGCAAGCACACACACATACTGGTTGGATTTGGCACGAGGGTGAGTGATGGTTCAGTAGATAAAATTGTATTAGCAAGTGATTTCACAAAACATGAAATGCACTGGTAATAATTGAAAGGACGAGAAACTGAACCATTGACTCACAGCTCGTGAGCTGTAAAGCCACGACAAGGAACCAACCTCTTTACAGGCCATTCATACACCTTTCATACGTGTGAGACATACAAAACCATTCACACCGCCAGCCGCGGGCCCATCACATAACAAAACTCACACCAGCACACAGCGCCATTCAAGGGCCCATCACTTTCACACGCCCACAATCCAGACACAGCAACTACACAGGCTGAAGGATTGCGTGGAGTGGCACTCAGCTAGCAGTGTGTGTAGTGACCAGCAGAAAGTCACTACTCACACACAGCCAGCCAAGCACCAGTCGACACACACCGCTAGCCAAACGCCAGTCCACGCACACCGCTAGCCAAGCGCCAGTCCAGGCACACCGCCATCCAATCGCCAGTCCAGGCACACCGGCAGCCAATCGCCAATCCACCTACACCGCCAGCCAAGCTCCAGTCCACGGACACCACCAGCCAAGCACCAGTCTGCACACACCACCAGTCCACGCACACCGCCAGCCAAGTACCAGTCCACGCACACCGCCAGCCAAGCACCATTCCACGCACACCGCCAGCCAAGCTCCAGTCCACGCACACCACCAGACAAGCTCCAGTCCACGGACACCACCAGCCAAGCTCCAGTCCACGGACACCACCAGCCAAACACCAGTCCGCACACACCACCAGTCCACACACACCGCCAGCCAAGTACCAGTCCACGCACACCGCCAGCCAAGCACCATTCCACGCACACCGCCAGCCAAGCACCATTCCACGCACACCGCCAGCCAAGCACCATTCCACGCACACCACCAGCCACGCACCAGTCCACGCACACCGCCAGTCCATGCACACCGCCAGTCCACGCACACCGTCAGCCAAGCACCATTCCACGCACACCACCAACCAAGTGCCGGTCCACACACACCAACAGCCAAGCGCAAGCCTACACACACCGCCATCACATTTTGGATTTTTTTAGAAAAAAATAAAAACACAAACAAATTGCAAATAGATACAAATCTTCTAACAGAAAATCAGCAACTAAATACATTTCACTAACACCAACCTTGAAACAGAATCATATTTTCCAAAGAATACAGACCAGGCAGTTCACTTTACCACTCATGAATGTTCCCAGAAATTTTTACGCGTGTGGTACGCTCTGAAACAAGCAGGGAGACACAGTGCAGGATGAGAGGGACAATCAGGGCAGTACATACGACTCACCTTCCGCAAACCTCTTCGCCAACAGACTCTACATCTCCTACTGGGAAAATCTTTTGCGGGTGTGGGAGGAATGTGATCTGGAAAGTGGCATTCTTTCAATCTAGCAACATCCTCCACCAGTCCAACTCTAGGAACACTTGCCTGTTCCACTACAACAAGGCTGCCTATTACAGACTCCTGAAACTTAGCAAAAGTCATCTTTGACTCAGGGCAAGAATCCTGGAACACAACAAAAGCATTAAACATTGCCAAGTGGAAAAGATGGATAGCCAACTTCTTGTACCAAATGTAAGCCTTACGAAGAGCAGTGTAAGGTTCCAACCTCTGATCTACTCTGTCAACACCACCCATGTGCCTATTATAGTCTAAAATGCACACAGGTTTGCGCACTTCAGCGACCTGACCCCAAACAGTCACAGGTGCAGTGCTTTCATCATGGATGGAAGTCAGCATGTAGACATCTCTCCTGTCTGTAAACTTCACAGCAAGAAGCTCCTGGCAACGCAACGCACTGCACTGTCCCCGCACAAGCTTTTGACAAACAAGTTCTTTCGGAAAACCTTTACGGTTACAGCGGATTGTGCCACAAGCAAAAGTGTCCACTTTGGCCAATTCCCTGAACAACCGCACACCAGTGTAGAAGTTATCTACATATAAATGGTGGCCTTTGTTAAAAAATCCTCTACCAAGTTCCCAAACAATTTTCTCAGTCACTCCAAAAGTGGACGGACAACCAGGGAGGTTAAACCTAGATTCCTTACCGGTGTACACCCTGAAATTAGAGACATATCCAGTCCTACTGTCACACAGCATATACAGCTTTATTCCATAGCGTGTCCTCTTACTAGGAATGTATTGCCTAAAAACCAAGCAGCCCTTGAACAACACCAAAGACTCATCCACTGCAATTTCTCTACCAGGGGCATAAATCTCAGAAAATCGATCAACAAAGTGATCAAGGACAGGCCTAATCTTAAAAAGACGGTCACAATCAGGGTGATCTCGTGGCAACGCTAAACCATTATCAACAAAGTGCATCATCCGAAGCAGAAGCAAATACCTGTCACGACTCATGACTGCCAGAAAAATAGACGTTGCCATCAAGGGACTGCTAGACCAATATGAAGCCAATGATGGCTTCCTTAGCAAGCCCATCAAAAAAGTTAAACCCAAGAACTTCTTCATCTCTTCAACATTTGTGGGAGTCCACCGGGTAGCTCTAGAGTGTGGCTTAAGACTGGCACTGTTGTCCCGCAAAAACTGTTCGGCATACAAATTAGTCTGCTCAACAATCTCTGCCAAAAACACATCGTCCATAAACAACTGAAAAAAATTTACAGGCAAAAAGTTCTCAGTATTCACTCTAGACCCTGGAACACCAGTAAACTCTGGAAATTCCGGCTGCACCATGCCAGGGGCAACCCAGAGGTCATCACTTTCAACGGGAAGCCTTGCAGCCCCAGCCTGCAGCCCAGATGCCTCTTGCCGCACTACACCAACGGGAAGCCTTGCAGCCGCAGGCTGCAGCCCAGATGCCTCTTGCCGCACTATCGGCACATCAGTCTCCTCCTCTAACACAGGCACTTCATCCGCACTAAGAGTATCTTCATCATCCGATGACCCCATACGGAGAGAAAACTCACTGCCAGAATCGTCCCCTGCCTCCTCTCCCTCAGAAGCAGAGTCAGTCTCTGAACCAATATCAGAGGAAGACTCAAACAGCAAACCAACAACCTGCTGAGCAGTAATCCTGCAGGCTAGCCATTATACTTACTAAGATAGAAGACTGCACAAACAAGTCAACAACAACCAACAATGTGCACACCAAGTAAGTAAAGAAATGTGTACCTTTATCACAAAGATCAATGTACTCAAAAACTATACAATCCAATTACAAGAGACAGCTGCACTCACCAGAAACAAACTCTGCAGTGACACAGCAAAGACCAACGATATCAAACTAGAAAGAAGAAAAAAAAACAAATTACTCACAAGACAACAAAATACACATCGAGCACCAATGCAAAAAGTTTTTGACACTCAAAAACCAAACATACTGCTATTATTACACCATTTGCAAAAAAAAACAGGCAGAGAAATCAAACACATTTACATTGTACAAAAATAAGTCTCTTACCAAACTACACAAACAGCAGAACCACCAGCCACAAAACGGCAACGTGAAAAGAAGAAAAGCCTTCACCTAGAACAAAAAAGTAAACAAAAAAAAAAACATTACAATTGGAAATCACAAACAATATAACAATAAACATTATAACATGCTATGTCACTACCCAAATGGTCAATCGGGTTGTGTGCCAGGTGGGGCAGAAAACAAATTGCACCCTGGAAGCGAGGGGTCACTTCTATTTTTATTTGAACTAATTCCCTGGGGTCTAGTGGGCTTTTCTGCCCCCCGTGGGAGCAGAAACGGCGAAAAAATAAAACCGATCTGCCCCCAGAGGGGGCAGAAAAGTCTTCAAAAAATTTAGGGGCCCAAGGAAGCGACCCTTGCCCAAGGGGTCGCTTCCTACAATAATATTTATATCCCTGGTGTCTAGTGGGCTTTTCTGCCCCCCCCCCCCCCCCCAGGAGCAGAAATGGCAAAAAAATAACACCGATCTGCCCCCAGAGGGGGCAGAAAAGTCTTCCAAATATTTAGGGGCCCTAGGAAGCGACCCTTGCCCAAGGGGTCGCTTCCTACATAAATACTGATATCCCTGGTGTCTAGTGGGCTTTTCTGCCCTCCCCTGGGAGCAGAAACGGCGAAAAAAAAACACCGATCTGCCCCCAGAGGGGGCAGAAAAGTCTTCTAATAATAAATGGCCCCAAGGAAGCGACCCTTACCCAAGGGGTCGCTTCCTACATAAATACTAATATCCCTGGTGTCTAGTGGGCTTTTCTGCCCCCCCTGGGAGCAGAAACGGCGAAAAACAAACACCGATCTGCCCCCAGAGGGGGCAGAAAAGTCTTCAAATAATAAATGGCCCCAAGGAAGCGACCCTTACCCAAGGGGTCGCTTCCTACATAAATACTAATATCCCTGGTGTCTAGTGGGCTTTTCTGCCCCCCCCCCCCCCCCCCTGGGAGCAGAAACGGCGAAAAAAAAACACCGATCTGCCCCCAGAGGGGGCAGAAAAGTCTTCAGATAATAATTGGCCCCAAGGAAGCGACCCTTACCCAAGGGGTCGCTTCCAACATAAATACTAATATCCCTGGTGTCTAGTGGGCTTTTCTGCCCCCCCTGGGAGCAGAAACGGCGAAAAAAAAACACCGATCTGCCCCCAGAGGGGGCAGAAAAGTCTACACATTACAAATGTCACCAGGAAGCGACCCTTACCCAAGGGGTCGCTTCCAAAATAAAAAAAAACCACATCCCTGGTGTCTAGTGGGGCATCCCTGCTCCACGATCGCGACGCTGTGCGCGATCGTGGAGCAGGAATGCCCTGTATTGAGACATCATGGGAGAGGAAATACTCTTTCCTCTCCCCCGATGCCTCAATACACTCTACAAGGCCCCCGCCACCCCACCGGAGCAAACACCACTCACCTTCCGCTATGGACGCCTGGAAGCAAATGGCTTCCAGGCGTCCGAGCACTTCCTGATGACGCCAGCGCGCGCTGTGCGCGCTGACGTCACCAGGAAGCGTGGGGGGGCTCGGGGGTGGCAGCGGAAACTCTTCCGCTGCCATCCCCGTCTGTGGGGGCACGATCGGTGCCCCAGGGGGGGAGCACCAGCGCTTCCCCCAGGGGCTGTCCTCATGACGGAGCGGTTCCGTCATGAGCACAGCCCAACTGATGCTCATGACGGAACCGCTCCGTCATGAGCATCCAAGGGGTTAAGAAGTCAAAGGATGGGGGGGAAAGAAGCAGGAATGATGGTATTTCACTTACTAAAGCCCGTTCCCCCATAATAACGAGTGCCTTGATTCCATGTTTAAATAGATACAATGGTCTTCCATCTGCCAGGTTGTTACAAGAAGGTTTCAGAGATGGTTTCAGAATTCCCGCACCAGACTACGTAGGGGCGCCCAAATGCAAGAATCAGCTGTCTGTGAGTGCCAATCCAGAGGTAGCAGCAGCACAAATTGAGAAAGAACTGCGCTTGAGCAGAGTGGCAGGGCCATATGACAGTGTTCCAGTACAAAAATGTATCTGTTCTACACGGAGGGTGGTTCCTAAAAAAAGAACTGGGGAAATTCAGGTTGATTCATAACCTTTCAGCTCCTAGGGGTCAATCTCTAAATGACGTCATTGATGACGAGCTGTGCACGGTCAGGTACTCATCCTTTGATCAGGCTGTTGAGATGCTATGGGGTTTGGGCTGTGGCACGCTTCTGGCGAAGTCTGACATGGAGTCAGCTTTCCGCTTGTTGCCAGTTCACCCTTTAGATTTCCATCTTCTGGGTTTCCAATTCCAGGGGAAGTACTACATGGATAAATGCATGCCTATATGCATGCCTATGGGGTGCTCGGTCTCTTGTGCTTACTTTGAAAAATTCAGTTGTTTTTTGGAATGGGTGTTTAGACAGGTGACTGGGTACCAGTATGTGTTGCATTACCTTGATGACTTCCTCTTCCTGGGAGCACCAGGCTCTCTAGAGTGTGGGTGGGCACTGCAGGAATTCTGCACGCTCATGCAGGTTTTTGGGGTACCACTGGCACAAGGTAAGACGGTCGGGCCCTCCACAGTGATTGAATTTTTAGGGTTAGAGTTGGACTCGGCCCAAGGTTGCTCACGGCTGCCCAAAGAGAAGATCACAAAGTTTAGGTCAGCTTTGCAGCAATGCTTGGCAAAAGAGAAGGTTACACTGCATCAGCTGCAACAGACCGTGGGTCAGTTAAATTTTGCTTTGAGGGTCATCCCTATGGCACGACCATTCTCAGGATCCATTGCACAAGCCATGTCAGGTCTCAAAGAAAAATACCATCACACCAGGTTGACCGGCGAGGTTAAGCAGGATATGTGGATTTGGATGGCATTCCTGCATGACTTCAATGGCACGGTACTATGGCCCGGCCTGCTCACACCCTCACTGAATTAGGTTTAATGACTGAATTAAACATTGCTAAAGTCTGTAAACGGTTAGTGGTCTTCGGAGTGTCTTACTCCGATTCTTCTTTTCACACTACTTTACAGTTTCTCACCATGTTAAACATTTTACAACCTATTTCTCCCAACACCTTTATAAAATCCTTCATTTGCTTATCCATCTCCTCATCTCTTTTCTAAGGACCCTCCTTTCACTCTCGACATGTACTTTTTTTTTTAATGCAGATTTATATAGCGCAAACTCGACCCGAAGGAATTGGAGCGCTTTACATGAGCACCGGTTACGTTACACAAGGACACATTCAGGCACGGGGAGATTAAGTGATTGGCCCAGAATCACAGGATGTGGACGCGACTCAGAGGCTCGAACCCTGGTTTCCAGCACCAAAGTCAGCAGTCTAGCCGTCAGACCACATCCTCTTCCCGATCTACTTCCTCGAATTGCCTTCACCTCACCGTCCCCACCTAAAACACCCTTTTACTTGTAAGTACTATTTATTATTTATTTTTTAACTTTGACTATTGTATACCTTTTTCACACACTTTTGCACAAAATCACAACTGTCACGTTACTTTTACTCTCTGTGCTCTGCAGAAAAGCCAAGGACTGAATGAACATGTGCTGTGAATATCTTTATGACCTACTGACAGCCAATGTGAGAAATTAGCACTGCTTTCATTCTCAATTCAGGTGTCTGAATCGTGGCACAATATAAACACGATCCCACAATGTAAATCACACAGACGCAGAGAGGCAACTATATGCAGTATATCAAAATGCAAAGAAACAAAATTGTGGTTAAGTAAAACATGACATTCATAGGATCTACGCTGCTGAAAAAGGAGTACATGAACTTTTTGTTATAGTTATTGTTTTTTAATAGATCAGGGGTTTTCCTGTAAAGGTAAACAAATTAATTTAGGGCCGGAAAAATACCAGTTTTCAAGATCAGGTTATACTGCCAGGTTTGAGACACCCCTGGTGACCCTCCTCACTTACAGCCTTGGCTAGCCCCCGATCACAGACTTTTTTTCTTGCCCGAGCGTGCACACAGATGCTTTTTCATACCTCCATTCAATCAGTTCCCTCTAAATCCCTTTAACGGTCCAGCCTATTTTTCAGTGCTCCTTGTGCACTACAGGTCCACAGAGGACTTGGAGTGTTAAGCAATCAGGGAGACTCCCACTCCGAATTTCAGTAACCGAATGGATAGCAAGCACTTGCAAAGCTAACAAGTCTAACTTTAATATTCGATAGCGCTCGTAACCAGCGGCATACATGTGATGACAACTCACCCCAAATTACTCCCTATATGGGGTTTGGACCTTCAAGTCAATCAGGTTATTAATTTATCCACCTTTCTCAAAACCCCGCATCTCCAGCAGAGAGGTTTCACTACACTCTAGATGCACAGAGGGTATTAACATTTTATCTGGACCATACGAAGGACTTGAGAGTGTCCGAATATTTGTAAGAAAACAAGTTACTTACCTGTAACTTTGGTTCCCCAGTATTGGTAACTTTCATAGATTCTCATGCTTTGCATCATTCCCCGTCGTCGGAATGGGAGCCTCGGTAAACAAAAAAAAAAATATATATATCTCTATATATATCTCTATATATCTCTCTCTCTATATATATATATATATATATATCTCTCATAGAAACAAAAGAGAAAAATAGGCCTAGGCCTCATCTCGTTTTGTAGTATATCACCCTCTTTGTGTAAAAGAGCCCAAACTTTTGCCAGGACCAATCAGCACAGCCTCACCCCTTGGAACCTTCCTTAGAGAGCTCAGAGCCTCAGATTTTCGTAGCCGTTGTGCAAACAGCCACTACCTCAGTAAACCGGCAGAGCTTTCCCAGGGGAGGTGGGTGGGCGCATGAGAATCTATGAAAGTTACCAATACTGGGGAACCAAAGTTACAGGTAAGTAACTTGTTTTCTTACCCCAGTATTGGAACTTTCATAGATTCTCATGCTTTGTATCAGAATAGTAAGCAGTAAATCACAAAGCACATTTTGGAAGACACATGGCTTTACATAACCGTCTCAGTTTACATGAAAAAACAATCATTACTGAACCAAATGTGCTTACCAGGATGGAGGGATTGTAGGGAAAGCTCACCTCTCATTGAAAAAGATTCCGGAGGACTGCTTGACCCACAGCAGCGTCATCTCGTCCCACCGATTCCAGGCAGTAGTGTTTCGTGAAGGTGTGTACATGGCTCCACGTTGCTGCCCTGCAAATGTCTTTGATAGCAACTCCAGCAAAAAGAGCCACTGAAGACGCCATCGCTCTTGTAGAATGAGCACGGGCCCTTCTGTCCAAAGGTTTGCCCGCAGCCTGATGACAGTATTGTATTGCACTGGAGATCCAGCGGGAAATGCCACTCTTAGCGAGCGGCAAACCCTTCCGTGGTGCACTGTAGGCAATAAATAGCTGTGTAGATTCCCTGAAAGAGCGTGTGCGCTCGAGATAGAATTTTAGACATCTCTGGACATCCAAAGAATGCAATGTTCGTTCCGCCTGGGTGGAAGGACGCGGAAAAAAAAAAGTTCAAAATCAAGGGTTCATTCAGATGAAAATCCGAAGGCACCTTCGGGATGAATTTTGGGTTGGTTCTCAAAATCAGCACATCCTTTCTGAACTGCAGAAAAGGCTCCACTATAGACAGAGCCTGGAGTTCACTAACCCTCCTAGCCGAAGTTAATGCTAAGAGGAGGGCTAGTTTCCACGACAGGAACTTCAAGTCCGCCCTGTGAATTGGCTCAAAGGGCGCTTTCATCAGTTGAGCCAGTACTAGGTTAAGCTGCCAGATAGGAGGGGTGGTCGGACCGGAGGATGCATCCGGAATAACCCCTTAAGGAACTGTTTAACAATCCTTGCGGACCATAGAGATGGCCCCGATGTCTTCCGTTGAAAACGGGATATGGCAGCGAGATGTACCTTGACAGAAGAGTGCGCCAAACCTGATTTAGCCAGTGACAGGATGTAAGGCAAAACCTGATGTGGCAGGGATTTATAAGGATGGAGGTTATTCCTCTGGCACCACAAACAAAATCTCTTCCATTTTGCCCTGTATGTCTTATTAGTGCTTGGCGCCCGCGCCTGAGACAAAACATCCCTGCACTCCCTGGAGAGATTTAGATGACGGAATTCTCTGTATTCAGGAGCCACGCTGTCAAGTGTAGTGACTTTGGATCTGGATGGAGTACCTGTCCCTGATCCCTCGACAACAGAGATGGAATCAGCGGCAAGCGAATTGGGCGATCCTGGGAGAGAAGCAGGAGTTCCGTGAACCAGAACTGCCGGGCCCACGCTGGAGCAATGAGAATCATCTTGCATGGTTCCGCTCTGACCTTCCTGAGAACTCGAGGAATGAGAGGAATGGGAGGAAAAGCGTAGCAAAATGCGCCGAACCAAGCAATCGAAAGGGCATTCCCCAGAGATCCTCGATGGGGAACCTTGCTTGCGTAAAATTGACATTTTGCGTTCTCCGGGGACGCAAAGAGGTCTATGGTCGGAGTACCCCATCTCTCGAACACTGCCTCCAGCGTGGCTTGGTCTAACTCCCACTCGTGAGTCACCTCCGTCTGACGACTCAGAGCATCCGCTGTGACGTTGAGGCACCCTGCTAGGTGCTTGGCTTGTAGAGTGATCTTGTGAGAAATCGCAAAATCCCAGATCATCTGAGCTTCCTTGGACAGAGTCCACGATTTGGTGCCTCCTTGCTTGTCGATATAGTGCATGGCCGTCGTGTTGTCTGTCCGGACCAGCACTGCACGGTTCTGAAGTAAATGTAAATGTAAATGTCAAGGTATTTATAGAGCGCACTGTCACCAGACGGCCACCTTGCGGTGTCGCCTTTGCTGTTTCCTGGCGCTGATACTCATACCGCTGTGGAACCCCTCCTGGCTTTCCCTGTGAAGTGTCCACTCCTGGGCACCCCCAGGGTGAAGCCAGGCATCCTTAGCGCTGTTGGGGCCAGTGTGGAGGCTAAGCAAGCTATTGCCCAGAGTTGCAGCGTGGGGCCCGTGATTAGAATAGGCACCGAGGAGAGAATAGACAGGTCCGAGGAAATTGAGCCCGAGCCCCGCCGAGGCGGGAATTGAACCCTGGTCCCTGGCCAGAACTCTGCTTCAGGGTCTGCCGCTCTAACCATTGAGCCACACTCCTCCACCTGTCTGGGAAGGAACGCGAGCAAGGCTAAGCGAATGGCCATCAGCTCCAAGAGGTTGATGTGGCGTAGGCTCTCCGCTGGACTCCAGTGACCGCTGATTTGAAGCTCCTGGAGTACCGCTCCCCAGCCCTCCAAGGAGGCATCCGTGGTCACCACCATAGGAGAAGGAGGGGTTCGAAACGTTAATCCTCCTGCGATGTTCTCCTTCACCAGCCACCACTCGCAGGCTTTGCGCATACCTGGTGTTATCCACACCTTGTCGTTGAACGACCCTTCTGCCTGGCGCCATTGTTTGTCCAACTCCTCCTGCAGAGGACGCATATGAAGCCTGCAATGTGGTATTAAAGGTATGCAGGATGAGATCGATCCGAGTAATGACTTGTACCGTCGAACCGATACATATCTGCTGTGCAGCATCTGACGAGCGGAGGTGGTCAGTTTGCGTTGACGCTCCTCCAACGGACGAGCCGTGCATAGTGTCGTGTCCAGAATAGCCCCAAGGAACTTTTGTGACCTGGAGGGTATCAGCACCAACTTGGACTCGTTGAGCTGAAGACCCAAGTGGGCGAACAATTGAATGCAAGTTGACACGGCCTGAGAAGTTGCCCTGAGCGACGGAGCTTTGACGAGCCAGTCGTCCAAGTATGGGAACACTTCCAAGGACTGCTTCCTTAGAAAAGCAGCGACTGGTGCCAGCATCTTTGTGAATATCCGAGGTGCAGACCGAAGGCCAAACGGAAGCACCTTGAACTGGAAATGGCTCTTGCCTACTGTGAAGCGTAGATATTGCCTGTGAGCTGGGTGGATCGGAACGTAGAAGTACGCATCCTCTAAATCCAGGGACGCCAAGAAATCTCCCGGATTCAGTAGACGTAGAATATCTTGGAGAGTGACCATCCTGAAGGAGAGTTTGATGAGATAGGTGTTGAGCTCCCTTAGGTCTAGTATAGGACGCCATGTATCTTCCGTCTTCCGAACCAGGAAGAACCTGGAATAGAAACCGTTGCCCCTCTGCGAAAGAGGTACTGGTTCAATCGCCCCCTTGATGAAAAGTTGGTGGGCTTCGAGATGTAACAGTCAGAGATGGTTTGAGGGACGGGCGTCCGGAGCTCTCGTTGGAGGAAGATCTTGGAATTCCAACGTATGGCCACTCTGAACAATATTCAAGACCCACCGGTCCGATGTTATAAGGACCCAGCTGTCCAGACAATAGGAGATCCTGCCCCCAACCGGTGTTCTTGGTAGGGGAGGAACAGTAGTCAGAGCCAGGAGGCCGCTATTGCCTCTTGGCATTGTCTCGTCCCTGACGATTCTGACGTCCTCTCTGGGCCTGCCGAGAGAAAGACGCCGAATGCCCTTGGCGTTGGTTTGAGTATTGACCTTTATAGGACTGTCCTGATTGTGTGGAATACTGACGTTGGTTTCCTCTATAAGTAGAGAACCCTCGACCACGTGCTCCTCTGAATGGCACCTTGCGATAATTCAAGGATCCCAAGGACTTAGCTGTGTCCGTGTCCTTTATGCTCTGGAGGGCTTCATCTACATGCTTACCGAAAAGCATTTCTCGGTCAAAGGGAAGGTCCAGGATCTTATTTTGGACCTCCTGACGAAACCAGGTCGCTTTTAACCAGCCTTGACGGCGCAAGACCGCCGACCCTGCCAAAGCCCTGAAAGCAGTAGAGGCTATGTCCATAGCACAGTCAATGACTTCCGAAGAACACCTCTCTCCTTCCATGAGAACCTGCCTGGCCTCCTCTTGACTCGACTCTGGCAGTTGGTCCATAAACGGCTCCATGTCGCACCAAATCTGGCGGTCGTACCTGCCTAGAATAGCCAATGAATTTGCCGCACGAACCAACAAACTGGCCATAGTGGAGAATCTTTTTCCTACATTGTCCAGCCGCCTGCCCTCTTTATCCGGAGGCGTAGTTAACGGAGTTGACAGATTCTTGGACTTGCTCTGTGCGGCCTGAGATATTACAGAATCCGGCTTTGGTTGTCCTAGAAGACATGCAGGACTGCCCTCAGGGGCCTTGTATTTTTTCTCCAGCCGGGGAAGAACTGGGATGACCGTCGCTGGGTTCTGCATTGTCTTAATTCCCTCATCCCAGACATGTTCAATGATGGGAATTGATCTGACCGACTTTCTATATTGTGCTTTAAAGTCATACAGAAAACAGTCCGACTGTTCCACTGTAAGAGGCAGACCAAACCTCTTGGATGCACGCTCCATAAGATTATGGAACCCCCCAATATCTACCGGGGGGGGATACATTCGTCTCCCGGCCTCCTGCATCCGGATCTTGCATACCAGTGTCATCAGGGTCCCCATCCGGATCCCCTGGATCAGTAAGAGGGATCACATGCCCCTCATCGTCGTCGTCTGTATCCATATCTTGTGTGTCCTCATTGGCAGGTTCCGAATATGAAGACTGAGGAACCACTATTGGTCCCACTATTGAAGAGGTATGAGGTATGTCCTTAGGCAGCGGTGGCAAGTCCATTGCCGTGTCTCGCGGTACCACCGACGTAGATGGGTGCACTGGTGGGACGTCTGGGAGTGACGGAAAACGAGCTTTGTAGTCTTGCAGCATCATCTGCAAATCCGTCACTAAAGCCACTGGTAAGGCGATCATATCCTGCCTCAGAGAGCGAGGATGTACTTCCTGTTGAATGCTTTGTCGCTCCTCCTGTACCTCTTGACCATAATACTCCTCAGTATCAGTGTCTTGTTTCACATGTAGTTCTGAAGGGCTGTAGGCGTCCCCATACTGCCCATCCTCTTCCTCATCCTCCGAGTCATCGAGAAGCATGGATGGTGGCAAAGGCGTGACCCGCCTAGGTGAAGTCATGTCCGGTGTAATTTTTAACCTCTGGATGGCAAATCCTGAATTTTGTCGTCGTCGACGGAGTCGTCGTCAAAGGGATTCCAAGCATCGGCGAACTCGACGATGACATCGTCGACGGGAGGGTAGCCTTCGTCGACGGGGCGAGAATCGTCGTCGACGGTAGGGTCGTCGACGGAGCCTTCTTCTTCGTCGACATCAGGCTCGTCGACGGAGCGTGTTTCATCGTCCGCGGAACAACCGTCGACGGTCTCGTCGACGAACTCGTCGTCATCAACAGACGACGCAGTTGTCGTCGTCGTGGTCTTCGTCGTCGACACCGCCGAAGACGAGAAAGAAGCTGTCGTAGACGAAGTAGACAGCCTTTACTATGGGGATCGTCGTCGACGTACCTGCTTTAGCCAGCGTCGACGGACGCTGCTTCTTCACTGGAACTGTCTGTGGAGTTCCTGCAGCGTGTTTCTTCACAGGTTTCTCCTTTTGGGACGGAGGAGAAGATATTGAGACCTCCTTTTTGTCCCTAGGGGCTGTGTCCACACCAGCAGCCCGCCCCTGCCTCTCCTTTACATTTCCGTGAGGAGATTTCGTGGGACCAGCCTCCTCAGACCTTTCTGAGATCCCGTGAGGGGCTTTGACAGGGGGTTCCGCAGAGATGGAAGGGGATGACCTACCCCTCTTCTTAGATCTCCTGGAGGAGGTGCCAGACATCGAATCCTTCTCATCTGAAGAGAACCTCCGTCCTGGTCTTCAGCTTCTGCAGCCATGTCAGCAACCGACCTTCTCTGTCCCTCAAGGTCTTGGTAGAGAAGGTCCAACAAATCTTGCAGTCTGTGGCCTTGTGTTCCGGGTATAAGCAGTAAATACAATTGTCATGCTTATCCTCCACGAAAAGTCTGTTCTTTCCACAAGAAGCACAAGGTCTGAATAAGGCTTTCTTCTCCTTTTCTGACATAATGTCACTAAAGATGGTAAATGTAGATTTCTAATAGTAAATTTCTGAGAAACTGAGCAGAGCTCAGTGGAGACTCCCTATCACAACGTGCGGTAGAAAAATCTGAGGCTCTGAGCTCTCTCAGGAAGGTTCCAAGGGGTGAGGCTGTGCTGATTGGTCCTGGCAAAAGTTTGGGCTCTTTTACACAAAGAGGGTGATATACTACAAAACGAGATGAGTCCTAGGCCTATTTTTCTCTTTTGTTTCTATGAGATATATATATATATATATATATTCCAATACGTGTGCTCTGCACTTGAAGGTGCACTCGGTGAACTGCAATCTGTTCGTTAGGGCACTGTCAGCACTTCAACCTCGAGTGTTTGCCTGACGCGTTTCGGATGATTCCTTCCTCATAGGCTCACTCCAATGATTTGCTATCAGCTGACACTCATTTAAATGCTCCAATGAGCTTCTTCACCTTTTCCCAACGCCTGCTGGGACTTGTAGTGTCAGCCGCCGCCTCTTGCTCAGATGAGATTAGGTAAGTGTATAGTCCTTCAGCACGATTGCGCCGTGATGTGCCGCTGATGCCCATATTAAATTCAGTCCCCCACAACTGGCGACGACATGATTTGCGCGCCGTGGCCCCCTTTGGCAATCCTGGGGTGGTGCTACCTTCCTACGCCTGAGCAGGCGCGACAATATTCCAATACGTGTGCTCTGCACTTGAAGGTGCACTCGGTGAACTGCAATCTGTTCGTTAGGGCACTGTCAGCACTTCAACCTCGAGTGTTTGCCTGACGCGTTTCGGATGATTCCTTCCTCATAGGCTCACTCCATTGATTTGCTATCAGCTGACACTCATTTAAATGCTCCAATGAGCTTCTTCACCTTTTCCCAACGCCTGCTGGGACTTGTAGTGTCAGCCGCCGCCTCTTGCTCAGATGAGATTAGGTAAGTGTATAGTCCTTCAGCACGATTGCGCCGTGATGTGCCGCTGATGCCCATATTAAATTCAGTCCCCCACAACTGGCGACGACATGATTTGCGCGCCGTGGCCCCCTTTGGCAATCCTGGGGTGGTGCTACCTTCCTACGCCTGAGCAGGCGCGACAATATTCCAATACGTGTGCTCTGCACTTGAAGGAAGGTAGCACCACCCCAGGATTGCCAAAGGGGGCCACGGCGCGCAAATCATGTCGTCGCCAGTTGTGGGGGACTGAATTTAATATGGGCATCAGCGGCACATCACGGCGCAATCGTGCTGAAGGACTATACACTTACCTAATCTCATCTGAGCAAGAGGCGGCGGCTGACACTACAAGTCCCAGCAGGCGTTGGGAAAAGGTGAAGAAGCTCATTGGAGCATTTAAAGGAGTGTCAGCTGATAGCAAATCATTGGAGTGAGCCTATGAGGAAGGAATCATCCGAAACGCGTCAGGCAAACACTCGAGGTTGAAGTGCTGACAGTGCCCTAACGAACAGATTGCAGTTCACCGAGTGCACCTTCAAGTGCAGAGCACACGTATTGGAATATATATATATATATATATTTTTTTTTTTGTTTACCGAGGCTCCCATTCCGACGACGGGGAATGATACAAAGCATGAGAATCTATGAAAGTTCCAATACTGGGGTAAACTATGTTCCTCTACAAATGGGATTTGTTACATCAAACCAATCCTTATCTAGCTGGATAGTCCCTCGCATAAAGCAAAACCAAAGGGATGATGGGGGGGGGGGGGGGGGGGGGGAGTGTTGAACACTAAAAGCCCCCCCCACCCCCCCCCTACTGATCTGGGTTTAATCCATCATTCTTTAGCTCACTCCGTCACCCCAGTTCGGACATGGCCATATGCAAATCAGCCGGCCCTGTGCTTCATGGGAACAGTCTGCTTCTCCGGATCTGAGTACTCTGGAAGGAGTGTAGGCATTGATCAGGGAAAAGAGATAGCTGTGGCCCCTCCGGTACATTTTCCTGTGCGTGAAACATCGCTTTGAATGAGATTCTGGGCTTAACTGGAAGCCAGTGAAGTTCAGCCAAACCAGACCGAATAGAGGTCCATTTTGGAATTCTTAATAGGATCCGGGCTGCTGCGTTTTGTACTCTTTGAAGCAGTGCCAGTCTGCCTCTAGAGGTTCCCAGATATAGCACATTATAGTAGTCAAGCAGCAACACCAGCAAGGCCTGCATTACTCTTTTTTGAGCAGCGGCTGATGTTAGCCTCCGAAACTTCCTTAGCAGTCTCAGCACTCAGAAACAGGTGCCCACTGTGGCCCTGATCAAAATTTCAAATGATAGCTGAGCATCAAAGAGGATGTCTAGGTTTTTCACTTTAGGTTTAGGGATAGGGCCCGATCCGCCGGCCACCATGCAGAGGACCAGATAGAGGGCTGTTTCCCCACCACCAACACCTCTGTTTTATCTGCATTTAACTTCAAACAGCTATCCTGCATCCATGTCGCTAGGTCAGCGAGACAGGATTTAAAATTTGCTGCGTCCCCATCATCATCATTAGCTAGTGTGATAACAAGCTGAATGTTGTCAGCGTAAGACACCATTCTCGCACCATGTCCCTCAATAATGTCAGTCAATGGGCGAAGGTATAAGTTAAAAAGTCTGGCTCAGTGCCGATTCCTGGGGCACTCCCCACTGTAAAGGGATAATTTCAGAGGTATATGGCTTCAGAGTTACCTGGAAAGAGAGCTTATAAAGAAAGTCTGCAATCCAGTCCAAAGCTCTGACCTTTATGTCTTGTATCCACAATCGATCCAGTAGCACAGTGTGCGAAACTGTATCGAACGCTGCTCTAAGATCCAGCAAAACAAGGGCCCCCTGTTTTCCCTTTGTCGGCCACTTTACTAAGTGTCTGAGGCCAGAAGCAAGGCCGATTCCGTACTATACTATGGTCTGAAACGGGACTGGGTTTTGTGACAGATATTATTCTCTGCGATGAACTCTGTCAGTTGGAATTTGATGTGCTTTTCAGCCAGTTCTGCCAGGAAAGGAAGCAACAAGATTGGGCGAAAAGTAGTTGGTTTGGAGGAGTTAAGAGATGGGTTTTTTGAGGAGTGGAATCACCATTGCATGTTTCCGCTTCGCTGGAAGTTGGACTGCTACAAACGACAGATTAAGCACCGAACATAATCTGGAGGCCAGTACTGGTAGCGCTAGTTTCCAAATGACTGGAGGCACCGGGTCTAGCGGTGAACCAGATTTGATTTTTGCCGCTAGAGAGCATAGCTTTTCCAATGAGATGTTCTCAATCTTGAAGGCGCCACCTGGGAGGGGATCAGAATTCCTCAGAGGAGTGGCCATGATTATTAGCAGCATCAGGAAAAAATGCACATAGAGGAGATTTTATCCAAGAAGAAGAGGGCAATCTCATTGCAACTGCTCCTATTAGGAGCCCTAACCGCTGATACCCGATACAGAGAAGTGAGAAATTTGACAATTCTAAAAATCTCTCAAGGAGTGTTCTTAGCCTCGATCTTTGGTGTGTAGAATACCGTTCGAGCCACCCTGATTTTTTTATGATATTACTTTAGTGCAAGCAGATAAGTCTCTTTGTCTTGGGAACAATAGTTCTTCCATCAGTTTCGTTCTAGGCGCTAGCATAGTTTTTTTAGTTTGTGCGAGGTCCTCCGTGAACCAGACTGCTGAAGACCTGGAATGAGAGAAATTTTGTGTTTTAAGCAGCGCTATCATATCTAATGCTTCCTCTAACCATGCTGAGACTTGTCAGTTGGCAACCTGTAGTCACATTTCTAGACATGGAGGACTGCTCAGGGCAGATAGAAAAGCCTTCTGACTAATCTTAGACCAATTTCGAGTTTTGATGGATTGGGCCTGTGACGGTTTTGGTGGGAGATGGATATCTATAAACGGAAAAGGGATAGCATAATGATCGGACCAAACAATAGGAATCTGGGAGGCAACTTTCACTAAATCAGGATTAGCAAAAATAGGGTCAAGAATGTGCCCCTGTATATGTGTAGGTTCTTAGACCAACTGACGGAGCTGAAACGACTAAGTCCACCATTAAGTCTACACTATTGAGTGAGGTTGGATCATCAAAATGTAGGTTAAGGTCCCCTAAAATTAGGAAATTCGAATGAGGTTCAGCAAAAGCTGGAATTATATCAAGTAGAGCCGAAGTGAACCAGGCAGCAGCCCCAGGAGGCCTATAAATCAACAGGCCATTAAGGGAGCAACGGCCTGAGATAATTAGGGAAAGGAAAGCTGCTTCGGCCCCACTCATCTGTACTTCTGAAAAATTGCAGGGTAGCTGTTGCTTGTATATCACCGCAAGCCCGCCTCCCCTTTCCTGCGGTCTATCCAACCTAGTAATAGCATAGCCTGTTGGGATGGCATCTAGAATGTCTGGAGAGGACTGATCATGGAGCCAAGTTTCTACCAGGAAAAAAGCAGTCATCTGCCTAGCCACAATAAGGTTGGCAATTTCAAATTTGTACTTGGGGAGGGATCACCAATTTAAAAGGAAACATTGGGCAACCTTTGGGCTACCAGCAGAGTTAAAAAGACTCAGTGTAGCACAAAGGGACACCCATTGCATGTGTTTTGCCATATATCCACCTGTGCAGAGTGCCGATAGGTGATATTATGCTCACAGTTAAGGGAACGTACCTCGTCTGCAGAATATTGCACCAAACCAGGGCAACAAGCGGCAGGTGTCTGGCCCCTGGCGCCAGTGGCCCGGTGGCGCCAGGCTTCTATTTTTATATCCTGCGTGACTAAATGCTACAGCCCAAGATGGCGTCCCCGCTCCACCCTATGGGAGCCTTGAGGACCCAACAGAGGGTAGAGCAAACCCAGAAGAGTGCACACGCCTCCAGCACAGGCGAAAACCCCACCTCATCCTCCCGATGCGCGGTAAGACTGTAGCAGTATAAGCAGTTCAAATTCAAACGGCACACATTAAATGTAGATACAGTTTTAAAAAAATACCAGGTTAAAAACAGATTAAGGTACACAGTATAAAAGAAATGTCAGCCTCTGTCACTGGCTTCCTGCACAATAGTTTCCTCCACAACGTGAACCCATGTTCACATTGTGGAGGAAAATGGGCCCTCTCCTCACAGGCTGCCACCTTCCCCTGGCACTTCTGAGAGCCTCTCCAAACCCTCCTGCATAACCACGCAATAGAAGGAGCAGGGAGGTCTCTGGGGTGTTAGCCACCGCTTGGCATGGATCACTGCTACACAGTCTCACCCGCTCTTTGATGCCGCGTGAATCTACACCATAATGGCCACTGGGATCGCTCTGCAGTCTCCCTTCACCAGCATTTGAGCCGCCAAAGCCTCCTGTGTCCGCTCAACTCCCCGACCATGGGTATCTCATGCAATGCAGTGCCACCATTTGAAACATCTCTGAACTGTCAGACCTCAGCATTAAGCAAGATAAAAGCTGGGGGGAGAGGGAGTGCACAAACTAAGTTTCCTATCTGCCATCTTACTAGGCCACGCCCGCAAGTGGGTTATAGATATGGGACTGTAGGAAGTTGGCTCTGTATATACTATACCAAAATGAGGTATAGTGCGACAGAGCCCAGGGAGTCCCCAGAGGTATAGCAGAGGCCAAATTAGGTAAGTACTAAGAGCTCTCTGTGGTATATGGACGAGCAGTTAGGCTTATCCAGAGGATGTGTTAAGCATTTATTGTATCCACTAACTAAAGGACTGATTACACACACTCAGAGACAGAATCAAGACCAATTGGGTAAGTATAAAAAAAAAAGTAGACTTATTTTATAGCTAGAACCAAGCAGGACTTGGTACAGGTAGGTAAAATGTACTTTCAATTGTAATCCTTTACACAGAAATGCAATAGGGAATGAATTTGCAATTGTTACAGGTTGGTATGGTTTCAAAAAGCAGTTTAACATTACACAGTAATTACTTTTAGAATACGTTTTGATTACTTTCAGATTACATCGACTACTTGGGGTGGTATGCCTAGATACCACACCGAGGGATCTCACAATACACAGTAAGACTTTCAAAGCTTTGCAGTTTCCTCTCTCGCTATATTAACATCGGTTCAACACTTGGAACATTTTTGGCACAAAAACTCATAACATGGGCTCCTATGGGAGAAAAATAGTTATCGGTTTCATAGGTAAGTAAACGTCTTATGAGTGGGAGTTTTGGGGGTTAGGACCAAGGTTCCCGAAGGACTATGAAGGCATTCAAGTTGCACCACCAGCGGCACTGGGGCGGCCGGGTGCAGAGTGCAAGGGCCCAATGTTAGCCAAAGGGGCGAAGGGGGCCATTTGTTAGGGACTGCTTATGAGCAGGCCACTCCGGTGTGGAAGCAAAGCTACTGGGATTAAGGTCAGCCCTGCAGGGGCCAACAACCAGCACAGGAGTTGCACCACCAGTGGCAAAGGGACAGCCAGGTGCAGGGTGCCAAGAGGACATCAGGGGACCATGTAATTTCGAATGGAGACCTTTGGTCCAGCAACTGCTGCAGGCTTGGGAAAGGAGACTTCCCGAAGGGGACCACTGGCTGAAGAGGTAAGTTGGGTTCTTCTGGATGCCTGGACACCATCTGTTGGGGCACCGAAGTCTGTGGGGCATAGGGTGCAGGGGTGTCTTCAGACATAAGGTCTTCTTACCAGCTCCAGTCACAATAGGGGGGACTCGTTAGGTTGAGGATGCAGGTGTCGTCTTGAAGCGTCAGGGAGGTCAGAGGAATACCAGGTCAGGATTGCTGGGGAGACCTCTTCATGGTGTTGGGCTACTCGAACTCAGGGTGTGGGCGTCGGGTGCAGAATCGCAGAGCTGCTGGGATCCGGATCCTGTGGCTGAGTCTTTGCATGAGCAAATCCAGTGCTCACTGGAGACAGAGTTTGTAAGATTGTTACAGGGCAGGTCATAAGGCTCTGGGGGGCTGCTGGACACGCCGGTTTGTTGGCTGTAGGCAGGTTGGAGGCGGGACAGGCTGGTAGGGCTGGGACCAAAACAGCAGGTGTCCTCTTCTTCAGGGGTCAGCACGACTCTTCGGTCCTTTTTTCTTCGAATCTGAGGAGGCAAGGTTCAGGGTTGCACTCAAATGCAAAATTTAGGGGCGTTAAAGGGGTGTGCAGGCCGGGACAATTGGGTCCCTTCTTTGGGGTGAGCAGTGTTTCATTAAACCATGCAGCTGAGGGCTACTTTCTAATTCTGCTGAACTTGGCAGGAATAAAGTGACCCAAGGCGAAAATTAGCCAGGCTTTGATGAAAAACTATGCTCGTTCTAAGATGGTGTTTAAAAGGGTAGACTTCTTCTTGATGTAACTTGAAAATGCTGATGGATCCAGGTTATGCCGTTGCCTTCTCATCCCAGGGTTGCCGGCGGGGGTTGTTTCTCTGTGCTGGGGACATCTACAGTTATAGGCACCATGTAATTATCTGACCAGGTCTATGGGATCAGGCCAGCTGTTTGAAGGGTGGGCAAGTTGGAAAAGACAGGTTCAGCAGATGGCCGGCCTCATAAGTTTGGTGTTTTACTAAATGAGCTAGCTGCATGATGGCCAAGTCGTCAGTGAAGTCCTGGATTTCTTTGTCATAGATTTGATCAAAAGGTGCAGATTTAAGTCTCCAATGATGTTGAAGTTAGACAGCAGGAGCGACGAAGAGAGCTCGAGTAGGGATTCTCTAACCTGTTTGGAAGGACCTGGTGGTCTATAAATCAGAAGGCTTGAGAAGTCTCTGTTTCCACTAAAAATTTATTTTTGCTTTCTATGTGGCTTGGCGCCTTGTGACAAACTTTCCCACAATTGGGCACTTGCTTATTCCAGCCAGCAAAAATTAAACTTGTCAAGTTTCTTGGTTACACTTTCAGAGAGGAAATGTTATTGGGGCCCGGGTCTATACTCCGAATAGGTTCTTTTAATGGTTTGATGTGAATCTTTTCAGAAGCTTTTGACATAACTGTGTAACAAAAAGGTGTCAGACAGGCTTCAAAGAAAGGGTTAATCAAAAGAAAGGAATATGCTACTTACCAGTATGCATCTGACCTTGGCATGTAGAGCTGCAGATCTACACACTTTTGCATAGATCGCCATCTGGTGTTGGGCCCGGATGTTTGCAGTTTGTTTTTCCTCTTGGAAAGTCTTTGGAAGTCACGAGATCGGTGACTCCTCCCTTGGTTCGTATTGCGCATGGGCTTCGGCTCCATCCTCAGATTGTTTTTCGCCAGCAGGGAAAGATGGAGCGTAGTAATAACAGTGAAGAAACCCATGTGTGTTGTATCTAAATAAGATAGACTGGAACAGATACAGGTAGCCAGGGAGGCGGGTGGGCGTGTGTAGATCTGCAGCTCTACATGCCAAGAACAGATGCATACTGGTAAGTAGCATATTCCGTTCGAGGCATATGAGCTGCAGATTACACACGTTTGCATAGACTATATAGCAGTTCCCAACCTTACCGGCGACCACCCGTATCTGTTGCAGTGGTTTGAAATAGTGTTTTTAGTACAGCCTGGCCCACACTAGCTTGTTGCTTGGCTTGCACATCTACACAGTAATGTTTAGTGAAAGTGTGCGGTGTTGACCATGTAGCTGCCTTGCAGATATCATCTAATGGGATGTTCCCTAGAAAAGCCATAGAAGCCCCTATCTTTCTTGTAGAGTGGGCTTTAGGAGGAACAGATAGCGTGCCTTTTGCTTTGTGGTAGCAAATCTGTATGCATTTTACAATCCACCTAGCTATCCCTGATTTAGAGATGGGGTTGCCTTTATGAGGTGGAGAGAAAGACAAACAGTTGCTTTCTCTTTCTGAAAGGTTGTGTTCTCAGGAAATAGTAAAGCAAGGCCCTTTTAACATCCAGTGTGTGTAGAGCCCTTTCTGCAACAGTTTGAGGTTGCGAGAAAAAAAAACGGTAATCCTACCGATTGGTTTAGATGAAAGGGTGAGATGACTTTGGGTAGGAATTTTGGGTTGGTACGGAGGACAACCTTGTTCGGGTGCATTTGGAGAAAAGGTTCTTGTATAGTAAGTGCTTGTATTTCACTGACCCTTCTAAGGGAGGTGATGGCTACAAGGAAAGCTGTTTTCCATGTGAGGAATTGCAGTTCGCATTTATGCAAGGGTTCAAAAGGCGGTCCCATTAGCCTTGTGAGCACTATATTTAAGTTCCACACAGGTGAGGGTGGCACTCTGGGGGGAATTATTCGTTTTAGGCCTTCCATGAAGGCTTTAATGGCAGGCACTCTGAAAAGTGATAGGTGCTGTCTGTTTTGTAAGTAAGCGGCAATTGCTGCGAGGTGTAGCCGAATGGATGTATATGCTAGGTTACATGTTTGTAGATGTAGTAAGTAGCATATGATGTGCTGTATGGATGCGTCTAGAGGGTTGATTGTGTTGTTATGGCAATAAACAACAAATCTTTTCTACTTGGCAGCGTAGCAGGCTCTAGTGGTAGGACGTCTAGCTTCTCTGATAACATTCATACAGTCGGGGGGGAAGGTTAAGGTATCCGAACTCTAGGATTTCAGGAGCCAGATCGCAAGGTTGAGCTGAGCTGGGTCCGGGTGTCTGATCTCTCCATGGTTCTGGGTTAGGAGGCATGGTGAGAGATGTAATTTTTGGTGTGGCACTACTGAGAGTTCCAGCAGCGTGGTGTACCATGGTTGTCTGGCCCATGTTGGAGCTACTAGAATGAGAGTGAGGGAGTGCTGTTGTAGCTTTCGCAGCACTAATGGAATTAGTGGGAGAGGTGGAAACGCGTATGCAAATTTGCCTGACCAGTTCATCCATATCGCATTGCCTTTGGACAATGGGTGTGGGTATCTGGCGGCGAAGCTTGGGCATTTTTTGTTTTCGTGGGTGGCGAATAGGTCTATCTGTGGATGCCCCCACATTTGAAAGAACGGGTGAAGAACTTGCGGGTGAAGTTCCCACTCGTGGATCTGCTGTGTCTGTCTGGTGAGCAGATCTGCCATGGTGTTCTGTACTCCTGGGACATGTTGGGCTAGGAGAAAGATTTTGTGTGGAATTGCCCATCTCCCTATGCTCTGTGCTAGTTGAGAGAGCTGTGGAGAGTGTGTGCCGCCTTGTTTTTGGATGTAGTCCATGGCGGTCATGTTGTCCGTGCGGATAAGGACTGCCTTGCCTAAAATCTGTGTGTGAAATGATTTTAGGGCTAGAAAGATTGCCAGTAACTCCAGATGATTGATGTGGAGTAACTTTTGTTGTGGCGTCCATGTGCCCTGCGAGGTGTAGTAGATGAGCTCCCCAGCCGGAGAGCGATGCGTCTGTTGTCAGGATTATTTGTGGAACCGGGTCCAGGAACGGTCGACATCTGGAAAGATTTGTGGAGTTCCACCACTGCAGAGAGCGATGGGTGCGACCGTCTACCAACACCAGATCTGTCAGTTGCCCCTGGGCCTGGTTCCATTGGCGCGCTAAGCACTCTTGGAGTGGACGCATCTGAAGTCTTGCATGAGGCACTATAAAAATGCACGAGGTCATCATCCCTATCAGTTGCATAAACACTCTTGCTGGCAGGGAGTGTTGAAGTATGCATTTTTGACGCAAAGCCTGAATGCTTACGATCCTTGCCGGATTGGGGTAGGCAATGGCTTTTGAGGTGTCTATGGTGGCACCGAGGTATTGCTTTATGTGGGATGGTGTTAGTTGGGACTTTTGGTGGTTCACCGTGAATCCTAGTTGGTGAAGTAGCTGGATTGTAGTGGCGGTGTGGTGTACACATTGGTTGTAGGACGCGGCTTTTATCAGCCAGTCGTCCAGATACGGGAAGACGTGAATGTGCTGTCTTCTGAGGTGTGCCGCCACTAACGCTAGGCACTTGGTAAATACCCGTGGTGCTGTTGTGACCCCGAATGGGAGCACCTTGAACTGGTAGTGTTGCCCGTCCACTACGAATCTGAGGTACTTTCTGTGGGCATGGTGTACCGGAATGTGAAAGTACGCGTCTTTCAAGTCCAGTGTGGTGAGAAAGTCGTTCTGGGAGAGGAGCGGAAGTACCTGCTGAAGTGTTACCATGTGAAAATGGTCCGAATGTATGTATGTGTTTAGAGGCGGGAGAGCTAAGATAGGTCGTAGAGTTTTGTCTCTTTTTGGTATCAGAAAATATAGGGATTTTGCTGATCGTGGGGGACCTGTTCTATTGCGTGTTTTTGTAGGAGGGAGATCACCTCCTGTTTTAGTAACGTGGAATGTTCTTGTGACATTGGGCGTTGCCTGGGTGGAATGTTGGGGGGGTAGATGTGAATTCCAGGCAGTACCCTGAACGAATAATTTGGGTCACCCACTTGTCTGATGTGATGGACTCCCAGACGTGAAGGAAATTTTGTATCCTGCCCCCGACCGGAGTGGGATGGTCTGGGGGGGAGCAGGGGAAAGTCATTGGGTAGGCGGTGTGGCAGAGCGGGCGGTATTTGTTTTGCCTCTGCCTTTATTGTTATTGCCTCTATATCCGCCTCTTTGATAACCTTTTGTGAAGGTGGACTGAGGAGGGGATTTGTAGGACGTGGACGCGCTATCTGAGGAGTAGCCTCTGCCCGTGCCCCGAAAGGAAGAGCGGCAAAAGGAGCGTCTAGGAGGGTGTGACTGTAGGGCTCCCATAGATTTCGCCGTATCTGTGTCTTTTTTCATCTTCGAGGGCCTCATCTATCTTTGGACCGAATAAATGTTCCTGATCGAACGGATGGTTTAATATGGAGGCTTGTACCTCGGGTTTAAAGCCTGAAACTCTCAGCCAAGCGTGTCGACGGAGTAGGACACTGGTGTTAATGGCCCTGGAAGCTGTGTCTGCTGCGTCTAAGGCACAGCGTATAGAGGTATTAGTTATGGTCTTACCCTCTTGAATTAATTCATTGGCCCCATTTTTATATTTTTCTGGGAGATGGTGCACGATGGTTTCTAGTTCATCATAATGCGCTCTGTCGTATCTGGCCAATAGCGCTTGAGTGTTGGCGATACGCCATATATTAGCTGCCTGTGACGCAGTGCGTTTTCCTGATGCGTCCAGGAGCTTTGATTCCTTGTCAGGTGGTGGTGCTTCGCCTGACGCCTGGGAATTTGATAGTTTTCTTGCGGTGGATACCACTAGGGAATCCAGTGGCGCTGGCCCCTTGATGTAGGCAGGATCTGTAGGGGCAGCTTTATACTTTTTTTCTATGCGTGGGTTTAGGACCCTAGCCCTGACTGGGTCTTTAAAAACCTCTGGCGCATGTTTTATTACCCCTTTGAGCATAGGTAGTATAGCAGTAGACCTATGTGCAGTATCAAAGGTATCTTGGAGGAAATCTTCCTCTACTGGGTCAGTGTGTAGCTCTACCCTGTGATAATGTGCCGCCCTCTGAAGTAGGTGGTGAAAACCTAGTGAGTCTTCTGGTGGCGATGGCCTGGATGGATATAGGTCATCTTGTGGGACATCTGGAATGTCTGGATTATTATAATCATCCCAGGGGTCTGGGGATCCTGTAGGGGTGGGGTCTTGTGGCACATCTGCTGGGTCGTAGCATGGGTCCCCCTGATCATCATGGTCTGGAGAAGGGGGTCGGAGAGCGATGAGGCAGGGGTGGAGAAGGTGGAGGGGGTGGAGGAAGAGAGGGTGGAGGAGGTGGGGAAGGCACTCTGAAAGGGGAGGTAGCACAGTCCTTCCTCTTTGGAGGTGGAGGTGGAGCTGGTTTGTCCAAATGTCTCTTTTTAGAAGACGGTGCCAAATGTCCAGTTTTTGGATCCTTGGTAAGTGTCTTTTGCAAAGGATCCGGTGTAAAAAGTTCTTGCGACACCGGTTGTTCGGTCGGCGCCGACGTTTTCGGGGCCGACGGCTTCTTAGGCTCGTCTGTGCTGTGCTTTTTGGGAACCTCTGATTTTTTGTTCGGTGCCGATACAGGCTTCGGCGCGGGAGTGTCGGTGCCGAGGGCCTTATGATGTTTGGTCAGCACCGAACGGCTGGGTTTCGAAACCGAAGGCTTTGGAGTGGAGCTCGGTGTCGAGGTAGAGGCCGATCTTTTCTTCGGTGCCGAAGGGTGTTTTTCGGCACCGCTGGCAGGCTGGCTCGAACCCGAGCCGCCGGAAGGCTTACTTAGCTTCGTCACCGGGCCCGAAGGTGGGGTGTTCTAAGCAGTGTCTTTGGTCTTGCCTAGGCCCGAAGGCGAAGGCGTGACCGAAGCCTTTTTGGGTGTCGGCGCGGGTGTGGGAGGGGGTATTTTACTCACGACCCTCTGCGGCGGGGTGATGTCCTCTGTGAGAAGTTGGCCTGATATATGATGTCACTAGTTCTAGTGTACACCTTGTATCAGTCCAAACAACCCTTATGGTGATTGGTTGTAAAGTCAACCTTATAGACCAGCTATCCTAGTGGTAGCATGGACAAGAGCAGTCTTATGCTAAACTCTGAATGGCATGTGAAGCCAGCTGTTATACCATTTGTAACCCCTTGAATACCAAATGAAAGGACACCACAACAGATATTGAATATGCTACTTACCAGTATGCATCTGTTCTTGGCATGTAGGGCTGCTGACATTCATATCTGTGCATAGATCGCCGCCTAGTGTTGGGTCCGGATGTTTGCACGTTGTTGTCCTGGAAGAGTCTTCGAAGTATCCTTGGATAGGTGACTCCTCCCATGGACTACAGTGCGCATGGGCATCCTCTCCATCCTCAGATTGTTTTTCGCCATTGTGGCAGTGATGGAGTAGATACAGAAAGTGATGACCATGCTTGCAATAATTCTGAGAGCTGCAGCTGCGACAGGCGCCGGGGAGGAGGGAGGGCGATATGAATGTCAGCAGCCCTACATGCCAAGAACAGATGCATACTGGTAAGTAGCATATTCAGTTCGAGGCATGTGGGCTGCTGAATTCATATCTGTGCATAGAATACATAGCAGTGCCCTCTATTGGCGGCGGCTACCCGTGCCAGCTGCAGCGGTCTGAAAAAGTGTTTTGAGAACAGCCTGTCCTACAGCTGCCTGCTGTTTTGACTGCACATCTACGCAATAGTGTTTTGTAAATGTGTGTGTAGTGGACCATGTGGCTGCTCTGCATATATCATGCAGGGGAATATTTCCTAGGAAGGCCATGGAAGCCCCCAACTTGCGTGTTGAGTGGGCTCGTGGTGGAATAGTTAATGTGCGTTTTGCCTTTTGATAACAGATTTGAATACACTTAACTATCCATCTGGCTATCCCTGCTTTGGAGATGGCGTTACCTTTGTGGTGTGGGGCAAAGGCAACGAATAGTTGTTTTGTCTTCCTGAAGGGTTTAGTCCTGTCGATGTAGTACATGAGGGCCCTCCGTACATCTAGTGTATGTAATGCCCGCTCTGCAACAGTTTGTGGGTTTTGGAAGAAAACGGGCAGTTCAATAGTCTGGTTCATGTGGAACTGCGATATTACTTTGGGCATGAATTTGGGGTTGGTACGTAGTACGACCCTGTTGGCGTGAACCTGAATAAATGGCTCTTGAACGGTTAGTGCCTGGAGTTCACTAACTCTTCTTAGGGAAGTGATCGCTACCAGGAAGGCTACTTTCCAGGTAAGGAATTGAATCTCGCATGAGTGTAGAGGTTCAAAGGGTGGACCCATCAGGCGTGTGAGGACCAAGTTGAGGTTCCACATTGGAGCCGGTGGGTGACTAGGTGGAATGACTCGTTTGAGTCCTTCCAAGAATGCTTTGATGGCAGGCACTCTGAATAGAGAGAGGTGCTGCCTGGTTTGCAGATAGGCTGATATTGCGGTCAAATGGACACGTATAGAGGTGTACGCCAGATTGCATCGGTATAGGTGTAAGAGGTAACATATGATGTCGTGGATGGATGCGTCCAGCGGGTTAATGTCATTATTACCGCAATAAATGACGAACCTTTTCCATTTGGCTGCATAGCAAGCTCTTGTAGTGGGTCTCCTGGCCTCCTTGATGATGTCCATGCAGTCAGGTGGCAGATTGAGATAGCCAAACTCTAGGACTTCAGGAGCCAGATCGCCAGGTTCAGCTGTTGCGGATCTGGGTGCTGAACCTCTCCATGGTTCTGCGTCAAATGCGCGGGTTTGATCCGCAGCCTTTGATGCGGTACCACGGAAAGTTCGAGGAAGGTGGTGTACCACGGCTGGCGTGCCCACGTGGGAGCAACTAGGACGAGTGTCAGGGAGTGTTGTCGGAGTTTGCGAGCCACCAGCGGTATCAACGGTGCTGGGGGAAAAGCGTACGCAAATCTGCCGGACCAGTTCATCCATATCGCATTGCCCTGCGACTGCGGATGTGGGAATCTGGCGGCGAAGCTTTGGCATTTTGCGTTTTCGCTTGTCGCGAATAGGTCTATCTCTGGGTGACCCCACTGCTGGAAGTACGGTTGGAGTACTGATGGGTGTAACTCCCACTCGTGCATCTGGTGGCTGTGTCTGCTGAGCAGATCCGCCATCTGGTTGTCCTTGCCGGGGAGGTGTTCTGCCATGAGGAACATGTTCCTCTGAATGGCCCACTTCCACATGCTCTGAGCCAGATGAGACAACTGTGGAGAGTGTGTCCCTCCCTGTTTCTGTATGTAGTACATTGCGGTCATGTTGTCCGTCCGGATCAACACGACCTTGTTGCACAGATGTACTTTGAAAGCCTTCATGGCCAGGAAGATTGCCATCAGTTCCAGAAGGTTGATGTGCATCTTCTTCTGTTGTGTCGTCCATAGTCCCTGCACTGTGTAGTGTAGTACATGAGCTCCCCATCCCTGGAGAGACGCGTCCGCTGTCAGTACTATTTGTGGAACAGGCTCTTGGAACGGTCGCCCCTTGCAAAGGTTTTGTGGATTCCACCAATGCAGAGAGTTGTATGCCCGACCGCTCACCAACACTAGGTCTTTCAACTGTCCTTGAGCCTGATTCCACTGACGTGCTAGGCACTCCTGAAGTGGGCGCATATGTAATCTCGCGTGCGGGACTATGAAGATGCAGGAGGCCATCATGCCTATCAACTGCATAAACACTCGCGCTGGAAGCGAGTGATTGTGTTTGAACTTGGAGATCAGCAGTTGTATGCTGTTGATCCTCACTAAACTTGGCTGAGCTGAGGCCGCCAGAGTGTCTATAGTCGCGCCCAGGTACTGTTGTACGTGTGCGGGCTGGAGATGGGACTTTGGGTAATTTAGTGAGAATCCCAGACTGTGAAGAAGGTGAATGGTGCGGGACATATGGCTTGCACATTGCTGGGCCGACTTCGCTTGAACGAGCCAGTCGTCTAGGTAGGGGTAGACGTGTATATGCTGCCTCCGTAAGTGTGCTGCCACCGTAGCTAGGCACTTCGTGAAAACCCTGGGCGCTGTTGTCACGCCGAAGGGAAGGACTTTGAACTGATAGTGCTGCCCCTGAACAGTAAACCTGAGGTATTTTTTGTGTGAGGGGTGGATGGGTATGTGGAAGTACGCATCCTTGAGGTCCAGTGATGCTAGGAAGTCTCCCTGCTTGAGAAGCGGAAGGACTTGCTGTAGAGTGAGCATGTGAAAGTGCTCTGAAAGAATGTACTGGTTCAGGGGTCTCAGGTCTAATATAGGCCTGAGCGACCCGTCCTTTTTTGGAATTAAGAAGTAGAGGGAGTAAACCCCCGTGCCCTGCTCGTGGATGGGTACGAGCTCGATAGCGCCTTTTAGAAGCATACTTTCTACCTCTTGCTGTAAGAGCGTTAAGTGCTCTGAGGACATAGGACGGTTTCTTGGTGGTATTGTGGGTGGAGTGGAAGTTAACTCCAGACAGTAACCGTGTTTTATAATATCTTTGACCCACCTGTCCGTGGTGATGGAGTTCCACGTGGACAGGAACCGTTGTAGCCTTCCCCCGACAGGTGTTATGTGGTCGGGAGGAAGGGAGAGGGCGTCACTGCTTGTTCTTGGGGGAGGACCTGGTGTTGCCGTAGCCACGTCCTCTGCCCTTGGTACTGGAGCCACGATAGCCACCTCGGGTGTTCTTATCGTAGGTGGTCTGCGTATTACCCTTGGTATATGTTTGTTGTGACCCCTGTCCTCTACCTGCCCCCTTGTTTCCGGGGCGACGAAAGGAGCCGCTCCGAAAGGACTGAGTTTGTAGGGCGCCCATGGACTTTGCAGTGTCCGTGTCCTTTTTTATCTTCTCGAGGGTGGTGTCAACCTCAGGTCCGAACAAAAAGTCGGGGTTGACGGGCTGATTAAGTATATTGTTTTGTACCTCAGGCTTGAATCCTGAGATACGTAGCCAGGCGTGACGTCGTAGGATGACGCTAGTGTTGATGGCCCTGGCAGCCGTGTCTGCAGCGTCTAGTGCACATTTAATGGCAGCATTTGTGAGTAGCTGTCCCTCTCTGATAAGGATTTCTGCACCTTCTTTGTAGGGGTCAGGGAGGTGCTGAAGAAGTTGCTCCAGTGTGTCATAGTGCGCTCTATCGTAGCGAGCGAGGAGCGCTTGAGTGTTAGCTATGCGCCATATGTTTGCAGCTTGTGCGGCAACTCGCTTGCCGGAGGTCTCTAGCACCTTGGACTCTTTGTCCGGGGGAGGAGCGTCACCCGTTGTCTGCGAGTGTGCCCTCTTGCGGGCATTCGCCACAACGATGGAGTCGAGTGGTAATTGGCCTCTGATGTAAGTAGGATCCCCAGGTGCTGATCTGTATTTTTTATCGATCCTGGGGTTTATCACTCGTGCCCTGGTGGGTTCCTTGAAAATGTCAGTGGCTGGCTTGAGGACCCCCTTCAACATTGGCAGAGTCTTTACATGTCTTTCTGAGGATGCAAAGGTGTCCATTAGAAAGTCATCTTCGATGATATCAGAGTGAAGCTGTACATCATGGTTGTTTGCCGCACGTTCAATCAGAGCGTTGAACGCCGCAGTATCCTCTGTGGGTGATGTTTTTGGCCCATATAGTTGTGTGTCCTGTGCATCAAGAGGTGCACTGGGGTCTGCAGGGTCGCCCCAAGTTTGGTCAGGGTCCTGCTGGTCATCAGGGTCCGTGTCCACATGGTAGGGGACTTGTTCATCCAAGTAGTCCCCCAACGCATCCGTGTCGGAGCGTGTGGGGGAGGCCCGGTGTGGATCCTGGTAGGGTGAATAGAAGGGTTCATACAGGAGAGGTTCTGAGTCCACAGGCAGCTTCCTCTTTAGCGGGATCCTGAAAGGCTCCAATGGCGGTTCCGAAGTTATCCTTCGGCCGTGGAGAATCATCCTGCCAGTGTCGGCGTCGATGACGTGTGACGGAGACGGCTCGACAGGTGTAACCGCAGTTTTGGTGACCTGTGTCCTGAGTTGAAACGCCTTCGGGATTGTGGGTGGAGGCAAGCCGAAGGTAATGCTGGTCGGCACCGACGAAACCGCCGGAGCCGAACCGGAACCCAACGGGTCCTGGAGGGCGTCCTTGGATCTGCAGCCTGGCATCGCGCCAGGCCGTACTCGGGGCGCCTTAGAGGTCGTGGCCCCCGCCAGGGTCGTCGAGGCGGCTGCAGATATCTTCTGCGCCCGTGGCGCATCGAGTCGAGGTGCGGAGATCACCGTCGACGTCTTCGACACGTGAGGTTTTGGTGTCGTCGAGGGAGTGCTGCGAGGCGTAGCAGGCGGGACGGCCCTCGGTGTCGGTGGCGTCGACGCCGGTAACCGGGCAGGTTTGTCGGCGCCGATGACCTTCTTCCGTTTGTCGACTCCCATGTCGCCCGTCTCGAGTTCGGCACCGAAGTCTCTCTTGGTGCGGTCGGTGCCGACCCGGTGCGCTGGCGTCGAAGGTGTTGAAGGCCTCGATCCGACTAGCGCCACTTTCAGTTTCGGTTTCGTAGGAACCTGAGCAGCTTTCGGTTTCGGTTTCGTGGAAGGGAAACCAGCTGGCTTAAGCGGTAATGGCTGCCGCTGAACGTCCGAGGCCGGGCCCGAAGGACTGCGTGATAGGTCTCGGGTAAGGCCCGAAGGCGATCCCTCGACCGGAGCCATAGTCTGTGGCGCTGGTGAAATTTCGGTCTGAACAGGTAGGCCTTGTTCATCATCGGAGCTACTCTCTTCGGCTCCTAAGGCCTCCTCGTCGTCTCCTACCTCGGTGTCGTCTTCACCTCTGTGGAAGAGTGACTCGTCGGCCTCGTCCGATCCGGGTTCGTGTTCGTGTTCGGAAACGGGACTGGAGGGTAAGACTTCTACTTCTTCGACGTCGTCAGCCTCGTCGAAGATGTCAGCTGGGGCCGGTGCCGCGTGCTGCGCTTCGAGCCTCGCCGCTCGACGATTCCGCAGAGTCTTCTTTGAACGGAACCGGGCACAGGCCATACATGTCGATTCGTCGTGGTCCGGCGAAAGGCATTTGTTGCACACCGGATGGACGTCGATGTGTGGGTACTTCGCATTGCATACCGGACACCTTTTGAATGGCGTCCTGGATTCCATCGTCGAAGTAGAGTCGATGGACAGGCAAATGCGAACAAAGTCGGTGCTGAAAGTTAGTAAACTAACAAAAAGTATCGAAACCCGATCGATAAACAGTACCGACGCGAACTAAAGGCCTTGTGGCCTCGACAAAAGTTTTTCCTAACTTGAGCTAAGATAGCACATCCGAACCCAATGGCGGAAAAAAACAATCTGAGGATGGAGAGGATGCCCATGCGCACTGTAGTCCATGGGAGGAGTCACCTATCCAAGGATACTTCGAAGACTCTTCCAGGACAACAACGTGCAAACATCCGGACCCAACACTAGGCGGCGATCTATGCACAGATATGAATTCAGCAGCCCACATGCCTCGAACATATATATATAAAATAAAGTGTATTTATTCTAGTCAAACCCTCAGCACTCTTTATGGGATTCGAGGTAAGTACAACACAGTCTTATTTAAGCATACATTAAGTCACACAGGTAAGTAATACAGTTAGGCCCTAGGGGCCACGCAAACCATATACTAAGTAAGTGGTATAAGGACCACTGTCACGAAAATAGGATAGGCCTAGGCCATCGCTGGGGCTACACTATACTACCCAAGGTTAGGAAGTGGGAGGCCCACGGGATTCAGGTGCAGAGTGGAAACACTCACGCGTAATGCGTATAATCGATAGAAAAAGTACAGTTTAGAATTAATAAGATTAAGGAAACTTCTGGAGTAGCTAGGAAGTCGAGACTTGAGAACTAGACACTAGGATAGTCAATACCCTGATGAGCACCGGAGTACCCAAGTTACCTAGCCCACGGGCTGCGGTTGCATAGGTGTGAACTTGCGTCTGGTTTCGTCGTTGACTCCTAGGGCTGCCTGAAGGGAAGATGCTGACAGGCAGTCAGTGAAGAGTGTCCGGTGGATCCCAAGGCCGGGATCAAGAAGGAAGGATACCTGCAAGCAGAAGGGACAGAGTCTGGGTCACTAGCCAGTGACCACGTGGAACCAGGAAGGAACCAGGCGATGTCGGGAGATTGCAGGTGAAGAGGTGAAGCTTGTCGCAGCAGCCACGGGTACCAGGAGACGTCGAGGACGACCAGGACCAGGAGGCGAGCTGTCCCACGAAGGCTCGTGCTGTCGGCGGCGGCGAAGTCGAACTAGGACTCACCAAGCCTTGGCAAGTGGAACCCACGAAGAATAGAGGACTTGCTTCTGGTGCAGACCAGGAAGGTCTGGGGTGCTTCTCTGCTACAGAGGAGCAGGAGCCAGTCTGGAGGAGCCAAACCAGCAGTGGAAAATTGTAGGTGTGTCGTCGCAAAGGTTACTAGCCAACGGGCAAGCAACCGGACAGACGCGGCAAGCAGGAAAATGCAGAAGGGCCCCACGCAGGACTCGTGGAGTGTGGGGGGCTGATCTTCGGTGCAGATGGTGGTTGGGGCTTCTCAATCCCCGGTGCACAACCTCGAGGGTGCCTCAGAAGCTGCGCTGGAAGATACTCGCCACTTTTCCCAGGTAGCCGGTCCCACGTCTCTCGTCGCCTCCACGGATCTCAGCTCGGCTGTGGATGTGGATCAGGGTCGGAGAAGTCTGGAAGTCAAGGCTCTGCAGTCGGTCCCTCGTAGAACTTCAGCAAAGCAAAGGGTAAGTCTCTTGATGGTGCCTGTTCGCACAGGGTGACCACTCCTTGGCCACAAGGGAGATTCTTCAGTCTTCTTCTTACGTCGAATGTCGAAGGTCCAGAGTTTCTGTTCAAGTTGCAAGTTCAGGATAATCTAATCTCCTGGGGCCCAGCTACCACACTTATACTAATCTGGGGGGCTGGGTTGCCTGCTAGGTCACGCCTTCGCCTTATGGGTGGGACCTGGGAGGGGGGTGGTTACAACCCCTTCCCTTTGTCCAGTTTCGCGCCAGGACTGGGGCTGGAGTGCCCCAGCACCGGTTTGAACTTGACTATGCATGGGACACCTTGTGTGCCCCAGGCAGTGTCTAGTTTTTCATCCCTCCCTGCCCCAATACACTAAGGCCTGTCTGGGGTGGTGCTCGCACCTCCCAAAGCAGGAAACCTATTGTCCAAGCCGCCCGTGCCGGGATCACTCCCAGCAGCAGGAGGTCAGACTTGTGTCGTGGCAGCAGCATCCATTTTGTGATGCTGGGGCTCTGGTTAACTTTAATCGGGTAAGTAGGTTTCAACACGTCTTCTCCCTCTAGAAGGGAGGGATAATATCCTCATTGCTAGAAATGGTATGGGGGTATTATTCCAAAGTGTTAGACACCTTACACGACATGTTTTGATAAAGCCAAACCATAGTTACCATAACCGTTTAAGATTATAAGGCACTTCAAGAGTATATGGTAGGCTATATCATAGAACAGCTATAAGGACATGGTTCCGAAAGCTGCAGACAGGCTCAGCTCATGCTAGAGCACTATCTCACATGTTACCAAGCACTCTGCCTCCAGGATTGTTAAGGCCTGCCATAGGAGTGGCTGATAGGTACACAGGTGTCTATATAGAAGGTAGGTATAGGAATACTACACCTAAGCAAGGGGTGATTACACGACCTTGCCCCAGCTGAGTGATCAGCCAGTTGTGTCATAATGGAAGGCCAGGCCAGGGGTGGCATAATACATGCTGCAGCCCCTGGTAGGCCTAGGGTACACCTATGCCCTGGGTACCCAAGGTACACTGTACAGGGGCCAATAAGGTGATCCTATCCAATTGTGTTATGCACCTAAAGTACATAGTATTAATTTAG